>NC_135233.1:198545230-199938684 GCF_051348905.1 Ranitomeya variabilis
ATTTCAGTGCCACGGATTTCAGTGCCACGGATTTCAGTGCCACCTATGTAAGTGCCACCTATGTAAGTGCCACCTATGTAAGTGCCACCTATGTAAGTGCCACGGATTTAAGTGCCACGTATGTAAGTGCCACGTGCCACGTATTTCAGTGTCACGTATTAAAGTGCCACGTATTTCTGTCACGTTTACGGTTAGGGTTAGGGTTGATGTCACCGCTCTATAGGACCCTCAGTGACACACTGACAGGAGGCAATGGCTCCTGCAGTGTATCACTGAGGTTACTAAAGTTCACTGGTCTCACTTTATGGCAAAAAGCTGCGTGGGAACTTTCTCATACAGCATGCCATAAAGTGAGACTAGGGACTATTTTCTCACAGGGGCGTAGGAATACATTGTGGGGAATACATTGTGGAAGGATACCTTCCTCCCCTCATTGTGTTCCTGGTGCCCCTGGTGAGTGGTTGCGTCAGCTGATGCTCCTGCTCTCCACGGGAGATCGTCGTGGGACACTCGTTTTAATTGGATTTCTGCGGATCAGGGAGTATAGTGTTTGTTTATTATTTTAACATTTTTTACAGATGACAATGGCTTCGGGGATCAAAGTGACAAGTGATGGTAAGTATGTAATCTATGTTACATGTACTGTATGTCTATATGTATGTTGTATGTCTGTACTGTATGTATGTACTGTATGTATGTATGTACTGTATGCGGCATGACGCATGTTGTTGCATGGTGCATGTCGCATGCTGCATGCCGTCACATGCTGCATGTTGTCGCATGTCGCATGCCGTCGCATGGTGAGTGTCGTCGCATGGTGCATGTCGTCGCATGCTGCATGTCGTCGCATGGTGCATGTAGTTGCATGGCGCATGTCGTCGCATGCTGCATGTTGTTGCATGGCACATGTCGTCGCATGGCGCATGTCGCATGCTGCATGTCGCATGTTGTCGCATGGCGCATGTCGTCGCATGGCGCATGTAGTTGCATGGTGCATGTCGTCGCATGTCGTGTGTTGTATGTATGTATGTATGTATGTATGTATGTATGTATGTATGTATGTATGTATGTATGTATGTATGTATGTATGTATGTATGTATGTATGTATGTACTGTATATGTGTATTTTTATTTTTTTTTTACATTCAACACATTAGCCGGATGATGGGACTACTACTGTCCCATCATTGGCTAATGTGTCACTCACTGCCACTGTAGCAGGCAGAGCCCGATGGGACTTGTTGTCCCATCGGACGATGCCTGCACACAGACACAGACACACACACACACACACACACCACCCCCCAGCACATACCGGTCCGCACAGCGCCGGCGCCCGGGACAACACAGCGGCGGCGCCCGGGACCGCACAGCGCCGGGGACCGGGACCGCACAGCGCCGGCGCCCTGGACCGCACATCCCTGCCTAGCCCCGCCCGCCCCCAGCACAGGTCTGCAGCCACCAGCCCCGCCCACAGCCCAGTCACTCTTTATGAGTGACTGCTCTCTGTGGAGCCTGGGGACACGCCTGCTACTGACGTCACGTCAATTTCCAGAGTCTGGAAATTGACGTGACGTCGGCGGAAATGAGCGGCGGCTGAAGCCTGGGGGTCACGTGACCCGGACTCAGCCACCAGCATAGCGCCGCTCACAGGCGAAAACGGCTAAAGAAGGTATTTACACAAATCATCAGGGGCCCCGGGGGGATACATAGGGGGGTTAATTGAAAGTAGTGGACAACCCCTTTAATTCTAGCCCAAGATATGATAAAAAATGTAAAGCCATACCAGGCCAAAATCCACACTTTCAAAACTTTAGAAATCTGTAAAAAATTAACCGATGAAGAAAAAAAAATTAAAAACTTTTAATTTGTAATTAACTAAAGTTGTACTTCATAAAAACAAACAAACAAAAAAAATCTAAAGACGTCAGGTAAAAAAATTATTCATATTTGGATCACTTGATATGGAATGACCCCAAGTCATCTGGGTAATTTCGCAATGCATCTCTGGGAACGGAAGCTGGCGGCAGCATCGCGCACATCGGTGGACAACGGAAGGTGAGAATAGCCGATTTTTTATTTTTTTTAACATATCTTTTTACTATTGATGCTGCATACGCAAGTCACGTGTGAGAGCAGGCACGTGACGAATAGGTGACACCACGGAGAAGGGATCCGTGACATACATACATACATACATATATATATTTTTTTTTAATTTCCTTTCTTGATTTAGGTTGTTCTGCACCTTACATGCTTCTAATGCGCATGTGCAGGCAGATAGACTGGGCGCGGCTGCTCCCAGGGCCATAGTGTCACCTTATCAGAAGACAGGCTTGTTCTCGCTCCCATCAGAGCAGAGACCACTGGTAATGACGGGGCGGGAAGCCTTTCCCGATAGTGACACTATGGCCTCGGAGCGGCGCACACATTATCTGTCGCTCCACAACACAGAACATGGTCTCCGCTCTAATCAGAGACAGATCCCTGCTGTGCTGTGGAGTGATGTACTGCTGCTAGGAACGGCAAATATTAGCAGATAATGGTATTTTGCCCCTCACAATGAAAGCTGCGATTTTTGACGATGGTTACTGTAATCTCCTCTCACCTGGGGCTCTATGTCCAGTACAGCCACTTTCCCATCATTATGAATATCCTTTATAGTCTGGATCTTTGTCCCAAACATATATCCACTAAAGCTCCCAAACTCCAAAAACTGATTTTCGGAGATTCCTTGGCTCATTTCTTCCACAGAGACAAAATGATACGAAGCTCCATTTTCTTCTCCACGTTTTGGGGGACGAGATGTATCTTAAAAGGGAAAAAAGAAAAAAAAAAAAGTTATATAAGCCCATTGATTTACATGAGAAGTACAGAGGAAATGTCCTACAGTATGGACACCAGGTGAGCTGGGCCCCTCGCTGATGGGCAGCCGTCCACTGCAGCTCACATTGTCACTCAGCAGCTCATTCTAGTTTTGCACTGGTTTATATGACAGATTTGTATTTTCAGTCCTTTTCTTAACTTCTTAAACATATTTGTTTCTTTCTGTTCAGTTATTTAAAAGGGGGAGTTCTAGTACCCCAAAAAAACATAAACAATATGTGCATTGACTAGTGGCAAGTTATAGATCTTACCATCCGGTTAGGTGCCACGCCATCCTCAGGTCCTGCAGTGAATTACATAAGTGCTCATTTTCCCAAGCACTTTCCAACAATATCCATCTGTGAAGATGGGATTGACCCTTTAAAAGAAGACCATGTGTGACCTTAAAAAGGGATATTCCCATCTCCAAGATCCTATGCCAATATGCAGCAGGTGTGATAATATTAGTAAGCAGCTCCAATTAGAGCAGTGCAGCTTTTGATATGCCCCAGAAGGGGTTATTCATTAAGGTGCTTGCATTACATCTGATAATTGTGAACATCTTACTTTATTCACAAGATCTTGGTTCTGCAATTTACTAAGTGTTCCTATGTTTGATTGTGAATGTTCTGCTTCCTTTCACTTGATCATTTGTGGTCTGTGTCTGTCCAGTCTGGGCGGTCGTGTATCCTGAACAGTAATGCCGGCTGTGGTCTCCTGACAATTTCTTCTTAAACAAGGCAAACTGGTCCTACATCCCAGCACACACTTCCAATGTATACGGATCTGGCTTAAAGAGCACATTGAAACATTTTGGACCTAAAATAAAATTTCCCCAAATGTCTCGCCCATTAGGGTAGGTGCACACGGTCAGTAATTGGTAGCATATTGGACGCAGCACATGTCCGCTCCGTCCAAAGCGCTGCCGGCTATTGAACGCAGGTGAATCTGCATGTGGTCATTGAACTGTCCGGAATCATAGCACTAAATACATTGTATGGGAAATTTATTTAGTGGAGACAGGCTCCGCAAGGTAAATTGACATGCTGCAGTCTGGAAAGACGCGCCGCATGTCCGTTTTCGCGTGTGAGCCGCGAGTATCTGCGCACGCATAGTGGGCATGAGATTTCAATCCCATCCACTATGCTGTAACATCTGGACGTGGATTGCGGACCATGTGCACCTATCCTAAAACATGGCAAGTGGACGGGGCAGGAGACCAGTAAGCTATGCCAAATATTCACACAAACATGCTCCTCATTCAGGTGCCCTATGCCAGGTAATTTCCATCTCTCTGTGCCATAGTTGTTCTAGTTGCTGTTTCTTCACCTCTATTGCCCTTTGACACATTCTACACAGTCTCTATATATCAGCGCGTCTCTCCTCCCCTCTCCCATGCGTAACACTGAGGCCCTATTGACATTTCTCAATCACACAAAACCATCCACTACCACCATACTGCACGCAAAACGCTCACACATCATTGAACTTGCTGCTCGCCCTCTTCTGTCTTTCTCTTAGTCACTGGTGACATCTCTCCCAACCCTGGACCTCCATACACTACTATATCGAACTCTCATCCTGCAGCACATAGAAACCTGGCAATCTTATAAACATTCGTTCCTTGCCTTCTCCTATCTCTTTTTATTGTGCCCTATGGAACTCACAGTCAGCATGCTACAAACTACTCTACATCTAAGATTTCTTCCTTTCAAATTCTCTCAACCTTCTGGCTCTCACTGAGATCCAACAGTCTGAAATCCGGATCCAACAGTCTGACACCACCGCCGCTGATCTCTCATATGGTGGGCTACAATTGTCACACACCTTCAGACCTGAGAACAGAAAGTAGAGGTGTTGGTCTGCTCCTTTCACCACAATGTGCTTTCCAGGTTATCCCCCTGGTACCCTCACTTATGTTTCCATCCTTTGAAGTCTACCTGTTAGACTCTTAAAACTCTTCTCCCTGTAAGTGGAGGTTGTGTATCGCTCTCCAAGCCCCTGCCGTCAGTTCTTGGATCACTTTGTCACTTGGCTTACACATTTCCTATTCTATAATATTCCTACTCTCATCATGGGGGATTTTAACATCCCCATTGATGATCGACTCTCCCTGTCATCTGTAATTTCCTCCTTTGGCCTTTCAGTTTACTAACTCTCCTACACATGAAGATGGGAATACTCTGGACCTGGTCCTCCCACAACTCTGTTCGCTGCGTGACTTTACTAACTACCCTCTTCCCACCACAACTTGCTTTCATTCTCTCTCAAGAACCGTTACCCCACTCAGGACACCCCCAATTACTGCACACACAGAAATCTATGAGCTAACAATACCCAAGAGCGTATGGACAATCTACATCTTTAGCTGCCATCTCCTTCCACTTTTGTCCAGACTCAGAATGGTCACATAATATATTGCAGAGCGCCCTGGATGAAGCAGTTCCAGTTACACGCAGAGCGACCCACCACAGATGATGGTGACCCTGGCACACGATGCAAACACGTTTTCTCCAGTGCTGCTCAAGGAGTGACGAGTGTCTGAACAAAAATCACATTCAAACATGCCATCATAACCCATTTACTCAAAAATGCATCCCTGGACTAAAACTGCTAACTTCAGACCGGTATCTAAATCTCCCCTTCATCTCTAAACTCCTGTATGCTTGGTCCACTCCCGTCTAATCCGCTATCTCTCAGATAACTCTCTCGACCCTTCAAAATCTGGTTTCCGCTCTTTACACTCTACAGAAACTGCCCTCACTAAAGTCTCTAACAATCTATTACCGGTTAAATCCAAAGGTCACTGCTGTTTGCTGATTCTCCTGGACCTCTGCAGCATTGGGCTCATTTGCAGCACTTCGGGCTGGTGGCCGCCAATAACAGCTGAATGGTGGTGAGGGTGTCGGACCCAGGCCTATGAGACATTGGATGGCCTGTCCTAAGGATAGGTCATCAATGAAAAAGTAGTGGAAAACCTTTTAGGTTTCAGCACCTGATGCATGTGCGGACAGGCGGACCCCGGGCCGCATGGGCGGACAGGCGGACCCCGGGCCGCATGGGCGGACAGGCGGACCCCGGGCCGCATGGGCGGACAGGCGGACCCCGGGCCGCATGGGCGGACAGGCGGACCCCGGGCCGCATGGGCGGACAGGCGGACCCCGGGCCGCATGGGCGGACAGGCGGACCCCGGGCCGCATGGGCGGACCCCGGGCCGCATGGGCGGACAGACGGACCCCGGGCCGCATGCGCGGACAGACGGACGGACGGACCCCGGGCCGACTGTGCGGACTGACCCCGGGCCGCATGTGCGGACAGACGGACGGACTCTGGGCCGCATGTACGGACAGACGGACGGACTCCGGACCACATGTACGGACAGACGGATACAGATCTATATGTACTGACATATACGGATGCAGGTCTGTATGTACAGATATATGGATACATATCAATATACCCGGATGTATGAGAACTCTCATACACAGCAGTGCAACCTGTGTTCGACTCATGGACTTTGTCTTCTATTTTATGGGTCTAGAGTTTCGGTGCTCAGCAATAACAAGTCTCAAGATAATGCAAACTATTAATATTTTAGAGACATCCACTAGGGACACAAAGGGCTGCAACATCATGTGCAAGAGAGGCCTGAGTCCAGAAGCATGTGCACGGTTTCTGCATTTGAGGTTTATGTAGTATCTGCAGAGGAGAGACCTGACATAAGACGGGGCGAGAGGGGATTTAGACTTGAGCTCAGAAGCCTGCTCCCAGCCTCCCTCTATACCACCCACTGAATGCGCCATTACGTGGAAAGGTTAGGAATACCAACAGAGTGACCTACGGGATAACAGCCCACATTCTGTACACCATGCATGTAATGGTAAGGGGAACTTACGTGGTAAAGGGTAGCTGAACCTTTCTGGATATTTAGTAAGTAAAACATTTTTTATGTGACTTCGCCCCACTCCACTGACACCTGTGAAAGATAAGTGGAAGATTAGTACTAGGAAAACATGTCAGCGATAGCGGCTGGCCATGGCATAGAGCCTTGTGATGATGGCCCAAGTATCCAGCACGTGGGCTCACGTATGGCCACATGTCACTAGTGTATATTTAGGTACACATTATTATCTTTCTTTCTCGCCTCATTGGGGGACACAAGTAACCATGGGTGTATGCTGCTGTCACTAGGAGGCTGACACTATGCAAATAAAGAAGAAGTAACTGCTCCCCGGCAGTATACACCCTCCGACAGGCACCAGGCAACTCAATTTTTGCTTAGTGTCTGTAGGAGGCGGACCCGGATCTAACACCAGATCTGCATTTCTTTTACAGGGATTTGTTGTGTGTTATTAATAATTTCCCCCTTTCTTTTTCAGACACTTTCTTCAGGGTAACAGGGTGCAGTTTTTCTCACCCTGTTTTCCCCACTTTGAGCGACCGAGAGAGCAGTGTGGTTACACCCACATCGCACCCTCTCGGACCCGCTGGGCAGGACTTGTCCCCTGTCACCCTTTCGGGTGTTCAGGGTGACTAGTCCTGCCCGTGTCCCTCCTCATCCCTCTCCTCAGAGAGGGCTGAGAGGAAGACGGCGGTCACTTCCAGTGACCCTCTCCCCCTGGTTAGGGGTCGACGCCGTCTTCTGCGCCGGAGAGTTTGTGGCGCGGGAAGGAGGAGTTCTTCCAGGACCCTCTATCTACCAGGGATCCTGATGGTTCCTCATCTTCAGGTAGGGAGTCTTCAATCAACAAAATCAAACCCCCACCACCCTGCCCGGCAGCAATCTCCAGATCTTACCAGACCATCCTTTTGATAGGGGAGAGGGCCGCATTCTCAGGCGCCGGGATGCGCTATCACCGCAGGGAAGAGCAGAAACGCTGGCATTTTTTTCCCCCTCTATTTAAACCTGCGAGCGCGTGCGCCCACCATTTTTTTCTGTCTCTCCCGGCATTTCTCTTTCTTGGCGCTTGAGTGCCCTCTTGTAGCGGCCGGGACATTTTCAGAGTTATAGGGGGCGTTCCTTTCTATCCCCCCTTCCTTCGGTGCCTGTGCATGCCCACAGTGTCGCACTGTCGCCGCGCTCTTTCTTCTACTTTCTGCTCCCTGTCAGCATCTGCTCACCGCGTGGGACACAGGATTTCTCGGCGGAACACAGGCACCTGCGGCTACCGCTGTCCTTCAGCAGGCTCAGCGCTACTACTTACTCCGCCTGGCAGTATTTCTCCGTGGACAAGGTAATATCCACCCATGTCCGACCCAACTCCGGCCTTTGCCACTACGGCCATCCATTACGCCTGCGCTCACTGTAAGAAAAAGTGGGCCTCAGGTCAGCCATCTCCTTTCTGCCCGTCCTACGTTCTTCCCACCATGTCCGCTCCCCTGGAAGCTCCTAGGTCCCGGGATGAGTGCACCCCCCCTCCCCCGGAGTGGGCTGTTGCTATGTCTCAATCAGTGTCCGACCTGACTAAGGTATCTCAGCCCCTGGTCCAGGCACTTGAACGTCTCCCGCTTCTCTCTAATGCCACCAGTGCCACGAACGCCTCACACGGCGATTTGC
This sequence comes from Ranitomeya variabilis, assembly GCF_051348905.1. Lineage (NCBI taxonomy): Eukaryota > Metazoa > Chordata > Amphibia > Anura > Dendrobatidae > Ranitomeya > Ranitomeya variabilis. Next base: position 198,553,653 of record NC_135233.1, read on the forward strand.
TCGCACCTGTCCTAGACTCTCAGAGGCAGACCGGACAAAAGACAGAAAAAGGACCTTATCTAGATCTTCCTCCAGTTCCCCGGACCACATCGGGATTCCCCCATCTGCCCTTTCCCCTTCCTCTCAGGCGTACCTCAGGTCTGACGTAACCTCTCAGTCGGAATCTGACTCGGATGCAGATCAGACTTCCGGAACACAGGATATGGTCGATAGCCTCATTTCGGCTATCATTCAGACGCTTGATCTTAAGGAGGATGAGGCAAGCTCTCAGGACGTCTCCGTTACATTTAAATGGATTAAACGTCCCTCTAGGGTTTTTCCTAATCACAAGGAATTTGACAACACTACCTCCTCTCACTGGGAAAACCCTGGTAAGCGTTTCCCTAGCAGGAAATGTCTAGACCTGTTATACCCTTTTCACTCCTACCTGGTCTCCAAATGGCCCGAGTCTCCTAAGGTCGACCCACCCGTGTCCAGGCTATCTTCACAGACTGTTCTGTCTATCCCGGACGCGGCTTCCCTTAAGGACCCCAGGGACAGACAAAATCGAGGCGCTAGCAAAAATCGGCATTTGAGGCCTCCGGAGCCTCCCTTTGCCCTAGTTTCGCCTCGTCATGGGTAGCCAAGGCTGTATCAGCCTGGGCCAAGACCCTGCGCAGGGGCATTTTAGCTTCTGCTCCTGCTAAGGAACTGTCTGATTTGGCGGATCAGATTTCTCTGGCAGGAAAATACCTCATGAATGCCTCCCTTGATGCGGCAGCCTGCTCCACCAGGGCTAACGGCAACAACCACGCCTCTAAGAAATCGCTCACTGGTCTGCCCTTCCAGGGTTCCAGACTCTTCGGCATGCAGCTAGATCAAATAATCTCGGACGCTACAGGTGGTAAGAGTACCTCTTTACCCCAGTCCAAGCTAAAACGTCCCTTCAACAGGAGGGGCCCCCAGTCCTTTGCCTCCTCAGGAAACCCCAACCAGGACCGTTCCTCCTCACAAGTGGACCGAAGAAAACCTTCTTTTCAGGCCTCCGCCGCGCTGGAGAGCTAAGAGCCACCCCGCAAAACCATCTCGGGTCCACAGGTTTTCTAATAAATGACGGGTCGCCCCCACCTGGAAATCCTTCCAGGGTGGGAGGCCGCCTTCTTCTGTTCTCAGAGGTTTGGCTTTCAGTAGTCGACGACGCCTGGGTCAGGGAGATCGCCACGTCAGGCTACAAAATAGAATTTTCTTCGCCCCCAGGAAGTCGTTTCCTCCTCTCTCATCCTCCCAAACAGCCCTCTCATCTCCCAGGGCTTCTCCAGGCGGTCGATTCGCTCCTCGCCTCGGGAGTCGTTGTGCCGGTGCCTTTTCGCGAGCAGTTTTCGGGTTTTTACTCAAACCTGTTCGTGGTTCCAAAAAGGGACGGCTCTCTCCGTCCGATTTTGGATCTCAAGCACTTGAACCGCCATCTTCAGATTCGGCACTTCAGAATGGAATCTCTGCGTTCGGTGATCGCGTCCATGGAACCGGGAGAGTTTCTGTGCTCAGTGGACATTCGGGATGCGTACCTTCATGTTCCGATTTGCGTACAGCATCAGAGATTCCTCCGGTTCGCGATCCAAGAGCATCATTACCAGTTCACGGCCCTCCCTTTCGGGCTGGCGTCTGCTCCCAGGGTCTTTACGAAGGTCATGGCAGTGGTCATGGCCATTCTACGCTCAAAAGGGATTTTGGTAATCCCATACCTCGACGACCTCTTGATCAAGGGCTCATCCTGTCGGGATTGCAGCCAACGCCTCCATCTTACTCTGGACACCCTGGTTCGCCTCGGCTGGATAATCAACTACCAGAAGTCTTCCCTGATTCCAGTCCAGCGTCTGGAGTTCCTAGGCATGGAATTCGACACCTTTCGGGCTCAGGTCTTCCTCCCCAAGGAGAATTTTCTCTCTCTTCGTCGGGGTGTCAGCACTAAAGGGTCCGAACCCTCTGTCCATCCGTCTCGCCATGAGGGTTCTGGGGAAGATGGTTGCTTCTATGGAAGCGGTTCCCTATGCGCAGTTCCACTCTCGTCCCCTCCAGCTGGCCCTTCTGTCTGCCTGGGACAGGAACCCCCTTTCCCTGTATCGTCCGTTTCGCCTCTCTCCCAAGGTGAAACAGGCCCTCTCCTGGTGGACTCTGTCCTCCTCCATTCTGTGCGGGAGGTCATTTCTCCCTCCCCGCTGGCAGGTGATCACCACCGACACCAGTCTCCAGGGTTGGGGAGCGGTCTTTCTCCATCTCACAGCCCAGGGCCGCTGGACTGCTCAGGAGGCGTGCCTCCCTATCAACCTCATGGAAATCAGAGCCATCTTCCTAGCCCTCGTCCGCTGGCAGTCCCTCCTCTCGGGAAAGCCGGTCGGCATTCAGTCGGACAACGCCACAGCCATGGCATACATAAACCACCAGGGAGGGACTCGCAGCAGTCAAGTCATGGCGGAAGTGACGAGAATTCTCCGTTGGGCGGAGGGTCACGTTCCCTCTGTCAGCAGTCCACATCCCAGGGGTGGACAATTGGGAAGCCAACTTTCTAAGTCGCCAGGGCATCGTGGCGGGCGAGTGGTCTCTTCTTCCCGCAATCTTCAACCAGATTTGCCAGCGGTGGGGCGTTCCAGACGTCGACTTGATGGCCTCCCGGGCAAACAATAAAGTTCCCCAGTACGTCTCCAGATCTCGGGATCCAATGGCCACAGGAGTCGACGCCCTCGTGATCTCGTGGGCCCAGTTCCACATGCCCTATCTGTTCCCGCCTCTCCCCTTAATCCCAAGGGTCGTAAAGAAGATCAAGTCAGAAGGGGTCCCCGCACTCTTGGTAGCCCCAGATTGGCCTCGCAGGGCCTGGTATGCGGAACTGGTGAACATGCTATCGGATGTTCCGTGGAGGCTTCCGGATCTTCTTTCGCAGGGGCCCCTCTTCCACCCGAATTCTCGGTCTCTGAATTTAACGGTATGGCCGTTGAGGCCGCGGTCCTGAAGAACGCAGGTTTTTCTCATAGCGTCATCCAGACTATGATAAGAGCGAGAAAACCGGCTTCCTCGCGTATTTACCACAGATGTTGGAAGGCCTTCTTCCGGTGGTGTCAGGACAACAATCTGTTTCCTATGACCTTTTCCCTTCCTTCCTTTCTCAGCTTCCTTCAAACGGGTCTAGATTCAGGTCTTTCCCTTAGCACCTTGAAGGGTCAGATCTCCGCTCTTTCTGTTCTTTTTCAAAGATACCTGGCTTCCCTGCACCAGGTGAGGACCTTCATCCAGGGGGTCGCTCATATAGCTCCCCCTTATCGTTCTCCTGTCGAGCCTTGGGATCTCAACCTCGTCTTGGACGCCCTCCAGCGGGCGCCCTTTGAACCGCTTCAGGACGTTTCCTTCTCACTTCTATCCTGGAAGGTAGCCTTTTTGGTCGCCATCACCTCCATTAGAAGGGTGTCAGAGCTGGCGGCTTTATCCTGTCGTTCTCCCTTTCTAGTCCTGCATCAGGACAAAGGTTCTTCGTCTGGTTCCTTCCTTCTTACCGATGGTAGTCTCATCTTTTCACATCAATGAGGACATTGTCCTCCCTTCCTTTTGCCCTTCCCCGGTTCATCCCTTGGAGAAATCTCTTCACAAGTTGGATGTGGTCAGGACTATCCGGATTTACCTCACCAGAACTGCCTCCTTTCGCCAGGCCGATCCTCTGTTCGTCGTCTCGGATGGGCGTCGAAAGGGGCTTCCCGCCTCCAAGTCCACAATTGCGCGTTGGATCCGTTCGGCGGTTCTGGAAGCATACCGTGTCCAAGACAAACGGCCCCCTTCGGGGGTAAAGGCTCACTCTACCCGGGCTGTGGGAGCTTCCTGGGCAGTTCGTCACCAAGCCTCGGCCTCACAGATTTGCAAGGACGCGACGTGGTCATCCATTCACACCTTTGTCAAATTCTACAAGGTGCATACTCAGGCTTCTGCGGACGCGAGCCTGGGTAGGAGGATACTGCAGGCGGCGGTTTCTCACCGGCCGACCTAACTCCTCTTTTTCTACAGAATATCCCACCCTAGGGACTGCTTTTGGACGTCCCATGGTTACCTGTGTCCCCCAATGAGGCGAGAAAGAAAGAGGGATTTTGGGTTCTTACCGTAAAATCTCTTTTTTGGAGCCTTCATTGGGGGACACAGCACCCTCCCTTGAAGTTGTACAGTGTTGGCCAATTGGCCGTTGTTGTGGGTTGGTACATATAAAACTCAACCCATTACCTGTTCCTACTACTGCTTTTGCACCAACTGAGTTGCCTGGTGCCTGTAGGAGGGTGTATACTGCCATGGAGGAGTTATTTCTTCTTTATTTGCATAGTGTCAGCCTCCTAGTGACAGCAGCATACACCCATGGTTACTTGTGTCCCCCAATGAAGGCTCCAAGAAAGATTTTACGGTAAGAACCAAAAATCCCTCTTTTTGATACAAGTCCAGCAATCCCTTTACATGGCTGCTCCGTTACTCTATTACTGAGAAATCAGGGTTTGAATTGATGAGCAAATAAGGCTTAAGAACTATGGTAGATCTGAAGCATCTGTCACTCCAGCTCTGATCTGCAGCCTCTGTCACTCCAACTCTATTCCCCACCTAACACCGCTTCCTCGTGCTTGACTGACAGCCTCTGTAGGACTTCAGGCAAAGAAACTTTCCATCCTGCAAGAGGAGGCAGCGCTGGGCGAGGATTAGAGCTGGAGTGACAGAGGCTTCAGCTCTACAAATAGTTCTCCAAACGACAGTCATGTTATTCATGCGATTTATAGATGCATGCCTTATTAACAAGTACAATACATATTAATTACGGCATCATGGGATCAAGAAAGAACCTTTTTGGTGCCACAGTTATCTGGACATTTTTACCACCAAATATCATCGAACATGTATTTTCCGGCTACTCCTCCATTACCAATGAGCACAAGGGTTCTTCTCTTAAACGCTGGGAGAGACACCACTTCTTCATAAGACACCACATCCAGCTGATCGAAAACTGCAAAGAGAAGGAGGATAAAAACAACAGGTCCAGATACAGTCCGACAGCGCCATATGTCGCGGTGTATACTCACTAGAACTATGCTTGGCCAAGTATTTATCCTTGCATTTCTTCTTTTTGCTAAAGGGGCTACACGTCTGAGGTATCTGGTTGCTCGTGTTGGTGCTGGCTACACGCCTACAATAATCCAGAGTGAAAAGTATTAAAGGGTATTCCTTGCCAAAAGACTGCACATGGTGGCTTCTGTGCGTGTTTGGCTCCTGCAGTGTCAGAGTACAACTTCACCTCCCTGTCCAATCAGCACTGGCTGCCGGCGGATGCGCGACCCCGTGCGCAACCAGAGGCCACCGACGCGCGACTAGTGCACAGCAACCGTCTGACGCAGATATAAGAGGGGGGAATCAGGGGTCACCCGCAGCACGCACCGACACAGAGCTATCTGCTCCGGCATGGTCAGTGTGTACACGAATGAGGCTTCAATACAGGCAGCTTAGGGATGTCAGTCGCCACAAGGGGAGGAGTGGAAGAAGGTAACGAAGCGAGAAGATGTATGCACTGAAGCTCTCTCATAAAATAGTTTAAATACATAAGTTAAATCTGCACCACCAGTGTGATTTTTATAAGGGCAAAGTCTCCTAGATGGATATATTAATAGTTTAAGCTCAATGTTGGGGCAACAGACTCCTTGTATAGACCTGCTCTCCCCCAGAGGGCGACATGTGAGTTGATGACCACCATTACACACCCTGCGATCATCCTGCACGAGCCCTATTAGGGAGAATAAGACGTGTGCACAATAGGCCCTACGTGTCGCCTCTGTAACCGACCACCAAGTGTCCAGCACCTTCTCTTTCCAAGCGCTTGGTCAGACGGTGCAGGAGTGAACAGCAGCAAAATCCTTAAAATGCAACTGAAAAGAAGCTTCTTTGTGAAGAAGGCTCACCACTCCTGCAGTTCAGGTGACGGTACGAGTCCGGCTTTCTCTTCCCCTTGCTTCTTTCCCTGCCACCAATTGGAGTCGTCCTTGTTTATGATTTGCAGAACATCTCCAGTGTTAAAGCGCAGACCTGCCTCTCGGCAAGGAATCAGCGAGTCCGAGAGGGGGTCATAATCAAAGAGCGCGCGGACAAACATCTAGGGAAAAGAAATCTAGTGAACGCATGTACAGATGATCACACAGCAGAAGTGACTTACAATGCCAGATGACCGAGGACCACCATACAAAGTAGATGGCCATTGGCTGAATGATCCTTCCACTCGGCGGGCAGCCATTTCAGCCGGCCGGCCCTACACAGGAGCGCTCCGGTGTTCTCTATGAGAAAGCTGCTGCCCGACATGAGCCAATGACTTCTCTCAATGTGACTGGCAGTCGGAAAGCAGACATACCCAAATAACATCCTTCCCGATATTCAGTCAGCTGACGCCATCATATACATTAGAGAGTCGGTCAAACCCATCAAAAAAGTGGACCCCAAATCATTCCGCCCACCCGGTCCAAAGTTGGCTCTCCGCTGCTGCTCAGGTCTCAGTGTTTTGGCTTCAAAGGTGACATCCCTTTGACAGCTCATATCACCTCTGCAGCCAATGAGGTCGGCATCAACATGACGTCACTGCTGTAGACAAAACATGAGTCAGGGGTATCACCGGAGAGCCAACCCTCGGCTGGGGAGGGCAAGTACTATCTGATTTTGCTCTATTACATGATTGGAAAAGTTTGGTATCTACTTTTGCAAAAGTGCAAAACCCCTTAAATGGCTGGCATGTAAGACCCCTGCAGTGGCAGGTCACTGCTTCCATGGATGTTGTTGGGGGTTTCAGAAGCTGGACCTGTAGATTTACCTGCAGTGGGAGCTTGCGGCTGCTTTGTGTTGGCGACACCTTCAGAGTGACACTTCCTTTGCTTTCTTTCTACAGCAGGAAAGAGAACATTTGATATTTCGTTAGCAGCTGTCATCTACTGTACAAGGTGCAGTCACAGGACATTTCGGATGTATGTTCATGATTGTCAGCAGAATCCCCAAAGTGTGATTGCTCAGATACAAATTCAGATCTGTATGGGGGAGGGGACCAAAATCCCAGCTGCAGTGTGCGAAAACCTGGTCAAGAACTACAGGAAACGTCTGACCTCTGTAATTGCAAACAAAGGTTTCTGTACCAAATATTAAGTTCTGTTTTTCTATTGTATCAAATACTTATTTCATGCAACAAAATGCAAATTGATTATGTAAAAATCCTACAATGTGATTTTCTGGATTTTTTTAGATTCTGCCTGTCACAGGTGAAGTGTACCTGATAAAAATTACAGACCTCTCCATTCTTTGTAGGTGGGAAAACTTGTAAAAATCAGCAGTGAATCACTTATTTTCCCCAATATATAAGACTTCCAAACGTTCCCTTAGTTCCTCACCAAAATGCTCTGCAAATGGTCCACGCTTTGGTTTTGGACAAGTTTTCCATTGATTTCCAGGATTTCATCACCAACGTGCAGCGAACCTTCCATCAAAACAAATAATATGTGAAAATCACAGATCTGAGCCGTCGGGTCTCATGTCAGTCAGTTAATCATTTTATAGGCGTTAATTCCATTGAAATTAAAACATTTGCAAAAGATCTTCAGTACAAATTTCCTATCATTTTGGGGCTATGACGGCGATGAATCTCTAGTCACAGATGAGTGCTGTGGATCACGACCCTCTCGCGTCCTCCCCAATCGCCTGATTCACCCTAAACTAAAACTCCTGCTCGGAACAAGTAGAAGCAGCTCCCTGTAGTGCGACACCAGTGACCCGCTCTGTTACAATGGGGGCGCATAGGTTTGCATAAGACTTGTGTACACAAAATGGTACAGTAGTTTTATGAAACTCTAGGGGGGCGAGATACATCGAGCTAAAAGTGGCAAAATTCTGGTGTAATTTGTGCCTGAAAAATAAATAAATGAATAATGAACATTAACTTCAAAGAAAGGAAGGGGGAAAAAAAAAAAATCCAAGAAGCAAAAATTACCTTGCCGGTGAATGAGTCCGCCATGTAAAATGCGAGCAACAACACATTTCTGCTGTGAATTCAGTTTAAGGGTGATGCCCTACAACAGGCAAAAAGAAAAAACACCGTAGAGCTACACAATCAGTGAAAACCAACAGCTAACCAGGAAGGACGCCAATATACAGCGGGGGAAGGTAAAGGATAGAAAACACTGTCACAGAGCCAGCCGGGTCCAAGGAAAACAACGTACCACCTATTACGGGATAGACGATAACCTGAGGATCGGGAAGGACTGGCGGAATGCACCACCCTCCCCACCACCACTGAGTGGCAGCACGCACTCCCCTCCCCACCACCGCTGTGTGGCAGCACGCACTCCCCTCCCCACCACCGCTGTGTGGCAGCACGCACTCCCCTCCCCACCACCACTGAGTGGCAGCACGCACTCCCCTCCCCACCACCGCTGTGTGGCAGCACGCACTCCCCTCCCCACCACCGCTGTGTGGCAGCACGCACTCCCCTCCCCACCACCGCTGTGTGGCAGCACGCACTCCCCTCCCCACCACCGCTGTGTGGCAGCACGCACTCCCCTCCCCACCACCGCTGTGTGGCAGCACGCACTCCCCTCCCCACCACCGCTGTGTGGCAGCACGCACTCCCCTCCCCACCACCGCTGTGTGGCAGCACGCACTCCCCTCCCCACCACCGCTGTGTGGCAGCACGCACTCCCCTCCCCACCACCGCTGTGTGGCAGCACGCACTCCCCTCCCCACCACCGCTGTGTGGCAGCACGCACTCCCCTCCCCACCACCGCTGTGTGGCAGCACGCACTCCCCTCCCCACCACCGCTGTGTGGCAGCACGCACTCCCCTCCCCACCACCGCTGTGTGGCAGCACGCACTCCCCTCCCCACCACCGCTGTGTGGCAGCACGCACTCCCCTCCCCACCACCGCTGTGTGGCAGCACGCACCCCCCTCCACCACCGCTGAGTGGCATCATGCACCTCCCCACCACCGCTGAGTGGCATCACGCACCCCCCTCCTCACCACCGCTGAGTGGCAGCACCCACCCCCTCCCCACCACCGCTGTGTCAATGTTAGCACCACCTAAAATGTTAGATCTAAAAGACAACAAGGTTCTAGGCAGGATGACCCTGATGTATGGCCGCCAGACCCCAGCCTAGTACCCCAGGTACATAGGAGGCTGCTGCATGGACTGGTGCTAATAGTCTCATGTTCTGGCAGAATACTTGAGGGTCTTCCCCAGACTTCCGCCCACAGACCAGCTGTTGTGGCCTGTGACCTTTTAACTAGCAGAAGTAGATGAGGTTGTCTTTTATTAAAGAAAAAAGATATAAGCCAGCACTTTCCGTCCCAGACTTCCCCTTTTCATTTCCTCAGCCCCCCACCCCCGCTTACCATAGGTTCCTCAGTCTCCCTTTCAAATTGCACCAGTCGGACCCTTTTCTTTTCCTCGGGACATCCGGGGGCCGCAGATCCATTGGTGTAAAACTCTTCTGCTAAAACATTAGATGGGGACGAAAATCCCTATTAAAGGAAAGAATGAAAAGAATGAGCGGCATTGATGTGAACAGAAGCGACTTTATAAGGACACTTGGGGGGAATATACAGGGTGCGGCTCCCCACGGGGACAACGCCTCTCCCACCCACAATGGCAGCGTGATTTTGTCACAGTGACGCTGCCCATGTTGATCCACCCACGCCGTGAAGTCCTGATAATCTGCTTGTATTCAGCCGACCGGAGACAAAGTTGACCTGTGCTTGTCTGTGTCTGCTCACATGACGTGCACAATGATCACTGGTGCGACTGTTCGTCCCCGTACACGTTCCAGTGCTGCGACGGTCAATGGTTCAGAAGGAAGGTTTGGATGAGCGCCCGTCCAGTCAATCATTTGCCCGTGTAATTAGGCTTTAACACGCTAGTTACAGACTAGGGCGAGAGCACAGAGTCCATTTAAAAAGGGGTTATCAATTAGTGAACAAACCATTTAAAAAAAAAAAAAAAAAAAAAGAAGAGAAAAGGGAAGCGTTTTCTGGTTTTGGAAAACTTAATGGCATTACTTACCCTCCCCAGGTCCAGCTCCTGGTATCTTATCTGTCAGATGCACTGCAGCCAATAACAGCGTAGCAGCTCGTGTCATCAACTGAGATGAATGATTGGCTGCAGTGCCATTGACGTGACCAGACAGTAGTAGACACCAGGAGCAAAGGCGGAGGAGCCTCAGTGCAGGACCCAGGATGGGGGAGTACAGCACACTTTGTTTTGCAAAACTTTGTTAATGATTGTCAAATTCTTCTGATTATAAAGTAATAAGAAATGTGTCCTGATTGGAGTCATAAATACAAGATCTCTGTCCGTCAAACGCTTCTGTCGGTGACCATCATCTAGGGGAAAGACCGAGCGGCTGCCTCCTGCCCCCCAGGAGTGGACATTAAACATGGCCACCTATCGTGCAATCATCGGGGTAGATAGGAAGGCAAAAAAGCTCCTGATCATCCCCCGGTGCGTACACATGCCAAGGATCGTATGACCATGAAGCAAAACAATTCATCGGATTGTTTATGGCAAAGCAAACAAAAGTAAAAATAAAATGACGGCGTGACGGTATCAGTGACCGTTCTGCCCCCGGTAGTGTACAGAGGTGTGAATCAGTGACCGTTCTGCCCCCGGTAGTGTACAGAGGGGAGAATCAGCGACCGTCCTGCCCCCGGTAGTGTGTACAGAGGGGAGAATCAGCGACTGTTCTGCCCCCGGTAGTGTGTACAGAGAGGTGAATCAGCGACTGTTCTGCCCCCGGTAGTGTGTACAGAGGTGTGAATCAGCGACCGTTCTGCCCCCGGTAGTGTGTACAGAGCGGTGACCGGTGCAGAAATCTGCGCAGTATGTGAGGGACGAGTCTGCAGGAGACTTGAAGCCCCCGGGGTGACGCAGCTCTGCAGTAAGGCTACTTTCACACTAGCGTCGTATGACGAATTGCGTCGTTGCGACGTACCGACGCTAGCAGTGAATGCGCCGCACAACGGGGGCAGCGGATGCTGCTTTTCAACGCATCCGCTGCCCCATTGTGAGGTGCGGGGAGGAGGGGGCGGAGTTCCGGCCACAACGCACCAAAAAACGTTACATGCAACGTTTTTTGGTGGCGACGGTCCGACGCAACAGTCGCACGACGGTTGCGACGTGTGGCAATGCGTCGCACTGCGTCGCTAATGCAAGTCAATGGAGAAAAAACGCATCCTGCAAGCACTTTTACAGGATGCATTTTTTCTACAAAACGACGCATAGCGACGTGCAGTGCACAACGCTAGTGTGAAAGTAGCCTAAGTCGGCCGTTCCCAATCACTGCTCCCTACACTCAGCCTCTATTAGCTGCTCATAACCTACAGAATGCACCGCACGTACGAAGGGTTGATGAGCGCTGGGCGACAGTGGCCTGATCAGGAGCACGCTGCACCGCCCGAATCACTACAGGCCTGAGTGGTGGGACAACGGGGGGCATCGCCCACATAAGCGGAACATGCTCCATCGCACAGATAATGGGGACATCTCGCAGATAACAACTACTGCAACACCCTCCTCTGTGGCCTCCCCGCTAACTCTCTTGCACTGCTCCAGTCTGTCCTCAACTCTGCTGCCTGGCTAATCCACCTCTCCTCGCTACTCCTCCCCTCTGCAAATCCCTACACTGGCTCCCAATTCCCCAACAAATCCAGTTCAAACTACTAACACTGACCTATAAAGCCATCCACAACCTGTCCCCTCCCTATATCTCTGAACTAATCTCCCACTATCTTCCCTCACGTAATCTCCAATCCTCCCAAGACCTCCTACTCTCCTCCACACTTATTCGTTCCTCACACAACCGCCTCCAAGATTTCTCCCGAGTATCCCCCATCCTCTGGAATTCCATGCCTCAACACGTCCGACTATCCACCACCCTCGGATCCTTCAGACGGAACCTGAAAACCCATCTCTTCAGGAAAGCCTACAATAACCGAGCTGCCGCCTCACCAACCGCCAGAGCTGCCGCCTCACCAACCGCCAGAGCTGCCGCCTCACCAACCGCCAGAGCTGCCGCCTCACCAACCGCCAGAGCTGCCGCCTCACCAACCGCCAGAGCTGCCGCCTCACCAACCGCCAGAGCTGCAGCACACCGACCTCCTGCCTCTTCCCCATTATCCTGTAGAATGTAAGTCCACAAGGACAGGGTCCTCTCCCCTCTGTACCAGTTTGTCATTGTAAATTTGTGTACTGTAAATGATATCTATAACCCTGTATGTAACCCCTTTCTCATGTACAGCACCATGGAATTAATGGTGCTATATAAATAATAACAACGGGGGGCATCATACAGATAACGGGGGGGGCTGCTCCATAGCGCAGATGGCGGTAGTGCCCCCCGGTACCTGGGTCGCCGCCCGGCTCTGCAGCAGGGTCTCCAGGTAGAGGTCGGACAGAGCGGATCTCATGCTCGGGCTGTCGCAGCGGCTGATTTCTGAGCGCTCGAACTTCAGCGTCATCTCTCCGACCGGCTGCTCAGGAACCTCCGCGGGCTCTTCCCTCCGCTCCGGGCTGTTTCTTCCCTCCGCTCCGGGCTGTTCCTTCCCTCTGCTCTTCCCTCCGCTCCGGGCTCTTCTGTTCCTTCCTCTCCTCCGCCTCCTGCCCTCTCACCCCTTTATCTGCGCAGAACAGGCGCTGACTCAGGGAAGACGCAGGGTAATAGCGATAATAAACCTGCAAGGCGCGCACAATGTGCAGGTCAGGGAGTCCCCGCGCTCAGCCGCCGCTCCCTCCCGCCGGACATTGCGCGTTCCCGCGCGCGCGTCTCCGTGTAGCTCTATTCCGCGCTGCGGTATCACGCCCCCCTCCGCAGAGCCGCCGGGACGTATAATGCCGGCGCTCGCCGCGTCACAGTGCCGTTATCACACCTCCGTTATGTGAGATGGTACGGCCGGGGGTCACATGACCGTCACTGGAACGGTCATGTGATGACAGAGCCCTAGGGGGGAAACGCAGACGACTGCTCCCTGGTCATGTGACGCAACGGGGCGTGGTTGTGTGAGTGACGTCGGCAGCTGGGATTGCAGTAAACAAGGGGCTGTGAGACAAGCAGGACAGTGAGGGACGGCGGCCGAGAGCGGACACACCAGCGCTGCTGCGCCCCCATATACGTTACTTAAAAGGGGTTGTCCATTGTGTATTCTATATAAAGTGAGCGTTCCCTGCCCGTGTGCTCCTTGGTGACAGGCCGCCAGTGTAACTATTCTACTTATTCTGCTGCTTGAGGTGAAAAATTAAATGGCTCCTCATCCCCCCAAAACCATTAGAAAAGTGCGAAAATAGAAGCATAACATTAGAGGGGCCCCGGCAGTCCCATCCTCTGTGCACAGACACAGGCAGCTGTGATTGGCTGCAGCGGTAACACAATGAGAACCATTCCCTGAAATAGTGACAGTGTCGCCGCCTTGTGGGCAGCCTGTGCCATCACATGATGCAGCCAGTGTCGTGAGCAGCCTGCAAGAAAACATTCCAAAAGTGCAGTTTTTTCATTCCACGAACGCCAACAAAATAGTATAAAAAAGTCGCATGTAAAGAAAAATGGCGTCACTGAGAGCAGCAGCTCGTCCGGAAAACAACCCCCTGCTGCAGCTGTCAGAGTGCCAGGGTGAAAAAAGGGGAGTAAAGTGTCTTTTTAGCAAGAAATGTAAAAAAAGGGAATAAATGTGGTCTGTGTCCTGGTGCCGATCCACAGGAGGAAGCCGTCTCCTCACTGACCTGCATGGTCAATGGCGCTAGGAAAAACAAACCAAACCTTTAGTTCTTTCTGCCTCCCCCCAGTCTGCACACATGCTCAGTAGTGTGATCTACAGCTGTTTGGTGCCAGAACTGAGGCCGCGCGGGGTCCATAGTGATCCCACCGGCCTCACAGTGAATGGTTGGGCCGGGATCCAGCATAGAACCTAGATAAATGTGACTCTAGGCTTATAAGCAATCCAAAATGTCACAGGCTCCAAAATCCCCCTCTCAGGTCCGCCATCTGCCAGCGTAAAAACACAGGGTCTCCATGTCACTGGTGGGAAAGCATCAGTGGCTCCATACACCAATCCGGCAAAGTCCAAAGCCAAATTCTCTCCCACCCTTCTGAGCCCCACGGTGCCAAATCCGCAGTTATCGTCCAGATGTAGTCACACAACTTCTGAATCCTGACATGTGCGGTGTGCTCGCTGTCAGGATTCACCAGTATTGCCCATGATAGCGAGCCGTGACATTACCATCCTGTGCCGACTAGACGTGCTCAGCTCCTTTCATTTCACTGGCACTGAGAGGAGCCAGTCATGTCAAGTCGGAATGTGCCAGAAGTATGCAAATCACATTCTTGTGGTCATGTGCCCTCCAATTCTCTTTGGGTGCTGACAGGATTTAGACGTGTGCAGTCACATAGAATGACTGTAGACTTTTATCAGAAGACCTATATCCACCATACATGTACTGTGCAGGTCGGTGGCGGGTGTATGGACGAGGCTCATGGGGTAAGTCTGTCCCATGCACAGTAGGTAATGGCTGAGTGTTACAGCCAGGACCTGCCTCCAACAACAGCGATTGTTAAACTGTTAAATGCCTGTCACGACTCTGTTGTCGTGAGTTTTGGGACCATGGGCTCCTTCTCTGTCCCTAACGCTACGGTCACCCTAGCTCACCCTGTTTCCCAGATTACTTTTGATGGTGAAGATGCCAGGGCCACATACCTTGCCTTAGCTCCTGAATCTGCCCTCCATTTATACCCTTCTCCCACCCAGGGAAGAGGGGAAGAGTAGTGTACTGTAATACACCAACCACACTCCAAACTAACAAGGTAATAAGAACAGGGATAAATGCCATTCGTACAAATATACCCACACATACAACAGAGGAATACATCGGGGAGTGGAGGATGGAGAAAAACCAAAGTAGGAGAAGGAGGGGGATAAGTACACACCCAAAACCTAGCAATAGTCCCAGATTAAGGCTGCCGTCACACTAGCAGTATTTGGTCAGTATTTTACATCAGTATTTGTAAGCCAAAACCAGGAGAGGAACAATTAGAGGAAAAGTATAATAGAAACATATGCACCACTTCTGTATTATCACCCACTCCTGGTTTTGGCTTACAAATGCTGATGTAAAATACTGACCAAATACTGAGCGTGTGATGGCAGCCTAAGGCATCATACCCATATGCGAGAAAAAAACGGTTCGCAATAAACAGACGAGTGACATGCGAGTACAATGCGATTTTCACACCTAGCTTCCGATTTACATCCGAGTGCATTGAGATTGCTATCCGATTGCAATGTGATTTTAACATGAGCTTCTAATATATATTAGATATATATAATAGATAGATAGATAGAAAAGTCGGCAATTCCTGTGCGCTTACAGTAAAATCACACTGACAGGTTAGAATAGAATAGATAAAATAGATATATACACATAGAATAGATGTATGTATATACTGTGTATATATATATATATATATAGAGAGAGAGAGAGATGTCAGTGACACATATATACAGTATTTACACTACCGTTCAAAAGTTTAGGGTCACTTAGAAATTTCCTTATTTTTGAAAGAAAAGCACAGTTTTTTTTTCCAATGAAGCTAACATTAAATGATTCAGAAATAAACTCTATATATTGTTAACGTGGTAAATTACTATTCTAGCTGCAAATGTTTGGTTTCTAATGCAATATCTTCATAAGTGTATAGAGGCCAATTTCCAACAACCATCACTCCAGTGTTCTTATTATTATTATTTATTATTATAGCGCCATATATTCCATAGCGCTTTACATGTGAGGAGGGGTATACATAATACTTAATATACATAATATGGTACTTTGTGCTTGCTAACTGTGTAAGAAGGCTAATGGATGGTTAGAATACCCTTGAAAACCCTTGTGCAAGTATGTTAGCACAGCTGAAAACAGTTTGGCTGATTAGAGAACCTATAAACCTGACCTTCCTTTGAGCTAGTTGAGAATCAGGAGCATTACATTTGTTGGTTCCATTAAACTCTCAAAATGGCCAGAAAAAAAGAACTATCATATGAAACTAGACAGTCTATTCTTGTTCTTAGAAATGTAGGTCATTCCATGCAAGAAATTGCCAAGAAACTGAAGATTTCCTATAACGGTGTGTGCTCCTCCCTTCAGAGGAGAGCACAAACAGGCTCTAACCAGAGTAGAAAGAGAAGTGGGAGGCCCCGCTGCACAACTGAGCAACAAGACAAGTACATTAGAGTCTGTAGTTTGTGAAATCAACGCCTCAGAGGTCCTCAACTGGCAGCTTCATTAAATAGTACACGGAAAATGCCAGTGTCAAAGTCTACAGTGAAGAGGCGACTCCGGGATGCTGGCCTTCAGGGCAGAGTGGCAAAGAAAAAGCCATATCTGAGACTGGCTAATAAAAGGAAATGATTTATATAGGCAAAAGAACACAGACATTGGACAGAGGAAGAATGGGAAAAAGTGTTATGGACAGACGAATCCAAGTTGAGGTGTTTGGATCACACAGAAGAAACTTTGTGAGACGCAAAACAACTGAAAAGATGCTGGAAGAGTGTGACGCCATCTGTCAAGCATGGTGGAGGTATTGTGAGGATCTGGGGTTGCTTTGGTGCTGGTAAAGTGGGAGATTTGTACAAGGTAAAAGGGATTTTGAATAAGGAAGGCTATCACTCCATTTTTCAACGCCATGCCATACCCTGTGGACAGTGCTTGATTGGAGCCAATTTCATCCTACAACAGGACAATGACCCAAAGCACACCTCCAAATTATGCCAGAACTATTTAGGGAAGAAGCAGGCAGCTGGTATTTTATCTGTAATGGAGTGGCCAGCGCAGTCACCAGATCTCAGCCCCATTGAGCTGTTGTGGGAGCAGCTTGACCGTATGGTACCAAAAAAGTGTCTATCAAGCCAAACCAACTTGTGGGAGGGGCTTCTGGAAGCATGGGGTGAAATTTCTCCAGATTATCTCAGCGAATTAACTGCTAGAATGCCAAAGGTCTGCAATGCTGGAATTGCTGCAAAGGGAGCATTCTCTGATGAAAGCAAAGTTTGAAGGAGAAAATTATTATTTCAAATAAAAATCTTTTTTTCGAACCTTGTCAATGTCTGGACTAGATTTTCAATTCATTTGGCAACTCATTTGATTAATAAAAGTATCAGTTTTCATGGAAAACACAAAATTGTCTGGGTGACCCCAACATTTTGAACTGTAGTGTATATATCTACTATATAATTGTCTAAGGGTCACTTCCGTCTTTCTGTCTGTCCTTCTGTCTGTCTGTCTTTCTTTCTGTCACAGATATTCATTGGTCGCGGCCTCTGTCTGTCATGGAATCCAAGTCGCTGATTGGTCTTGCCAGCTGCCTGTCATTGCTGCCACGACCAATCAGCGACGGCCACAGTTCGATTAGTCCCTCCCTACTCCCCTGCAGTCAGTGCCCGGCGCCCGCTCCATACTCCCCGCAGTCACGGCTCACACAGGGTTAATGCCAGCGGTAACGGACCGCGTTATGCCGTGGGTAACTCACTCCGTTACCGCCACTATTAACCCTGTGTGACCAAGTTTTCACTATTGAGGCTGAGGCCTATGCAGCCTCAATAGTAAAAACATCTAATGTTAAAAATAATAAAAAAAATAAAAAATCATTATATACTCACCTTCTGCCGCCTTTCCCGCTCCTCGCGACGCTCCGGTGACCGCTCCATGCAAGCGGCAGGTTCCGGTGCTAAGGATGGTGTGCGACAAGGACCTGCCATGACGTCACAGTCATGTGACCGCAACGTCATCACAGGTCCTGCGCAAGAAGGACCTGCCGTGACGTCACGGTCATGTGACCGCTACGTCATCACACCCTGGGACCGGAAGCTACTGCCTGCACCACACACAGGTGACAGAACTACAAGGGTACACTCGGAAGGTGAGTATATGTTTATTTTTTATTTTTTAACCTGTGACATACGTGACTGGGCAATATACTACGTGGCTGGGCAATATACTATGTAACTGGGCAATATACTACGTGGCTGGGCAATATACTACGTAACTGGGCAATATACTACGTGGCTGGGCAATATACTACGTAACTGGGCAATATACTACGTGGCTGGACAATATACTACGTCACTGGGCAATATACTACGTAACTGGGCAATATACCATGTGGCTGGGCAATATACTACGTGGCTGGGCAATATACTATGTGGGCTGTGCAGTGTACAACGTGGGCTGTGCAATATACTACGTGGACATGCATATTCTAGAATACCCGATGCTTTAGAATCGGGCCACCATCTAGTGTCTTTATATTTCATAGAGAGATAGAAGAATAGCCAGTAATTCATCTGCCGGCTTGTGTAAAATCACTGCAGGAGCCGACAGGATAGAAGACATGGTTTACATTCAGTAAATAGATGTCAGTGACCAATACAATTAGTACAGTGTGTGTGCAAATTAGGGGGCATGTATTTAATTAATAAAAGATTATTTTACAGAAAAAAATGGTGTGGGCTCCCGCACAATTTTCGCAACCAGCAGAGGGAAGGCCAGTGACTGGGGGCAGATGTTTATAGCCTGGGAAGGGGGTAATACACATGGAGCTTCCCAGACTATTAATATCAGCTCACAGCTGTATACTTGGCCTTTACTGGCTATTAAAATGGGGACCCACCCAAAAAATGACGTGGGGTCCCCCATAATTAATAATCAGCAAAAACTATGCAGACAGCTGTAGGCTGATATTAATAGCCTAGGAAGGAGCCATGGTTATTGCCCCCCCGTCTAAAAACATCAGCACTCTGCCGCCCCAGAAAAGGAGCATCTATAAGATGCGCCAATTCCGGCACTTAGCCTTGCTCATCCCACTTGCACTGTAGCGGTGGCAAGTGGGGTAATAGTTTGGGGGCTAATGACACCTTTGTATTGTAAGGTGACATCAAGCCCACGGCTTAGTAATGGAGAGGTGTCAATAAGATGCCCATCCATTACTAATCCTATAGTTGGTACATGTTAAATAAAGACAGAGAATAAAGTCTTTTAATGAAATAAAACACTGAACACAGTTTTCCTATTTTATTACACTCCTAATTCCTGCGACGCCCTCTATCTCCTGTAATAGACATAAAATAAAAAAGCAACAATATACCATACCTGTCCATCGCTGTGTCCCACGCCGTAATCATATCTGGGGTATATACAGTTTACAACCAGGATGGTGCCAAGATGTGACCGCCCCGTCTGAAAACCACTGATGAATGAGGGAGATGCTGCCGGCGCTGCTTCAGAGACTAGTGGTGATGTCACTGATGCCACGCTGCCTCACAGCCTGACCTGCGCTGAACTCTGGAGCATGGGAAGATGGACTGGCATTGAGTGCTAGCCAACTAGCTGAGAGCCTAAACGCAGGAGAGCTTCCAGGAGTTCTCAAATGAGCAGATTAACCCCTGCACTGCTAAAAGAGAACTGCACCATTTAATGTGAAGGTGAAGTGCTTCTAATCAGTGCAGGAGTAGGAGAAATCAGACGCTGTGGTCTTCTGACAATGCCACTGTCAAACTCTGACAGCAGCATTAACAGGGTGCCGGGATGGGAGCGCGCCATTTTATGTACCCTTTAGCACATCTGAGACGTCATCGTGGACCGCCAATGGGTTGCTATTACAGTTGGGGCAGAATCAGCTTTAGTGGTTAGATTATCCACTAATGAATTACCCTCTTGGTATGTATACAATATAGCTTATAGCTGTAAGGGTCCTATCTGAATAAAGATAAAATATAACCTAACCTTTATTGAGAAGCATTAAAATTGAATCTGGACCATCCACATCAGTAACACAATAAACCAAAACATAAAGTGTGCGTGCCTAACAGTGCTCAATATAAAAAAATGGTTTGGCCTCACCAAATCTCGTTGTCCCATATTGAATCCATCATGAACAGCAGCAAAATATGTACCTATTTATAGTTAATGACCGGGGAAGGAGGATGTCTGTTCTTCCCTGTCATGCCCCAGCGTTGCTCCTGTAATGACATGGACATTCCCCAGGTATATACTACTATGGGGTTTCCCACCACCACTCAGAAAGATGTATTCCCTACGCCATTCTTCTCCAATGAGGGGGATTCATCAGGGGATCTAATATTAAATATCCAAAAGTGGGCGTTCAGTGCAGTGGCAGATATCCCCCTATCTAGGCATGACCGTTTACATCACTGGCCCTATTGTAAATGTGGCATAGGAATTCAACATATGCATCGGTTGCCTTAACCCCCCCCTCCATCTCCTCCCTTCTATCTATGTATTTTTAACTCCCTAATCCCAAGTGACTTTCTCCTTAGGGATGCTTTTGGTACTAGAATGATACCAGGTAAACCCTGATTACTGATGACCACTTTTGGATACTTATTATTAGATTCCCCTGATGAATCCCCCTCATTGTGGAAGAAACGTGTAAGGAATACATACATCTTTCTGAGTGGTGGTGGGTACCCCATAGTAGTATATACCTGGGGAACGGGAGCAACGCAGGGGCACGACAGGGAAGAATAGACATCCCCCTCCCCCGTCATCTTACTATATAATTGTCTAAGGGTCACTTCCGTCTTTCTGTCTGTCCTCCTGTCTGTCTGTCTGTCACGGATATTCATTGGTCGCGGCCTCTGTCTGTCATGGAAATCCAAGTCGCTGATTGGTCGCGGCAAAACGGCCACGACCAATAAGCGACGGGCACAGTCCGGCGGCAAAATGGCCGCTCCTTACTTCCGGCAGTCAGTGCCCGCTCCATAATCTCCTCCAGTCAGTGCTCACACAGGATTAACGGCAGCGTTAACAGACCGTGTTATGCCGCGGTGTAACGCACTCCGTTAACGCTGCTATTAACACTGTGTGACCAACTTTTTACTGTTGATGCTGCCTATGCGGCATCAATAGTAAAAAGATCTAATGTTAAAAATAATAAAAAAAATAAAAAATAGTTATATACTCTTGGATCCAGAACTGGCCTTTCCCGCTCTTCGCGACGCTCCGGTGACCACTCCATGCATTGCGGTCTCGCAAAATGATGACGTAGCGGTCTCGCGAGACCGCAATGCACTCTTAGGACCGGTGCGCGTGAGGAGCATCGGTAACTGCTTCACCTGGATCCAGGGCCAACGGAAGGTGAGTATATAACTATTTTTTATTTTAATTCTTTTTTTTAACAGGGATATGATGCCCACATTGCTATAAACTGCGTGGGCTTTGCAATATACTACGTGGGCTGTGCAATGTACTACGTGGGCTGTGCAATATACTACGTGGGCTGTGCAATATACTACGTGGGCCGTGCAATATACTACGTGGGCTGTGCAATATACTACGTGGGCTGTGCAATATACTACGTGGGCTGTGCTATATACTACATGGGCTGTGCAATGTACTACATGGGCTGTGCAATGTACTACGTGGGCTGTGCAATATACTGCGTGGGCTGTACAATATACTACGTGGGCTGTGCAATGTACTACGTGGGTTGTGCAATATACTACGTGAGCTGTGCAATATACTATGTGGGCTGTGCAATATACTACATGGGCTGTGCAATATACTGCTTGGGCTGTGCAATATACTGCGTGGGCTGTGCTATATACTGCATGGGCTGTGCTATATACTGCGTGGGCTGTGCAATATACTACGTGGGCTGTGCAATATACTACGTGGGCTGTGCAATGTACTACGTGGGCTGTGCAATGTAATACGTGGGCTGTGCTATATACTACATGGGCTGTGCTATATACTACATGGGCTGTGCAATGTACTACGTGGGCTGTGCAATATACTGCGTGGGCTGTGCAATATACTACGTGGGCTGTGCAATGTACTACGTGGGCTGTGCAATGTACTACGTGGGCTGTGCAATATACTACGTGAGCTGTGCAATATACTATGTGGGCTGTGCAATATACTACATGGGCTGTGCAATATACTGCTTGGGCTGTGCAATATACTGCGTGGGCTGTGCTATATACTGCATGGGCTGTGCTATATACTGCGTGGGCTGTGCAATATACTACGTGGGCTGTGCAATTTACTACTTGGGCTGTGCAATGTACTACGTGGGCTGTGCAATGTACTACGTGGGCTGTGCAATATACTGCGTGGGCTGTGCAATATACTGCATGGGCTGTGCTATATACTACGTGGGCTGTGCAATATACTACGTGGGCTGTGTTATACACTACGTGGGCTGTGTTATACACTACGTGGGCTGTGTTATATACTGCATGCGTGGGCTGTTATATACTACGTGAGCTGTGCTATATGCTAAGTGGGCGGTTATAAACTACATGGCTGTGTTATATGCTATGTGGGCTGTTATACACTCTGTGGGCTGTGCTATATACTACGTGGCTGTGCTATATAC
The DNA here is from genome assembly GCF_051348905.1 of Ranitomeya variabilis. Classification (NCBI taxonomy): domain Eukaryota; kingdom Metazoa; phylum Chordata; class Amphibia; order Anura; family Dendrobatidae; genus Ranitomeya; species Ranitomeya variabilis. The sequence goes on from NC_135233.1 coordinate 198,576,102, forward strand.
TCCGTGGACTGTGTTATATACTACGTGGCTGTGCTATATACTCCGTGGGCTGTGCTATATACTCCGTGGGCTGTGCTATAAACTACATGGCTGTGCTATATACTACGTGGCTGTGCAATATACTATGTGGCTGTGCTATATACTACATGGCCGGCCGCGAACAATCAGTGACAGGCGCAGTCCGGCCACGAATTGGCGCGGGATTTGAACCACGCTTCGCTAATTGGTCACGGCCGGCCGAATCCTGTGTATTCAATGTATTATTCTAAAATCTTCATAAATAAACTACATACGTATTCTAGAATACCCGATGCGTTAGAATCGGGCTACCATCTAGTTAAATATAAATAGGTACATATTTTGCTCCTGTTCATGATGGATTCGATATGGGACAACGAGATTTGGTGAGACCAAACCATTTTTTTATATTGAGCACTGTTAGGCATGCGCACTTTATGTTTTGGTTTATTGTGTCACTGATGTGGATGGTACAGATTCAATTTTAATGGTTATCAAAAAAGGTTATATTTTATCTTTATTCAGATAGGACCCTTACAGCTATATTGTATGACATGTGGGGGTGTACTGAAGACCTCTGTGCTTGTCACTACGGAGCTCCTCTGAATCCCTGCTTGTGGCCGAGCTTCAAAGGAGACCGTGATTTGCACTAGATGCAGAAACACTGTGGCATCACTGTACATAGCACAAGTGATTAGACGATCGCAGCGTCAAGTTCCCAAAAGGGACTATTAAATACAGTGAAAAGTAAAAAAAATTATTTAAAGAAATGAGTTCAAATCACCCACCTTTTTCCCTATTAAAAATAAAGATAATAAAAAATACACACATGTGGTATCTCCGCATTCAGAACAATCCAATCTATCAGAATATACAAAAATTAACCCATTTGGTAAACACTGTAAATTACACAATTAAAGTACACCAATATTACGTTTTTATGGTCACTATAATACCACAAAAATGCTGTAGCAAGCGATCAAAAAGTCACATCTGTCCCAAAATAATAAAAATATTTTCTCATCCTGCAAAAAATAAGCCGTCACACAGCTCCATCGACCGAACAATGGAAATGTTACGGGTCTCGGGAAATGCATTTTTTTCAAACATCTGATTTTTCGTTTTTCACTACTAAAGTAATAATAAAACTGGACATGTTTGGTATCGCTAGTGCAGCGCCCCAGAGTCCTGGTCGTTGCAGTAATGTCATTCTTCCACCAGGGGGAGTAATATTACGTCTGAAGGTAACAAAGGAGATCTTCCTAACAGGTATCACAAACCATACACTACACTTCACACTCCAGACCACCAGGGCGAGCCTTGCTCCTATCTACTAGGGCACTCCTCACAGAAGGGTAAAACTGGTGGGCTGGATAGAAAGTTAGAGAGACGCTGACCGGGCTTTGCCCAGGCAACACATGTCAGGCAGACTGGGGGAAAGGAGGAACATCTAAGCTGCAGACAGAGGGTCCCTGTCAGGGGTGGGATCCTGACAGAGGCCTAGCGGGACAGAAAGCTACGGAGCTGCGCCTGCCCCACGTGAGGCAGCATCCTAAGAAACGACACAAAGAGAATTGTATTGTAGAGGGTGAGAAACGAAGTCACAGCACAAGGAGATAACACCAGAAGGAGTTCTGCCCTGTAAAGGTTGACTCCTTCTGAGGTGCGTAGCCGGTGGCCAGAACACCGAGGGAGTAATAGACTCTACGCTTTACTTCAAAGACCGGCAGGACAGTCAATTCCAAGTTGGCTGCCCGACCTTATTACCTAAGAAGACACAGTGGCAAATTGTGGGGGTCGGGGCGTCTCTAGGGTCCCTATAAACAAGCCTCAGGCCATCAGTCATACGGGTTTGTCCTATCCACACCATCTGGGGGACAGAGTCTGCCCTGTAAAGGTTGACTCCTTCTGAGGTGCGTAGCCGGTGGCCAGAACACCGAGGGAGTAATAGACTCTACGCTTTACTTCAAAGACCGGCAGGACAGTCAATTCCAAGTTGGCTGCCCGACCTTAATACCTAAGAAGACACAGTGGCAAATTGTGGGGGTCGGGGCGTCTCTAGGGTCCCTATAAACAAGCCTCAGGCCATCAGTCATACGGGTTTGTCCTATCCACACCATCTGGGGGACATTGAGGAAGAAATAACATCTAGAACATCTACAAGAGTTGTGAGGACCTTACCGGAAAGCTCAGCAGGGAGGTACTACAACACACAGGCGCTAGTAGGAGGGCTTCTGATTTCCACCTGGATAAGGGGACTCTGGATTTGCCTTCGGACCGGCCGGACTCTGCCTACCCTGTGGTCTGTACCCTGGACTGTGGATGCTGAAGCATCCAGTAAAAGGTAAAGAGACTGCAACCTTGTGTCCTCGCTATTCTCTGCGCCTTACATCGTCCACCATCACCATCTACACCTCTGGGAAGCCCCAGGGATACATTTCACCTGTGGGAAGGTATACCATCTAGCTGCCATTACCTCACCCCAGCGGACCCCTAAGCAGCGTCGGTCACCCTGACCGAACACCACAGGTGGCGTCACGAACTATCCCTTTAAAGACCTTTCCCAAAACCATAAAAACTACTTCCATTATTTGGACGCCCCTCAAAGGGCCACGGACCGGGTCGGGCCACTGTGAAATCCCCGCAGAGCACTGAAGGACCCGGTGCCGAGTACCCCATTGCCCTTAAACGTGGGGGCAATTCACTGTAATCGTACCAATGAGGAGAATCATACTGGTAAGATTGTAATAGTGTAAAAGTTCTGGGTTTTTTACCACCTAAAGGTTTGAAAGAGTGTTGCTGAGTTCTCATACTTTGAGAAAATGATATGAGAGAGAACAAAGTTAATTTCTTGCCCTTTCAGCGAGATACCAAGGTCTTTTTCCCAGGAGATAAGGAAGGGGGACGTAGAGACTTGCGTCAGAGAGATGGGTTTGTTATATAACTTAGAGGTTATTTTGGTTAGAGGTCTCGGCTTATAATTACTTAATTCCAATGTTTGGTAAAGGTCTTTAGATGTTTATGATTTAAGGTCTTATTAGGAAATAAGCAGATCCATGATGCATCTGTAGGAGAATTACTGCTGGAGAAAAATAATTGTTAGATATGGATTAGACATTTCTTTCCTTAAACCTAATGGTTCTTGGAAGTTAGAATGAAGGTGATGTGGAATAGTCCGTGCTGCAGCAAGAGGGGAAGCTGTTGACCCATGGCTTGCTTGAGAGTTGATGGAGTACCAAGACTTAAGACTGGCTTTGGTGAATAAGATTTTTGAGCTCTTTAAAGAAAACCTGTCATGAGGATCATGGATGTTAAACTAAAGGCATGTGTGTACTGATTTACCTTCAGCCTAGAAATCTGCATCTTGGTTGATTAATTACCACTAGAAGTTTGTGCATCGGGGTGGGACTGTGAGGCAGACTGTAGGTAAGATCTTCAGCCCTGCCACAGCCCATCTGCTATCTTTGGTGTCAGCATCTTCTTATATTAGTGTTTTAACGGGCGCAGTGCTTGCGCACATTGATCTCATGGTTGTCTTCAGGAGAATGGTGCCAGAGTCATTGCATGTGTAGATTTAGATCTTGGCTCAACGACGAGCCAAGATTTCAATCTGCTCATGTGCCACCACTGGTGCCATTTTACTAAAGGCCGCTGTGAGATTAGCAAGTGCCTCCCGGGGTTGGGAAGGCGCGATATTTAAAATAGTAAGAAGGTATGGAAACTAGAGGCAGTGGAGGGGCGGTGGCAGAGCTGAAGACCCTACTCAATGTCCTGCCCTTATACACGAAGCTTAGGAAACCCAAACTTCTAATGATTGAAGATCAAGCAGGCTGCGGACTTCTACTCTGAAAGTACCTATCAAATCAGGATAACAGAGTCTTTATGCCCATACCTTTAGTTTAACATGAATGATCCTGATGACAGGTTCTCCTAAGTAAGCATTGTTTCCATGGTCTTGTACATAAAGGTCTATTTAGATCTTAGACATCTCTGTAGAAATATTTCCTTAGTTTAGTGAACTCAGACAAATAACATTATAATTCACTTGTACTGTATATTGGGGAAGGCTAACCCTCCATTAGATGTGGGTTATGTTAATAGTCTACAAGCGAGTTCATGAGGTTTAAAGTGCCATAATGTCAGCTCAACCTGAAGACATTGATGGGTTCGGCTGATAGTCTTATGTGTATGGGGGTATTGGCTGACTGATGATCGGCAGAGATGTCTATCGGGGAAGGCTAATTTCGGACAACCGATAGCATTGTTCTTCTTGAGATAAACTGATGAGTCAGCCAGCGGCTTTCTCATAGAGAACATACAGTAAATGCACTGGACTGAACGAGCAGTCGACTGAAGATCTCTGAAACATCGTTCGTCCGACAGCCATCTAATATGGCTAACCTAAGAAGTGTCACAATAGCTACTTGACTTATTTAAAGGGAACCTGTTGTCACGGGGAGACTAGATGAGCGAGAGCTAATAACCCGGGCCCCTGCAATTTCCCTCAGACTAGGGAAATCCTGACTGACCCTCTACCTGGAGTTTACACTGATGGTGTGCATGTCCAGGCCTCGAACCTCACCTTGTCTCCTGTTTCAACCCTAGGCTGAAACCTCCGCCCACCACCCAGTGAAGAGGTAATACACCAATACCCACAGTTAGCACAGACAAGGATAAAGGAAAATATACACCACGCCGCAGTCACTCAGGAATACACTATAAATGTGCAGGGCAAAATAAATACAAATATAGGAAGGAGTAAATAAGACTAAGGAAAATACACCACCAGCAACGAATCTCCAACAACCAGCTCTCCACTCCAGACCGAGATAACAACACACAAGACAGAAGCTATAATCGGCGACGCCCAATGATCAGGAGAACTATTTAAAGGCAATGGGCATGGCCCAGCTTCCAATCCGAGGATCAGGTAAATTAACCCCGGAGCAGCTAGATAAAATCTAGCCGACGCCAATGAGCAAATAGTGGTCAAAAGCGGAATTACCGCTGTCTGTCGAACGACCTGGTCTGAACAGCGTCCGACATGACAGTACCCCGCCTTCTACGAGGGACCCCAGGGCCCTCACGGCTTATAGGACCCGGCTTGTCTGGATGGCGACGATGGAAAAACCTGACCAGCCGATCCGCATGAATATCCGAGGCTGGTACCCAGGACCTCTCCTCAGGCCCATAACCACGCCAGTGTACCAAATACTGTAAAGTGCGACACACTACACGAGAGTCAACCACCTTGGAGACTTCAAACTCCAAATTACCATCCACCAAGACTGAACAGAACCCACCACCTTCTTTAGAAGAGACCTGTGGAACACGTTGTGTATCTTATACAACGTAGGGAGCTCCAATCGGTGCGCTACTGGGTTAATGACGGCGGTGACCCTAAATGGACCAATAAACCGTGGACTCAATTTAAGGGACGGTATTTTGAGTCTTATGTTTTTTGTGGATAACCACACCCAGTCATCCACACTCAGGTCCGGACCTGGCACACGCCTACTGTCAGCCACACGTTTGTACCTAGCAGCCACACTCAACAGGCGCTGTTTAACTCTCCTCCAGACTGATGACAATTGTGCTCCTAACTGATCCTCCTCCGGAACGCCGGAAGAGCCCCTCTGACTCAAGGTACAAAATTGAGGATGTAGCCCGTAAACACAAAAAAACGGAGACTCCCCAGACGACTCCTGGCGGTGATTATTGATGGCAAACTCAGCCAAAGGAAGAAAGGTAGACCACTCCTCCTGGTTATCAGAGACAAAGCAGCGTAAGTACTGTTCCAAATTTTGGTTCATACGCTCAGTCTGACCATTTGACTGAGGATGGAACGCCGAAGAATGAGACAACTTGATCCCCAGCCGTGAGCAAAATGCTTTCCAAAATTTTGCCACAAACTGAGACCCCCTATCAGACACGATGTCAGACGGAACCCCATGAAGTCTGACCACCTCCTGCACAAATACCTGAGACAGAGTCTTAGCGTTAGGCAACGAAGGCAAAGACACAAAGTGCGACATTTTAGAAAACCGATCAACAATCACCAAGATGACCGTGTTCCCGGCTGATGAGGGCAAATCAGTGATGAAATCCATGGAGGTTTCCATCCATGGCTTACTAGGTACTTCAAGAGGAAGTAGTGTGCCAACAGGACGGGAGCGGGACATCTTAGCCCTAGCGCACGTGGTACAAGCTGACACGTATGAGACCACGTCCTGTCGGATCTTGGGCCACCAAAACCGACGTGACGCCAACTCCAAGGTACCTCTAACCCCTGGGTGGCCAGCCAGGACAGCATCATGATGCTCCGCCAAAACCTTTAAGTGGAGATGAAGCGGTACAAAAGATTTGTTGATGGGAAGCTCAGATGGTACCTCCTCCTGAGCCTCGGCAATCTCAGCTTCAACCTCGGTAGTGAGAGCCGAAACCACAACACCCTTTTGGAGGATGGGTACTGGATCTTCCCGAGGTTCACCCCCCAGAAAACACCTGGACAGAGCATCCGCCTTAGTGTTTTTAGACCCCGGTCTGTAAGTGACAACAAAATTGAACCGCGTGAAAAACAATGCCCAGCGAGCCTGCCTGGGGGACAGACGCTTGGCTGACTCCAAATACAGCAGATTCTTATGATCGGTAATAACAGTAACCTGATGTACCGACCCCTCCAAGAAGTATCGCCATTCCTCAAAGGCCAACTTGATTGCCAACAACTCCCGGTTGCCGATATCGTAGTTACGTTCGGCGGACGACAGTTTCTTGGAGAAATAGGCGCACGGACGCAAACCACTCAAAGATGAGCCTTGAGATAGTACCGCCCCCACACCAACCTCAGACGCATCGACTTCCACAACAAAGGGTTTAGATATGTCTGGCTGCACAAGAATGGGGGCTGAAACAAAACTGTTCTTAAGAAATTCAAATGCGCGCACAGCAGCCTCAGGCCAAATGGAGAAATTGGTACCCTTTTTAGTCATGTCAGTTAACGGTTTAGCAATGATGGAAAAATCCTTGATAAATTTCCTATAGTAGTTAGAAAACCCAAGGAACCGCTGAAGTGCTTTCAGGTTATCAGGACGTTCCCAATGCAGCACCGCTTGCACCTTAGCGGCGTCCATTTTAAAACCAGAAGCAGACACAATATAACCCAAGAAAGGCAACTCTTGAACAGAAAATACACATTTCTCAAGTTTAGCATACAGCTTATTCTCTCTGAGAAGCTGTAACACCTGCCTGACATGATTTAAATGAGCATCACGGTCGTAAGAATATATGAGGATGTCATCTAGGTACACGATAACAAATTTCCCCAAAACATGCGAGAACACATCATTGATGAAATGTTGGAACACTGCAGGTGCGTTAGTCAACCCAAAAGGCATCACCAAATTTTCAAAATGACCCTCAGGGGTATTAAAAGCCGTCTTCCACTCATCACCTTGACAAACTCTTATGAGGTTGTACGCCCCCTGAGGTCAAGCTTGGTAAACCACTTAGAACCCGCCACCTGGTTGAACAAATCTGGTATCAGTGGCATTGGGTATGGATCACGAACTGTAATCTGGTTCAACTCCCTGAAATCCAAACACGGGCGTAATCCGCCATCTTTCTTCTTCACGAAGAAGAACCCTGCTGCCACCGGCGAGGATGACGGCCTGATGTGCCCTTTGCTCAAGCTTTCAGCAATATAATCTTTTAACGCTTGTCTCTCCGGACCGGAGATGTTAAACATCCTTGCTTTAGGCAACTTGGCCCCTGGTTTAAACCTGATAGAACAGTCATAGGGACGATGTGGCGGCAACTCTGAACAACCCTTTTCAGAGAACACATCCACAAAATCCAGAAGTGACTCCGGAACGCTTGAAGTCACCGCAGCCACACATGTGGCCAGGCAATTCTCCTGGCAGAACTCGCTCCACTGAATTATGTCCTGAGTTTTCCAGTCAATTACCGGGTTGTGCATGGACAACCAAGGAAAACCCAAAACCACCTGAGCAGGAAGATTCCTGAGCACCTTACATGTAACCCGCTCGGAATGTAGAACCCCAATGTGGAGTTTCACCTCAGCCACAAATTCAGTAATCTCCCCCTGAGAGAGAGGAGCAGCATTGATGGTGACCACGCGGATAGGATGAGACAGTTTTTCAATCCTAAAACCTGCTGTGCACGCAAACTCCTCATCAATGAGATTTGTGGCTGAACCACTATCCACAAAAACAGTAACTGGCAGCTCACTGCCAGCGATAAAAACCTTAGCAGGGAGCAAGCATTGAGAAACCACCATGGAGGATATACATAATCTCAGATTGATACAAATCAGTAGAATACATGGTCTGTCCTAGTTCTCATATCCATTTAAATATACACGGTGTAGTGACCAGGGCAGACCCGAACCATAAATGGACAACTGCATATATGTATACACCACAAGAAAAAAGCACCAAAAACGCAGTCAACACCGTCCAATTATTACAAATATAGAGAACACCTTTATTACGGGTAAAAACACAGGTATACAGCATGGCAGGAAAACATCCCCCGTACAAACCCGCACATACATGTCACAAAAGGGCCGGATTAAAGTGCAGTATAAGCCACAGAAGTAGCAAAAATCCTAGTGGAAGATCTTAATCATATTAAATATATAAAAAGACATCTATCTGTGGACCTGTGACCATATAAATTTGCATCAAACGATCAATTACATACCACAGTGGTAAGTCGCAGTACCCACGCACAGCAATCACAGCCTCCCCGACGCGCGTTTCGGCGATTTGCCTTCCTCAGGGGGGGTGCCCAGAGATGAGGGGCAACAGTTAAATACCTTATGACCCGGAAATAGCGGTAATCGCGCCTGCACATCCAAGCATCATCCCATATCCGGTCCGCACGGCCTGCAGGGCCAGAAGCACACGGGCCCCATGTGATCCGCCCCACAAGACACTGCAGGAACCGGAGACAGGAAGAGCGCAGCTGCGCATGCGCGAAAAACCGCCGCGGCCATCTTGAAAAGGGGCAAATATGTTGGCATACAGAAAAACGCCATTACGGCGCACAAATAACATGCACATGCCAATAACCGCAATATAAATAAACAGACATCATATAAAATATACATAACCAGAATAATGTACGTAGTGACCATCCCTATTAAGGTGCTGCATATATGTGACAAAAAACCTTTACTAAATCATTATTAAATGTGAAAAATATGAAGATAGTATATATATATATATATATATATATATATATATATATATACACATATCAGAAGCAACCATATACAAAAACATATCACCCGCAGCCATCAAAACTACACATATGTAGATTCCATATCAGTCCTATCCACCCTTGAATCATCTATGGCGGAAGCAACATAACAGCATCATATATCCGTATATAATATATTGTACAAGAATAAACTCCTAATCATATACTTCAAAATGTCCAATATATGAAGCTGATGTATAGTAGAGGATATTCATGTTCATTCCAAAAAGACATCAGAGGTGTATATCAGATGAATCCACATTCAAATACTTCTTGTAGTGTAGTAGGGTGATTCTCCCATAGGCGGGTCACAATCCGGGAACAAACTAAAAATATATGAGACAATAAAACGCAAGTTAAAATCAAACATAGACAGCGTATGCGGAACAATACAGAGGAGAAGGTGCACAGCAGCCCGGCGACTACAGGAATGGGGCGAACGACAAACCCTCATTTAGCCCCTCTGGTTGGACAGTATGTAAACGCCAAATCCAGCGTGTTTCCAACATACCGAGTCTCTTGGAAAGGCAGCCACCCCTAATGTTGATCTTGAGGGCATCAATACCCCTCACTCTCAACAACGTGTCATCACAATCGTGATATGCCTTAAAATGCCTCGGCAAAGTTTTTAGTGTGGTCGCATCAATGTGTCCGGCGGCCGCCTGTATCCCCAACACATGCTCCCTGACGCGGACTTTTAGTTGGCGGGTAGTAAGTCCGACGTATATTAATCCACAGGGGCATGTAGCGTAGTAGATGACATATCTAGTGGTACATGTGATACGTTGTCTAATTGAGAACACCTGTGTGCCACTAGAGTTAGTAAAAGAATCACTTTTATCAATGTTGGGACAGGCGACACACTGACCACACGGAAAACAACCCACACTTGACGTAAACCTGTCCAAGAAGGTCGTTGGGGACCGTCCTTCATGGTGACTGTGGACCAACTGATCTCTTAGATTGGCAGCTCGCCTAAATGCAATAGATGGTCTTTTAGGGATAAACTTTTTAATTATTGGATCAACTTGGAGGATAGGCCAGGCCTTATCCAAGGCTCTCCTTATCTGATTGGCCTTAGAGTTATACGTGGTGATAAACCTAATATTATTATTACTCTTATTAGTCCTACTTGGTTGCCCATACTGACTACCATAAAGTAAGTCGTGGCGTGTAGTATGTTTGGCCCTCTGATATGCCCTCTTAAGAGATCTGCCACTATATCCCCGTGCTTTAAATCGCATCCTCAGTTCCTCAGCTCTTATCTCGAAATCACTCTCGGTGGAGCAGATACGCCGTAAGCGAAGAAATTGCCCCACCGGAATAGATCGTATCATGTGTTGAGGATGACCTGAGGATGCGTGCAGCAGGGTATTGGTGGATGTCGGCTTCCGGAAAATATCCGTACAAAGAGTGCCATTGGGGTCCCTCCTAATTGTCACATCAAGAAAATCAATAGATGTATCACTCCACATCAGTGTCAAATGAATATTCAGATCGTTGCTATTCAGGGAGGAGACATACTGCGCCAGGTCGACAGACGTGCCCTGCCAGACGAAGAAGATATCATCAATGTACCGTGTCCATAAAGGGACACGGTCAATCGATCCCGACATCCACCAATACCCTGCTGCACGCATCCTCAGGTCATCCTCAACACATGATACGATCTATTCCGGTGGGGCAATTTCTTCGCTTACGGCGTATCTGCTCCACCGAGAGTGATTTCGAGATAAGAGCTGAGGAACTGAGGATGCGATTTAAAGCACGGGGATATAGTGGCAGATCTCTTAAGAGGGCATATCAGAGGGCCAAACATACTACACGCCACGACTTACTTTATGGTAGTCAGTATGGGCAACCAAGTAGGACTAATAAGAGTAACAATAATATTAGGTTTATCACCACGTATAACTCTAAGGCCAATCAGATAAGGAGAGCCTTGGATAAGGCCTGGCCTATCCTCCAAGTTGATCCAATAATTAAAAAGTTTATCCCTAAAAGACCATCTATTGCATTTAGGCGAGCTGCCAATCTAAGAGATCAGTTGGTCCACAGTCACCATGAAGGACGGTCCCCAACGACCTTCTTGGACAGGTTTACGTCAAGTGTGGGTTGTTTTCCGTGTGGTCGGTGTGTCGCCTGTCCCAACATTGATAAAAGTGATTCTTTTACTAACTCTAGTGGCACACAGGTGTTCTCAATTAGACAACGTATCACATGTACCACTAGATATGTCATCTACTACGCTACATGCCCCTGTGGATTAATATACGTCGGACTTACTACCTGCCAACTAAAAGTCCGCGTCAGGGAGCATGTGTTGGGGATACAGGCGGCCGCCGGCCACATTGATGCGACCACACTAAAAACTTTGCCGAGGCATTTTAAGGCATATCACGATTGTGATGACACGTTGTTGAGAGTGAGGGGTATTGATGCCCTCAAGATCAACATTAGGGGTGGCTGCCTTTCCAAGAGACTCGATATGTTGGAAACACGCTGGATTTGGCGTTTACATACTGTCCAACCAGAGGGGCTAAATGAGGGTTTGTCGTTCGCCCCATTCCTGTAGTCGCCGGGCTGCTGTGCACCTTCTCCTCTGTATTGTTCCGCATACGCTGTCTATGTTTGATTTTAACTTGCGTTTTATTGTCTCATATATTTTTAGTTTGTTCCCGGATTGTGACCCGCCTATGGGAGAATCACCCTACTACACTACAAGAAGTATTTGAATGTGGATTCATCTGATATACACCTCTGATGTCTTTTTGGAATGAACATGAATATCCTCTACTATACATCAGCTTCATATATTGGACATTTTGAAGTATATGATTAGGAGTTTATTCTTGTACAAAATATTATATACGGATATATGATGCTGTTATGTTGCTTCCGCCATAGATGATTCAAGGGTGGATAGGACTGATATGGAATCTACATATGTGTAGTTTTGATGGCTGCGGGTGATATGTTTTTGTATATGGTTGCTTCTGATATGTGTATATATATATATATATATATATATATATATATATATATATATATATATATATATATACTATCTTCATATTTTTCACATTTAATAATGATTTAATAAAGGTTTTTTGTCACATATATGCAGCACCTTAATAGGGATGGTCACTACGTACATTATCCTGGTTATGTATATTTTATATGATGTCTGTTTATTTATATTGCGGTTATTGGCATGTGCATGTTATTTGTGCGCCGTAATGGCGTTTTTCTGTATGCCAACATATTTGCCCCTTTTCAAGATGGCCGCGGCGGTTTTTCGCGCATGCGCAGCTGCGCTCTTCCTGTCTCCGGTTCCTGCAGTGTCTTGTGGGGCGGATCACATGGGGCCCGTGTGCTTCTGGCCCTGCAGGCCGTGCGGACCGGATATGGGATGATGCTTGGATGTGCAGGCGCGATTACCGCTATTTCCGGGTCATAAGGTATTTAACTGTTGCCCCTCATCTCTGGGCACCCCCCCTGAGGAAGGCAAATCGCCGAAACGCGCGTCGGGGAGGCTGTGATTGCTGTGCGTGGGTACTGCGACTTACCACTGTGGTATGTAATTGATCGTTTGATGCAAATTTATATGGTCACAGGTCCACAGATAGATGTCTTTTTATATATTTAATATGATTAAGATCTTCCACTAGGATTTTTGCTACTTCTGTGGCTTATACTGCACTTTAATCCGGCCCTTTTGTGACATGTATGTGCGGGTTTGTACGGGGGATGTTTTCCTGCCATGCTGTAAACCTGTGTTTTTACCCGTAATAAAGGTGTTCTCTATATTTGTAATAATTGGACGGTGTTGACTGCGTTTTTGGTGCTTTTTTCTTGTGGTATAATCTCAGATTGGTCTCCTCCACACCCTCTGAGCTTAGAAGTTTTCCGCCGTTGCATTTTTCTTAGACAGCAGAGGACAGATGTTAATAAAATGACCAGTTTTACCACAGTAAAAACAGGCTCCCTGCTTCCTGAGCTCAGGGGCTCGACGCTTCACATGTGACACCCCTGCGATTTGCATAGGCTTCGTGGGCTCACCTGCAGCAACCTCACGTGAACCCAAACCCTCTCCCATAGGCGGTGTCTCATGCTCCCCCTGACGCACACGGCGATCAATGCGGAAAACCAGACTCCTAGCGGAATCTAGAGAAGCAGGAGTCTCGTACATCAGAAGGGCTTTTTTAACCCTTCCAGAAACCCCATGAATAAACTGACTCCGCAATGCTGGATCATTCCATTGTGTATCGATCGCCCAGCGACGAAATTCAGAACAGTAATCCTCTGCAACTCGCTCCCCCTGGCGAATAGTGCGTATCTTAGATTCTGCTAGAGCCATTCTGTCAGGTTCATCGTAGATTTTTCCAAGAGAGGAAAAAAAACTCTCCACAGAGTCAAATGAAGCAGAGTCAGATGGCAAAGAAAACGCCCATGCTTGGGGATCCCCGCTTAACAATGACAACACCAAGCCCACACGCTGAGCCTCACTACCCAAGGAGATCGTGCGCATACGGAAATATAGTTTGCAAGCTTCACGAAAAGAAACAAATTTACTGCGTTCCCCAGCAAATTTTTCAGGCAACGGAAATTTAGGCTCAGTAACTCTTCCTGTCGCTCCAGCTTGCACATTGGACACTGCTAGTCCCGGTTGCTGCACTGCCCCCCTCAACTCAGTGACCTGTAGGGACAGCGCCTCCAACTGGCGGGTTATGGAAGTCATGGGATCCATGACAAAAGAAAAAAAATAAACCCCTTATTTTTTTTAATTTTTTTGTTGTTGTTGGGCCGATTATAATGTCACGGGGAGACTAGATGAGCGAGAGCTAATAACCCGGGCCCCTGCAATTTCCCTCAGACTAGGGAAATCCTGACTGACCCTCTACCTGGAGTTTACACTGATGGTGTGCATGTCCAGGCCTCGAACCTCACCCTGTCTCCTGTTTCAACCCTAGGCTGAAACCTTCGCCCACCACCCAGTGAAGAGGTAATACACCAATACCCACAGTTAGCACAGACAAGGATAAAGGAAAATATACACCACACCGCAGTCACTCAGGAATACACTATAAATGTGCAGGGCAAAATAAATACAAATATAGGAAGGAGTAAATAAGACTAAGAAAAATACACCACCAGCAACGAATCTCCAACAACCAGCTCTCCACTCCAGACCGAGATAACAACGCACAAGACAGAAGATATAATCGGCGACGCCCAATGATCAGGAGAACTATTTAAAGGCAATGGGCATGGCCCAGCTTCCAATCCGAGGATCAGGTAAATTAACCCCGGAACAGCTAGATAAAATCTAGCCGACGCCAATGAGCAAATAGTGGTCAAAAGCGGAATTACCGCTGTCTGTCGAACGACCTGGACTGAACAGCGTCCGACATGACACCTGTCACCCGGTTCGGCCGATATAAGATGCTGCCACCGCCTTCCAGGGCTTAACTACAGCATTCTATAATGCTGTAGATAAGCCCCCGATCCGACCTGAAAGTAAGAAAAATAAGTTTTATTATACTCACCCGGGGGGCAGTCCGGTCCGATGGGTGTCGCAGGTCTGGCGCCTTCCATCTTCTTATGATCACTGCCTTCCTGCTTGCTTCATGGTTCCCTGGCATCGCGCTCCTGTGCAGGCGTATTTATCTGCCCTGTTGAGAGCAGAGCAAAGTACTGCAGTGCGCAGACGCTGGGCCTCTCTGACCTTTCCCAGAGCCATGCGAACTGCAGTACTTTCTTCTGCCCTCAGCAGGGCAGATAAGTACGCCTGTGCAGGAGCGCGATGCTGGGAGCCATGAAGAAGCAGGAGGGCGGCAATCATAAGAAGATGGGAGTCGCTGGACCCGAACCTACAACACTCATCGGACCAGACCTCACCAGACCGGACCGACCCCCAGGTGAGTATAATAAAACTTATTTTTCTTATCTTTCAAGTCGGATTATGGGCTTATCTACAGCATTATAGAATGCTGTACATAAGCCCTGAAAGACGGTGGCCGCATTTTATAGCGGCCAAAACTGCTGACAGGTTCGTTTTAAAGAAAAACAAACATCTGCCGGCCGGTATGGAGTTGCCTATCGGACAAACGGAGGCCGAAAGACCACACTTTTAGTCTCTGCTGTTATGAGATATAGATGCCCCCCACAAATAATAACGGTGAGTTAAGAGGAAAAGACAAACGCAGAGATGAAACAGGTTAAGCAAATGAGGCCCGCTAACGCTAGATAGCAGAAAATAGCAAGGGATCTGTGCGGTCAGTAAAAAACCCTATGCAAAAATATCCACGCAGAGAATGCGAGAACCCCCACACCAACTAACGATGTGGGGGGAGCAACTCAGCACCCCAGAGCACCAGCAAGCAGGGAAATCACATATTAGCAAGCTGGACAAAAACTCATCATATACTAGGAAACATCTTGAACACAGATGAGCAAAAATAAGCAAACAGAACTTAGCTTCTCTTGGAGAGACTGATAACGGATGTAGACAGGAGCAATCAGAATAGCACTGAATACAACGGCAACAGGCAAGGAATGAAGGACCAGGTGGATTAAATAGGAAACCTAACTAGCAGATGACGAGACAGCTGATCCTGCCAGAAACCTGCAAAATAACAAAAAGAGCCACCAGGAGGAGCCCAAAGAGAGAACTCACACAGTACCACTCATGACCACAGGAGGGAGCCCGGAAACAGAGTTCACAACAGTACCCCCCCCTTGAGGAGGGGTCACCGAACCCTCACCAGAACCCCCAGGGCGATCAGGGTGAGCCACATGGAAGGCACGAACCAAATCGGCCGCATGAACATCAGAGGCGACAACCCAGGAATTATCCTCCTGACCATAGCCCTTCCACTTAACCAAATACTGAAGCCTCCGTCTTGAAATACGAGAATCCAAGATCTTCTCCACCACGTATTCCAATTCTCCCTCAACCAGCACCGGAGCAGGAGGCTCAACAGAAGGAACCACAGGCACCACATACCTCCGCAACAAAGACCTATGGAACACATTATGGATGGTAAACGATGCCGGGAGGTCCAAGCGAAATGACACAGGGTTGAGGATTTCCAAAATTTTATAAGGACCGATAAAACGAGGTTTAAACTTAGGAGAAGAAACCTTCATAGGAACATAACGAGAAGACAACCACACCAAATCCCCCACACGAAGTCGGGGACCCACACAGCGACGACGGTTAGCAAAGCGCTGAGCCTTCTCTTGTGACAACATCAAATTGTCCACCACATGGTTCCAAATCTGCTGCAACCTATCCACCACAGAATCCACCCCAGGACAGTCAGAAGACTCAACCTGACCCGAGGAAAAACGAGGATGAAAACCAGAATTACAAAAAAAAGGCGAAACCAAAGTAGCCGAACTAGCCCGATTATTAAGGGCAAACTCGGCCAATGGCAAAAAAGCCACCCAATCATCCTGGTCAGCAGAAACAAAACATCTCAAATAAGTTTCCAAGGTCTGGTTAGTTCGCTCGGTTTGGCCATTCGTCTGAGGATGGAAGGCCGACGAAAAAGACAAATCAATGCCCATCTTAGCACAAAAGGACCGCCAAAATCTGGACACAAACTGGGATCCTCTGTCAGACACAATATTTTCAGGGATGCCGTGCAGACGAACCACATCGCTTGGCAAATGACAAATCCATCAGATTCAGGGCGGCACCTGAATCTACAAAAGCCATAACTGAGTAGGATGACAGAGAGCAAATCAAAGTAACAGACAAAATGAATTTAGGCTGTACAGTACCAATGGTGACAGATCTAGCAAAGTTTTTTGTGCGCTTAGAGCATGCTGAGATAACATGAGCTGAATCACCACAGTAAAAGCACAACCCATTCTGACGTCTATGATTTTGCCGTTCAATTCTGGTCAGAATCCTATCACATTGCATAGACTCAGGTTTCTGTTCAGAAAACACCGCCAGATGGTGCGCAGGTTTGCGCTCCCGCAAACGCCGATCAATCTGAATGGCCAAAGCCATTGACTCATTCAGACTCGCAGGCGTGGGGAACCCCACCATAACATTCTTAATGGCTTCAGAAAGACCTTCTCTGAAATTTGCGGCCAGGCCACACTCATTCCATTGAGTAAGCACTGACCATTTCCGAAATTTTTGACAATACACCTCAGCTTCATCCTGACCCTGAGAGAGCGCCAGCAAGGCCTTTTCTGCCTGGTTCTCCAGATTAGGTTCCTCATAAAGCAATCAAAGCGCCAGAGAAAACGCATCCACATTCAGCAATGCAGGATCTCCTGGCGCCAGGGAGAAGGCCCAATCTTGTGGGTCGCCGCGTAACAGAGAGATAACAATTCTAACTTGCTGAGCGGAATCACCAGAGGAACGAGGTCTCAAAGAAAGAAATAATTTACAATTATTCTTAAAATTCAGAAACCTAGATCTATCTCCAGAAAAAAACTCAGGAATAGGTACTTTTGGCTCAGACATAGGACTGTGAACAACAAAATCCTGAATGCTTTGCACCCTTGCAGCAAGATGATCCACACTAGAAGTCAGACTCTGAATATCCATGTCTGCAGCAGAACTCAAAGCCACCCAGAGATTAAGGGGAGGAGAGAAGCAGGACAGACTGCAGGGCAGAAAAAAAAAAAATTGAACTCAGGATTTCTCTTATCCCACTTTTGCGATGCATTTAACACTTTAGGCCTGTTGCACTGTTATGATCCTAGTGGCTGAGGATCACAAATCTAACCAGCTAAGTAGAAAATAATAGGACGAGCTCTGGGGATGTGGTAACTGGACTAACCGCAAACCTGATCCTAACCGCACACACTATAGGCAGCCGTGGAACGTTTCCTGATGACGCGCACATTGAGCGCGGTCCCTTCGGTGACGCCGCAACATGGCGTCGGTGCGCCGCTACACAGGTGCTGGGCATTTGAGGTTTAGGTTCCACACTATATATAAGATTCTAGCAGCAACGCCGTACTACCTCCTGACGAAGCTGCCTTTGCAGTGAAACGCGCGTCGAGGTGCGCTCAGTCTGGTCGACCCCCTCATCCCCAGTCCATGATGACTACAGGTATTACCAGTGTTAGCTGATTTGTAATAGTTATACGGCAATTGACCATAGTACCTATCCTTCATTGTTAGAAGGTTGAGTGTGTTACATTTCCTGTAGTCTAGCCAGTGGTTCCTGGCTTAATTAGTGTCTATTAGCACTTTTATATACCTGGGGCAGGAATAGGGGGGCCGGATCAGTCTTTGGTTTCTGTTATGACCCTGCACTGACTCATCGCTATATTATATTATATTTGTTGGCTATATACTATGTATTGTTTTTTAACTTTTGTAATAAAAGCATGATTTTATATTTGGTACATTTTGGATCCAGTGTCTTCATGGTTCTCTATTGGTATCTGAATATCCATGTCTGCAGCAGAACTCAAAGCCACCCAGAGATTAAGGGGAGGAGAGAAGCAGGACAGACTGCAGAGCAGAAAAAAAAAAATTGAACTCAGGATTTCTCTTATCCCACTTTTGCGATGCATTTAACACTTTAGGCCTGTTGCACTGTTATGATCCTAGTGGCTGAGGATCACAAATCTAACCAGCTAAGTAGAAAATAATAGGACGAGCTCTGGGGATGTGGTAACTGGACTAACCGCAAACCTGATCCTAACCGCACACACTATAGGCAGCCGTGGAACGTTTCCTGAAATCCTAGACGTCTCTTCACGGCCTGAGAAACTGACTACCCCTAGAGAGAAAGTAAAGACCTCACTTGCTTCAGAGAAATCCCCCAGAGATATAGATGCCCCCCACAAATAATAACGGTGAGTTAAGAGGAAAAGACAAACGCAGAGATGAAACAGGTTAAGCAAATGAGGCCCGCTAACGCTAGATAGCAGAAAATAGCAAGGGATCTGTGTGGTCAGTGAAAAACCCTATGCAAAAATATCCACGCAGAGAATGCGAGAACCCCCACACCAACTAACGATGTGGGGGGAGCAACTCAGCACCCCAGAGCACCAGCAAGCAGGGAAATCACATATTAGCAAGCTGGACAAAAACTCATCATATACTAGGAAACATCTTGAACACAGATGAGCAAAAATAAGCAAACAGAACTTAGCTTCTCTTGGAGAGACTGATAACGGATGTAGACAGGAGCAATCAGAATAGCACTGAATACAACGGCAACAGGCAAGGAATGAAGGACCAGGTGGATTAAATAGGAAACCTAACTAGCAGATGACGAGACAGCTGATCCTGCCAGAAACCTGCAAAATAACAAAAAGAGCCACCAGGAGGAGCCCAAAGAGAGAACTCACACAGTACCACTCATGACCACAGGAGGGAGCCCGGAAACAGAGTTCACAACACTCTGCCTGGTGAATGGTCACCGATACCAAAGTTACAGTATACAGTTGTGCTCAAAAGTTACATACCCCGGCAGAATTTTTGCTTTCTTGGCCTTTTTACAGAGAATATGATTGATTACACCAAAACCTTTTCTGCACTCATGGTGAGTGGTTGGGTGAAGCCATTTATTGTCAAACTACTGTGTTTTCTCTTTTTAAATCATAATGACAACCCAAAACACCAAATGAACCTGATGAAAAGTTTACATACCCTTTTTCTTAATACCATGTATTTCCCCCTCTAACATCAATGACAGCTTTTGTGGTAGTTGTGGATGAGGTTCTTTATTTTCTCAGATGGTAAAGCTGCCCACTCTTCTTGGCAAAAAGTCTCCAGTTTCTGTAAATTCCTGGGCTGTCTAGCATGGACTGCGCGCTTGAGATCTCCCCAGAGTGGCTCAATAATATTGAGGTCAGGAGACTGAGATGGCCACTCCAGAATCTTCACTTTGCTCTGCTGTAGCCAATGACAGGTCGACTTGGCCATGTGTTTTGATTGTTGTCATGTTGGAACTTCCAAGTTCGTACCATACGCAGCATCCGGGCTGATGAGTGCAAATTTGCTTCCAGTATTTGCTAATAACATGCTGCATTCATCTTTCTTTCAACTTTGACCAAATTTCCTGTGCCTTTGTAGCTCACACATCTCCAAATCATCAGCGATTCACCTCCGTGCTTTACAGTAGGAATGGTGTTCCTTTCATCGTAGGCCTTGTTGACCTCTCTCCAAATGTAATGTTTATGGTTGTGGCCAAAAAGTTCAACTTTGGTCTCATCACTCGAAATTTCCTTGTTCCAGAAGTTTTGAGGCTTGTCTCTGCGCTGTTTTCAGTATTGTAGGAGAGATACTTTACGGCATTTGTGCAGTAATGGCTTTCTTCTCGTGACTCGACCAGGCAGCCCATTTTTCTTCAAGTTTCTCCTTATTGTGCATCTTGAAACAGCCACACCACTAGTTCTCAGAAAGTCCTGTATTTCAGCTGATGTTATTTGTGGGTTTTTCTTTGCACCCCGAACAATTTTCCTGGCAGTTATGAATTACATTTTTGTTGGTCCCTTGGCACCCTTCTCTTCTCTCTCTACACGGCCCCAATTGGACAGACCATCAGCAGATTTGGCTTTCAGTACCATCTTTATGCCAATGACACACAACTATACACGTCATCCCCTGGCCTTACTCCTGCTGTACTACAGAACACCACTGACTGTCTGTCCGCAGTCTCCAACATCATGTCCGCTCTCTATCTGAAACTCAACCTCTCCAAAACTGAACTTCTTCTGCTCCCGCCATCTACTAACCTCCCTAAATCTGACGTTTCCCTCTCCGTGGATGGCACCATAATAACACCCCAGCAGCAGGCGCGCTATCTGGGTGTTACGTTTGACTCCCATCTCTCCTTCACATCCCATATACAATCTCTTGCCCGCTCGTGCCGCTTACGCCTAAAGAACATCTCTAGAATCCGCCCTTTTCTCACTATTTGAACAACAAAAACCCTCACTGTCGCCCTGATCCACTCCTGCCTGGACTACTGCAACGTTCTATTAATTGGCCTTCCCCCTTACTTGACTTTCCCCTCTCCAGCCTATCCTTAATGCAGCAGCCAGGGTCGTCCATCTGGCTAATCGTTACGCGGACGCGTCCGCTCTTCGCCAGTCATTAGGGTATGTGCACACGTCCGGATTTCTTGCAGAAATTTCCTGAAGAAAATCGGAAATTTTCTGCAAGAAATCCGCATTTTTTTTTGCGTTTTTTTTCCGTTTTTTTCGCGTTTTTTTTAGCATTCTGCAAGCGTAATTAGCTTGCAGAATGCTAAAGTTTTCCAAGCGATCTGTAGCATCGCTTGGAAAACTGACTGACAAACATACTGTTTGACAAGTGTGACCAACTTTTTACTATAGATGCTGCTTATGCAGCATCTATAGTAAAAGATAGAATGTTTAAAAATAATAAAAAAAATTAAAAAAATGGTTATACTCACCCAGACATCTCCTCAGCGGCGTCCGTTCCTCTTCCTATAGCTGGTGTGTGCGCGCAGGACCTTCCATGACGTCGCGGTCATGTGAGCGGTCACGTGAGCGGTCACATGACCGCTCACGACCAATCACAAGACAGTGACGTCATCACAGGTCCTTCACTGCACAGCAGCTATAGGAACCGAAGCGGCAGCATGCAGCGGAGAGGCGGGAACACTCCGGGGACATCGCAGGTGAGTATAGGACTATTTTTTATTTTAATTCTTTTATTTTTGACCAATTATATGGTGCCCAGTGCGTGGAGGAGAGTCTCCTCTCCTCCACCCTGGGTACCAACCGCACATAATCTGCTTACTTCCCTCATGGTGTGCACAGCCCCGTGCGGGAAGTAAGCAGATCAATGGACTCCTAGGTGTGCGGAATCCCCGCAATTCCGCATTTTTAATGAACATGTTGCTTTTTTTTCCGCGATGCGATTTTTTCGCGGAAAAAATCGCAACATTTGCACAAAAAATGCGGAATACACTGTAAATAATAGGAGGCATATGTTAGCGTTTTTTTTCGCGTTTTTATCACGTTTTTATAGCGAAAAAACGCGAAAAAAACGCGAAAAATCCTGAACGTGTGCACATGGCCTTACACTGGCTGCCCATTCATTACAGGATACAATTCAAAGTACTTGTTCTCACCCACAAAGCTCTCCACAGTGTGGCCCCCTTACATCTCCTCCCTCATTTCTGTCTATCGGTCTAACCGACCGCTGCGCTCTGCAAATGACTTTCGACTAACCTCTGCACTAATCCTTACACTCCCGACTCCAAGACTTCTCCCGTGCTGCGCCAATCCTCTGGAATGCTCTACCCCAAGATATTAGGACCATTCACAATTTGCATAGTTTTAGGCGCTCCCTCAAAACACATTTGTTCAGAGTGGGCTATCATGTTCACTAATCTAAGTCATTTTATGTTTGTGTGTAGCCCATTCACTATCTCCACCTATCCCCCACTCCCTGAAGATGGCTGGACCATCATTGTAAATACACACCTGTACTTTGTATCCCCCCACCTCATTGTAGATTGTAAGCTCTCACAAGTAGGGTCGTCTTATTTCGCTTTAATTATTGTATTGTTAACATTGTTACTTATGACTGTTGTGTTTGAAACTGTTAAGCTGTAAAGCGCTGCGGAATATGTTGGCGGTATGTGGTTTTGTTCTTACAGAGCTCTTGATTTTCCATTTGTTAATCACAGTTTGAACGCTGCTGACTGGCATTATCAATTCCTTGGATATCTTTTTGTACCCCTTTCCTGTTTTATACAGTTCAACTACCTTTTCCCATAGATCCGTTGACAATTCATTTGCTTTCCCCATGACTCACTATCCAGAAACGTCAGTGGCTGGATGAAAGATGCAAGAGTCTGTCTGGATCCCAAAAACTCACTCAGCTTTTTTGCACACACAAGCAAACAGGTCACAGGTGAGAATGTTACCTTTAGTAGCCATTCAAACCCACTTGTGTCAACTTATGTGCATGTTATCAGGCCAAAATCACCAGGGTATGGGAACTTTTGATCAGGGTCATTTGGATGTTTTGGGTTGTCATTATGATTTAAAAATAGGAAACAGTAGTTTGACAATAAATGGCTTCACCCAACCACTAACCATGGGGGGAGAAAAAGTTTTGGTGTTATCATTCATATTCTCTGAAAAAAGGCCAAGAAAGCAAAAACTCCACCGGGGTATGTAAAGTTTTGAGCACAACTGTACATTGGGAAATGCTCCAGATGCCTACTATAGGCTAGATGCACAGTCGCACTGCCTACAGTGTATGTCAGGACCACCCCAAGTCTACAGTATATGTCAGGATCCTTTTCCACTCTAGTCAACCATTCCACAGACAAAGGCTGACCTTATGTTCTTTCGGCCTCCATCTGGTTGGTAGTATGTGACTGCATTCCAGTTGTTTACCTATATAGTAAAGGGCAGAAGACTGCGAATCGAGCCTTTTTGCCAAAGTTTTTTTATGCCTTTAATAAAGGTACATTCAGATCTTTTTTTTTACAATAAGGAAGACATTAGTTTGCTACGCTTGTCACTGTGTGTAGAACTTTTGTTTACCAAGAAGATAAGCTTCAGCTGAGTTAACATTCCCGATATCTTGTAGTTTGTTCTTTGTTCTTTACAGAGAGGAGATGTGTTGGCAGCCTGGCGACACTCATGGCTATCTGATGTAGCCACCTCTTCTGTTTCTTCAGGTGGGAGCCTGGAGCTGTAGACTTCCTTCTCATTGTTGTCCTATGTGCTTCCAAAACAATAGAGGGCATAATGGGAGATAAGGTACCTTCACACGAAGCGACGCTGCAGCGATAGCGACAACGATGCCGATCGCTGCAGCGTCGCTGTTTGATCGCTGGGGAGCTGTCACACAGACCGCTCTCCAGCGATCAACGATGCCGAGGTCCCCGGGTAACCAGGGTAAACATCGGGTTACTAAGTGCAGGGCCGCGCTTAGTAACCCGATGTTTACCCTGGTTACCAGCGTAAAAGTAAAAAAAAACAAACAGTACATACTCACCTGCGCGTCCCCCAGCGTCTGCTTCCTGACACTGACTGAGCTCCGGCCCTAACAGCACAGCGGTGACGTCACCGCTGTGCTTTCACTTTCACTTTAGGGCCGGCGCTCAGTAAGTGTCAGGAAGCAGACGCTGGGGGACGCGCAGGTGAGTATGTACTGTTTGTTTTTTTTACTTTTACGCTGGTAACCAGGGTAAACATCGGGTTACTAAGCGCGGCCCTGCGCTTGGTAACCCGATGTTTACCCTGGTTACCAGTGTAAAACATCGCTGGTATTGTTGCTTTTGCTTTCAAACACAACGATACACGGCGATCGGACGACCAAATAAAGTTCTGGACTTTATTCAGCGACCAGCGACATCACAGCAGGATCCTGATCGCTGCTGCGTGTCAAACTAAAGGTACCGTCACACTAGGCGATATCGCCAGCGATCCGTGACGTTGCAGCGTCCTGCATAGCGATATCGCTATGTTTGGCACGCAGCAGCGATCTGGATCCTGCTGGGATATCGCTGGTTGCAGGGAGAGTGGACGAACTTTCTTTCGTCGCAACTCTCCCGCTGACACCGCTGGATCGCCGTGTGTGACGCCGATCCAGCGATGTCTTCACTGGTATCCATGGTAAACATCGGGTTACTAAGCGCAGGGCCGCGCTTAGTAGCCCGATATTTACCATGGATACCATGGTAAAAGTAAAAAAAAAACACTACATACTCACCGTCTGTTGTCCGTCACGTCCCCTGGAGCTTGCCGTACTGACTGTCTCAGCGCCGTCCGGCCGTAAAGCAGAGCCCAGCGGTGAACCTGCAGTAACAGCGGTTCACCGCTGGGCACCGCTGTTACGGCCGGCGCTGAGACACAGTCAGTGCGGCAAGCGCCGAGGGACATGAAGGACGACAGAAGGTGCGTATGTAGTGTTTTTTTTTTTTTTTTACATGGGGACTTCGGCATCGCTGAAGACAGTTTCAGCGATGCCGAAGTCGCTTGGTCGCTGGAGAGAGCTGTCTGTGTGACAGCTCCCCAGCGACCACACAGCAACTTACCAGCGATCACGTCGCTGGTCGCGATCGCTGGTAAGTTGCTTAGTGTAACGGTACCTTTAACGATATCGCTAGCGAGGACGCTGCAACGTCACGGATCGCTAGCGATATCGTTACAAAGTCGTTTCGTGTGAAGGTACCTTTACAGTCTCTTGGAAGAATTGACATTTTTAAGATAACTAGATGGTGGCCCGATTCTAACGCATCGGGTATTCTAGAATATGCATGTCCACGTAGTATATTGCCCAGTGACGTAGTATATTGCCCAGTGACGTAGTATATTGCCCAGTGACGTAGTATATTTCCCAGTGACGTAGTATATTGCCCAGTGACGTAGTATATTGCCCAGTGACATAGTATATTGCCCAGTGAAGTAGTAAATTGCCCAGCCACGTAGTATATTGCCCAGTTACGTAGTATATTGCCCAGTGACGTAGTATATTGCCCAGTTACGTAGTATACCGCACAGAGCCACGTAGTATATTGCCAGTTACGTAGTATACAGCACAGAGCCACGTAGTATATTGCACAGCGACGTAGTATACAGCCACGTAGTATATTGCCCAGTTACGTAGTATATTGCCCAGTTACGTAGTATATTGCCCAGTTACATAGTATATTGCCCAGTGACGTAGTATATTGCCCAGCCACGTAGTATATTGCCCAGTTACGTAGTATATTGCCCAGTGACGTAGTATATTGCCCAGCCACGTAGTATATTGCCCAGTTACATAGTATATTGCCCAGTGACGTAGTATATTGCCCAGTGACGTAGTATATTGCCCAGTGATGTAGTATACAGCACAGAGCCACGTAGTATATTGCACAGCGACATAGTATACAGCCACGTAGTATATTGGCCAGTTACGAGGTATATTGCCCAGTTACGTAGTATATTGCCCAGTTACATAGTATATTGCCCAGTGACGTAGTATATTGCCCAGCCACGTAGTATATTGCCCAGTTACGTAGTATATTGCCCAGTGACGTAGTATATTGCCCAGCCATGTAGTATATTGCCCAGTTACGTAGTATTGCCCAGTGACGTAGTATATTGCCCAGTGACGTAGTATATTGCCCAGTGATGTAGCATACAGCACAGAGCCACGTAGTATATTGCACAGCGACGTAGTATACAGCACAGAGCCATGTAGTATATTGCCCAGCCACGTAGTATATTGCCCAGGCACGTATGTCACAGGTTAAAAAATAAAAAATAAACATATACTCACCTTCTGAGGGCCCCTTGTAGTTCTGTCGCCTGTGTTCGGTTCAGGCGGCAGCTTCCGGTCTGAGGGTGTGATGACGTCATGGTCACATGACCGTGACGTCACGGCAGGTCTTTCTCGCGCAGGCACGCAGGGCCTGCAATTACGTCGCGGTCACATGACCGTGACGTCATGGCAGGTCCTTGTCGCACACCAACTTTAGCACCGGAACCTGCCGCTTGCATGGATCGGTCTCCGGAGCGTCTCAAAGGTGGCGGAAGGTGAGTATATAATGATTTGTTATTTTTTTAAATTATTTTTAACATTAGATGTTTTTACTATTGAGGCTGCATAGGCAGCCTCAATAGTAAAAACTTGGTCACACAGGGTTAATAGCAGCGGTAACGGAGTGAGTTACCCGCGGCATAACACGGTCCGTTACCGCTGGCATTAACCCTGTGTGAGCCGTGACTGCGGGGAGTATGGAGCGGGCGCCGGGCAGTGATTGCAGGGGAGTAGGGAGGGACTAATCGGACTGTGCCCGTCGCTGATTGGTCGCGGCAGCCATGACAGGCAGCTGGCGAGACCAATCAGCGAATGAATATCCGTGACGGAAGTTGCCGACAGAACGACGGAAGTACCCCTTAGACAATTATATATATACAGTACAGACCAAAAGTTTGGACACATCTTCTCATTCAAAGATTTTTCTATATTTTCATGACTATGAAAATTGTAAATTCACACTGAAGGCATCAAAATTATGAATTAACACATGTGGAATTATATACTTAACAAAAAAGTGTGAAACAACTGAAAATATGTCATATATTCTAGGTTCTTCAAAGTAGCCACCTTTTGCTTTGATGATTGCTTTGCACACTCTTGGCATTCTCTTGATGAGCTTCAAGAGGTAGTCACCGGGAATGGTTTTCACTTTACAGGTGTGTCCTGTCAGGTTTAATAAGTGGGATTTCTTGCCTTATAAATGGGGTTGGGACCATCAATTGTGTTGAGCAGAAGTCTGGTGGATACACAGCTGATAGTCCTACTGTATAGACTGTTAGAATTTGTATTATGGCAAGAAAAAATCAGCTAAGTAAAGAAAAATGAGTGTCCATCATTACTTTAAGAAATGAAGGTCGATCAGTCCGAAAAATTGGGAAAACTTTGAAAGTGTCCCCAAGTGCAGTTGCAAAAACCATCAAGTGCTACAAAGAAACTGGCTCACATGAGGACCACCCCAGGAAAGGAAGACCAAGAGTCACCTCTGCTTCTGAGGATAAGTTTATCCGAGTCACCAGCCTCAGAAATCGCAGGTTAGCAGCAGCTCAGACTGGAGACCAGGTCAATGCCACACAGAGTTCTAGCAGCAGACACATCTCTACAACAACTGTTAAGAGGAGACTTTGTGCAGCAGGCCTTCATGGTAAAATAGCTGCTAGGAAATCACTGCTAAGGACAGGCAACAAGCAGAAGAGACTTGTTTGGGCTAAAGAACACAAGGAATGGACATTAGACCAGTGGAAATCTGTGCTTTGGTCTGATGAGTCCAAATTTGAGATCTTTGGTTCCAACCAACGTGTCTTTGTGCGACGCAGAAAAGGTGAATGGATGGACTCTGCATGCCTGGTTCCTACCATGAAGCATGGAGGAGGAGGTGTGATGGTGTGGGGGTGCTTTGCTGGTGACACTGTGGGGGTTTTATTCAAAATTGAAGGCATACTGAATCAGCATGGCTACCACAGCATCTTGCAGCGGCATGCTATTCCATCTGGTTTGCGTTTAGTTGGACCATCATTTATTTTTCAACAGGACAATGACCCCAACACACCTCCAGGCTGTGCAAGGGCTATTTGACCAAGAAGGAGAGTGATGGGGTGCTACGCCAGATGACTTGGCCTCCACAGTCACCAGACCTGAACCCAATCGAGATGGTTTGGAGTGAGCTGGACCGCAGAGTGAAGGCAAAAGGTCCAACAAGTGCTAAGCATCTCTGGGAACTCCTTCAAGATTGCTGGAAGACCATTTCCGGTGACTACCTCTTGAAGCTCATCAATAGAATGCCAAGAGTGTGCAAAGCAGTCATCAAAGCAAAGGGTGGCTACTTTGAAGAACCTAGAATATAAGACATATTTTCAGTTGTTTCACACTTTTTTGTTAAGTATATAATTCCACATGTGTTAATTCATAGTTTTGATGCTTTCAGTGTGAATTTACAATTTCCATAGTCATGAAAATACAGAAAAATCTTTAAATGAGAAGGTGTGTCCAAACTTTTGGTCTGTACTGTAGATACTGGAACCACCGGGAATTTTTGTCTAATAAGGTTTTCATTTAAGCGCTATTAAACTATTTTTGGGGGAGGGATTGAATTAATGTATTAATTGATAGACATGGGAGCATGAACTGAGATCCTGATATACTTATGAGGATTTATGGGCTTTAGATAACATATTGCAAGAGGTAAATAAATAGTGGAGTCACTGATAGGAGGACTGCTCTTTGGAATGATATGAATAGTCTTTGCCAGATGGGTTTTGCAACCTCAACACATCAAAAAGATCTAGGTCAGCAAGATTTCGCTTCATTTTTCTGACAGATCAAAAAGATGAAGCAGATTTCCCTTGAGAATAAACAAGAAGGGGGTCTAACGTTGCATTTAAAGGGAACCTGTCATTTCGCCAAACCTTGTTAGCCTGCAGATATGTAGTTAATAACGTTATAATAAGCCTGTAGATATGGAGTTAATAATGTTATAATGCAGTCCAGCCAAGTTACTAAAAATATGGCTACGGCGAGAAAATGAGCTTTTTTTCATCCCGGAAGTCCCCGGATTTCATTCATAGAGGTGTGACCAGAGTGGCTACAATCATCGCTGAGTACACAGAGAGCAGCAGCTATAAGCACGTCCTGGCACATTTATTCACAGCAGAGCTGTACTGCACCCCAAGCTGTCAATCAAAGTCCTGGGGCGTGCATACCGTTCACTGAGCGATGACTGTAGCTGCATCGGGCACGCCACTGTCTGAAAGCTGGAGGCTTCCAGGGGTTCATTTTCCCCATAGCCGCACTTTCAGCAGGGCCACCGCACAGCATTGTAATGCTATTATCCAGAAAGTTTACAGATTTGGAGACATGACAGGTTGCTTGTAAGCATCTGTAAGGTTGAAGCTAGCCAGGCTGTTTGCACCTAATTAGAAGCATAAAGGTTACAAATTGTGACTGGCATTTTAGCCAGTGCCCCTATCACAAAAAATCTAACTATAATATTACACCTTCAGTGTCTGTCTGGAAAGGGTAGTGTGATGCTGAGTCACTACTCACGGACAAGCCATGACACGGTAGTCAGGAGGTCCGAGGTCAGATGCCAGGAGGACTCGTAGTACAAAGGGGCAATAGAAAGGCGTGGTCAAGTAACTGGTGTGCCCGCTAGAACCGCGGGGTACTCGGGCCGAGTCCAATTGTTCTTAATGGGATGTGTCACAGCAGCAGTGACTCGGTCCGTGGCCCTAGGCGTCCAATAAAAGTGAAATAAAGGGGAAAATAAAATTTATGGGGAATATTTTGTGACGCCACCTGTGGTACTTGGCTAGGGATGGCCGACGCTGCTTAAAGAGACCACTGGGGCTGATGGAGATGCAGCAGAGTTGTTACAGATCTCCACAGGTAAAGCTTAGTCCCAGGGCAATTAAGGTGTTAAAGTCAATGATGGTGAAAGTGAATGTTGTAGTGCAGGGCAGGTGGGCCAGCAATAATTCAGAGGACACAGCAGGGTGCAGTTTCCACAGTTTACTCACAGTTTGAAGTGCAGGCCGGGGCAACAGTTACAGATGACAATGGAGGTCCGGGGAGCCTGGAAGCAACTTAGGATCCGTTAGCCAGATGGGTTTTGAGGCCTCCTTACTGCACTGTCCTCTGAGGTCCTTGCTGCCTAAAGCTATGCTCAGTCCTCTGTTTCTTATTAGTCTGTAGCACTTGCCTGTATGGCAGGCAGCTTGAGCCTATTACAGTATTACAGGTGTCACTCCTTCGTGGTGGCTCCGGGCTCTCATTCGCTGCTGTCACTTCAGGTGTTGTGATGGGCCAGGAGACCTGCAGTCCCTTGCCCTCCGGATTTAGCTGCCGGGACTTCAGTACCCGCACAACCACATACTCTGGCTTCCAGTCTCTAGCACTTGGCCCTGAGGTGAGCTTATCTACAGCTCCACTCCTCAGGTTCTTCCTTGACTTCCTCTCTCCTCTCTGTCTTCCTCAGACTAACTAACTCCATCTCCAAGCCAGAACTTATATGAGGAAGCTTCCCTGAAATCAGGTGTTAGAGCTCCCCCTTCTGGCCTGGAGTAGGAAAGGTGTTGCATGCTGATGTATTACCTGCTAAGGGAATCCCTCCTTTCTTCCAGGCATGGCATCACCCCCCCGAGAGGGAAGCAATGCCACTGTGGCAACTGGACTCCTGGGGTGCCACATAACCATCCAGCGTCAAATGCCAGGGGGGTACGTCAAGATAAGGGGATATGAAAAATGGATAGTCAGAGACCAAGTCCGGGGTCGTGTATCTGAGTTCAGAGAGCGTCAAGAGCAAAAGGAATAACACACATGTTAGAATGCAAATCCAAGAACTGACAACAAGATCTGGAAATCAGTCACAGACCAAAGCACACACATCACTGAGCAGAGCTACAGCTGACAATGGCCTGCTCACAGCTAGCCAACTAAATAGCTAGTGAATTATCAAGAATGGGAGGCACCTGGAGGAACGCCAGCAGGCTAGGCCAGACAGATCAGCAGGGCTGTCAATCAAAATGCTGACAGCCTTGAATGCCCCAGCAGCAGATTGGATGACTGGGCTGTCACTCACAATACTGACAATCCAGCATGCTCCAGATCCTATAGGGAGGCTGAGCTGTCACTCAGCATCCCCAGGCCACAGACAGTGATAAAACCGTGACAGGTAGATCCTTATGTATTTGATTGCTGCTGGATCTCTTCTAACTGATTATTACTGCACATGTGAACAGAGCCTAACTCTTCTCGAGTTGAAGTTGGTGAGAGCTGTGGTACCATTTAGAGCATTTTAAGTTGGGTAGATTGGGTAACTCACATGTTCAAATTGGGTTTCTTGGAACAGGATGATAGCAGGGAAGATAACTTGGCTGTATTTGTTAAAATAATGTAGTTGTTTTATCATTAAATTATATAGTTTATACAGCTTAATGTTTAGTTGGAGAAAAAGCTGGATCTCTGTGGAGGAGGGAAAGTTAAAACCATTAGAAACTTCCGCCAGAGCAGTGGGTGGAGGTGTTGGCACCATATTTGTTGGGAGACCCTCAAAAGGTGAATTCTGACTTGGCCCTCCCGGATGCCAAAGAATACGGCAAATTAAAAACTGAAATCTTGGCACGCATGGGGGTAACAATATCTGTTAGAGCTCAGGAAGTCCACCACTGGGCATATGCTGTCGACATACCCCCACGCTCACAAATGCTTGATTTGTCACACCTAGTGCAAAAGTGGTTGCAGCCAGAGACCTCCCCTCCAGCCCAGATGGTTGAGCGTGTGGTGATGGACAGGTTCATCCACTCCCTTCCCTGGCCAATACAAACCTGGGTTGCCCAGGGTGACCCTCGGAATGCGGACATCCTGGTTGGCCTGGTTGACATAGCTACTTCCCTGTACTGGGATACCCAAAGGGGGGCAAGCTCACCACAGAGGGTGGCTAGACCCATAAATGGGGGGCATCCCAATATTGCTGAGGGGTCCCCTAAGGCTGTTATGAAGGACATGGTCTGTTGGCGATGTCACAATCCTGGACACGAAGCCGCTCGGTGTCATATGTCCCCTGAATTAATGGACTGCAGCCTAGGCAGGTGCTATGCCTATCCGGCCTGCAGTGTGGACTGTCAACCTGGCAAGGGGCTGCAGTCATGTACCGTATCTGTCAATGGGGTAATGGTTGTTGGACTTTTGGACTCTGGAAGTCTAGTGACCCTAATCAGTGCTACACTGCCCCACCAGTTAATCCCTAACTAGTCTGTGGGTGTCCGCTGCATACACAGACGCCAAAGACTACCCTGTAGCCAGAGTTACCATGGGAACATATTGTGGTAATAAGTCCCATGAGGTTGGAGTAGTAAAAGACTTAATTCATCCTGTCATACTGGGGCGGGATTTTTCACTATTTTGGAACTTGTGGAAAAGGGGGCTGTACAGAGTGTCCCGGACAAAAGCCAGGTGCCTCTGGAAGAGGCTCTGACCAAAGTAAAAACGGAGGAGTTTCCCCTATGTGTCCTCGCTGGAGAAGAGGATGAGATGGCGACAAACAAGTCCATCTTCCCTGAGTTAGACGTACCTGAAGAGAACTTTGGGACTGCTCAACTTAGAGATCTGACATTGAAGGGGGCATTTGATAATGTTATCGTATGTAATGGGGTTGCTCAAGAGTTGGGGACTGACACCAGGTTCCCTCACTTTGCAGTCAATGGTTATTTGTTATATTGGGTGAGCAAACTGAGGGGAGGTGAGCTAGTGGAGCAGCTGTTAGTTCTGGGTCTCTACTGGTGGAGGGTTTTAGACATGGCCAATCCACATGTTTTGGGGAGACATCTGGGGGTGGAGAAAACTCAGGAGAGAGTTAATGAGGAGGTTGTATTGGCCAAGATGTTACCGAAAGATCCTACATTATTGTTGGTCCTGCCCCACTTGTCAGATAACTGCTCCTACTTCTCACTTCTGAAGCCCCTTAGTTCAGTTGCTGGTGATAGAGGTCCCCTTTGAGAGGATTCCCATGGACCTAGTAGGTTCCCCTAGTTAAAACTGCACAAGGCCATCAGTACATCCTAGTGGTCATGGACTACGCGACCTGGTCCTTGGAAGCGGTGCCACTGAGGAACTCTTCGGCTAAGAGCAAAGTGATGAGGGAGCTGTGTAAAGTCCTCCAGATTGCCCCTCTGCGAATCTCAGTTTACCATCCGCAGACCGATTGCCTGGTGGAGCGCTTCAATAAGACCTTGAAGGCCATGCTCAAGAGGGTTGTTGAGAAGGCTGGTCGAGACTGGGATTGCTTGCTTCCATTTCTGTTATTTTCGATCAGAGAAGTCCCACAAGCCTCCACTGGCTTCTAGCTGTTTGAGCTCCTGTACGGTCGACATCCGTGAGGACTCCTGGACATCGCCAGGGAATTCTGGGAAGGTGAGGTCACGCTGCCCCGGAGTATCATTGAGCATGTTGCCCAGTTGCAGTAGAGGATGGCACACGTGATGCCTATCATAAAGGAACATCTTCTCCAGGCACAGGATGCACAGGCAAGGGTATATAACCGATCAGCAAGGCTGAGGCAATTCCAGCCCGGGGACCGCGTGCTAGTTCTTATCCCCATGGTGGAGAACAAGTTCCTAGCCAAGTGGCATGGCCCATATAAGGTCGTGGAAAATCTGGGTGACGTGAATTACAAGGTACACCAGCCCGGTCGCAGGAAGCCATACTAGGTGTACCATGTGAACTTGCTGAAACCATGGCGACACTGGGAATCACTGGAAGCTCCTTGCCTGGGGCCCATCCCGAAGCCAAAGTGGAGGAGGTCACTATTGCTGAGACACTAATGCCAGCCCAGAAGCAGCAGTGTCGAGAACTGCTGCACAAGAACGGTGACCAACTCAGAGTTGCCAGGGCGCACACAGGTCGTTGAACATAATGTGTTAACAGAGCCACATGTAACCCTATGTGTCCACGTTCAGGATTGCATCAGGATTTGGTCAGGATTTTTCATCAGTATTTGTAAGCCAAAACCAGGAGTGGGTGATAAATGCAAAAGTGGAGCATATGTTTCTATTATACTTTTCCTCTAATTGTTCCACTCCTTGTTTTGGCTTACAAATACTGATGAAAAATCCTGACCAAATCCTGATGCAATCCTGAACGTGGACACATACCCTAAGAGTGAAACTCAAGCCCTATACAATCCCTGAAGCACGCCAGGAGATAATATCAAAGGAGGTGAAGAGAATGCTGGACCTCGGGGTGACAGAGGAGTCAAAAAGTGGATGGTCGAGTCACATCGTCCTCGTGCCGAAGCCCAACAGCGAGTCGCGGTTTTGTAACAATTACCGCAGGCTCAATGAGGTATAAGAACATACCAGAACTGATGCAGTGCAATAAAATGCACATTCCCTAACAAAGGATACTCTAAAAAACTATAGAGAGTGAATGAGAAACATAGAGTTTAGATATCCTTGTAATGGTATGGATTAACCTCAAAAGAGCGTATCTGAATATTAAGAACTTGCTATGTCAAACGGTACAAAATTATTTTTTATCAATCAATGAATACACATAGACAAGACAATGCTAGTGTGAACATTGCTGCATACAGAATGTATTTTTTTGTGCACTAGTGTACCAAACGGCCACTCCCTGATTGCAGGCTGGCTGTCTCTTCGGTATTACTGCACCTGTGTAGTCGCCATCTTTAATTTGGTCCACTGCACCCTGATAGTGCATTTGTTTTGAGGCCTGGGCAGGTAAGCATCTCTGCCTTTTTCTTGGTGTTTTTATTACACATAGACAAGACAATGCTAGTGTGAACAAATCTATACACCAAAATTCTTCTATAGTATAGATGGACAAGTGGAAGAGCCCTAGGCACCCGTGTCAAAACTTATATCACAGTACATGTTGTTCAATACAAAAATGTATACATGTAGTAAGATTATCCTACAAAATAAAGAGGAGGTATCATGATGTTTGGCAGATTCCATTCCTTATAATTGTAACCTGGTCAGTTTATAGTGTGATGCAGTGACCCCTGTAACAGGTAGGGGGCGCTGCATGGTCTCCCCAGTTGCGCACAGAGGTGTATTGAGGCCATGAGAGTGCATGGCAGTTGCATGCATGGCTGTGGTAATAAGACAAAGTCCGGCATTGTGGTGAATGGCCGATATGTGTGTCGCAGAGGAGGAGATTCTGAGCTGCCAGCCTGAAGCGATGTGGTGTTCTGAGACCTGTAGTCCTACAAGTATAGTGTTGTGTAATAGTGATGGGAGGCTGGCAGGGCTAGTTATGTGAGA
Organism: Ranitomeya variabilis; assembly: GCF_051348905.1. Classification (NCBI taxonomy): domain Eukaryota; kingdom Metazoa; phylum Chordata; class Amphibia; order Anura; family Dendrobatidae; genus Ranitomeya; species Ranitomeya variabilis. The sequence continues at coordinate 198,611,694 of NC_135233.1, forward strand.
TGGGCGGGACAAACTAGCAACACACTCACAATCCCACCCAGGGGAGTGGTTACACCCAGATAATGTGACCAGGGTGTTGGTCACAGGGTTCGCTGTGAGTTTCCTGTTTGAAGCCTGTGTTGGAAGTCCTGGGAGGAGGATTCCTGAACAGCAGATGGTGGGGCTTCAGACCTGGTGGCCTGGGGTGTTGGACTAACGTCCTGAATAGCACCCGGACACGTTATATGCCTGGGGTGTTGGACTAATGTCCTTAACAGCACCTGGACAGGCCACATGCCTCTGTTTTGGACGGTCCCAGGTGGGATGGACGTCCTGAAGAGCACAGTGTGATCGTGGTTCTGAGTCTGTGGACCTGGACGATCGGTGTTGGGGAAGCTACCGTCCTTTGGTGGGTCTGGACTAACTAAGGTGTGCCAGCTAGGCAAGTTGGTGATCCATGTGAGGCAGCTTTCCCAGAAGAGTGGACTGACAAGGAGTCAGCAGGTGAGAAGGAGCTCTCATAAGGTATCTCCATAGACTGTGGGTGCTTCTTGTGTTATATGAACTGTGTGGTAACCCATGGCAACTGTTCAGAGGAGGACCAGCATGATTAGTTGCTGCAAACTGAAAATGTAAAGATAATGAGTTAAACCATATCTTGCTGTGTTAAAGAATGGACTACATGTAAGTCAGTGATATGCAACTTGGCTTACGGTGCGGTTTATGCTGTATAAAAATAAACCGTATGGACTGTTTTTGTATTCAAAATCCGTGCCACATGCACATGTAATGGGATAATATAAGGTCCTCTTACCCATGATTAGTATGCCAAGCCGTTGCGCCAAAGCCCCGCCGAGTGTTTCGCTGTTGCTTCTTCAGGGGGCAGTGTGTTATGACATTTGGCCCTCAGTGCCAGGAGTGGTGCCCTCACCGCTCCCGGCTCTTTAGCCCCTAAATGCTGCATCAATATCGATTGCAATATTTAGAAGGCAGGCAGAGGGAAGAAAGTCCAATCAGCGTCATCGCAAGGACCCGATTGTTGCCCTGGTGACCCGATGTCATCATGACGACATCCCGGTCACCAGGCACTAGCAAGTTAGTTAGATCATGCAGATCACTTGCGTTTCAAGGGCTGACAGGCTATACAGCATTGCAATACTTTTGAACTGCGATCAGACTGCAAAAAGTGAAAATCCAATAGTGATACAAAGTAAAAAAAAAGTGAAAAAAAGTTGTAGAAATATATAAACCCCCCCCCCACAAATTAACAATAATAATAAAAAAGTATTGTACCCATAAATAAAAAATAAAAATAATAATAAAAACCAATAAAAGTACATGTAAAATTGTGAGGAAAGAATGGTTGTAGATGACGAGGAAAAAGCTAATATATTAAATACCTTCTTCTCCACGGTATTCACAGTGGAAAATAAAATGCTAGGTGAAATGCCGAGAGACAAAGAAAACCCTATATTAAGGGTCACCAATATAACCCAAGAAGGGGTGCGAAACCGGCTAAATAAGATTAAAATAGATAAATCTCCAGGTCCGGATGGCATACACCCACGAGTACTAAGAGAACTAAGTAATGTAATAGACAAGCCATTATTTCTTATATTTAGGGACTCTATAGCGATGGGGTCTGTTTCACAGGACTGGCGCATAGAAAATGTGGTACCAATATTCACTAAAAGTGAACCTGGAAATTATAGGCCAGTAATTCTAACCTCAATTGTTGGTAAAATACTTGAAGGATTTCTGAGGGATGTTATTCTGGATTATCTCAATGAGAATAACTGCTTACCTCCATATCAGCATGGGTTTATGAGGAATCGCTCCTGTCAAACCAATCTAATCAGATTTTATGAAGAGGTAAGCTATAGACTGGACCAAGGTGAGTCATTGGACGTGGTAGATCTTGATTTTTCCAAACCGTTTGATACCGTGCCACACAAGAGGTTGGCACACAAAATGAGAATGCTGGGTCTGGGGGAAAATGTGTGTAAATGGGTAAGTAACTGGCTTAGTGATAGAAAGCAGAGGGTGGTTATAAATGGTATATTCTCGAACTGGGTCGCTGTGACCAGTGGGGAACGCAGGGGTCCGTGTTGGGATCTATTCACTTCAACATATTTATTAGCGATCTAGTAGAAGTTTTACACAGTAAAGAGAAGATAGTATTCTGCTACAGATGGATCTGGATAAGTTGGAAACTTGGGCTGAGAGGTGGCAGACACAGTTTAACAATGATAAATGTAAGGTTATACACATGGGAAGAAGGAATCAATGTCACCATTACACACTGAATGGGAAACCACTGGGTAAATCTGACATGGAGAAGGACTTGGGGATCCTAGTTAATGATAAACGTACCTGAAGCAGCCAGTGCCAGGCAGCGGCTGCCAAGGCAAACAGGGTCATGGGGTGCATTAAAAGAGGTCTGGATACACATGATGAGAGCATTATACTGCCTCTGTACAAATCCCTGGTTAGACCACACATGGAGTACTGTGTACAGTTTTGGGCACCGGTGCTCAGGAAGGATATAATGGAACTAGAGCGAATACAAAGGAGGGCAACAAAATTAATAAGGGGGATGAGGGAACTACAATACCCAGAGAGATTAGCAAAATTAGGATTATTTAGTCTAGAAAAAAGACGACTGAGTATGTATAAGTATATAAGGGGACAATACAAATATCTCTCCAAGGATCTGTTTATACCAAGGAAGGTGACGGTCACAAGGGGGCATTCTCTGCATCTGGAGGAGAGGTTTTTCCACCAACATAGAAGAGGATTCTTTACTGTTAGGGCAGTGAGAATCTGTAATTCCTTGCCTGAGGAGGTGGTGATGGCAAACTCAGTCGAGGGGTTCAAGAGTGGCCTGGATGTCTTCCTGGAGCGTAACAATATTGTATCTTACAGTGATTAGGTTCTTTAGAAGGACGTAGATTTGGGGATTTATTCTGATGGAATATAGGCTGAACTGGATGGACAAATGCCATTTTTCGGCCTTGCTAACTATGTTACTATGTTACACATATTTGGTATCACTGCTTCCGGGACAACCCGACCTATGAGGCCGGCGTCACACAAGCGAGTTTTACGGACGTATGAGCGCAGAAAATACGTCCGAAAAAAATACGCATTACACACGGCCCAATGAATCTCTATGACACTTATCCATTATTAATCCAATAGTACGAAATGGTTAATAAAACACACACACATTATTAATAAGTATTTTAATGAAATAAAGACACATGTTGTTTTAATATTTTATTATACTCTTAATCCACCTGAAGACCCTTGTCACCTGAAATAAAGTTAAACAAAACAAACAACAATATTCCATACTTTCCGTCGTTCAGTCTTGTCCCACACTGTAAATCCATCTGAAGGGGTTAAATAATTTTACACCCAGGAACTCTGCTAATGCAGCTGTGCTCCTGTCTGTAAAACTTTGGGAATGAATGGAATGCAGGGGAATGTCCTGTAGTTACCCCAAGTAGCGGTGATGCGCCCTCTGCTGGACGAACTCATATGAACTCGAGCCTGGGAACTTTTCAGAATATTTTCCCAGGCTCGAGTTCATATGAGTTCATCCAGCAGAGGGCGCATCACCGCGACTCGAGGTAACTACAGGACATTCCCCTGCATTCCATTCATTCACAAAGTTTTACAGACAGGAGCACAGCTGCATTAGCAGAGCCCCTGGGTGTAAAATTATTTAACCCCTTCAGATGGATTTACAGCGTGGGACAAGACTGAACGACGGAAGGTATGGAATATTGTTGTTTGTTTTGTTTAACTTTATTTCAGGTGACAAGGGTCTTCAGGTGGATTAAGAGTATAATAAAATATTAAAACGCCCTGTGTCTTTATTTCATTAAAATACTTTTTAATAATGTGTGTGTGTTTTATTAACCATTTCGTACTATTGGATTAATAATGGATAGGTGTCATAATTGACGCCTCTCCATTATTAACCTGACTTAATGTCACCTTACAATAGCAAGGTGACATTAACCCTTCATTACCCTATATCCCACCGCTACACGGGAGTGGGAAGAGAGAGGCTAAGTGCCAGAATAGGCGCATCTTACAGATGTGCCTTTTCTGGGGTGGCTGGGGGCAGATGTTTTTAGCCAGGGGGGGTCCTATAACCATGGTACCTCCCTAGGCTATTAATATCTGCCCTCAGTCACTGGCTTTCCCACTCTGGCGGACAAAATTGCGCGGGAGCCAACGCCAATTTTTTCCGGGATTTAACCCTTTAATTTAATAGCTAGAGACCCCAAATTTTATACAGAGACACTTGTTACATTAGTAAAGAGGAATATGTAATAAAAGAAGGGATATGAGATGGTTTACTGTATGTAAACCATGTCTCATATCCTGTTGGGTTTGTGAAGGAGAGAGGAAAAGCCGGCAATTGAATTACCGGCTTTTCTGCTATCTAGCGCTGAATTAAATATAAATATATATATATGTGTCTCACTGACATATATATATAGACTGTATATATGTTTTTTAGAATATTTGAGGTGATGGATCCATGATATGTCCATTTTTCAAGCCTGCGAGAAAAAAACGCCGTACGGAAGCCATATGGATGCCATACGGATGACACACGGATAAATTTGTGCGTAAAAATCGCATCCTCGCATTGAATACGGAACAGTGTTTTGGGACAATTTCTGCGTATTACGACCGTAAAAAACGGACGGTATTTCCATACGCTGAGTGTGACGCCAGCCTAATACTGTCACACTTGTTAACGTCTTCAGTGCACACCATAAAAATAAATAAATAAATAAATAAAAAAACAAGGCAAACCATGATGCTTTATCATTATACTGCTGAACAAAAAGTGGAATAAAATGTGATCAAAGAGACAAATGTAAATAAAAATGGTATTAATGAAAACATAATCCTGTCCTGCAAAAAACAAGTCGCCATACCGCTCAATCAGCCAAAAAAACAAACTTATAGCTTTCTGAATAAATCAATGCAAAAATAATTATTTTTTCTATAAAATTATTTTTATTGTGTAAAATCGCCATGACATGAAAAAACAATATAAATGAGGTATCACTGTAATTATACTGACCCAAGGAATAAAGCTGCCTTATTAATTTTACCACACGCAGAATGGCATAAACCCACCCCCCAGAAAAAAAATTCTAAATTGCTGGTTTTTGTTCATTCTGCCTACCACAAATCATAATAGAAAGCGATCACAAAATGTAATGTGCCCAAAAATGGTAGCAATAAAAAAGTCAACTCGTCTCACAAAAAACAAGCCCTCACATGACTCCGTGGGCAGAAATATATAAAAATTATAGCTCCCAAAATATGGTGATGCAAAAACTATTTTTTGCAATAAAATGTGTCTTTTAGTGTGTGACTGCAGCCAAACATAAAAACCCAATATAAATCTGGTATCGCACCGACCCGAAGAATAAAGTCACCTCATCACTTAGGCCGGCGTCACACTCGGCGTAAGACAATACGGTCCGTATTTTACGGCCGTAATACGGCCGTAATACGGAGAAATGTTCCCAAAATAGTGATCCGTAGTCAGGGTGTGTCAGCGTATTTTGCGCATGGCATCCTCCGTATGTAATCCGTATGGCATCCGTACTGCGAGATTTTCGCGCAGGCTTGCAAAACCGACATCTAATGGCTTTATGTGCTCAAATGTTCTGGAAAACATATATACAGTATATATATATATATATATATATATATATATATATATATATATATATACTAGATGGCAGCCCGATTCTAAAGAATCGGGAGTCTAGAATCCATATATACTTTATTTATTCAAATGTAAGAATAATACAATTAATAAATAATAGTAAGAAAGAACAAAAAATGGCTGCACTCACCAGCTCTTGACAATTCTTGTTATTTAAGGTACAGTTACACAGGATCCATGAACATGCTTATGAGGGGAGTGATGAAAGACATCAGACAACAACTTTGCGTGTTGTGGCAAATGCCACAACAACGGTTCTTTGCTTAAGAACAATAATGTAAATAATAAATAATATGTATCAATAACTATGTATATTGGTATGTTCTATGACATTTTAAAATATTTAATTATTATGTGGAAAAGCTCTTAGTACCCATACTGGCGCATACTTGTGTGCCCATCAGGTATTTTCACAGTAAAATTTTCACAGGTGGGGCCCCTCGTCCTCCGATTTGGTGGGCGGGGACCCTCGGCCTCCAATTTGGTGGGAGGGGACCCTCGGCCTCCAATTTGGTGGGCGGGGACCCTCGGCCTCCAATTTGGTGGGCGGGGACCCTCGGCCTCCAATTTGGTGGGCGGGGACCATCGGCCTCCAATTTGGTGGGCGGGGACCCTCGGCCTCCGATTTGGTGGGCGGGGACCCTCGGCCTCCGATTTGGTGGGCGGGGACCCTCGGCCTCCGATTTGGTAGGCGGGGCCCCTCGGCCTCCGATGTGGTGGGCGGGGCCCCTCGGCCTCCGCTTTGGTGGGCGGGGCCGGGCCCCTCGGCCTCCGCTTTGGTGGGTGGGGCCCCTCGGCCTCCGATTTGGTGGGCGGGGACCCTCGGCCTCCGATTTGGTGGGCGGGGCCCCTCGGCCTCCGATGTGGTGGGCGGGGCCCCTCGGCCTCCGCTTTGGTGGGCGGGGCCGGGCCCCTCGGCCTCCGATTTGGTTGGCGGGGCCCCTCGGCCTCCGATTTGGTGGGCGGGGACTCTCGGCCTCCGATTTGGTGGGTGGGGACCCTCGGCCTCCGATTTGGTGGGCGGGGACCCTCGGCCTCCGATTTGGTAGGCGGGGACCCTCGGCCTCCGATTTGGTGGGCGGGGCCCCTCTGCCTCCGATTTGGTGTGCGGGGACCCTCGGCCTCCGCTTTGGTGGGCGGGGCCCCTCGGCCTTCGATTTGGTGGGCGGGGCCCCTCGGCCTCCGATTTGGTTGGTGTGGACCCTCGGCCTCCGATTTTGTGGGCGGGGCCCCTCGGCCTCCGATTTGGTGGGCGGGGACCCTCGGCCTCCGATTTGGTGGGCGGGGACCCTCGGCCTCCGATTTGGTGGGCGGGGACCCTCGGCATCCAATTTGGTGGGCGGGGACCCTCGGCCTCCAATTTGGTGGGCGGGGACCCTCGGCCTCCAATTTGGTGGGCGGGGACCCTCGGCCTCCAATTTGGTGGGCGGGGACCCTCGGCCTCCAATTTGGTGGGCGGGGACCCTCGGCCTCCAATTTGGTGGGCGGGGACCCTCGGCCTCCAATTTGGTGGGCGGGGACCCTCGGCCTCCAATTTGGTGGGCGGGGCCCCTCGGCCTCCGATTTGGTGGGCGGGGCCCCTCGGCCTCCGATGTGGTGGTCGGGGCCCCTCGGCCTCCGCTTTGGTGGGCGGGGCCGGGCCCCTCGGCCTCCGCTTTGGTGGGCGGGGCCGCTCGGCCTTCGATTTGTTGGGCGGGGCTCCTCGGCCTCCGATTTGGTTGGCGGGGACCCTCGGCCTCCGATTTGGTGGGCGGGGACCGGCCTCCGATTTGGTGGGCGGGGACCCTCGGCCTCCGATTTGGTGGGCGGGGACCCTCGACCTCCGATTTGGTGGGCGGGGACCCTCGACCTCCGATTTGGTGGGCGGGGACCCTCGACCTCCGATTTGGTGGGCGGGGCCCCTCTGCCTCCGATTTGGTGGGCAGGGTCTCTCTGCCTCCGATTTGGTGGGCGGGGACCCTCGGCCTCCGCTTTGGTTGGCGGGGCCCCACGGCCTCCGATTTGGTGGGCGGGGTCCCTCTGCCTCCGCTTTGGTGGGCGGGGCCGCTCGGCCTCCGATTTGGTGGGCGGGGCTCCTCGGCCTCCGATTTGGTGGGCGGGGACCCTCGACCTCCGATTTGGTGGGCGGGGACCCTCGACCTCTGATTTGGTGGGCGGGGACCCTCGACCTCCGATTTGGTGGGCGGGGACCCTCGACCTCCGATTTGGTGGGCGGGGCCCCTCTGCCTCCGATTTGGTGGGCGGGGTCCCTCTGCCTCCGATTTGGTGGGCGGGGACCCTCGGCCTCCGCTTTGGTTGGCGGGGCCCCACGGCCTCCGATTTGGTGGGCGGGGTCCCTCTGCCTCCGCTTTGGTGGGCGGGGCCGCTCGGCCTTCGATTTGGTGGGCGGGGCTCCTCGGCCTCCGATTTGGTTGGTGGGGCCCCTCGGCCTCCGATTTGGTGGGCGGGGCCCCTTATCCTCCGACTTGGTGGGCGGGGCCCCTCGGCCTCCGATTTGGTGGGCGGGGCCCCTCGGCCTCCGATTTGGTGGGCGGGGCCCCTCGGCCTCCGATTTGGTTGGCGGGGCCCCTCGGCCTCCGATTTGGTGGGCGGGACCCTCGGCCTCCGATTTGGTGGGCAGGGCCCCTCGGCCTCCGATTTGGTGGGCGGGGACCATCGGCCTCCGGTTTGGTGGGCGGGGACCCTCGGCCTCCGATTTGGTGGGCGGGGACCCTCGGCCTCCGATTTGGTGGGCGGGGACCCTCGGCCTCCGATTTGGTGGGCGGGGACCCTCGGCCTCCGATTTGGTGGGCGGGGACCCTCGGCCTCCGATTTGGTGGGCGGGGACCCTCGGCCTCCGATTTGGTGGTCGGGGCCCCTCGGCCTCCGATGTGGTGGGCGGGGCCCCTCGGCCTCCGATGTGGTGGGCGGGGCCCCTCGGCCTCCGATGTGGTGGGCGGGGCCGGGCCCCTCGGCCTCCGCTTTGGTGGGCGGGGCCGCTCGGCCTTCGATTTGGTGGGCCGGGCTCCTCGGCCTCCGATTTGGTTGGCGGGGCCCCTCGGCCTCCGCTTTGGTGGGCGGGGCCGGGCCCCTCGGCCTCCGCTTTGGTGGGCGGGGCCGCTCGGCCTTCGATTTGTTGGGCGGGGCCCCTCGGCCTCCGATTTGGTGGGCGGGGACCCTCGGCCTCCGATTTGGTGGGCGGGGCCCCTCGGCCTCCGATTTGGTGGGCGGGGACCCTCGGCCTCCGATTTGGTGGGCGGGGACCCTCGGCCTCCGATTTGGTGGGTGGGGACCCTCGGCCTCTGATTTGGTGGGCGGGGAACCTCGGCCTCCGATTTGGTGGGCGGGGCCCCTCGGCCTCCGATTTGGTGGGCGGGGACCCTCGGCCTCCGATTTGGTGGGCGGGGACCCTCGGCCTCCGATTTGGTGGGCGGGGACCCTCGGCCTCCAATTTGGTGGGCGGGGACCCTCGGCCTCCAATTTGGTGGGCGGGGCCCCTCGGCCTCCGATTTGGTGGGCGGGGACCCTCGGCCTCCGATTTGGTGGGCGGGGACACTCGGCCTCCGATTTGGTAGGCGGGGCCCCTCGGCCTCCAATTTGGTGGGCGGGGACCCTCGGCCTCCAATTTGGTGGGCGGGGACCCTCGGCCTCCGATTTGGTGGGCGGGGACCCTCGGCCTCCGATTTGGTGGGCGGGGACCCTCGGCCTCCGATTTGGTGGGCGGGGACCCTCGGCCTCCAATTTGATGGGCGGGGCCCCTCAGCCTCCGATGTGGTGGTCGGGGCCCCTCGGCCTCCGATTTGGTTGGCGGTGGCCCCTCGGCCTCCGATTTGGTGTGTGCTCTGCCTGGGGCCACTGTGCTCTGCCTGGGGCCCCATATGCTGCCTGGGGCCCCTGTGCTCTGCCTGGGGCCCTATATGCTGCCTGGGGCCCCTGTGCTCTGCCTGGGGCCCCATGTTCTGCCTGGGGCCCCTGTGCTCTGCCTGGGGCCACTGTGCTCTGCCTGGGGCCCCATGTTCTGCCTGGGGCCACTGTGCTCTGCCTGGGGCCCCATAAGCTGCCTGGGGCCCCTGTGCTCTGCCTGGGACCACTGTGCTCTGCCTGGGGCCCCATATGCTGCCTGGGGCCCCTGTGCTCTGCCTGGGGCCCCATATGCTGCCTGGGGCCCCTGTGCTCTGCCTGGGGCCCCTGTGCTCTGCCTGGGGCCACTGTGCTCTGCCTGGGGCCCCATATGCTGCCTGGGGCCCCTGTGCTCTTCCTGGGTCCCCTGTGCTCTGCCTGGGGCCCCATATGCTGCCTGGGGCCCCTGTGCTCTGCCTGGGGCCCCTGTGCTCTGCCTGGGGCCCCATGTTCTGCCTGGGGCCCCTGTGCTCTGCCTGGGGCCACTGTGCTCTGCCTGGGGCCCCATATGCTGCCTGGGGCCCCTGTGCTCTGCCTGGGGCCCCATATGCTGCCTGGGGCCCCTGTGCTCTGCCTGGGGCCACTGTGCTCTGCCTGGGGCCCCATAGGCTGCCTGGGGCCCCTGTGCTCTGCCTGGGACTACTGTGCTCTGCCTGGGGCCCCATATGCTGCCTGGGGCCCCTGTGCTCTGCCTGGGGCCACTGTGCTCTGCCTGGGGCCCCATATGCTGCCTGGGGCCCCTGTGCTCTGCCTGGGTGTAGGACACTGGTGACGTCACTTATCTCCGGACATTACCTCCGGACATTAGCTCCGGACATTAGCTCCGGACATTAGCTCCGGACAAAGCCACGGAAGTTGGCACAAATTGCAGGAAGTAGTATTCTAGGCAATTAGATATATATATATATATATATATATATATATGTCATTGAGACACATATATATATATTCTGTATTTAGATTTCATTCAGCGCGATATCTGTGAAAAGCTGGTAATTCAATTGCCGGCTTTTCATTTCTCCTACACAAACCCGACAGGATATGAGACATGGTTTACATACAGTAAACCATCTCATATCCCCTTTTTTTTGCATATTACACACTACTAATGTTAGTAGTGTGTATGTGCAAAATTTCAGCGCTGTAGCTGCTAAAATAAAGGGTTAAATGGCGGAAAAAATTGGCGTGGGCTCCCGCGCAATTTTCTCCGCCAGAGTGGTAAAGTCAGTGACTGAGGGCAGATATTAATAGCCAGGAGAGGGTCCATGGTTATTGGCCCCCCCCGTGGCTAAAAACATCTGCCCCCAGCCACCCCAGAAAAGGCACATCTGGAAGATGCACCTATTCTGGCACTTGGCCACTCTCTTCCCACTCCCTGTAGCGGTGGGATATGGGGTAATGAAGGGTTAATGCCACCTTGCTATTGGAAGGTGACATTAAGCCAGATTAATAATGGAGAGGCGTCAATTATGACATCTATCCATTATTAATCCAATTGTTGGAAAGGGTTAAAAAACACACACACACATGATTTAAAAGTATTTTATTGAAATAAACACAGCGGTTGTTTTAATAATTTATTGCTTTCTCAATCCATTTTCAGACCCTCGCTTGGCAAAACAATAAACGCACAAGATACATACCTTCTGATGTCCGATCACGTCCCACGAGGTAATCCATCTGAAGGGGTTAACTAATATTACAGGCACGAGCTGCGATAAACCACTCGCTCGTGCCTGTAATCCCCGGGTGCTGAAAGGAAAGCTGGATCTGTACTTACATTGAGTCGCGGTGATGCGCCCTCTGGTGGATGTTCTCATGAACTGCAGCCTGGGAACTTTTTCCCACGCTCCAGGTCATATGAGGACATCCACCAGGGGGCGCATCACCGCGACTGAAGGAAATGTAGGTCAATGACCTACATTTCATTCATTCGCCGGGGAATTACAAGCACGAGCACACCGCTGCATTAGCAGGGCTCCTGCTTGTAAATTATTTTAACCCCTTCAGATGGATTACATCGTGGGACGTGACGGTTCAGCTGAGGGTATGTATCTTGTGCGTTTATTATTTTGCCAAGCGAGGGCCTGGAAATGGATTGAGAGAGCAATAAATTATTAAAACAACCGCTGTGTTTATTTCATTAAAATACTTTTAAATCATGTGTGTGTGTGTGTTTTAACCCTTTCCAACAATTGGATTAATAATGGATAGGTGTCATAATTGACGCCTCTCCATTATTAATCTGGCTTAATGTCACCTTCCAATAGCAAGGTGGCATTAACCCTTCATTACCCCATATCCCACCGCTACACGGGAGTGGGAAGAGAGTGGCCAAGTGCCAGAATAGGCGCATCTTCCAGATGTGCCTTTTCTGGGGTGGCTGGGGGCAGATGTTTGTAGCCAGGGGGGGGGGGGCAATAACCATGGACCCTCTCCTGGCTATTAATATCTGCCCTCAGTCACTGGCTTTACCATTCTGGCGGAGAAAATTGCGCGGGAGCCCACGCCAATTTTTTCCGCCATTTAACCCTTTATTTTAGCAGCTACAGCGCTGAAATTTTGCACATACACACTACTAACATTAGTAGTGTGGAATATGCAAAAAAAATGGGGATATGAGATGGTTTACTATATGTAAACCATGTCTCATATCATGTTCGGTTTGTGCAGGAGAACTGAAAAGCCGGCAATTGAATTACCGACTTTTCACTAACACCGCTGCGTATTTCTCGCAAGTCACACTGCAGGTCCGTGTGGAATCCGTATTTTTCTCGCCCCCATAGACTTTCATTGGCGATTTTTTTGCGCAATGCGCTGACAAACGCAGCATGCTGCGATTTTGTACGGCCGTAGAAAGCCGTATAATACTGAACCGTAATATACGGCTGATAGGAGCTGGGCCATAGAGAATAATTGTGCCGTTTATTTTGCGAGTTTTACGGACGTAATTTCTGCGCTCTTACGTCCGTAAAACTCGCCAGTGTGACGCCGGCCTCATACCGCACGAGGAATGGTGTAAAAAATAAATAAAACCTATTCTTCACCTGCTTTTGATTTGTTCATTCTGCTTCCTCAAGATTGCAGTAAGGCTCTGCTCACATTTATCCTGCGCTCTGCGCTGAGCACTTCCACCGAGGTTTCCATCTAAATCCCTGAAATACGTGATTCAGACGGAACCCCTAACCGAAGATTCCCTATAATGAGGCAGATGGAGGAACTGTGTGGGGCCATCTGACCTGTGATTCTGTGCTGTCCGTCTTTTTAAGCGTGCATAAAAGTGCCGTCGGCCACAGTCTTGTGCACTTCTTAACCCCTTCACCCCCAAGGGTGGTTTGCACGTTAATGACCGGGCCAATTTTTACAATTCTGACCACTGTCCCTTTATGAGGCTATAACTCTGGAACGCTTTGACGGATCTTGGCGATTCTGACATTGTTTTCTCGTGACATATTGTACTTCATGTTAAAGGTAAAATTTATTCGATATAACTTGCGTTTATTTGTGAAAAAAATGGAAATTTGGCGAAAATTTTGAAAATTTTGCAATTTTCCAACTTTGAATTTTTGTGCCCTTAAATCACAGACATATGTCACGCAAAATACTTAATAAGTAACATTTCCCACATGTCTACTTTACATCAGTACAATTTTGGAACCAAAATTTTTTTTTGTGACGGAGTTATAAGGGTTAAAAGTTGACCAGCAATTTCTCATTTTTACAACACCATTTTTTTTTAGGGACCACATCTCATTTGAAGTCATTTTGAGGGGTCTATATGATAGAAAATACTCAAGTGTGACACCATTCTAAAAACTGCACCCCTCAAGGTGCTCAAAACCACATTCAAGAAGTTTATTAACCCTTCAGGTGTTTCACAGGAATTTTTGGAATGTTTAAATAAAAATGAACATTTAACTTTTTTTCACACAAAATTTATTTCAGCTCCAATTTGTTTTATTTTACCAAGGGTAACAGGAGAAAATGGACCCCCAAAGTTGTTGTACAATTTGTCCTGAGTACGATGATACCCCATATGTGGGTGTAAACCATTGTTTAGGCGCATGGCAGAGCTTGGAAGGGAAGGAGCGCCATTTGACTTTTCAATGCAAAATTGACTGGAATTGAGATGGGACGCCATGTTGCGTTTGGAGAGCCCCTGATGTGCCTAAACATTGAAACTCCCTACAAGTGACACCATTTTGGAAAGTAGACCCCCTAAGGAACTTATCTAGATGTGTGGTGAGCACTTTGACCCACCAAGTGCTTCACAGAAGTTTATAATGCAGAGCCGTAAAAATAAAAAATCATATTTTTTCACAAAAATGATCTTTTTGCCCCCAATTTTTTATTTTCCCAAGGGTAAGAGAAGAAATTGGACCCCAAAAAATGTTGTGCAATTTGTCCTGAGTACGCTGGTACCCCATATGTGGGTGTAAACCATTGTTTGGGCGCATGGCAGAGCTTGGAAGGGAAGGAGCGCCATTTGACTTTTCAATGCAAAATTGACTGGAATTGAGATGGGACGCCATGTTGCGTTTGGAGAGCCCCTGATGTGCCTAAACATTGAAACTCCCTACAAGTGACACCATTTTGGAAAGTAGACCCCCTAAGGAACTTATCTAGATGTGTGGTGAGCACTTTGACCCACCAAGTGCTTCACAGAAGTTTATAATGCAGAGCCGTAAAAATAAAAAATCATATTTTTTCACAAAAATGATCTTTTCGCCCCCAATTTTTTATTTTCCCAAGGGTAAGAGAAGAAATTGGACCCCAAAAAATGTTGTGCAATTTGTCCTGAGTACGCTGATACCCCATATGTGGGTGTAAACCATTGTTTGGGCGCATGGCAGAGCTTGGAAGGGAAGGAGCGCCATTTGACTTTTCAATGCAAAATTGACTGGAATTGAGATGGGACGCCATGTTGCGTTTGGAGAGCCCCTGATGTGCCTAAACATTGAAACTCCCTACAAGTGACACCATTTTGGAAAGTAGACCCCCTAAGGAACTTATCTAGATGTGTGGTGAGCACTTTGACCCACCAAGTGCTTCACAGAAGTTTATAATGCAGAGCCGTAAAAATAAAAAATCATATTTTTTCACAAAAATGATCTTTTTGCCCCCAATTTTTTATTTTCCCAAGGGTAAGAGAAGAAATTGGACACCAAAAAATGTTGTGCAATTTGTCCTGAGTACGCTGATACCCCATATGTGGGTGTAAACCATTGTTTGGGCGCATGGCAGAGCTTGGAAGGGAAGGAGCGCCATTTGACTTTTCAATGCAAAATTGACTGGAATTGAGATGGGACGCCATGTTGCGTTTGGAGAGCCCCTGATGTGCCTAAACATTGAAACTCCCTACAAGTGACACCATTTTGGAAAGTAGACCCCCTAAGGAACTTATCTAGATGTGTTTTGAGAGCTTTGAACCCCCAAGTGTTTCACTACAGATTATAACGCAGAGCCGTGAAAATAATTTATTTTTTTTTTCTCAAAAATGATTTTTTAGCCCCCAGCTTTGTATTTTTACAAGGGTAACAGAATAAATTGGACCCCAAAATTTGTTTTCCAATTTGTCCTGAGTATGCTGATACCCCATATGTGGGGGGGAACCACTGTTTGGGCGCATGACAGAGCTCGGAAGGGAAGGAGCGCCATTTGGAATGCAGACTTAAATGGATTGGTCAGCAGCCGTCACGTTGCATTTGCAGAGCCCCTGATGTACCCAAACAGCACAAACCCCCCACAAGTGACCCCATATTGGAAACTAGACCTCCCAAGGAACTTATCTAGATGTGTTTTGAGAACTTTGAACCCCCAAGTGTTTCACTAAAGTTTATAGCGCAAAGCCGTGAAAATAAAAATTCTTTTTTTTTTTTCACAAAAATGATTTTTTAGCCCCCAGTTTTGTATTTTCACAAGGGTAACAGGATAAATTAGACCCCAAAAGTTGTTGTCCAATTTGTCCTGAGTACGCTGATACCCCATATGTCGGAGGGAACCACTGTTTGGGCGCATGACAGAGCTCGGAAGGGAAGGAGCGCCATTTGGAATGCAGCCTTAAATGGATTGGTCTGCAGGCGTCACGTTGCATTTGCAGAGCCCCTGATGTACCCAAACAGTACAAACCCCCCACAAGTGACCCCATATTGGAAACTAGACCTCCCAAGGAACTTATCTAGATGTGTTGTGAGAACTTTGAACCCCCAAGCGTTTCACTACAGTTTATAATGCAGAGCCGTGAAAATAAAACATCTTTTTTTTCCCACAAAAATGATTTTTAGCCCCCCAAATTTTTTATTTTCCTAAGGATAACAAGAGAACTTGGACCCCAGAAGTTGTTGTTCAATTTGTCCCGAGTACGCTGATAACACATATGTTGGGGTAAACCCCTTTTTGGGCGCACGGGAGAGCTCGGAAGGGAAGGAGCACTGTTTTACTTTTTCAACGCAGAATTGGCTGGAATTGAGATTGGACGCCATGTCGCGCTTGGAGAGCCCCTGATGTGCCTGGACAGTGGAAACCCCCCAATTCTACCTGAAACCCTAACCCAAACACACCCCTAACCCTAATCCCAACGGTAACCCTAACCACACCCCTAGCCCTGACACACCCATAATTCTAATCCCAACCCTAATCCAAACGTAAATGTAATCCAAACCCTAACCCTAACTTTAGCCCCAACCCTAACTTTAGCCCCAACCCTAACTTTACCTCCAACCCTAGCCCTAACCCTAACCCTACCCCTAACCCTAACCCTAAACGTGACTGAAATACGTGGCACTGAAATACGTGGCACTGAAATACGTGGCACTGAAATACGTGATACGTGGCACTTAAATACGTGGCACTGAAACACGTGGCACTGAAATACGTGGCACTGAAATACGTGGCACTGAAATACGTGGCACTGAAATAAGTGGCACTGAAATATGTGATATGTGGCACTTAAATACGTGGCACTGAAATACGTGGCACTGAAATACGTGGCACTGAAATACGTGGCACTGAAATACGTGGCACTGAAATACGTGGCACTTAAATAAGTGGCACTGAAATATGTGATATGTGGCACTGAAATACGTGGCACTGAAATACGTGGCACTGAAATACGTGGCACTGAAATACGTGGCACTGAAATACGTGATACGTGGCACTGAAACACGTGGCACTGAAATACGTGGCACTGAAATACGTGGCACTGAAATACGTGGCACTGAAATACGTGGCACTGAAATACGTGGCACTTAAATAAGTGGCACTGAAATATGTGATATGTGGCACTTAAATACGTGGCACTGAAATACGTGGCACTGAAATACGTGGCACTGAAATACGTGGCACTGAAATACGTGGCACTGAAATATGTGATACGTGGCACTTAAATACGTGGCACTGAAACACGTGGCACTGAAATACGTGATACGTGGCACTGAAATACGTGGCACTGAAATACGTAGCACTGAAATACGTGCAACTGAAATACGTGGTACTAAAATATGTGGCACTGAAATACGTGATACGTGGCACTGAAATACGTGGCACTGAAACACGTGGCACTGAAATACGTGATACGTGGCACTGAAATACATGGCACTGAAATACGTGGCACTGAAATACGTGGCACTGAAATACGTGGCACTATGACTGTCAGAAAATGTTCATTAAACGGTTAGGGGTGAGGTTAGGGGTAGAGTTAGGGTTAGGGTTTGGATCCCTTTATCACCTTGATGGTGGTGGGTGGCTTTTCTGTGTGTTCTGTTTTTTTCGATAAAAATGCATGCGTTTTTAACGCAAACAAACGCATGTGCTTAAAAACGCAAGAAAATACTGCAGGTTGTATTTCTGAAAATGAACGCATGCAGAAAAAACCCGCATGCGTTTGAAAACGCGACCAAACGCGTACAAAAAAAACGCATGCGTTTTCAATGTTAAATATAGGGAAAAAACGCATGCGTTTTTTTGTGCAAAAAACGCTGCAGACAAAAACGCAAGTGTGAAACCAGCGACGCTTTTTATAGCAAAAAAGTTTTTGCGTCTCCACATTTTGAGACCTATAATTTTTCCACATTTGCTCCACAGAGTCATGTGAGGTCTTGTTTTTTGCGGGACGAGTTGACGTTTTTATTGGTAACATTTTCGGACACGTGACCATTTTTGATCGCTTTTTATTCCGATTTTTGTGAGGCAGAATGACCAAAAACCTGCTATTCATGAATTTCTTTTGGGAGAGGCGTTTATACCGTTCCGGGTTTGGTAAAATTGATAAAGCAGTTTTATTCGTCGGGTCAGTATGATTACAGCGATACCTCATTTATATCATTTTTTTTATGTTTTGGCGCTTTTATACGATAAAAACTATTTTATAGAAAAAATAATTATTTTGGTATCGCTTTATTCTCAGGACTATAACTTTTTTATTTTTTTGCTGATGATGCTGTATGGCGGCTTGTTTTTTGCGGGACAAGATGACATTTTCAGCGGTACCATGGATATTTATATCAGTCTTTTTGATCGCGTGTTATTCCACTTTTTGTTCGGCGGTATGGTAATAAAGCGTTGTTTTTTGCCTCGTTTTTTTTTTTTTTTTCTTACGGTGTTTACTGAAGGGGTTAACTAGTGTGGCAGTTTTATAGGTTGGGTCGTTACGGACGTGGTGATACTAAATATGTGTACTTTTATTGTTTTTTTTTTTAATTTAGATAAAGAAATGTATTTATGGGAATAATTTTTTTTTTTTTTTTCATTATTTTGGAATATTTTTTTTTTTTTTTTTTTACACATTTGGAAATTTTTTTTTTTACTTTTTTACTTTGCCCCAGGGGGGGACAATACAGATCGGTGATCTGCCAGTTTGCATAGCACTCTGACAGATCACCGATCTGAGAGAAGTGCAGGCTGCTTCACAGTGCCTGCTCTGAGCAGGCGTCTGTGAAGCCACCTCCCTCCCTGCAGGACCCGGATCCGCGGCCATCTTGGATCCGGGTCTGGAGCAGGCAGGGAGGGAGGTAAGACCCTCGCAGCAACGCGATCACATCGCGTTGCTGCGGGGGGCTCAGGGAAGCCCGCAGGGAGCCCTCTCCCTGCGCGATGCTTCCCTGCATCGCCGGCACATCGCGATCATGTTTGATCGCGGTGTGCCGGGGGTTAATGTGCCGGGGGCGGTCCGTGACCGCTCCTGGCACATAGTGCCGGATGTCAGCTGCGATATGCAGCCGACACCCGGCCGCGATCGGCCGCGCTCCCCCCGTGAGCGCGGCCGATCGGCTATGACGTACTATCCCGTCGGCGGTCATACGGGCCCACCCCACCTCGACGGGATAGTACGTCAAATGTCGGGAAGGGGTTAAAAGAAGGACAATGCTGTACAGAGGCCAGACAGAGTCCAGAGTAACTATAATTATAGTAAATGGATACCTTGGGGTTTTTATCTGAGATTTAGATGGAAATCCCAAAGTAAGTGCTCAGCGTAGAGAGCAAGATAAGCGTGATCCCAAGTGTTATGTAAAATGTTCCCAAAGAAAGCTTAAACTCAATCCACAAAAAAAGCAAGTCCCCACTCAGTCCCATCATCTGTGATCGTAAATATAGGGGGCATCCATGTTACCGGTAGTACAAAGGCTCTGGAAAAGCTAAATGTCTCCTCACCCCACAAAAGATATTTAGCAAATTCAGCGCAATAAAATCCAAATGCCCCTCTCCCTTCTGAGCCCCAGTGTGCCAAAATTGCAGGTAACGTCATTATGTTTGGCATTTCTGCAGCGATGACAGCCCACCTAATTTATGGGTGCATGTCTCCAGAAGCACGAGCTGGGCATAATGTACTAGGAACTACAATGTACTTGAGACTACAACGTACTTGGGACTACAACGTACGTGGGATAACAACATACTGGGGACTACAACATACGGTGGACTTCTATGTAGGGCACTACAATGGCAGTTTGCAATTTTCACTCAGCAACTTCCAATGCTTCTTGTTTCTGAAAAACACCCATGGAATCAAAATTGTCACTACACCTGTAGATAAATTCCCCAAGGGGTATAGTTTTCGTAATGGGGTCACTTGTGGGACAATTATGCTTTTCTAGCACTTAGGGGCTCTGTATATGGAGTCTGCAAATTATTCTATAAAAATCTGTGCTCCAGGGGGCAAATAGAGCACCTTCCCTCCTGAGTCTTGCTGTGTGCCTAAGCAGTGCTGTACAGCCACATATGGGGTATTTCTACATACAGCACAACTTGTGGGACAAAGCTTGCTGCAATTTTTACACATTTCTCTTTGTGAAAATGTAAAATGTGTGGGCTGATAATAAATTTTGGTGGTAAAAATTTAATTATTTTTTTTCTTCATTACCCAATGGTATAAAATTCTGTGACACACCTGTGGTGTCAATATGATCACTGCACCCTTAGATAAATTCATTGGTGTTGTTATAAAATGTGGTCACTAATGGGGAATACTGCTGTTCCTCTATCCAGTTCAGAAAAATCTGAACTCCAATAAGGTGCACTTTTCCTTCTAACCTTTGAAATGTACTGAAAAAGTAGTTTTCGACCACATATTAGGTATTGGTGTAGTCAGGAGAGATTGCACAACAATATTTGAGGTCCTTTTTGTCATGTTACTCTGGTAAAAGTAAAAAATTTGGGGCTAAAATAACATTTTCATGGTAAAAATTTGATTTTTATTTTATTTTCCCGGCTGTATGTTATAAATGTCTGTGAAACACCTTGGGGTTCAAGATGCTCACCACACATCTAGATGCATAGTTTTTAAAAAGGGGTCACTTGTGGAGGTTTCACACTATTTAGGTACATCAGGGGCTCTTCAAATGCAACATGACACCTGCAGACCACTCCATAAAAGTTTGCGTTCCAAAACATTACTCTTTCCTTTCTGAGACTGCCATGTACCAGAACAGTAGTTTTCCCCCATATATTGGGTATCTGAGTACTCTGGAGAAATTGAATAACAAACTTTATTTACCATTCTCTCCTGTTATCCTTGTGAAAACAAAGAAATGGGGCTAAAATAATTTTTGCGACAAAAATTTGATTTTCTTTTATTTTCGCAGCTCTACTTCATTAACTTCTGTGAAGCACCTGGGGGTTCATTGGCGTCCGCTAATGATTCCAGAAGATTTTACATTCAAAAAGTCAAATGGTACTCCTTCTCTTGCGAGCCATGCCATGCGCCCAAACAGTAGTTTTCCTCCACAAATATGGTATCGGTATGCTCAGGAGAAATTGCACAACAAATTGTATGGTGCAAATCCTCCTTTTACTTGTGTGAAAATTTACAATTTGGGGCTAAATAACATTTTTGTTGGAAAAATTAGATTTTTTTTATTATTTTCACTACTCAACATCGTACACTTCTGTGAGGCACATGTGGGTTCAATGTGCTCACCAAATATTTAGATAAGTTCCCTGAGGGGTCTAGTTTCCAAAATGGTGTAAATTGTGAGCTGTTTCCATTGTTTAGGCATATCAGGTGTCTCCAAACTGACATGGCGTCCGTTAATTATCTAGCAATTTTACATTTAAAGAGTCAAATGGTGTTCCTTTCCTTCCGAGCTCTGCCATGTGCCCAACAATGACTTTCTCCCACATATGGGGTATTGACATGCTCAATAGAACTTGCACATCAATTTTTTGGTCCTTTTTGTCCTGTTACCCTTGTGAAAATAAAAACTTGGGGCTAAAATAAAAGTTTTGTAGGAAAAATTAGAATTTTTTCTTACAGCTCTACATTATAAACTTCTGCGAAATATCTGGGGGTTCAAGGTGCTCACTACATGTCTAGATACATCCCTTGAGGGGTCTAGTTTCCAAAATGGGGCCACTAGTGGGAATTAGGCACATCAGGGGCTCTTCAAATGCTACATGCCACCTAAGACGATTCCATGAAAGCCTAAGTTCCAAAACATCACTTCTTCCTTTCTGAGGCATGCCTCGCTGCCAAACAGTAGTTTTCCCTCACATTGGAGTATGTTAGTACTCAGGATAAAATGGAACCCCAAATTTGTTGTGCAATTTCTCCTGATAACCTTGTGAAAATAAAAAAATTGGAGCTAAAATAAAATTTTTGTGGGAAAACTTTGATTTTGTTTTTATTTTCACGGCTCTACGTTCTAAACTTGTGTGAAGCACTTGGGGGTTCAAGGTGCTCATCACACATCTAGATAAATTTCCTGAGGTCCTAGTTTCCAAAATAGTGTCACTTGTGGGCATTTTCTACTGTTTAGACACCTCAGTGGCTCTCCAAACGTGACATAGTCTCTGCTAGTTTCTGCTAACAAATTTTGCATTCTGTGATCCCAAACAGTAGTTTTCTCTGATGTATGGGGTACCGGCGTGCTCAGGAGAAATTCCATAACAAATTGTAGGGTGCAGTTTCTCCTGTTACCCTTGTGAAAGTGGAAAATTTGGAGCTAAAACACATTTTTGTGGGAAAAATTGGTTAATTTTTGTTTATTTTGACGGCTCAACATTATAAACTTTTGTGAAGCACCTGGGGATTAAACGTGCTCACCAAACATCTAGATAAGTTTCCTGAGGGTCTAGTTTCTAAAGTGGTGTCACTTGTGGGGGATTTTCCAAATACAGCATGGCATCTGCTAATGATTCCAGCAAATTTTACATTCAAAAAGTCAAATAGTGCTCCTTCCCTTCTGAGCTCTGTCGTCTTCGCAAACAGTGCTTCTCCCCTGCATATGGGGTATTGGCAAGCTTAGGAGAAATTGCACAACAAATTTTGGGGTCCACTTTTTCCTGTTACCTTTGCAAAAATAAAAAAATGCGTGTCGAAGTACATTTTTTGAGAAAAAATGTTCATTTTTCCTTCCACATTCCAAAGATTCCTGTGATGCATCTGAAGGGTTAATAAACTTCTTGAATGTGGTTTTGTGTCCCCTGGGGGTTGCAGTTTTTAGGATGGTGTCACTTTTGGGTATTTTCTGTCATATAGACCCCTCAAAGTCACTTCAAATGTAATGTGGTCCGTAAAAAAATGGTGTTGTTAATTTTGTTGGAAAGCCTGCTTGTGGGGGATTTCCACTGTTTAGGCACATCAGGGGCTCTCCAAATGTTACATGGTGTCTGCTAATGATTCCAGTCAATTTTGCATTGAATATGTCAAATGATGCTTCTTTCCATCTGAGCCCTGTCATGCGCCCAAACAGTAGTTTTCACTCATATATTGGGTATCGGCTAACTTACGAGAAATTGCATTACAAATTGTATGGTGCAATTTCTCCTGTAACCCTTGTGAAAAAAATGGGGATAAAATAAATTTTTTATGGGATTTTGTTTTTACAGGTAAACGTTACAAGCTTCTGTGAATTACCTGTGAGTTCAAGATACTCACCACACATCTAGGTGCATTCCTTGAGGGGTCTAGTTTCCAAAATGGTATCACTTGTGGGAGGTTTCCACTGTTTAGGTACAACGAGGGTTCTCCAAGCACGACATGGCATCTGCTAATGATTCCAGCCAATTTTGCATTCAAAAAGTCAAACGGTGCTCATTACTTTCCGAGTCCTGCTCTGCGCCAAAACAGTACTTTCCCCCCACATATAGGGTATCGGCGTGCTCAGGAGAAATTGCACAACAAATTTTGTGGTCCATTTTGTACTGTGAAAATAAAGACATTTGGGTGTAAATTAAAATTTTCGTGAAAAATAGTAAATGTTCATTTTTTTCTTCCACATTGAAAAAAATGCTGTGAAGCACTTGAAGGGTTAATACATTTCTTGAATATGGTTTTGAGCCCCTTGAGGGGTGTAGTTTTTAGAATGGTGTCACTTTTGGGTATTTTCTGTCATATAGGCCACTCAAAGTCTCTTCAAATGTGATGTGGTCCCTAAAAAAATGGTTTTGTAAATTTTGTTGGAAAAATTAGAAATTGCTGGTCAACTTTTAACCCTTATAACTTACTAATAACAAAAAAAAATGATGGCTCAAAAATTGTTTAAAGTAGACATGTGGGAAATTATTATTGTTTATTAACTTTTTTTGCGTGACATACTGTAACTGTCTGATTTAAGGGCATAAAAATTAAAATTTGAAAATCACAAAATTTTGGCCAAATTTCCATTTTTTTCACAAACGCAAGTCGCATCGAAGAAATGTTACCACTAACATGAAGTACAATATGTTACGAAAATACAGTCTGAGAATCAGTGGGATATGTTGAAGCGTTCCAGAGTTATTACCACATAGTAACACTGGTCAGAATTATAACATTTGGATTAGTCATGAAAGTGAAAACAGGCTTGTTGGGTAAAGGGGTTAAACTTTTATTTTTTTAATTTTTCATATTTTTTAAACATTTCTGTTTAATTTTCACTGAACTTGTTAGTTCCCTTAGGGGACTTGAACCTGTGTTCTTCATCCAGAAAAGGGTGGAGATAGATGGAAATCAATCAGGTGGGGAACTGTATTTAAATTTTTGAGCCTGCTGTGAAGCAACGAGCGGCGGGACTAGGTTTGAACAGTCAGTCTGTGCTGAAACTAAGAATCCTTTAAATGTGATTGTTAGAGCCAGATCCTGGCTGTAAGGCTGGGATCACACTTGTGAGAAATTCGCACTGTTCTCACATCACAATACACAGCACTGCCGCTGGCACTTGGGATGGAACGTTCAGCTGCATTCAACTGCAACTCCGGTCCCGAGTGCAGACGGCAGTGCCGCGTATTGAAATGTGAGACTTGTATGAGTTTCTCATAAGTGTGATCCCGGCCTAACACACAGCCTTTACTTGCCGTACATGGGGTGGACTTTTCCTGTGAGTGTACTCCATACATCGGCAACTGACTTGTGTTGTCCATGCACGGCGGAAGTTAGTAAGATGTTAGAATGCAAAATTAATCAGTAACCGCTCCATACCCAGCAGATACTGACTTCTTTACACACCGGCACTACTTGTCCAGAAACCTGACGTGATTGCAGGGCGCTGATGAGTTAACAAGGCAGCCGAGGTCTAGATGGACACCTCCATTGTTGCCATGTTGGTTTCATATGAGATTGACAATTTAACTACATACTGCTATACCATAATATTGCAGTACATAGTATAGGCTGTCAATTGTTCGCAGGTTCAAGTCCCCTAAGGGTCGTAAAAATTATTACAAAATAAACAGTATAAAAGTTTATATAATCCCCATTTTCCTATCTAAAGATGAAGCAGGGGTGGATTAAGGGTAGCCAGGGCCCCGGGCTGTTCAGACACTGTGGGCCCCCCCGGTCATGTGACGGGGGGGGGGGTCATGTGACAGGTGGGGTCATGTGACGGGGGGGGGGGTCATGTGACGGGGGGGTCATGTGACGGGGGGGGGGGTCATGTGATGGGGGGGGGTGTCATATTATACCCGAACCAGATTATTCCAGAAAAATGGCCGGGCCCTACTCTACTGTAACCTATTAAATATTTGTTAAAATCTGCAATATAATTTAGGTATATTTTGACCAATAATATCACATACAAGGAACAAATACCACCGCGCCATGACCAGACCACAAATTACAAACACAGTGATCGAATAATATCACATACAAGGAACAAATACCACCGCACCATGTCAAGACCACATATTACCACCACTTGGTGACCAAATAGCACATTCAAGGGACAAATACCACAACACCATTTCCAGACCACATATTACCACCACATAGTGACTGAATACTACAATACTGATCAGTAATAATAATAATAAAAAAAACACAATACTATCACCATAAGTGCCAGTATTCACAGGAGATCTGTACTTAGTATGCAGTGTCTGTGTAGAGGTAATACAGAGATCACTGGTGACATTATACACAGGAGCTCTGTATATAGTGTATAGGTAATACAGTGATCACTGGTGACATTGTACACAGGACCTCTGTATATAGTATAGTGTATAGTGTCAATGTATAGGTAACACTGACTCACCAATGACGTCTCTAGGTGAAGTCCTTCATCTTTCATCCAGCACAGACCGCCATCATTTCTTCCAGCCAGGACTCGTTTCTGCAGGAAATAACACAGTTATCTTGAGCTCTGCTTGCAGAACACATTACTTAATTTTTCACAACTTCTACATTACACATGGAGAAAAAAAGGCGATATAGAGTCACTCTGCACAGTAACAGGACCGCCCCCCATTTAAAACAATATACTCAAAAAATAAAATAAATACATCACTGCAGTAATAATATCCCTTAATTAGCCCCTATGGTAATAATATTCCCCACCCTGGCCCCGTGTGTTTCATTCCTGGCTCCTGCCATATGTTCTCCCATCCTGCACTCATGAGTATCCATTCTACCCCATGTGATCTCCCCATCCTGCCCCATCTGTCTCCATCGTATTCTCCTGCCCCATGATCCAATCCTGCCCCATGTCTTTCATTCTGCCCCGTGTCTACATTCTGCCCATGCCTCCAGTCCTGCCCCCAGTGTGTCCAGCAATCTGCCCCAGTGTGTCCAGCATATTACCCCCAGTGTGTCCAGCAATCTGCCCCAGTATGTCCAGCATATTGCCCCAGTAACCAGCAATCTGCCCCAGTGTGTCCAGCATTGCCCCCAGACAGTGTCTCTAGCAATCTGCCCCAGTGTCTGACTCCAGCATATTGCCCCCAGACAGTGTGTTCAACAATCTGCCCCAGTATGTCCAGCATATTGCCCCAGTGTGTCCAGCATATTACCACCAGTGTGTCCTGCAATCTGCCCCAGTATGTCCAATTGTCCAGCATTGCCCCCAGTGTGTCCAGCAATCTGCCCCATTGTCTCCAGCATATTACCCCCAGTGTGTCCAGCAATCTGCCCCAGTATGTCCAGCAATCTGCCCCAGTGTCTCTAGCATTGCCCCAGTGTCTCCAGCAATCTGCCCCAGTGTGTCCTCCAGCATTGCCCCAGTGTCTCCAGCAATCTGCCCCAGTGTGTCCTCCAGCATTGCCCCAGTGTGTCCAGCAATCTGCCCCAGTGTGTCCTCGAGCATTGCCCCAGTGTGTCCAGCAATCTGCCCCAGTGTCTCCAGCATTGCCCCAGTGTCTCCAGCATTGCCCCAGTGTCTCCAGCAATCTGCCCCAGTGTCTACAGCAATCTGCCCCAGTGTCTACAGCAATCTGCCCCAGTGTCTACAACAATCTGCCCCAGTGTCTACAACAATCTGCCCCAGTGTCTACAGCAATCTGCTCCAGTGTCTACAGCATTGCCCCAGTGTCTACAGCATTGCCCCAGTGTCTCCAGCAATCTGCCCCAGTGTTTCCAGCAATCTGCCCCAGTGTCTCCAGCAATCTGCCCCAGTGTCTCCAGCAATCTGCCCCAGTGTCTCCAGCATTGCCCCCAGTGTCTCCAGCAATCTGCTCCAGTGTTTACAGCAATCTGCCCCAGTGTCTACAGCAATCTGCTCCAGTGTCTACAGCAATCTGCCCCAGTGTGTCCTCCAGCATTGCCCCAGTGTGTCCAGCAATCTGCCCCAGTGTGTCCTCGAGCATTGCCCCAGTGTGTCCAGCAATCTGCCCCAGTGTCTCCAGTATTGCCCCAGTGTCTCCAGCATTGCCCCAGTGTCTACAGCAATCTGCCCCAGTGTCTACAGCAATCTGCCCCAGTGTCTACAGCAATCTGCCCTAGTGTCTACAGCAATCTGCCCCAGTGTCTACAGCATTGCCCCAGTGTCTCCAGCAATCTGCCCCAGTGTCTCCAGCAATCTGCCCCAGTGTCTCCAGCAATCTGCCCCAGTGTCTCCAGCATTGCCCCAGTGTCTCCAGCATTGCCCCAGTGTCTCCAGCAATCTGCCCCAGTGTCTCCAGCATTGCCCCCAGTGTGTCCAGCAATGTGCCCCAGTGTCTCCAGCATTGCCCCAGTGTCTCCAGCATTGCCCCAGTGTCTCCAGCAATCTGCCCTAGTGTCTCCAGCAATCTGCCCCAGTGTCTCCAGCAATCTGCCCCAGTGTCTCCAGCAATCTGTCCCAGTGTCTCCAGCATTGCCCCTAGTGTGTCCAGCAATCTGCCCCAGTGTGTCCAGCATTGCCCCAGTGTCTACAGCAATCTGTCCCAGTGTGTCCTCCAGCATTGCCCCAGTGTCTCCAGCAATCTGCCCCAGTGTCTCCAGCATTGCCCTAGTGTCTCCAGTAATCTGCCCCAGTGTGTCCAGCAATCTGCCCCAGTGTGTCCAGCAATCTGCCCCAGTGTGTCCAGCAATCTGCCCCAGTGTGTCCAGCATTTCCCCAGTGTCTACAGCAATCTGTCCCAGTGTGTCCTCCAGCATTGCCCCAGTGTCTCCAGCAATCTGCCCCAGTGACTCCAGCATTGCCCTAGTGTCTCCAGCAATCTACCCCAGTGTGTCCAGCAATCTGCCCCAGTGTGTCCAGCAATCTGCCCCAGTGTCTCCAGCATTGCCCCCAGTGTGTCCACTGTCCACCGTTAGCTTATTAAAACACAAAACAAAAAAAACCAAACAGTCTCCTCACCTTACCAAAGCTCCACGCGGCGAGCTCCCTCCAGCAGCGCACACTCGCCGGCGACTGACAATGACGTCAGACGCCGGCGACGTGTGAGCTGCGGCCGACTTCAGCTGCCAGCCTCCAATTGGCTGGCTGGCGGCTGTTGTTAACTATTGAGGTGCGGGCGCGCACACGCACCTCAATAGGAAAGCGCCGCAGCGCCGGAAGGGGCCCGGTGAGCAGATGAGAAGGGGCCCGATGCGGACCCCCTCTCTCTGCCCACCGGGTCTGGGGGGCGGGGCACATAAATGCCGGCGGGCCGGGCATTCAGTCACACTCCGGCGGATTATCAGAGGGTCAATCTGCGGTGGCCCAGGGCCCCCCCAAGCCACTGGGCCCTGGGCTACCGCCCATATTGACCCTCTGATAATCCGCCCCTGAGATGAAGAAATAAAAAATGTATCAATATAACCGTCATATGGACTTACAAAGAACAAGCCCTCATACTGCACCATCAGTGGCAAAATAAAACAGTTCTGGGTCATAGAAAATGGAATCACAAACCAAAACTTTTTTTTTTTTTTTTTACAAATCTCTAAATTATTTTTGATCACAAAAATATATATATATAAAAAAAACTACACGAGTTTGTATCCCTGTAATTGTAACACCCCGGGTTCCTGGTTGTTACAGTGGCATTGCTTTCCTCATGGGGAGAGTGATGTCATGCTTGGAAGCGAGGAAGGATCCCTTTTATTAGGTATCACAAACATGCAACATGTTCTTATTCCAGGCCAGAAGGGGGAGCTCTGATCCAGTTTGTGGGTGGCTCCCATATATATATTTTGGCTGGAGGGGAAGTGAGTCAGGCAGTCTGTCAGAGGGACAGAGCAGAGTGCAGTCTGTCTGAGGAACAGAGAAAGGAAAGAAAGGGGCCGTGCAGCCACGTGAAGTGCTGCAGCTCATGGAAGGGAGCTAAGAGCTGGAGATCTCTCTGCGAGTGGGCTTCCTTCATGCTGAGCGCAGATACTGGTAGCCAGAAGACCATGGTTGTGCAGTACTTTATTTCTCACAGCAGAAACCAGCGGACGTCTGGACTCCAAGTCACCCATCCAGCCCAGGTCGTGATAGAGATCCTGTAAAAAGGCTCGAGTTACCTGTCTTACGGGTAGTTTCCTACCAATCTGGGGGACAGAGATGAACGGTGAGGACCTTGTGTGAGGCCTAAGGCAGCAAGGGACTACACCACAGCACTAGAAGGAAGGCTTCATCCATTCTCCCATTGATGTGGTGAAGTAGTCCTTTGTCCTTAGCAGAAAAACACCCCCAAAACATAATGCTTCCTCCTCCATGCTTGACAGTGGGGACGGTGTTCTTTGGGTCATATTCAGCATTTCTCTTCCTCCAAACACGGAGAGTTGAGTTAATGCCAAAGACCTCAATT
Source organism: Ranitomeya variabilis (assembly GCF_051348905.1). Lineage (NCBI taxonomy): Eukaryota > Metazoa > Chordata > Amphibia > Anura > Dendrobatidae > Ranitomeya > Ranitomeya variabilis. The sequence continues at coordinate 198,641,203 of NC_135233.1, forward strand.
TTTTTTCTCATCTGACCACAGCACCTTCTCCCAATCACTCACAGAATCATCCAGGTGGTCATTGGGAAACTTCAGATGGGCCTGCACATGTTCCTTCTTGAGCAGGGGATCTTGCGGGCACTGTAGGATTTTAAACTTTTACGGTGTAATGTGTTACCTATGGTTTTCTTGGTGACTGTGGTCCCAGCTACCTTGAGATCATTAGCAAGTTTCACACATGTAGTTTTTGGCTGATCTTTCACCTTCCTCATGGCCAAGGATATCCCACGAGGTGATATTTTGCATTGTGCCCCAGATCGATGTCGATTGACAGTCATTTTGTATTTCTTCTATTTTCTTACTATTGCACCAACAGTTGTCTCCTTCTCACCTAGCATCCTACTTATGGTTTGGTAGTCCATTCCATCTTTGTGCAGGTCTATGATCTTGTCCCTGACATCCTTATAAAGCTGGTTGATCTTGCCCATGTTGTAGAGGTTAGAGTCTATATCAAAGAGCACTGCAAAAGACAAAAGCGCAATAGGGTCTTATCCGATGGAGATTTAAAGTATACAATAGGATTGCACTCACCTATTTTTGGAGAAATTGTCGCATAACAAACTCAGAGCTTTTACAGCTGCCGCAGATCCACTAGGTCAGCCCGTGACCAAGTCAGAATATTCAATCTAGATGAATGTCCAGGCGTATTGAAGATAAAGATGATGGTTCATTCTCAATGCGTTTCAAAGTCACTAGGACTTCTTCCTCATGAGATGCTTTGAACTTACAATATCACCACATGTTGTTTAAATAGATTACACATTCGTATCTGGCGCCAGGATTAAAAGATCTCTGCTAAAAATATATTGTAGCGCTACGGCTGGCGGGTTTCGTCTCCAGGTACAGGGAGATCGGGTTCCAGAGGTCCGTGGGTATGCCCCTGGTCCTTGCAGTCTGTCTTACCCTGTCCGTGCTCCTGCTAGGTCCCCTCTGGCTCTGGCGTCCTCCCGGCATGTCTCCTCCTCTCCTTCACTTCCTAATTGCGGGAGAGCAAGCATAAGGCGCGCACGCTGCTGGCAAGTGATTTAAAGGGCCAGCCTACCTTTTTCCCTATAATTTCCTCTCAGCCAATCGCTGAGAGATCTGTGTGTATTTAAAGTCCTCACTTCCCTTGGGAAAAGGGCAATTTTGATGCTTAGTTTAAGTTGCTGTTCTCAGGTCCCATACCAGCGTCTGTTTGTTCTGTGTTGCCTTGCCTTGAACTAATTCCTGGCATTCTCTCCTAGTGCCATGGTTCTGCCTGCCTTCCACCTGCCTGCGGACCCTAGCGGTATCCTCAGGACCATTTAGTTGCCTTCTCCGGTTTCCTGGATCTCACGCTCTGTTCCGTTTGTGTTTTCTCTTTGCCTCTTGGGTCTGAACCTCTGGTCTGGGAACAAGAGCATCAGAGCTTCCTGGGTTGTGACGGGACAATCCCTGTATAGGGGTTCGCTCGCCGTTACTCCCCTGTAGGAATTCTGTGTTGCGGTCCAGGGGGTTCTCCCTTGGCGGTTCTTCTGTAGTAAGGTCTAAATAAAGCCTTGCAATTTATCTGACGTCCTTGTCCAGCTGGTTCCTAGGGTTCAGCTTCCACAGAGTCCTCTGTGGTCCAGTGGGTTCACTAACCTCGTTCCGCCTGCATTGACGTGATATATATCTTTTTATTTATATTATTCTATTTATACTACAAAAAAAAGGAAATCCACCTCCACAAAAAATAAAATCACAAAAAACGAATGAGACTAAACTTATAAAGTAAGGAGAACAAAAATGAAGTGCAGCATGTCCAAAAATGCATGAAAATGGTAGACAATATGCCGCTCCTGCTGCTTTCTCTCTCCCCATTCATAACCCTATGATTACCTAAAGAACAGTAAAAGGTAATGTAGAAAAAAACATTATCAATGGGATAGATCCAAACAGATATGGATGCTAAAACATCTATGCATCTCTCTATATCCTCAGGCAGTAAAACACTTATAAAAAACATGGAATGTTAAGGCGATAATAAATGTGCTGACAGGGTTACGGAAAGAGTATCTTGCCTGATATGAAAAATTACTACCAGGATTACTCACAGGATCACAACTTATACCAGGAGCTTAAGGGTATGTGCACACGTCCGGATTTCTTGCAGAAATTTCCTGAAGAAAACCGGAAATTTTCTGCAAGAAATCCGCATTTTTTTTTTGCGGTTTTTTTCCGTTTTTTTTAGCATTCTGCAAGCGTAATTAGCTTGCAGAATGCTAAAGTTTTCCAAGCGATCTGTAGCATCGCTTGGAAAACTGACTGACAGGTTGGTCACACTTGTCAAACATAGTGTTTGACAAGTGTGACCAACTTTTTACTATAGATGCAGCTTATGCAGCATCTATAGTAAAAGATAGAATGTTTAAAAATAATAAAAAAAATAAAAAAAATGCTTATGCGCAGGACCTTCCATGACGTCGCGGTCACGTGAGCGGTCACATGACCGGTCTCGACCAATCACAAGACGGCGACGTCATCGGCAGGTCCTTCACCGCACACCAGCTACAGGAACCGAAGCGACAGCGTGCAGTGGAGAGGCGGGAAGACATTGAAGGTGAGTATAGGACTATTTTTTATTTTAATTCTTTTTTTTTGACCAATTATATGGTGCCCAGTGCGTGGAGGAGAGTCTCCTCTCCTCCACCCTGGGTACCAACCGCACATAATCTGCTTACTTCCCGCATCGTGGGCACAGCCCCGTGCGGGAAGTAAGCAGATCAATGCATTCCTAGGTGTGCGGAATCCCCTGCAATTCCGCATTTTAATGAACATGTTGCTTTTTTTTCCGCGATGCGATTTTTTTCGCGGAAAAAAAGGCTACATTTGCACAAAAAATGCGGAATACACTGAAAATAATGGGAGGCATATGTAAGCGTTTTTTTCGCGTTTTTATCATGTTTTTATAGCAAAAAACTCGAAAAATACTGAACGTGTGCACATGGCCTAAAGTTACAGATTACAGCTGACATTTTACAGACAGATCATTTGTATGTCATATCAGATTTGTGTGATATATATGTGTATGTATCTATTTTTCAATAACTGCAGTACAGTATATCCTAAAAAATAGTATTAAACAGAATCATGGCCTCAATAGGAAAAAAATGGACACATAAAACCAGTGTCTAATAGCACAGAAAGTATATACCGTAAATCTTCATAAAACAAGTGTCCCACAGTTGTTACTGGTCCATACATTGTGTCTTGACCGTTTACACATCCAAATCAGAGTTAATCAGGAGGCCATAGGCAGAGAAAGTAAGAGATCATTTAAGGTCAGAAATGATGTCTAGGTGGTAGTGTATGAATCGATCTCAAATCTCAAGCTTCATAAACAGGTCCTTCATAATTGACTCGTCGCCGTACACGGTACGGTGTCTTTTCCCATCGATGATCTAATTTGTTTCGAGGATGCTTCTCTCTGATTAACACCCTGTTGCCAGCCTGTAGAGCTGTCCCCCATAAAGGAGCCGTTTCTGGATGTTCCAACTATCGAAAACGGGTCTGCACCAGACGATGTAGAGTCTGTAGTCGATGACGATGCTATCGGATCCAGCTTGACACCCTAGTCTATGGGTAGTCCTCCTCAGGGTCCAGCTCCAACTCAGTGATCTCTTTTCCTGGCCGGCCAAAAGCAGATTATAGGGCGTGTATCCAGTGGTGCGATGTACCCGATTGTTATACACACACACTAGTTCTGCTACATAATCCGGCCAATGGGCTTTACGATCCTCTTCTAGGGTTCTCAACATTTGTATGAGGGTTTTGATTGGACCATTCACAAGATCCATTGTCGGGGTCGTCCGAGATTTCTCAATTCCATACAATTGATGTAGTTCTTCCATAACTCGCCCTAAGAAGCAAGCACCTTGGTCTGAGTGAATTCTCTTCTTGCAGCCATACATTTGAATGAAGTTTTTACAGATGGCGTAAGCTGCGGTCTCAGCGGTTTGGTCCCGAGTCGGGGTCACTACTGCAAACTTAGTGAAGTGGTCGACCATTACTAAACAATGTTCACACCCTTGATTGACTAGGCCTATTGTTAAATAATCGATCGTTAATACTTCCAACGGAGTGAAGGTTACGATGGTTTGTGTGGGGGCCCTCTGCTCTGGAGGTTTGACCAGCTCACAGTTCCTACAGAGTCAGCAGACTTCTTCCACCTTTATTTTTAACAGTGGATGATACACTAGTCTTTGCAGCCAATGAAAGTTTTTTTCTGGACCGAAGTGAGCCCCTTTTTAATGTGCCTCTGTGGCCACTTGATGTAATAGATTTTCAGAGATCACCACTTGCAAGGTGACAGATAGGGACCGTTGTAACTGTTCCTTTCACTTCAACAATCCTTCTTCTTTTAGGTGGAGCCTCTCCCATTTCCGGAGTATCTGTTTCATTCCAGGGGACAGGTTCTCTCTCTCCTCCCGTGTAGGCAGTTGGTTGAGGGACACCCATTGCCGAACTTGGATGAGCTGTTCATCTTCCTGCCAAATCCGTACCCACTCATTATGAGGCTGCTGCAACACTCCCCCGGAATTTCTGCCCGTTCTGGTTCCCTCGTAGCCACAAACATCCTGGCAGTTCCGTGGAACGTCGGCACTTCATCAGCCTCCAGCTCTTCATCACGGTTAGGGCCGGGTTGCCCATAGGGGACTCTGGATAATGCATCTGCATGGGTGTTTTCAGCCCCCCGTTTGTAGGCTATTCTGTACTGGTATTTGGCCATTAGAGTGACCCAGCATTGTTCCAAGGACCCTAATTTTGCTTTTTCTAAATGGGCCTGAGGGTGGTTATCAATGCACACCTGTACTTATGATCCGGATAAGTACTCTGCAAACTTTTCTGTCATGGCCCAGACTAGTGCTAACAGTTCTAGTTTGAAGGAACTGTAATTGTCTGGGTTCCGTTCAGAATCATGAAGGGAGCGACTCGCACAGGCAATCACCCTCTCTTTTCCATCTTGGATCTGCGAAAGCACTGCTCCAAGCCCATGTAAGCTTCTATGTGTATGAAGAATGAAGGGTTGAGAGAAATCAGCATAGGTCAGGATAGGGGCCTCTGTCAGAGCCATTTTCAAGGATTGGAACGCTTTCTCCTGGCGCTTCCCCATTGAATCTTTCGGTTCTTCACTCCTGCTGGTACTCCTTTCAACAGTTCCAATAACGGATTCACAATCTGGGTGAAGTTTTTCACGAACCGTTGGTAGTACCCAGTCACTAATTGGTTCCACAACACCACATTAGTCGGCCCTACTCCCAAGCCATCTTTTCTGACCATGGCTGTATGAATCTCTTGCAACGCATTCATATACTGGGTCACGGTCTCCCCCTCTCTTTGACCCCGACGGAACAGCTGCATGCGTAATTCCCCTACATCTGTGGGGTCCCCATGGGTCTCCCCCAGTATCTGCAATACTTTGTCAATGGTGTCTCATTCACGGCACGGGGGGGGGGAAGGCGCGTCATAACTGAATCTCTCGCCTCCCCATCTAAGGCCATCACAGCGACCTCCGCCTGCAAGGCAGGAACCGTAGGGTGCGTTCTCATCATCCCCTTTATACGCTCAGTCCAGCTCCACAACATGGTGTTGTTCCCATTAAACTTCGGGAGGTTATTTAACATTGCCCCCAGGGAGATACTAGATCTAGGGCCCTTTCCAGATGCTTGGTCTGCCATGTTCGTATGTGTAGACTGCATTCTGCCGATTATGCCAAGTATAAGCAGGTTGCAGGATGCAGTGACGTACAGGAGACAGACCAATGGTTAACAAGGGGTTTAATAAACAGTAGTTACTCCTCGCAGGGAGATATGTACTCAAGGAGCAAGGTTATTCCTAATACAGAGAGAACTAATAGGGGAGAAGGTTTTTTAATGAACGGGGAGAATAATACAAATAATACTCTTAACACTTTGGGCATCAGCCACGGGTGTGGTCCTGTCCGTGACTGAGGACGTTTAGATTACGTGACAAAAAAAGGATCTGTCACAGCTCTGTGAAAACAATGGGGGAAGCTTCCCTGGCTTTAACGGTGTCCTCCTGTGGTCCTGATGATGGTGGTATCCTCTGGTGGTCCTGGTGGTGGCGATGTCCTCTGGTGAACCTGGCGATGGCGGTGATAGTCTGTCGATGAAAGGAGGAATAGTCTCTTCCCTCAGCGGTGAGAGTCCCTACAATGCCGGACCCTGTGACACTGTCCCAAAACACTCTATAATGGCCAGCACGGTCCGCTGTGCCATACCGATGAGCGCCTGTATCCCGTACACTGACCTTGCCTCTCACGGTCAGTACTCTCGGCTGGGGCGGTTTTGTCAGCATTGACGGCTGAGTCAGCAGCCTCTTAAAGGTCCACGATGTAAGCGAGTACAGCTGTGTTAGTGAGGACAGCGTTATCTGTGGTGTCTCAGCGGGTCGGTCGTTTCCTGTCAGCGGGTCCTCTCGTCCCTGGCTCCAGTCAGCGCCGCCTCGTCACCTCACAGCTGATCTACACTGACAGGACTCTCGCACACGTGTCTTTCCCCCCTGAACTGTTTGAATTTCTGCACGCGCTTTAATTGTCTGCTTAGCAACGCCCCTTTTCTCAAGCACAGGGACACCCCAAGCTCTCCCCCCTGTATCCTAGGTGACAGACCCGATGGTTCTGGATCCGTTTCGGATGAGGCAAACCTGGTTAGTTTCTCCCCCTTACACACGGACAACCCCGGGAACTGGTGGTCCGAGGAGGACTGGCAGGTGTAATGTCTGTCAAATGAAGGAAGCCTTGTACTATGAACTATATGTGTGTGATGTGTAACATGGCAGTTTATGACGTGTAAATAAGGCTGGTTTCACATTTGCATTTTTTGCCGCTGCGTTTTTTTCCTATGTTTAACATTAAAAACGCATGCTTTTTTTGCATGCGTTTTGCCGTGTTTAACAACGCATGCGTTTTTTTCATGCTTGCGTTTGTTGCGGAAATGCAACATGTAGTAATTTCTAGAGGCGTTTTTTTGCGGCAAAAAAACGTATTGCTGTCTATGTAAACGCATGCGTTTTTAAGCACACGCGTTTGCGTTAAAAACGCATGCGTTTTTATAGAAAAAAACAAGAATACACACTTATAAGCCACCCCCACCATCAAGGTGATAAAGGGATCCAAACTCTAACCCTAACCCTACCCCTAACCCTACCCCTAACCCTACCCCTAACCCTAGGTATCCTAACCCTAACCCTACCCCTAACCCTAGGTATCCTAACCCTAACTCTACCCCTAACCCTAACCCTACCCCTAACCCTAGGGATCCTAACCCTACCCCTAACCCTAACCCTACCCCTAACCTTAGGGATCCTAACCCTAACCCTACCCCTAACCCTAACCCTAGCTATTTCTATTTATAGTGGGTTTTCTTGTTGATTTTGATGATTGGCAGCTCTCACACACTTCTCAGCATGCGTTTCAAAAACGCAAACGCAGGAAAAAACGCATGTAAACGCGGCAAAACGCCGCGTTTTTTCTGCATGCAAAAACGCATGCGTCTAAAAAACGCAGCGTTTGCACGCGTTTACATGCGTTTTTTCACCACATGCGTTTGCGTTAAAAACGCTGCATTTTAAACGCAAATGTGAAACTAGCCTAAACCGCATGGAATGTTTAATGGAGAAAATCGTGCCTGCGTGTCTGAATCCCGTTGCTAAGCGAGTGTCCCCCAACACATGCAGTAAGCGCTATTGTTCTGTCCATCTACAAGGACAGTATGGTTCCTATTATCGATGAAAAAGTTTCACTACTATTAGTGTTTTGGTTTTTGCTGTATTATAGCACCACCCAGTGGTGGTTAAATTTATTACCTGTGTTTTTTCAGTAATAATCAGAGTGCTGCATTCTGGGTTGCACCAAGGTATCATGGGATAGGGAAATTCCCCATTTTCTCTCTGTCTAATTCCCTGGACACTCGTGTTAATCTGCTGTGTTGGAACTACCTCACTTACTTGCCACCCTGGTTAAGTTTATCCGGTAAGATTGTTATCCCTGTTCTTGCAATATAGTGTTCTACAGAATGTGATTACTGTATAGCAACTAGTACCTGGGAAATCTATTAGGCTACGTTCACATTTGCGGTCAGCGCCGCAGCGTCGGGCGCCGCAGCGGCGCCGCATGCGTCATGCGCCCCTATATTTAACATGGGGGCGCATGGACATGCGTTGTGCTGCGTTTTGCGCCGCATGGCCGCAAGCGTTGGACGCAAGAAACGCTTCAAGTTGCATTTTTTTTGCATCCAACTTTTGGCCAAAAAGGACGCATGCGGCGCAAAACGCAGCGTTTTAGCGTGCGTTTTGCCGCGTTTTTGTTTGCGTTGTGCGCTGCGGCGCCGACGCTGCGGCGCACAACGCAAATGTGAACGTAGCCTTATCTGTGAGTTACTGTATGTAGTTACATGTAGAACTTGCATCATCCTGTATGCTTTCCATGCTAGTTATAAGTATCAGTTGTGCTGTTATTTGCCCAATACTTACCCAAATCATTTGTATTCTTATAGTTTTACCGCGCTCATGTTTACCAATAAACAAGTTAGACTACAGAGAACAGTCTGCTTATTTGGGAGACAGAAGTGGTTTATGCCGTATGTCGGATCACACACCGTATCAACGTGTATGAAGACAGAACAGCTATCTTACAGCACGTTCAGTCTGACCATCAGTCTATGGGTGGTAGTCAGAAGAAAAGGACAATTCAGGTATGAATCTTATTACAAAATGCTCTGCAGAATTTGGAAACAAACTGAATCCCCCAGTCGGAAACAATATTTTCCAGAATACCGTGTAGTCATGCAATGTGTTTGATTAATAAGTTACACAAGGTTTGGGAGGGAGGTAATTTAGAGGGACAAAGTGATACTGTTTGAATCTGTCAACCATCACCCAAATAATAGTCTTCCTCCCGGGGGGATGACAGGTCAAGTAAAGAAGTCCATGGAGAAGTGGTTCCAAGGACTGTTAGGAGTAGGTAAAGAGAAGTCTGACAGGATAGATTTGGGGTGTTTTGGATCAGGCACAGATTTCACAGGCAATCATGTACTTTCTATAATCCCAAACAGTGGTTGGCCACTAAAACCTGCTGGTCATCAGTGGAATAGTATTGTTAACCTCAGAGCAGTAGTGTAGCTACTAGGGGGGCAGAGAGAGCAGTCGCCCTGGGCCACACACTCTGAGGGGCCCACTCTGAGCTATGTTATTTTTAACTGTATTGGCGTGTTCGGCATGCCGGTAAGTTAAACTCTGCAACAGAGAAGGTAGACTCGCTCTCCCACGCTCATTATTGCCAGTTCAATTTTATCGGCATGCTGGATGCCAATGCAGTTGAAAGCAATGATGAAAGAGGGAGCGTCAGCTGACGCTCCCTCCTCCATCATTCTCCTTCGCCATCTGGCGTCTCAGCATAGCGGGTCTGATAACAACACTGTATGGCGCCTGCTGTGCTGAGATGTGTGGGTGCTTCAGAATGCTCGCTGTAGAGACCAGAGCAGCGGGGACACGAGGAAGAGAGGTGAGTACTGTATTTTTTTAATCTGATAAAATTGTGGTGGTCAGAATACTATTTGGAGGACTATAGCATGCATTATGCTTGATGGAGGATTATGGGGTGCAATATACTATATGGAGGACTATGGGGAGTGCATTATACTGTGTGGAGGATTGTGGGGTGCCTTATGCCATATAGTGGTCTACGTTTTAAATTATACTCTATGAAGGACTATGCAGAGTGCATTATATTATATGAAAGACTATGGGAGTGCATTATACTGTATGGAGGATTATGGGGTGCATTATGCCGCATAGTGGTCTAATTTTTAAATTATAGTCTATGGAGGACTATGCGGAATGCGTTATATTATATGAAGGACTATGGGTGTGCATTATACTGTATGGAGGATTATGGGGTGCGTTATGCCGTATGGTGGTCTACGTTTTAAATTATACTTTATGGAGGACTATGGGGAGTGCATTATATTATATGGAAGACTATGGGAGTGCATTATACTATTTGGAGGACTGCGGGGAGTGCGGCATACTATATGTTGGCCTATGGTAGTGCAGTATATGAAATGGAGGACTATTGGGAGTGCAGTATACTATTTGGAGGACTATACATATACACTGTCCCTGATGGCTGTCAGCAATGCCATAGGACACAAAAGAGACTCTAGCTAAAAACTAAAATGGTATTCTTTATTTATACAGAAAATTATATATATATATATATATATATATATATATATATATATATATATATATACAGTATTTATAGGAGAATCTTCACATTGATCATCTATATGATCTATTAGAACCATATACATAGCTTTATACCTTGAAGAAATTATAGTATCATCCCATGTTGCACTATATTATTCCAATTACTGTCTCGATAGACTTTGTTTCCTGATTGCACTTAACACCTTATTGTTTTTTAGATTTGGAATTAAATATACTTCATTGAAGAATTTGATCATGCCACTTGTTAGGAGATCATACTGTATTGGGGTCACCATACTTTTCCGGGGGGGAGTAGAGTCATCATACTGTGTGTGGAGGGTGCTGTGTTGGAAGTCCCTCAGGATGGTATATTACAGTGTTTGTGGCGGCACATTTGTTGATATTATACTTTGAATGCAATGAAAGGGGAATCTCTGGTTCCAGTAGGAGGAAAAATAGAGGGTGCACAATAACACACAGCAGGTGCAGTAATAGGGACACATACGGCAGCAGCGGCTCAGTATTGGGGTATCAGGGGCAGTAATAGGGACACATATGGCAGCAGAGCTCAGTATTGGGGTATCAGGTGCAGTAATAGGGACATACGGCAACAGCGGCTCAGTATTGGGGTATCGGGGGCAGTAATAGGGACACATACGGCAGCAGCGGCTCAGTATTGGGGTATCAGGGGCAGTAATAGGGACACATACAACAGCAGCGCTCAGTATTGGGGTATCAGGAGCAGTAATAGGGACACATACGGCAGCAGCGGCTCAGTATTGGGGTATCAGGGGCAGTAATAGGGACACATACGACAGCAGCGGCTCAGTATTGGGGTATCAGGGGCAGTAATAGGGACATACGGCAACAGCGTCTCAGTATTGGGGTATCAGGGGCAGTAATAGGGACACATACGGCAGCAGCGGCTCAGTATTGGGGTATCAGGCGCAGTAATAGGGACATACGGCAGCAGCGGCTCAGTATTGGGGTATCAGGGGCAGTAATAGGGACACATATGGCAGCAGCGCTCAGTATTGGGGTATCAGGGGCAGTAATAGGGACATACGGCAGCAGAGGCTCAGTATTGGGGTATTAGGTGCAGTAACAGGGACACGTACGGCAGCAGCGGCTCAGTATTGGGGTATCAGGGGCAGTAATAGGGACACATACAACAGCAGCGGCTCAGTATTGGGGTATCAGGTGCAGTAATGGGGTCACACATACGGCAGCAGCGGCTCAGTATTGGGGTATCAGGTGCAGTATTATGGACACATACGGCAGCATCGGCTCAGTATTGGGGTATCAAGGGCAGTAATAGGGACACATACAGCAGCAGCGGCTCAGTATTGGGGTATCAGGTGCAGTAATGGGGTCACACATACGGCAGCAGCGGCTCAGTATTGGGGTATCAGGTGCAGTATTAGGGACACATACGGCAGCATTGTCTCAGTATTGGGGTATCAGGTGCAGTAATAGGGACATACGGCAGCAGCGGCTCAGTATTGGGGTATCAGGCAGTAATAGAGACACATATAGCAGCAGCGCTCAGTATTGGGGTATCAGGGGCAGTAATAGGGACACATATGGCAGCAGTGGCTCAGTAATGGGGTATCAGGTGCAGTAACAGGGACACATACGGTAGCAGAGGCTCAGTATTGGGGTATCAGGTGCAGTAATAGGGACACGTATGGCAGCAGCGGCTCAGTATTGGGGTATCAGGGGCAGTAATAGGGACACATACCACAGCAGCGGCTCAGTATTGGGGTATCAGGTGCAGTAATGGGGTCACACATATGGCAGCAGCGGCTCAGTATTAGGGTATCAGGGGCAGTAATAGGGACACATGCGGCAGCAGCGGCTCAGTATTGGGGTATCAGGGGCAGTAATATGGACACATATGGCAGCAGCGCTCAGTATTGGGGTATCAGGGGCAGTAATAGGGACACATATGGCAGCAGCGGCTCAGTATTGGGGTAACAGGTGCAGTAATAGGGACACATGCGGCAGCAGAGGCTCAGTATTGAGGTATCAGGGGCAGTAATAGGGAAACATACGGCAGCAGAGGCTCAGTATTGGGGTATCAGGGGCAGTAATAGGGACACAAACGGCAGCAGAGGCTCAGCATTGGGGTATCAGGGGCAGTAATAGGGACACATATGGCAGCAGCGCTCAGTATTGGGGTATCAGGGGCAGTAATTGGGACATACGGCAGCAGCGGCTCAGTATTGGGGTATCAGGGGCAGTAATAGGGACATATGGCAGCAGCGGCTCAGTACTGGGGTATCAGGGACAGTATTAGGGACATATGGCAGCAGAGGCTCAAGATTGGGGTATCAGGTGCAGTAATAGGGACACGTACGGCAGTAGCGGCTCAGTATTGGGGTATCAGGGGCAGTAATAGGGACACATACCACAGCAGCGGCTCAGTATTGGGGTATCAAGGGCAGTAATAGGGACATACGGCAGCAGCGGCTCAGTATTGGGGTATCAGGTGCAGTAATAGGGACACATACGGCAGCAGCGGCTCAGTATTGGGGTATCGGGTGCAGTAATAGGGACACATACGGCAGCAGCGGCTCAGTATTGGGGTATCAGGGGCAGTAATAGGGACATACGGCAACAGCGTCTCAGTATTGGGGTATCAGGGGCAGTAATAGGGACACATATGGCAGCAGCGCTCAGTATTGGGGTATCAGGGGCAGTAATTGGGACATACGCAGCAGAGGCTCAGTATTGGGGTATCAGGGGCAGTAATAGGGACACATATGGCAGCAGCGCTCAGTATTGGGGTATCAGGTGCAGTAATAGGGACACATACCACAGCAGTGGCTCAGTATTGGGGTATCAGGTGCAGTAATAGGGACATACGGTAGCAGCGGCTCAGTATTGGGGTATCAGGTGCAGTAATAGGGACACATACGGCAGCAGCGGCTCAGTATTGGGGTATCAGGGGCAAATCAAATCAGGAGGCCCAAATCTGTTATGATCCGGTGACCTTGGAGCCGCATGAAACTTTCTCTGGAGTAGGTGGAAACTATACTGACCGCAGATCCTGAACTAACACCGCAACTAGAAGTAGCCGTGGGGTGTGCCTAACAAACCCTAGACACCTCGACACAGCCGGAGGACTAAATACCCCTATAGATGGAAATAGGAATACTACCTTGCCTCAGAGCAGAACCCCAAAGGATAGGCAGCCCCCACGAATATTGACTGTGAGTAGGAGAAGAAAAGACACACGCAGGCAGAAAACAAGATTTAGCAAAAGAGGCCACTCTAGCTAAATAGGAAAGGATAGGACAGAATACTAGGCGGTCAGTATTAAAACCCTTCAAAAAATATCCACAGCAGATAATACAAAAAATTCCACAATCTAACTAAAGACGTGGAATGAATATCTGCAACCCCAGAGAATCCAACAAGACTGAGAAAATACTGACACAATCTAAGCTGGACAAGAAAACACAAAAGAATAGCACTGAATCATGAAGCACACAGCATGTGTGCCACAGAAAAAAACCCAGACACTTATCTTTGCTGATTTGGCAGAAAGGCAGGAGGAACCAGGCAGAGGTCCAACACCTCCCAACAATTGACAACTGGCAAGGACTAATGGATCCTGCACACCTAAATACCCCAGTCAGAACAGCAATCAGCAGAAACACCTGACCAGGACTGCAACTCAGGGACAACTGCATTACCACCTACCACCACCGGAGGGAACCCAAAAGCAGAATTCACAACAGTACCTCCCCCTTGAGGAGGGGTCACCGCACCCTCACCAGTGCCCCCAGGCCGATCAGGACGAGCCAGATGAAAGGCACGGACCTAATCAGCAGCATGGACATCAGAAGCAAAAACCCAAGAATTATCTTCCTGGCCATAACCCTTTCATTTGACAAGGTACTGAAGCCTCTGCCTCGAAAAACGAGAATCCAAAATCTTCTCAACCACATACTCCAACTCCCCATCAACCAACACAGGGGCCGGAGGATCAACAGAGGGAACAACGGGCACCACATATTTCCGCAATAAAGATCTATGGAAGACATTATGGATAGCAAAAGAGGCCGGAAGCGCCAATCGAAAAGACACCGGATTAATAATCCCAGAAATCCTATAAGGACCAATAAACCGAGGCTTAAACTTAGGGGAAGAAACCTTCATAGGAACATGACGGGAAGACAACCAAACCAGATCCCCAACCCGAAGCCGGGAACCAACACACAGACGACGGTTAGCAAAACGTTGAGCCTCCTCCTGAGACAACACCAAATTGTCCACCACATCAGCCCAAATCTGCTGCAACCTGTCAACCACAGAATCCACACCAGGACAGTCAGAAGGCTCAACCTGCCCAGAAGAAAAACGAGGATGAAAACCAAAATTACAAAAGAAAGGCGAAAACAAAGTAGCTGAACTAGCCCGATTATTAAGGGCAAACTCGGCCAATGGCAAAAAGGCCACCCAATCATCCTGATCAGCAGACACAAAGCATCTCAAATAGGTCTCCAAGGTCTGATTAGTTCGCTCTGTCTGGCCATTTGTCTGAGAATGAAATGCAGAAGAAAAAGACAAATCAATGCCCAGCCTAGCACAAAAGGCCCGCCAAAACCTAGAAACAAACTGGGAACCTCTGTCGGACACAATATTCTCCGGAATACCATGCAAACAAACCACATGCTGAAAAAACAACGGAACCAAATCTGAAGAGGAAGGCAATTTAGGCAAAGGCACCAAATGAACCATCTTAGAAAACCGGTCACAAACAACCCAGATAACTGACATCCTCTGGGAAACCGGAAGATCAGAAATAAAATCCATAGAAATATGTGTCCAGGGCCTCTCAGGGACCAGCAATGGCAAAAGTAACCCACTAGCACGGGAACAACAAGGCTTGGCTCGCGCACAAGTCCCACAGGACTGCACAAAAGAACGCACATCACGCGACAAGGAAGGCCACCAAAAGGACCTACCAACCAAATCTCTGGTACCAAAAATACCAGGATGACCAGCCAACACGGAACAGTGAACCTCAGAAATCACTCTACTAGTCCACCTGTCAGGAACAAACAATTTCCCCACAGGACAGCGGTCAGGTCTGTCAGCCTGAAATTCCTGAAGAACCTGCCGTAAATCAGGGGAAATGGCAGAAAGGACCACCCCTTCTTTCAGAATGCCGACCGGTTCAAATACCTCAGGAGAATCAGGAAAAAAACTCCTAGAAAGGGCATCAGCCTTAATATTCTTAGAATTCGGAAGATACGAAACCACAAAATCAAAATGGGAAAAAAAACAAGGACCATCGAGCCTGTCTAGGACTCAGCCGTTTGGCAGACTCGAGGTAAATCAGATTCTTATGATCAGTCAGGACCACAATACGATGCTTAGCTCCCTCAAGCCAATGTCGCCACTCCTCAAACGCCCACTTCATAGCCAACAACTCCCGATTGCCGACATCATAATTGCGTTCAGCAGGCGAAAACTTGCGGGAGAAGAAGGCACACGGTTTCATCAAGGAACCCACAGAATCCCTCTGAGACAAAACGGCCCCTGCCCCAATCTCAGAGGCGTCAATCTCAACCTGAAACGGAAGGGAAACATCCGGTTGGCGCAACACCGGAGCAGAAGTAAATCAGCGTTTAAGCTCCTGAAAGGCAGAGACAGCCGCAGAGGACCAATTCGCCACATCAGCGCCTTTCTTCGTCAAATCGGTCAAGGGTTTAACCACGCTGGAGAAATTAGCAATGAAACGGCGATAAAAATTAGCAAAACCCCAAAATTTCTGAAGGCTCTTCACGGAGGTGGGTTGAATCCAATCATAAATGGCCTGAACCTTAACCGGATCCATCTCCATAGATGAGGGAGAAAAAATTAAGCCCAAAAAAGAAACCTTCTGCACCCCAAAGAGGCACTTAGACCCCTTCACAAACAAAGCATTGTCACGAAGGATCTGAAATACCATCCTGACCTGTTCCACATGAGACTCCCAATCATCGGAAAAAATCAAAATATCGTCCAAATATACAATCAAAAATTTATCAATATAAGTCCGGAAGATATCATGCATGAAGGATTGAAAAACCGATGGAGCATTAGTGAGCCCGAATGGCATCACAAGGTATTCAAAATGGCCTTCGGGCGTATTAAACGCAGTTTTCCATTCATCACCCTGTTTAATACGAACAAGATTATATGCCCCCCGAAGGTCAATCTTAGTAAACCAACTAGCCCCCTTAATCCTAGCAAACAAATCAGAAAGCAAAGGTAAAGGGTATTGAAACTTGACCGTGATCTTATTCAAGAGGCGATAATCAATACAAGGTCTCAAGGAGCCATCCTTCTTAGCAACAAAAAAAAATCCCGCTCCCAACGGTGAAGAAGATGGCCGAATATGCCCTTTCTCCAAAGACTCCTTAACATAACTCCGCATGGCGGTATGTTCAGGCACAGACAGGTTGAAAAGTCGGCCCTTAGGAAACTTACTGCCTGGAATCAAGTCAATAGCACAATCACAGTCCCTATGCGGTGGAAGGGAACTGGACTTGGGCTCATCGAATACATCCTGAAAATCAGACAAAAACTCTGGAATTTCAGAAGAGGAAGAAGAGGAGACTGACATCAAAGGACCATCATTATGAACCCCCTGACAACCCCAACTAGTCACAGACATAGACTACCAATCCAACACAGGATTATGTACCTGCAACCACGGAAAACCCAGCATGATAACATCATGCAAATTATGCAACACCAGAAATCGACAATCTTCCTGATGGGCTGGCGCCATGTGCATGGTCACCTGTGTCCAAAACTGAGGCTTATTTTTAGCCAAAGGTGTAGCATCAATCCCCCTTAAAGGAATAGGGTTCTGAAAGGCTGCAAGGGAAAACCACAATGCCTGGCAAACTCAAAATCCATTAAGTTCAAGGCGGCGCCTGAATCCACAAACGCCATGACAGAAAATGATAACAATGAGCAGATCAAGGACACCGATAACAGAAATTTAGGTTGTACAGTACTGATGGTAAATGAACTAGCGATCCTTTTTGTCCGCTTAGGGCAGACTGAAATGACATGACAAGCGTCGCCACAATAATAACACAACCTATTCTGACGTCTGAGTCCTTGTCGTTCTGTCCTAGACAGAATCCTATCACACTGCATAGGCTCAGGAATTGGCTCTGAGGACGACGCCACAGCGCGCACAGCTCCCGCAAACGCCGATCAATCTGAATGGCCAGAGACATACTCAGACCGGAAGGCTTGGGACACCCCACCATAACATCTTTAACGGATTCAGAAAGACCCTTTCTGAAAATTGCCGCCAAAGCCTCATCATTCCATTTAGTCAACACAGACCATTTTCTGAATTTCTGACAATACAATTCTGCCGCCTCTTGTCCCTGAGACAGGGCCAACAAGGTCTTCTCCGCTTGATCCACAGAATTCGGTTCATCATACAATAATCCTAAAGCCTGAAAAAAGGAGTCTACATTAAGCAAAGCAGGATTCCCAGATTCCAGGGAAAATGCCCAATCCTGTGGATCACCACGCAGCAGGAAGATGACGATTTTAACCTGCTGAATGGAATCACCGGAGGATCGAGGTCTCAAAGCAAAAAACAGTTTACAATTGTTTTTAAAAGTCAAAAATTTGGACCTGTCACCAAAAAACAAATCAGGAGTAGGAATCTTCGGTTCTAAAACAGGAGTCTGAACAATATAATACCCTGTACCCTAGCAGCAAGCTGGTCTACACGAGAAGCTAATTCCTGAACATCCATGCTAGCACAAGACTCCTCAGCCACCCATAAATAAAGAGGGAAAAACAAAACAGACTGCAGAAAAAAAATGGCTCAACACCTTTCTTCCCTTCTTCTGAGATGCATTTAGCTCATTATTGGCCAGTTGTACGGTTATGATCCGGTGACCTTGGAGCCGCATGAAACTTTCTCTGGAGTAGGTGGAAACTATACTGACTGCAGATCCTGAACTAACACCGCAACTAGAAGTAGCCGTGGGGTGTGCCTAACAAACCCTAGACACCTCGACACAGCCGGAGGACTAAATACCCCTATAGATGGAAATAGGAATACTACCTTGCCTCAGAGCAGAACCCCAAAGGATAGGCAGCCCCCACGAATATTGACTGTGAGTAGGAGAAGAAAAGACACACGCAGGCAGAAAACAAGATTTAGCAAAAGAGGCCACTCTAGCTAAATAGGAAAGGATAGGACAGAATACTAGGCGGTCAGTATTAAAACCCTTCAAAAAATATCCACAGCAGATAATACAAAAAATTCCACAATCTAACTAAAGACGTGGAATGAATATCTGCAACCCCAGAGAATCCAACAAGACTGAGAAAATACTGACACAATCTAAGCTGGACAAGAAAACACAAAAGATTAGCACTGAATCATGAAGCACACAGCATGTGTGCCACAGAAAAAAACCCAGACACTTATCTTTGCTGATTTGGCAGAAAGGCAGGAGGAACCAGGCAGAGGTCCAACACCTCCCAACAACAATTGACAACTGGCAAGGACTGATGGATCCTGCACACCTAAATACCCCAGTCAGAACAGCAATCAGCAGAAACACCTGACCAGGACTGCAACTCAGGGACAACTGCATTACCACCTACCACCACCGGAGGGAACCCAAAAGCAGAATTCACAACACAAATCATGGTATTCCTGGAGTGAGAAGAACAGCTCATTTTTAGATAGAGGTATTGCCAGGGGCAAACTCCTGAGATCTATGGATTATCTAAACAAGATCTATGGAAACAGAAGACACAACTGAGATGGAAACATTCAGAGTTCTCGGTTTAAGATGGGCAGAACCTTTGGGAGAGATCATCAGCTTTACCCATTCTTGTTCCAGGTCTAAATGTCTCCAGAAAATCAAACATAGAGAGGAATAAAGCCCATGTAGCTTGTCTAGGGATTGACCTCTTGGCTGCTTCTAGATAAGAACGATTTTTATGGTCCTTTATAAGAATGCTTTTACGTTTCCCACCTTCCAGGATGTGGGCCCATTCCTCCAAGTCCCACTTGATTGCTATCAGACTGCGATTACCGATATCATAATTCCTCTTGGTAAGTGAGAATGTCGTAAAAAGAAGGTGCATGGAGGGAGCTGAGTAAGAGACTGCTCCGACTCCAACCGGTGAGGCTCCAACCTCCACTACAAAAGGACACGCTAAGACATCCTGAACTAATGCAGGTTTTTTTCCCCACAGTGTCTATACACAAGTGTATATATGTTATTTTCTTACTATCCCATCTCTGATAGTGCAGAGGTAGCTGACCACTTGTTATACCTCTCTGTCCCCACTAGATGGCGCTCTAGCATTATTTTTTAGAACATTCATATTTAGCAGTCTAGTATTGCACATATTCAGTATGGCCATTATGTGTCGGCATGTGGACGGCTCTGGACGTGATGGAAGTAGCGCAGCGTGGCCGCAGTACATCGGGCTGCTTGTGTTTTAATTATTGCACAGGGGATTTATTAATACCAGTAATCTGTAGCAAACACTTCTATGAATTACAGATACATGAATTGTCTTATTTACACAAGGTTGTAGGAATTGTTTCTGTGCCCTTTATACATGGATACACTTTATTTTGACAGATTTTGTGATGGATTGATTGAAATGAAAAAAATGAAATAAATACTCCCAATCTTTTTTTTCATCCCTTAAACCTGTGTAAATGCATCAGCACTGCAGTGTAAGCGCGGTAATTTACTCACCGATGTCCATCTTCCCCGTTTTCATGTCGCTTCACTCCTCTTTTAATTCAGATGATGGCTATTCCAACTTGCCAGGGGGTCACATTGGAGTTTATATGTCACTTTTATAATGTAAGGGCCGAGTAGATGACTGCATTTTCTGTCCTAGTGCCATCTGACAAAAGATCAGCACTCTTATGCTACAGGGCCGTGCAGAAAAAAATTGCAGCATGCCCGAGTTTAATCCAGTATTTGGATCGTATTGGCCATGCAAGTTGTGGTAAACATTGGACTGCACTCAGATGACATCTGAGTGCAGTCTAATTTATACAAACTGACAGAATGGAGAATATGGAGAAATTTTTTCCATCTTCTCATCCGAGAAAATCAGATCCCACCGTGATCTGATTAGCATAATCATCCTGATTCTCTCAGATGAGAGAAAATACGCTGGTGTGGCCCTAATCTAAGCATATGGGGTCTTGTTGTGATGCTCTGTAGATTTACATTATAAAAGCAACTTCTGACATAAACCCCAACGTGAGTGAGCAAGTTCGGAATAGCCAACACATGAGTGAGAAGAGGAGCTGGAAATCGGGAACGGCAGCAATCAGTGAATATCTTACAACACTTGCTACAGTACAGGTTCATTTACAAAGTTTAGGCAACAGAAAACAAGATTGGGGTTCTTCTTTAAGTACTAGATCATGTGAAGTAATTATCCCCCCTCTACTCCCCCTTGGTCAGGCCTCATCTGAAATACTGTGCAAGAAAAACAAAAATGACATATACAGAGTGGGAGGAATAGAACTAAGCAACAGCGTGTGTGAAAAGACCTGGCTATACCAATAGATCACAGACTACACATGAGTCAACAGTGTGATGCCACAGCAAAAAAGGTAAACACAGTTCTGGGATGTATTTAGAGAAGCATAGAGTCTAGATCACGTGAAGTAATTATCCCCCTCTATTCCTCTTTGGTCAGGCCTCATCTGGAATACTGTGTCCAGTTCTGGGCACCACAGTTAAAAAAAGACATCAACAAACTGGAGCAATTTCAGAGAAGAGTGACCAGGATGGTGAGCCAACCTCAAAGTATGTCCTACAAGGTACGGTTAAAGGATCTGAGAATGTTTAACTTGCAAAAAAGAAGACTAAGAGGAGACCTAGTAGCTGTCTACAAATATCTGAAGGGATGTCACAGTGTAGAGGGATCATCATTATTCTCATTTGCACATGGAGACACGAGAAGCAATGGAATGAAACTGAAAGGGGTAAGATACAGATTAGACATTATTAGAAAATACTTTTTGACAGTGAGGGTGATCAATGAGTGGAACAGGCTGCCACGAGACGTTTTGAGTTCTCCTTCAATGGAAGTCTTCACACAGAGGCTGAACAGACATCTGTCTGAGAAGGTTTAGTGAATCCTGCATTGAGCAGGGGGTTGGACACGATGGGCCTGGAGGTCAGTTCCATCTCTAACAATCAAGGATTCTATTTATTGGAAGCACAGCATTGTAAGCACCATTTGTTCTCGAGGAAGGCTCAGTATTAGTGGTGACGAAACGTTGCGTCTTAAACTGGAGGTGAATAAAAAGCTCCTTATTTCTCACTTCAATAAATGTGGAGTGCTGCCTCTTTTCCTAGAGTGTATTTCTTAGACATTTGATGACTTTATATAGTAGTAAAATATTTTCAAGTTATTCCCAACCATGACCAGTGCGCGGCAGTGCGAGACCAGGAATGGCAAACTATCGCCAATGACTATTCTTCGCACAGAGCCACTAGATGGCTGCAAACCTTAAGAAATAAAAGACGGTCCACCTGGTAATTAAATGCGCGGACACATACACAGACTCGGGCAGAAGAAATAGCTTTCCTTTTAATGAAACTGGAGGAGCCTGGAGAATAATATACAAATATGTAAGGAGGAAATAGGAATATCGCGAGCCGATAGCCCGTGTATGAACGTCGCCGGTGATCTCGGAGCTCTAAAGAAGCTCCTAATGTATTCTATGCTCAAGACACGTTGAGAATTATTATTTAGTATCAACTTATTTATTTATACTTGTGTTTTTAAAAAAGATTATAAATGACTCAATAATGTAATCTAATGTTCGGAGACTTTTTCCATCCCCACTGGAATTGGTGGTCCGTCTGTGTAACACATCCTGGGTCTTCTAGGGAAGGAACCTTTCTGTACATGCTCTATCACCTGGCTAATATGTGAGGATTGTAAAGATGTCAGAATTTACTCAGAAGGTTTCTAATTATGTTTTTTTGTAATCTAAACAATCCCATTGTTCCAAAAACAAACTTTGAAAATGAAGACTTGTGGTCACACGACCGCCAATCCCAGCACCAAAGAATCCTGACGGCTCACTGTGCGCACGATGTGAGGACTCACAAGTGTGCAGTCACATAGAATGACTGCAGATTTGTAGCCTAAGACTGGAGCACCCCTTTAAGACTGTCTGCAGAGGAATGTATGAAAAATCGTCCAATTTTCATCTATATCCATTTCAGATGTTCGTTTTTTACGGGATCCGTTTTAATACACCTACGTTAAACAATGCACAGTTTATAGAAAATAGATAATAGATAGATAATAGAGGGATGATAGATAGATAATAGATAGATAGATAATAGATAGATAGATAATAGATTGATAATAGATAATAGATAGATGATAGATAGATGATAGGTAATAAATAGATAATAGATAGATACTAGATAGATAGATAGATAGATAGATAGATAGATAGATAGATAGATAGATAGACAGATAGATAGCCTACCTGGATGACATTGTGATCTTCAGACAGGGTTAGGGAAGCCATTGAGTCTTAGTCCAGTCGGTATTTTATGCTTTATGGAATGCAGGGTTTTCCATCAACCCGATGAAATGTGCCATGGTGATGGAAGAAGCCTTGGGATATGTTGTATGCGGGGGCGAGATCAAGCTCCAAGTGACTAAGGTTGATGCAATCCAGAATTGGCCAAAACCGCTCTCAAACAAAGCAGGTCGGAGCGTTTCTGAGCATCGTAGATTTCTACCATTGTTTCATCCCTAACTTCGCCATGATAGCGGCCCCTGTGACAGACCGCATTAAGGGTATGAAGTCGGCTATGGCCAAGTGGTCTCCAGAAGCTGAGACAGCATTCCAGGAACTCAAGCTAGCCTTGTTTAAACAAACAGTGTTTGTGCCTCCAGACTTCTTTAAAGAGTTTGTGGTCCAGACGCACTCATCAGATGTTGGATTAGGTGCCATCTTGTCTCAGGAAGTGAATGGCAAAGAACACCCAATAATGTACTGAAGTTGGAAACTGTGTCCCTGTGAGAAAAACTACTCCATCGTAGAGAAGGAATGTTGGGCCATCAAGTGGGCTTTGCACACTTTACGATACTACTTATTAGGCAGGAATAACTACAACATCAAGCCCCGATCAAATCATAAAGCACACAAAACTGAACATTATTAGAACAACATAGAAAAAACCAGTATACTGTGCCAATTTCCACTGAATAGCTTTTATTAAATATTGATACAATTAAAATCACAAACCAAGGTAACTACTAGGAAAGCAGGGACAAAACCGCAATGAATATATATATAGCTAGAGATCTAGTAAGGTGCCTATATTACTATTAAATTTCTAAAGATTAGTGTCCCCAATGCTATCTACTACTAAGTGTAGGGGCACAACAAGATGCCCTGCAAAATTGCTGATTGCATTGAAGCAAAAAAAGAATAAAGAACAGCACTTACATATGATCGTGTCTAGTTTACGTGGTGTCCCTGCCGCCTCAACGCACGTTTCGCTTCTTCGTCAGGAGGTGTGCGTTGGGGAGGGATGGACCAGATATTTAAAGTGAAGCCCGCCAATCATCAGTCTGCACTACGTAACCCTAATGCGGCGCTACAGCTGATGTGAGGCTGCCAGTGAGTAATTTCCGGGATTGCCGTTGCGCACGCGTAGCCGACACCACTCGTCACTGAGACGCATGAATGCGCGGCCGTGGAGCGCAAGCTAACATGGGCCGTCAGATTGACGGCGCATGCGCGAGTCTCCAAGTGGCCGCCCATCCAAACGCCAGAGAGCGGGGCAGCCGCGCGTGCGCTGAATCCATGGAAACAAGCTATGGAAAAACTTAAACCACAGACAACAGCACCATTAAGATGCCGGTATGTCAGAATCCTTTTGTAAATGCCTTAAGAAGACCTTGGGCAATAAATTATGTGTGAGTAGAGTATACATTGTGTTATATAAGAAATAAAGTGCTCAGTGCTAAGTATATATACAACAGACTAAAATATTCATTAATACAAAAGGTGCTACAAGATGATTTTAACAAATGCCAATAAAATCAAAAAATTAATAATAACAAAGATATAAAGCAATCAAAACACGTGCTAGAAGATATTAGTAACAAGTACCAATAAGATCATAAAGATCAAATATTAAAAAAAAGGGGGAAACCCCTAAGTGGCTATAACATATTACGTGCTATCTCGCTTGCCCACAGTCCGCGACTATTAGTACAAAAAATAACAGTACAGTATGAGTACTAAAAAAGGCAAAAACATAAATACTGCATACAAATACAAATTGCATAAATTTTCTTGTTCAAGTGTCCATAGTTTCCAGGCTATTAAAAGATGATGTAGGCAGCCATCATAGACTGACAGGCAGTGTGAATCTATCCGCAGGTTTCAGTGCAGGCGATCGGACACTGCCACACTCCAATACCGTGGTAGATAAAATAGATTACTAAAAAACTAGGATAAAAGAACATAATTTAGTTTCAAATAGTAAAAACAGAACTACACAGAACCACAAAACCCACCCTACCCAACATCACTAAAATAAAGATACCAGTTCAGAGAAAAGAACTAAACCCAAAGTTCTCGTTGAGGCCTAGCGGAGCAACCGTTTGGAGCCGGTAGATCCACCTACTCTCAATTTGCGCAAGTTTCTTAAAAAGATCCCCACCTCTCTGCCCCATTGACACCTGATCAATGGCTTTCAGGATGAGTTTGCTAGAGTCTGAATTATGGAATTCCTTGAAGTGTTTGGGCAGGGTTTTTAGGGGTTCATCAGGACGCGTCGTTTTAGACTTCTCGATGTCCCTTATGTGCTCCCTAACCCTCACCTTGAACTCTCTGGTAGTCATGCCAACATATATTTTTGCGCATGGGCACTGGGCATAATATACTACTCCTGACGATGAGCAGGTTAATCTGTGCCAAATCTTGAAGTTGCGTGTTCCTTTAGAGTTACTAAATTCCTTGGATTTTACTAGATTCCTACATGCTTTGCACAGTCCACAGGGAAAGAAACCCTGTGAACAGCTCTGATCGATCAAGTTGATTCTATTAGAGGTAGGAGCATAATGGCTCTCAACCAGAAAATCCCGAAGATTCCTGCTCCTTTTTGCTGTTATAAGTGGCTTCGCTGGAATTAGTTTACGTAAGATGGGATCCGTCTCTAATACTCTCCAATGTCTTTTCAAGATATCAGTCAATTGATCCCACTGATTATTGTATGTCGTTATCAATCGAACTTGTTGAGACTCACCATTTTGTCGTGTTGAGGGCTTGTAGAGCAAAGTATCCCTGGAGGCTTCTTTTGCCCTGTGATAGCCATGGCGAATAGACCGATGGCTGTAGCCTCTCTCCCGAAACCTGGAATATAATTCCCTTGATTGTTTCTGAAAATTTTTTTCCGTAGAACATATCCGTTTGATTCTAAGATGTTGACCGATAGGTATCCCCCGGATTGTTGATTGAAGATGAGATGACTGGGCGTGGAGCAAAGTGTTGGTGGCCGTTGGTTTACGGTATACATCCGTGTTCAGGACACCTTCTTCATTCACCTGTATGTCAACATCCAAGAAATTCAAATGACGACCATATTGATAGGTCAATTTGATGTTCATACCGTTATCATTTAGATCATCCATCAATTGTCTCAGTTCACTTACAGAACCCTCCCAGATAAACCATATGTCGTCAATATAACGAATCCAATGGTGTATTTTATCAATATATCTGGGAGGGTTACTTTGGAATATATCACGTTCCCAGGCTCCAAGGAACAGGTTGGCATACGATGGGGCACAAGTGGCCCCCATCGCAGTTCCTTGGAGCTGGAGATATACCTGATTGTTAAATATAAAGCAGTTATGTTTCAATATAAATTCCAACAGATTGATAATAAAATCAACCAGAGATTTGTCCAGATTGCTGGATCTGAGAAACCAGGATGTTGCCTTTAAACCATCATCATGTTTGATTGATGTATATAAGCTCTCTACATCGGCAGTTACCATGATCATATTTTCCTGGAGCACAAGGCCATCAAAATGACCCAGGGCCGAAGTGGTATCTCTAATGTATGATGGTAGAGATGAGACTATTGGTTTTAAATAAAAATCAATCACTTGGCATGCTACCTCACAGGGGCCCCCAATCCCTGACACTATGGGTCTCCCAGGGGGATCCATACAGTTCTTGTGAATCTTCGGGATTAAGTAAAAAGTAGGCATACGTGGTTTTACTTTTATGATGGCTTCCATCATTTTCTTAGGAATAACATTTTCCTCAAATGCCTTAATAACAATAGTTGATAATTCCTCATGGAATCTTTCAACAGGATTAAAAAACAATTTTCTGTAACAGCTTTTGTCAGATAACAATTTGTATGCCTGTTTTTCATAGAGCATATTGGGCCATATCACAAGGTTACCGCCCTTATCGGCGGGTTTCAAGGACACGTCCGACCAGGACTGCATTTCCTTAATTGCTGCCATAGACTCTTTATTGGAATGATCCCTATGTGTTCTCCCCAGACTTTCAATCTCAGATGTAACCAATTTAACAAAAATTTCCACCGCGGGACAAGAATTAAGACTAGGAAAGTTTTTTGATTTGGCATACAGGTGTGTAGGAAAACTACTTACCGTATTCGGATGATCACCTTCAGCAAGGGATTCTAGTATAGCCAAGACCTCTTGATCATCCATTTGAACAGAGGGAATTTGTGTATCAGATTTCTCAAAAAACCGTTTCAATATTAGCTTCCTCGCAAATAAATGTACATCTTTTATTGCTGTAAAGACATCTAGGGGAGCACCAGGAGAGAAAGTTAGCCCCTTTTCAAGAATACTTACTTGTAAGTCAGTCAGTATATGGGTAGACAAATTCAATACCTTGGATTGGTCATTTCTCTTGCGGTAAGGATGGAAAAAGTTCCTATTATTTCCATTTCCGCCAGACCTTGTCTTCATTGTCCTGTAGTTAGAGTTGTCCATACCCAAGTTTGAAGATGTATTGCTCGCTACTGAGGACAATGATGAGTTCGAGGGATTCCTAGGTAGAGATCTTTCATGCTGTGAGGTTCTTCGTTGCCAACGATAGATCTTTTTAGTCTCATAATCGTTCACATCCCTCTGATATTTTTTTAATTTAGTTGCACTTATATCTCGTTCCCATTTTCCTAGGTCAGCATCAAGCTCTTTGAAGACAGGTTCCAACAGATCTGACTTAAAGTTCTGATTCATATAGGTCTGAGATAGACCAATCTGAACATCAATCTCATCCAACAGTCTGCTGTTTTTTTCATTAATAATCTGCATAAAG
This sequence comes from Ranitomeya variabilis, assembly GCF_051348905.1. Taxonomy (NCBI): domain Eukaryota; kingdom Metazoa; phylum Chordata; class Amphibia; order Anura; family Dendrobatidae; genus Ranitomeya; species Ranitomeya variabilis. Next base: position 198,668,864 of record NC_135233.1, read on the forward strand.
GAAAGGGAACATGTTGTAGCTGTCTCCTCCCATCTCTTTGTTAAGGTGTCATCATCCAAAGGGAAAGTGGGGTACAATTGAATCCGCAGACCTCTGGGTACAATTTTTTGTTTAATATAGTTCTCTATAGATGTCTTTGTCCACCACAATTTGGTTTTCTTGTGGACAAGATTTTTATATTTATTGATCGTTTCCTTAAAATCTGAATTGGTATCACTAAAATTCGAAGTAGAACCTTGTTTGAATAAATCAAAGGCTTTACTTTGCCACGACAGTTCTCTAGCCTTTAAATCCATACCAGTTTTATAGGGGTTATATCTGTTAAAGAACAGAGCACCAATCATAACTACAACATCAAGCCCCGATCAAATCATAAAGCACACAAAACTGAACATTATTAGAACAACATAGAAAAAACCAGTATACTGTGCCAATTTCCACTGAATAGCTTTTATTAAATATTGATACAATTAAAATCACAAACCAAGGTAACTACTAGGAAAGCAGGGACAAAACCGCAATGAATATATATATAGCTAGAGATCTAGTAAGGTGCCTATATTACTATTAAATTTCTAAAGATTAGTGTCCCCAATGCTATCTACTACTAAGTGTAGGGGCACAACAAGATGCCCTGCAAAATTGCTGATTGCATTGAAGCAAAAAAAGAATAAAGAACAGCACTTACATATGATCGTGTCTAGTTTACGTGGTGTCCCTGCCGCCTCAACGCACGTTTCGCTTCTTCGTCAGGGATTGGGGGCCCCTGTGAGGTAGCATGCCAAGTGATTGATTTTTATTTAAAACCAATAGTCTCATCTCTACCATCATACATTAGAGATACCACTTCGGCCCTGGGTCATTTTGATGGCCTTGTGCTCCAGGAAAATATGATCATGGTAACTGCCGATGTAGAGAGCTTATATACATCAATCAAACATGACGATGGTTTAAAGGCAACATCCTGGTTTCTCAGATCCAGCAATCTGGACAAATCTCTGGTTGATTTTATTATCAATCTGTTGGAATTTATATTGAAACATAACTGCTTTATATTTAACAATCAGGTATATCTCCAGCTCCAAGGAACTGCGATGGGGGCCACTTGTGCCCCATCGTATGCCAACCTGTTCCTTGGAGCCTGGGAACGTGATATATTCCAAAGTAACCCTCCCAGATATATTGATAAAATACACCATTGGATTCGTTATATTGACGACATATGGTTTATCTGGGAGGGTTCTGTAAGTGAACTGAGACAATTGATGGATGATCTAAATGATAACGGTATGAACATCAAATTGACCTATCAATATGGTCGTCATTTGAATTTCTTGGATGTTGACATACAGGTGAATGAAGAAGGTGTCCTGAACACGGATGTATACCGTAAACCAACGGCCACCAACACTTTGCTCCACGCCCAGTCATCTCATCTTCAATCAACAATCCGGGGGATACCTATCGGTCAACATCTTAGAATCAAACGGATATGTTCTACGGAAAAAAATTTTCAGAAACAATCAAGGGAATTATATTCCAGGTTTCGGGAGAGAGGCTACAGCCATCGGTCTATTCGCCATGGCTATCACAGGGCAAAAGAAGCCTCCAGGGATACTTTGCTCTACAAGCCCTCAACACGACAAAATGGTGAGTCTCAACAAGTTCGATTGATAACGACATACAATAATCAGTGGGATCAATTGACTGATATCTTGAAAAGACATTGGAGAGTATTAGAGACGGATCCCATCTTACGTAAACTAATTCCAGCGAAGCCACTTATAACAGCAAAAAGGAGCAGGAATCTTCGGGATTTTCTGGTTGAGAGCCATTATGCTCCTACCTCTAATAGAATCAACTTGATCGATCAGAGCTGTTCACAGGGTTTCTTTCCCTGTGGACTGTGCAAAGCATGTAGGAATCTAGTAAAATCCAAGGAATTTAGTAACTCTAAAGGAACACGCAACTTCAAGATTTGGCACAGATTAACCTGCTCATCGTCAGGAGTAGTATATTATGCCCAGTGCCCATGCGCAAAAATATATGTTGGCATGACTACCAGAGAGTTCAAGGTGAGGGTTAGGGAGCACATAAGGGACATCGAGAAGTCTAAAACGACGCGTCCTGATGAACCCCTAAAAACCCTGCCCAAACACTTCAAGGAATTCCATAATTCAGACTCTAGCAAACTCATCCTGAAAGCCATTGATCAGGTGTCAATGGGGCAGAGAGGTGGGGATCTTTTTAAGAAACTTGCGCAAATTGAGAGTAGGTGGATCTACCGGCTCCAAACGGTTGCTCCGCTAGGCCTCAACGAGAACTTTGGGTTTAGTTCTTTTCTCTGAACTGGTATCTTTATTTTAGTGATGTTGGGTAGGGTGGGTTTTGTGGTTCTGTGTAGTTCTGTTTTTACTATTTGAAACTAAATTATGTTCTTTTATCCTAGTTTTTTAGTAATCTATTTTATCTACCACGGTATTGGAGTGTGGCAGTGTCCGATCGCCTGCACTGAAACCTGCGGATAGATTCACACTGCCTGTCAGTCTATGATGGCTGCCTACATCATCTTTTAATAGCCTGGAAACTATGGACACTTGAACAAGAAAATTTATGCAATTTGTATTTGTATGCAGTATTTATGTTTGTGCCTTTTTTAGTACTCATACTGTACTGTTATTTTTTGTACTAATAGTCGCGGACTGTGGGCAAGCGAGATAGCACGTAATATGTTATAGCCACTTAGGGGTTTCCCCCTTTTTTTTAATATTTGATCTTTATGATCTTATTGGTACTTGTTACTAATATCTTCTAGCACGTGTTTTGATTGCTTTATATCTTTGTTATTATTAATTTTTTGATTTTATTGGCATTTGTTAAAATCATCTTGTAGCACCTTTTGTATTAATGAATATTTTAGTCTGTTGTATATATACTTAGCACTGAGCACTTTATTTCTTATATAACACAATGTATACTCTACTCACACATAATTTATTGCCCAAGGTCTTCTTAAGGCATTTACAAAAGGATTCTGACATACCGGCATCTTAATGGTGCTGTTGTCTGTGGTTTAAGTTTTTCCATAGCTTGTTTCCATGGATTCAGCGCACGCGCGGCTGCCCCGCTCTCTGGCGTTTGGATGGGCGGCCACTTGGAGACTCGCGCATGCGCCGTCAATCTGACGGCCCATGTTAGCTTGCGCTCCACGGCCGCGCATTCATGCGTCTCAGTGACGAGTGGTGTCGGCTACGCGTGCGCAACGGCAATCCCGGAAATTACTCACTGGCAGCCTCACATCAGCTGTAGCGCCGCATTAGGGTTACGTAGTGCAGACTGATGATTGGCGGGCTTCACTTTAAATATCTGGTCCATCCCTCCCCAACGCACGCCTCCTGACGAAGAAGCGAAACGTGCGTTGAGGCGGCAGGGACACCACGTAAACTAGACACGATCATATGTAAGTGCTGTTCTTTATTCTTTTTTTGCTTCAATGCGATCAGCAATTTTGCAGGGCATCTTGTTGTGCCCCTACACTTAGTAGTAGATAGCATTGGGGACACTAATCTTTAGAAATTTAATAGTAATATAGGCACCTTACTAGATCTCTAGCTATATATATATTCATTGCGGTTTTGTCCCTGCTTTCCTAGTAGTTACCTTGGTTTGTGATTTTAATTGTATCAATATTTAATAAAAGCTATTCAGTGGAAATTGGCACAGTATACTGTTTTTTTCTATGTTGTTCTTATTAGGCAGGAAGTTTAGGTTAGTGTCAGACCATGCCCTGCTGAGGTGGTTGTGGGAGAAGAAGGTTAACAATGCTTGTGTGACCAGGTGGATCCTAGCACTTCAGCATTTTAGCTTCCATGTAGAGCATAGGCCTGGAAAACTGCATGGTAATGCGGATGCCATATTGAGGGTTTACTGTTTGATGGCGGAAGGTGCCAAGTAACCTGGCTTTGGGCTGAGGAGGGAAGTATGTAAGATAGCTGCCGGAAAATTCCTCAAGGGGAGATATGTATTATTGAAGCTGGTAGCCTCGATAATGTAAGCCCAGAAAAGCAGGGCCCAGCGTATATAATGCTGAGACAGTTAATAGGACATGTCAAGAACCGGGTTTACGAGCAGTCAGAGAGATAGGTGAGACTGACTGGTCATAGATCCCCACCCCAGGGCACAGTAGAGCAGATATAAGGAAGTCCAACTGTATCGTTAGGGCACAGTGTGGGCAAGGTGAAAAGAGCTTTGTTGTGTGGCTCCGTCTGCTGGAGGCTGAATGAAGGTCTGACGTTTAAACAGATGAGCCTGTGCTATACGTGGACTGTTTATTTTCTGTTTTACCTTTTATACCTAGAAGAGGCTGTTTTATTAATCTGGATGATTTATGGACATTTAATAAACAGCACGTTTGTTTTGAACCAATGGACTGGATTCTTGTGTGTGCACCAGCGTCTACCAAAGAGTCAATCCCCTTTCAATTGCCAGTGTGTGCAGTAAACCATGCCTGACGAATTCAACGCCCCCCTCTGTTTTTACATTTACAATTGTGTATTTTTTCATGAACTTATATGAACTTTCTGCTTCAGAACAGTCACTATTTTTTCAGACATAAAAACCTTTTACACGAAATAATTTGATCAAAATGCCCCTTTTTTTTAAAAAAAAAAAAATGTTTTATGATTTCACTTATGTCTTGCATTGGTGTCTAACAAACCTTGTATTGTTCATTCTTGCAAGGTAAAAGAAAAACTGAACCTTGGGTCCTGAAAAATGCAGCAAAAAATGCAGTAAAAACTCACCAAGAAAAGCAGTAAAAAAGCCAGCCAAACCTAAGTCTGCAGTGTTTCTATTGCCAAGAAATCAAGCAGCAAAAAAAGCAATGTGTGAATATGGCCTATTTCTTTCTTTCAACAGAGAAAAACCACTGATGGTAAAACTGACAAACGAACCTAAATTTTGAATGAATCCTTAGAGTTTTGAATCTTATATTCTTATATATATGACATATCCAGTATGCTCCCACAGCTTTTAGTTTAGAAGTGCTTATATAATAATGGGTCCTGCTTAATCTATCAGGCAGGATGCCTTCACGGGTAATAAATCATAGAATAAAGTACGTGTAAAATGATCTGAAATTTCATGATGGCATTTTGTATGCCATCTATGCTTGACGAGCAGAAGAACAGGGCAGCTTAGAAGTAAGCAGGAGCCACAGTACTTTAGATGACAATTAAAATCCTTGTTTCTCTAATTTTGACATTCTTTGTACGCATCAATTAGGTTTTCAAATGTGCAATAAAAAATAATGAAATTGTGGCAAAATTATAAAACAAAAAAAATTAACTAAAAGACCTAAATAGTTCTGAAACACCATTCTTACCTATATCAGGTTTTAAGTCCTAAAAGTAGATAAAGAGAATTGAATCAATCAAGTTAGTAAAAAATAATAAATGTTCATTTCATGTTGTTTTATTATTGTGCAAAGTTGTCCAATATTAGATGTCTGCCAGTTGCAAACATACAGTGCCTTGCGAAAGTATTCGGCCCCCTTGAACTTTTCAACCTTTTCCCACATATCATGCTTCAAACATAAAGATACCTAATGTAAATTTTGGGTGAAGAATCAACAACAAGTGGAACACAATTGTGAGGTTGAACGAAATTTATTGGTTATTTTAAATTTTTGTGGAAATTCAAAAACTGAAAAGAGGGGTGTGCGATATTATTCGGCCCCTTTACTTTCAGTGCAGAAAACTCCCTCCAGAAGTTCATTGTGGATCTCTGAATGATCCAATGTTGCCCTAAATGCCTAATGATGATAAATATAATCCACCTGTGTGTAATCAAGTCTCCATATAAGTACATTCCCTATATTCCTGCTGCAAACTACACCTATTATACTAATACTTATCCCACATGATACAGTAACCAGATTACACCTAAGTCTAACTTACCCTATAGTCACTACCTTATGTTCTAAACCTAACCTATGTCTTACTCTATACTTTACACTAAACATACGTATAACATCATTTACATAATGCGATTGTTTTCTTCAGGGGCAGGAACGCAACAGTACAGTTCACCACCCTTACATAGGAGACTAAACAGTGCCTAGAAGATCTGGTGGTGGCGAGTCCCATGGGCAAGCAATTATTTTTCATGTTGCCCGAGGACCAATCTATTGTGTGCAGGCTCTGCTGTGCATATCCTGACACACATTGACTAGAAACTATGGGTCTGATACAACAAGAGTGGGATTGTTCACACCGGCCTTTATGAGGAGATCGGCTAGAGTCAAACACTCCAGGAGCGCCAAACAAGTGATTTACACCTATATGTGCGCCTCATCACAATTCTACTCCAGCCCCTGCTACAGTAAGATTTCTGGTGTAGCCAACACTGTTGCTCGGTATGAATTTGACAAACAGCGGTTGACATAACCCCAACCCACCCAATGACGCTAGAATTCTATCTTGAAAGCTTTGATGAATCGGTCCCTATGTGTCTCTGTCAGCACACAAAAGAGTAGTATCACCTGCTAACGTGTATAAAGCAAACTGAGCAGTAAAATGAGCAAAATGGGCAAACCCTCATTTTTCTTCTCTTGATCGTTTTTATGGTAGTCAGGCAGCATCCTCAAAAAGTGCCTGGTCTTTGTCATCGTTGCCATCTTCATCTGCTACTTTCCATACTCTTCCCCTTCTTCCTATATTGTATTGTCAGTTGGACTTTTGTTTGCCCAAAAAACATGCTCCCGACCATCTATATGTGTGGAAACTGAACTCACACATGTCCAAGTTCAGCGCAATTGATGACAAATCTCCTGGATTGTACTGCTTGCTGCAAAAAATTGCATGCAATCAACCTGTATGGAAGATGCTTAGCTGTCATAATTTAATGAATAAATCTATCTCTACTTTATATTTTCATGTGGCAGAGATGACGGGCTGCTCCTTGGAATTTATGTTGTGGTTGAAAGTTGCACTCAACTGTCAACAGCAGCAGTTACACCAAAGACTTTACAAGTATTTATTGTATACAAGTATATATTTTGAAAGGGGGTGATGCTTGACCAAAGCGGGGTGTTTTCTTTTTCTTACTGGTGTTGCTGTGAAACTGAAAGAAGATGGACCAGCTGCCATGTTCCCACTGAAGACATAAATGCTACTGTGGTGTAGAATGTGAACGGTCACAAGATGTCACTGCCCAGAATGTAGGTGAAAGGTAAAGTTTGCCCAGTAACACAGCAGGCATAGAGGCAGTGTGAGGGTTAACAGACAACCCATATTGGGGAGTTGGAACTGAGGGTTATTGTCAATTTCAGGAAGTAACAAGTTAGTTTGGAGCAGTGACAAGCAGCAGGCTCAGGTCAGGGGCTGCTAGGGATAACGGGAGCCTAGAACTTTGAGGCAGAGGATTGCCAGAGAACCCCTCAGCCTGAGTCCCTTTATTGCTGGCCTGGGAACCTAGAGATAAAGTCGGGGCCTGGTGGCTCGTTGGACTCAAATTCTAAGAGGTGGAGTGAGATGGAATCCTGATATACTGCTAGAAAGGGGAGAAGATTCCCTAGAGCTAGAGAAAATAGGGAAAGGATTGTTAACCTAAATTGAGAACCAGAGCTGAAGTTGTGTCCAGTACCTGTGGAGAAGATACCACCCCATTGGGCCTTATCCTTTACATCTGACTGTAAATACTATAAATACTGCCATTTGCCAAGTAAAAGTTTAAGTGTTTTTATGGAATCCGTGTCCCCTGGAGTTATTATTGCCGAGGTTCCAGAAGAGGAAAACCTGGAGCCAATGAAGGACTGCAGCCCTGAAATAAGTGTGATGCACTCCACACACAGCAGTACATTGGGGGCAAGGACACGTGTTGTCCCGTGGATGCAGGAGCGAGTGGGATTAGAAGCTTGCCCACGACTACCTCACTTGGGCATCTTTCAATACCACCAAACCAGGCAATGTTTATAGACTTCCTTCACTTTCTCCTCAATAGCCATCTCTCATTCTCCACCAGCAATGGGGCATAACCCTCTAACTAATGTCACACTGGGTGACTCCTATCCTAGTCAACTATAACAGGGCATCCTAGTAAACAACAATGCCAGAAATATTGTGGCTGCCATGCAATTAGGCAAAGGAACACATGCTCGCTAAATCAATTTGATCGTGAAACTTTTTTTTTAAAATATACCGTATGCAACAAAGTTGTGCTCATTGCCAGATGAAAGTGTGGGCATTTCAACCAATTTGACCTGGCAAAGAACTTCCACCTGTATTTGCAGCCACATACTGCTGTAACTGAGCCACTGGCTGATTTGCAAAATTGAAACGTGATGCATATGTTACAGAAACTGTAGGAGTAATATCAGGTGGTGAAGTGATGGATAAAATTATGCAGCATCCAAACAGGAGGATGGCTTTGTTAATAAACCTGCGAAGGATTTAGGTCCTGCTGTGGGATGGGCAGAAAGAGCAACTTTTTTTTAGGTAAATAAAATTCTTTGTCTTCAGTGACTCAAATTTTTGGTACTTTTCAGTATCCTCAGTTTTACTGAAATATGTTAGAGTCAGCATCTGGGGTGAATTCCCTAACGAGGAGAAAATTGTTGTAATTTAGCAAAGATTCTTTGTATTCCATTAATGTAATTATCTTAATATATACTTACCTTGTAAAGTCTTCCCATCCTGTTCCATCCAGATGTGTCCAGATCCAAGAATTCCAAGCGGCGGAAGTTCACTGACCTCCATATTGGGACACACAAGTGATGGGTGTCTCAATATGGAAACTGCTGGTGGTATCAGCCTCTTGCGTGGTACCACCAGTGGAACACCGTGAGAGATAAAGCGCACAGGGGTGAGAGAGACAGAGCCCAGGGGGGAGACAGCTCAAATGGGACAGCACATGAGGGGAGAGCACAACACAGGAAGGAGAGAGACAGCAGACAAAGGGGATAGCACATGGGGTAGACAGGTCAAAGAAGAGAGCCCAGACGGGAGAAGTCAGCACATGGGGAAAGAGAGAGTGGATAGGTGGGTGAGCACATGAAGGGGAGAGATTCTCAACACTGCAAAGCCTGCCCCCATCGTGACATTACCGCCCTCCCGGTGTGATGGCAGCGGGCCTCCATCTAGTCTTTAAATAAAATTCTCAATGTTTATATACGCATTTTTTGGGGTCAGATGAAGTTGCCCAGTAGAACCCTGCACAGGATTGAGCCTCGGTGTAGAGATACTCACAGAAAGCAAAATTTGTTATTGAAAAATTTTTGGCCTTTGATGGCTCCCAAATTTCATTTTGCCTCTGATTCGTCATTGTTTATACGGAAATTAATACTTTTTGGGAGACACCAACTGTGGTGAATTTCCCTGTAGGACACGGTACAGAATTGGGCCCCAGCACAGAGAGCAAAGGGAAGAATTATTATAACTTAGCAACAAAAATTCTTGGCATTTCGTTAACTAAATTTTCTTGCACAAAATTTTCAATTTTCTTATAAATTATGATTTTTGGAGGTCAAGTGACGTTTCCAGGTAGAATCCTGCATAGAATTGGATCCTTGCCCAGGACTGGGAACATAAAAAGATCTGGTAGTGTTTCTTTATTTATACTCCCTGTATTCACTATGAAAGAAATATCAGGTAGCTCTGGAGACAGATGGATCCTACGCAATGCTGTTAGAAACGTTTTCAAGAGATGTTGATATTAAACAGTTATCTTAAGAAGTATTTACTTCTTCAAGGATTTCAGATTCAACAGAATTTAATTTATATTAGTACTGGCTAATTATTCTGGAGATCAGGTTCTTCATCTACAGCATGTCAAGCCTTCAACACAGGTTCTTCATTCAGCAGAGTAATTTGTTGGCACTAAGTCACATGGATGGTGATGGATGATGATCACTCAATGAATAAAACCTCAATTCTAAGGACACCATGTTAAAAATGGAGAAAGTACTATGTAAAGTTGATAGGACACACAAAGTGTTTTTGCCACAAGAATGCATGGCTGTCATCAAGTCTAGGACTCAATGTGCATTGTTGATAAAATGCATGTTCAACCAGGTATGTGTATGCATATGTGTATATGTAGACATAGGTAAATAGTGAGTTGTCCCTTGTGCTGGAAATTGTAATCATTCTCATGGACTTACAGACAGCGACAGAATGGTGTTCCTAATCAAAAATGTAAGAGGGATAATTTTTGGACAGGTATTATTTTTAATTTAAAATAAAATGAAAAGCCTGTCTATGTTTGTGTTAAGTAGGCTGTTAGTTGCCACCCATTTACTCATAGCCAGATAGATTGAGGCCACATGGACATTACTAAGACTGTGTTTGCGTCAAAGAGCCGAAAGGGAATCAATACATTCCTTAGAGACCTCAAAATGTAACACATATTTTATGCACAAATGGAATATGATACACCTTGCTCTTGGCGGGATCTTTATCAACAGACCACTTCAGGAGGGGTTGGAGGGAAACAATGATCTTACATTTCATCAGTTTGTACACAATCTGTCTGACTGTGGAATGATGAGGATCAAACTCTTTAAAGATGGTTGAGTAACCTTTTCCAGGCTCAGCATCAACAACGATTCTTCTGAGGTTCTATGATGCACTTCCACAAACACGTCTGGTGAAGATCAAATTTTGATAGATCACTGCTCATTAAATAAAATGGGTCGCCCAGTCACGCATGATCGTCATCCCGTAGATTGAAAACACCAGATTCTACTTTCACCTTCAAATCTGCTAATCCTAAATGTTTATATACGTTTGCCTTTCACACACATGTGATTTTGGAAACTTTCTCCCCATGTTAAAATGACAAAACTTTACGTTTTTAACTTTTTTATTTTATTAGGTTTTCATTATGTGAAAATCAAATGTAGTTTGTTGTCAAATCTATGCAGAAATATGGAAAATTGTGAAAGGCCCACAAACTTATTGTGAAAGGTTTGTAAACTTTTAAGCACCACTGTACACGGTGAACATTCGTTAATCTATTGCTTTATCTTAAATGGCATTTTTCATAAGCAAATCAAGTGAAATTGTTTTTTTATACAAACTTATTTTATAGAGTTTATAGAGTCAATGTAAGCAGCCCCATAAATACATGCAGCGCCCCAGAGTCCTGGTCGTTGCAGTACTGATGCTCCGCCGCTAAGGGGAGTGATGGTACGTCTGATGGCACTGAAGGAGTTCATCTGACCAGGTATGACAGACACCAATACACTTCATAGTCTGGCCTCCAGGGGGAGCTAATGGCGCTATGTATTAGGCCACTCCTCACAATCTGGTAAAACTGGGGGTTAGATAGAAAGTTAGACAGAAAGGTGACTGGGTTGGAACCAGGCAACATCCTGTGGCAGAGGGTGTTGCAGGGGAAGATCAGGGGGGTCCCTGTCAGGGGTGGGATCCTGACAGAGGCCTAGCGAACAGGAAAGAACGTTAAGGAACCGCGCCTGCACTACATCGCGGCGGCATCTCAAGAAAGGACAAGAAGCGAGGCTTATTGCGAAGAGTGAGAAACGAGATCAAAGCAAAAAGGAGATAACACCAGTAGGAGTCGTGCCTCAAGATCGAGGCAAAATCCTATTGAGGCGCGTAGCCGGTGGCCAGAACGCCGAGGAAGTATTAGGCTCCAAGCAATACTTCAAACAGAGGCAGGACAGTTAATTTTAGGTTGGCTGTCTCACCAAAATCACCTAAGAAGACATAGGGTGCAACTGTGGGAGAGGGGCGACGCTAGGGTCCCGGAAGAACTCCAGGCCTTCCTGTCATACGGGTGCGTCCCATCCATATCATCTGGGGGACGGAGAAGAACATCAGAACAGACATAAGTTGTGGGAAATAACATCAGAAACAGACACAACAGTTGTGAGGACTATCCCAGGTGCTCAGCAGGGAAGTACTACAACACACAGGCGCTAGAAGGTAGGCACAGATTTCCACCTGCAAAGGGAACTCTGGAGGTGCCATCGGACCGGCCGGTCTCAGACAGCCCTGTTAACCGTACTCTGGATTGAGGACCTTGAAGCCTTCAGTAAAGAGGTAAAGAGACTGCAACCCTGTGTCCTCGTTATTCATCGCGACCTGCACCGCGCACCACCACTTACAACTTTCATTGGACGCCCCTTAGCAGGGTCACGGACCGGGTCTAGCCACCGTGACGACCCCAGAACCGAGCCAGAGGGGCCCGGTACCGAGTACCCCGCGGCCCTGCGTCTGGGGGCGCTCCATATACACGGGATACAAAGGAGCATGCTGAATGTTCTTTTTTTTTTTTTTTACAACTTTTGTGCAGTAGAAACCAAAGGCATACTGGGAAACAATAAGGACCTTACGCACTTCTAGGAGCACAAAATGTTAATGCATTACAAATATACGGTTGTGTGAATGATGTCTTTCAAGCTTTAGATTTTATGCTTATGGGAAACAGGCTTTAGTCCATAGTGCAGATTAGTCATTATACTATAAAAACAAGAGTTTGTAAAAAGAAAGCCTAAACTTCTTTTTTACATTTGCTTTCAAGTTCAACATTGGTCGTATCTGCTCATTGTGAAATAGTTCTACTAAATAGGGACAGATTCGCAACATTTTGCAATGACCAGAAGGTTAGCCTGGGCCACATGCACATACAGGAGTTCTTTTTTATTACAGATGAAAAAAGGATAAAAGGTATGAAGGTAGTTCTAATACTTCTATTTTTTCCACCGTAGTCGAAAAAGTAAAAAAATATGCACAATGTGAACTTTGGCCAGAAAACCCTCATCAAAATCAACACCTACTGGAACTATAAAAGCTGTCATTATCGGCCATGGAAATCTTATATTCCGTATGGTCAGATGAATTAGTTAAACAATTATGTCTTATTACGTCCCGTATTCTTGAGAAAGGATTGATTAGGAATTGTATCTACAAAGCTCCTCCTCGCCTGTGTAAGTACTGTGCCTTTAAGCTGCTGTGTGTACTCTGCTCCCCCCTTCTGCTATTGGAGTACTGTGCCTGTAAGCCGCTATGTGTTTTCTAGTAGTCTGGGAAACAAATGATTGTCATTAGCCATCTCATCACCATTTATAGACCAAATAAATAATTTTGCAGGACCGCTGTATGTTTTTTAGTAGTCTGGGAAATAAATAATTGGCATCAGCCATCTCGTTGCTATTTACAGGCCAAAAAAATAATGTTTCAGGACTGCTGTCATAGAATCATAGAATGATAGAGTTGGGAGGGACATATGTCTGTCCAGCCTCTGTTTGAAGACTTCCATTGAAGGAGAGCTCACCACTAGTGTTGAGCATTCCGATACCGCAAGTATCGGGTATCGGCCGATACTTGCGGGTATCGGAATTCCGATACCGAGATCCGATACTTTTGTGGTATCGGGTATCGGTATCGAAACAACATTAATGTAAAAATGTGTAAAAGAGAGAATTAAAATAAAAAATATTGCTATACTCACCTCTCCGACGCAGCCTGGACCTCACCGAGGGAACCGGCAGCGTTGTTTGCTTAAAATTCGCGCGTTTACTTCCTTACGTGAAGTCCCGGCTTGTGATTGGTCGCGTGCCGCCCATGTGGCCGCGACGCGACCAATCACAGCAAGCCGTGACGTAATTTCAGGTCCTTCAGGATTTTAAAATTACATTCTGGCTTGTGATTGGTCGCGTCGCAGTCACATGGGCGACGCGACCAATCACAAGCCGTGACGTCACGGGAGGCTGGACACGCGCGCATTTTAAAATGCGCGCGTGTCCTGCCTCCCGTGACATCCCGGCTTGTGATTGGTCGCGTCGCCCATGTGGCCGCGACGCGACCAATCACAGCAAGCCGTGACGTAATTTCAGGTCCTTCAGGATTTTAAAATTACGTTCTGGCTTATGATTGGTCGCAACGCGACGCGACCAATCACAAGCCGTGACGTCACGGGAGGCTGGACACGCGCGCATTTTAAAATGCGCGCGTGTCCAGCCTCCCGTGACGTCACGGCTTGTGATTGGTCGCGTCGCCCATGTGACCGCGACGCGACCAATCACAAGCCAGAACGTAATTTTAAAATCCTGAAGGACCTGAAATTACGTCACGGCTTGCCGTGATTGGTCGCGTCGCGGCCACATGGGCGGCACACGACCAATCACAAGCCGGGACTTCACGTAAGGAAGTAAACGCGTGAATTTTACGCAAACAACGCTGCCGGTTCCCTCGGTGAGGTCCAGGCTGCGTCGGAGAGGTGAGTATAGCAATATTTTTTATTTTAATTCTTTCTTTTACACATTAATATGGTTCCCAGGGCCTGAAGGAGAGTTTCCTCTCCTTCAGACCCTGGGAACCATCAGGGATACCGTCCGATACTTGAGTCCCATTGACTTGTATTGGTATCGGGTATCGGTATCGGATTGGATCCGATACTTTGCCGGTATCGGCCGATACTTTCCGATACCGATACTTTCAAGTATCGGACGGTATCGCTCAACACTACTCACCACCTCTCATGGCACCAGTCATTGATCACTCTCACTGCTTAAGCATTGATCAACCACACTGCTGTGTGTTTTCTAGTAGTGTTGCAAATAAATAAATCTACTCTTTCGCCATCTCTTTGCGGGTAATGTTTATAAAAAACACTTCTAAAAATGAGGGGAGCAACAAATAGGGGACATGGCCATGGAATTGCAGTTGTAGCTGCTGATGGTGGTGTAGCTGATGCAGGGAGAAGACATGGTCATTCTGTACCTGCTACCTGCCCAAATGCAACACCTTCCTCTGTTGCACGCAGGCAACAGGATGTTATGCATCCTTTCGTAGGTCCGTTTACCGCAGCATGAATGGTGATGCCACAAGATGTTGAAAAGGTGTTAGATTGCATGGCTGAGAGTGGCTCCAGTTCCTTTGCATTATCTTCCACCTGGTCCACTGCAGAAAGTGCAAAGTTGGCACCTGAGGACCACAGTCATCCAGCTTCCACCTTACCCCATTGCAAATCAGCCAAGCAGTCTGAGCCCCAAGTCGTGCAGCAGTCTCTTCTGCTTTTTGAAGACTCCACTGGCTGTGTTTCTGTGGCCCATCCACCTGGCCCTGTCCCAGAAATGGAAGAGAATAAGTGCACTGATACCCAGCCGCTTGTTAGGTTGGAGGATGAGTACTTAGGAGGGCTAGTGCACATGGTCAGTTGACCCAGAAGCACATGTCAGATGATGACGAAACTCAGTTGCCAACTGCAGTGTCTTTCTGCAGTGTGTAGACTGGCAAGGAGGGCACAGTTGAGTATTCAGTGGAAGATAATGCAGGGGATGATGAGGTCCTAGACCCCAAATGGAGTGGAGGCCATCCTAGTGACGTTCGCATTTTGGAGATAGAGGAGGTGGCCTCGCTGCCACAGCAGCACAGCAGAAGAGGAAGCAGGGTGCAAAGGCACAGCAGGTGGCCCATAACCAGTACGTCAGCTGCTATTGCCCAATGCGCTGCCGAAATCAGCACACCAAAGACAGCTCAAACTAGCTCCTTGGCGTGGCATTTTATCAGGGAATGTGCTGCTGACAAGCGACAGGTGGTTTGCATGCTGTCCTGTCAGACTCTGAAGCAAGGCATAAATGTTCTGAACCTGAACATCACCTATATGACAAGGCATCTGAAGTCCAAGCACCAGGTGCAATGGAGTACACACCTTAAAACCATGACAGATCTAAGCCTCCTCCTGCTCCCTCTTCTGCTGCGGTCTCGGCCTCTTCCTTCCGCTCACAATAAACAGGGCCACCTAGCTCCCCACAAAGGGAGGATGTGACAGCATCACCACCACCAGTGTCACATTGCATCTCCACACCATCAAAGGGAAATGTTCAGATTTCCATCCACCAAACCCCTGAGAGAAAGGGGAGATACTCCTCTAATTACCCATGAGCCATCTTCCTGAATGACAACATTTTTAAATTACTGGCTTTTGAAATGCTGCCATTCTGGCTGGTGGAGATGGACAGTTTAAAAAAAAAAAGATGGCAATGGCTGTCCCGCAGTAAGTTGTTCCCAGCCATCACTACTTTTCCAGTCACAGTAAGACCTGCACCACTAACTTTAGCACAGCTATGGGGAAATGACAGCAGGCAGTTCTTAAACTCATCTGTTTAGGGACAAATCCCACAATGCACAGGAGTTGTGGACTGAGATCAAATAGCAGACAGATGAGTGGTTGGAACCAAAGATCTCAAATTTGGAGTCATCAGACCAAAGCACAGATTTCCACTGGTCTATTGTCCACTCTTTGTGTTCTTTAGCCCAAACAAATCTCTTCTGCTTGTTGCCTGTCCTTAGCAGTGGTTTCCTAGCAGCTATTTTACCATGAAGGCCTGCTGCACAAAGTCTCCTCTTAACAGTTGTTGTAGAGATGTGTCTGCTGCTAGAACTCTGTGTGGCATTGACCTGGTCTCTAATCTGAGCTGCTGCTAACCAGCGATTTCTGAAGCTGGTGACTCGGATAAACTTATCCTCAGAAGCAGAGGTGACTCTTGGTCTTCCTTTCCTGGGGCGGTCCTCATGTGAGCCAGTTTCTTTGTAGCGCTTGATGGTTTTTGCCACTGCGCTTGGGGACACTTTCAAAGTTTTCCCAGTTTTTCGGACTGACTGACCTTTATTTCTTAAAGTAATGATGGCCACTCGTTTTTCTTTACTTAGCTACTTTTTTCTTGCCATAATACAAATTCTAACAGTCTATTCAGTTGGACTATCAGCTGTGTATCCACCAGACTTCTGCACAACACAACTGATGGTCCCAACCCCATTTATAAGGCAAGAAATCCCACTTACTAAACCTGACAGGGCACACCTGTGAAGTGAAAATCATTTCCGATGACTATCTCTTGAAGCTCATCAAGAGAATGCCAAGAGTGTGCAAAGCAGTCATCAAAGCAAAAGGTGGCTACTTTGAAGAACCTAGAATATAAGATATAATTTCAGTTGTTTCACACTTTTTTGTTAAGTATATAATTCCATATATGTTAATTCATAGTTTTGACGCCTTCAGTGTGAATTTACAATTTTCATAGTCATGAAAATACAGAAAAATATTTAAATGAGAAGGTGTGTCCAAACTTGACGCCCCCTGAGGAAGCGGTGACACACGGACGCGAAACGCGCGTTGGGGTATTAATCCAGGATCCAGACGGGCCTTTTTGGACATCCATGGGTAATTAACCATTTTACCTTCTTACTAACATTTTACATGTTGCGGGGTGTTTGTGTATGAAGCGGGATGTGGTCAGCATTATTGTGCAATGGTAGTACTTACTCTAGCTAACATACGTTAGACCTATTTGCACATATGCAGAGATTACAAGTACTCACTACCGCAACACTCAAGCTATATTTTCATTGCAGTATTGTCCCGTTCTGTGAACCTGGTGTACTGGTTGCACTTATGGATATATCCAAAATCAAAAGAAAAAAGGAGAAGAGCGGCACTGCATGTGTCTTAACGACTTCTCATAGGCTCTAGTCAAGGTGCATTTGTGCAGACTTCGGATGGACAAACCATACAGTGGTGACTTGGTGGTGCACCTCAATGAAAATGTGTCCATAAATATGTAGCAATGAAAAAGAAAAAAAATGAGGGCACTCACCAATCTTTCACGTTCTTAGTCCTTTATTGCAACACGATCCAGTTAAAACACATGGCCGGGGAAGAGAGAGAGCCGAAGCCCGTGTGAGCAGGCGAGAGAAAAATCTCTAGCCTGCTCACACGGGCTTCGGCTCTCTCTCTTCCCCGGCCATGTGTTTTAACTGGAACGTGTTGCAATAAAGGACTAAGAACGTGAAAGATTGGTGAGTGCCCTCATTTTTTTTTTTTTTTTTTTTTTTCATTGCTACGCACTTATGGATATAGTCACAATTTACTATTTTGTAACATGGTTTTCTACTATATATGATATGTGTGTTTTTATATTAAAGTTGAATTTTCAATAAATATGCTTGAATGTTACTCTTTAGACCAGTTTTTGACTCTTGATTCTCCAATATAAGATATAATTTCAGTTGTTTCACACTTTTTTGTTAAGTATATAATTCCACATGTGTTAATTCATAGTTTTGATGCCTTCAGTGTGAATGTACAATTTTCATAGTCATGAAAATACAGAAAAATGTTTAAATGAGAAGGTGTGTCCAAACTTTTGGTCTGTACTGTACATTGGGTGGTAAAAATGACCTTGAAACATGATTCTCCTCATCAATGTTATTACAGTGATATCCAACATGCCCAGTTTTTTTTATTATTTTAGTGGTGGAAAAAAAATCTGAGGTTTTTTAAAAAAATGTGGGGGTTGTGTTGCCATTTTCCAAGACATTTTTATTTTCCAGCCCATGGGACTGTGTGTTGGCTTGTCTTTTGCGGGATGAGACAAAGTTTTCATTAATATGATTTTGGGATAGCTGTGACTTTTTGATCGCTTGTTACAACATTTTTTGTGAAATTGCGGCAACTGAAAAATTTTTATTTTGGTATTGTTGAATTATTTTTTGTTAAATGTGTTTACAGATCTGGTTAATTGTTTTTATAGTTTCATAGATTGGACTTTTCTGACCGTGGCAATACAATATATGTGTATTTTTTTAATATCTTTATTTTCAGGCGGGGAAATGGGGGTGATTTGAACTTTTAGATTTTTTTTATATTATTTAATTTTTTTTCATTTTCACTGTTATTGTTAGCCTCCTTACAGGACTTGAAGATACGAGGATCACTGAATATAGCAGAAATCATGGTCTCCTCGAAGCTCGACCACAGGCATGGTTTCAAAGGAGCTCCGTAATGACAGGCACAGGGGTTATCAGCTGACCTCCGGCTGTTATGACAACTCATCGGCGACTCACAATCACCTCATGGGCCTATCGATGTGAAAAGGGAATGATGTGCACCCATTCCTGTATGTGTTAAATGCCACTGTCAGAGATTGACAGCGGCATTTAACAGGTTAACAATCGCGAGCAGAGCACAGCTCCATTCACGAATGTTAGCAGCAGTTCCTGGATGTAATGCACAGCCATCACCAGCTGTGTATGGGGCGGGCTCAAAGCATGAGCCCGCTCTATACACCTGATTCTGAATGGCGCCTTACATGTACGGCGGGTATTTTAAAGGGGTTAAAGCACCACTGTAGCGCTCTTTTATTTTACTGTTGGAATGGTGCTACTAATCAAACATTTGCTTAAAAAAGCACTCCTCCCCCTCCTCCTTCTCCACCTCTTTCTCCTCCTCCCATCAAAGTTTTTATCTTCTTACTATATTACAATCATTATATTGTATGTGTACTGACAATTGCTCATTTTCCCTTTCTACCCAAATAATTCTCTTTTCCATTAGATCTATGACATCAGGTTATTAAATACTGATGAGCTGAATCCTTCTAAGCTCTATGTAGAAACAGGAGGTCAATTTTCCCTGCATGAGTCATCACTTCAAAGTCTTTGGCAGGAAGAGGAGCAGAGCAGATGGGTCAGGAGTTGAAGAGGGGAATGATAAATGCAAGAAAAAGAGACTTCCGGTATCTACATGGAGAAGATAAAGGAGAAGAATTATCTGGGTAGAAAGGCAAAATGAGCAATCGTAAGTCCACAGTGTTATATATTATGATGATTGCAATATATTAAGAGGATAAAAAGTTTGATGGGAGGAGGAGGAGGAGGAGGAGGGAGAGGAGAAGGAGCACTTCTTTAAAGAAAATAAATCAGCTATATTTTTTATGCAGTAAATCAGTAAATTAAATTAGATACATTTTTTTTCTCTAATTTGGTTTTATTTTCTGATTATGGGGCAGTTATCTTGCCTTTGCAGCTACCCGGCTGTGTTTTCCGCAGCTCAGGCATGGACAAATGGACATTAGACGGCCGCCTGTAGATGACTCATTTTTTTTATCTATTGTCTTTTAAATATTAACTTTCTTTTTTTTGTCATGTACCAGAAATATGAATAAAAGAAGGATTCCTTTTTAATCTCGGCCAATTCATCCCATTGAATACCAATGTAGATCTATTGGAACTTGCTGCAAAACACTCAAACGTTCATATGTCCTCTATCTCTGATAATAATGACTGCTCTATAAAGCAGGATGTGTCAGTGAGATGTGTGAACTGATCAGTCTGAAAACTGCAATATTTCAGGTATTTATATATAGATTAGTGACAAGGAAAGTTAAAATAAAAAAAATGTTTTCCCATAAAAAGCTGATTTAACAATAGGTCATTGTCAGGGGAAATAATCTCTTTTAATAGAACCATTGGATAGAGATTAGAGATATCATATTTAAAGAAAAAAATAATCTTTTGTATCGTTCTTTAAATTGGAAAAAGAGTAAATGAGGTCCTTGCCTGGTTGATCAACATCTTTAGATTTCATTCTAAAATTGCAAATATCTAATATAACTTCCACTGTCATCACGAGGAATACATTTTTATTTTTAATAAATAATAGCTGCAGAACCATTAATCATTCAGAAAAAAATCTCTTGGGATAAAAATGTGTTTTTACTTTATATAGCTTCATAATTCGTAGGCGCTCGCTCCCTTAGGCATTAGGAGCTAGAGACAAGTGTTTGTCACCAGATGATAGATGTGGCATATTATAAAGAAGGGCGTGACATTGCAAATTCTATAGGTTCTATTTTTATTTAAAGGTCATTTTATGAGATATTAGAAATACATTTTAAAGTTGTTTTCTGACCAACAAAAGTTCATTTTAATTAATAGATCTTTGAATAATAATTAACACATTTGGATGTGTTTAAATAAAATGTTCCTGTGCTGGGATAATCTTATAAATGTGCACCTGCTGTGTGCTGTGCAATGGTCATGGTCAGGGACATGGTCTGATCATACCACATCTTCTGGGCAAGGGAGGGCACAAAATAGAGTATACAGGCTGGACAACACAAGATTGCCACCACTCACGCTGAAAGGCCGGGACTCCTGGCTTTGATGAGGTCCAGGAGTGTTCTACACAACTGCTCGAAAGGTTAGGACTTATAAAATGAGCTCCATTACCTTGTGGCATTTGCACAGAACTAACCCTGGCCAGAGCTGGAAGTTGTGGCTTAGCGTGAGAGGCCCAGGGATTTCAGCGGACTCAGAAGACGGTGAGGAACATAGAGGGTCGGAGAAGTGAGCGGTAAGATGAATATAAGTATTTTTTTATTTTTAAACTTTTCAGACATCTTTGTGGCTTAGAAAACCGATGGTCAGTGATCGCCATTTTGCTGAATCCGTCTGGAAGTGAATTACAAAAAACCTACATTTTAGCAATTTTTTGGTAAAATAAGAGTAGAAGTCAAATTCCACTTGAATTTATTCGCCCATCTCTGATCAGCAGCCTTTGAAAGAGACATTTGATAATTATACGAAAAATGGGGAAAGATTCCGGCACAACCATCCAGGGATAAAACGGATTCTTTATCCAAACGTAGTTAAGACATTAAAAGGCGAGGCCTCGCACCTGATGCGTTTCAGGTGTGTACACACCCTTAGTCACAGGCTACCTGAGGCATAAGTGCAAAATCCAGCATATATTCATGGTCTAAACATAAGGACAATAGGTTAGAACAAAGTCAGCGGCCATAAGTTGGAACCTGGCTGGAGAGGAGAGGGGAACACACATGATGGTAATAGAATAAATGCAGTGCACGCAATGAAGTGCACATAAGATCCAAATTCTAGTAGCAAGAAGTCAAAAGATTAAAACAAATTTTTAAGCAAAAGCATAAAACACATGAAAAAACACAAAAATGTTTCTACCATATATCAAGGCAAATATTATTAACCAAATAAGCATACATAGAATAACAGAAGTATTTAAAAAAAAACAACAAACAAACCCCAGACTTGGATGCAAAAAATGGAGGCTATACTATGACAAGACCTGGCAGTGGAAAACAGGTGGAAGTTGGAACATAAAACATTTACATCGTGAATGAATGAAAAACACAAGTTACAAAAATTGGTAACAAAATCATTCCCAGATCAAAAGATATAAACAAGGTCACAAACCACAAATGCATTGGTGACCGTGCAAACAATGTGCACTGCTTGCACTTTTTTAATGAAAAAACCCCCCACAAGAATATATATGGAAAATTTGATAAAAATGAATAAATAAAGAAAAGGTCATTCCTATAATTTAATCCTGTAGGCAGGGGCTGGCTGGCAAGTTTTGGCCTGGGGGGCAAGTACACAGCAGTGGCCCATTAGCAGCGGCACATCCTTAGGGTACGTGTCCACGGTCAGGAAACGCTGCGTGATTGACGCTGCGTGGGGCCGCAGCGTCATACACGCAGCGTCCAGATGTTCCAGCATAGTGGAGGGGATTTTTTGAAATCCCGTGTCCACTATGCGTGGAAACACGCACGCGGCGGCCCTGCGACTCCGGACATGCTGCACGTCTTTTCAGATCGCAGCATGTCCGTGTTCCTTGCGGCGACGCTGCATCGCCGCAAGGAATAACACACGGCCCTATGCGAGGGGTGCGATGATCCCGGATGTGTACAATGAACACATCCGGCATCATCGCGTCCCAGAAGGGGGCGGGGCTTAGCGCGGAGCGGGTTTGCCGCTCCGACGATACCGCCGGCCATCCTGATTGTGGACACATACCCTCATTGTGTTTTACCTCTGGCTGATTTTAAAGGGGAGTAGAGGTTACAAGAGTTTGAAAAGATAAAGTCGGAGTAATGATGGGATAGTTGTGGTCAAATGCTGACTAGATTCTCATCCACTTCTCTCAGTGAGCTACTCAGAGAGTTGTCTCAGACTCTAGTCTTCTCGTGAGCATCGCAAGTATGCAAACTCATACTTGCAATCACTACGCTGGCAATTCCAGGGAATCGTGACCATGTGTACAGTGCTCTATCATGATTCAGTAACGTGCCATCCCACAGAATCACTGCAGAAAATCATCTAGAGCCCAGGAAACAGTGTTGGAAAAAAGAAGTGTGTGGCTTGGAAATTGCATTTTGTCCTCATAGAATTGATTCATATATACACACCTCCATTGTAAAACAAACAAAACAGTCCACCTTAAGAAACAGTCATTAACTTTTTTCTTTAAATCTGTGTAAGGCTATGTGCACAAGTTCAGGATTTTTCACTTTTTTCCCCTATAAAAACACGATAAAGACTCTTAAAAAACGCATACATATGCATCCCATCATTTATAATGCATTCCACAATTTGTGCATACGTTGCGTTTTTTTCCACTAAAAAAGCACATCGCAGTAAAAAACGCAGCATGTTCATGAATTTTCCGCTATATAATGCATTGGGAAAGCTCCGGAATAAAAAACGCAAAAAAAAACGCAAGCGGATTTCCTGCAGAAAAAGTCCAGTTTTGTTTAGGAAAATTCTGCAGAAAATCCTGACGTGTGCACATAGCCTAAATGTTAATTTAGTGCATTGTCAGTATGTTAATGGACTCACAGATCGCAGTCTTCTCCAGTATACAGCGTTGCTCCTCTTGTAAGTCACCTGAGGGCTATTCAGACTCTACAGGTCACACTGTGCTCAGTGACCCATAAGTGGCTTTTACAATATAAGTCTATGGAGCATGAGAACCAGGCTCAAAATGAGGATCCATTGACTTACATTGTAAAGAGACTGACAGGTCATATACAGGAGCTTCTCACAAAATTACAATATCATCAAAAAGTGAATTTATTTAATTTCTTCGATACAAAAAGTGAAACTCCTATATTATATAGAGTCATTACACACAGGAGGATTCTTTTAGGGTGCGTGTCCATGGTCCGGATTGAGCGGAAAACCCGCTCCACCCAAAGCCCCGCCCCCTTCTGTACGAGCGGTGATTCCGGATGTGTTCATTGCACACATCCGGAATCACCGCACCTCACACATAGGGCCCTGTGTTTTACCTTGCGGAGACGGATCATCACCGCAAGGTGAACAGACATGCTGTGTTCTAAAAAGACGCGTCGCGTGTCCATAAACGCAGGGCCGCCGGATGCGTGTTCGCACGCATAGTGGAGACGGGATTTCATAACATCCCCTCCACTATGCTGTAACATCTGGACGCTGCGGGTTGAACACTGCGGTTGTACGCAGCTTTCAATCTGCAGCTAATCCGGATGTAATCCAGCCCGTGGTATGTGATATATCAGTTACATATCATCTGTATACACATCAAATATAATTTCTCAGAGGGGCCACGTGACAGACCATGACTGTCGTGGAGGCCAAACCAATAAGCTGAAATTAATTCTGCTCAGGGCAGAGCAAAGTTCTGCGCATGTGCAGGCAAAGGCCAAAGAGCGCTGACGCATGAGCATTATACAGTAGTACTGTGCTGTGCCCTCAGCAGGGCAGACAGAAGCGCGCCTGCACAGCAGGAGCACAATGGGGAACACTGTGTGGATGACATAGGATGCATCTGCAGCGCCCCAGAGTCCTGGTCGTTGCAGTACTGTGGCTCCGCCACTATGGGGAGCCATGGTGCGTTCGATGGCACTGAAGGAGTTCATCTGATCAGGTATCACAGACACCAATACATTTCACAGCAGGGCCTCCGGGGGGAGCTAAGGGTGCTATTCATTAGGCCACTCCCCACCATAGTGGGTAAACCGGGGGTCAGGCAGGAAGTTAGATCAGAAAGCTGACTGGATTGAACGAAGCAACACCTTGTGGCAGAGGGTGTTGTGGAGGAAGAGACAGTAGGGTCTCTGCCAGGGGTGGGATCCTGGCAGAGGCTTGGCATTGGAAAGAACGTAACGGGACCGTGCCTGCTCTGAATAGCGGCGGTGCCCTAAGAAAGGACTAGAAGCGAGATAGATTGTGCTGAGTGAGAAACGAGATCAAGCAATAGGAGAATTCCAGTAGGGGTCGTGCTGTAAGACCGAAGCAACACCCTACTGAGGCGCACTACCGGTGGCCGGAACGCCGAGGGAGTAGAATAACATTCAGCTTCAAGCAATACTCCAAACAGCGGCAGGACAGTCAGTTTAAGGCGGGCTGTCTAACACATATCACCTATGAAGTCTTGGGAGGCGATTGCGGGAGAGGGGCGTCTCTAGGGTCCCGGAAGAACTCCAGGCCTACCTGACAAACGGGTGCCGTTCTAACCGTAACATCAGGGAGGGACGGACGATTAGAAGAACATCATTTAATCGAGTTGTGAGGGAACTTAAGAAACAGACACAACAGTTGTGGGGTACTTTCCGTAAGCACAGCAGGGGAGGACTACAACACATAGCGCTAAGAAGGAAGGCACCGATTTCCACCTGTGAAGAGAACTCTGGAAGTGCCATTGGACCGGCCGGACTTGCGCAGCCTGGTGAACCGTATTCTGGACTGAGGACTCAGAGATCTCCAGTAAAGAGGTAAAGAGACTGCAACCTGGTGTCCTCGTTATTTATCGCGACCTGCACCCCACAACTGCACCGACATCCACACCGATCATTCACTGTGCGCCCCACGGCAGGGTCATGGACCGGGGCCTAGCCGCCGTGACAACCCCAGAAGCAGAGACTCAGAGGCCCGGTACCGGGTACCCCTCGGCCCTGCGGCAGTGGGGGCGCTACAAACTTGGCGTCACGAACAGGATCTACTTAAGCCTGAAGAATCAGGTCATGTGTGCTTAGAGACTGTGATTTGTTGTGCTTGAACTGTACTTTATTGCAAAGACTGTGTGCTACCATTGACCAAGAGAAGTTCCCGCCAAAAGCTGCCGCCATTGCTACTTCGGAGAAGAAGGAGGGCGTGCTATGGGAGGAGACTACCAGAATGGCGCGAGAAATGGATACCGCCCCCTGCGCTTCTGGCTGCAAAGAGATGACCTGCCCCAAAGCAGAGGACAACCCCCTGATTTGCAACGGCGGGGAGCGGGTGATGGAGAAGCCCGACCTCGAAGAAATGGCGGAGTCAGATGCATGCATTGCCACCGATCACCAGATCATGATGAAGAACAGCGAGTGCCGGAACGGGGAAGGAGCAGTCCCGGCTTACCCTCGTTCATTAGAGGTGGACCCGTGTCCTCTACAGCTGGCAGATCCGAAGCCTTTGGAACAGATAGCGGAGCCGAGCCACCCAATCCTGGCCTCGGAGTCAGCGGAGGAGGAACCACAGCGAGCGGAGCCGCGTCCGAGGACCGCATTGGAGGAGCCGCGGTCCGAGCAGCAGCTGACTCCAGTGTCCTTGTCGGCGGAACGGATTGACACCGGTGGAATCACATCAGGCGCAGGTATGGAAAGCGCCCCTACTCCCCCGGTCGATTCTGCTCCCCCGACCGATCCGGTTCCTCCGATCGATCCCGCTCCTGTGACCGCTCCTCACCCTAGCAATGATCGTTCCTTCTTGGTGGAGCGGGTGATCCTCACCTCTAACGCGATGGGGAAGCTAGTGCCCCCACTACCAACCAAGATGGGAGAACCCCTAGATGTGGGCCTAGACGGGGTGATCCTTCGGTGGGACACCCCCTGGACCGGGCCGGATGGGACCCGGGAAGAGGGCCTCACCCTTGCGGTACTTACCTGGGAACAGTATAAGCAATGTTTGATTCAACACTGGAAAGATCGAGACGAGACCGAATCGCCTGACACACAACGTAAGAAGTCTGGTCCCGGTAGGAAAGACGTGGTAAAGCGGGGAACCGTGCTGGCCTACCACCCGAAGAGGGAATGGGGTTCCATACAAGAACCGGGGCTACCAACTGATGTTTTTGTTACTAGCTATAACGTGAAGACCCCCTGCTGCAGCCGAAATGGTGATCCGCTACAGAGGGGAGATCAGGTGACCTACACCCGCCATCGGAGTGCACAAGGATGGTGTGCCCGGAACGTTCGACGGTGTGGGCCTGAAAGAGCGCCCCCTGTTGCTCCGATCATGAATGATCCCGATTTGCCAGATCTTATTCCTATCACCACCGTACGCCTCGTAGCGGCTCCAGAACTTGCAAGCAGGATTAGCCTTCAAATTCAGGCACCGGCTGATCTGAGGGCGCCTGAGAGACCAACTACCAGCTCAGGAGCTGCCTCCACCGGGGGGGAGACCGCCCCAGACTTGGAAGAATAAACCTCGGAAATCTGAAAATGTAAATAGTTCTCCTTTTAACTGTTTGTTTACTGTTTGTTGCTAAACCCGTCCAGGGTTAACTTTTTATGGATCCCTTAGTTGACCCGGGATCCTTATTGTTTGTTTTTCTACAAGTTTTACAAACTGAGAAATCATGAACAGTGCATGATCCAAACTTTCTTGTAAATAGTTTGCACCTTATTAAAGGCGCTTCCTACTGGTTTCATTTAAAGACTCTTTGCGAAGATACTGTTCTGGAACCTTTGCTGAGCAAAGACTGGTAGGCTGAGAAGACGAGCTACCTCAGAAAGACTTGATCCTCTTTTAAAGGGGATGTCCAACAGCGTACTTACGAGAGATACTGTTTTAAGAACAGTAATGCCATGGTAATGTTGGAATGAGAAAAGTTGTATGTGTTTTAACTAGTTAAATGTGAAGAAATGCTGATGATGATGCTCTGGAAGAAATGTAACTGCTTTGCATACAGGAAAGTTATGTGTGTTCAATTTGTTTAAAATGTGAAACCTAGATAATGTTCTTTGAAAAAGAAAGATGCAGAAAGCCCGTAGGGGTAGATTTAGAGTTCTGCTTAAGTAAAAGTAAGAAAGTAATAATGAAGGTGAGGATAGAAGGTAAACCCTGAGTCCCCATAGAAAGTTAGAAATGTGTTACTAAGGACAGAAAGTGGACCCGTAGGGGTTAGTGAGTGAGTCCTAATAGGAGCCAAGTAGAGCCGGCTCCATGTTCTCTAATTGAAAGGAATGTTATGTCTATACCATGTATAGTAGAGAAAGGCAGTAGGCCCTGGCTGAACGGGGCGGTCCTGTAAAAGAAAGGAGAGGCAGTAGGTCTGGGGCCATAGGGACAGGCGGTCCTGCAGATTCAAAGTAGGAGAATGTAAAAGTTAAAATACCTTATAATGTGATTATAGGAAGGTCTTTAGCGGATTAAGAGTGTATATCCTTAAAGGCAATGTTAAATTATTGGTCAATAATGTTTGCACTTAGTAGAATACCCGGTTGGGTAAGAAAAGCTAATTATAGCATGTTGCTATGATATTTAATTATGTTTGTAACGTTAAAGTGTCCTCACCTCCCATAAAGGGAAGCCTGTTCAAGTATACTTATTGTTTTGCACTCAACAAAATTGTATGTCTTTTTGCTAACTTGTATTGTTGTTTTCTTCCCAGTCCCGGAGTACTGTGTTTAACCAGGGGGGAGTGCAGCGCCCCAGAGTCCTGGTCGTTGCAGTACTGTGGCTCCGCCACTATGGGGAGCCATGGTGCGTTCGATGGCACTGAAGGAGTTCATCTGATCAGGTATCACAGACACCAATACATTTCACAGCAGGGCCTCCGGGGGGAGCTAAGGGTGCTATTCATTAGGCCACTCCCCACCATAGTGGGTAAACCGGGGGTCAGGCAGGAAGTTAGATCAGAAAGCTGACTGGATTGAACGAAGCAACACCTTGTGGCAGAGGGTGTTGTGGAGGAAGAGACAGTAGGGTCTCTGCCAGGGGTGGGATCCTGGCAGAGGCTTGGCATTGGAAAGAACGTAACGGGACCGTGCCTGCTCAGAATAGCGGCGGTGCCCTAAGAAAGGACTAGAAGCGAGATAGATTGTGCTGAGTGAGAAACGAGATCAAGCAATAGGAGAATTCCAGTAGGGGTCGTGCTGTAAGACCGAAGCAACACCCTACTGAGGCGCACTACCGGTGGCCGGAACGCCGAGGGAGTAGAATAACATTCAGCTTCAAGCAATACTCCAAACAGCGGCAGGACAGTCAGTTTAAGGCGGGCTGTCTAACACATATCACCTATGAAGTCTTGGGAGGCAATTGCGGGAGAGGGGCGTCTCTAGGGTCCCGGAAGAACTCCAGGCCTACCCGACAAACGGGTGCCGTTCTAACCGTAACATCAGGGAGGGACGGACGATTAGAAGAACATCATTTAATCGAGTTGTGAGGGAACTTAAGAAACAGACACAACAGTTGTGGGGTACTTTCCGTAAGCACAGCAGGGAAGGACCGCAACACATAGCGCTAAGAAGGAAGGCACCGATTTCCACCTGTGAAGAGAACTCTGGAAGTGCCATTGGACCGGCCGGACTTGCGCAGCCTGGTGAACCATATTCTGGACTGAGGACTCAGAGATCTCCAGTAAAGAGGTAAAGAGACTGCAACCTGGTGTCCTCGTTATTTATCGCGACCTGCACCCCACAACTGCACCGACATCCACACCGATCATTCACTGTGCGCCCCACGGTAGGGTCACGGACCGGGGCCTAGCCGCCGTGACAACCCCAGAAGCAGAGACTCAGAGGCCCGGTACCGGGTACCCCTCGGCCCTGCGGCAGTGGGGGCGCTACACATCACCCAAACGAAGGAGGGAAGGAGAACACCATCGCAAGATGAGAGGAGGCACAAGACCAGCGGCGTCCATCGGACCGGACTGCCCAGTAGGTGAGTATAATAAAACCTATTTTTTTACGTCACAGGGCGTCATATACACAGCATTAGAACACTGTCACATGGGGCTGAAAGGTGGTGGTCATAGGTTATATGGTAATAACCTGGTGACAGGTTCCCTTTAAGTATACTGACATCTCCCGTATATACAGTATGAGTCCACACACAGCCCGCCATATGAGGTATGAGCCTCCACATAACTTCTTTATCTGCAGCATGAGCTGTCACATAACCCCTTATATGGAGTGTGAGCTCAACAGGTTCCCCCTATATACAGTATGAGCCCTCACATAGATCCTTATATTTAGTGTGAGTCCTCACATAGCCCACTATGTACAGTATGAGCCGCCTCATAGACACTTAAAAAAAATGTGAGCCCCCACATGTCCCTCTATGTTTCGTATGAGCCCTCACATGGCCTCTCTATATACAGTATGAGCCCCAAATAGCCCCCTATATTCAGTATGAGCCCCTATATAGTATGAGCCCTCACATAGCCCCTATATATAGGCACATGTCCTACATATTAATGTATTTTAGCCAAGGTTTTGGGCAATAGATACTATTTAGACTCATGCTGCTATATCGTATATCTATGCTGCTAAAATTCTAAATTATATGAGTTAATTTGCCTCAGTTTTCTTTCAGTACCATTTCCTGTTTTAAATCATTTTAATATTGAAATAATAATTTATATTTTTAATACAAGTTTTTGTCACTTCTATTTTATACCAGCAACCAATTGGTGCTTTAGGTATAAAGGTTGTATAGACATGAGATGATGTCTGGATGTCTGTAACACAGTATATTACAGTGATGGCGAAGCTTTTAGAGACCGAGTGCCCAAACTGCAATCTAAAACCCACTTATTTATCACAAAGTGCCAACACGGCAATTTAACCGCAATACTGAGGTTTTATATTAGAAAGACAACTCCTACATTAGCGCCCTATAGTGTCTATACTATAGAATAACAAAGAATGATGACCCCATCACAGTGTGATTTTCCAAAGGTAAACCCAACACAGCTCTCCATACAGTATAATCTACACAAAATGTCCTCCATACAGTGTAATGGTTCCACATAGTCCTCCATACAGTGTAATGGGCCTCACATAGTGCTGTATACAGCATAACGGGGCTCTGCATTGCCTTCCATACAGAATTATGGTCCCACATAGTGCTTGATACAGTATTGTGGTCCCAAATGATGCTCCATTCTGTATAATGGCCCCACATAGTGCTCCATACTGTATAATGGCCACACATGATGCTCCATACTGTATTCCATACTGTATAATGGCCACACATAGTGCTCAATACTGTATAATGGTCCCACATAATGCTCCATACTGTATAATGGCCCCACATGAAGCTCCATACTGTATAATGGCCACACATTGTGCTCCATACAGTATAATAGCCCCACATGATGCTCCATACTGTAAAATGGAACCAGATGATGCTCCATACTGTATAATGCCCCACGTGATGCTCCATACTGTATAATGGACACACATAGTGCTCCATACTGTATAATGGCCACATATGATGCTGCATACAGTATAATGGCCACACATGATGCTGCATACAGTATAATGGCCACACATCATGCTGCATACAGTATAATGGCCACACATGATGCTGCATACAGTATAATGGCCACACATCATGCTGCATACAGTATAATGGCCACACATCATGCTGCATACAGTATAATGGCCACACATCATGCTGCATACAGTATAATGGCCACACATCATGCTGCATACAGTATAATGGCCACACATCATGCTGCATACAGTATAATGGCCACACATCATGCTGCATACAGTATAATGGCCACACATCATGCTGCATACAGTATAATGGTCCCATGTGACGCTGCATATAGTATAATGGCCTCACATTAAAAAAAAAATCCACTTACCTCTGCCCGTTCCAACGCTGATCTGGTCTCTTCATCTATCAGTCCTACCTGTGGGCACGAGTGCCATCTTGGCAATAGTGCCGCAACCACTCTTCTCAGCCCGCACGCCATCCTCGTCCTCAGCCCGTGCGAGATCCCCATCCTCAGCCCGTGCGCAGACTGATGGAACGGCGCGTGGCCTGATGGGGGAGTTAGGAGCAGAGGAGAGTGGCTGCAGCACCGACGCTAGGGAAGAGAGTGGTGGCAGCGATAGTGCTGAGATGGCGCACGTGCCCATCTGGAGGGCTCTGTGTGCCCCCTCTGGCATGCGTGCCATAGGTTCACCACCACTGGTATATTACACACCAGTCATACACTAATCTGTGTAGTAATGTCCTATACTATGAGCACATGCCTGCAGTGTTATATGCACTGATCACACCTGGAACTGGCTGCAGACCTCACATTATAATGTATGGAATTATATGTGACATATAATGTTCTGGAGCCAGGCTCAGGAGCAGTCAGTGCAGGATGACTCTGTATACTAGGGTCTGACCCTGACTGGGAGTTATTGCTGCAGTTTGAACTTTCCTGCAGATCGGGTGACGCTGGAGCCTATGACTCCCACTGACAGATCGACCTGAGCTGCATGAAAGTTCACACTGGTGCAATAAATCCTCACACCGTGCTTCAGAGCCTCCGACGCAGGATCGGC
The DNA here is from genome assembly GCF_051348905.1 of Ranitomeya variabilis. Lineage (NCBI taxonomy): Eukaryota > Metazoa > Chordata > Amphibia > Anura > Dendrobatidae > Ranitomeya > Ranitomeya variabilis. The sequence continues at coordinate 198,701,019 of NC_135233.1, forward strand.
CCTGTCCCTGACCTCTGCCCCGGTCCCCCTGCTGACCTCTTCTCTGAAGCTGCTCTGTCTCATACCGGAGGATGGCAGGAAGCATCCTGGCCAGCGCGCTGCTGAGGTGAGATCAGAAGACACGCCCACACAGTGTGCAGAAGAGTGGGCGTGTCTACAACACAGGGATGGCCGCCCGGCATTTGTACACGTTAGTACAGTGCCACTAGCCTTCCTCTAGGCAGCAAAGGGCCAGGCATCCCACAACTGCTGCCGGGGGGACCGGCCCGCAACTGCTGCCGGGGGGACCAGCCTGGGGGGCACTTGCCCCTTTGCCACCTGGCCCAGTCCGCCCCTGCCTGTAGGATGCTTAGTGTTCAGTGTGAGTATCCAGTAAGCCTCCCTGAGAGCCAGCTGTTTTTTCCAATTGCCCCCTCAGACGGATTGATTAACCTTTTCAAGCCCAAAAAAGAAAAGGCAATAAATGTCTTTATTGTGAACTGTGACGAAATGCTTGCCCGCCCCAGAGTAACCAGCATTGCCAGTGTCTATGTTGGTAATATGTTCAGCTAACCTTTTCTTTCATTTACAGGTGATATATCCTACAGTGCCTACAAGTAGTATTCAACCCCCTGCAGATTTAGCAGGTTTACACATTTGGAATTAACTTGGCATTGTGACATTTGGACTGTAGATCAGCCTGGAAGTGTGAAATGCACTGCAGCAAAAAAGAATGTTATTTCTTTGTTTGTTTGTTTTTTAAATTGGGAAAAGTATTTTCAGAGGGTCATTTATTATTCAACCCCTCAACCCACCAGAATTCTGTTTGGTTCCCCTAAAGTATTAAGAAGTAGTTCAGGCACAAAGAACAATGAGCTTCACATGTTTGGATTAATTATCTCTTTTTCCAGCCTTTTCTGACTATTTAAGACCCTCCCCAAACTTGTGAACAGCACTCATACATGGTCAACATGGGGAAGACAAAGGAGCATTCCAAGGCCATCAGAGACAAGATCGTGGAGGGTCACAAGGCTGGCAAGGGGTACAAAACCCTTTCCAAGGAGTTGGGCCTACCTGTCTCCACTGTTGGGAGCATCATCCGGAAGTGGAAGGCTTATGGAACTACTGTTAGCCTTCCACGGCCTGGACAGCCTTTGAAAGTTTCCTCCCGTGCCGAGGCCAGGCCTGTCCGAAGAGTCAAGGCTAACCCAAGGACAACAAGGAAGGAGCTCCGGGAAGATCTCATGGCAGTGGGGACATTGGTTTCAGTCAATACCATAAGTAACGTACTCCACCGCAATGGTCTCCGTTCCAGACGAGCCCATAAGGTACCTTTACTTTCAAAGCGTCATGTCAAGGCTCGTCTACAGTTTGCTCATGATCACTTGGAGGACTCTGAGACTGACTGGTTCAAGGTTCTCTGGTCTGATGAGACCAAGATCGAGATCTTTGGTGCCAACCACACACGTGACGTTTGGAGACTGGATGGCACTGCATACGACCCCAAGAATACCATCCCTACAGTCAAGCATGGTGGTGGCAGCATCATGCTGTGGGGCTGTTTCTCAGCCAAGGGGCCTGGCCATCTGGTCCACATCCATGGGAAGATGGATAGCACGGCCTATCTGGAGATTTTGGCCAAGAACCTCCGCTCCTCCATCAAGGATCTTAAGATGGGTCGTCATTTCATCTTCCAACAAGACAACGACCCAAAGCACACAGCCAAGAAAACCAAGGCCTGGTTCAAGAGGCAAAAAATCAAGGTGTTGCAGTGGCCTAGTCAGTCTCCTGACCTTAAGCCAATTGAAAACTTGTGGAAGGAGCTCAAGATTAAAGTCCACATGAGACACCCAAAGAACCTAGATAACTTGGAGAAGATCTGCATGCAGGAGTGGGCCAAGATAACTCCAGAGACCTGTGCCGGCCTGATCAGGTCTTATAAAAGACGATTATTAGCTGTAATTGCAAACAAAGGTTATTCCACAAAATATTAAACCTAGGGGTTGAATAATAATTGACCCACACTTTTATGTTTAAAATTTATAAAAATTTAACTGAGCAACAAAACTTTTTGGTTTGCAAGATTTATGCATCTGTTAATAAATCCTGCTCTTGTTTGAAGTTTGAAGGCTCTAACTTATTTGCATCTTATTAAACCTGCTAAATCTGCAGGGGGTTGAATACTACTTGTAGGCACTGTATATATTGCAGTTACAGTTCCATTTTATCCCTGGATGGAATCTTTCCCCATTTTTCGTCTACCTTCCTGTGATCACCAGTGGAATCAGCACCCTCAGGAGGAACTCCAGGCCAAGTTTGAGGTATAGCCACAGATTTTCAATGATGTTCAGATCAGGGGACTGTGAGGGCCATTGTAAAACCTTCATCTTGCTGCTTTTGAGGTCGTCTATTGTGGATTTTGATGTGTATTTAGGATCATTATCCATTTGTAGAAGCCATCCACTTTTCATCTTTAACTTTTTTACAGATGTTTTATGTTTGCAACAAGAAATTTAATTGAATCCATTTTTCCCTCTACCAGTGAATTGTTCCCCATGCCACTGGCTGCAACATAACCCCAAAACATGATTGATCCACCCCCATGCTTAATGGTTGATGAGATGTTCTTTTCCTGAATTCTGTGCCCTTTTTATCCACAAATACCTTTGATATATGTGGCCTAAGAGTTTTATTTTAGCCTAATTGGTCCAGAGGACTTGTTTCCAAAATGCAACAGACTTGTTTAATTATTCTTTTGCATATTTGTGATGCTGAATTTTATGGTGAGGATGCAGGAGAGGTTTTCTTCTGATGACGCTTCCATGTAGGCCATATTTGTGTAGATGTGTCTGAACAGTAAAACAATGTACCACAACTTCAGAGTCTGCTAAATCTTTCTTACGTTCTTTTGCAGTCAAGCAGGGGTTCTGATTTGCCTCTCTAGCAATACTTCGAGCCGCTCTCATTGAAATTTTACTTGGTTTTCCAGACCTTATCTTGACCTCCACTGGTCCAGTTAGCGGCAATTTCTTAATCACATTTTGATCTGAGGAAATTTTCATTTTCAGAGAGCTAGGCAGCTTCTTAGAAGAACCCATGGCTGCTGTTTTTTGGCACAAGGTTAGAGGAGGCTGGGTTTTTATAAAGCTGGGAAATTTGCATCACCTGACCTTTCCTAACTATGACAGTGAACAAGCCAAACCCTAACAGACTAATTAAGGTATGAAACCTTGGTCAGAGTTATCTGAGCACACAAATCTCCAAGGTTGCCCAAACTTTTGCATCTCCCCTCTTTCCATTCTGTAGTTTTTAAAATGTAAAAAAAAATGACTTTATACTTTGCTTAAAATACAAAATGTCATCTTTAACTTTAGCCCTTTTAGAGATCATTTCCCTTTCAACTTAACTGTTCTCAATAACAGTAATTTTGACAAGGGGTGCCTAAACTTTTACATGCCATTGTACATCTTTGCAAGCAACTTCAGTAACCATCCCAGATCTAGTAAAAAATAGAGCAAGTTAGACTGGGAGCTGCATACTTTATACTGTCTGTGCCTCTGTTACTTCAAAAAACTGTAAATGATCCTAGGGGAGTGTAGCGCCCCCACCGCCGCAGGGCCGAGGGGTACCCGGTACCGGGCCTCTGAGTCTCTGCTCTGGGGTTGTCACGGCGGCTAGGCCCCGGTCCGTGACCCTGCCGTGGGGCGCACAGTAGTATATAGGTATGGATTGAGGTGACGGTGCCGTTGTGAGGTGCAGGTCGCGGTAAATAACGAGGACACCAGGTTGCAGTCTCTTTACCTCTTTACTGAAGATCTCTGGGTCCTCAGTCCAGAATATGGTTCACCAGGCTGCGCAAGTCCGGCCGGTCCAATGGCACCTCCAGAGTTCTCTTCACAGGAGGAAATCTGTGCCTTCCCCCTAGCGCTATGTGTTGTGGTCCTCCCCTGCTGTGCTTACGGAAAGTCCCCACAACTGTTGTGTCTGTTTCTTAAGTTCCCTCACAACTCGATTAGATGATGTTCTGCTAATCCTCCGTCCCTCCCTGATGTTCTGGTTGGGACGGCACCCGTTTGACGGGTAGGCTCGGAGCTCTTCCGGGACCCTAGAGTCGCCCCTCTCCACAAGTTGCCCCCCAAGACTACATAGGTGATATGTGTTAGACAGCCCGCCTTAGACTGACTGTCCTGCCGCTGTTTGGAGTATTGCTTGAAGCTGAATGTTATTCTACTCCCTCGGCGTTCCGGCCACCGGTAGTGCGCCTCAGTAGGATGTTGCTTCGGTCTTACAGCACGACTCCTACTGGTATTTCTCCTTTGCGTGATCTCGTTTCTCACTCAGCACAATCTATCTCTCTTCTAATCCTTTCTTGGGCACCGCCGCTACCCGGAGCAGGCACGGTCCCGTTACGTTCGTTCTTCTTGCCAAGCCTCTGTCAGGATCCCACCCCTGACAGAGACCCTACTGTATCTTCCCCTACAACACCCTCTGCCACAAGGTGTTGCCTGGTTCCAACCCAGTCAGCTTTCTGATCTAACTTCCTGCCTGACCCCCAGTTTACCCACTATGGTGGGGAGTGGCCTAATGAATAGCACCCTTAGCTCCCCCCGGAGGCCCGGCTGTGAAATGTATTGGTGTCTGTGATACCTGATCAGATGAACTCCTTCAGTGCCATCAGACGCACCATAGCTCCCCATAGTGGCGGAGCCACAGTACTGCAACAACCAGGACTCTGGGGCGCTGCACTCCCCCCTGGTTAAACGCAGTACTCCGGGACTGGGAAGAAAACAACAATACAAGTTAGCAAAAAGACATACAGTTTCGTTGAGTGCAATAACAATAAGTATACTGGAACAGGCTTCCCTTTATGGGAGGTGAGGACACTTGAACGTTACAAACATAATTAAACGTTATAAATTACAAGCTATAAATAACTGGCTTTTACCCAACCGGGTATTCTACTAAGTGCAAAATTGTTGAACAATAATTTAACATTGCCTTTAAGGACTTACACTCGGAATCCACTAAAGACCTTCTTATAATCACATTATAAGGCAGTTTTAACTTTTTCATTCTCCTACTTTAAATCTGCAGGACCGCCTGTCCTATCGGCACCAGACCTACTGCCTCTCCTCTCTGTTACAGGACCGCCCCGTTCAGCCCGGGCCTACTGCCTTTTCAACTACTATACACAGTATAGAACATAACATTCTTTCAGTTTAGGACCACTGAGCCATCTTCGTATGGCTCCTAGGAGGACTCACTACCTAACCCCTACGGGTTCACTTTCTGTCCTCTGTAACACATTATTAACTCTTTCTTTACAATAAACTAACTTTCTATGGAGGACTCAGGGTTTACCTTCTATCCCCACTTTCTATCAACATTATCAATCATTCCCTTTCTTTCGAGAAACATCATCATCATCATTTCTTCACAATTAACTGGTTGGATACATATAACTTTCTCATGTACACATTATCATCACTTTCTTTCATCAAACATTATTGCTACCTGTCTTAAAGCAATATCACCGTTTAAGTGCAACAATTGAACATCCCCTTTAAGAAGGGACCAAGTCTCTATGAGGTAGCATTTCTTCTCAAGCTACCAGTCCTTACTCAGCAAAGGTTCCAGTGTGGTATCTTCACAAAGAGTCCTTCTTTAAGTAAAACCAGTAGGGAGCACCTTTAATAAGGTGCTAACTATATACAAAAAGTTTGCATCATGCACTGTTCATGATTTCGGCAGTTCTTTTCAACTAGAAACTTGTGCAAAACTCAGAAAAAAATAAACAAAACAATAGGGATCCCGGGTCAACAAAGGGATCCCTTTAAGAATTTACCCTGGACGGGTTTGGGCAGCAACACTCCGGAAACAACAAACAGTTAAAAACTATGTACATCTTTAAGGCATTCATGCTTACTTAAACCACTCAGGGGGCAGCACCGGCGGAGGCAACCCCTTTGGGTATTGCGATCCACCTGGTACTGCATAAGGGGGTCTGTCGTCCCAACTGGGGGTCTGTGTACCCACGGTCTTCAGCTCCGCAGCAGTACGGGCACCACCCCCCGTAAGCGGTGTTTCCTTGGCCACGAGGGTGGTGGAGGTGACGATGCTGCATGTCGTGGTTTTGACCATAGTGCACGTGGGAGTATCTTCGGTGGTTCTGGCCACGACCACGGGCTGGCCACAAGGGGACACCTTTGCTACAGGGGTCAGTTTTACTGGCACCCTAATCAGAGGCATCACAGGGGTTGGCTCCTTGTGGACATTCAGGGCAAACCACCCCTTTTCCCCAAAGTGCCTGGTGTAGGAGACTTTATCCCCCGGATAGAGATCCCGGCCTGGGTGGCCCTCCCTGAGGTGCGATTCAACATCCCTCCGGTTCACAAACACCTCCGCATACAGACCCGGTTCCTTGATAAAGCCCCAGCCCCCACGGAGCTTAAAGGTGGTGATGATGCCCTGCCTGCGCAGGGCCTGGTGGGCAGTGGGGTCCTTGCGGGTCCGGTCCTTCACCGCCAAGTCTTTCCGATGGCAGGCCTCCAGCCCGGCCTGGTACTTGTTGTCCTGTTCCTTCCACTGCTGCTGTAGCTGGGCCTGATATTCTCCCCAGCTTAGGGCCTGCACCCTCTCTCCCTCCTGGGTCTCCACCCCAGGGAACCCCATAAGATCGGACCCGGGGTTCACCCAGCGGCACACCGTGCGCTCCGCGTGGATCTCACACAGCAGGGGAGTAGGGGTGATTGGGGCTCGCATACGGTGTTCCATGCCCGTGGCTTCCTCCCACGGCAGCAGGCGCTGGAGTTGATGGGTTCCCGGGGGAGGGGGTGCTGCTACGGGACCCACCAGCAAACCCTCGGCCAGCGGGACGGGGTCGGCGGACTCACCAGCCAGTGGAGGTTCTTCTTCCGCAACGGGTTCCTCCGGCGGGGTCAGCAAGGGTCTCAGCGGCTGCTCCGGTAACGGCGCAGGATCCGGCGCCCGAGGACCTTCTTCCGGCGCTGCCTGGTGCGGAGCCTGGGCCTTCGTGTTCAGCTGAAGGAGCTGGTCGAGTAAGCTCTCCATCTCGACCCGTAGGAGTTCGGTGCTGTCCACGGAGAACGGGCTGCTGTGCTCATCCGGGTAGTTGGGGGAGATTTCCACTTCAACCCCACTGTCGGGTTCAGAGCTGCTGGCCATGGCGTCCTCCACGTGGGTCGCTTCCTGGTCTCTTTCCCGCTCTCTCCTTCGTGGGCGGTGTCGTTTTCTCGGTCTCCGCCCTCCATTGAGGATTAGGAGGCGGATCTCTGCTGCTGACGGACACGTCCTCACAGTGCAGAAATATTTAGACTGGGCGGCCATTGTTTTTCGCGCTCTCCAGCTTGCCTACGCCCACTCCACGCCCCTCTTCTCTTCCTGCGCTCTCCTCAGCGCTGTAATGGCGGCGGATTTTGGCGGCAAATGGTGCAGCACAGTCCTTGCAATAAAGTACAGTCCAAGCACAATAAATCACAGTTCCAAGGCACACATGACCTGATTCTTCAGGCTTAAGTAGATCCTGTTCGTGATGCCAAGTTGTAGCGCCCCCACCGCCGCAGGGCAGAGGGGTACCCGGTACCGGGCCTCTGAGTCTCTGCTCTGGGGTTGTCACGGCGGCTAGGCCCCGGTCCGTGACCCTGCCGTGGGGCGCACAGTAGTATATAGGTATGGATTGAGGTGACGGTGCAGTTGTGAGGTGCAGGTCGCGGTAAATAACGAGGACACCAGGTTGCAGTCTCTTTACCTCTTTACTGAAGATCTCTGGGTCCTCAGTCCAGAATATGGTTCACCAGGCTGCGCAAGTCCGGCCGGTCCAATGGCACCTCCAGAGTTCTCTTCACAGGAGGAAATCTGTGCCTTCCCCCTAGCGCTATGTGTTGTGGTCCTCCCCTGCTGTGCTTACGGAAAGTCCCCACAACTGTTGTGTCTGTTTCTTAAGTTCCCTCACAACTCGATTAGATGATGTTCTGCTAATCCTCCGTCCCTCCCTGATGTTCTGGTTGGGACGGCACCCGTTTGACGGGTAGGCTCGGAGCTCTTCCGGGACCCTCGAGTCGCCCCTCTCCACAAGTTGCCCCCCAAGACTACATAGGTGATATGTGTTAGACAGCCCGCCTTAGACTGACTGTCCTGCCGCTGTTTGGAGTATTGCTTGAAGCTGAATGTTATTCTACTCCCTCGGCGTTCCGGCCACCGGTAGTGCGCCTCAGTAGGATGTTGCTTCGGTCTTACAGCACGACTCCTACTGGTATTTCTCCTTTGCGTGATCTCGTTTCTCACTCAGCACAATCTATCTCTCTTCTAATCCTTTCTTGGGCACCGTCGCTACCCGGACCAGGCACGGTCCCATTACGTTCGTTCTTCTTGCCAAGCCTCTGTCAGGATCCCACCCCTGACAGAGACCCTACTGTATCTTCCCCTACAACACCCTCTGCCACAAGGTGTTGCCTGGTTCCAACCCAGTCAGCTTTCTGATCTAACTTCCTGCCTGACCCCCAGTTTACCCACTATGGTGGGGAGTGGCCTAATGAATAGCACCCTTAGCTCCCCCCGGAGGCCCGGCTGTGAAATGTATTGGTGTCTGTGATACCTGATCAGATGAACTCCTTCAGTGCCATCGGACGCACCGTAGCTCCCCATAGTGGCGGAGCCACAGTACTGCAACGACCAGGACTCTGGGGCGCTGCAGGAGGACTAAACGGGAGGGCTAAACTTAGCTTCCGTTCATGTCATCACTCCTTCCCCCCTTGTATATCAGAGAGCATACATGGTCTCTAAATGTCACATATGGGGGTCTTTTTTCAAGCGAGAATGACAAGATAAGCACTTGTTCATCTAATTACTCCTCTACACCTACTTTAAGTAAGCCATCTGCAAACTAAATTGGTTACACTAATTTCTCACTCCACAGGAGGAGGGCTTCTTTAAATTGATAATGACAGAGTTCTGCGATTAACGCCCCTCTCCATAGTAGGGCTGTGCTATTAATATAGAACGCAGTTTTTACCACTAGAAAGGCGTCGTACACCAATGTAATGCTTGTTACATCTGTATCCTGACCGCTTCTCTAGTTACATGATAAGATTTGTCAATAGAAAGAAACGTCTGATACATTACTGACAGAGAAAAAAAATTCTGTCAGTCAGAAAAGACAGTTTCACCCACTGACTGTCACCAAAAATAGTCAAATTCAACTAGTTTGATTAAAAAATAAAGTCTTTCAGACAGGCATAGTAATTTTTTGGGGTCCATATTTCGAATGCAACACCCGAACATTTCACAGGTCATGAGTTATGATGATGTAAGAGTAAAGAGTAAGGGCAGACAGTTTAACTGCACAGGAGTAAAGTGTCATGCTCGGACATGGGTATGTCCGGCAGATGATGCAGGATACAAGTACAACGGGATTGGAAAAACGGAGAGGAACGCCTTAACGGTCAGGAGCGGGGGATGGGACACCTCCTGACACCAACCTGTGCCTATCCCTAAATTTCCCTAACACCCTACGTGGGTTCTTCCCCCCGTCACTGTCACCATCACGTGCCTAGTCCCTGACTGTCACCTCTACTAACCCTGGCTAGTGCACTGGCCAGCAAGCACGCTAGCCTCACCACTGCAGATGTTATAACACAGGGGGAAAGACAAGGGACAGACAAAAAAGATACTACTCAGTTCAGAATCTTCTGCTAAGCTCCACAACAGCAGAGTAAACAGCACCAGAATAACAGAACACCAACAGTGGCAGCACCACCATCACAGGCGAGTTCCACACACCTAGCTGGTCTGCATAGAACAGAAACTCTATAACTTACAATCAGCTGATGGGTCATGTGACTTTTTAAAGAGAGGTGGGAGTGGTTACCAACCAACATCATCTGACCAGCCTAAAAGAAACCGACAGCAAGAGACTGACATTAACTCTTGCTGGACCAAAGGAAAAAAACAACATTTAAATTCCAGCAGACCCAGAGCTGAACTGAATATTTTAAGAATTTGTGACATCAAAAGTGTTTTATCAGCAGTAGATTATCAGTGTGGGACTAGGTGTCACATGCAGGCCAGTCCATCTAATTTGTGTAATCCCGCCCCCACCTCTGATTGGCAGCTTACTGACAGTTTACATAGGAAACAGCCAATCAGTGTTGTGGGCGAGGTTATACACAGCTCATCATTCTGACCGCTGCTACATTTACAACAAAGAAAACAGGTTTTCTATCAAAACTACAGTAAGCAGCCCAGTAAGTGATACATCCCTAGAATTAGGGTCTCTGCCCCTATGTCATGCTGCTTTTAGAGTCAATGGCACAAAACCTGCTGACAGATTTCCTTTAAGAAATTAATCAGCACAAATTATTGGCTTGAAAAACATGGACATTCACTTGATGTCATACCAAGACCACTCATACCAAAAGCAGACTCCAAATGATTCCTGTAATCAAAGATAAAAAAGACAGCTAGTACTTAACCTTCCTCGCTCCATCTCCGGTTTCCCACCCTTGTTCCTGTCTGTTGTCTTGGCTGTAGCAGTGACATCATGTTGGCAGCTCATGTCACCACTGCAGTCAATCACTGAGCTAAGCGCTACTGGTGATGTATAAGGCACGAGCAGCAGAACTCAGTGACTGGCTGCAGCAGTGACATCATGTTGGCAGCTCACGTCACCACTGCAGCCAATCACTGAGCTCAGTGCTACTGGTAGTGTAGAAGGCACAAGCGGCAGAACTCAGTGACTGGCTGCAGCAGTGACATCATGTTGGCAGCTCACATCACCACTGCAGCCAATCACTGAGCTCAGTGCTACTGGTGGTGTAGAAGGCACGAGCGGCAGAACTCAGTGACTGGCTGCAGCAGTTACATCATGTTGGCAGCTCACGTCACCACTGCAGCCAATCACTGAACTCAGTGCTACTGGTGGTGTAAACGACATGAGCGGCAGAACTCAGTGACTGGCTGCAGTAGTTACATCATATTGGCAGCTCACATCACCACTGCAGCCAATCACTGAGCTTAGTGCTACTGGAGGTGTAGATGACATGAGCGGCAGAACTCAGTGACTGGCTGCAGCAGTGACATCATGTTGGCAGCTCACATCACCACTGCAGCCAATCACTGAGCTCAGTGCTACTGGTGGTGTAGAAGGCACGAGCGGCAGAACTCAGTGACTGGCTGCAGCAGTTACATCATGTTGGCAGCTCACATCACCACTGCAGCCAATCACTGAGCTCAGTGCTACTGGTGGTGTAGACGACATGAGCGGCAGAACTCAGTGACTGGCTGCAGCAGTGACATCATGTTTGCAGCTCACATCACCACTGCAGCCAATCACTGAGCTCAGTGCTATTGGTCGTGTAGACGACATGAGCAGCAGAACTCAGTGACTGGCTGCAGCAGTGATGTGTGCTGTCGACATGACGTCAACAATGCGACTAAAAAGACAGAAACCAGAGTAACAATGGGAAGCTGGCACTGGACTGGGGGATGGTACTGATACCTGCCTTTATTATTTTGCATTGCAGCAGAACCCCTGTAATAAAATTCCCGTATCTGCAAAGTTGTCACAAAACTCACATATGACCTCAAATTGAGAAGAAACCTCTCCTGAAATTCTCAGCATTGTCTACTGAAGTGGCCCAATTGTCTCTTTATGGGACTATGTTAATGTCATTCTGGGTTCAGGAGAAAATGATGGATCCATTAATAACATTTTTTTTTATTTGGGCATGGATCACTAGTGACTCGAGGCCAAGACATCCCCAATATTCAGCCTGGTAAGAATCCATTAGAGAAAGGTTTTACATGCATTGGCTCAGAAAGAAACCAAGTTGCTCCTGTAGTAAAGTTTTCATATAATTTCTTAGACAATGGGAAGAACGTATTAAATCACATTCCAGACCCAGATTTTGGGCTAAACCTAAAAATATTTAGAATTGAGAGTCCTCAGTGGTTGATACCTTTTAATGGCTAACTGAAAAGATGGTAACAAATTGCAAGCTTTCGAGACTACACAGGTCTCTTCATCAGGCAAAGACTAAAAGAAATTCTGAAAAATCATATTTATGCACAACATAGCACAGAAAAAAAAAACATGGATAAGACAGGTGACATGGGCTAAACCTATGCGCTTGTAGACAAAGGAAGCAGATCACTGAGAGAAGAGCGCCCTGTCGCTGAGGGGTCTTCAGATGGCGGCGGGCGTTACAAGATGGAAAGAGGACCAAGCCCCCTGCACTTACACCTCATGTACATGATTATTGGATAAGGGATAACTTTGGAACAAAAGCATGGATTACTAAAAAGAAGGTGTAGGATCAATCTGAAATATCAGACGTGTTTTGTCCATGATGATCAGTTCCCTTTAGGAACTTGGCAATACCAACTTTATATGTATTGGGCTTTTATTCATTTTCCTCTTTTTATAATTTTATGTATTTTAAAAACTCCTTTTTACTTGTCATTTGAGTTCCATTTGGGGGCTTCCATTCTTCCATTCTTCTTGTGCCTAGTAGTGTTGAGCATTCCGATACCGCAAGTATCGGGTATCGGCCGATACTTGCGGTATCGGAATTCCGATACCGAGATCCGATACTTTTGTGGTATCGGGAATCGGTATCGGGATTAATTTCAATGTGTAAAAGAAAGAATTAAAATAAAAAATAGGGATATACTCACCTCTCCGGCGGCCCCTGGACTTTACCGCCGTAACCGGGAGCCGTTGTACCTAAGAATGCGTGCTTGAAGGGCCTTAGATGACGTCACGGCGCTCTGATTGGTCCGTAGTGGTCGCGTGACCAATCACAAAGCCGTGACGGTCACCTAAGGTCTTTCAAGCGCTTGAAAGACCTTAGGTGACGTCACGGCTTTGTGATTGGTCACGTAGCGGTCACGCGACCGCTACGGACCAATCAGAGCGCCGTGACGTCATCTAAAGCCCTTCAAGCGCGCATTCTTAGGTACAACGGCTCCCGGTTACGGCGGTAAAGTCCAGGGCGCGTCAGAGGGTGAGTATATCCCTATTTTTTATTTTAATTCCTTCTTTTACACATTGATATGGATCCCAGGGCCTGAAGGAGAGTTTCCTCTCCTTCAGACCCTGGGAACCATACAGGATACCGTCCGATACTTGATTTCCCATTGACTTGTATTGGTATCGGGTATCGGTATCGGATTAGATCCGATACTTTGCCGGTATCGGCCGATACTTTCCGATACCGATACTTTCAAGTATCGGACGGTATCGCTCAACACTAGTGGCTAGTGATGGGCAAATTTTCAGTCTCTCCTGACCCTAAGGCTGCAACATCAAAAACCCACCAAATACTTACTGAGGGAACATAACCTAAAACATAATAAAAGTAGATTAAAAAGATGATCCTCTCCTTGTTCTGACCTTCACCGGTCTTGCCGCACAGGCCTACTCTGGTGTTCAGCCGGACTGTGTCTCCTGACATCTTTGGTGACCGGGTCTCACAGTCTCATGGCGTTGTGTGAGGTTTAGTCACTAATGAATCCGATTTTTGGGGGTCTGAAATTCTAAGGGAATTTGATTTCTCTCAGAACGATCTGCTCATTTCTCTTTGCAATTCCTTAGATGACCGCAGCATTAAGCTACCGGGATCAGAGCTATCTCTAATCCTGGTAATTGTGGCAGGAGTAAGACCCCGATCCTGAGTTGATCTCTTGGGTGCGCTGACACCAGAATAATAATGCATGGAATATTTACAGGCTGCCATTGATTATGTACATGTCCCTCATGGTCCAATAAGGAGTTAAAATGGTTAAAGGGAATGTGTAGTAGGATGAACCCTACTAAGCCGTCTATATGGGCATATAGGTCTATGGAAAATTAATAAAATGATACCTTGATATCTGTGATCCAATGTGTTATTCCAAAGAAATCTGTGATTTTCTTAATATGTAAATCAGGTGTTAAGATCTATGGGCCAGACATAGATCTCCCTGAGAATCTGCCTCAAGAGCTTATTAAAATAGGAAAGGGCTTGTTACCATTGTGAGGCATGTAGATCCAGAGGGCAGACAGTCAGTCATTACATGTCTCACACTGGTAACGCCCCTTTCATTCATAATAATCTCTAGAAGCAGATTCTCGGGGAGATCTATGTCCGGCCCAGAGATCTTAACAGCTCATTTACATATTAATAAAAACATAGATTTCTCTGGAATAAGACATCGGGATTGCAGATATCAAGGTATCCAAGGGGTAACGTTTCCCCTTGCGGAGAATGACATGTCAAGGTGAGGAGACTTTTAAGCCTTGCAATGCTCCACTGGGAAATTAAATATGCAAATTGTCTCTTCTGAGAGGAAGAGGTCTAGAATTCTAGTGACACCTACTGGAAGCAGCAAAACTAAAAGTCAACATCGACCTTTTATCGAGCCTTGCCATATGACTTAGGATAAAAACCCGGTTTGGTCTTTTATCCTGAATCATATGACAAGGCTCGTTAAAGGGTCGATGTTGACTCTCAGGATCGCTACTTCCATTAGGTGTCACTACAGTTCTAGTTCTCTTCCTCTCAGAAGAGACAATTTGCAGATATCAAGGTATCAGTTTATTCCACTTCCTACCACCTACTTTAGGAGGGTTCATCCTACACACAGATGTCTTGTAAGGAAATGATGGATTGTTTATTAGCATGCAGAAAAGTGTGTCTAAAGAGAGTTGAGAAGAGCTGTAGATGTGGCTGTCGGCATGCACTGCCTGCCTTTATAGTATGTTCCCCTGGGGGACAATGTGTGAAGACGTTTATGCTATGGATTGGGAACAATATATACTGCAAGACAATAGCATGCCAATTATCAGTTAGCGGGGTGTTTGTAGCCATCATGCACTCCTTTTTGAGCCCTTTTTCTTATGAAACTCTAAAACTCCATTAATTGTGAAGAATATCCAATATAATAAATAACATCCTGAGAAAGCGCTTTAAATTTTTTATTGCAATTTGATGGAGCTTAATTTTCCAAACTAAAGTGAAAACTTCACCGTTGTTAGAATTTAGAAATGTATTTTTGATTTTTGTGGCGCCTTTTAGAAAATCACATGTGGCCCACGATTAGCTAACGCAAACAATAGGCGCAGTGCATGTGTGACATACAAAAAGCTTGGATTTTATAATTATATAGGAAATTGTTCCTAAGCCTAAAACTAAGTCAAAGAGTACCAGTGGGCTGTATTCCTGTTATACCGTAACCTGTCCTTAGTGCACACTCCCCTAGCTCATTGCTTAGACTTAGGCTCGGGTCACACCAGAGTATTTTCTCTCATCTGAGCGAATTCTTCCGATTATGCTAATCACACTCTTATCAGACTGTGGGATGAGGAGAAGATGGAAAAAAAATTCTCCATCTTCTCCATTCTGTCCCTGTGAAAATTGGACTGCACTCAGATATCATCCGAGCGCAGTCTGATTTCTTCCACGCACTTGTTGACTTGCATGGTCAAGTGCCATCTGATAATCAAATCCAATGTGGAATGCTTCAATTATTTTCCTCGAACCGAGGAAAAACTCGGACATGTGCATGGCCCCATAGAATAACATTTGGTCCGATCTTTTGTGGAATCCCAATTTGACCAAAAATACAGTGGTGTGCTCAAACCCTAAGACCATTATTGTTACATAGGACTGTCAATGGTCGCTTGGCAGCTTTAAAATGGCTACAAAGACAGGTTTAGTGCAAGCCACTCCGTTTACCAGATCCCTGGGTTTCCTTTAACTCCTGTATAGGGATCTGGACTCACAAGGGTCCCCTGAGTCTGGGCCATGGAGTCTGCTGCTGACCCATGAATCAGGAAGGCAGTAAGGTACAAAATAGAAGGCAAAATAGCGGGGAAGAAAACAGGAATTCATACAAGCAAAGTAGGAGCTGAAATCAAAGGACTTAACCAAGGTAAATAAACTATATGTGGCAACTCCCAACTACTTGGACCACCATTGACTTAAAAATAGGGGATCTGGGACCCTGAGAATGGCCTATTCTGCCAATCCTCAGTGGAGCAGAGGTGCACATGCTCGGCCTCAGCTCTATTCATTGTTAATAAGACTGACAAGTACAGCAGTCAGCCATAGCCGATAGTCGAATAACCAGCAATTGGATTGTAGGCCGACCATGTCCATTTCTGCTCAATCTAGAATAGGGTTGGAGAGTCCCATTCTCAAAGATCCAGAGACCTAATTTTTGGTGTCAAAATGGGCAGACCCCATCGATCAGCAAGTTATGCCATATTTTACAGATAGGGGATAATTAGAATTTTGGGTAACTAACCCTTTAAGATAAAATGATTTACTCGTAGATGATCCGGTGCTTGGTTTACTTATGTCTCATTATCAAAAGCAAGCAGAAAAAAGGGGTCTTGGCTTTTGACATATTTGGCAACATTAACAAATTCAAAGTGTATAAGTCATTAGGACAGGCAGACAACGATCAATAATCTGTCTCTAATGCTCAACAAAATAATGGATTCTCTCTTTTTAAATTAATTTTATATTCTTCTTATCAATATTTCTTTAAAACAATCAACGGAATCCAACTAAAGTAGCGGAACATTTCACGATTTAAAACTACTCACAAAATACGACCTGATTTTGCCAGTACAAATTAGACCCGATGTGTTCTGTATGGATGGTGTGTTTTGCATATTGTCCGCGATTGCCCATTTTGGACCATTAATTAGTCTAAGATTGTCCCATATATTTATAAAAAAAAAAGAATTCATGTAAACTGCAGTAATAAACATTCACTGGAGGGCTGTGATAAAGATATTACTATTTATGAGGAAGAATGTAATTAGTAATTTAATAATCTACTAATTCTTGTCTGTTGCTTTTTCACAGCAATAACTGCTCCTGATTATGCCGTTCTACATTATCCTAGAACAGGGGAGTCAGGGTAGGATTTAGGTCAATTTCATTAATAGTTAATTATTATGGAGCCAGTAATAGCTACACTTACCAAAATGTGATGGAAGTGATTCTTCTAAAAATTTCTAAAACAAAAAGGATTGTGATTTTTTTTTTTCTACGAGAAGGCATAACTGAGAGAAAATAAGATTTTATGAAGAAGTCCAGTGGGTCCAGATTCCCGGCACCCCCAGTGATCGGCTGATTGAAGATACTATGACTGAGCCTGATACTGATGTTCAGTTCTGCTCAGTCTCATTTAAGTTAATCGGGCATAGCATTAACAACACTATCCACGTTTTATGTGACGATGCTGCCTGATTGGAGCATGGTCCGTCAACAATTTAATGGGTTGTTCTCATCTTCGGGCGTACACTGCTCAGGAGCCAGCTAAGTTCCTGACTGTTGAGGCACCATTGCTCCTCTTTGGCCAGCCAACTTCCTGACTGTTGGGGCACCATTGCTCCTCTTTGGCCAGCCAACTTACTGACTGCTGGGGCACCAGTGCTCCTCTTTGGCCAGCCAACTTACTGACTGCTGGGGCGACAGTCCTCCTCTTTGTACACCCAAATTCCTGACTGGTGGGGTGCCAGTGCTTCTCTTTGGCTAGCCAACTTCCTGACTGCTGGAGCGCCTGTGCTCCTCTTTGGCCAGTCAACTTTCTGACTGCTGAGGCACCAGTGCTCCTCTTTGGCTAGCCAACTTACTGACTGCTGGGACGACAGTGCTCCTCTTTGGCCTGCCAACTTCCTGACTGCTGGAGTGCCAGTCCTCCTTTTTGTACACCCAAATTCCTGACTGGTGGGGTGCCAGTGCTCCTCTTTGGCTAGCCAACTTACTGACTGCTGGGGTGACAGTGCTCCTCTTTGGCCTGCGAACTTCCTGACTGCTGGAGTGCCAGTCCTCCTCTTTGTACACCAAAATTCCTGACTGGTGGGGTGCCAGTGCTCCTCTTTGACTAGCCAACTTCCTGACTGCTGGAGCGCCAGTGCTCCTCTTTGGCTAGCCAACTTCCTAACTGCTGGGGCGCCAGTGCTCCTCTTTGGCCAGCCAACGTCCTGACTGCTGGGTTGCCAGTGCTCCTCTTTGATTGACAGTTCAAGCCAGCAGCGTCATGGCACCGCTATCCTTAACTACTGTCATGCTGCTGCAATGCAGGTAGGTGCAGGCTTCACTAGATGGCAGTAGAGAGGAAGCAGGCCTGCGCCTGAACAGAGCTAACCTGCAGTGCAACAGTGAGGCTACCACAGGTGGCAGCAAAACAAGCCAGGTCAAATCCTAGACTGTAGCGCAGTGCCAAAGGAATAAGAAAACTCGCGGTCAGAGACTAGCCAGAGGGTCAGTAAACGGTCAGGAGCGGATAAGCCAAAAGACAAAGGACAGAAACAGGCAT
This sequence comes from Ranitomeya variabilis, assembly GCF_051348905.1. Taxonomy (NCBI): domain Eukaryota; kingdom Metazoa; phylum Chordata; class Amphibia; order Anura; family Dendrobatidae; genus Ranitomeya; species Ranitomeya variabilis. The sequence continues at coordinate 198,719,331 of NC_135233.1, forward strand.
TATCACCACTGTCCCCATTAAAAGGGAAGGTAATATAGAAAAACATTGGAAATCATATATCACCACAGATGGCGGTGCGACGCCTTATACTGCACACAACTGTGGAAGAGCCACAGTGGGTACTTCTGTCTCTCTTTCTACTTGGACCAACTTTATATTAACTTCCTCTACTCTTAAGTGAGGTTTGACAAAGACCCTGGCAGGGTCGAAACGTTACCTTGATTTCACTTATTGTCCTTTTCTGTGGTGATCATTTCCCATGCATGTAATAAACACAGACAGATCCTTTTTTGCAGCTTTACAATATTCATTGAGTGCGGCTGTTTCCTCTCCTGGCTACTGTATTGGACTTTGTCCACGTTCAGCCTGCACCTCCATTACAGCAGAGTGCGCATCATTTACCCTTTTGTTACACTCATTGATCACCCTCACTTTCAAAAAGTTTTTTCTAATATCTAATCTGTATCTTCTCCTTTTCTGTTTCATTCCATTGCTTCTCGTGTTTCCATGTACAAATGAGAATAAAGATGATCCCTTTATACTGTGACATCCCGTCAGATATTTGTAGGCATTATTAAGCCTCCTCTTAGCCTTCTTTTTTGCAAGCTAAACATTCCCAGATCCTTTAACAGTTCTTCGTAGGACATACTTTGCAGTCTGCTCACCATCCTGGTCGCTCTTCTCTGAACTTGTTCCAATTTTTCAATGTCTTTTTTAAAATGTGGTGCCCAGAACTGGATCCCGCTTTCCAGATGAGGCCTGAACAAGTAGGAGTAGAGAGGGATAATTAGTTCACGTGATCTAGTCTCTATGCTTCTCTTAATACATCCTAGAACTGTGTTTACCTTTTTTGCTGCTGCATCACACTGTTGACTCATGTGATGGGTCAACTCTGAGTTTACTCTGAGCATCAGCATGTTACGTGCCTACTGGATATGGGGAGAAGGCCTCTGCAGTTTTGCTCTGCTCAGATGCCCTCCATGCTATCTACATTATATTTTCCTTAAGAAGACAGGGTAGATCGAGTTGACTTGGGGGGGTACTGCTGTTAATACTCCACCTTTAACACTTTTGCATGTACCAAAGGAGAACCAAGAGCCAAAACTGCTGTCCGTCTCTTCCTGCTCTCACTCTGTAACCTTCTCCCCTTGTGTGTTTTAGTCATTTCCAGTAGCCAGTTCTGTTTTTTTTCTTTGCTCAGACTTCCTTGCTATGTACAGACTACACACAGAAGCTCATCAGCTATTCTGTACTGTCCTCTGTGAAACTTTTTTCCGGGAACTAGCTCTCTAACTGTAGAGCCCTTTTCACTGTTACTCTGTTTAAAAACAAAGACTAAATAAAAAAAATCAAAACAAAACTCAAAATAACAGCAAATGGTACATGTTTCAACCCACGCATTGATTTTATCCTTGTGATAGCTGTTAGGCTGTTGTTAGCAGTTAAGTTGTGAAATAAACCACAAATGCTCCACCATGAGTGAACGGACCTAAATATAAATCATTCAACCTTCTCTTTTCTCGAGATATAAAACAAACACAACAAATTAACAGAAGGCCAATTAACGAAGTCTTAGACTTCACTAATGATATTTTTTCCTTTTTTTTCCTAGTAATTTGTATCACTCAGTAGCAGCATTATGTGAATTCAGATGATCAGCATGAGGCGTACATCAATAATTATTATTATTATACTTTTTTCATTCCATGGTGCTTTACATGTGAACGGGGCAAATATAGACAAGTACAATAAACATGAGTAAAACAAGGCACACACAAGTACAGGAGGAGAGAGGACCCTGCCTGCAAGGGCTCACAGTCTACAGGGGATGGGTGAGGATACACTAAGAGAGAGTAGAGTTGGTCATGCGGCGGTTCAGCAGATAGAGGATCACTGCAGTTTGTAGGCTTGTCGGAAGAGGTTGGTCTTCAGGTTCCTTTTGAAGGTTTACGTGGTAGGCGAGAGCCTGATGTGTTGGGGTAGAGAGTTCCAAAGTATAGGGGAAGCATGGGAGAAGTCTTGTATGTGGTTGTGGGAGGAAGATATGAGGGAGGAGTAGAGAAGGAGATCATGAGAGGATTGAAGGTTGCGTGTAGGTAGGTACCGGGACACTATGTCACAGATGTATGGAGGAGACAGGTTGTGAATGGCTTTGTATGTAATTGTTAGTGTTTAGAACTGTAGCCTCTGGGCAATAGGAAGCCAATGAAGGGCCTGGCAGAGAGGAGAGGCTGGGGAATAACGGAGAGACTGGTGGATTAGTCGGGCAGCAGAGTTTAGGATGGATTGAAATGGTGCCAGAGTGCTAGAGGGGAGGCTGGAGAGTAGAAGGTTGCAGTAGGCGAGGCACGAGATGATAAGGGCATGGACGAGTGTTTTTGTGGTTTCATGGTCAAGGAATGCACGAATCCGGGAAATGTTTTTGAGTTGGAATTGGCAGGAAGAGGCAAGGGCTTGGATATGTGGCTTGAAAGAGCGGGCAGAGTCTAGGATCACCCCGAGGCACCGAGCGTACGGGACTGGGGAAAGTGAACAGCCATTGACATTGATGGATAGGTCGGGTGGAGGGGTAGAGTGAGGTGGGGGAAAGATGATGAATTCTGTTTTGTAAATGTTCAGTTTTAGAAAGCGAGCAGAAAAGAAAGATGAATAGCAGACAGACATTGTGGGATTTTGGTCAGTAAGGAAGTGAGGTCAGGTCCAGATAGGTAGTTCTGTGTGTGATCAGCATAGAGATGATATTGTAAACCGTGGGATTCTATGAGCTGTCCCAGGCCGAAGGTGTAGATGGAGAAGAGTAGGGGTCCTAGAACTGAGCCCTGAGGAACACCGACAGACAGGGGGCGAGATGAGGAGGTGGTGTGTGAGAGGTAGACACTGAATGTTTGGTCTGTTAGATATGATGAGATCCAGGATAGGGCCAAGTCTGTGATACCAAGAGATGAGTAGTGTGGCTTGCTCTTGGCGGTTAGTAGGTCGTTGGTCACTTTAGTTAGGGCAGTTTCAGTTGAGTGATGTGGTCGGAAGCCAGATTGTAACCGGTCAAAGAGGGAGCAGGAGGAGAGGTGGGAGGACAGTTCAAGATGGACATGCTGTTCAAGTAGTTTTGAGGCATAAGGGAGAAGGGATATCGGGCGATAGCTGGACACAGAGGATGGGTCAAGGGACAGTTTTTTGAGGATAGGTGTGATTGATGCATGTTTTAAGGATGAGAGGAAGACACCATTTGTAAGTGAGAGGTTGAAGAGTTGTGTTAGGGTTGGGATGAAGACTTTGGCGAGGTTAGGGATGAGGTGGGACAGGAGTGGGTCAAACGTGCAAGTGACACCCAGTGTTTGACAGAAGCGTGGAGAGCTGATCGTCTGTCATGATGGAGAAGCTGGCTTTGGAAGAACAGGGCTGAGCAGTCAAGAGGAGGGGCATTGGGGGCTGCCGGCCAAAGCTTTGTCTGATGTTATCTGTTATCAATCTTCTGCTTAAAGAAAAAGGCAAAGTCTTCAGCAGAAATGAAAGGAGAGGGAGGAGGTGCTGGGGATGGAGTAGAGAATTGAAAGTGTTGAAGAGATGTTTAGGGTTGTGAGTCAGGGAGGATATGAGAGATGAGAAGTAGGTTTGTTTTGCGGCAGTGAGAGTAAACTTGAAGCTGGCGAGGGACTGCTTTTATGCGATAAAGTGCTCAGCAGAACGAGATCTCTTCCATCTTTGCTCTGTGACCCTGGAAGCCCATCTCAGTTCTTTGGTCAGGCTGGTCAGCCAGGGCTGCCTCTTGATTGTACGAGTTTTGGTATGCATGAGGGGGGCGGCCAAATCAAGTGTAGCCGTTATTGTGGTGCTATAAAAAGTGGCAGCAGCATCTGTGTCATGGAAGGAAGCTTTGTCTGTAAGAGGGAGAAGGGACTCTTCTGTAAGAAGGGAGAGTGAGTGTAAATTGAGGTGCTTGTGATTTCTGCGAGGGTGAGTGAGTTTGTGGAGTGGGGGTTGCACACTAGGAGAGGAGAGGGAAGAGAATGTCAGTAGGTTGTGGCCAGACAGGGGGAGGGGTGAGTTAGTGAGATTAGTAAGGAAACAGAAGCGGGTGAAGATGAGGTCCAGTGTGTGGCCATGTTTGTGGGTGGCTGCGGAGGACCATTGAGTGAGACCAAAGGAGGCAGTCAGCGATAAAAGTTTAGAGGCAACTGGGGTGGAAGTGTCAGTGGGGATATTGAAGTCACCCATGATGATAGTGGGGATGGCAACTGAGAGGAAATGAAGTAGCCAGGTGGTGAAGTGGTCAAGAAAGGTGGAGCTGGCTAGTTCTGGGGGGGGGGGGGGGGGCGGTAGATGACAGCCAGCTGGAGGTTGTAGGGGGAGTAGATGCAGATGGAGTGCACCTCAAACGAGGGAAGATTAGCGGAGGGTGGTAGTGGAATTGAGGTAATGGAGCAGGTATCAGACAGGAGCAAGCCAATTCCTCCACCAACTCCAGCCCTCAAGAGCCACCAACAGGTCATGTCCTCAAGATCTCCTTGGTATGGCCCGGTGATGGAATCATTACCTGTGCAGGTGATGCATTTATCACCTGGGCAATACTAAGGAAATACTGAGAACATGACCCACTGTTGGCATTTGAGGACTGGAGTTGGGGAATGCTGATATGGAGTATATGGGGACAGCATTCACAGCTCCTTATGTAATTCAGAAGTTTAGTATGATTACCGCATAATAATTAAGCAATGTTTAGAGCACATGTACCATCCTTCAGCAGGCATATGGAAGTGGTTCTGTGAGTTAAACTGCAGTCAGTAATAAGAACTGTACCACGGAAATAGCAGTACCTGAAATAGTGTTGAAAGAAAACATAGGGTTCATAATACAACTTTTTTTAGGGATTAAAATATGTATCACCTATTCAAATTTACATACAAAGTAGCCATAAAAATTTTAAAAAAACCACCACATTTTAGCTGCAGATGTCAAACATCTGAGCATTTAGTGTTCTACTTAGCAGGATAGAAGAAATTGGGGGTGATTGTGGGGTTTATTTTAGGGAATTCTTTCTTAGTCCTTTTTGATGGATTCTTTTACAGATACAGGCACACACAGACACACAATTCAAAGATTTAGTCAAATTTTTCCCTTTTTATCTTTGGTTTCAAGTGTGATTTTCATATTGCCCACACCTGTTACTTGCTACAGGTGAGTTTGAATGAGCATCACCTACTTGAAACAAAGTTGTTTACCCACAATTTTGGAAAGGATCCAACATTTTTTTCCACCAATTTTGGGGGTTTTGTGTGAAATTATGTCCACTTTGCCTTTTTTTCTCTGTTTTTTTTTTGTGTTGTTCCAATACACACACATTAAATAAGCAAGTGTATAAGAAAACATGTGTAATTGCAATAATTTTCTGGGAGTAAGGCTAGTTTCACACTTGCGTTTTTGTCTGCATGCGTTTTTAAAAAAAACGCATGTGTGAAAAACGCATGTAAAAGCGGTAAAACGCATGCGTTTTTTAGACGCATGCGTTTTTATAGAAAAACACAAGAAAACACAAGAAAACACAAGAAAAAACAAGAAAAAACAAGAAAACCCTAACCCTAACCCTACCCCTAACCCTAACCCTAAACGTGACTGAAATACGTGGCACTGAAATACGTGCAACTGAAATACGTGGTACTTAAATACGTGGCACTTTAATACGTGGCACGTGGCACTTAAATACGTGGCACGTGGCACTTAAATACGTGGCACGTGGCACTTAAATACGTGGCACGTGGCACTTTAATACGTGGCACGTGGCACTTAAATACGTGGCACGTGGCACTTTAATACGTGGCACGTGGCACTTTAATACGTGGCACGTGGCACTTAAATACGTGGCACGTGGCACTTAAATACGTGGCACGTGGCACTTAAATACGTGGCACTTAAATACGTGGCACGTGGCACTTTAATATGTGGCACGTGGCACTTATATATGTGGCACGTAGCACTTAAATACGTGGCACGTGGCACTTTAATATGTGGCACGTGGCACTTATATATGTGGCACGTGGCACTTATATATGTGGCACGTGGCACTTAAATACGTGGCACGTGGCATACGTGGCACTGAAATACGTGATACGTGGCACTTAAATACGTGGCAATATGACTGTCAGAAAATGTTCATTAAACGGTTAGGGGTGAGGTTAGGGGTAGAGTTAGGGTTAGGGTTTGGATCCCTTTATCACCTTGATGGTGGTGGGTGACTTTTTAGTGTGTTTTCTGGTTTTTTTCTATAAAAACGCATGCGTTTTTAGCGCAAACAAACGCATGTGCTTAAAAACGCATGCGTTTACATAGACAGCAATGCATTTTTTTGCCGCGAAAAAACGCATGCGTTTTTTCGCGGCAAAAAAACGCGCAAGAAAATACTGCAGGTAGCATTTTTGAAAATGAACGCATGCAGTCAAAAAACGCATGCGTTTGAAAACGCGACCAAACGCATGTGCAAAAAAACGCATGCGTTTTCAATGTTAAATATAGGAAAAAAAAACGCATGCGTTTTTTGTGCAAAAAACGCTGCAGACAAAAACGCAAGTGTGAAAGCAGCCTAATACTTCATTTTTTGGGACAATTTCAAAGATGCCAACACTTACGGCCATGACTGTATTTATAACTGTTAACTCTTTGTAGCACCAAACAGACATTTAAGAATTAGTGAACAAACCCTGTTCACACTGCCACTACATAGAATTTATTACATGATGTTGTATAGTAGATACAATATTTTTGAAGAAAGGATGGAGAGGAGGGAACTATTTCAGTAAAATATCTGGGATCAAATTCAAATGTATTTTTAATCTGAAACTACGATATCAAACTTTTTGCTTTTTAAGAGGGTAATGTATTTACTTATTTATCCACTTCTTTCTTTCTACATTATGCTATTTTAGAGAATCTAAACTTTTTAGATTTATTATTTTTGGTAGACTTAACACTTTTTCTAGTTTTCATGATATGCAAATATTTATTTTCCTCATATTTACAGATACTGTATGTATATTGTTTTCTAAACTGAATATCAATAAAGAGTTAATTTTATATAGCTAATTTTAATCAGATACACGGCAGGGGCGGACATGCCGCATGTGGAGCCAGTGTGGCTGAATCAGGGCCCGGAGGTGGAGGGGTGCCCCTGCAGGGCGGCTAACACTGAGGGCAATCTGGCCTGTTTATCTGGCCCTGTGGCTCCTGGCCAGATTGCCCTCATATGCGGTGGGCAGGGAGCGATCCCTGCAGCTCCGCTGCCTACAGAAGAAAGTGGCAGTGGAGCTGCAGGAATCCGTCCTGCTTCCTGCCCGTGTCTGCAGGTGAATGCATGGAGAGGTGTGTGGTGCTGTTTGTGTGTTTATGTGTGTGTCGCGGGGGTGTTGAAGAGAGCAATGATGGGGATGGTGGGGAGAAAGCAATGATGGAGGTAATAGAAAGGGCAATGATGGGGATGGTGGGGGAGAAAGCAATGATGGAGGTGGCGGAAAGGTCAATGATGGTGGTGGTGGGGAGAAAGCAATGATGGAGGTGATGAAAAGGGCAATGATGGGGTGGTGGGGGAGAAGGCAATGATGGAGGTGATGGAGAGGGCAGTGATGGGGATGGGGGTGGAAAGTAATGATGGAGGTGATAGAAAAGGCAATGATGAGGGTGGTGAGGGAGAAGGCAATGATGGAGGTGGTGGAGAAGACAATTATGGGGGTGCAGGGGAATGATGGGGATGGTGGAGAGGGCAATGATGGGGGTGTGGGGGCGACAGCAATGTTGGAGGTGGTGAAAAGGGCAATGATGGGGGTGATGGGGGAGAAGGCAATGATGGAGGTGATGGAGAGGGCAATGATGGGGTAGTGGGAGAGAAGGCAATGATGGAGATGGTGGAAAGGGCAATGATGTGGGTGGTGGGGGAGAAAACAATGATGGAGGTGGTGGAAAGAGCAATGATGGGGGTGGTGGGGGAGAAGGCAATGATTGAGATGGTGGAGAGGACAATGATGGGAGTGGAAGGGGAGCACAATGATGGAGATGGTGGAGAGGGTAATGATGGAGATGATGGAGAGGGCAATGATTGGGGTGCTGGAGAGGGCAAAGATTGAGGTGGGGATAAGGCAATGATGGGGTGGTGGAGAGGGCAATGATGGCGGTGGTGGAAAAGGCAATGATTGTGGTGATGAAGAGGGCAATGATGGAGGATGGAAGAGAACAATGAAGGTATGTGGGGGGAGGACAATGAGGGATGTGGGGGATTAGGATGGGAGGAAGGGGGACTTATAATGGACTTACAAACAGGGGATGGTGGTGCAAGATGTTAGATATGGATGTAAAATTAATTGGGTGGTGGAGGAGGATGCTAATCCCCTGATAGTGTATTCTCCCGCTTCCAAATTCATTTTAATGCTATCAAGGACTTACAATGAATGATCGTCACACAGGACAGGGACTAAGGCTATGTGCACATGTTCAGGATTTGCAGGAGAAAATTCTGCTGCATATCCTAATGTGTTGGCAGGAAGAAAGTTGCGTAAAATACATTTTTTTACCACATTTGTGCCATGATTTTGTTACGCATTTTTCACCAATAGTACGGGTGAAATACACTGCAAGAATTGACATTATGCAGATTTTAATCTGCTGCAAATTTGCAAAGAAAAAATAAGCAATATGTCCATGAGACTTCAGGGATCTCATTCACTTTGCTTGTACTGTAAATTAACCTTGCATATATTCCGTGTGCACATAGCCTTACAGATAATTGGGGAGAGTTACAGACTGAATAATTTATATTATTGGGAGTCACAGATTATAGTTAATAGGGGGCACAGTGCTGCTTATCATTTTAGATTTTTAATGGTGCGTGGCTAATAGTTTATTAATGGAGGGGTACTTATCTGTATTCGTGGGGAGACCGATGTATGTATACAATGTATGTGACCTTGTTATTTTCAGGGCTGCGCAGATCATCGTGACAAGATGAGTCGTGGCTGGGAGATGTCAGCATGAAGGTCTGACCAGATGAAGAAGAAACAGGAGAAAGCTACTCTAATTAGACTGGATGTCAGCGGTAAGTGCCTGGATGTAGATAATATTCTGTATCTGCACTGTGTGACGTGGAGTGATAATGTTATCTGTAATATCCCTTATTCTACATTCTCACATTTGTGTGAAATGTCCATTCACACATACATGAAAATCACGGATCTGAGAATAAGATCTGAAGGTTAGAGAATGTAATGTTCTGATCTGATTTTGAGGATCAGAATAGGACATGCTCTATGAGTCTGTAAAAGCACGCAGCACACCGACACTGCACACGGATACAGGAATGTAGCCACATTATGTATAGCATAGTCCCTTAGAAAATAGTGTACTCACTTATTATGTATAGCACAGTCCCTTAGTATATAGTGTACTCACTTAATATGTATAGCAGAGTGCCTTAGTATATAGAGAACTCACTTATGTACAGCACAGTCCCTTAGTGTATAGTGTACTCACTTATTATGTATAACACTGTCCCTAAGGCTACTTTCACACTAGCGTCGTACTCGGCCCGTCGCAGTGCGTCGGGCCGACGTACCGACGCTAGCAGTGAATGCGCCGCACAACGGGGGCAGAGGATGCATTTTTCCAGCGCATCCGCCGCCCCATTGTGAGGTGCGGGGAGGTGGGGGCGGAGTTCCGGCTGCGCATGTGCGGTCGGAAATGGCGGTCCGTCAGCAGCAAAAAACATTACATGTAACGTTTTTTGCAGCCGACGGTCCGCCACAACACGGCGCAACCGTCGCACGACTTTTGCGACGTGTGGCAAAGCGTCGCAATGCGACGCTAATGCAAATCAATGATGAAAAAATGCATCCTGCAAGCACTTTTGCAGGATGCGTTTTTTCAACCAAACGACGCATAGCGACGTGCAGTGCACGACGCTAGTGTGAAAGTAGCCTTAGTATATAGTGTACTCACTTATTAGGTATAGCACAGTCCCTTAGTATATAGTGTACTCACTTATTATGTGTAACGCAGTCCCTTAGTATATAGTATACTCACTTATAATGTATAGCAGAGTCCCTTAGTATATATTGTACTCACTTATTATGTATAACAGAGTCCCTTAGTATATAGTGTACTCACTTATTAGGTATAGTACAGTCCCTTAGTATATAGTGTACTCACTTATGTATAGCAGAGTGCCTTAGTATATAGAGAACTCACGTATTGTGTATAGCACAGTCCCTTAGTATATAGTGTACTCACTTATTATGTATAACAGTCCCTTAGTATATAGTGTACTCACTTATTAGGTATAGCACAGTCCCTTAGTATATAGTGTACTCACTTATTAGGTATAGCACAGTCCCTTAGTATATAGTGTACTCACTTATGTGTAACACAGTCCCTTAGTATATAGTATACTCACTTATAATGTATAGCAGAGTCCCTTAGTATATATTGTACTCAATTATTATGTATACCACAGACCCTTAGTATATAGTGTACTCACTTATTAGGTATAGCACACTCCCTTAGTATATAGTGTACTCACTTATGTATAGTAGAGTGCCTTAGTATATAGAGAACTCACTTATTGTGTATAGCACAGTCCCTTAGTATATAGTGTACTCACTTATTATGTATAACAGTCCCTTAGTATATAGTGTACTCACTTATTAGGTATAGCACAGTCCCTTAGTATATAGTGTACTCACTTATTAGGTATAGCACAGTCCCTTAGTATATAGTGTACTCACTTATTATGTATAACACAGTCCCTTAGTATATAGTGTACTCACTTATTAGGTATAGCACAGTCCCTTAGTATGTAGTGTACTTACTTATGTATAGCACAGTCTGTTATGATCCTAGTGGCAAGGATCGCAGGTCGGACTAGCTAAGTAACTGAACAGACTACTAGCTCTGGGGAAGTGGTAACTAGATTGACCGCAACCTGATCCTATCCGCAAACAACTATAGGCAGCCGTGGAACGTTACCTAAAAATCCTAGACGTCTCGTCACGGCCTGAGAAACTGACTATTCCTGGAGGGAAAGTAAGTCCTCACTTGCCTCAGTGGAATGACCCCAAAGATATAGAATAGCCCCCCACAAATATTAACGGTGAGTTAAGGGGAAAGCACAAACGCAGAGATGAAATCAGATTTAGCAAATGAGGCCCGCTAATACTTGATAGCAGAAAATAGGAAGGGAACTGTGCGGTCAATAAAAAACCCTATTCAAAATATCCACGCAGAGATTGCTCAAGCCCCCGCACCAACTAACGGTGCGGGGGAAGCAACTCCGTACCCCAGAGCTTACCAGCAAAAAGAAATCACATATTAGCAAGCTGGACTAGACTCATCATACACAGAAATCATATTGCAGGCAGATGAGCAAAAAATATTCAAACAGAACTTAGCTTATCCTGAAGAGGCAGAAAACGAGATAATCAGGAGTAATCAGAATAGCACTGAATACATTGACAGCCGGCAACAAGTGGAAGTGAAGCAGAGCTAAATAGGAGCCTCCCTGGTGAATAACGAGGCAGCTGATCCAGCAGACCCGCAGGATAATAAACCAAACCACCAGGGGGAGCCAAAAAACCAAAGTCACACAATACCATCTGTGACCACAAGAGGGAGCCTGAAAACGGAGTTCACAACAACAGTCCCTTAGTATATAGTGCACTCACTTATTATGTATAACACCGTTCCTAGTTACATTGTTTTCCTCTTTTAATATGTATTGCACAGTCTCTTATTACGTACTATTCTCTCTAGTTATATATGGTGCCATCCCTTACAATGTAGCTTCCTCTGCTGTTATGTACAGCACTGTCTCTTACATAGTATATTCTTGTTATTTTTGTTATTCACAGCACCCTCTTTTATTACATAGTCTCCTCTCTTGTCAGAAATAAAATGACTGCTGATGGAGCACTCGGTGACCAGACAACCAGTCCATCAGCTCCTCCATTAGAAAAGAAGCTTTCCTATGCTCCATCAGCCGTCATTGCATTACATCTAACAAAACAAGATGGTATGTAATAAAGACAGGGCTCTATATAATCTGATATGTAAGGGACTTGCGCCAGATTTGAAAATTTGATCTATTTGTACAGCCATTTCTTTTTGTCTGTGCACACTTGTGGTTATGTCCTGAGGAAGAGGTCATTTGAACCTTGAAACGCATTGGATTAAATCACTTTCGTTTATTTGAACACCTTGACTTTACATTATTATCGGCAGCGTGGACTATATCCACAAATCCTCTATCCTGTCTTATCTGATACGGTCACTTGCAGACCCGTGGATCTGCTGCAGCTGGAATCCTCATTGAGATCTATATGCAGGGGCGGACTGGCCCGGGTTGCAGGCATGCATATGCCCCCCGGGCCGGTGCCTGAGCAGGTGCACAGGGCCGCTGGAGGACCGGCAGCGATTTTAATACATAGCGCTCCGAATCCCTCCAGCCGGCTCTTTAAAACTCAGCCAGGTCCTGTGTGCGCGCATTGCCCGAGCTGATAAGTGCCGCGGCGGCCCAAGCTAGTGCGCGAGCACGGCCGCGGTCCTGAGTCCTGCGCGTGCTCGTCTGCTGCCAGTGTCAGCGCGGGCAAGCAGGAGACCACGCGCGCACATGGAGATATTTGAAAAGTCCGGCGCGCATAGGGCGCCTCCACCTGACTGTCTGACGCTGGCCCGCCTGCACCAGCGTCAGAGAAGACTGCTGCTCACCAATGCCTGGAATCGTCTTCACCGCCGACGCTGGACAGGACCCGACCCACCTCAGCTCTTCATCCTCCCGACCCAATCTCAGGGACCTGGGTGAGTCCCAAGATGATTTTTTTAATGTATGTACAGCAGTTGCACTTATATAATGTGTATAGACTGCTATATATACATTATATAGGTGATGCTGCTGTATATAATCACTATACCACCTATATTATGTATGTATAGCAGTCTATATCTTATATAGATGACACTGCTACTGATGCGTATATACGTTATATAGGTGATACTGCAGTGTGTGTGTGTATATACACACACACACGTATGTATACACATATATGTACATGTATGCACAGCAGTATCACCTATATAACGTATGTACACATCAGTAGCAGTGTCACCTATATAAGATGTAGACTGCTATACATACATTACATAGGTGGTATAGTGATTATATACATCAGTATCACCTATATAATGTATATATAGCAGTCTATACACATGATATAGGCAATACCGCTACTGATGTGTACACTGATGTGTGTATATAGGTGATACTGCTGTGTATATATGTCGTTATATAGGCGATACTGGTGTGTATATACACACACAAACACGTACATATATACACAACAGTATCACCTATATATAACGTATATACACATTGGTAGCAGTATTGCCTATATAATGTATATAATATATATATATATATATATATATATATATATACACAGTATAGACTGCTGTATACATGATATATAGGTGATACTATCATTATACAGCAGCAGCAGTATCGCCTATATAATGTGTATCCAACATTTGCAGTATCACCTGTATAATGTATAGACTACTGCATATACTTTGTATAGGTGATACTGCTGTGTATAGTCGCACTATCTATCTGTGTCTAATATATATATATATATATAATATAATATTTTTTTTTTTTTCAGTTTCATCTATATAATGTGTGTACACCAGTCACAGTATCACACACAATATATAGGTGATACTACAACTATACACATTGGTCGCAGTATCAGCTATATATTGTATATACAGTAGTTTCAATGTAATATATATTCAGCAGTCGTGGTGTCTCCTATGTGATGTGTGCATCATAATCTTTATATATATAATTGTCTAAGGGTTACTTCCGTCTTTCTGTCTGTCTGTCTGTCATGGATATTCATTGGTCGCGGCCTCTGTCTGTCACGGAAATCCAAGTCGCTGATTGGTCCTGGCAAAACGCCCACGATCAATCAGCGACGGGCACAGTCCAGCAGCGAAATGGCCGCTGCTTACTGCCCTGCACTCAGTGTCCCGTCCATACTCCCCTCCAGTCAGCCCTCACACAGGGTTAATGGCAGCGTTAACGGACCGCCTTATGCCACGGTGTAACGCACTCCGTTAACGCAGCTATTAACCATGTCTGAAAAACTTTTTACTATTGATGCTGCCCATGCAGCATCAATAGTAAAAAGATCTAATGTTAAAAATAATAATAATAATAATATTAAAAAAAAAATGGTTATTCTCACCTTCCGACGTCGCCCGCTGTCCATGGCAGTGCAAGCGGATGCCAAGGATGCTATGCACGCAGGACCTGGAATGACGTCATGTGACCGTGACGTCATCCCAGGTCCTAAGGGCATAGCAACCCTGGGACCGGAAGCCGCCGCGTGCACCGCAGAGGCGCCAGGACTTAAAGGGGCCTTCGGAACATGAGTATATGTTTATTTTTTATTTTAATTCTTTTTTTTTACCACGCATATAGTGCCCACATTGCTATATACTACGTGGGCTGTGTTACATACTGCGTGGGCTCTGTTATATACTACATCTCTGTGCTATACACTATGTAGCCGGGCAATACACTAAATCGCTATGCTTTATACTACGTAACCTGTGTTATATACTCTATGCGAAGTGTTATATACTACTTCTATGTGTTATATACTACGTGGCTGTGCAATATACAACGTGACTGTGCAATATACAACGTGACTGTGCAATATACTACATGGCTGTGCAATATACTACGTGCTCTGTGCAATATACTACGTGCTCTGTGCAATATACTACGTGGCTGTGCAATATACTACGTGGCTGTGCAATATACTACGTGGCTGTGCAATATACTACATGGCTGTGTTATATACTACGTGGCTGTGCTATATACTGCGTGCGCTGTGCTGTTATATTCTACTTGGCTCTGTTATATACTACGCAGCTATGTTATATACTTCGCCGGTTGTGTTACATACTACGTGACTGTGCAATATAGTACGTGGGCTGTGCTATATACTACCTACATATTCTAGAATACCAGATACGTTAGAATCGGGCCACCATCTAGTATAGTATAATGCTGTCCTAATTACCGTATATTGTAGAGATGTGTGTGTGTGTGTGTATAGAGAGAGAGAGAGAGTGAGAGTGTGTAGAGATGTTTGTATAGTGTAGAGATGTTTATATAGTATGGCGCTATGTATATAGTGTGGAATTCACACTATATATACACTGCTGCCACATCTCTACACTATATAATATATACACTGCTCTATATTCCTTAACACGGTATATAATATGCCGCTGTGTATTTAATAGATTGTAGTATACCGTATAAACTCGTGTATAAGCCGAGTTTTTCAGCATATTTTTTTTGTGTGAAAACACCCCCCTCGGCTTATATACGAGTCGTTGTCCCAAAAAAACGGTGGGGGCTGTGGCTAAAGCCTGGGCCGCTGCTAAGGAGAAATGAATATTCACTGCGCTGGCAGTGAATATTCATTTCTCTTATAGCGTTCACAGCCACAGCCTTCCAGCACACATCCCACTTACCTTCCCTGCACACCCTCGCTGCATCTCGTTCCGGCGCCAGCAGTTCTTCAGGCCGAGCGATCACGTGTCTTCCGCTCATTAAGGTAATGAGTATTCACCCCTCTCCATTCCCATAGGCGTGGGTAAATATTTATTACCTTAATGAGTGGGGGACACGTGATCACCCGGCTACAGGAGCTGCTGGCACCAGAACGAGATGCTGCGCGAGGGCATGCAGGGAAGGTAAGTAGGATGTGTTTTTTTTTTTTTTTTTATCGGAACCATGCATACATGAACAATGAAGGAACCATGCATACAAGGACGGGGATAAGGAGCCATACAAGGACGGGGATAAGGAGCCATGCATACAAGAATGGGAATAAGAGGCCCATGCATACAAGGACGGGGATAAGGAGCCATGCATACAAAAATGGGAATAAGAGGCGAGGGAGCCATGCATAACAAGGACGGGGATAAGGAGCCATACATATAAGGACGGGGAAGCCATGCAGTCAAGGATGGGGATGAGGAGCTATGCATACAAGGACGGGGATAAGGAGCCATGCATACAAGGACAGGGACGGGGGAGCCATGCATACAAGGATGGGGATAAGGAGCCATGCATACAAGGACGGGGATGTGGGGACAATGCATACCTGGCTTATACTCGACTCAATAAGCTTTCCCAGTTTTTTAAGGCAAAATTAGGTGCCTCGGCATATACTTGGGTCGACTTATACTCAAGTATATACGGTATATTGTGGAGCTGTGTATGCTTCTACTGTCCTGCATAAATGGTGTAATTCTCAGTATCTATTCTTATTATGTATGTGTGTATCTGTCTATCTATCACTCCGATTAATTGTGAGAAAAGTAGCGTACTCTTTATTGGCCCATGTGGCAACATTTCGGATCCATAACTGAACATTTCTCTGATATGGAAGTGAAATGTTGCCACATGGACTAATAAAGAGTATAAAAAAAAAACTGTTCCATTTTCTTCCACAAAAGTGGTCTGATTCTCCTCTCACTTGCTGTCCGTGTGCAGTAGTTTTTTTTTTTTCTCAGCAGATGTTGCAGTCTGATACACGGCGAGTCAGACCATTGAGGAGATGGAGAAATTAATTTCTCCGTCTCCTCCACACCTGTGCTGCGAGAGCATTGGAGCACTGACACTTGGCTCACACTCACAGCAGAGCAAGAGCCAAGTATCATTGGCAGATCACATCGGATGCCATATGCTGCTGTGATTCCACCCTAATGAGCACCTGTATTAAAGGGAACCTGTAACCCCCCAGGTGTTTTTAATTAAAAGAGCCACTTGTGCAGCACTACTGCTGCATTCCGTGAAGGTGGCTCTTTTAGTTCGGGTCCCTTCCAACGCTGAAATACCGTAATCGTTTTTAGAATTTGCCTGTCATACCTGTAGTTTGTCAGGGGGGCATGTCCTTTCCCCCCTGACACAAATGCCTTCCAGCCATCACTCAGTACTCTGCGTGCCGGGCGCCACCTCCTCTTCCTTCATTAGCGTCCCTGGCGCCTGCGCTGTAAGTTTTTTTCGGGCATGTGCAGTTTGTGCTGCCCTTCAAACATACAGCGCAGGCGCCGGGGATGCTAATGAAGGAAGAGGAGGTGGTGCCCGTCTCCGGAGCAGAGACTGCTGGGCGGCAGGAGGAGCGCTGGTCCCCTGTGAGGGAGATGCCACCTCTGCTGTGACTCCTCTGCAGAGTGGTCACTGGGCGCTGTCCTCCTCAGTCCTCTACCATCCTCTGGGCTCTCCTCGTCCCCAGGGTGTCCCCGGCGCCTGCCTGCGGTGTAATGAGCACCATGTACATGGACCTGTGGTCGATCATGCGCACTGCGGCGCCATTCACATGTGGCTCTTCAAATAACGCCTTTAAGAGGAGTGTTGAGGGGCAGGACAAAGCATAGCAAAATTCACTGATTGGGGATGGGGAGTGTTATAGTATGTGGGCTGGTGGGATTTGTGTGGCAGGGCTGTTTTTTTTGTCCCAGTCCGGCCCTGTCTGTGTGTGATTATACAGTGTGTGTGCGTGTCATTATACAGTGTGTGTGCGTGTCATTATACAGTGGGGCAGTGTGTGTGTCATTAATTATACAGTAGGGTTGTGCGTGTGTGTCATTATACAGTGGGGTTGTGTGTGTGACTGTCACTATAGAGTAGGACTGTGTGTGTCAATAAATAAATATATATTCGCATGCTTGCAGTAACAAGACCGCCTGTTCCCGGCACCAGAGAATCCTCAGTGCGCACGATATGAGGATTCACACATAGTGACTGTAGACATGTAAGATCCGACAACCCCTTTAAGGATGGGCCGCGACTCATGGGCCACTGCTGTGTGCTTGCCCCCCAGGCTAAAATTTGCCAGCCAGCCCCTGTCTATATGCCTTATCAATAGATCTATCAGTTTAGTGCAATCTGAATTGAATGAAATTTGTGTCCACGGATAAGACCTTATTGCCGCTGATTTCACCTACAGTTTATTTCTAGCAAAGTGTATTTGTGATACTCCCACACTCATAAAAGGCCTGTACTAAGTGCAAAGCCTGCCAACAATTACAAGCAGGGTCATCCATACACCCTTGAAATCACCAAATGTAATGCCTTATAAAAAAAATTAAGAAAGTGTAGTTGTGGCACTTCTACACTCATAAAGGCTTTGCACACAGTGCAAAACCAGGAAAAAATGATAACGAGGGTCATCTAATCATTCATAGGCCCTTGAATGCAACAACTGGTGGGCCTCATTCAAATATTTTGAAAGAATAGTTGATATACTCCTGGACTCATAAAGCTTTGTACAAAGTGAAAAGTCAGGAAAAAAGTATAAGGAATGTAAGACAGTCATCAATAGAACCTTGAAGGCAACAACTGGTGGCCTTCATTCAAGTATTTTGGAAGTGTAGCTGATGGACTCCTAGATTCATAAAGGCTTTACACAAAGTGCAAAGCCAGGAAAAGATTAAAAGTAGGGTCATCCAGTCATCTATAGACCCTTTACGGCAAGAACTGGTGGGCCTCATTCAAATATTGAAGATTAAAAGCCATTTTATGTGCTGCTGTCATCTGGTGGTGTGGAAAAGTTGGGGCTAATCCAGGTTTTGTTCATTTTTATCAGAGTGAGCCTGTCAGCATTGTCTGTTGACAGCCGAAAGCGCCTTTCTTTTATGATCTCACGGCGGCACTAAAAATCCGCTCAGACAAGACTCTAGCGGCAGGGCATCATAACACCTCCAGGTCATGAAGGGACAGCTCATGCAGGTGTCCAGATCTGAGACCCAATAGTTGAAGGTCACAGAGGAATTAGGGAGTACACTGGTTTTTTCGACCAGATATTGCTTGACCATCTTTTAAACTTTTCCCTTCTTGTTAAAAATACCTGTTCATCAGGGCCTGGACACTGGGATGGTGTCATGAAATTGCCCCAGGTTTTTAATAATGTACCCCTGCCTCTGCAGTACCTTGTGTGAGTCTTCTTCACCTATCCTCCTTGGTTGGGCAAGGAAGCTTGCCCCCTGCCGCTAGCGTTGTCTGATGGGAATTTTTACAACTTATTTTCCACAATGGCCTTCTGGTATAGCACCATTTTAATAGACCTCTCCGCTTCAGGAAGGAGAGATGCAAGATTCTCCTTGCAGTGTGGGTCTAGCAGGGTGAACAACCTGTATTTTTCTTGGCCAACATGAATATAATGCGAGGGTCATGAGAAAGCCAGCGGTACATAAAGTAGGCCATATCTGCCAAGCCCCCTACAGCCAACACTTCCCTGACTACTCGCCTTCCCCTCCTCCCCATCTCTTCTTACTCATTCTCCTCTTCAGCCCATCCACGTAGGATAGACTGGAGAAAGCTTATGTGGGTACTAAGAAAAAACACAAAAATTGAGCTTGGTTTAAGTTGGTATACATGCAGCACATAAAAGCATGTTCACATTGGCCATAAAGCATGCAAAGCCTACAAGAATCAAAATGAGCAGAAACCCTGCTGTAACTAAGTAAGTAAAAAGCAAAAGTGCATTTAAATAACACAGGGTTCTTAGTAATACTGTTTTTAATAAAAAATAGCATAAAAGCCATCCCACCATTGACAAGGTAACCCTGATCGGGACGGTCCTACTCTGTCTAATATTAAAAACCTTACCAAGTGTCAGAGTTGACCTCAGTGTGTGAATAAGGGCAGACAAAAACAGTATTACTAAGTATTACTGGCGGGAAATTATAGTTACATAGTTATTAAGGTTGAAGGAAGACTTTAAGTCCATCTAGTTCAACCCATAGCCTAACCTAACATGCCCTAACATGTTGATCCAGAGGAAGGCAAAAAAACCCCATGTGGCAAAGAGTAAGCTCCACATTGGGGAAAAAAATTCCTTCCCGACTCCACCTACAGCAATCAGACTAGTTCCCTGGATCAACGCCCTATCAAGGAATCTAGTGTATATACCCTGTAACATTATACTTTTCAAGAAAGGCATCCAGTCCCCTCTTAAATTTAAGTAACGAATCACTCATTACAACATCATACAGCAGAGAGTTCCATAGTCTCACTGCTCTTACAGTAAAGAATCCGCGTCTGTTATTATGCTTAAACCTTCTTTCCTCCAGACGTAGAGGATGCCCCCTTGTCCCTGTCTCAGGTCTATGATTAAAAAGATCATCAGGAAGGTCTTTGTACTGTCCCCTCATATATTTATACATTAAAATAAGATCACCCCTTAGTCTTCGTTCTTCCAAACTAAACAGCCCCAAGTGTAATAACCTGTCTTGGTATTGCAGACCCCCCAGTCCTCTAATAACCTTGGTCGCTCTTCTCTGCACCCGCTCTAGTTCAGCTATGTCTTTCTTATACACCGGAGACCAGAACTGTGCACAGTATTCTAAGGGTGGTCGAACTAGTGACTTGTATAGAGGTAAAATTATGTTCTCCTCATGAGCATCTATGCCTCTTTTAATACATCCCTTTATTTTATTTGCCTTTGTAGCAGCTGCCTGACACTGGCCACTGAATGTGAGTTTGTCATCCACCCATACACCCAGGTCTTTTTCATTGACGGTTTTGCCCAGAGTTTTAGAATTAAGCACATAGTTATACATCTTATTACTTCTACCCAAGTGTATGACCTTACATTTATCCCCATTAAAGCTCATTTGCCATTTATCAGCCCAAGCTTCTAGTTTACATAAATCATCCTGTAATATAAAATTGTCCTCCCCTGTATTGATTACCCTGCAGAGTTTAGTGTCATCTGCAAATATTGAAATTCTACTCTGAATGCCCCCTACAAGGTCATTAATAAATATGTTAAAAAGAACAGGGCCCAATACTGACCCCTGTGGTACCCCACTGCTAACCGCGACTCAGTCCGAGTGTGCTCCATTAATAACCACACTTTGTTTCCTATCCCTGAGCCAGCTCTCAACCCACTTACACATATTTTCCCCTATCCCCATTATTCTCATTTTATGTATCAACCTTTTGTGTGGCACCGTATCAAAAGCTTTTGAAAAATCCATATACACTACATCTACCGGGTTCCCTTGGTCCAGTCCAGAACTTACCTCTTCATAGAAGCTGATCAAATTAGTCTGACATGAACGGTCCCTAGTAAACCCATGTTGATACTGGGTCATGAGGTTATTGGCACCTCATTTGCTATACGCCAATCCTGTGGTACAGACCCTGTTATTATGGACTCTTTAAAGATTAAAAATAATGGTCTATCAATGACTGTACTTAATTCCTGTAGTACTCGGGGGTGTATCCCATCCGGGACCGGAGATTTGTCAATTTTAGTGATTTTTAGACGCCGCCGTACTTCCTGCTGGGTTAAGCAGGTGACACTTAATGGGGAATTTTTGTTATCACTGATCATATTGTCTGCCATGGGATTTTCTTGTGTAAATACTGATGAAAAAAAGTCATTTAGCATATTGGCTTTTTCCTCATCCTCATCCACCATTTCACCCAGACTATTTTTAAGGGGGCCAACACTATCATTTTTTAGTTTCTTACTATTTATGTAGTTAAAGAATATTTTGGGATTATTTTTACTCTCTCTGGCAATGAGTCTCTCTGTCTCAATTTTTGCTGCCTTGATTTGCTTTTTACAGAATTTATTTAATTTTCTGTATTTATTTAATGCCTCATCATCACTACCTACTTCCTTTAATTCTCTAAATGCTTTCTTTTTGTCACTTATTGCACCCCTTACAGCTCTATTTAGCCATATTGGTTTCCTCCTATTTCTAGTATGTTTATTCCCATACGGTATATACTGTGCACAGGTCCTATCCAGGATGCTAATAAACGTCTCCCATTTTGTTTGTGTATTTTTATGTCTCAGGATATCGTCCCAGTTAATTGCACCAAGATCATCTCTCATCCATTGGAAATTTGCCCTCCTGAAGTTTAGTGTCCTTGTCACCCCTCTACTACACATCTTATTAAAGGATACACGAAAACTTATTATTTTGTGATCACTATTCCCCAAGTGACCCCCAACCCTTATATTTGCTATGCGGTCTGGCCTGTTGGTTAATATTAGGTCTAGCAGTGCCCCCCTTCTTGTTGGGTCCTGAACCAGTTGTGAAAGGTAATTGTCTCTCATAGTTGTCAAAAACCGATTACCTTTGCTGGAACTGCAGATTTCTGTTCCCCAATCTATTTCAGGGTAGTTGAAGTCCCCCATAATAATGACTTCTCCTTGAGTCGCAGCTTCATCTATTTGCTTTACGAGGATATTCTCCATTGCTTCCATTATTTTTGGAGATTTATAACAAACCCCTATCAGTAATTTATTATTTTTTCCCCCTCCCCTTATCTCCACCCACAGGGACTCTACATTTTCATTAAATTCACCTATATTATCACGCCGGATGGGTTTTAAGGACGATTTTACATACAGACACACCCCACCCCCTCGTTTATCTGTACGGTCATTTCTGAAAAGGCTATAGCCCTGCAAGTTAACAGCCCAGTCATGGCTCTCATCCAGCTATGTTTCAGATATCCCCACCAAGTCATAATTATTGTTGTGAATTCCGTTCTTGGGCTCCCTCCGGTGGTTGTAAATGGCACTTTTGTGAATTCTGCCCTTGGGCTCCCTCCGGTGGTTTTGAGTGGATCTGCTGCTCCTTGGGTTTAGCTTTAGCAGCTGCTTCCACTGATCGTCTCTCCTGGCTCTGCTATTTAGCCTGGCTCTAGTCTTCAGCCAGTGCCAGCTGTCAATGTTTCTTGGTTGGATTCAGATCTCTCCTTGGATTTCTCTGATAGCCTGCTTCAGCAAAGATAAGTCATTGCTTGTTCTTTTGGTTGTCTACTTGCTGTGGACTTAATCGTTCAGCTTATGTTATGTTTTTTCTTGTCCAGCTTGTCAGTATGATATATTCAGCTTAGCTGGAAGCTCTGGGGAAAGCAGATTTGCCCCTCCACACCGTGAGTCGGTGTGGAGATTATTTTTGTAAACTCTGTGTGGATTTTTAGCTTTTAATACTGACCGCACAGTATCCTTTTCTATCCTGTCTATTTAGTTAGAATTTGCCTCCTTTGCTAAATCCTGTTTTCATTCTGTGTATGTCATTTCCCTCTCCACTCACAGTCAATATTTGTGGGGGGCTATCTTTCCTTTGGGGATATTCTCTGAGGCAAGATAGCTTTCTGTTTCCATCTTTAGGGGTAGTTAGTTCTCAGGCTGTGACGAGGTGTCTAGGGAGTGACAGGAACATCCCACGGCTACTTCTAGTGTTGGTGCTAGGATTAGGAACTGCGGTCAGTACAGATACCACCTCCTCAGAGTTTGTCCCATGTTGCTCCTTAACCACCAGGTCATAACAAATTATGCTCCAACAACATTAATTCTAATTCGTCCATTTTGTTGGCGAGGCTTCTGGCATTAGTATACATGCACTTGATGTTCCTCTCTGTACCTCTATTCTTTCTTAAATTATTAACTGTTCTAACCCCACCCCCATGCCACCGCCACCCCCAACTTCCTTATTTGTGCCCAGGTCTCTATCTGCCCTATCTTCCCCTCCTATAAATTGAATACCCTCCCCCCCAATCCCTAGTTTAAACACTCCTCCAACCTTCTAGCCATTTTCTCCCCCAGCACAGCTGCACCTTCCCCATTGAGGTGAAATTATAGTAATTATATCAACTGTGAATGATGCAAAAACGGGATGATTACAACATGAAATATACAGTGGATACAGAAAGCATTTATACCCCTTTACATTTTTCATTCTTTGTTTCATTTCAGCCATTTGGTAAATTCAAAATTTTTTATTTTTTCTCATTAACCCCTTTACCCCCAAGGGTGGTTTGCATGTTAATGACCATGCCAATTTTTACAATTCTGACCACTGTCCCTTTATGAGGTTATAACTCTAGAACGCTTCAATGGGTCCCGATGATTCTGACATTGTTTTCTCATGACATATTGTACTTCATGATAGTGTTAAAATTTCTTTGATATGACTTGCATTTATTTGTGAAAATAATGGAAATTTCATGAAAATTTTGAAAATTTGGCAATTTTCCAACTTTGAATTTTCATGCCCTTAAATCACAGAGAGATGTCACACAAAATACTTAATAACTAACATTTCCCACATGTCTACTTTACATCAGCACAATTTTGTAACCAAACTTTTTTTAGTTAGGAAGTTATAAGGGTTAAAAGTTGACCAGGGATTTCTCATTTTTACAACACCTTTTTTTTTAGGGACCTAAACACATTTGACGTCACTTTGAGGGGTCTATATGATAGAAACTACCAAACAGTGACACCATTCTAAAAACTGCACCCCTTACGGTGCTCAAAACCACATTCAAGAAGTTTATTAACCCTTCAGGTGCTTCACAGGAATTTTTGGAATGTTTAAAAAAAAATTAACATTTAACTTTTTTTCACAAAAAATTTACTTCAGATCCAATTTATTCAATTTTACCAAGGGTAACAGAAGAAATTGAACCCCAAAAGTTGTTGTACAATTTGTCCTGAGTACACCGATACCCCAAATGTGGGGTAAACCATTGTTTGGGCACATGGCAGAGCTCAGAAGGGAAGGAGCGCCGTTTGACTTTTCAATACAAAATTGGCTGGAATTGAGATTGGACGCCATATCGCGTTTGGAGAGCCCCTTATGTGCCTAAACATTGAAACCCACCACAAATGACACCATTTTGGAAACTAGACCCCCTAAGGAAATTATCTAGAAGTGTGGTGAGCACTTTGAACCCCGAAGTGCTTCACAGAAGCTTATAATGTAGAGCCATAAAAATAAAAAATCATATTTTTTCACAAAAATGGTCTTTTCACCCCCAATTTATTATTTTCCCAAGGGTGTCAGGAGAAATTGGACACCAAAAGTTGTGCAATTTGTCCTGAGTATGCTGATACTCCATATGTGGGGTAAACCACTGTTTGGCTGCATGACAGAGCTCGGAAGGGAAGGAGCGCCATTTGACTTTTCAAAGCAAAATTGGCTGGAATTGAGATCGGAAACCATGTCACATTTGGAGAGCCCCTGATATGCCTATGCGGCGCGCCCCCACACCGCCGCAGGGCCGAGGGGATACCCGGAGCCGGGCCTCTAGGTCTCAGTCTCGGGGTTGTCACGGTGGCTAGACCCGGTCCGTGGCCCTGTCCGTCAGTGGGGGACGTCCGGTGTAATAGGTGGTAATAATGGTGCGGTGCGGTGCAGTTGTGGGGTGTAAGTCGCAGTAAATAACGAGGACACCAGGTTGCAGTCTCTTTACCTCTTTACTGGAGATCTCTGAGTCCTCAGTCCGGAACACGGTTCACCAGGCTACGCAAGTCCGGCCGGTCCAATGGCACCTCCAGAGTTCTCCTCTCAGGTGGAAATCTGTGCCTTCCTTCTTAGCGCTATGTGTTGTAGTCCTTCCCTGCTGTGCTTACGGAAAGTAACCCCACAACGGTTGTGTCTGTTTCTTAAGTTCCCTCACAACTCGATTTGATGTTCCTCTGTAATCCACCCCTTCCCTGTATTCAGGTTGGAATGGCACCCGTTTGTCAGGTAGGCCTGGAGTTCTTCCGGGACCCTAGAGTCGCCCCTCTCCCGCAATTGCCCCCCAAGACTTCATAGGTGATATGTGGTAGACAGCCCGCCTGAGACCGACTGTCCTGCCGCTGTTTGGAGTATGGCTTGAAGCTGTATTCTAATCCACTCCCTCGGCGTTCCGGCCACCGGTATTGCGCCTCAGCAGGGCGCTGCCTCTTTCAACAAAACCCCTGCTGGTATTCTCCTTCTGCTTGATCTCGTTTCTCACTCAGCACAATCTATCTCGCTTCTAGTCCTTTCTTGAGTCCCGCCGCTTCCAGGAGCCTGCGCGGACCCGTTCGTTCTTTCAATGCCAAGCCTCTGCCAGGATCCCACCCCTGGCAGAGACCCTACAGTCTCTCCCTTCACAACACCCCCTGCCACAGGGTGTTGCTCCGTTCAATCCCGTCAGCGTTCTCTTCTAACTTCCTGCCTGACCCCCAGTTTACCCACTATGGTGGGGAGTGGCCTAATGAATAGCACCCTTAGCTCCCCCCGGAGGCCCAGCTGTGAAATATATTGGTGTCTGTGATACCTGATTGGAGGAACTCCTTCGGTGCCATCGAACGTACCATGGCTCCCCTTAGCGGCGAAGCCACAGTACTGCAACGACCAGAACTCTGGGGCGCTGCACTCCCCCCTGGTTAAACACAGTACTCCGGGACTGGGAAGAAAAACAACAATACAGATTAGTAAACAGACATACAATTTTGTTGAGTGCAAAACAATAAGTATACTTGAACAGGCTTCCCTTTATGGGAGGTGAGGACACTTTTAACGTTACAAACATGGTCAACATTATAAATTACAGGCTATGCATAACTCCTGTTACCCAACCGGGTATTCTACTTAGTGCAAATTCTGGAACAATAAATTAACATTGCCTTTAAGAAACATACACTCTTAGTTTACCAAAGGCCTTCCTATAATCACATTACAGGGTAAGGTAACTTCACATTCTCCTACTTTGAACCTGCAGGACCGCCTGTCCCTATGGCACCAGACCTACTGCCTCTCCTTTCTTTTACAGGACCGCCCTGTTCATCCAGGGCCTACTGCCTTTCTCTACTATACATGGTATAGACATAACATTCCTTTCGTTTAAAGAACTCTGAGCCAGCTCTACTCGGCTCCTTTAAGGACTCACTCTCTAACCCCTACGGGTCACTCTCTGTCCTTAGTAACAAAGTAACTTTCAATGGGGACGCGGGGTTTACCTTCTATCCTCACCTTCATTATTACTTTGCTTACTTTCAACTATGCAGACCTCCATCTCTACCCCTACGGGCTCTCTGCATCTTTTCTTTCTGCAAACATTATTTAGACATTTCAACAAATTCAACACATATAACTTAGCATGTAAAACAGTTACATTTCTTTTCAAGGCATCATTATGGCATTACTGTTCTGCAACAGTATCTCTCTCAAGTTCAGTTTCTCACATCCCCTTTAAGAGGAGACCAAGTCTTTCTAAGGTAGCTCGTCTTCTCAGCCTACCAGCCCATGCAAAGGTTCCGGCATGGTATCTTCGCAAAGTGTCTTTAACTAGAACCGGTAGGAAAGGTATCTTCACAAAGTGTCTCTGGCTCAAACCAATAGGGCAAATATCTTCGCAAAGTGTCTTTGGCTAAAACCAGTAGGGAGCACCTTTCAGAAGGTGCAAACTATTTACAAGGGAAGTTCGAATCATGCACAGTCCATGATTTCTGCAGTTTGTGTAACTTTTGTGCAACAACTTCAGAAAAGGAAAACAAACAAAGAGGATCCCGGGTTAGCAGAGGGATCCATTAACCCTGAGCGGGTTTAGCAGCAACAGGAACAAAAGAACAAACAGTAACTATTTACATTTTCATAAAGCAATAAAATCTTACTGGGGTTCTACGTGAGGTGACCTTCTTCCTGGCTTCACCAGACTCACAGATCGGCCCGGTGAGCCAGGACGCCGTTCTGGTCCCAGTAAGGATAGAATCCCTCTCCGGGAGGTCCTTCTCGTCGGTAGGCGTACCCGCCTCTCCGGGGCGCGGTGAGGTCGAACTTCCCCTGGTTCCGCGGGGTCAGGTCCCGCTGCCTTTCCTCCAGGACTATCCTCTTCTGGTGTCCCAGCAGCAGCCTGGAGGGCGACACATCGTTGGACCCCCCGGGCAAACCAGCCCGTCTCACTGGTGTTCTTTCTCCACCTCGTATAGGTGACGGCGTCCCCCGGCTCCAGATTGCAATCAGACCGCCTGCCAGAAGGTTCCACCTCTTCTCGGTCCACCCGGACCTGGATCGGCTCCCCGATCTCCTGTATGACCCCTCTCCCTTGCTGGGGATGGAAGGCCACCACAACACCCCAGTGTGAGGGCGAAATCTCGGGGACACTAACCAAGTCCACTTGTTCTGCAGGCTGGGGCCGGCTCCGCCACTCTGCCATAAGGCGCCGTAAGTGCTCCGCATCCGGCATGATCTTCAGACCCGGTGCAGGTAGGGCGCCTTCAGCTGGGTCCGGGTAAGGAGCAATGGGAGACAGCTTAATCTCGGTGGGTTGGCCCACCCGGGTGAGCACGCGGGCATCGGCCCTCAGTCGGCGGGTCAGCTGGCGGGCCTCGGCCGCAGCCACACGTTCCTCCGATAACGGCGTCGGAGGTCGGCCCATCAGGGACTCGGTAAGGGTCAGACCTCCCAGCAGCGGTGCCTCGGAGCCTATCTCGGACGCCGCGGCCTCAGACTGAGCCGACTCAGCTCCGCGTGGTGCTTCGGGTGCCGCCATCTTTTTCTCCTCTCCCGCGTCTTCTTCCTGCGGTCTCTTCCGTGGGCGGCCCCGTCCCCATGGTCTCCACCCTCCGACCAAGATCAGGAGGCGTACCTCAGCTGTTGACGGGCACGTCCTCAGGACACAGAAATACTTAGACTGGGCGGCCATTACTGTTCGCGCTCTCCAGCTCGTCTACGCCCACTCCACGCCCCTCTTCTCTTCCTGCGCTTTCCTCAGCGCTGCAATGGCGGCGGATTTTGGCGGCAAATGGCACAGCACACAGTCTTGCAATAAAGTACAGTCCAAGCACAGTAAATCACAGTCTCTAGGCACACATGACCTGATTCTTCAGGCTTAAGTAGATCCTGTTCGTGACGCCAAGTCTGCGGCGCGCCCCCACACCACCGCAGGGCCGAGGGGATACCCGGAGCCGGGCCTCTGGGTCTCAGTCTCGGGGTTGTCACGGTGGCTAGACCCGGTCCGTGGCCCTGTCCGTCAGTGGGGGACGTCCGGTGTAATAGGTGGTAATAATGGTGCGGTGCGGTGCAGTTGTGGGGTGTAAGTCGCAGTAAATAACGAGGACACCAGGTTGCAGTCTCTTTACCTCTTTACTGGAGATCTCTGAGTCCTCAGTCCGGAACACGGTTCACCAGGCTACGCAAGTCCGGCCGGTCCAATGGCACCTCCAGAGTTCTCCTCTCAGGTGGAAATCTGTGCCTTCCTTCTTAGCGCTATGTGTTGTAGTCCTTCCCTGCTGTGCTTACGGAAAGTAACCCCACAACGGTTGTGTCTGTTTCTTAAGTTCCCTCACAACTCGATTTGATGTTCCTCTGTAATCCACCCCTTCCCTGTATTCAGGTTGGAATGGCACCCGTTTGTCAGGTAGGCCTGGAGTTCTTCCGGGACCCTAGAGTCGCCCCTCTCCCGCAATTGCCCCCCAAGACTTCATAGGTGATATGTGGTAGACAGCCCGCCTGAGACCGACTGTCCTGCCGCTGTTTGGAGTATGGCTTGAAGCTGTATTCTAATCCACTCCCTTGGCGTTCCGGCCACCGGTATTGCGCCTCAGCAGGGTGCTGCCTCTTTCAACAAAACCCCTGCTGGTATTCTCCTTCTGCTTGATCTCGTTTCTCACTCAGCACAATCTATCTCGCTTCTAGTCCTTTCTTGAGTCCCGCCGCTTCCAGGAGCCTGCGCGGACCCGTTCGTTCTTTCAATGCCAAGCCTCTGCCAGGATCCCACCCCTGGCAGAGACCCTACAGTCTCTCCCTTCACAACACCCCCTGCCACAGGGTGTTGCTCCGTTCAATCCCGTCAGCGTTCTCTTCTAACTTCCTGCCTGACCCCCAGTTTACCCACTATGGTGGGGAGTGGCCTAATGAATAGCACCCTTAGCTCCCCCCGGAGGCCCAGCTGTGAAATATATTGGTGTCTGTGATACCTGATTGGAGGAACTCCTTCGGTGCCATCGAACGTACCATGGCTCCCCTTAGCGGCGAAGCCACAGTACTGCAACGACCAGAACTCTGGGGCGCTGCACCTAAACAGTGGAAGCCCCCCACAAGTGAAACCATTTTGGAAAGTAGACCCCCTAAGGAACTTATCTAGATGTGTGGTGAGCACTTTGAACCCCCAAGTACTTCATAGAAGTTTATAATGTAGACCCGTGAAAATAAAAAAATCATTTTTTTCATCAAAAATGATTTTTAGCCCGCAATTTTTTATTTTCCCAAGGGTATCCAGAGAAATTAGACCTCAAAAGTTGTTGTCCAATTTGTCCTGGGTACGCTGATACCCCATATGTGGGAGGTAATCACCGTTTGGGTGCATGGCAGAGCTCGGAAGGGAAGGAGCGCCATTTGGAATGCAGACTTAGATGGAATGTCTACAGGTGTCACATTGCGTTTGCAGAGCCCCTAATGTACCTAAACAGTAGAAACCCCCCACAAGTGACCCCATATTGGAAACTAGACCCCCCAAGGAACTTATCTAGATGTGTTGTGAGAACTTTGACCCCCAAGTATTTTGCTAAAGTTTATAACGCAGAGCCGTGAAAATAAAAATTCATTTTCAATTTTGTATTTTTCCAAGGGTAACAGGAGAAATTGGACCCCAAAAGTTGTTGTGCAATTTGTCCTGAGTACACTGATACACCATATGTGGGGGTAAACCACTATTTGGCAGAGCTCAGAAGGGAAGGAGCACCATTTTAATTTTCAACGAAGAATTGCCTGGAATTGAAATTGAATGCCATGTCGCGTTTGGAGAGACCCTGATGTGCCTAAACAATGGAAACTCCCCAATTCTAACTCCAAACCTAACTCCAACACACCCCTAACCGTAATCCCAACCCTAACCACACCCCTAACCCCAACACATCCCTAACCCAAACACACCCCTAACACTAATCCCAACCCTAACCACACCCCTAACCCCAACACACCCCTAACCTCAACACACGCCTAACCCTAATCCCAACCCTAACTCTAATCCCTATTCTAAACGTAATCCAAACCCTAACCCCAACTTTAGCCCCAACCCTAACCCTAATTTTAGCCCCAACTCTAACCCTAATTTTAGCCCCAACCCTATCCCTAACTTTAGCCCCAACCCCAACCCTAACTTTAGCCCCATCCACAACCCTAACTTTAGCCCCAACCCCAACCCTACCTTTAGCCCCAACCCTAACGCTAACTTTAGCCCTAACCCTAATGGGAAAATGAAAATACATTTTTATTATTTTATTATTTTTCCCTAACTAAGGGGGTGACAAGGGGGGGTTTGATTTACTACTGTGGGTTTTTATAGCGGGTTTTTATGTTTGGCAGCTGTCACACACTAAAAGTTGCTTTTTATTGCAAAAAAATAGTTTTTGCATCACCACATTTTGAGAGCTATAATTATTCCATATTTTGGCCCACAGAGTCATGTGAGGTCTTGTTTTTTGCGGGACGAGTTGATATTTTTATTGGTACAATTTTCAGGCACATGACATTTTTGATTGCTTTTTATTACGATTTTTGTGAGGCAGAATGAACAAAAACCAGCAATTTTTTTTGAGGGGGGCGTTTATACCGTCCCGCGTGTAGTAAAATTGGTTAAGCAGTTTTATTCTTTGGGTCAGTATGATGACAGCAATACCTCATTTATATAATTTTTTTATGCTTTGGCGCTTTTATAAAATAAAAACTATTTATATAAAAAATAATTATTTTTGCATCGCTTTATTCTGAGAAATATAACATTTTTATTTTTCTGGAGCTGTATGGGGGCTTGTTTTTTGTGGGACAAGATGACATTTTCAGCGATACTACGTTTATTTATATCCGTTTTTGACCGTGTGCTATTCTACTTTTTGTTCAGCGGTATGATGAGAAAGCATTGTGTTTTTTTTTTTTTGTTTTTTTGTTTTTTTAATGGTGTTTACTGAAGGGGTCAACTAGTGGGGCAGTTTTATAGGTTGGGTCATTATGGACACCGCGATAACAAATATGTGTACTTTTATTCTTTAAATTTTTTTAATTCAAATATTCATCTAATGATAGAATAAATATTGATTTTTTATCATTATTTGTTATTATTTTCTAAAATCTTTATACAATTATGTAATTTTTTTTTTTTAAATTCATTCTTAGTTTAACACTTTGTCCCACTATGGGACACTCATTTTTTGCAGGCGGATCGCTTCTATAGCATGCAGATCTGCATGTACACTGTACACTGACACTGAGAGACTTCCTGACATGCACGTCGCATGACAGGAAGTCCCTCAGCTATGGAGCCCCGGATGTCATCATGACGACATCAAGTCTCCATGGCAGCGATCAGGACCGCGTGCTGCGGGGTCTTTGATCTAAAGGCAGAGGTGCTGTCAGAGCTGACAGCCCCTCTGCCTGCTCCCGGAACGCTGTGATCAAGTTTGATCGCAGTGTTTCGGGGGTTAAAGTGCCGGGTGCAATCCGTGATGGGTGTCAGCTGTGACAATCAGCTGACACCCGGCCCCGATTGGCCGGACACCACCCGTGTGCGCAGCCGATCGGCTATGACGTACTATCCCGTCCATGGTCAGACAGGCCCATGGACGGGATAGTACGTCAGATGTCAGAAAGGGGTTAATGTACATTCTGCACTCCATCTTGACTGAAAAAAAAAATGTAGAAATTTTTGCAAATTTAATAAAAAAGAAAAACTAAAATATCATATGGTCATAAGGTCATAAGTATTCAGACCCTTTGCTCAGTATTGAATAGAAGCACGCTTTTGAGCTAGTACAGCCATGAGTTTTCTTGGGAATGATGCAACAAGTTTTTCACACCTGGGTTTGGGGATCCTCTGCCGTTCTTCCTTGCAGATCCTCTCCAGTTCCGTCAGGTTGGATAGTGAACGTTGGTGGACAGCCATTTTCAGGTCTCTTCAGATATGCTTAATTGGGTTTAGGTCAGGACTCTGGCTGGGCCAGTCAAGAATGGTCACAGAGTTGTTCTGAAGCCACTCCTTTGTTATTTTAGCTATGTGCTTAGGGTCATTGTCTTGTTGGAAGGTGAACCTTCGGCCAAGTCTGAGGTCCAGAGCACTCTGGAAGAGGTTTTCATCCAGGATATCTCTATACTTGGCCGCATTCATGTTTCCTTCAATGACAACCAGTCGTCCTGTCCCTGCAGCTGAAAAACACCCCCATAGCATGATGCTGTCACCACCATGAAACACTGTTGGGATTGTATTCGGCAGGTGATGAATAGTGCCTGGTTTCTCCCACACATACCACTTAGAATTATCAAAAACAAGGTCTATCTTCATCTCATCAGACCAGAGAATCTTATTTGTCATAGTCTGGGAGTCCTTCATGTGTTTTTTCGCAAACTCTATGTGGGCTTTCATATGTCTTGCACTGAGGAGAGGCTTCTGTCGGGCCACTTTGCCATAAAGGCCTGAATGGTGGAGGGCTGCAGTGATAGTTGACTTTGTGGAATTTTCTCCCATCTCCCTACTGCATCTCTGGAGCTCAGCCACAGTGATCTTGGGGTTTTTCTTTACATCTCTCACCAAGTCTCTTCTCCCATAATTGCTCAGTTTGGCTGGACGGCCAGGTCTAGGAAGACTTCTGGTGGTCCCAAACTTCTTCCATTTAAGGATTATAGAGACCACTGTGCTCTTAGGAATATTGAGTACTCTAGAAATTCTGTTGTAACCTTGGCCAGATCTGTGCATTGCCACAATTCTGTCTCTGAGCTGCTTGGCCAGTTCCTTTGACCTCATGATTGTCATTTGGTCCGACATGCACTATGAGCTGTGAGGTCTTATATAGACAGGTGTGTGCCTTTCCAAATCAAGTCCTATCAGTTTAATTTCACACAGCTGGACTCCAACGAAGGAGTAAAACCATCTAAAGGAGGATCACAAGGAAAGGTACAGCATGTGACTTAAATGAGTGTCTGAGCAAAGCGTCTGAATACTTATGACCATGTGATATTTCAGTTTTTCTTTTTTTATTAAATTTGCAAAAATTACTACATTTCTGGTTTTTTTCAGTCAAGATGGGGTGCAGAGTGTACATTAATGAGAAAAAAATGAACTTTTTTGAATTTACCAAATGGCTGCAATGACACAAAGAGTGAAAACTTTAAAGGTGTCTGAATACTTTCCCTACCCACTGTACAATATCAAATATACACTGAGTCCTCCTGCTCACTTTAAGTATTATAACAGTCTCTCATGGTATGTGTTTAACTACTGGCAAAGGTGCTTGTCCCAATGCATATAGACCACAGCATTATCTCTTATTCTAAAACAGGCCCTAGCGTGTTTCTCCATTTTTTTCTGCTAAGCTCAAATTCCTCCTGCCAAAGTCTAACAAGGCTTGCTGGGCCATCTTCGCTTCAACCACAGTCTGTTGTATTAGCCCAGACCAACCCCTGCACCATATGTCAGTGCTGGAAGCAAGGGCCTGGTTTACTCTTGCTTCCCGTTCACCACCGCAGGCATCCAAACCCGAGTGGAATCTCCTCACGGATCTTCGTTACTTGACCAATGGGGGATGTCTCTCTTATCTGGAGTGATGAGGGCTGGGACCCGGCTCTTGACTGGCATGGTCTGTACTCGAGGTCTTGATCAGCGCAGGTCTGGTTTTCGGGCATTGAGCGGCGTTATCTGGGTTCTGGGATTCATCTGGCACTGCCTGAGTTCTGCCTCCAGGCATGCCACAACCAGCTGTCTAGGGCTTTCTGCCACGGCTGGTCACCTTGGCCTCAGTGTCTCATTTGATGCACGTCCTGCCTGTTCCTTTACTTGGTGCCAAATCTGTTTCCATTTTGGCACACTGGCTTTTTGTATTGGGGAACTGCGTCATCAAGGTCCACTAACCTAGTGCTCCATCCAAAATCGTCTTTCCTGAAACTCGCCCTCTAACGTTCGGTTCCACAAGGTCCGGCTTGGACAGTAGATGGTAGTTTTCTTGCACAAATAGCGCACAGTGCTGGGGATTCTCATTTTTTATGGCATACCTTCTTAGATTTGCACTCTGCTTGGACATAGCCACACATGATGTGACTCCCTTTTTTGCACATTACATATGTATATTTACTTTGTACTGGGCTAGATCATCGCATTGCCAGCTCTCAAGGTCAAAGGGGCTCACATTTGTGTTTTTTTTTGTGCTACCAGTGTTACATTGTATAAGTGCAACATCAGTTGTGTGATGCTTTCACTGTTTATTTTTCAGTAATGTTTTAATATACTGGGAGCGTAGGACCCTATCTAATCTCCAGCGGTCGTTTCATTTGTGTGGTTTCTACTGTGTTTTTAGAGGCACTAGTATATCCATTTTAGCATTGAGACTAAACGATGGAAATTTTGAGAATGAAAGATCAATCTAGGAGGAGAAAGAAAAAGATTTCTCTCAGAAAATATATTATAAAGTTGCTTATTTTCATGGATACTATTGATTTTTTAGATAAAAATTAAAAGGATGGTTGCACTTTAAGAAATATTTGACAACAGTTACAAGCAAAATATCATCGCATTTCCATTTCTTAACTGGGTGCAAAATCGAAATTCTCCTCCGTCTGCAATGCTTTTCACTAAATTAAGTCCTTGAAATTTCTTCTAATAAATCATTTTCCACTTCCAAAGGCGAAAGTTTATTCGTTTTTGTGACATAAACATCCAAGGCAACAATGTATCCAAGTGTTCACTTGGTTTTGATTATTCAATTATAGAAAGTACTTCTGTGTACGTTTTCTATACATATCATTAATTATCATGAGCTAAAAGTTTTTATGACCCTTTCATCACAAAAAGTATAAAAATGTACACACTTGTATTAGTCTCTTGACCATGTATAGGGGTCATCTTATGAAGATGGTGTGATAACTCCCGGTAAACTGCTGGTTGTCATTGGCCTACACAGGGACATAATATGCAGTATGATACTCAATGACAATGACAATTTGCACAAAGAGACACCATTCATAAAAGCTTCATACCTTAGATTTCAGTACTGCACTATTAGAGAAGGTTGGGCGCTTAGAGTCAGGCGGTCTCTTAAACATAAGTTTTGATAAAAAAAAAGATTTTTTTTGGTCAGTGTTTCAAAGATTTATTTGAATTGTTTATGGAATGTTTGAATTGATAACTTTTGAAGGAAACATCATCCTGTCCATTAAGCCCAGATGTTCCATCATTGTTCCTCCATCTTCCTATTCCCTTTCATGCCTTTTACATCAGATGTGACCGGTGTTCACAGGGTTGGATGTTTTTAGCCCAAGGCATTGGCCTACGGGGCTTATATGTGATTGTGGATGATGGAGGACAGAGTTTGTGGAACATCCCATCACCAGTACTCTATTAGTGGGCTCGGCATGGACATACAGTACTTATATATGGACAGTTATATCACTAAAGCTACGGACGGTCACCTCACTCATGGCATCCATGTGTCTCTGTCACTCCAACGTGCGTTTTGCCCTTCTTCAGGAGACGCCCCCTGACGAAGACGGGAGAAACACATATTGGATCGACAAGTTTATGTGGATGTCAGTGACTATACATGTAAACACTTTAGCATTGTTCCTATGTTTTATTCTCTGGGCAGTCAGCATATTCATACTGATTAAAATATTCCATTTACTCGCACCTTATACCCCTTCCCCTGGCCTGTGACTTCTCTGTTATTATTCTGGATTAGCTCCATTGTGTACCCATACATTTACTCTAGCACCTTGCTATGCTCACAGATGATAGGGTCACTTAGATTTAACAGGCCAAAACTGGGAGCAGCATCTCATCAAATCCAATCTCCGAGCACACCACCAGCTTAGCTGGTGTGACAGCTGCGCTGAGTGCTCATGACATAGAGCAGTTCTCTCTGCCCGCGAAAGCTCCAATACTAAGTGTTAATATGTTCACACCACTTTTTGTACAATTTAATTGTACAATTGTACAATCTAACTTTTTTATTTTTTTACTAATAGCTGCCAAAAATACTTCTCGCAGTATGCAACTGGATAGGCTACATTCACACAAACATATTTTGGCCTAGTTTTTCAAGCAGAAGGCTGGTCGGTGAAAGACCAGCGATCATTTTCATTAAGCGTCTTTTTGTCCTTTTTTTTTCAACTTCTAAGCATAACAGTGGAAGCCAGCTGAAGAATCAACAGATCACTTATTTTAACCTCTTTGCAGCTTTTGAAGCCTCTAGTGGCTAAAAGAAGCTCAAAAAGATGGAACCTGTGCACAGCAAGATGTCTTGACACTGCCGGGCATTTGTTGATTCTTTTAAGCATTTTTATGCATTTTTTCAGACTTTATATGCACATCAACTTAGACTGTGTTCATATTTTTTCGAAATAATCATGGCAAAGCCACAAAGTATTTGTTGTGATTTTTGAGCATTGCGCGTTTTTCCGTGGTTGTGGCAAAAATAAATTGCACTGTGGCCACGACATGAGTACACTGCCTAATATTACTTGTGCTAGTTTTGAGTAGGACATTTTCTGTTGGTAACGTCTGTCATTTTTGTATTTATTTCCTATTGTTGGTAGCATGCCATCTGTATAGTCAGAGGCGCGGAGTCTAGTTAGTGCTCAGCTGAGCAGGGTTAATTTCTGCTTTGTGCCGGTAAAGGATTTGCATTTATTTTGTACACCAACAATTAAAAACAGGAGGAACGCTGTATGATTAGACCTTCTGTGCCTCTGCTTATGACTGCACTACATTTGCTTTGCCTACCATTACAGAGGTAATCTTTCACAATACATATGATCAAAATTGTATTTTTTTTTACCTTTGCAGATGCTTGTGTAAAGAACCTAAGGCGGCAGTTGTAGGTGAGTTGCTGCTTCTCTACACCCTGGCACCCCACAAATAACCGATGTC
This sequence comes from Ranitomeya variabilis, assembly GCF_051348905.1. Lineage (NCBI taxonomy): Eukaryota > Metazoa > Chordata > Amphibia > Anura > Dendrobatidae > Ranitomeya > Ranitomeya variabilis. The sequence continues at coordinate 198,757,078 of NC_135233.1, forward strand.
CCAGGTCATCAGTGTGGTGCTGTGTACAGTGCATTGTACTCACTTGCAGGCCAGAGGCCTCCACTGCATCCACGTCCTTTGGTCCAGGATCAGTGCACACACATCAGGGGACACCAGGTTCGTTATAACAAACTCAACTTTTCTAGACAATTTAGATACAGTCGTTTCAGGCACACCACCCTCCAGTTCCATTTTCTTCAATACAGCACGTGTCAAGCTCTTGCATATGTTCATCTTGGACAATCCCTATGATTGATCGTCCTGTCATCCCTAGGGATTTCCCACTGCACTCCCAAGATCTGCTACATCTCCCTTACGCTTTTTCCCATCCGGCTTCATCTTCATGGAAGGGAATAAGGTACACTTCCCAGTGCCTAGTTCGGGTCATAGGCCCCAGACGTTACAGGAATGGCTGCAGTAAATTCCGTACGAACTCACGCTGTCCAAACGTTATATACTCCATGTGCCTACAGCCCACTGCCCTTGAACTTTTACTTGTTCCCACTGAACACTATCTCTATCTATCAATCTAATGTGACAAGGAAGTGCTCCCCTTTTTATATGACCCCCTACGATTCCATGCTGGGCTGGTCCCAAACATAGCAACTGTATCTAACCTTGTGCTCCAATTCCTATACCTAATATGCCTGCCTCTGCATATTTCGCTTTCGTAAATCTATCAGCCTTATACTATATCTGATGTCCTCATGTATCTAAAGTCACTATCTTTCTATAACCTAAACATTAAACTGTATCCTTACTGTCCCTATATCTTATCTACAAATAACATTGTACAGTGATCACAATACATTAGGAGAGCCGCATACATTAGTGACTATAAAACTGTAGGCAGTTTCAAATATCACAACAGTCTCCCTGTGCCCCAGCTGTGTACTGTGTAATGACCGTGTCTGACTGTACAGGAACCTATTCTGATCATACCACATCTCCTGGGTGGGGAGGAAACGAAAGAGTATACAGACAGGTTAGCATGGGGTCACAGATGATTCTTTTTGTGAGGCAAAACATTGCCCTGCCTGTTCGTAACCCCTTAGTGACAGAGTCAATTTGGTACTTAATGACCAAGCCAATTTTTAGAATTCTGACCACTGTCACTTTATGAAGTTATAGCTCTAGAATGCTTCAACATATCCCACTGATGACTGTACTTCATGTTAGTGGTAAAATTTATTTGATATGACTTGCATTTATTCATGAAAAAAACGGAAATTTGAAAAAATGTTTGAAAATTTTACAATTTTCAAACTTTTAATTTTTGTACACTTAAATCAGAGAGTCATGTCACCCAAAATAGTTAATAAATAACATTTCCCACATGTCAGCTTTACATCAGCACAATTTTGGAAACATAATTTTTTTGTTAGGATGTTATAAGGGTTAAAAGTTAACCAGCAATTTCAAATTTTTCCAACAAAATTTACAAAACCATTTTTTAGGGACCACCTCAAATTTGAAGTGAGTTTGGGGGGTCAATATAACACAAAATACCCAAAAGTGACACAATTCTAAAACATGCACCCCTCAAAGTGCGCACGCCATATTCAAGCAGTTTATTATCCCTTCAGGTGCTTCACGAGAACTAAAGCAATGTGGAAGGAAAAAATGAGCATTTTACTTTTTTCACATTGTATGTAATGTATGAATGTATTGTATGTAGTATGTATCTATGTAGTATGTATGTAATATGTATGTAGTATGTATGTTGTATGTTTGTTTGTTTTGTTTTTTTTACATTCAACACATTAGCCGGATGATGGGACTACTACTGTCCCATCATTGGCTAATGTGTCAATCACTGTCACTGTTGCAGGCATCGTCCGATGGGACTTGTAGTCGCACAGAGCCCCGGCATGCCGCCCAGAGCCCTGGCACGCCGCACAGAGCCCCGGCACGCCGCACAGAGCCCCGCACAGACCCCCGGCAGCCCGCACAGAGCCCCGGCATGCCGCACAGAGCCCCCGCAGCCCGCACAGAGCCCCGGCAGGCTGCACAGACCCCCGGCAGGCCGCACAGACCTCCGGCAGGCACGCACAGTGCCCCGGCACGCAGCACAGAGCCCCACACACAGCCCTGGCACGCCGCACAGAGCCCCGGCACGCCACACAGATCCCCGCACAGAGCCCCGGCACACCTCATAGAGCCCTGGCACGCCGCACAGAGCCCTGGCACGCCGCACAGAGCCCTGCACAGAGCCCCGGCACGCCGCACAGAGCCCCCACAGCCTGCACAGAGCCCCGGCAGGCTGCACAGAGCCCCGGCAGGCCGCACAGACCCCCGGCAGGCCGCACAGACCCCCGGCAGGCATGCACAGAGCCCCGGCAGGCCGCACAGAGCCCCAAGACGTCCGCACTCAATTTCTTCTGAGTACGCCGATACCCCATATGTGGGGGAAAACTACTGTTTGGGTGTATGGCAGGGCTCAGAAGGGAAGGACCTCCGACTGACCCTGATCCCTCTCCTTAGGGACCCCTGGCAGAGTGTCCAAATTCCTGTGTAAACACAGATCTGATTGACCCTGCTCCCCTTGCTCCTGGGACAGCTCCAATAGTGTAGGAGGATTCACAGTCCTTGTCTTCCTGACCCGGCTCACTCCTCGGGTCTTCCTGTTCAGGTTTTCCCCTCCCTCCTTTTTGCAGAGTACAGCTCCTTTAAAACAAATGTGCTGCTCTATGCTCCTAGGAAGAAAGTTCACAATCAAAGAGCACAGTCCAGAGAGTAGCCCCACATACAGTCCTTTTTTTCAAAGTCTGATTGGCCCTGTTAGGGTCTTAGTCCCATAATCCAGCAGGAGAATGCCCAAACGTGTGCAAAAGACCATGGAGGGGGTGGGGGGGGGAACAACATAAAACCTGTTAACAAAGCTTTGACCACACTGGTCTGCACCAGTATTCCGGCGCATTCAGGGTTCCATCCCCTTTAAGAGATGCAAAACAGTCTCTCACATATTTTCCAGGTGCAACTAGCACAACAGCAGCAAACAAATGTAAAGTGGCCGCCTTCACTCAGCATTATCCTTGCGGCTGGCATATTGAGCCGCTTTGTGCCCCTGCACATATATAAAAGTGTTCCCAGAGGATCCACTGGAGGAGGCTTCTCCGCTGCTTCTCCTACTCCTCCCTCCAGCAGACTGTTGGCCAGGTGACCTTGGAGCCACCACTCTTGTGGCCCAGGTGCCGCCACTGTTTCATTTGGGGGTGTCACCGCTCCCAGGGTTGTGAGACCCTCAGGTATAGGGGTGGCCACTTGAGCTGCAGCCGCCATAGTAGGTGACCGCACAATAAGTTGGGCCTCCCTCACCAGCTGCTCTTCCATGCACCATGGTTACCTCAACGGCATATGGTCTCCTGGCTCCTCCTCTTTTACGAAAGCCACTGGGTCCCACTCTTGCAAAAGACCCTCATATGTGATGGAACCGGCATTTACGTAGCTCTTTTACCAGTCCTGGCCTCTTGGATAAACCCATATCCTCTGGTAGAGTTAAAATATTTTTTCAGGCCACGTGTTATCCGGCTGGCCATGGCTCCTCCCCCAGGGCTCCACAGCTCCTCTCTAATACGGCATTCCCATTGCTTTTTTCCTCAATCACCTCCATTATCCACCTTGCTTCCTCATCAGTAGGGGCTCAGGGCTGTCCTGAGTGACTGTTGCACGGTCATTCGATCCAGATATCCTGACCGCTCCGTCCTCCTGCGGCTGTGGCACAAGACTCTCGACCTCTTCTGTCTTGCGTCTGCTGTCATCCTTCCTCATCGGCCGATTGAACGGAAACCAGTTGTCTTGGAAAGAGAGAACTTCTTTCTCGAGGTCCTCCTCTTCAGATTCTGCACTGCACAGGCCTTCGGGTTGTGGCTCCAACTTCGATTGAGTCAAGGACAGCTCCCAGTCCTGCGCCCGATGCCTCCTCGAAATGACATGCTGGTCCACTGCATTCGTGTTGAGTGCATGCTCAGTAATGGCGCCGCTCTGTTCTCCATGTGAACTCCTTCCGGACTTAACCCGTTCGTGGGTGGAGCTGCTTCTGGCTGCTCGGCCCATTCAACCTCGGACTCCTCCTGTTCCTCAGGGATCCACTGTAAAGGTGGGGGGTTCTTCTTTCTTTGCCATGCCCACTGCAGGCAGGCACTGCTCACAAGGGGATGTGACCTGGGCTCAGTCCATTGTTTCTGCCAGATGGATTTTCGTGCTGTTTTCAGTTTAGGATGGCGGCAATGGGCGGAGCTATGTCCAGCCTCTGTGCCAACATCTGCCATTTTAAAGACTCTAACGGCCACCATCTTTGCCATTCCAGGGGTTCCTTCACCTTTTTGTACGCAAGGAATCTAAATCCTGCCGACTACACCAATTTTGTGAGGTGGCCAGGGTGGTAGTCATGGCAATGGGCTGCTGTTCCGGCATGCACTGACACCCCGCAAAGAACATATAATGTCCTGTCTGTTGTGTGGTGTGGGAGTATTGCACAAAACTCACGTTTGCGTTTGTAGATCCTGCTGATGCCATTGTCCCATCTCCGGATGATTTCACACACTCAGGAACAAACACCATATTATGCTTTGACAGTGCGACTTTACTTGTTAACAAAGAACCAATGGTAGATTTCGTACTGCTCAAGTTCATATTTTTAGTCTCAGTGCTGGCTCCTCCAACCTCTGAGATGCTCCTCCTGGCTCTGCGGTCCATTATTCAGCCTGAGTTTTCCTGCTCAATGCTGGCTCCTCTAGCCTCTGAGATGCTCATCCTGGCTCTGGGGTCCCAATATTCCTGCTCCCACTGTCCCGTGCTGGTTCCCACTCCGGCTCCCTTCACTGGGAGATGAAAAAGGTTCCTCTGTCCTGATTAGGCTCTGTATGTTCTAATGGCAGTGTTCCCCAACTCCGGTCCTCAAGAGCCACCAACAGGTCATGTTTTCAAGATTTCCTTAGTATTGCGTAGATGATAATTGCATCACCTTCACAGGCAACAATTCCATCACCTGCGAAGTACTAAGGAAATCCTGAAAACATGACCCGTTGGTGGCTCTTGAGGACTGGAGTTCGGGAACACTGTTCTAAGGGATACCGATTTACCAAGTGGTGGCCAACCGCATTCTGCTTTTCCCAAGCGTTCTGTGCCTTTCTGTACTGTGTGGCTCTTTGGCCTGTTCTGCCTTCTCTTGAATCACTCTCTAGCAGTTTCTTAATGTTACAACTATAATACACTACTGTACACAGCTTCCACTGACTGACTGGGAATCAGCAAGTGTCCCACTGTCAAACTCACTCGCGCACTTTTACCTCTCCCAACTTGGAAATTCCTTACTTTAACTACCGTATATACTCGAGTATAAGCCGAGATTTTCAGCCCAAATTTTGGGGCTGAAAGTGCCCCTCTCGGCTTATACTCGAGTTATGATCGGTGGTGGGGTCGGCGGGTGAGCACTGTCATATACTCACCTAGTCCCGGCGATCCTGACGCTCCCCCTGCCTGTCACACTGTCTTCGGTGCCGCAGCCTCTTCCCCTGAGCGGTCACGTGGGACCGCTCATTAGAGAAATGAATAGGCGGCTCCACCTCCCATAGGGGCGGAGCCACCTATTCATTTCTCTAATGAAGCGCTGCCGGTGACCGCTGATAGAGAAAGAGGCTGGCACAGCTATGGGGCAACGGTGCAGAGCACTATATGGCACAGCTATGGGGCAACGGTGCAGAGCACTATATGGCACAGCTATGGGGCAACTGTGCAGAGCACTATATGGCACAGCTATGGGGCAACGGTGCAGAGCACTATATGGCACAGCTATGGGGCAACGGTGCAGAGCACTATATGGCACAGCTATGGGGCAACGGTGCAGAGCACTATATGGCACAGCTATGGGGCAATGGTGCAGAGCACTATATGACACAGCTATGGGGCAATGGTGCAGAGCACTATATGGCACAGCTATGGGGCAACGGTGCAGAGCACTATATGGCACAGCTATGGGGCAACGGTGCAGAGCATTATATATATGGCACATCTATGGGGCAACGGTGCAGAGCACTATATGGCAGAGCTATGGGGCAACGGTGCAGAGCATTATATATATGGCACAGCTATGGGGCAATGGTGCAGAGCACTATATGGCACAGCTATGGGGCAATGGTGCAGAGCACTATATGGCACAGCTATGGGGCAGCGGTGCAGAGCACTATATGGCACAGCTATGGGGCAATGGTGCAGAGCACTATATGGCACAGCTATGGGGCAATGGTGCAGAGCATTATATGGCACAGCTATGGGGCAACGGTGCAGAGCACTATATGGCACAGCTATGGGGCAATGGTGCAGAGCACTATATGGCACAGCTATGGGGCAATGGTGCAGAGCACTATATGGCACAGCTATGGGGCAACGGTGCAGAGCACTATATATATGGCACAGCTATGGGGCAACGGTGCAGAGCATTATATATATGGCACAGCTATGGGGCAACGGTGCAGAGCATTGTATATATGGCACAGCTTTATGTGGAGTATCTATGGGGCAATGGTGCAGAGCATTATATATGGCACAGCTTTATGTGGAGCATCTATGGGGCCATAATGAACGGTGCAGAGCATTATATGTGGCACAGCTTTATGTGGAGCATCTATGGGGCCATAATGAACGGTATGGAGTATCTATTTTTAATTTTGAAATTCACCGGTACCTGCTGCATTTTCCACCCTAGGCTTATACTCGAGTCAATAAGTTTTCCCAGTTTTTTGTGGCAAAATTAGGGGGGTCGGCTTATACTCGGGTCGGCTTATACTCGAGTATATACGGTATTCCTATACTGGCACCCTAGTTTCCTGACTCTATTGTGCCCCACTATACTAAGCCAAATCCACATAAAATTAGATGTAAAATCCTTATACAATATAACAGCCACATTATTATTAGTAAGGTACACATAAGCATAATTTACATTACCATACATTAATTGTATGCACATGTACACTAGGGGGAGATGTGCATGACAGCTTGTCACACTCTTACATAGCAGACACAGGGATTGTCGTGGGACCTCCTAATTATGGATTTACGGTGGACCCCTGTGGATTACGTCTTTTTGTAATAAATGGGTAACAGAGGGTAATTGTCAGGGAGAGCTTTTTACAATCAAAGGACTTTTCTGTGTGTGTTTATTTATGTTGACTACAGGGTTAGTAATGGGGGTGTCTGATAGACGTCACTCTATTGCTAACCCCAGGACCAGATAAAGCGCCAGAATTGGTGCATCTAATGAGATGTGCCACTTCTGGGGCAGCTGTGAGACTCTATTTTTTGTCTGGGGATGGGCCATTGACCATGGACAGACTGATACTAAAAGCCCACAGCTGTCTGCTTTATCTGCGCTGGTTTTAAAATACAGGGGGGACCCCATGTTGTTTTATTTTTTTAATGCGCTGGTCTTGCTGATCACGGGGATACCAGGTGAGGAACACACCTTGGAAAAAGTACAATGTGCAGGTGCCTGTTCACACTGTGGTGCTGCGGCTGCGACCACAAACGTGGCCGAGCCGACACCTCCACGTCGCCAGACCTAGACGACGTGGGCGAGCGTCCCAAAAAGGAACGCAATGTGGACCCACTGGACCACAGAGTAACCTGGACCTACCGAGACTAGGGAACGGTAGCGAGCAGGGTCTGTGGCAGCTGAGCATGTGAACAAGATGTAGATATGCAGAACTAGACTACACCGCACAACTTCAGGTATAAAGAAACAAAGTTTACTTAAATGATAGCACAGTACATAACAAAACATAATGATGTCAGGATCCCGATTCCACATGACAAGGAAGGGTACACGACTCAGACGTCAGACGATGGCAGGAGTCATCATGGGTTGATGCAGTCCAGGTTCATCTGGCACAGGCATACTAGGACGACCAATCTCTCAGGCCTCAGACATAGCACAGGCTCAGCAGGAGAACATCAGACACCGATCCCAGAAGGACGTCATCTCAGGGTGGACCTCAGGATCACAGGCGGGACATCAGGAACACAGGCGGGACATCAGGAACACAGGCGGGACATCAGGAACACAGGCGGGATATCAGGAACACAGGCGGGACATCAGGAACACAGGCGGGACATCAGGAACACAGGCGGGACATCAGGAACACAGGCGGGACATCAGGAACACAGGCGGGACATCAGGAACACAGGCGGGACATCAGGAACACAGGCGGGACATCAGGAACACAGGCGGGACATCAGGAACACAGGCAGGACATCAGGAACACAGGCAGGACATCAGGAACACAGGCAGGACATCAGGAACACAGGCAGGACATCAGGAACACAGGCAGGACATCAGGAACACAGGCAGGGCATCAGGAACACAGGCTTAGATGGACGTCTGACGATGGCAGGAGTCATCACGGGTTGGGACACTGGCGTGGCAGCCCAGGAATCAGGACATCGGACACCGGAAGGACATCAGACACAGGCTGGACACTGGCGTGGCAGCCCAGGTCATCGGCTGGGACACGGAGGGCTCAGGACCAGGTAGCGGAGGTCATCAGGTTCGTAACTTCGGCCGTCAGGCTCCGGACATCAGACCTAGGAAGGAACTCAAGCGCGATGGTGCTAGCTCCGCTGGACTGGAACTGGGCCAGACAGGGTTAGCACCGCATGGAAGGCTGAGCACAGAATAGTAAGAACTTCAGCAAGAACACCGAACGCCATCTTTAAAAGATGAGCCTGGAAAGTTCAATCACAGGGTGCGGGGTGCCAGACACAATAGGACTTCAGAAAAATAACAGAGACAGGTTCAGACAGGATCAGGTACTGGATATACAGCCTCCAGGATAGGCGGATCTGGGTACTCGGCCCCCAGAACAGGCGAGAGACAGGCACCAGCTCTCCCAGAACATACTGCAGACAGAACGGGAGCTGGATACCTCACAAGGCAAGACACAGAAACACAATGCAATGCTCTGGCAACGCCCAGTATCAAAGAGGAAGTTTATATAGGAGCTGCTCCTCAGCAATAGGCTGAGGAAGCAACACAGGTGCACACTCAAACCCTGATAAAAGCAGGGTAGGTGTGGCTGCGCACACCCTAAGCACAAACAGAAACCATTACAGCACTGATAGCACAGGAACTGTGGCTTAGGGCACCTGGCAGCGGCTGCTAGCCTGGACACACGTGGACACCAGCTGCAGAGGACCTCGCAAGCCAAGGCTAGCTTCCAAGCGGCAGCCAGGGAACGCACATGCGAGTGGCCATGCAGCAGAGCAAAGTCATCACAGCACATGTACAGCTACGCAGCGGTGGCAGGGAACTGAGCAGAATCCATACAGGTAACAGACAACAGTATCCCTGCACATTAGGGGGAGAGGAGCAAGGGTTAAAGCAGAGACATGCAAAAGTAACGCCGAAGAAACGAGGTATAAACCCAGCGGCGTTACATGTGGCTATTTAAAAAACAAAATCTAAGCTAAAGCAATATGAGTAAATACCCTGTAGTTAGAAAATACTAATAGTACATGTAAATAGCATAGCGAACTTAGTTCACATTATTTTTATAAAAAAAAGTAAAAGCCATCTCAACGTGACAAGGTGCACCCAATCGGGATAGTCAAAATAGATGGAGACGGACCAGGAACCAGACCCGACTGTTCAGACACCTGCCCATGGGAAGCCATATAGATGAATGCTCAGCTCAAAATGAGTTACGAACCTGTCTGTACAAGAAACTAAAGCAAAGCCAGAGCCAGAACATATGTTGGTATAAGTGCAGTGTATTGGAGCATGTTCACTCCGGGGCCATTTGACAGACAAAAACCTAAAGTAAAACTACTTTGAGGTCTGCTGACACATAGAGAGGATTAATACTAAAGATACTAAAGATGAGACCGTAATTTACATGTACTATAACTATTAACTTATTACCGGATACTTACAGGATATTTCCTCATTTTGTTTTTATCTCAAGTTAAATATGCAATTTGCATACTTCGGACCACATTCCGACTAGATGTGTCTGGCCTTGCTCAATGCGCTTGTATTGATCGAGGCCGCACACGTCTAGTCGGTATGTGATCGTGCAGCACCCCAGAATCCTGGTCGTTGCAGTACTGACGCTCCGCCACTAAGGGGAGTGATGGTACGTCTGATGGCACTTAAGGAGTTCACCTGACCAGGTATCACAGTCACACATTACACGTCACACTCTGGCCACCAGGGGGAGCAGGGTTCTATGTATTAGGCCACTCCTCACAATCTGGTAAAACTGGGGGCCGGATAGGAAGTTAGTGAGAAGCTGACTGGGTTGGATCCAGGCAACATCCTGTGGCAGAGGGTGTTGCAGGGGAAGATTCAGGGGGGTCTCTGTCAGGGGTGGGATCCTGACAGTGGCCTAGCGAACAGAACGTTACAGAGCCGCGCCTGCACCCGTTGTGGTGGCATCCTAAGAAAGGAAACGAAGCGAGGTTTACTGTGGAGAAGTGAGAAACGAGATCACAGCAAAAAGGAGATAAAGTCAGTAGGAGTCGTGCCTTAAGATCGTGGCAACATCCTACTGAGGTGCGTAGCCGGTGGCCGGAACGCCGAGGAAGTATTAGGCTCCAAGCATTACTTCAAACAGCGGCACGGCAGTTAATTATAGGTTGGCTGCCTCACCTAAATCACCTAAGCAGACATAGGGGGTAATTGTGGGAGAGGGGCGACGCTAGGGTCCCGGAAGAACTCCAGGCCTACCCGTCATACGGGTGCGTCCTATCCATATCATCTGGGGGACGGAGAAAGAACATCAGAATAGATACAAGTTGTGAGAGAAGAACATCAGAAACAGACACAACAGTTGTGAGGACTATCCCGTGGTGCTCAGCAGGGAGGTACTACAACACAGGTGCTAGAAGGTAGGCACTGATTTCCACCTGCAAAGGAATCTCTGGATGTGCCTTCGGACCGGCCGGTCTCAGCCAGCCCTGTTAGCAGTACTCTGGATTGTGGATCCTGAAGCCTTCAGTAAAGAGGTAAAGAGACTGCAACCCTTTGTCCTCGTTATTCATCGCGACTTGCACCACGCATCACCAATACAGCTTTCATTGGACGCCCCTTAGCAGGGTCACAGACCGGGTCTAGCCACCGTGACAGCCCCAGAACTGAGGCAGAGAGGCCCGGTACTGAGTACCCCGCGGCCCTGCGTCTGGGGGCGCTCCAACTTGGCATCACAAACAGGATGTACTTAAGCCTGAAGAATCAGGTCATGTGTGCCTTGGAACTGTGTCTGAATTGTGCTTGAACTGTGATTTAGTGCAAAGACTGTGGATTGCCACTTGCCGCCATTTGCCGCCAAAACCGCCGCCATTACAGCGCAGGAGAAGAAGAAGGGCGTGGAGTAGGCGTACACAAGCTGAAGAGCGCGAAAGACAATGGCCGCCCAGTCTAAATGTTACTGTATCCTGAGGACGTGTCCGTCAGCAGCTGAGGTCCGCCTTCTTATCCTCTTTGGAGGGTGGAGACCATGGAGACGGGGCCGCCCACGAAAGAGAACGCGGGAAGATGATCTAGAAGAGGGGACAGACATGGCGGCCTCCAAGCACCCATGTGGGGACAACCCGACCCAGCGCCAGCCCACATCGTTGGGAGCGAGCCAGGACCCACCCAGCAGCCGCTCGCCGGACAAATGGGTGGTTGCGGCCGAAGCCCGGCAGGAGGCGCGGTGCCGAGAAGCCCACGCCCGAGTGAGTTCCCGGCTGGTCCACTCTGCAGAGATCCGCCTGTCCCCTGCGTTCCCCTCTTCACCCGACCCGACCGCGGAAGACTCACGGACCCCGTCACCGGGCCGTGAACCGCAGGAGCGGGATCTGAAACTGATGCCATGGATGGAGCACCGGCGGCGCCTGGTGGCCGCGTGGCGAAAGGAGAAGGAAAGAGAAGCCTGACCTGTGGCCGTGATCGATCTGAGGGCCGAAGTGAAAGATCCTCCGCTGAAGTGGGGTGTAGTGGTCACCTTTAACTCCCAGGAAGGACGGGGAGTTATTCAGGAGATCGGGGAGCCGCTGAAGGTACATGTCGCCCGGGGCGAGGTGGAACCCTGCTATGGGGAGATTGACGCGGACCGCAACCTGCAGCCTGGAGATGCCGTAGTCTACACCCGGTGGCAGCGAGGGACTGGTTGAAGGGCTCAGGATGTCCAGCAGTGTGCAGCTCTTCCAGCTGCCCCTGAGGCCCAGGAGACCGGACCCCTTGTTGAGGAGCCGCCTGCTGCCTGCGTTATGGATCATCCAGCGGTCTCGACCCAACGTGTGACCTTGAGTTCCACCCGTCTTTGGCTGAGAGGGGTGGACTTGGGGCCAAGCCTCCCTAAGCTGCAGAGGGCTACCTGTGAGGTAAAGCCCTGGTAGAAACCACCTCCTGATTTATGAGCCTAAACTGCAGAAAGTTGAAATTGTATATAGTTCGTTAACTGTTTGTCTTCCGTGTCCTTTGCTGTTGTGGATTCTGTTTGTGGGCTCCCTCTGGTGGTTACTGCTGGTACTGGGTGACTTTGGTGGGTTGCGGCCTTTGGTTTCCACCTGTCCATCAGAGGCTGGGTGTTTCCTATTTTACCTGGCCTTTCTGTCATTTCCCTTGCCGGCTATCAATGTGTTCAGATGTGCTTTGTTTGGTTCCTGCCTACCTGCTCCCAGATCTTTCAGGATAAGCTAAGTGCTGATTTTCAGTTGTTTGGTTTTTGGTCCAGCTTGCTTAGAATGTCTCTATGCTAGCTGGTTGCTCTAGTGGACTGAGGTTCTCCCCATGTGCCATGAGTTGGCACATGGGTTCTTGTAATCTCAGGATGGTTTTTTCGATTAGGGTTTTTTGCTGACCGCTCAGTCCCCTTTTGTATCTTTCTGCTTTCTAGTTTTCAGCGGGCCTCAATTTGCTAAAGCTATATACATCATCTCTATGTGTGTGCCTTCCTCTCATTTCACCGTCAATACATGTGGGGGGCAACTATACCTTTTGGGGTTAATTCCTCTGGAGGCAAGTGAGGTCTTGTTTTCTCTGCAGTACTAGTTAGCTCTTAGGCTGGTGCGTGGCGTCTAGAACCAACGTAGGCACGCTCCCTGGCTATCTCTAGTTGCGTTTGTCAGGCGTAGGGCAGCGGTCAGCCCAGGTTCCATCACCCTAGAGCTCGTCCGATATTTGTTATACTTTGCTTGTCCTGTGCTATCCCTAGCCATTGGGGATTCATGACAGTATAGCCGGCCCACAAAGTGTTAATTGTTTGGGCTGAAGCAGGAGAAAAAGAAGTGTTCAAGGGAAATTTTTTTTTTTTTCCTTCAGAGTTTTGCTGCCTAGCCCTTAATTGCTGTCTAGCTGCTTCTTACCTCCTCTTAACCCTTGAATGGCTCTGATCTTAGCTGTTTATCATGGATGTCCAGAGTTTGGCTTCCAGCCTGAGTAATCTCGCGGCAAAGGTTCAAAACATACAGGATTTCGTTGTTCACACTCCCATGTCTGAGCCTAGAATTCCTATTCCAGAGTTTTTTTCTGGAGATAGATCTACCTTCCTGAATTTCAGGAACAATTGTAAATTGTTTCTCTCTTTGAAATCTCGCTCCTCTGGAGACCCTGCTCAACAGGTCAAGATTGTTATATCGTTCCTACGGGGCGACCCTCAGAATTGGGCATTTGCATTGGCACCAGGGGATCCTGCATTGCTCAGTGTGGATGCATTTTTTCTGGCATTGGGATTGCTCTATGAGGAACCTAACCTAGAGATTCAGGCTGAAAAGGCTTTATTAGCCCTCTCTCAGGGGCATGATGAAGCGGAAATATATTGTCAGAAATTTCGGAAATGGTCGGTGCTTGGAATGAGTGCGCCCTGGCTGCAAACTTCAGAAATGGTCTTTCTGAGGCCATTAAGGATATTATGGTGGGGTTCCCTGCGCCTACAGGTCTGAATGAGTCTATGGCTATGGCCATTCAGATTGATCGGCGTTTACGGGAGCGCAAACCCGTGCACCAGTTGGCGGTGTCTTCTGAACAGGCACCTGAGACTATGCAATGTGATAGAATTCAGTCCAGAAGTGAACGGCAAAATTATAGGCGGAAAAATGGTTTGTGTTTTTATTGTGGTGATTCAGCTCATGTTATATCAGCATGCTCTAAACGCACAAAAAGGGTTGATAAATCTTTTGCCATTGATACTCTGCAGTCTAAGTTCATTTTGTCTGTGACTCTGATTTTTTCACTGTCTTCCATTTCCGTCGATGCCTATGTGGATTCAGGCGCTGCCCTGAGTCTTATGGATTGGTCATTTGCTAAACGCTGCGGTTTTAGTCTAGAGCCTCTGGAAGTTCCTATTCCTCTGAAGGGAATTGATTCTACACCATTGGCTATGAATAAACCGCAGTATTGGACACAAGTGACCATGCGCATGACTCCCGTTCATCAGGAGGTGATTCGCTTCCTTGTACTGTATAATTTACATGATGTACTAGTGCTTGGTCTGCCATGGTTACAAACTCATAATCCTGTCCTGGACTGTAAAACAATGTCTGTGCTAAGTTGGGGATGTGAGGGGGTTCATGATGATGCACCTCCGATTTCTATCGCGTCATCCACTCCTTCGGAGATCCCTGCGTTTTTGTCGGATTATAGAGATGTTTTTGAGGAGCCTAAGCTCAATTCGCTCCCTCCTCATAGAGAGTGTGACTGTGCTATAGAATTGATTCCTGGCAGTAAGTTCCCTAAGGGTCGTTTATTTAATCTGTCACTGCCAGAGCATACTGCTATGCGGAATTATATTAAGGAGTCCTTGGAAAAGGGACATATTCGTCCATCTTCGTCCCCTCTGGGAGCAGGTTTTTTTTTCGTGGCAAAAAAAGATGGTTCCCTGAGGCCTTGTATAGATTATCGCCTTCTGAATAAGATTACAGTCAAATACCAGTATCCATTGCCATTATTTACTGATTTGTTTGCTCGCATTAAGGGGGCTAGGTGGTTCACTAAAATAGATCTTCGTGGTGCGTATAATCTGGTGCGGATAAAACAGGGTGATGAGTGGAAAACCGCATTTAATACGCCTGAGGGCCATTTTGAGTATTTGGTAATGCCTTTTGGACTCTCCAATGCTCCGTCAGTCTTTCAGTCCTTTATGCACAATATTTTCCGTGAATATCTGGATAAGTTTATGATTGTGTATTTGGATGATATTTTGGTGTTTTCTGATGACTGGGAGTCTCATGTTCTACAGGTCAGGAAGGTGTTTCAGGTTTTGCGGGCCAATTCTCTGTTTGTGAAGGGCTCAAAGTGTCTCTTCGGAGTCCAGAAGATTTCTTTTTTGGGGTACATTTTTTCTCCTTCTACTATTGAGATGGATCCCGTTAAGGTTCAGGCTATTTGTGACTGGACACAACCTACATCTGTTAAGAGCCTTCAGAAGTTCTTGGGGTTTGCTAATTTTTATCGTCGGTTCATTGCTAATTTTTCCAGTATTGTTAAACCTTTGTCTGATTTGACTAAAAAGGGTGCTGATGTTGCTGATTGGTCTCCTGCGGCCGTGGAGGCCTTTCGGGAACTTAAGCGCCGGTTTTCTTCTGCTCCTGTGTTGTGTCAACCAGATGTTTCACTTCCTTTTCAGGTGGAGGTTGATGCTTCCGAGATTGGAGCGGGGGCGGTTTTGTCACAGAGAAGTTCTAATGGCTCGGTGATGAAGCCATGTGCTTTCTTCTCTAGAAAATTCTCGCCCGCCGAACGCAATTATGATGTGGGTAATCGGGAGCTTTTGGCCATGAAGTGGGCATTTGAGGAGTGGCGTCATTGGCTTGAGGGTGCTAAACATCGCGTGGTGGTCTTGACTGATCACAAGAATCTCATTTACCTTGAGTCTGCCAGGCGTTTGAATCCTAGACAGGCTCGTTGGTCGTTATTTTTTTCTCGTTTCAATTTCGTGGTTTCATACCTGCCAGGTTCAAAGAATGTGAAGGCAGATGCTCTTTCCAGGAGTTTTGTGCCTGACTCTCCTGGAGACACTGGGCCTGCTGGTATCCTTAGGGATGGGGTAATATTGTCCGCCGTATCCCCAGACTTGCGACGTGCATTGCAGGAGTTTCAGGTGGATAAACCAGATCGATGTCCACCAGAAAGACTGTTTGTTCCGGATGATTGGACCAGTAGAGTCATCTCCGAGGTCCATTCTTCTGTGTTGGCTGGTCATCCTGGAATATTTGGTACAAGAGACTTGGTGGCCAGGTCTTTTTGGTGGCCTTCCTTGTCTAGGGATGTGCGTACCTTTGTGCAGTCTTGTGAAGTGTGTGCTCGAGCTAAGCCTTGCTGTTCACGGGCTAGTGGGTTGTTGTTATCATTGCCCATCCCGAAGAGGCCTTGGACGCACATTTCCATGGATTTTATTTCTGATCTCCCGGTTTCACAGAAAATGTCCGTTATCTGGGTTGTGTGTGACCGCTTTTCTAAGATGGTTCATTTGGTGCCCTTGCCTAAGTTGCCCTCCTCCTCTGAGTTGGTTCCTTTGTTTTTTCAGAACGTGGTTCGTTTGCATGGGATTCCGGAGAATATCGTTTCTGACAGGGGATCCCAGTTTGTGTCTAGATTTTGGCGGACGTTTTGTGCCAAGATGGGCATTGATTTGTCTTTCTCGTCTGCATTCCATCCTCAGACGAATGGCCAGACGGAGCAAACTAATCAGACCTTGGAAACTCATTTGAGGTGTTTTGTTTCTGCTGATCAGGATGACTGGGTTGCTTTTTTGCCACTGGCCGAATTTGCTCTTAATAATCGGGCTAGTTCTGCCACGTTGGTCTCTCCTTTTTTTTGTAATTCGGGGTTTCATCCTCGTTTTTCCTCTGGTCAGGGGGAATCTTCGGATTGTCCTGGAGTGGACGTGGTGGTGGACAGGCTACATCAGATTTGGAATCAGGTGGTGGACAATTTGAAGTTATCTCAGGAGAAGACTCAGCAGTTTGCTAATCGCCGTCGCCGCGTGGGTCCCCGACTTCTTGTTGGGGACTTGGTGTGGTTGTCTTCTCGTTTTGTCCCTATGAAGGTCTCTTCTCCTAAGTTCAAGCCTCGGTTCATCGGTCCTTATAGGATTTCGGAGATTCTTAACCCTGTATCTTTTCGTTTGGATCTCCCAGCATCATTTGCTATTCATAATGTGTTCCATCGGTCGTTGTTGCGGAGGTATGAGGTGCCCGTTGTTCCTTCGGTCGAGCCTCCTGCTCTGGTGCTGGTGGAGGGAGAATTGGAGTATGTTGTTGAAAAGATCTTGGATTCTCGTGTTTCCAGACGCAAACTCCAGTATTTGGTTAAGTGGAAGGGTTATGGTCAGGAGGATAATTCCTGGGTGGTCGCCTCCGATGTTCATGCGACTGATTTGGTCCGCGCCTTCCATAGAGCTCACCCTGATCGCCCTGGGGGTTCTCGTGAGGGTTCGGTGACCCCTCCTCAAGGGGGGGGTACTGTTGTGGATTCTGTTTGTGGGCTCCCTCTGGTGGTTACTGCTGGTACTGGGTGACTTTGGTGGGTTGCGGCCTTTGGTTTCCACCTGTCCATCAGAGGCTGGGTGTTTCCTATTTTACCTGGCCTTTCTGTCATTTCCCTTGCCGGCTATCAATGTGTTCAGATGTGCTCTGTTTGGTTCCTGCCTACCTGCTCCCAGATCTTTCAGGATAAGCTAAGTGCTGATTTTCAGTTGTTTGGTTTTTGGTCCAGCTTGCTTAGAATGTCTCTATGCTAGCTGGTTGCTCTAGTGGACTGAGGTTCTCCCCATGTGCCATGAGTTGGCACATGGGTTCTTGTAATCTCAGGATGTTTTTTTCGATTAGGGTTTTTTGCTGACCGCTCAGTCCCCTTTTGTATCTTTCTGCTTTCTAGTTTTCAGCGGGCCTCAATTTGCTAAAGCTATATACATCATCTCTATGTGTGTGCCTTCCTCTCATTTCACCGTCAATACATGTGGGGGGCAACTATACCTTTTGGGGTTAATTCCTCTGGAGGCAAGTGAGGTCTTGTTTTCTCTGCAGTACTAGTTAGCTCTTAGGCTGGTGCGTGGCGTCTAGAACCAACGTAGGCACGCTCCCTGGCTATCTCTAGTTGCGTTTGTCAGGCGTAGGGCAGCGGTCAGCCCAGGTTCCATCACCCTAGAGCTCGTCCGATATTTGTTATACTTTGCTTGTCCTGTGCTATCCCTAGCCATTGGGGATTCATGACACTTTGCTGCTAACACCCGACCAGGGTTATTCTTAAAGGGATCGCTTTGTTTACCTGGGATCCCTATTGCTTTTTATTTTTGCTCTTGTTTTTATTTTTGCTTTTGTTCATCATTGGTTACAAAGACTGTCGAATCATGGAGGGTGAATGGTTCACAAACTGCATTGTAAATAGTTTGCACCTTCTTAAAGGTGCCCTTTACTGGTTTTACAAAAGAGAGAGCTTTTTGAAGAGACTGTTCCTGAGTACAGCATGGAAGCTCTTGCCTTAACCGGACTTGCGGATAGAGAGAGTCTGCATTACCTCAAAGAGACTTGGTTCCCTCTTAAAGGGAACGTTCACCAGTTGCACTTAAAGTATAATGTTGCCTTAAAGAAAGTAGATGGTAATAATGTTTTATATAGAGGTAATATGTAGTTAGTTAGATAGTTATTGAGAATGTTTAATAATGTTACTAGAGAATGAGGACAGGAAAGAGTTGAAAGCTGAATTTCAATAAAGTAAACCCGTAGGGGTTAGCTAGTGAGTCCTCCTGAGAGCCATAGAGAGATGGTTAATTGATCCTGTACTAAGAAGAGAGGCAGTAGGCCTGGGCAGATAGACAGGCGGTCCTGCATATGAAAAATCAGAGAGTAAAAAAAGAAGAGTGTTGCACTTAGAAAAGAGAAATAAAGAAAAAGTTAATTTATATTTTAGAGTTTTATAGTAAGCCTTTGGTGGATTTAACCGGGGGGGAGTGCAGCGCCCCAGAGTCCTGGTCATTGCAGTACTGACTGTCATGATATGTACTTTTACCCTGTCCTGTATTTGAATAATATGCCATTTGATGTATGTAACTGTTCTCTGGTTTCTATTAGCTGTAATTTATGTATTTTCTTGTGCTGGGAGTTTACCTGTAACAATGTCTCCTTCCCCCAATACTTGCAGCCCTAAGCTATAATGTAATTAAGCTTTGTCAACTAGTGAAGGAATAGCCATTCTTCCTCACAGCAGGTGGCTAGTCAAATGTACATACTACATAGACTAAGCGGAGCCAACCAGTGTAGAATCTTCTGATGGACCCAACCATTGAATAGAAGGTGTGACCCCTACCCCCCTTCATGGGTGGATCCCAGGAGCTCAGACAATCCATTCTTATTTTGAGATCAGATGTGAGTTGATCCTAAAAGGAGAAGGAGTGGGGATTCTTAGCTGAGGCAAGACCCCACGTCCATCTGTGACTGCGGAAGCGAACGGGGCGAGACTTGAGCTGAGGACATATTTTGTCATTCGTGAGATTGTTTTAGGATCCCTTGGACTCGTGTGGACTATTGCTTTGTTAGCTGGCACAAGGATTATCGGGAGGTGCCCCCAAACCTGTTCCGTTGGACTAATTGTGGACTCTGTAGATCTACCTGCATGTGTTGTTCCAGCGTTCTTGATAATAAATCTGTGGAATCATCCCTTGTCCTGTTGTCCCTTCCTGCTCTGCCGTACACCCCGTCACAAACTGGTGGCAAGCAGCGGGATCAGAGCAGAAGGAATGGAGGACAATGGTCCAACATCGGGAACCAGCACCGCATAGTACAAGAACTGGACTTTGGGGAGCCTACAATCAAAGGCCCGTGAAGTAGGAGTCCGTTTTAAAGGACTCTCCAAGGAGCAGCTAATTGAGGCTTTGGAAGGAGTTCGCCTGCAAGATGACGCTGAGGAAGGATCCTCGCAGCAAATGGAGGAAAGACTGCAGCCGGAGGTAAATACCCAAAAAAGTCAGTGGGTTGTGTGGTACGAGGAGGAGTTGGCATTGCTGGGAAAGGAGGCCACCATAGATGATAAGAGAGAGGCCATTCACAGAGCTCAGGAGAGGGAGAGGGAGGCCATTCACAGAGCCGAGGAGAAGGAGAGGGAGGCCATTCACAGAGCCAAGGACAGAGCTCAGGAGATGGGATTGCTGGAGAGGCAGATCGCTTTGGAAGCAGCTAGAAGCTCCAGACAGACTGTAACCCCAGCACCCACCATGAGGGAACTCCCCAGAGTGTCCCGCAAAGACTTCAAGCCCTTTAATGAGGCTGCAGGCGACATTGAGGGCTTCTTCCAGGACTTTGAGCATCAGTGTCGATTAATGGAAGTCCTGGAAAGGGAGCGAGTCCGACATCTGGTGGGGCTCTTAGAGGGTGGAGCTGCCGAAGCCTATAGAGCTATGGACCCTCGGGGGAACCATGAGTATGTGGAGATTAAACAGACTATTCTAGAACATTATGCTGTGATGCCAGACACTTACAGGACTCAGTTCCGTACTTTAGTCTGTGATGGGGAAGTGTCTTTTAAGATATATGCTCATAGACTCAAACAAATATGTCATCGCTGGCTGGAGGCAGAGGAGGCCTTAACCTGGGAGACCTTCCTCCAGGTTATCCTAAAAGAGCAGTTTTACTTCAAGTGCCCTGCTGAGATCCGGGAATGGGTGCGTGAGAGACCAGCGACAGTAGAAGAAGCTGCATCTCTCGCTGATGAGGCTCTCACCATCAAGCCTCAGTGGAGGGTTCTGTTGGAGGATGGAGAGAGGCCTACCAGCTCCACAACATCGGTGGCCCCCAGTTCTTCTGTCCCCATTGTTCCCTGTTCCTCTAAGCCACCACCTCATGCTGATACCCGTGTAAATGTGCCTCCAGTTGCTTCTACTGCATTTTCTGGAATACGACGAGGAGAGGAAGTAGCAGAGCGCAGGTGTTATGGTTGCGGGCATCCGGGGCATCTGCAGGCCTCATGCCCAGCCAGCCCATGGAGGAGTCATCCTCAAACCCCTACAGCACCTTCAGGTGGGAGCCGGCCTCCAGGTTCCCTTACCCCTTGCCCAAGAGGACGCCTTGGATGGAGTGAGACCCAGCACAGATGCTATCGATGTGGGCAGCCGGGGCATCTGCAAGCCTCCTGCCCAGCTGTTCAAATGAGGATTGATCCTGTACCCAGTCATTTTATTAATTATGTACAGCCAAGTGCTATGGAGGAAGACGTGTCACCACTACGTGAGGACTGGCCTAGTGCCTCACCCACCCATGTTGCACCACTAGGAGTTTATGGTATGCGACCTGCAGCTATGACGACTTCTGCTCATCGAGGTAAGCACTTGCAGGAGGTCATGCTGGATGGACAGAGACTTATTAGATTTTGTGACTCGGGGGCTTTTCTCACACTGGCTGATCCCCGAGTGGTTCGGCCTGAGGCAGTTCATAGAGGACCTGGGATTGTCATTAGACTGGCTGGTGGGCAATGGAGGACTATTCCCACAGCCACTGTGGATCTGAACTTTGGTTTTGGGGTCATTCGATGTGTGGTTGGGGTGATGGGTGGTCTGCCTGCAGATGTTCTCCTGGGCAATGATGTGGGAGAGCTACGATGCCAATTCGTGGCTGCATGAAGCCACATGTAAGTTACGCTCTGCCTGTGTGTACTTAACCAGCGACCTGTAGAGGTCCCTAGTATGTACACAAATTGGGAGGGGAAGGGATTGTCATGATATGTACTTTTACCCTGTCCTGTATTTGAATAATATGCCATTTGATGTATGTAACTGTTCTCTGGTTTCTATTAGCTGTAATTTATGTATTTTCTTGTGCTGGGAGTTTACCTGTAACAATGTCTCCTTCCCCCAATACTTGCAGCCCTAAGCTATAATGTAATTAAGGTTTGTCAACTAGTGAAGGAATAGCCATTCTTCCTCACAGCAGGTGGCTAGTCAAATGTACATACTACATAGACTAAGTGGAGCCAACCAGTGTAGAATCTTCTGATGGACCCAACCATTGAATAGAAGGTGTGACCCCTACCCCCCTTCATGGGTGGATCCCAGGAGCTCAGACAATGCATTCTTATTTTGAGATCAGATGTGAGTTGATCCTAAAAGGAGAAGGAGTGGGGATTCTTAGCTGAGGCAAGACCCCACGTCCATCTGTGACTGCGGAAGCGAACAGGGCGAGACTTGAGCTGAGGACATATCTCGTCATTCGTAAGATTGTTTTGGGATCCCTTGGACTCGTGTGGACTATTGCTTTGTTAGCTGGCACAAGGATTATCGGGAGGTGCCCCCGAACCTGTTCCGTTGGACTAATTGTGAACTCTGTAGATCTACCTGCATGTGTTGTTCCAGCATTCTTGATAATAAATCTGTGGAATCATCCCTTGGCCTGTTGTCCCTTCCTGCTCTGCCGTACACCCCGTCACACTGACGCTCCGCCACTAAGGGGAGTGATGGTACGTCTGATGGCACTTAAGGAGTTCACCTGACCAGGTATCACAGTCACACATTACACGTCACACTCTGGCCACCAGGGGGAGCAAAGGGTTCTATGTATTAGGCCACTCCTCACAATCTGGTAAAACTGGGGGTCGGATAGGAAGTTAGTGAGAAGCTGACTGGGTTGGATCCAGGCAACATCCTGTGGCAGAGGGTGTTGCAGGGGAAGATTCAGGGGGGTCTCTGTCAGGGGTGGGATCCTGACAGTGGCCTAGCGAACAGAACAGAACGTTACGGAGCCGCGCCTGCACCCGTTGCGGTGGCATCCTAAGAAAGGAAACGAAGCGAGGTTTACTGTGGAGAAGTGAGAAACGAGATCGCAGCAAAAAGGAGATAAAGCCAGTAGGAGTCGTGCCTTAAGATCGTGGCAACATCCTACTGAGGCGCGTAGCCGGTGACCGGAACGCCAAGGAAGTATTAGGCTCCAAGCATTACTTCAAACAGCGGCAGGGCAGTTAATTATAGGTTGGCTGCCTCACCTAAATCACCTAAGCAGACATAGGGGGCAATTGTGGGAGAGGGGCGACGCTAGGGTCCCGGAAGAACTCCAGGCCTACCCGTCATACGAGTGCGTCCTATCCATATCATATGGGGGACGGAGAAAGAACATCAGAATAGATACGAGTTGTGAAAGAAGAACATCAGAAACAGACACAACAGTTGTGAGGACTATCCCGTGGTGCTCAGCAGGGAGGTACTACAACACACAGGCGCTTGAAGGTAGGCACTGATTTCCACCTGCAAAGGACACTCTGGATGTGCCTTCGGACTGGCCGGTCTCAGCCAGCCCTGTTAGCAGTACTCTGGATTGTGGATCCTGAAGCCTTCAGTAAAGAGGTAAAGAGACTGCAACCCTGTGTCCTCGTTATTCATCGCGACTTGCACCACGCATCACCAATACATCTTTCATTGGACGCCCCTTAGCAGGGTCACGGACCGGGTCTAGCCACCGTGACAGCCCCAGAACTGAGACAGAGAGGCCCGGTACCGAGTACCCCGCGGCCCTGCATCTGGGGGCGCTCCAACCGCATGTATGAAAATCCCATATTTGCAGTCACACACCCGCCGCTCTCAGCACAGGCATCGGAGAATCCTGACAGCATGTGTAACACTCCAGGTAACTGGTTATTTACAGTGATGTTGCCTTCCTTTCAGGGAGGGCGATATCATGCTTGAAGGCAAAGAGGATTCTCTTTACCAGGTAAGCACCTACATTCAACACATTCTGAATCCAGGCCAGAAGGGGGAGCTCAGGATCCGGATTCAGGGGAGCTTCCCTAGCTAGTAGGAGTTAGTTTAGCCTGTAGCAGACAGTGAAGAGAGAGGAAGGAGAGCAGAGAGAGTGTGGAGCCGTGCAGCCAGGACTGAGCTGTGGCTCCGGGAAAGGAATATAACCCGAGGGGTTGAATGACAGTGAAGCATCAGAGGAAAGGAGCACAGAAGGAGGAAAGGGGCTCAGAGGGGAACTGTGACCGGGCACCCTCAGAGCCAAAGCGCAGGAACCGGGAGCCCGAGGTGTTGTACTCCAGGTCACACGGCAGAACCAGAGGGCATAGAACTGTATGTGATTTGCCCACACCATACCTGGAGGTACAGCAGTACTCTATGAGCCTGGGTCGTGATAGAGACCCTATAAAAAGGCTCGCACTGCCCATCATACAGGTAACTGTCCCAGGACAGGAGACAGAGGACTTTGCCAGCGAGCTACAGGCTTGGGAGAGGGATCCACTATTGCCTCCAGGCCGGCCAGTCCATATCATCACCTGTTGCTGGTACTCTGGACTGTGGCCTGCTACCACCAGTACACCAGGTAAAGACTGCAAACCTGTGTCCTTGTTCTTTACTGCGCCATTCACCATCTTCACCTATACACTGGAATCCCTGGGGATATACTTCACCTGTGGGAAGTTATACCATCTAGCTGCCATAACATCACCCCAGAAGACCCCTTTAAGCAGCGCCGGTCCCCATTGACCCAATACCACAGGTGGCGTCATGAGCACAAACTTTACTACAGATCCCCTTAAAAGACATTTCCCTTTTACTTGAGTGCCCAGGGCCACAGACCGGGTTGCAGCCACCGTGACATTCTCTTTAAGTGCGACCGGACCCGATACCGAGTACCCCACTGCCCTGGTGGCGACACACATGCACTTTGTGCTCTTTGAGGAATCAAAGGTCAGCAGTCACATGTAGTGACTGGAGACTTGTACCCCAAGCCTGGACAACACCTTTAACCTCCAATAAATTACCCAGTTTTTAGAGAAAAAACATACAATATGTCAGAATCTTCACAGTTCTTTTGATCAAACTAAGGAAAATGCTCAGTAACAAGTACATCGAGCATAGGTGGGATTCTATTATTCTGGCTGCTGGCTGGCCAGATGCCTTGTGCTATTGATGTAGTCGTGGGCACATGCATACGAACGTGCGGGGGTGGGGTGGCTTCAGCTGTAGTGTTCCCCTTTTGGCTTATCCATTATACTAAGGAAAAAAAGTAGAGTAGTAATAGTTACAACAGGATCTCATTTTAGTTCTGGTTACAAATGAGAGTACACAAGGCAAAAACACTAACTTCATCAATTGCTCCGAGCAGTGTTCCCGGTAGATAATGGTTAATATTACAGTCATGAAGTACCAATATACTTTGTATAGATGAGTGGTAAATACCAACTCTCTCTAGGCACTCCTCAGGTGCCCTTCTGGGACTACTCCAAACCAATACATAGACAAAAACACGGAGAAAAAAAGTCCACTTCAACATATTTAGAAAACAATATACAAAAGGTTTATTAAGTAATCAATCATATACGAATACAGATATATAAAATACAAAACATGGATGTATTGTCAATACCGCCATATAGCAGAAGACACATATAGGAGGAAATGTGGCAATGACCAAGTCAGGGGGGGAGTTCACATATTACACCTTTTGGGTGGCAGCGTCAGCTCAAAAAGTAAAGAAAACGTACGACCAAATATAATCATATTATATTTGGTCGTACGTTTTCTTTACTTTTTGAGCTGACGCTGCCACCCAAAAGGTGTAATATGTGAACTCCCCCCCTGACTTGGTCATTGCCACATTTCCTCCTATATGTGTCTTCTGCTATATGGCGGTATTGACAATACATCCATGTTTTGTATTTTATATATCTGTATTCGTATATGATTGATTACTTAATAAACCTTTTGTATATTGTTTTCTAAATATGTTGAAGTGGACTTTTTTTCTCCGTGTTTTTGTCCGGTAGATAATGGGTATGGCGCACAGCCAGGACCTGCCTTTAACTGCTGTGGATGGAACTCCACCCGCGACTGTTAACCTATCAAGTGCCGCTGTCAAACTCTGGCAGCGGTAATAGCAATGTGGTGACATGGGTTCTTCTATGCGTCCATCAACGTTTTCGTGACATGATTGCGGGGCACTGATGGGTTGTTACGACAGCCGGGGGTCTTTTGAAGATCTCCGTGCTTGTTATTACGGAGCTTCTCTGTAACCCTGTGGACAGGCTTCAGAGGAGACCATTATTTTTATTATATACAGTAACACTGTGGCATTGATGTATATAGCACAAGCAATCGGATGATCACAGCTTCAAGTCCCCCTATAGGGACTAATAAATGAGGTAAAAAAGAAAGAAATTTTAAAAATAAAAAAAAAACATAAAAGTTCAAATCATACCTCTTTTCCTCCTCAAATAAAGATAATAAAAGATTTTCTAAAAATACACCTTTGTGAAATCACCACATTTAGAAAAGTCTGATCTATCAAAATATCGAAATATTTAACCTGATTGGTAAACACCGCAAACAGAAAAAATTCCGAACTCCAAAAGTGTGTCTTTTTGGTTGCCGCAACACCAAGCAAAATGCTGTAAGAAGTGATCAAAATGACACATCTGTCGCAAAATGACATCAATAAAATCATCGCAAAAAAGAAGCCATCGCACAACTCCATTGATCGAAAAATGAAAACGTTATGGGTCTCAGAAACTTAGACACATTAAAAAAAAACTACTTTTTTTTACAAAGTTCCTATTTTTTTTACCACTAAAATAATTTAAAAAAACTGGACAAGTTTAGTATCGCCGTAATTGTACTGATGAGGACAATCGTATTGGGAGGTCATTTTTAACTAAATGGAATAAAAGGGTTAATTCTGCACTGCCGGTACGAAAGCATAAAGAGGAGAAAAATGTCGAGGAATGCGGTTTTAATAGTCAACACGGTTTTGTCCTGATAAATATATTTGAAACTTGTTAACTATTAAAGCCGCTTTCCTGGATATTTTTCTCCTCTTTACGCTTTATTTTCCTGTTTTTTGCACTCTCAGCAGATAGTTTTATTGATATAATGTTGGGGTAGACACAATGTTTTGATCGCCTGTTATTAAATTTTTTTCTGTTGTTGCAACAGCTGATAAAATTGTTTCTTTTTCTCGTTACGCAGTTTATTGATCAGATTAATTTATTTTAGACTTTGATAGATCGAACTTTTCTTTTCGCAGTGAGAGCAAATATGTGTATCTTTTTTATTTTTTTTATGAATTTCTAATGGGGAGAAAGGGGCATGACTTGAACTTTTATGTTTTTTTTTATTTTTTTCATATTTTTTTTAAAATGTTTTGTTGTACTTTTCACAGTATTTGTTAGTCCCCTAAGGGAACCTGAGCCCACCATCATCTGATTGACTGTGCTATATACACCACATTGCTGTATATAGCAAAAATCACAGTCTCCTATAAACAACAGCTACAGGCTGGTTTCCACAGGAGTACCGTGATGACAGAGATAGGGGTCTTCAGCAGACACCTGGCTTTTATGGCAATCCATCGGCATTCTGCAGCACCGATGAGGGGATAGAACTGTGCGCCTCCCCTGCCGGTGCCCTGTAATGCCACTATCACAGTTTGATGGCGGCATGTAACCGGTCAATAGCTGTGGGCAGAGCTTCGCTCCACACTTGGTGTTAGAGGCAGGTGATGGCTGAATATTTCAGCCATTATCTGCTGAGAAAGATGCAGACTTGGCATATGTGAGCCTGCATCAAATTCCAGGAAAAGACTTATGGTGGATATAGCATGTCATAAGTTATTAAGAGGTCATATGTCAGTAAGATCGCCTCACCCACAAGCCGCAAACATGGGCACGCAGGTCGTTGAAAACAAAATACATTGACACCTTTACATCTTCTACCTGTTGCTGCATTCTTGAAAGAAAACAGTGATTTAAAGTGAACCTAACATCTGATACATGTTGCCCAAACCAAATTTGTTCTACAGATCCAGGCTGCTATAATGAATTTAATCACAAACCTTTTGAGCATTATAGAAACTTTATTTCCCTGAACTTTTTCTATTCGGAAAGACAGATGTGGGCAGCAGTCTGCTTACTGGTAGGTCTAAAATGGGCGGAGTATCCCATTGACTTATATAGGATGATTTAGACTGAAATCAATTCCAGGTCTCATCTTATGTTTGCAGAGGAATGGAAATTGTCATGTCGGACGCTATTCACACTAGGACGTCCGACAGACAGCGGTAATTCCACATTCGTCCACTATACGCTCAGTGGCGCCGGCTAGATTTTTATCCAGGTTGCCCAGGGTTAATCTAGCTGGTACTCGGGTTGTAGGCTGGGTCACTCCCACGGCTTTTAAATAGTATTGCTGGACTTTGGGCGTCGCCGATTATAGCTTGTGCCTCGTGCCTAGTGATTCCGGTCTGGAGTGGTGGTCTTGGAGAAGAAATATCGTATCTGGTGGTGTATTATCCTTTGTTATATTTCTCCTTCCTATATTTGTATTTGTTTTGCTCTGGGCACATTATTGTGTTTTCCTGTGTGTCTGCGGCGTGGTGCGTTTTTTAGTTTTCCCTGTCTGTGCTTTCTGTGGGGGTTGGTGTGTGGTCTATTCACTGAGTGGCGGGTGGTGGTTTTAGCATAGGGCTGAAACAGGAGTCAGGGCCAGGCCTGGTGGCCCAGACAAGCACACCATTAGTGTAAATTCTGGGAGAGGGACAGACAGGGTTTTCCCTAGTCTGAGTGATATCGCAGGGGCCCGGGTAACCAGCCTTAGCCTACCTAGTCTCCTGTGACATTATAATCGGCCACAAAATTTTGTATTCCATGGATCCCATGACTTCCTTAACCCGCCAGTTGGAGGCGCTGTCCTTACAGGTCACTGAGTAGAAGGTGGCGGTTCAGCAACAGGGTCTAGTAGTATCTAATGTGCAAGCTGAAACTGCAGGTAGAGTTGCAGAGCCAAAGATCCCTTTACCTGAGAGGTTTGCTGGGGAATGCAGTAAATTTGTTATATTTCGGGAAGCTTGCAAATTATATTTTCGTATGCGCCCGATCTCCTCAGGTAATGAGGCTCAGCGTGTGGGCCTGGTGTTGTCATTACTGAATGGGGACCCCCAAGCATGGGCATTTTCTTTACCATCTGATTCAGCTGCATTTAACTCAGTGGAGAGTTTTTTTTCTGCTCTTGGGCTCATTTATGATGATCCTGACAAAATGGCTCTAGCAGAATCTAAAATACGCGCTCTCCGCAAGGGGAGCGAATGGCGGAGGATTACTGTTCTGAATTTCGCCACTGGGTGGTGGACACACCATGGAATGACCCCGCACTGCTGAGTCAGTTTGTTCATGGGGTTTCAGGAAGGGTTAAACAAGCCCTCCTGATGCATGAGACTCCTGCTTCTCTAGAGTCTGCTATGAGTCTTGTTATCTGCATTGATCGCCGTTTGCGTCAGGGGGCGCAAGAGACGCCGCCTATGGGGGAGGGCGTAGGTGCACGTGAGGTTGCTGCAGGTGAGCCCACGGAGCCTATGCAAATCGCAGAGGTGTCACATCATCGAGCCCCCTCGCTCAGGAAGCAGGGAGCCTGTTTTTGCTGTGGTAAAAATGGGCATTATGTAAATGCTTGTCCTCTGTTATCTAAGAAAAGTGCAACGGCGGAAAACTACTAAGCTCAGAGGGTGTGGAAGAGGCCCATCTGAGCTTATTCATATCTTCCATGGTGGTCTCTCAATGTATGCTCCCTGCCAGAGTTATGGTCGCTGGCAGAGAGCTGCCAATCACTGTTTTTGTGGATAGTGGTTCTGCCACTAATCTCATTGATGAGGAGATTGCGCGCACAGCTGGGTTCAGGATCGAAAAACTGCCTCATCCTATCCGGGTAGTCCCCATCAATGCCGCTCCTCTCCCACAGGGGGAGATTACTGAGTTTGTGGCTGAGGTGAAACTCCACATTGGTGTCCTACATTTTGAGCAGGTTACATGTAGGGTGCTCAGTAATCTTCCTGCACAAATGGTTCTGGGTTTTCCATGGTTATCTATGCACAACCCGGTGATTGACTGGAAAACCCAGGACATAATCCAGTGGAGCGGATTCTGCCAGGAGAATTGCCTGGCCACATGTGTGTCTGCTGTGACTCCTAGCATTCCTGAGTCACTGCTGGATTTTGCGGATGTGTTCTCTGAGAAGGGTTGCTCAGAATTGCCACCACATCGACCCTATGACTGTACTATTAGGTTAAAACCAGAGGCCAAATTGCCGAAAGCAAGGATGTTTAACATTTCTGGTCCTGAGAGGCAAGCTTTAAAAAACTACATTGCTGAGAGTCTGAGCAAAGGGCACATCAGGCCTTCGTCCTCGCCTGTGGCAGCGGGGTTCTTCTTCATTAAGAAGAAAGATGGCGGATTACGCCCGTGTCTGGATTTCAGGGAGTTAAACCAGATTACGGTTCGTGATCCATACCCTATGCCGCTGATACCTGATTTGTTCAACCAGGTGGCTGGTGCTAAGTGGTTCTCCAAGCTTGACCTCAGGGGGCGTACAATCTCATAAGAGTCCGTCAAGGGGATGAGTGGAAGACGGCTTTTAATACTCCTGAGGGTCATTTTGAAAATTTAGTGATGCCATTTGGGTTGACAAACGCGCCTGCTGTATTTCAACATTTCATAAATGATGTGTTCTCGCATGTCCTGGGGAAATTCGTTATTGTGTACCTAGATGACATTCTCATTTATTCATGCGACCGTGATACTCATTTAGAGCATGTTAGGCAGGTGTTACAGCTACTCAGAGAGAATAAGCTCTATGCTAAACTTGAGAAATGTGTATTTTCGTTTCACGAGTTGCCTTTCTTGGGTTATATTGTGTCTGCTTCAGGGTTTAAAATGGACACCGCTAAGGTGCAAGCGGTGCTGCGTTGGGAACGGCCTGATAACCTAAAAGTGCTCCAGCGGTTCCTTGGGTTTTCTAACTATTATAGAAAGTTTATCAAAAATTGTTCTATCATTGCTAAACCGCTCACTGACATGATGAAAAATGGTACCAATTTCTCTGCCTGGTCTGAGGCTGCTGTGCGCGCATTCGAATTCCTGAAGACCAGTTTTGCTTCGGCCCCCATTCTGGTGCAACCGGACGTATCGAAACCATTTACCGTGGAAGTCGATGCGTCTGAGGTTGGAGTGGGGGCGGTGCTGTCACGAGGCTCATCCTTGGGCGAGTTGCGTCCATGCGCCTACTTTTCCAAGAAGCTGTCGCCCGCCGAACGTAACTACGATATCGGCAACAGGGAGTTGTTGGCTATCAAGTTGGCTTTTGAGGAATGGTGACACTTCTTGGAGGGGTCGGTCCACCAGGTTACAGTTATCACCGATCATAAAAATCTGCTTTATTTAGAGTCAGCCAAGCGTCTGTCCCCCAGGCAGGCTCGCTGGGCATTGTTTTTCACGCGATTCAACTTTTTTGTTACTTACCAACCGGGGTCTAAGGACACTAAGGCAGATGCTTTGTCCAGGTGTTTTCCGGGGGGAGAACCTCGGGAAGATCCGGTACCCATCCTCCAAAAGGGTGTAGTGGTCTCGGCTCTCATGACCGAGGTTGAGATTGCCGAGGCTCAGGAGGAGGTACCACCAGAGCTTCCCATTAACAAATCGTTTGTAGCGCTCCATCTTCGCCTAAAGGTGTTGGGTGAGCATCATGATGCTGTCCTAGCTGGCCACCCAGGAGTTAGGAGTACCTTGGAGTTGGTGTCGCGTCGGTTTTGGTGGCCCAAAATCCACAGGACGTGGTCTCGTACGTGTCAGCATGCACCACGTGCGCTAGGGCTAAGATGCCCCGCTCCCGTCCTGCTGGCACACTACATCCTCTCGGGGTACCCAGTAGGCCATGGACGGAGATCTCCATGGATTTTATTACAGACTTGCCTGTCATGAATCCCAATGGCTAGGGATAGCACAGGACAAGCAAGGTACAAATATATAACGGACGAGCTCTAGGGTGATGGAACCTGGGCTGACCGCTGCCCTACGCCTGACAAATGCAACTAGAGATAGCCAGGGAGCATGCCTACGTTGGTTCTAGACGCCACGCACCAGCCTAAGAGCTAACTAGTACGGCAGAGAAAATAAAGACCTCACTTGCCTCCAGAGGAACGAACCCCAAAAGGTATAGTTGCCCCCCACATGTATTGACGGTGAAATGAGAGGAAGGCACACACATAGAGATGATATATATAGGTTTAGCAAATTGAGGCCCGCTGTAAACTAGAAAGCAGAACGATACAAAAGGGGTCTGAGCGGTCAGCAAAAAACCCTAATCAAAAAAACCATCCTGAGATTACAAGAACCCATGTGCCAACTCATGGCACATGGGGAGAACCTCAGTCCACTAGAGCTACCAGCTAGCATAGAGACATAATAAGCAAGCAGGACAAAAAAAACCAAACAACTGAAAATCAGCACTTAGCTTATCCTGAAAGATCTGGGAGCAGGTAGGCAGGAACAAAACAGAGCACATCTGAATACATTGATAGCCGGCAAGGAAATGACAGAAAGGCCAGGTAAAATAGGAAACACCCAGCCTCTGATGGACAGGTGGAAACCAAAGGCCGCAACCCACCAAAGTCACCCAGTACCAGCAGTAACCACCAGAGGGAGCCCACAAACAGAATCCACAACAGTACCCCCCCTTGAGGAGGGGTCACCGAACCCTCACGAGAACCCCCAGGGCGATCAGGGTGAGCTCTATGGAAGGCGCGGACCAAATCAGTCGCATGAACATCGGAGGCGACCACCCAGGAATTATCCTCCTGACCATAACCCTTCCACTTAACCAAATACTGGAGTTTGCGTCTGGAAACACGAGAATCCAAGATCTTCTCAACAACATACTCCAATTCTCCCTCCACCAGCACCGGAGCAGGAGGCTCAACCGAAGGAACAACGGGCACCTCATACCTCCGCAACAACGACCGATGGAACACATTATGAATAGCAAACGATGCTGGGAGATCCAAACGAAAAGATACAGGGTTAAGAATCTCCGAGATCCTATAAGGACCGATGAACCGAGGCTTGAACTTAGGAGAAGAGACCTTCATAGGGACAAAACGAGAAGACAACCACACCAAATCCCCAACAAGAAGTCGGGGACCCACGCGGCGACGGCGATTAGCAAACTGCTGAGTCTTCTCCTGAGATAACTTCAAATTGTCCACCACCTGATTCCAAATTTGATGTAGCCTGTCCACCACCACGTCCACTCCAGGACAATCCGAAGACTCCACCTGACCAGAGGAAAAATGAGGATGAAACCCCGAATTACAAAAAAAAGGAGAGACCAACGTGGCAGAACTAGCCCGATTATTAAGAGCAAATTCAGCCAGTGGCAAAAAAGCAACCCAGTCATCTTGGTCAGCAGAAACAAAACACCTCAAATAAGTTTCCAAGGTCTGATTAGTTCGCTCCGTCTGGCCATTCGTCTGAGGATGGAATGCAGACGAGAAAGACAAATCAATGCCCATCTTGGCACAAAATGTCCGCCAAAATCTAGACACAAACTGGGATCCCCTGTCAGAAACGATATTCTCCGGAATCCCATGCAAACGAACCACGTTCTGAAAAAATAAAGGGACCAACTCAGAGGAGGAAGGCAACTTAGGCAAGGGCACCAAATGAACCATCTTAGAAAAGCGGTCACACACAACCCAGATAACGGACATTTTCTGTGAAACCGGAAGATCAGAAATAAAATCCATGGAAATGTGCGTCCAAGGCCTCTTCGGGATGGGCAAGGATAACAACAACCCACTGGCCCGAGAACAGCAAGGCTTAGCTCGAGCACACACTTCACAAGACTGCACAAAGGTACTCACATCCCTAGACAAGGAAGGCCACCAAAAAGACCTGGCCACCAAGTCTCTAGTACCAAATATTCCAGGATGACCAGCCAACACAGAAGAATGGACCTCGGAGATGACTCTACTGGTCCAATCATCCGGAACAAACAGTCTTTCTGTTGGACAACGATCCGGTTTATCCACCTGAAACTCCTGCAATGCACGTCGCAAGTCTGGGGATACGGCGGACAATATTACCCCATCCCTAAGGATACCAGTAGGCCCAGAGTCTCCAGGAGAGTCAGGCACAAAACTCCTGGAAAGAGCATCTGCCTTCACATTCTTTGAACCTGGCAGGTATGAAACCACGAAATTGAAACGAGAAAAAAACA
The DNA here is from genome assembly GCF_051348905.1 of Ranitomeya variabilis. Lineage (NCBI taxonomy): Eukaryota > Metazoa > Chordata > Amphibia > Anura > Dendrobatidae > Ranitomeya > Ranitomeya variabilis. Next base: position 198,791,073 of record NC_135233.1, read on the forward strand.
ACGACCAACGAGCCTGTCTAGGATTCTAACGCCTGGCAGACTCAAGGTAAATGAGATTCTTGTGATCAGTCAAGACCACCACACGATGTTTAGCACCCTCAAGCCAATGACGCCACTCCTCAAATGCCCACTTCATGGCCAAAAGCTCCCGATTACCCACATCATAATTGCGCTCGGCGGGCGAGAATTTTCTAGAGAAGAAAGCACAAGGCTTCATCACCGAGCCATCAGAACTTCTCTGTGACAAAACCGCCCCCGCTCCAATCTCGGAAGCATCAACCTCAACCTGAAAAGGAAGTGAAACATCTGGTTGACACAACACAGGAGCAGAAGAAAACCGGCGCTTAAGTTCCTGAAAGGCCCCCACAGCCGCAGGAGACCAATTAGCAACATCAGCACCCTTTTTAGTCAAATCAGTCAAAGGTTTAACAATACTGGAAAAATTTGCAATGAACCGACGATAAAAATTAGCAAACCCCAAGAACTTCTGTAGGCTCTTAACAGATGTAGGTTGTGTCCAGTCACAAATTGCCTGAACCTTGACGGGATCCATCTCAATAGTAGAAGGAGAAAAAATGTACCCCAAAAAAGAAATCTTCTGGACTCCGAAGAGACACTTTGAGCCCTTCACAAACAGAGAATTGGCCCGCAGAACCTGAAACACCTTCCTGACCTGTAGAACATGAGACTCCCAGTCATCAGAAAACACCAAAATATCATCCAAATACACAATCATAAACTTATCCAGATATTCACGGAAAATATTGTGCACAAAGGACTGAAAGACTGACGGAGCATTGGAGAGTCCAAAAGGCATTACCAAATACTCAAAATGGCCCTCAGGCGTATTAAATGCGGTTTTCCACTCATCACCTTGTTTTATCCGCACCAGATTATACGCACCGCGAAGATCTATCTTAGTGAACCACCTAGCCCCCTTAATGCGAGCAAACAAGTCAGTCAATAATGGCAATGGATACTGATATTTGACTGTAATCTTATTCAGAAGGCGATAATCTATACAAGGCCTCAGGGAACCATCTTTTTTTGCCACGAAAAAAAAACCTGCTCCCAGAGGGGACGAAGATGGACGAATATGTCCCTTTTCCAAGGACTCCTTAATATAATTCCGCATAGCAGTATGCTCTGGCAGTGACAGATTAAATAAACGACCCTTAGGGAACTTACTGCCAGGAATCAATTCTATAGCACAGTCACACTCTCTATGAGGAGGGAGCGAATTGAGCTTAGGCTCCTCAAAAACATCCCTATAGTCAGACAAAAACTCAGGGATCTCAGAAGGAGTAGATGAAGCGATTGAAATCGGAGGTGCATGATCATGAACCCCCTGACATCCCCAGCTTAACACAGACATTGTTTTCCAATCCAGGACTGGATTATGAGTTTGTAACCATGGCAGACCAAGCACTAGTACATCATGTAAATTATACAGTACAAGGAAGCGAATCACCTCCTGATGAACGGGAGTCATGCGCATGGTCACTTGTGTCCAATACTGCGGTTTATTCATAGCCAATGGTGTAGAGTCAATTCCCTTCAGAGGAATAGGAACTTCCAGAGGCTCCAGACTAAAACCGCAGCGTTTAGCAAATGACCAATCCATAAGACTCAGGGCAGCGCCCGAATCCACATAGGCATCAACGGAAATGGAAGACAGTGAAAAAATCAGAGTCACAGACAAAATGAACTTAGGCTGCAGAGTACCAATGGCAAAAGATTTATCAAGCTTTTTTGTGCGTTTAGAGCATGCTGATATAACATGAGCTGAATCACCACAATAAAAACACAATCCATTTTTCCGCCTATAATTTTGCCGTTCACTTCTGGACTGAATTCTATCACATTGCATAGTCTCAGGTGCCTGTTCAGAAGACACCGCCAACTGGTGCACGGGTTTGCGCTCCCGCAAACGCCGATCAATCTGAATGGCCATAGCCATAGACTCATTCAGACCTGTAGGCGTGGGGAACCCCACCATAATATCCTTAATGGCCTCAGAAAGACCATTTCTGAAGTTTGCAGCCAGGGCGCACTCATTCCACTGAGTAAGCACCGACCATTTCCGAAATTTTTGACAATATATTTCCGCTTCATCATGCCCCTGAGAGAGGGCTAACAAAGCCTTTTCAGCCTGAATCTCCAGGTTGGGTTCCTCATAGAGCAATCCCAATGCCAGAAAAAACGCATCCACACTGAGCAATGCAGGATCCCCTGGTGCCAATGCAAATGCCCAATTCTGAGGGTCGCCCCGCAGGAAAGATATTACAATCCTGACCTGTTGAGCAGGGTCTCCAGAGGAGCGAGATTTTAAAGAAAGAAACAATTTACAATTGTTCCTGAAATTCAGGAAGGTAGATCTATCTCCAGAGAAGAACTCTGGAATAGGAATTCTAGGTTCAGACATGGGAGTGTGAACAACAAAATCCTGTATGTTTTGAACTTTTGCCGTGAGATTACTCAGGCTGGAAGCCAAACTCTGGACATCCATGTTAAACAGCTAAGATCAGAGCCATTCAAGGGTTAAGAGGAGGTAAGAAGCAGCTAGACAGCAATTAAGGGCTAGGCAGCAAAACTCTGAAGGGAAAAAAAAAAAAAAAAAAATTTCCCTTAAACACTTCTTTTTCTCCTGCTTCAGCCCAAACAATTAACACTTTGTGGGCCGGCTGCTGTGCGCGCATTCGAATTCCTGAAGACCAGTTTTGCTTCGGCCCCCATTCTGGTGCAACCGGACGTATCGAAACCATTTACCGTGGAAGTCGATGCGTCTGAGGTTGGAGTGGGGGCGGTGCTGTCACGAGGCTCATCCTTGGGCGAGTTGCGTCCATGCGCCTACTTTTCCAAGAAGCTGTCGCCCGCCGAACGTAACTACGATATCGGCAACAGGGAGTTGTTGGCTATCAAGTTGGCTTTTGAGGAATGGTGACACTTCTTGGAGGGGTCGGTCCACCAGGTTACAGTTATCACCGATCATAAAAATCTGCTTTATTTAGAGTCAGCCAAGCGTCTGTCCCCCAGGCAGGCTCGCTGGGCATTGTTTTTCACGCGATTCAACTTTTTTGTTACTTACCAACCGGGGTCTAAGGACACTAAGGCAGATGCTTTGTCCAGGTGTTTTCCGGGGGGAGAACCTCGGGAAGATCCGGTACCCATCCTCCAAAAGGGTGTAGTGGTCTCGGCTCTCATGACCGAGGTTGAGATTGCCGAGGCTCAGGAGGAGGTACCACCAGAGCTTCCCATTAACAAATCGTTTGTAGCGCTCCATCTTCGCCTAAAGGTGTTGGGTGAGCATCATGATGCTGTCCTAGCTGGCCACCCAGGAGTTAGGAGTACCTTGGAGTTGGTGTCGCGTCGGTTTTGGTGGCCCAAAATCCACAGGACGTGGTCTCGTACGTGTCAGCATGCACCACGTGCGCTAGGGCTAAGATGCCCCGCTCCCGTCCTGCTGGCACACTACATCCTCTCGGGGTACCCAGTAGGCCATGGACGGAGATCTCCATGGATTTTATTACAGACTTGCCTGTCATGAATCCCAATGGCTAGGGATAGCACAGGACAAGCAAGGTACAAATATATAACGGACGAGCTCTAGGGTGATGGAACCTGGGCTGACCGCTGCCCTACGCCTGACAAACGCAACTAGAGATAGCCAGGGAGCGTGCCTACGTTGGTTCTAGACGCCACGCACCAGCCTAAGAGCTAACTAGTACGGCAGAGAAAATAAAGACCTCACTTGCCTCCAGAGGAACGAACCCCAAAAGGTATAGTTGCCCCCCACATGTATTGACGGTAAAATGAGAGGAAGGCACACACATAGAGATGATATATATAGGTTTAGCAAATTGAGGCCCGCTGTAAACTAGAAAGCAGAACGATACAAAAGGGGTCTGAGCGGTCAGCAAAAAACCCTAATCAAAAAAAACCATCCTGAGATTACAAGAACCCATGTGCCAACTCATGGCACATGGGGAGAACCTCAGTCCACTAGAGCTACCAGCTAGCATAGAGACATAATAAGCAAGCTGGACAAAAAAAACCAAACAACTGAAAATCAGCACTTAGCTTATCCTGAAAGATCTGGGAGCAGGTAGGCAGGAACAAAACAGAGCACATCTGAATACATTGATAGCCGGCAAGGAAATGACAGAAAGGCCAGGTAAAATAGGAAACACCCAGCCTCTGATGGACAGGTGGAAACCAAAGGCCGCAACCCACCAAAGTCACCCAGTACCAGCAGTAACCACCAGAGGGAGCCCACAAACAGAATCCACAACACTTGCCCTCCTCAGCTGGGAACACGGTCATCCTGGTGGTTGTTGATCAGTTCTCAAAGTTGTCGCACTTTGTGTCCTTGCCTTCGTTGCCTAACGCGAAGACTCTGGCTCAGGTATTTGTTCAGGAGGTGGTCAGACTTCACGGGGTCCCATCTGACATCGTGTCTGATAGGGGTACTCAGTTTGTGGCAAAATTTTGGAAAGCATTTTGCTCACGGCTGGGGATCAAGTTGTCGCATTCTTCGGCGTTTCATCCTGAGTCAAATGGTCAGACTGAGCGTATGAACCAGAATTTGGAGCAGTATTTACGCTGCTTCGTTTCTGACAATCAGGAGGAGTGGTCGACGTTCCTTCCTTTGGCGGAGTTTGCCATAAATAATCACCATCAGGAATCGTCTGGGGAATCCCCGTTCTTTTGTGTTTACGGGCACCATCCTCAATTTTGTACTCTGCGTCAGGGGGGCTCTGCTGGCATCCCAGAGGAGGACCAGCTAGGAGCACAACTGTCATCTGTCTGGAGGAGAGTGAAACAGCGCTTGCTGAGCGTGGGTGCTAGGTACAAACGTGTGGCTGACAGTAGACGTGTGCCAGGTCCGGACCTGAGTGTGTGTGACTGGGTGTGGTTGTCCACAAAAAACATAAGACTCAAAATACCATCACTGAAATTAGGTCCAAGGTTTATTGGTCCATTTAGGGTCACAGCCATCATGAACCCGGTAGCCTACCGACTGGAGCTCCCTACGGTATATAAGATTCACAACGTGTTCCACAGATCTTTATTAAAAAAGGTGGTGGGTTTCGTGGACGCGGCGCCGATGCCACCTCCAGTCTTGGTGGATGGCAATTTGGAATTTGAAGTCTCCAAGGTGGTTGACTCTTGAGTAGTGCGCCGCACTTTACAGTACCTGATACACTGGCGGGGTTATGGGCCGGAGGAGAGGTCTTGGGTACCAGCCTCAGACAAACATGCGGACCGGCTGGTCAGTATGTTTCACCGCCGCCATCCGGACAAGCCGGGTCCTATAAGTCGTGAGGGCCCTGAGGTCCCTCGTAGAAGGCGGGGTACTGTCATGTTGGACGCTATTCACACTAGGGTGTCCGACAGACAGCGGTAATTCCACATTCGTCCACTATACGCTCAGTGGCACCGGCTAGATTTTTATCCAGGTTGCCCAGGGTTAATCTAGCTGGTACTCGGGTTGGAGGCTGGGTCACGCCCACGGCCTTTAAATAGTATTGCTGGACTTTGGGCGTCGCCGATTATAGCTTGTGCCTCGTGCCTAGTGATTCCAGTCTGGAGTGGTGGTCTTGGAGAAGAAATATCGTATCTGGTGGTGTATTATCCTTTGTTATATTTCTCCTTCCTATATTTGTATTTGTTTTGCTCTGGGCACATTATTGTGTTTTCCTGTGTGTCTGCGGCGTGGTGTGTTTTTTAGTTTTCCCTGTCTGTGCTTTCTGTGGGGGTTGGTGTGTGGTCTATTCACTGGGTGGCGGGTGGTGGTTTCAGCATAGGGCTGAAACACGAGTCAGGGCCAGGCCTGGTGGCCCAGACAAGCACACCATTAGTGTAAATTCTGGGAGAGGGAAAGACAGGGTTTTCCCTAGTCTGAGGGATATCGCAGGGGCCAGGGTAACCAGCCTTAGCCTACCTAGTCTCCCCGTGACAGAAATGTCACAATGATTGAAACCCCACAGAAATGACCTCATTTTAAAAACTATACAACATTATATATTTTTTGTTATGTATTATTGGAATTAATACAAAGGAAGGATGAAAATGTTAAAGTTGTGTTTTTTTTTTCTTCACAAATCGGTCCCTTTAAAGAAGCACTCCCATCACAGTTGTCATCCTTTTAAAATATTGCAATCATCATATTATAAAGTAGTTACAATTGCTCATTTTGCCTTTCTATCCAGTTAATTCTTCTCTTTTCTCTGCTCTATGTAGAAACAGGAAGTCTCTTGTCCCTGCATTTATCATTCCCCTCTTCAACTCCTGACCCTGCTGCTCCTTCCTCCCCCCTGCCAGGGACTCTTGCAGTGATGACTCATGCAGGGAAAAGAGATGTCCTGCTCCTACATAGAACAGAGAAAAGGGAAGAATTATCTGGGTAGAAAAGCAAAATGAGCAATTTTAAGTACACAGTGCTGTAATATATTAAGAGGATAAATACTTTGATAGGTGGAGGAGAAGGAGGAGGAGGAGAAGGAGGAAGAGGAGGAGGGGTGGGAGGAGGGATTCTTTAAATTTGCAAAGAAAAAAAAAAAAACGCACCACTTGTGTTATTGCATAATTTCTTATGTGTTCATAAATACACTTAATATGTCCATGAATAATCAGAAACTGCCACTATTTACTGCCACTGTTGATAGATGAATCTGTCAGACCACTTAAAGTTTGTGAACATTGTCATATTCCGTCTTCAGGCTATACGCAATGTGCAGACATGGCATGTGAGTGTAACGGAGGCCAGCGGGGTAGTCGTGGCTAACAGTGGTTGCTCTGTCACACCCTGGCCCTCCATCACATAAACACATTGTCCCTTCTGTGGTGCACTTAATGGTCCACTGACTTGTACATCAGGGTCCATCTTGGTCTGCTGGGGCTCCTTTCCTTTAAGCACCACGTAATGACAGGCAGAGTCCAAATCCAGTTTCAACAAAATAACTTTACTCAGTTCGTCCAGTTCAGTCACAGAAACAGCACAAGGTTCCTTGCAGAACATCAGCATTCCATTCTCTGTACTGTCCCTCAATTCTCCAGGAATATCACAGGGTCGTACCATCGCTTTCGGTAACGTAGCTTCTTGACTGGCCAGACTAACTCACTTTAGGTGTTCCCCATCCATTTCACACCGCACCTTTAGGGTAGTTCCCACAAAATTAGCTGCTACCATTTTTATGCTGCCCTGTATTCCTCCAACACCATGTGACTGTCAGCCCATAGGCCCTGGACAACTGGGCTCTTCCCCTTGAACATTGCGGGACTCAACTGTCCTGTCCGGGCTCCCAGCCCCTACTGACTAACTCCAGGAAGCTCCCCAACTACTCCCAGTTGGCCCTCCCTATCTACCTAAATCCTATTGGTCTAACTTATTCCTCTTACTCTATGGTGCCCCCCAATGGGCTAAATCCTATACTTTCCCTATATCTACTTGACACATTAACATCTGTACACTGCATTACACAGTTTGACAGCATTATAAAACATATCAAATATTCATCGCATTCCACAGTATCACATATCAGATATACCAGCCTTGCAGGAACACGGGCAAGGAGTGTGGGGCATGAACTAGCCTCCGTACCTCCTTACATGTACAGTATTTACACACAACCCCCACCTCAAAAATGGAAGGTGGGGGGGTAAAGGGTCAATTTTATGAGTATAATAGATAATTGTTAAAAACAATTCATCCGTAAATAAATTGCTAAAATGGTTACATAGAGATTAAGAGATGGCAAGATAAATAATAATGAAACACAATTCATATTTACAGAACAGACAGAAGCGATTCTTTTGTCGGTTGCCATGGTATTCGATGGCTGTTGGTGCATTGCACGTATCGATGGAAGCTTGTGAGCTCGGGTAATGCTAGCGCCGCAGCTCTTAGGAGTTAGTTACGGTATATCCAGAGGGAACGCAGAGACTGACGATGAAGCTAAATCATTTATGTATTGTTATAAATTCATTATTGGTGGCCTTGGTAAGGTTAGCGTCCCCATAGTGCTGGATCCGGAGGAAATGCAGCTTTGTTATAAAGTTCAAACAAACTAGTGCACAGTCGTAGAGATTGGGGCTGCCGACCGCCCAGAAACTGCAGGACAGTCCGTAAAAATAAGGCACTTTTTTGCCCTGTCCTTAAAAATATTTTAAGGCGTCCTTGATTTTTTTGAAGCTGAAGAAACTTCTACAGATTTTTTTGACAGTAATTATCATCATCTTACAGTTTACAGTGAATGCGGCTGATATTGTCTTATCAGAATTATGGGATGTAGACATGGATCACTTCATAATAATTTGTTATGGTTTTTCAATTTGTCTGTAAAAAATCTCGACTGTCCGTGATTTTTTTATAAACTGTCCAGAAAAAGTCAATTTGGCAACCCTGGTAGAGATGTTGATCAATGTCACTGTGTCATCAGAGCGAACCCCTCAAACCAAAATAAGTAGACCAAAAAAGAAGTTAAAGAGGTTGTCCACACTTTTTTTTTTATTGATGACCCATCCTTAGGATAGTGTTGTGAACTCTATTTTTGGGCTCCCTCTAGTGGTCACAAGCGGTACTGTGTAGTGTTGTCTTTCTGCAGGTTGCAGCATCAGCTGGTTCGTTATCCTTGGTTGGTTTCCTATTTAGCTCACCTGGATACTCAGTTCCTTGCCTGCTATCAATGTATTCAGTGCTCTTCAGATTCCTTGTGGCTACCTTGCTCCCAGTCTCTCCAAGACAAGCTAAGTTTTTGTTTGATCATTTTTTGATTATCAGCGTTCATTATGTTTTTAGTCCAGCTCGCTAAAATGTGATTTCCTCGCTTGCTGGTTGCTCTAGGGGACTGAGTTTCTCCCCCCCCACACCGTTAGTTGGTGTGGGGGTTCTTGAAATCTCAGAGTGGATATTTTGTAAGGGTTTTTTACTGACCGCATAGATTCCCTTTTCTATTTTCTGCTATCTAGTATTAGTGGGCCTCATTTGCTGAATCTGCTTTCACCCCTGTGTATGTGCCTTCCTCTTACCTCACCGTTATTATTTGTTGGGGGCTTCTATATCTTTGGGGATTATTTCTCTGAAGGCAAGAGAGGTCTTTCTTTCTCTCTAGGGGTAGTTAGTTCCTCAGGCTGGCTCGAGACGTCTAGGATTTTTAGGCACGTTCACCGGCTACTTCTAGTGTGTTTGGATAGGTTCAGATTTGCAGTCAGTCCAGTTTGCCACCTCCCTAGAGCTTGTCCTATGTTTGTTACTTAGCTGGAGTAATTTGTGATCCTTAACCACTAAGGATCATAACAGTATAGCAGGCCAGAAAGTGTTTAATGCATCGCAGAAGTGGGATAAAAAGAAGACCTGAGTACATTTTTTTTTTCCTCCCGCTTTTCCTTTGCTGCAGTCTGTTTAGCTTCTTTCATCCCCTTGAACTCTGGGTGGTTTTGAGCTCAGCTGCAGACATGAATGTTCAGACTCTGACTTCTAGTGTGGATCATCTTACTGCACGGGTGCAAAGTATTCAGGATTTTGTTATTCGTAGCCCTATGTCAGAACCAAAGATACCCATGCCTGAGTTGTTTTCTGGAGATAGATCTAGGTTTCAAAATTTTAAGAATAATTGTAAGTTATTTCTATCTCTGAGACCTCGTTCCTCTGGTGATTCCGCTCAGCAAGTTAAAATTGTTATCTCCTTGTTGCGTGGCGACCCTCAAGATTGGGCTTTCTCTCTGGCGCCAGGAGATCCTGCATTGCTTAATGTAGATGCATTTTTTCTGTCTCTTGGACTGCTTTATGAGGAGCCTAATCTTGAGAATTAGGCAGAAAAAGCGTTGCTGGCTATCTCTCAAGGTCAGGATGAAGCAGAGGTGTATTGTCAAAAATTTCGGAAATGGTCGGTGCTTACTCAATGGAATGAGTGTGCCCTGGCTGCAAATTTCAGAGAAGGTCTTTCCGAGGCCGTTAAGAATGTTATGGTGGGGTTTCCCACCCCTACAAGTCTGAGTGATTCTATGGCTTTAGCCATTCAGGTTGATCGGCGTTTGCGGGAGCGCAAATCTGCTCATCCTTTGGCGGTATTTTCTGGACAGAGACCTGAGTCTATGCAATGTGACCGAACTCTGACCAGAATTGAGCGACAAAGTCATAGACGTCAAAATGGGTTGTGCTTTTACTGTGGTGATTCTACTCATGTTATCTCAGCATGCTCTAAACGCTTAAAAAAAATCGCTAAACCTGTCACCATTGGTACTATACAGCCTAAATTTATTTTGTCTGTTACTTTGATTTGTTCTTTGTCGTCCTACCCGGTTATGGCTTTTGTGGATTCGGGTGCTGCCCTGAATCTGATGGATTTGTCGTTTGCCAGGCGCTGTGGTTTTGTCCTGGAGCCTTTGGAATTTCCTATTCCTCTGAGGGGAATTGATGCTACGCCATTGGCTGAGAATAAGCCTCAGTATTGGACGCAAATGACCATGTGCATGACTCCCGTACATCAGGAGGTGATTCGCTTTCTCGTTCTGCATAATTTTCATGATGTTGTCGTTTTGGGTCTGCCATGGCTGCAAGCTCATAATCCAGTTTTAGATTGGAAAGCTATGTCTGTGTCAAGTTGGGGTTGTCAGGGAATTCATGGCGATACTCCGTTGGTGTCTATTGCTTCTTCCACTCCTTCTGAGGTCCCTGAGTTTTTGTCTGACTACCAGGAGGTATTTGATGAGCCCAGGTCCAGTGCCCTGCCCCCTCATAGGGATTGTGACTGTGCTATAAATTTAATTCCTGGTAGTAAATTCCCTAAGGGACGACTTTTTAATTTGTCTATACCTGAGCATGCCGCGATGCGGAGTTATATAAAGGAGTCTTTGGAGAAGGGACATATTCGCCCATCCTCTTCCCCTCTTGGTGCAGGATTTTTTTTTGTGGCCAAGAAGGACGGTTCTTTGAGACCTTGTATAGATTATCGTCTTCTGAATAAAATTACAGTCAAATTTCAGTATCCTTTGCCACTATTGTCTGATTTGTTTGCTCGGATTAAGGGTGCCAGTTGGTTCACCAAGATAGATCTCCGTGGTGCGTATAACCTTGTGCGCATTAAGCAGGGAGATGAATGGAAAACAGCATTTAATACGCCCGAAGGCCATTTTGAGTATTTAGTGATGCCTTTTGGACTCTCTAATGCTCCTTCTGTGTTTCAGTCCTTCATGCATGACATCTTCCGAGAATATCTGGATAAATTTATGATTGTTTATTTGGATGACATTTTGGTCTTTTCTGATGATTGGGAGTCCCATGTGAAGCAGGTCAGGATGGTGTTTCAGGTCCTGCGTGCTAATGCTTTATTTGTGAAGGGCGCAAAATGCCTCTTCGGAGTACAGAAGGTCTCCTTTTTGGGTTTTATTTTTTCTCCTTCTACTGTGGAGATGGACCCAGTCAAGGTCCAGGCTATTCATGACTGGACTCAGCCCACGTCTGTTAAGAGTCTTCAGAAGTTCTTGGGTTTTGCTAATTTTTACCGTCGTTTCATCACTAATTTTTCTAGTGTGGTTAAACCTTTGACGGATTTGACCAAGAAGGGTTCTGATGTGACTAATTGGTCTCCTGCGGCCGTGGAGGCCTTTCGGGAGCTGAAGCACCGGTTTTCTTCAGCTCCAGTCTTATGTCAGCCAGATGTCTCTCTTCCCTTCCAGGTCGAGGTTGATGCTTCTGAGATTGGAGCAGGGGCTGTCTTGTCGCAGAGAAGCTCTGATGGCTCTGTGATGAAGCCATGTGCTTTCTTTTCAAGAAAGTTTTCGCCTGCCGAGCGGAATTATGATGTTGGTAATCGGGAGTTGTTGGCTATGAAGTGGGCATTTGAGGAGTGGCGACATTAGCTCGAAGGAGCTAAACATCGTGTGGTGGTCTTGACTGATCACAAAAATCTGATTTACCTTGAATCTGCCAAGCGCCTGAATCCTAGACAGGCTCGTTGGTCGTTGTTTTTCTCCCGTTTCAACTTCGTGGTCTCATACCTGCCTGGTCCGAAGAACGTGAAAGCTGATGCACTTTCTAGGAGTTTTGTGCCTGACTCTCCGGGAGTTTCTGAGCCGGCTGGTATTCTCAGAGAGGGAGTGATTTTGTCTGCCATTTCCCCAGATTTGCGACAAGTGCTGCAGAAATTTCAGGCGGATAGACCTGACCGTTGTCCACCAGAGAGACTGTTTGTCCCGGATAGATGGACCAGCAGAGTTATTTCCGAGGTTCATTCTTCGGTGTTGGCGGGTCATCCTGGGATTTTTGGTACCAGAGATTTGGTGGCTAGGTCCTTCTGGTGGCCTTCCTTGTCGCGGGATGTGCGTTCCTTTGTGCAGTCTTGTGGGATTTGTGCTCGGGCTAAGCCTTGCTGTTCTCGTGCCAGCGGTTTGCTTTTGCCTTTGCCTGTTCCGAAAAGGCCTTGGACGCACATTTCCATGGATTTTATTTCGGATCTTCCAGTATCTCAGAAAATGTCTGTCATCTGGGTGGTGTGTGATCGTTTTTCCAAGATGGTCCATTTGGTGCCCTTGCCTAAGTTGCCTTCTTCCTCCGATTTGGTTCCTCTATTTTTTCAGAATGTGGTTCGCTTGCACGGCATTCCTGAGAATATTGTGTCTGATAGAGGATCCCAGTTTGTGTCCAGGTTTTGGCGGACCTTTTGTGCTAAGATGGGCATTGATTTGTCTTTTTCGTCGGCCTTCCATCCTCAGACTAATGGCCAAACCGAGCGAACTAATCAGACGTTGGAAACTTATTTGAGATGTTTTGTTTCTGCTGATCAGGATGATTGGGTGACTTTTTTGCCTTTGGCCGAGTTTGCCCTTAATAATCGGGCTAGTTCTGCTACTTTGGTTTCACCTTTTTTCTGCAATTCTGGTTTCCATCCTCGTTTTTCCTCGGGTCAGGTTGAGTCTTCTGACTGTCCTGGGGTGGATTCTGTGGTGGATAGGTTGCAGCAGATTTGGAACCATGTGGTGGACAATTTGAGGTTGTCACAGGAGAAGGCTCAGCGCTTTGCCAACCGCCGCTGCGGTGTGGGTCCCCGACTTCGTGTTGGGGATTTGGTGTGGCTGTCTTCTCGGTATGTTCCTATGAAGGTCTCCTCTCCTAAATTCAAGCCTCGCTTCATTGGTCCTTATAAGATCTTGGAAATCCTTAACCCGGTGTCTTTTCGTTTGGATCTCCCAGCATCGTTTGCCATTCATAATGTGTTCCATAGGTCTTTGTTGCGGAGGTATGTGGTACCTGTGGTTCCTTCTGTTGAGCCTCCTGCTCCGGTGCTGGTCGAGGGCGAATTGGAGTACGTGGTGGAGAAGATTTTGGATTCTTGTATCTCTAGACGGAGGCTTCAGTATTTGGTTAAGTGGAAGGGCTATGGTCAGGAGGATAATTCCTGGGTTGTCGCCTCTGATGTTCATGCGGCCGATTTGGTTCGTGCCTTCCACGCGGCTCATCCTGATCGCCCTGGGGGTCTTGATGAGGGTTCGGTGACCCCTCCTCAAGGGGGGGGTACTGTTGTGAACTCTATTTTTGGGCTCCCTCTAGTGGTCACAAGCGGTACTGTGTAGTGTTGTCTTTCTGCAGGTTGCAGCATCAGCTGGTTCGTTATCCTTGGTTGGTTTCCTATTTAGCTCACCTGGATACTCAGTTCCTTGCCTGCTATCAATGTATTCAGTGCTCTTCAGATTCCTTGTGGCTACCTTGCTCCCAGTCTCTCCAAGACAAGCTAAGTTTTTGTTTGATCATTTTTTGATTATCAGCGTTCATTATGTTTTTAGTCCAGCTCGCTAAAATGTGATTTCCTCGCTTGCTGGTTGCTCTAGGGGACTGAGTTTCTCCCCCCCACACCGTTAGTTGGTGTGGGGGTTCTTGAAATCTCAGAGTGGATATTTTGTAAGGGTTTTTTACTGACCGCATAGATTCCCTTTTCTATTTTCTGCTATCTAGTATTAATGGGCCTCATTTGCTGAATCTGCTTTCACCCCTGTGTATGTGCCTTCCTCTTACCTCACCGTTATTATTTGTTGGGGGCTTCTATATCTTTGGGGATTATTTCTCTGTAGGCAAGAGAGGTCTTTCTTTCTCTCTAGGGGTAGTTAGTTCCTCAGGCTGGCTCGAGACGTCTAGGATTTTTAGGCACGTTCACCGGCTACTTCTAGTGTGTTTGGATAGGTTCAGATTTGCGGTCAGTCCAGTTTGCCACATCCCTAGAGCTTGTCCTATGTTTGTTACTTAGCTGGAATAATTTGATATCCTCAACCACTAAGGATCATAACAGGATAGGTCATCAATGTCTGATTGGGTCCGACACCCGGCACTCGGCGGTGGCGGCAGCTGCCGGTCGGTGGTGCTCACTTGTTAATCTTGCCATCTTTTGGTAGTGGCCACCACAGGGTACTATACTGATTTGAATTGGAGGCGGATATGCAGTACCAAACCTTGGCCACCACTAGGAGCAGCTCGGCAAGTGAATATGTCTGGCCGGCGGCCACCGACACCATGAACAGACAGACAATCTCTTTAATGTCACCCAACTTGAAGTAATGACCAGTAACCCCAACAGTTCAAAACACCAAACTTATAAAGGAGAAATCTCTCTGCCATTATCTGCTTCCACAAGACCAATTCACAGGGGACCAGTTTTCATAGTCAGAGCAAAAAATACAAAAGTGGTCAGAACAGCATGTTGGATGATCGGGAGCTTCTTTTCAAACAGAAAAGCAAAAAAATGCTTTAGAGGAAAGGAAACTGAAAAAAATAAATAAAGGAATAAATTTCCCAGGCAGGAAAGATTAAATTATTTACATTTTCAATTTATCCAAGCATATTTTCAGAGCTGCAGATCACTCTCCCACCACAGAACAAAAACATATGATGGATTTAACCTACTGTATTTTAGACCTCCAGCATTTCAAAAGAAAACTTCCAATAATAAGGCATTTTCAATTAAAGGGAACCTGTTGCGTTGTATAATCTGTGAGCAAAATGGTATAGAGAAGGAGATGCTGAGCAGAATGATATATAGTTTTTTTTTTTAAATAATCAGTCTAACTTATATAAGTCAACTGGGCGGTCTTAGCAGCGATTGAGGTGCTATTTGGGGCTATTTGGGCAGCACGGTGGCTCAGTGGTTAGCACTGCAGCCTTGCAGCACTGGAGTCCTGGGTTCAAATCCCATCAAGGACAACATTTGAGGAGTTTGTATGTTCTCCCTTGTTTGTGTGGGTTTCCTCTGGGTTCTCTGGTTTTCTCCCACATTCTAAAGACTTACTGATAGGGAATTTAGATTGTGAGCCCCATTGGGGACAGCGATGATAATGTGGGCAAACCGTAATGCGCTGCAGAATATGTTAGCGCTATATAAAAATAAAGATTATTATTTATCTCTACAATAGAGGCACAGTCATACAGGGAAGACTGCCAACCACCGAATAGGACCTCTGGAATCATATATATAGAAACTTCAGGGATTTCAATTAGTAAAATGCAAGTTATCCTGTAACTTTTCCCACAAAAATGGTCATCAATCCGATCAGCTCTTCCTGCAGATCAGATACCATTTTAAACATGCCAGGTTCCCTTTAATGTACTCCAGTTCAACAGATGTCAACTGCATTTCTGACACCCTTCAAGAGGCAGATCTACGCTGACGAGCAAAAAGGTAGCAACATCCACTACTGCTTTGAAAGTGAGATTATCATCATTTTATAGACAATCATCTTGGCTATCTCATACATAAATTTGCAACTACAGATGCTTCTCACAAAATTAGAATATCATAAAAAAGTTAATTTATTTCAGTTCTTCAATACAAAAAGTGAAACTCATATATTATATCGAGTCATTGCAAACAGAGTGATCTATTTCAAGTGTTTATTTCTGTTAATGTTGATGATTATGGCTTACAGCCAATGAAAACCCCAAAGTCAATATCTCAGTAAATTAGAATACTTTATAACACCAGCTTGACAAATGATGTTAACATCCGAAATGTTTGCCCACTGTAATGTATGTTCAGTAAATGCACTCAATACTTGGTTGAGGCTCCTTTTGCATCAGTTATTGCATCAATGCGGTGTGGCATGGAGGCGATCAGCCTGTGGCACTGCTGAGGGGTTATGGAAGCCCAGGTTGCTTTGATAGCAGCCTTTAGCTTGTCTGCATTGTTGGGTCTGGTGTCTCTCATCTTCCTCTTGACAATACCCCATAGATTCTCTATGGGATTAAGGTCAGGCGAGTTTAATGATATTCTAATCTTGTGAGAAGCATCTGTATGTGACCTGTAAGTTTCTTTACAATGTAAGTCTATGGATCCTCATTTTGAGCCTTGTTCTCATGCTCAATAGACTTATATTGTAAAAGCCACTTATGGGGCACAGCACAGTGTGACCCGTAGAGTCTGAATAGCCCACAGGTGACTCAGAAGAGGAGCAGCGCTGGATACTGGAGAAGACTGCGATCTGTGAGTATATTAACACACTGACATTGCACTAAACTAACATTTACACAAGTATAAAAAAAAGTTAATGACTGCTTCTTAAGGTGGACACAGTCAAATCACAGTTAGACACAGTCTTTTAGGTGCACATGACCTGATTCTCAGGGTTGGTCCATCCTGTTCGTGATGCCAAGATGAGTCGCCCGCCAGGGCCGTGGGGTACCCGGTACCGGATCCGGTGTTCACAGACGGATGTCACAGTGGCGACCCGGTTCGTGGCCCTGGGGGCCCATGTAAAAGGGGAAATTGAATAAAGTTTATGTTCGTGATGCCACCTGTGGTATTCGGTCAGCGGGGACTGACGCTGTTTAAGGGGTCCTTTGGGGTGATGTTATGGCAGCTAGATGGTATAACTTCCCACAGGTGAAGTGTATCCCCAGGGCTCCCGGTGTGTAGATGGAAGATGGTGAATGGCGTGGTAAAGAACGAGGATACAGGTTTGCAGTCTCTTTACCTGGTTTACTGAAGACTTCAGACAGCCACAGTCCAGGGTACCAGATCACAGGGCAGGCAGGGTCCGGCCGGCTTGGAAGCGAATCCAGAGTTCCCCTTTTACCAGGTGGAGTTAAAAGCCTTCCTCTAGCGCGGTGGTGTTGTAGTCCCTTACTGCCTATGGCTTCAGATAAGGTCCTCACAGTTCTTCTCTCTGTCCCCCATATAGGATAGGACAATATCTGTATGACAGGTAGCTTGAGCCTTTTTACAGGGACTCTATCACACCCTGGGCTCTATGTGTTACTGTGTCTTCAGGTGTGTGTGGCAGACAGGTAACTTGCAGTTCAGCTGTCCTGCCGGTCTCTGCTGTAAGTTGTAGAGTCCCTTACAACCTCGGTATTCCAGCTACCGGTTATCTGCGCTTCAGAGGGAGGCAGCATGTTCGCAGCTGGTCTCCCCTGTTATCACTCTCCTGTGCTTCACTCTCCTGCACGCTCACTGAATGATGTTCTTTCCTTCTGTATGTCTCTTTCTCCAGGGGCTGTAGTACCTCGGACTACAGGACCCCTTCAGACCTGACATTCTATGTCGGTCTGCTCTCTTCTCTGTCTGTAACTTTCTGAACATTTTTCCTCTAAATCAGAATTTATAAAGGGAAGCCATCCATAAACAGGGTATGGGCTCCCCCTTCTGGTCTGGAGTGTGAACATGTTGCATGCTTGTGTTTACCTGATGAAAGTTATCCTTCCTTGCCTCCAAGCGTAACATCACTCTCCCCGTGAGGAAAGCAATGCCATTGTGACGACCAGGACCCTGGGGTGCCACACTCCCATGTGATCATCTACCTAGGTCTACATAAGACCCACATTATATAGGACTCTTCGTTCTGTTTGTTTGACTGTGCTCCACTACTTGCTTTCCTGTGTCATGTTTGCCTGTGTCCTCCAGGGCTTTCAATCCTCGCTCCACATGTGCCTTCCTGCTGCTGCATCACCGCCGGCGATTCAGACCTGGGGCTTTGAGGATCTGTCTCACAAGGTGATCCCTATAACATTAATATTATGTGAACAGTGAGTAAAGACCCCATCGGTTGGGTGACATGTCCTCCATGATATTGTGCTGGAGGCAGTTGATGCAGAGTTCTTATCACTGTGAACCTTGCAGTGATGCAGGAGACACCATGCTTGTGCTGCAGCATAAGTCGGTAGGGGTTTAATGACCCAATGCTAAAAATATGAGTCTTTCCACAATGGTGGATGGACTTATGCCTGTGGTTTAGTGAATTCAACAAAGGGAGAGAAAAGATGGATGTAGTGACTTGGGTACATGTTCCAATTAAGTAAAACAGACAGGAGAGTAGATGTAATCTGACAGCAGCATGATGCCCTGATCCAAGCAATGTATACCATAGTTTACTGGAAGCAGCAGTTACAACTAATTCTTGTATTATCTGCTTTAGATCTAGCAGAGCTCTGAATGCTGAACTGTGTATAACCCCGCCCACAACACTGATTAGCAGCTTTTTATGTACACTGTATATTGACAGAAAGATGTTGAATAGTGGTGGGCGTGGGGTTGGACTAGTAGGCACGAGACAGCTAGTCCTGTAGTGATAATCTCCTGCTGATAAAAGAGTGAGTTTATTGAAACAGCAAAACACAGCCTAATAAGTGGGACAACACTGGAATTAGGGTTTGTACCCTTATAACATGATGACGGATTCCCATTATTGTGTAGCCACCTGCATTATGGCGTGCACCACCATGGACTGACATGCTGTAACCAGAGTATTCTTGGACCTTCTGTCTCTGAGTCAGTAAAGTTATGCTAAGTACCAGTATCCATTTCTTGCGGCACAATGCCTCTGCAGGGCAGTTATTATCAGGCCTCTCATCTTCATCTACACCCCTTATTCGGCACAGTTATTGGATTAGCCCTTACATAGAGCTCAATTGCACATTTACTAATGGCATTATTGATACGTGTCAATGTAGATCAGATCATGGTCGTACGCTGATCCAGTCATTTACAATACTTGTGTTTCCTATCATTAGAGAGCAGTATATTAGCTTCCTACACGCACAATAAAATCACATTAGAATACTTGGACTATTTTAACAGCTTTGTTTATTAGACCTCAGAGACTTGTTTTAAATCAGTTTACTGTAAAAGACTTTCTTGGCGCCAACCCAATGCAGAAGCTCTAGTGGCTGTTATTATGGAAATGCTGCTATATGTCTGTGTGCAGTGGGATACTATGTCACAGATGTATACAGTACGGTGTGTCCTGTATACTTACCGCAGACAATGGCTGGAAGGAACACCAGTCTACAAGATGAACCGCTACCGTTTTTCTGCTCAATATTATTATTATTTTCACCACTCTACCTAACCCATATCATAAGAAAAGAAAGGAAAAATATATTTATATCTATCTAGATATACTGTACATATAGTAACTTTTACTTAATGTTAATGTATAATTGCATTTTTTACTTAAAAGCAAAATTGAACATAGATGATCCTGCTTTAATTACATATATAATTACTTTTACGCAAAGTAAAATAGAAAAAAATAAATATACAATTGTCTCAATTTACTTACGATTGTAGATGTACATATGTAGGTAGAGGAGGTAAAGTCCTGGATGGTAGGTATGTGAAAAGTGAAACAACCAGTCCCATATCAACTCATGCATAGGACAAAGAAGAGATCCCAATCATTATAATAAAAAGATATATTTTTTTAATTATGCCATAAAGACAATACACAACAATAATAATAAAAAAATAAAAAAGCAAAATGCCGTCTAGGGGACGCCAGAGTACATCATGATAAAATCATCACCACAAAGAGGGTCAAAGCCAAATATAACAAATTCCTATGTATAATAGCAACCAATTGGATGGTATACAGTGTTTGTATTTGCACATAATCATACATGTAAAGACCCCTTTGGAAGACAAGAAATCCAAAAAACAGTAAATCCTATTCTATACACCCATAAAACATGGCCAGGCAATATACCAAAAGAGATGATAATAATAACCCTGTGTTTGGTAACATCAAGGTGCACAGGAGACATGTCACTATAAATGATCACATTGTCTCCATCCTAATCCACGCCAAACAAATTCATCTACCAGTGTAAGATAATAATAGTGTTTGAAATTGATAATTACCAGATGTATCGATGGTGCTCCTGGAGTCCCCTCACCCCGATGCGCGTTTCGCCGCCAGCTTCTTCCGGGGGCATCCCCTAGACGGCATTTTGCTTTTTTATTATTGTTGTGTATTGTCTTTATAGCATAATTAATAAAAAACTATTTTTTATTATAATGATTGGGATCTGTTCTTCGTCCTATACATGAGTTGATATGGGACTGGTTGTTTCATTTTGATGAAGTGCCCTCGGTACCACTGGACACATGTTGATTTGATGTGTCACCAAAGTGCCTGGCCTCAGTGATTCATGTCCCAGAAAAGAGTGCTCCAGTAACAATTAGCTACTGAAAGTAATTTTAGTAGACCAGATTTTGGATACAGGATTTAGGAGCGACCAAAAGAGCTTGGGTGGGGAAGGTTGCTCCCATATATTCCAGTCCAGGGCTTGCGGGTCTTATATAAAGCAGCTGGCTTGTCTCAGGTGTGGTTTATAGTATTGGAGAAGAAAAAATCACTAATGGTGGACAGACTGTGCTGGAGGGTGCACATTGCCTGCACAACTCTGTGAGTAGGACCGTGCTACATTATTGTGCCTACCCAGAGAAAAGACTGTTTTTGTTATTGAACGTTTCAGCTGAAGAAAAGCTGAATCCTTTATTTTGAAAGTATATGCCAGAAAATAAACTTTATCCTGCTTGACAAGGAAACTCGTGCCTGTGTGGTTGTCTGTGGCCACTAAAGAGTGTGAACCCCTACAATACACTGTGCTCGGCCTAAATTAATTCACCCCAACAGATTTGTCAGAAGAGTAGAAAATCTTTCCCTTTAGAATGAACAGGTGTTTATGGTATACCACACTCCAAACTACTCGCAGAAATATGGGCCATTGATTGCTAACAAGTTTTTTTATTTTGCACACTGAAGAAAAGTAATTTTTCTAACAAATTAATTCAAGACCTTGTTGCAAAAATGCCTACACCCCGATGAAAGGCTTAGGAGCGAAGCTAAAGTTTAGACTTCAAAAATCTAATTAAGAAGAATTCAACCACAGGCAAGTCAAATTATTCATTAAACAGATGTTCAGTGGGCAGTTGACTGCAAAAGGGCACTAGTTAACAAAGAATACCCCTTTTCATTTCATGCTGTCAGCAATGGCACCACATGGAAGAGAAATGTCTCAAGACCTAAGAAAGAAAATAATTTATTTACACAAGAAAAATGAAGACTAGAAGAAGATGAGCAAAGCTTTACTTATCAGTCAGGATAATGTAGCAAAAGTGACACAAAAATGCAACAAATATGGAACTGCAACGATCTCACAGAGTGGCTAAGTATGTCTCCCAATGTGCACCCAATGGGACACTTATGGGGAATTCTGAGGAGACAAGTAGAGCATCACTTTATATCCTGCGTCCAGGCTGTAAAGAGGTAATTTTTGTAAGAATTTAAGAATATAGAAGTTGATAGGTTTAGCTTTCCATAGGCCGGTGTAAAACAGTCAGATTTAGGTCCTGCTCTGTCCTCTATTTTGAGGCCTGCTGGCACATATCGAGATACTGGTGTTAGGGGCTATCCTGATTGGGTACACCTTGTCATGGTGGGATGGCTTTTATTCCCTCTTGATCAAAATAGTGTCAACTATACATACAATATAAGTCCTGTGTTATTTACATTTACTATTACTATTAATTTATTTAATGCAGGTTATCTACTCATTGTTTTTATTCTAGGTCTCATCTCACAGAGACATCCAGGCCGATCACAGGAATTAGTACCTAAATAGGAGAGTCTTCTGATGAGAAGTGTTGAAGAAAATTGACATGCAAGGTCACTGTAGTTGGCTAAAGATGTTATAAAAGCAACACAGGGTGAGTGTTTCCCATGACCCAATATGGAGAGCACTGCAGAGGAATGGCATGTGTGGGTGTTGTCCATGAATGAAGCCTTTCACAAAGCCAATGCTAAAAAAAAGCTCAACTACAATTTGCCAGGGCCCATGCTGCAAAACATGAAGACTATTGGGACTATATACTCTGGAGTGATTAGACCAAGAAAAAAATGTTTTTGGAACTGATGGTCTTCAAAACATCTGAAATGTTAGTAGTACAAAGAAAAATGCATAGTAGACAAATATTTAGAATTGAGAGTCCTCAGTAGTTGGTACCTTTTAACTTTTCAGTTAGCCATTAAAAGGTATCAACCACTGAGGACTCTCAATCTAATATATAAAGCTGAATGTGTGTGTGTGTGTATGTATGTATGTATGTATGTATGTCCGGGATTGGCATCTGAACCGTCGCAGCTACAGCCACAAAATTTTGCACAGTCACACGTCTGGACCCCGAGAGCGTCATAGGCTATGTTGTGAGGTGAAATTTTAACCCCGTGCTTTCCAGTTCACCAAACCATTTTGCCCCTATCTACATAATGGGGAAAAAGTGAAAGGAAAAGTGTTGGAGGCGTCGCAGCTACAGGCACAAAATTTTGCACAGTCACACGTCTGGACCCTGAGAGCGTCAAAGCTATGTTGTGAGGTGAAATTTTAACCCCGCGCTTTCCAATTCACCAAACAATTTTGCCCCTATCTACATAATGGGGAAAAAATGAAAGGAAAAGTGTTGGAGGCAAATTAACAGCTGCCAGATGTGAACAAGGGGGACTTAAAGAATGAGAGCGATGGCGCCAAAGAGTATATACTGTACAGTTGCTAAGGTGGGGCCCCAACATGGGATAATCACACCACCACGGGGATATGAACACACACACACACACAAAATGTGCCACACACTACCACGTGCTCGAACACATACCACCCTCAGCGCACATTTCACCACACATACACCAACCTCGCCACATAAAAGTCGAAACACAAGAGTCGCCGCGAAAAACTCTCCACATGCAAAACTCGCCACACGGAAAACTTGCACACGCGGAAAAATTGCCACATGCACAAAAGTTGCAACACATGCAAAATTTGCCTCACACAAAACTTGCACATACTCAAAAGGCACCACACATAAAACTCGCCATGCGCAAAACTTGCTGCACACAACTTGCTACACTAACCTGTCACATGCAACTCGACACACAAAAATTTGCTACACGCATGTCGCCACACAAAACTCATCTCACAAAAGTCGCTACATGCATGTCGCCACACGCAACTCAACACACACAACTTGACACACGAAACTCGCCCTAAAACACACACAAGTCTGGTATTATCCTTCAAAAATAAAAATCTGATTAATAAGCAGACAAACTACAAGAGCAACAAATGTACCATATAGGAATTCGGCAGCTGTCAGTCACGTGACCAGTCTATTATGTGTATGTGTGAGCTAATATATACTGCCAGGGGGTGGGCTTACTGTTGGCTGGGGATTTATCAGGCTGCCAATTTAGCTTACAAATACTGAGGTAAAAATACTGACCAAATAACGTGTGAACGAGGTCTAATACAGGAGGAGATGACATACAGATATATACTATTTACAGGGGAGATGACACACAGGTATATACTATATACAGGAGGAGATGGCACAGATATATACTATATATAGGTGAGATGACAGGTATATACTATATACAGGGGAGATGACATACAGGTGTATACTATATATAAGGGAGATGACAAACATGTATATACTGAGGTGAAAATGAGAGGTGTGAGGTGAAAATGAAAAGGTGTGAGTGCAAAATGAGAGGAGTGAGGGAAAATAGTGGAGTGATCGGAAAAAGACAGATGTGAGGTCGAAATGACAAGTGTTAGGGGGGAATGAGAGGAGTGAGGGGGAAAATGAGAGATGTGATGGGGAAAATGAGAGGCGTGATGGGAAAATAAGAGAAGTGAGGTGCTATAACTAACCACAGATATTTACTATGCCCAGGCAACGCCGGGCTCTTCAGCTAGTTCTAAATATTTTTCTATCTACTGGCTAACACGGTACCAAGATATATATCTTTCCTGTATCAAAATGGTGCCTACAGTGAAACAGTGTCCTTATCTGGGGTTGAATGAGCACTGCTGGTGTCGGAGAGCTACATTTCATTGATGGTATCATGAATTCACAGATGTACTGCTCTATAGTGGAAGAAACCCCCCAAACATGGAAGCAACTGCGGCTTAGTGTAAATATAATTTTTTTTTTAATTGATAAAATATTTCAATATAAGATCATAATAGGATAACAGGGAGAAAGTGCCAATGAACACTTCACCACTACAGGGGGCATAAACGTAAAGGCTTTTCCTAGATAGTGATCAGATAGTAATTAAAGACATTCACAGTCACGTATAAACACCAGTGTACAGATGATCAAGAAGGCATAATGACGTATACTGTGACACAATGCCCTAGGTATAATATGCAATACAAGTGTAATAAGATCTCAAGTTATAGCATAGAAAGAGACTTATATTGACTGCCCAATAGTATACATAGTATTGCAAATAGTGATGGGTGGACTCGTGGGTGTTCGGGTCCGTTGCGTTCAGCTGAACTTTAAAAAAGGTTTGGTTCGAGTACCAAAATGGTACTCGAACACGAACTCCATTCAAATGAATGGGGGCCTGAACAACATTTATTTTTTACACAGTGTTCCAGGCAATCACAGCCATGACAATACTTGACATGGCTGTGACTGAGCCGGAAGTGCGCTTGATGATTGACTGCCCTGCAGCCTTTCAACAAGGTTTGTTCAGGCTGCCAAACCTAAATAGTAACATGGAATTCCAGGAGAAGTCTGTGTTCGGGGTCCGTGCATGGACACTAGCTCTGCTTTACGGACCGAGTTTGCCTATCTCTAATTGTAAACTGAAAATGGTCAAAAGTGCACTATACATAAAGATGAGATACAGTACAGACCAAAAGTTTGGACACACCTTCTCATTTAACCCCTTAATCCCATATGACGTACTATCCCGTCGACAGACTGGTGGACAGACTGTGCTGGAGGGTGCACATTGCCTGCACAACTCTGTGAGTAGGACCGTGCTACATTATTGTGCCTACCCAGAGAAAAGACTGTTTTTGTTATTGAACGTTTCAGCTGAAGAAAAGCTGAATCCTTTATTTTGAAAGTATATGCCAGAAAATAAACTTTATCCTGCTTGACAAGGAAACTCGTGCCTGTGTGGTTGTCTGTGGCCACTAAAGAGTGTGAACCCCTACAATACACTGTGCTCGGCCTAAATTAATTCACCCCAACAGATTTGTCAGAAGAGTAGAAAATCTTTCCCTTTAGAATGAACAGGTGTTTATGGTATACCACACTCCAAACTACTCGCAGAAATATGGGCCATTGATTGCTAACAAGTTTTTTTATTTTGCACACTGAAGAAAAGTAATTTTTCTAACAAATTAATTCAAGACCTTGTTGCAAAAATGCCTACACCCCGATGAAAGGCTTAGGAGCGAAGCTAAAGTTTAGACTTCAAAAATCTAATTAAGAAGAATTCAACCACAGGCAAGTCAAATTATTCATTAAACAGATGTTCAGTGGGCAGTTGACTGCAAAAGGGCACTAGTTAACAAAGAATACCCCTTTTCATTTCATGCTGTCAGCAATGGCACCACATGGAAGAGAAATGTCTCAAGACCTAAGAAAGAAAATAATTTATTTACACAAGAAAAATGAAGACTAGAAGAAGATGAGCAAAGCTTTACTTATCAGTCAGGATAATGTAGCAAAAGTGACACAAAAATGCAACAAATATGGAACTGCAACGATCTCACAGAGTGGCTAAGTATGTCTCCCAATGTGCACCCAATGGGACACTTATGGGGAATTCTGAGGAGACAAGTAGAGCATCACTTTATATCCTGCGTCCAGGCTGTAAAGAGGTAATTTTTGTAAGAATTTAAGAATATAGAAGTTGATAGGTTTAGCTTTCCATAGGCCGGTGTAAAACAGTCAGATTTAGGTCCTGCTCTGTCCTCTATTTTGAGGCCTGCTGGCACATATCGAGATACTGGTGTTAGGGGCTATCCTGATTGGGTACACCTTGTCATGGTGGGATGGCTTTTATTCCCTCTTGATCAAAATAGTGTCAACTATACATACAATATAAGTCCTGTGTTATTTACATTTACTATTACTATTAATTTATTTAATGCAGGTTATCTACTCATTGTTTTTATTCTAGGTCTCATCTCACAGAGACATCCAGGCCGATCACAGGAATTAGTACCTAAATAGGAGAGTCTTCTGATGAGAAGTGTTGAAGAAAATTGACATGCAAGGTCACTGTAGTTGGCTAAAGATGTTATAAAAGCAACACAGGGTGAGTGTTTCCCATGACCCAATATGGAGAGCACTGCAGAGGAATGGCATGTGTGGGTGTTGTCCATGAATGAAGCCTTTCACAAAGCCAATGCTAAAAAAAAGCTCAACTACAATTTGCCAGGGCCCATGCTGCAAAACATGAAGACTATTGGGACTATATACTCTGGAGTGATTAGACCAAGAAAAAAATGTTTTTGGAACTGATGGTCTTCAAAACATCTGAAATGTTAGTAGTACAAAGAAAAATGCATAGTAGACAAATATTTAGAATTGAGAGTCCTCAGTAGTTGGTACCTTTTAACTTTTCAGTTAGCCATTAAAAGGTATCAACCACTGAGGACTCTCAATTCTAAATATTTTTCTATCTACTGGCTAACACGGTACCAAGATATATATCTTTCCTGTATCAAAATGGTGCCTACAGTGAAACAGTGTCCTTATCTGGGGTTGAATGAGCACTGCTGGTGTCGGAGAGCTACATTTCATTGATGGTATCATGAATTCACAGATGTACTGCTCTATAGTGGAAGAAACCCCCCAAACATGGAAGCAACTGCGGCTTAGTGTAAATATAATTTTTTTTTTAATTGATAAAATATTTCAATATAAGATCATAATAGGATAACAGGGAGAAAGTGCCAATGAACACTTCACCACTACAGGGGGCATAAACGTAAAGGCTTTTCCTAGATAGTGATCAGATAGTAATTAAAGACATTCACAGTCACGTATAAACACCAGTGTACAGATGATCAAGAAGGCATAATGACGTATACTGTGACACAATGCCCTAGGTATAATATGCAATACAAGTGTAATAAGATCTCAAGTTATAGCATAGAAAGAGACTTATATTGACTGCCCAATAGTATACATAGTATTGCAAATAGTGATGGGTGGACTCGTGGGTGTTCGGGTCCGTTGCGTTCAGCTGAACTTTAAAAAAGGTTTGGTTCGAGTACCAAAATGGTACTCGAACACGAACTCCATTCAAATGAATGGGGGCCTGAACAACATTTATTTTTTACACAGTGTTCCAGGCAATCACAGCCATGACAATACTTGACATGGCTGTGACTGAGCCGGAAGTGCGCTTGATGATTGACTGCCCTGCAGCCTTTCAACAAGGTTTGTTCAGGCTGCCAAACCTAAATAGTAACATGGAATTCCAGGAGAAGTCTGTGTTCGGGGTCCGTGCATGGACACTAGCTCTGCTTTACGGACCGAGTTTGCCTATCTCTAATTGTAAACTGAAAATGGTCAAAAGTGCACTATACATAAAGATGAGATACAGTACAGACCAAAAGTTTGGACACACCTTCTCATTTAACCCCTTAATCCCATATGACGTACTATCCCGTCGAGGTGACCTGGGACTTAATTCCCAGTGACAGGATAGTACATCATATGCGATCGGTCGCGCTCACGGGGGGAGCGCGGCCGATCGCGGTCAGGTGTCAGCTGACTATTACAGCTGACATCCGGCACTATGTGCTAGGAGCGGTCACGGACCGCCCCTGGCACATTAACCCCCGGAACGCCGCGATCAGACATGATCGCAGCATTCCGGCGGTACAGGGAAGCATCGCGCAGGGAGGGGGCTCCCTGCGTGCTTCCCTGAGACCCACGGTACAAGGCGATGTGCTCACCTTGTACCGGGCGTCTCCTCCCTGCAGGCCCCGGATCCAAAATGGCCGTGGGGCTACATCCGGGTCCTGCAGGGAGGTGGCTTACCAGCGCCTGCTCAGAGCAAGCACTGGCAAGCCTGCAGCCCTGCATGTCAGATCGCTGATCTGACACAGTGCTCGGCAAAGTGTCAGATCAGCGATCTGACCCTATAACATGATGCCCCCCCCCCCCGGGGCAATGTTATAAAGTTAAAAAAAAAATATTCACATGTGTAAAAAAAAAAAAAAAAAAAAACCTAAATAAAGAAAAAAATATATTGTTCCCATAAATAAATTTCTTTATCTAAATAATAAAAAAACAATAAAAGTACACATATTTAGTATCGCCGCGTCCGTAACGACCCCACCTATAAAACTGTAATGCTAGTTAACCCCTTCAGTGAACAGGGTAAAAAAAAAATGAGGCAAAAAACAATGCTTTAATATCATACCACCGAACAAAAAGTGGAATAACACGCGATCAAAAAGACGGATATAAATAACCATAGTATCGCTGAAAACGTCATCTTGTTCCGCAAAAAACGAGCTGCCATACAGCATCATCAGCAAAAAATTAAAAAAGTTATAGTCTTCAGAATAAAGCGATGCAAAAATAATTATTTTTTCTATAAAATAGTTTTTATCGTATAAAAGCACTAAAACATAAAAAAATGATATAAATGAGGTATCGCTGTAATCGTACTGACCCGAAGAATTAAACTGCTTTATCAATTTTACCAAACATGGAACGGTATATACGCTCCCCCCAAAAGAAATTCTTGAATAGCTGGTTTTTGGTCATTCTGCCTCACAAAAATCGGAATAAAAAGCGATCAAAAAATGTCACGTGCCCAAAAATGTTACCAATAAAAATGTCAACTTGTCCCGCAAAAAACAAGACCTCACATCACTCTGTGGACCAAAATATGGAAAAATTATAGCTCTCAAAATATGGAGACGCAAAAACTATTTTTTGCCAAAAAAAGCGTCTTTTAGTCTGTGATGGCTGTCAATCATAAAAATCCGCTAAAAAAATACTATGAATAGTAAATCAAACCCCCCTTCATCACCCCGTTAGTTAGGGAAAAATAATAAAATTAAAAAAATGTATTTATTTCCATTTTCCCATTAGGGTTAGGGCTAGGGTTAGGGTTAGGTCTAGGGTTAGGCTAGGGTTAGTGCTAGGTTTAGGGCTAGGGTTAGGATTAGGGCTAGGGATAGGATTAGGGCTAGGGTTAGGGCTAGGGTTAGGGGTAGGGTTAGGGGTAGGGTTAAGGCTAGGGTTAGGGCTAGGGTTAGGGCTAGGGTTAGGGCTAGGGTTAGGGTTAAGGCTAGGGTTAGGGTTAGGGCTAGGGTTAGGGTTAGGGTTAGGTCTAGGGCTAGGGTTAGGGCTAGGGCTAGATTTGGTGCTAGGTTTAGGGTTAGGGTAGGGGCTAGGGTTAGGGTTGGGGCTAGGGTTAGGGTTTTTGTTAGAATTGGGGGTTTCCACTGTTTAGGCACATTAGGGGCTCTCCAAACGCGACATGGCATCTGATCTCAATTCCAGTTGAAAAAGTAAAACAGTGCTCCTTCCCTTCCGAGCTCTCCCGTGTGCCCAAACAGGGGTTTACCCCAACATATGGGGTATCATCTTACTCAGGACAAATTGGACAACTTTTGGGGTCCAATTTCTCTTGTTACCCTTGGGAAAATAAAAATTTGGGGGGCTACAAAACCATTTTTGTGGGAAAAAATGATTTTTTATTTTCACGACTCATTATAAACTGTAGTGAAACACTTGGTGGTTCAAAGTTCTCACAGCACATCTAAATAAGTTCCTTGGTGGGTCTAGTTTCCAATTTGGGGTCACTTGTAGGGAGTTTCTACTGTTTAGTTACATCAGGGGCTCTGCAAATGCAACGTGACGCCTGCAGACCAATCCATCTAAGTCTGCATTCCAAATGGTGCTCCTTCCCTTCCAAGCTCTGCCATGCGCCCAAACGGTGGTGCCCCCCCACATATGGGGTATCAGCGTATTCAGGACAAATTGGGCAACAACTTTTGGGGTACAATTTCTCCTGTTGCCCTTGGGAACATACAAAACTGGGGGCTAAAAAATAATTTTGTGAAAAAAAATGATTTTTTATTCTCATGGCTCTGCGTTATAAACTGTAGTGAAACACTTGGGGGTTCAAAGTTCTCACAACACATCTAGATAAGTTCCTTGGGGGATCTAGTTTCTAGTATGGGGTCACTTGTGCGGGGTTTCTACTGTTCAGGTACATTAGGGGCTCTGCAAATGCAATGTGTCGCCTGCAGACCATTCCATCTAAGACTGCATTCCAAATGGCGCTCCTTCCCTTCCGAGCGCTGCCATACGCCCAAACAGTGGTTCCCTGTTGTGAATCCGCTTTTGGGCTCCCCTGGTGGTTGCTGGTGGTACTGGTGACTTGTGTGTCTTTGCTGTCTCAGTTCACCTGCTCCCATCAGTGTTTGGGAGTTTCCTATTTAGCCTTGCTCTCCAGTCATTTCCTTGCCGGTCATCATTGTAACCAGAGCCTTCGGTTGCATGTTCCTGCTACTAGTCTGCTGATCAGCTAAGTGGACTTTGTCCTTTTGTTTTTATCTTTTGTCCAGTTTGCAGTTTTGTTATTCTCTGTAGCTGGAAGCTCTTGTGGGCTGAAATTGCCACTCCTGTGTCATGAGTTGACACAGGAGTCTTAAAGTAATTTCAGGATGGTTTTTTGATAGGGTTTTCAGTTGACCGTGAAGTCCTCTTTTGTATCCTTCTGCTATCTAGTAAGTGGACCTCTCTTTGCTAAATCTACCTTCATACTGTGTATGTCTTTTCCTCTAAACTCACCGTCATTACATGTAGGGGGCTGCTATCATCTTTTGGGGTATTTCCCTAGAGGTAAGCCAGGTCTGTTCCTTCCTCTACCAGGGGTAGTTAGTCCTCCGGCTGGCGCGTGGCATCTAGGGTTAATCAGGTATGCTCCCTGGCTACTATTAGTTGTGTGGTAGATTTAGCTCACGGTCAGCTCGAGATTCCATCACCCAGAGCTCGTCCGTTATCTTTGTGTTTTGATGTTTCCCTGCCATTGGGAATCATGACAGTATGACCGGCCCGTGTTAAAGTTACTGGCAGAAGAAAGGAGAGAAAAAGAAGTCTGTAGAGTTTTTTTTTTTTTTTTTTCCTATGTTTGCTCCATAGTTGGATCAGTTGTATTTCAGCTCTAATTACAGCCTTTGCCTTTCTCTCCTTCTAATCCTTGAATGGCTCTGATCTCACCTGTTTAAAGATGGATCCTCAGAGCTTGGCTGCAGGTTTAAATAATCTTGCTACTAAGGTTCAAAATTTACAAGAATTTGTTATACATACTCCGATGTCTGAACCTAAGATTCCTACACCAGATGTGTTTTCCGGAGATAGATCTCGGTTTCTGAATTTCAAATATAATTGTAAATTATTCCTTTCTCTCAGACCTCACTCCTCTGGAGATCCTGTCCAGCAGGTTAAGATTGTGATTTCTTTGCTGCGAGGTGACCCTCAAAACTGGGCATTTTCATTGACACCAGGGGATCCTGCGTTGCTCAATGTGGATGCCTTTTTTCTGGCTTTAGGCTTGCTTTATGAGGAACCTAATTTGGAGATTCAAGCTGAAAAAGCTTTGATAGCCCTATCTCAAGGGCAAGATGAAGCTGAGATATACTGCCAAAAATTTCGTAAATGGTCTGTGCTTACTCAGTGGAATGAGTGCGCCCTAGCGGCAAATTTCAGAGAGGGCCTCTCTGATGCCGTTAAGGATGTTATGGTCGGGTTCCCTGCGCCTACAGGTCTGAATGAGTCCATGACAATGGCTATTCAGATTGATCGGCGTTTGCGGGAGCGCAAGCCTGTGCACCATTTGGCGGTATCTTCTGAAAAGTCGCCAGAGAATATGCAATGTGACAGAACTCTGTCCAGAAGCGAGCGGCAGAATTACAGGCGTAAAAATGGGTTATGTTTCTATTGTGGTGATTCTGCTCATGTTATATCAGCATGCTCTAAACGCACAAAGAAGGCTGACAAGTCTATTTGCACTTTACAGTCTAAATTTATTCTGTCTGTAACCTTGATTTGTTCATTATCAGTTATTACTGTGGATGCCTATGTGGACTCTGGCGCCGCCCTGAGTCTTATGGATTGGTCCTTTGCCAGGCGCTGTGGGTTTGATTTAGAGCCACTGGAAGTCCCTATACCTCTGAAGGGTATTGATTCTACCCCTTTGGCTAGTAATAAACCACAATTCTGGACGCAAGTGACTATGCGTATGACTCCAGACCATCAGGAGGTGATTCGCTTCCTTGTGTTGTACAATTTACATGATGTTTTAGTGCTTGGATTACCATGGTTACAATCTCATAACCCAGTCCTTAACTGGAAAACAATGTCTGTGATAAGCTGGGGATGTCGGGGGGCTCATGGGGATGTACCTTTGGTTTCCATTTCGTCATCTACTCCCTCTGAGATTCCAGCATTTTTGTCTGATTATCGTGATGTTTTTGAAGAGCCTAAGATTGGTTCTCTCCCTCCCCACAGAGATTGTGATTGCGCCATAGATCTGATTCCTGGCAGTAAATTTCCAAAGGGTCGTTTGTTTAATTTATCTGTGCCTAAACATGCTGCTATGCGAGAGTATATTAAGGAGTCCCTGGAAAAGGGACATATTCGTCCTTCTTCATCTCCTTTAGGAGCTGGTTTTTTCTTTGTGTCTAAGAAGGATGGCTCTCTGAGGCCTTGTATTGATTATCGACTCCTGAATAAAATTACAGTCAAATATCAGTATCCGTTGCCTTTGTTGACTGATTTGTTTGCTCACATAAGAGGGGCTAAGTGGTTCTCTAAGATTGATCTTCGTGGGGCGTATAATTTGGTGCGAATTAAGCAGGGGGATGAGTGGAAAACCGCATTTAATACGCCTGAGGGCCATTTTGAGTATTTAGTAATGCCTTTTGGCCTTTCAAATGCACCTTCGGTCTTTCAGTCCTTTATGCATGATATTTTCCGTGAATATTTGGATAAATTTATGATTGTGTATTTGGACGATATTTTGATTTTTTCTGATGACTGGGAGTCTCATGTTCAACAGGTCAGGAGGGTTTTTCAGGTTTTGCGGACTAGTTCTTTGTGTGTAAAGGGTTCAAAGTGTGTTTTTGGGGTTCAAAAGATTTCTTTTTTGGGGTACATTTTTTCCCCTTCTTCTGTTGAGATGGACCCTGTTAAGGTTCGGGCTATTTGTGACTGGACGCAGCCTACTTCTCTTAAGAGTCTTCAGAAAGTCTTGGGCTTTGCTAATTTCTATCGTCGATTTATAACTGGGTTTTCTGGCGTTGCTAAACCTTTGACTGATTTGACTAGAAAGGGTGCTGATGTTGCCGATTGGTCCCCTGCTGCTGTGGAGGCCTTTCGGGAGCTTAAGCGCCGCTTTTCGTCTGCTCCTGTGTTGCGCCAGCCTGATGTTTCTCTTCCCTTTCAGGTTGAGGTCGATGCTTCCGAGATCGGAGCAGGGGCGGTTTTGTCGCAGAAAAGTTCCGATTGCTCAGTGATGAGACCTTGTGCGTTCTTTTCTCGTAAATTTTCGGCCGCCGAGCGAAACTATGATGTTGGTAATCGGGAGCTTTTGGCCATGAAGTGGGCGTTTGAGGAGTGGCGTCATTGGCTTGAGGGTGCCAGACATCAGGTGGTGGTTTTGACTGATCACAAGAATCTGATTTATCTGGAGTCTGCCAGGCGCCTGAATCCTAGACAGGCACGCTGGTCGTTGTTTTTTTCTCGGTTTAATTTTGTGGTCTCATACTTACCGGGTTCTAAAAATGTGAAGGCAGATGCTCTTTCTAGGAGTTTTGAGCCTGACTCTCCTGGGGATTCTGAACCTGCTGGTATCCTTAAGGATGGGGTGGTTTTGTCTGCTGTCTCCCCAGACTTGCGACGTGCTTTGCAAGAATTTCAGGCAGATAGACCTGATCGTTGTCCACCTGGTAGACTGTTTGTTCCTGATGATTGGACCAGTAGAGTCATCTCGGAAGTTCATTCTTCTACTCTGGCAGGTCATCCTGGAATTTTTGGTACTAGAGATTTGGTGGCTAGGTCCTTCTGGTGGCCTTCCCTGTCTCGAGATGTGCGTGTTTTTGTGCAGTCTTGTGATGTTTGTGCTCGGGCCAAGCCTTGTTGTTCTAGGGCTAGTGGGTTATTGTTGCCCTTGCCTATTCCGAAGAGGCCTTGGACGCACATCTCTATGGACTTTATTTCTGATCTCCCTGTTTCTCAGAAGATGTCTGTCATCTGGGTGGTGTGTGACCGTTTTTCTAAAATGGTCCATTTGGTGCCATTGCCTAAGTTGCCTTCCTCATCTGAATTGGTCCCTCTGTTTTTTCAAAATGTGGTTCGCCTGCATGGGATTCCGGAAAACATCGTTTCTGACAGGGGAACCCAGTTCGTGTCTAGATTTTGGCGGACATTCTGTTCCAGGTTGGGAATTGATTTGTCTTTTTCGTCTGCATTCCATCCTCAGACTAATGGCCAGACGGAGCGAGCTAATCAAACTTTGGAGACTTATTTGAGGTGTTTTGTGTCTGCGGATCAGGATGACTGGGTTGCCTTTTTGCCGTTGGCAGAGTTTGCTCTTAATAATCGGGCTAGTTCTGCCACTTTGGTTTCCCCTTTCTTTTGCAATTCAGGGTTTCACCCTCGTTTTTCATCTGGTCAGGTGGAATCTTCGGATTGTCCGGGAGTTGATGCTGTGGTGGATCGGTTGCATCGGATTTGGGGACAAGTGGTGGACAATTTGAAGTTGTCCCAGGAGAGGACTCAGCAGTTTGCTAACCGCCGGCGTCGTGTTGGTCCTCGCCTTCGTGTTGGGGACTTGGTGTGGTTGTCTTCCCGTTTTGTCCCTATGAGGGTTTCTTCTCCTAAGTTTAAGCCCCGGTTCATCGGTCCTTATAGGATTTTGGAGATTCTTAACCCTGTGTCCTTTTGTTTGGACCTCCCGGCATCTTTCGCTATCCATAATGTATTCCATCGGTCGTTGTTGCGGAGGTATGAGGTACCGGTGGTTCCTTCTACTGAACCTCCTGCTCCTGTGCTGGTAGGGGGTGAATTGGAGTACGTTGTGGAGAAGATCCTGGACTCCCGTATTTCCAGACGGAGACTTCAGTATCTGGTTAAATGGAAGGGCTATGGTCAAGAAGATAATTCTTGGGTAACTGCCTCTGATGTTCATGCCTCGGATTTGGTTCGTGCCTTTCATAGGGCTCATCCAGATCATCCTGGTGGTTCTCGTGAGGGTTCGGTGCCCCCTCCTTAAGGGGGGGGTACTGTTGTGAATCCGCTTTTGGGCTCCCCTGGTGGTTGCTGGTGGTACTGGTGACTTGTGTGTCTTTGCTGTCTCAGTTCACCTGCTCCCATCAGTGTTTGGGAGTTTCCTATTTAGCCTTGCTCTCCAGTCATTTCCTTGCCGGTCATCATTGTAACCAGAGCCTTCAGTTGCATGTTCCTGCTACTAGTCTGCTGATCAGCTAAGTGGACTTTGTCCTTTTGTTTTGTATCTTTTGTCCAGTTTGCAGTTTTGTTATTCTCTGTAGCTGGAAGCTCTTGTGGGCTGAAATTGCCACTCCTGTGTCATGAGTTGACACAGGAGTCTTAAAGTAATTTCAGGATGGTTTTTTGATAGGGTTTTCAGTTGACCTGAAGTCCTCTTTTGTATCCTTCTGCTATCTAGTAAGTGGACCTCTCTTTGCTAAATCTACCTTCATACTGTGTATGTCTTTTCCTCTAAACTCACCGTCATTACATGTGGGGGGCTGCTATCATCTTTTGGGGTATTTCCCTAGAGGTAAGCCAGGTCTGTTCCTTCCTCTACCAGGGGTAGTTAGTCCTCCGGCTGGCGCGTGGCATCTAGGGTTAATCAGGTATGCTCCCTGGCTACTATTAGTTGTGTGGTAGATTTAGCTCACGGTCAGCTCGAGATTCCATCACCCAGAGCTCGTCCGTTATCTTTGTGTTTTGATGTTTCCCTGCCATTGGGAATCATGACAGTTCCCCCCACATATGGGGTATCAGCACACTCAGAAAAAATTGGACAACAACTTTTGGGGTCCAATTTCTCCTGTTACCCTTGGAAAATACAAAACTGCGGGCTTAAAAATAATTTTTGTGGGAAAAAAAATAATTTTTATTTTCACCGCTCTGCGTTATAAACTACTGAAACACTTGGGGGTCAAAGTGCTCACCACACATCTAGATAAGTTCCTTAGGGGGTCTACTTTCCAAAATGATGTCACTTGTGGGGGGTTTCAATGTTTAGGCACATCAGTGGCTATCCAATCGCAACATGGCGTCCCATCTCAATTCCTGTCAATTTTGCATTGAAAAGTCAAACGGTGCTCCTTCCCTTCCGAGATCTGCCATGAGCCCAAACAGTGGTTTACCCACACATATGGGGTATCAGCGTACTCAGGACATATTGCACAACAACTTTTGGGGTCCATTTTCTCCTGTTACCCTTGGTAAAATAAAACAAATTGGAGCTGAAGTAAATTTTGTGTGAAAAAAACTTAAATGTTCATTTTTATTTAAACATTCCAAAAATTTCTATGAAACACCTGAAGGGTTAATAAATTTCTTGAATGTGGTTTTGAGCACCTTGAGGGTGCAGTTTTTAGAATGGAGTCACACTTGGTTATTTTCTATAATATAGACCCCTCAAAATGACTTCAAATGAGATGTGGTCCCTAAAAAAAATGGTGTTGTAAAAATGAGAAATTGCTGGTCAAATTTTAACCCTTATAACTCCCTAACAAAAAAAATGTTGTTTCCAAAATTGTGCTGATGTAAAGTAGACATGTGGGAAATGTTACTTATTAAGTATTTTGTGTGACATATCTCTGTGATTTAAGGGCATAAAAATTCAAAGTTGGAAAATTGCGAAATTTTCAAAATGTTTGCCAAATTTCCGTTTTTTTCACAAATAAACGCAAGTCTTATGGAAGAAATTTTACCACTATCATGAAGTACAATATATTATGAGAAAACAGTGTCAGAATCATCAGGATCCGTTGAAGCGTTCCAGAGTTATAACCTCATAAAGGGACAGTGGTCAGAATTGTAAAAATTGGCCCGTCATTAACGTGCAAACCACCCTTGGGGCTTAAGGGGTTAAAGATTTTTATGAAAATTCTAAATTCACACTGAAGGCATCAAAACTATGAATTAACACATGTGGAATTATATACTTAACAAAAAAGTGTGAAAAAACTGAAAATATGTCTTATATTCAAGGTTCTTCAAAGTAGCCACCTTTTGCTTTGATGACTGCTTTGCACACTCTTGGCATTCTCTTGATGAGCTTCAAGAGGTAGTCACCGGAAATGGTCTTCCAACAATCTTGAAGGAGTTCCCAGAGATGCTTAGCACTTGTTTGCCCTTTTGCCTTCACTCTGCGGTCCAGTTCACCCCAAACCATCTCGATTGGGTTCAGGTCTGGTGACTGTGGAGGCCAGGTCATCTGGCGTAGCACCCCATCACTCTCCTTCTTGGTCAAATAGCCCTTACACAGCCTGGAGGTGTGTTTGGGGTCATTGTCCTGTTGAAAAATAAATGATGGTCCAACTAAACGCAAACCGGTGGAATAGCATGCCACTGCAAGATGCTGTGGTAGCCATGCTGGTTCAGTATGCCTTCAATTTTGAATAAATCCCAACAGTGTCACCAGCAAAGCACCCACACACCATCACACCTCCTCCTCCATGCTTCACGGTGGGAACCAGGCATGTAGAGTCCATCCGTTCACCTATTCTGCGTCGCACAAAGACACGGTGATTGGAACCAAAGATCTCAAATTTTGACTCATAGACCAAAGCACAGATTTCCACTGGTCTAATGTCCATTCCTTGTGTTCTTTAGCCCAAACAAGTCTCTTCTGCTTGTTGCCTGTCCTTAGCAGTGGTTTCCTAGCAGCTATTTTACCATGAAGGCCTGCTGCACAAAGTCTCCTCTTAACAGTTGTTGTAGAGATGTGTCTGCTGCTAGAACTCTGTGTGGCATTGACCTGGTCTCTAATCTGAGCTGCTGTTAACCTGGGACTTCTGAGGCTGGTGACTCGGATAAACTTTTCCTCAGAAGCAGAGGTGACTCTTGATCTTCCTTTCCTGGGGCGGTCCTCATGTGAGCCAGTTTTTTTGTAGCGCTTGATGGTTTTTGCAACTGCACTTGGGGACTCTTTCAAAGTTTTCCCAATTTTTCAGACTGACTGACCTTCATTTCTTAAAGTAATGATGGCCACTCATTTTTCTTTACTTAGCTGCTTTTTTCTTGCCATAATACAAATTTTAACAGTCTATTCAGTAGGACTATCAACTGTGTATCCACCAGACTTCTGCTCAACACAACTGATGGTCCCAACCCCATTTATAAGGCAAGAAATCCCACTTATTAAACCTGACAGGGCACACCTGTGAATTGAAAACCATTTCCGGTGACTACCTCTTGAAGCTCATCAAGAGAGTGCCAAGAGTGCGCAAAACAGTCTTTAAAAGCAAAAGGTGGCTATTTTGAAGAACCTAGAATATAAGACATATTTTCAGCTGTTTCACACTTTTTTGTTAAATATATAATTCCACATGTGTTAATTCATCGTTTTGATGCCTTCAATGTGAATTTGCAATTTTCATAGTCATGAAAGTACAGAAAAATCTTTAAATGAGAAGGTGTGTCCAAACTTTTGGTCTGTACTGTATACTGTATAGGAAAAACCTTACACTCATAAGTAGGGTTGAGCGACTTTCATTTTTTTAAGATCGAGTAGGGTTTTGGGAAACCCGATTTTGTCCAGAGTCGAGTCGAGTGCAGTCGGCCGATTATCGCTAAAAGTCGGGGATCGACCGAAACACGAAACCCAATGCAAGTCAATGGGGAAGCATAGTCGGCAGTGAGTGGAGGCCAGGAAAACACCTACAGTGCCCATTTTAATGCCAAAAACATCCATTCTTGTTTCTGAAGCTTGCCAATCTTAATTAACTGTATAATAATAGTTGGGCATAGGGAATTGGGGGAAAGTTGTGGGGGGAGTAGGGCTGGCTCAAGTTTTTCGTGGGCCCAGGAAATGCGGACTACGTCACGGCGGTGTTGCAGGGAAAGGTAAGTATTTAAACGTTGCAAGTGCTGTGATCCTGAGCAAGCAG
The DNA here is from genome assembly GCF_051348905.1 of Ranitomeya variabilis. Classification (NCBI taxonomy): domain Eukaryota; kingdom Metazoa; phylum Chordata; class Amphibia; order Anura; family Dendrobatidae; genus Ranitomeya; species Ranitomeya variabilis. Next base: position 198,830,329 of record NC_135233.1, read on the forward strand.
GGGGGGGCCCACTCGTTCGCATTGCCACTGGCACAGGGCCCCTCAAAGTACGGCGGTGTGTTTGCATGGCGGGGGCGCCTCTCACCAGCAGCGACACTTTTGCGTACTCTGAGGGGCCCTGTGCCAGTGACGTCGCCAACGAGTATGCCCCCCCACCTGATGAAGGAACCTGCACTTTCATCTGCACCTTCCTCTTTGTCCCTGTGTAAGGTGGTATAACATGCGGGAAGGGGAACCTTACTTTCAGCAGGGTCAGATTCTGGCTGTGTAGAGTACAAGGGGAATGTAGTGGTCTAGGTCAATGTACCAGCAGACTCATTTAGCAGTGGCTGGGCAATGGGCAGGATGAGGAGGAAACAGATATAGGGCCAAAGAATAAAGTAGGCTACATGCAGTTCAAAATTGGTAACAGGACTAAACAGGCGGCATTGCTTTGTTCAGTGGAGTAGCAAACCCAAGAGCAGCAGACACTGTTTCAAGGGCCTAACCACACTAGTAGGCCAAATGCAGTTCAATATCTGATAGTATAGGGCGAAAGCCAGAATGTGGAAGCTCAGCTTTGTTCAGTTGAGGACAACACCAGGGAGGGGCAGACACCTTTAGTAGGCCGGAAAAACCTATTGCATTTTTTAAAATGGTAATTTGGAGCAGAAGGTTGAAGCTCAGCTTTATTTAGTTGAGGGCAACACCAGGCAGGGGCACACAGACAGACACCTTTAGTAGGCCGGAAAAGCCTATTGCATTTTTTAAAATGGTAATTTGGAGCAGAAGGTTGAAGCTCAGCTTTATTTAGTTGAGGGCAACACCAGGGAGGGGCAGAAGCCGTTAGTAGGCCCTAACCACCATTTTTTTTTTTTAAAACCACTTAATGAGAGCCGGAAGGTTGAAGCTCAGCTTTATTTAGTTGAGGACAACACCAGGCAGGGGCACACAGACAGACACCTTTAGTAGGCCGGAAAAGCCTATTGCATTTTTTAAAATGGTAATTTGGAGCAGAAGGTTGAAGCTCAGCTTTATTTAGTTGAGGACAACACCAGGCAGGGGCACACAGACAGACACCTTTAGTAGGCCGGAAAAGCCTATTGCATTTTTTAAAATGGTAATTTGGAGCAGAAGGTTGAAGCTCAGCTTTATTTAGTTGAGGACAACACCAGGCAGGGGCACACAGACAGACACCTTTAGTAGGCCGGAAAAGCCTATTGCATTTTTTAAAATGGTAATTTGGAGCAGAAGGTTGAAGCTCAGCTTTATTTAGTTGAGGGCAACACCAGGCAGGGGCACACAGACAGACACCTTTAGTAGGCCGGAAAAGCCTATTGCATTTTTTAAAATGGTAATTTGGAGCAGAAGGTTGAAGCTCAGCTTTATTTAGTTGAGGGCAACACCAGGGAGGGGCAGAAGCCGTTAGTAGGCCCTAACCAAAGTTGAAGGCCAAATGCAGTTTAATTTCTGATACTATAGGCCGAAAGCCAGAAGGTGGAAGCTCCGATTTAGACAGTGGAGGACAATTTGAATTAGGGACTGCAGACAGACTTAGTAGGCTGTCCCCTGTGGACCATGCATCCACCACATTAACCCATTGCGCCGTAATGGACACGTAATCTTCCGTGGCCATGCCTACAGGTCCATGCGTCTGTTGTCAGGTGCACCTTTGTACTCACAGATTGCCAGAGTGCATGGACAATGCGGTCTTCTACATGCTGGTGGAGGGTTGGGATGGCTTTTCTCGCAAAAGAAGTGTCGACTGGTTAGCTTGTAGCGTGGTACAGCGTAGTCCATCATGGCCTTATTAATAGTAAATAAAATATATAACTAGGCTCTATGAACTTTTAAATAGGTTCCAGGGGTACACGGGCAGCATTGGTGTGGTCAGTGGAGGAGTATTGCAAGTAGGGGCTGCAGACAGGCTATCAAAGGCCTAAAATAACAAACAGTAGGCAGTCATGGCAGTTTTACATCGGTTACATGGATACACAGGCAGGCACTCCAGGCAGCATTGTGGTCAGTGGAGGAGTATTGCAAGTAGGGGCCGCAGACAGGCTATCAAAGGCCTAAAATAACAAACAGTAGGCAGTCATGGCAGTTTTACATCGGTTACATGGATACACAGGCAGGCACTCCAGGCAGCATTGTGGTCAGTGGAGGAGTATTGCAAGTAGGGGCCGCAGACAGGCTATCAAAGGCCTAAAATAACAAACAGTAGGCAGTCATGGCAGTTTTACATCGGTTACATGGATACACAGGCAGGCACTCCAGGCAGCATTGTGGTCAGTGGAGGAGTATTGCAAGTAGGGGCCGCAGACAGGCTATCAAAGGCCTAAAATAACAAACAGTAGGCAGTCATGGCAGTTTTACATCGGTTACATGGATACACAGGCAGGCACTCCAGGCAGCATTGTGGTCAGTGGAGGAGTATTGCAAGTAGGGGCCGCAGACAGGCTATCAAAGGCCTAAAATAACAAACAGTAGGCAGTCATGGCAGTTTTACATCGGTTACATGGATACACAGGCAGGCACTCCAGGCAGCATTGTGGTCAGTGGAGGAGTATTGCAAGTAGGGGCCGCAGACAGGCTATCAAAGGCCTAAAATAACAAACAGTAGGCAGTCATGGCAGTTTTACATCGGTTACATGGATACACAGGCAGGCACTCCAGGCAGCATTGTGGTCAGTGGAGGAGTATTGCAAGTAGGGGCCGCAGACAGGCTATCAAAGGCCTAAAATAACAAACAGTAGGCAGTCATGGCAGTTTTACATCGGTTACATGGATACACAGGCAGGCACTCCAGGCAGCATTGTGGTCAGTGGAGGAGTATTGCAAGTAGGGGCCGCAGACAGGCTATCAAAGGCCTAAAATAACAAACAGTAGGCAGTCATGGCAGTTTTACATCGGTTACATGGATACACAGGCAGGCACTCCAGGCAGCATTGTGGTCAGTGGAGGAGTATTGCAAGTAGGGGCCGCAGACAGGCTATCAAAGGCCTAAAATAACAAACAGTAGGCAGTCATGGCAGTTTTACATCGGTTACATGGATACACAGGCAGGCACTCCAGGCAGCATTGTGGTCAGTGGAGGAGTATTGCAAGTAGGGGCCGCAGACAGGCTATCAAAGGCCTAAAATAACAAACAGTAGGCAGTCATGGCAGTTTTACATCGGTTACATGGATACACAGGCAGGCACTCCAGGCAGCATTGTGGTCAGTGGAGGAGTATTGCAAGTAGGGGCCGCAGACAGGCTATCAAAGGCCTAAAATAACAAACAGTAGGCAGTCATGGCAGTTTTACATCGGTTACATGGATACACAGGCAGGCACTCCAGGCAGCATTGTGGTCAGTGGAGGAGTATTGCAAGTAGGGGCCGCAGACAGGCTATCAAAGGCCTAAAATAACAAACAGTAGGCAGTCATGGCAGTTTTACATCGGTTACATGGATACACAGGCAGGCACTCCAGGCAGCATTGTGGTCAGTGGAGGAGTATTGCAAGTAGGGGCCGCAGACAGGCTATCAAAGGCCTAAAATAACAAACAATAGGCTCATTGCAGTTTTACAGCGGTTACATGGATAGACGGGCAGGCAGCTTGGTGGTCAGTGGAGGAGTATTTAAAGTAGGGACCGCAGACAGGCTTCAAAGGCCTAACATAAGAAAATGGGCTGGCTGTAGGCACTTTATAATTGGTTCCAGGGGTACACGGGCAGCAGTGGTCTGGCCAGTGGAGGACTAGTGGAAGGAGGGACCGCAGACAGGCTTCAAAGGCCTAACATAAAAAAATGGGCTGGCTGTAGGCACTTTATAATTGGTTCCAGGGGTACACGGGCAGCAGTGGTCTGGTCAGTGGAGGACTAGTGGAAGGAGGGACCGCAGACATGCTTCAAAGGCCTAACATAAAAAAATGGGCTGGCTGTAGGCACTTTATAATTGGTTCCAGGGGTACACGGGCAGCAGTGGTCTGGCCAGTGGAGGACTAGTGGAAGGAGGGACCGCAGACAGGCTTCAAAGGCCTAACATAAAAAAATGGGCTGGCTGTAGGCACTTTATAATTGGTTCCAGGGGTACACGGGCAGCAGTGGTCTGGTCAGTGGAGGACTAGTGGAAGGAGGGACCGCAGACAGGCTTCAAAGGCCTAACATAAAAAAATGGGCTGGCTGTAGGCACTTTATAATTGGTTCCAGGGGTACACGGGCAGCAGTGGTCTGGCCAGTGGAGGACTAGTGGAAGGAGGGACCGCAGACAGGCTTCAAAGGCCTAACATAAAAAAATGGGCTGGCTGTAGGCACTTTATAATTGGTTCCAGGGGTACACGGGCAGCAGTGGTCTGGCCAGTGGAGGACTAGTGGAAGGAGGGACCGCAGACAGGCTTCAAAGGCCTAACATAAAAAAATGGGCTGGCTGTAGGCACTTTATAATTGGTTCCAGGGGTACACGGGCAGCAGTGGTCTGGTCAGTGGAGGACTAGTGGAAGGAGGGACCGCAGACAGGCTTCAAAGGCCTAACATAAAAAAATGGGCTGGCTGTAGGCACTTTATAATTGGTTCCAGGGGTACACGGGCAGCAGTGGTCTGGCCAGTGGAGGACTAGTGGAAGGAGGGACCGCAGACAGGCTTCAAAGGCCTAACATAAAAAAATGGGCTGGCTGTAGGCACTTTATAATTGGTTCCAGGGGTACACGGGCAGCAGTGGTCTGGCCAGTGGAGGACTAGTGGAAGGAGGGACCGCAGACAGGCTTCAAAGGCCTAACATAAAAAAATGGGCTGGCTGTAGGCACTTTATAATTGGTTCCAGGGGTACACGGGCAGCAGTGGTCTGGTCAGTGGAGGACTAGTGGAAGGAGGGACCGCAGACAGGCTTCAAAGGCCTAACATAAAAAAATGGGCTGGCTGTAGGCACTTTATAATTGGTTCCAGGGGTACACGGGCAGCAGTGGTCTGGCCAGTGGAGGACTAGTGGAAGGAGGGACCGCAGACAGGCTTCAAAGGCCTAACATAAAAAAATGGGCTGGCTGTAGGCACTTTATAATTGGTTCCAGGGGTACACGGGCAGCAGTGGTCTGGCCAGTGGAGGACTAGTGGAAGGAGGGACCGCAGACAGGCTTCAAAGGCCTAACATAAAAAAATGGGCTGGCTGTAGGCACTTTATAATTGGTTCCAGGGGTACACGGGCAGCAGTGGTCTGGTCAGTGGAGGACTAGTGGAAGGAGGGACCGCAGACAGGCTTCAAAGGCCTAACATAAAAAAATGGGCTGGCTGTAGGCACTTTATAATTGGTTCCAGGGGTACACGGGCAGCAGTGGTCTGGTCAGTGGAGGACTAGTGGAAGGAGGGACCGCAGACAGGCTTCAAAGGCCTAACATAAAAAAATGGGCTGGCTGTAGGCACTTTATAATTGGTTCCAGGGGTACACGGGCAGCAGTGGTCTGGCCAGTGGAGGACTAGTGGAAGGAGGGACCGCAGACAGGCTTCAAAGGCCTAACATAAAAAAATGGGCTGGCTGTAGGCACTTTATAATTGGTTCCAGGGGTACACGGGCAGCAGTGGTCTGGTCAGTGGAGGACTAGTGGAAGGAGGGACCGCAGACAGGCTTCAAAGGCCTAACATAAAAAAATGGGCTGGCTGTAGGCACTTTATAATTGGTTCCAGGGGTACACGGGCAGCAGTGGTCTGGCCAGTGGAGGACTAGTGGAAGGAGGGACCGCAGACAGGCTTCAAAGGCCTAACATAAAAAAATGGGCTGGCTGTAGGCACTTTATAATTGGTTCCAGGGGTACACGGGCAGCAGTGGTCTGGTCAGTGGAGGACTAGTGGAAGGAGGGACCGCAGACAGGCTTCAAAGGCCTAACATAAAAAAATGGGCTGGCTGTAGGCACTTTATAATTGGTTCCAGGGGTACACGGGCAGCAGTGGTCTGGTCAGTGGAGGACTAGTGGAAGGAGGGACCGCAGACAGGCTTCAAAGGCCTAACATAAAAAAATGGGCTGGCTGTAGGCACTTTATAATTGGTTCCAGGGGTACACGGGCAGCAGTGGTCTGGTCAGTGGAGGACTAGTGGAAGGAGGGACCGCAGACAGGCTTCAAAGGCCTAACATAAAAAAATGGGCTGGCTGTAGGCACTTTATAATTGGTTCCAGGGGTACACGGGCAGCAGTGGTCTGGTCAGTGGAGGACTAGTGGAAGGAGGGACCGCAGACAGGCTTCAAAGGCCTAAAATAACAAACAATAGGCTCATGGCAGTTTTACAGCGGTTACATGGATACACGGGCAGCTTGGTGGTGAGTGGAGGAGTAGTGCAAGGAGTGTCTGTCCCAGTACTCCCAAAATATAAATAGATGTTAATGTCTCGCAAAACAACCAAAACAAAAAAAAAGGTGGCATACTTAGGTACAGGGGTGGGCTCATCTGCTGAGTTTCTGACATAGTAATTTGGCAGTAACTATTTAATGGTGCCAATATAGGACACAGACACAGACTACTTTAAGTTGCATCATAGATGTCTACAAATTTGTATTGTCAGTGCCAGACATTGAATGATGTCAGCGAATAGACTAAAGATTGGTGGAGCTGTGCGACATAATTTTGCATGTGGTAGAGCGCATTTTGAGCTGGGGTAGGGGGGAACTCTCTAGAGGCCGGCGGGACCGCCCCAGGGCCCCTCATGTTACAACGGTGTGTCTGACGTTGGGTGCGCACCACCACCGCCAGAGACACTACATTGTACTATGAGGGACCCAGTAGCAATGCCGTCAACCAAAAGCGAGCACACCCACCTCTTCAGACAAACAGCAGTCTCACGGGTGCTTGCGCCAAGTCGCGATACCACGGCCCCGTGTGGGGAGTTTGGCCATTTAGGGAGGTGTAAACATGTCGTATGCTGTACAATCAGCTGCAGCAAATTAGACATTAGAAAAGTAATTCACAGGCAAGAGCCTTTCATAGGAAAGCTAGGTGTCGGCCGGGCAAGGTGGGGCAAAAGATTTCGAAATCCAGTTGTGGTTCATTTTAATGAATGTTAGATCGTCAACATTTTGGGTAGCCAGACGAGTCCTTTTTTCGGTTAATATTGAACCTGCAGCACTGAATACTCTTTCTGATAGGACACTTGCTGCCGGGCAAGCAAGCTCCTGCAATGCATATTCTGCCAATTCTGGCCAGGTGTCTAATTTGGAGGCCCAGTAATCAAATGGGAATGACGGTTGAGGGAGAACATCGATAAGGGATGAAAAATAGTTAGTAACCATACTGGACAAATGTTGTCTCCTGTCACTTTCAATTGATGCAGCAGTACCTGTCCTGTCTGCGGTCATAGCAAAATCACTCCACAACCTGGTCAGAAAACCCCTCTGTCCAACGCCACTTCTGATGTGTGCACCCCTAACACTCCTAGTCTGCTGCCCCCTGGAGCTCGTGTGAGAACGATCACGTGCGCTGTGTGCTGGGAATGCCTGAAGCAAACGGTCAACAAGAGTTGATTGTTTGGTTGCTAATATTAGTTCCAAGTTCTCATGTGGCATAATATTTTGCAATTTGCCTTTATAGCGTGGATCAAGGAGGCAGGCCAACCAGTAATCGTCATCGTTCATCATTTTCGTAATGCGTGTGTCCCTTTTTAGGATACGTAAGGCATAATCCGCCATGTGGGCCAAAGTTCCAGTTGTCAAATCTCCGGTTGTGATTGGTTGAGGGCAGTTGCAGGCAAATCTACGTCACTTGTGTCCCTCAAAAAACCAGAACCCGGCCGTGACACGCAACCAATTTCCTGTGCCCCCGGGAAAGGTTCGGCATTAAAAATATACTCATCCCCATCATCCTCCTCGTCCTCCACCTCCTCTTCGCCCGCTACCTCGTCCTGTACACTGCCCTGACCAGACAATGGCTGACTGTCATCAAGGCTTTCCTCTTCCTCTGGTGCAGACGCCTGCTCCTTTATGTGCGTCAAACTTTGCATCAGCAGACGCATTAGGGGGATGCTCATGCTTATTACGGCGTTGTCTGCACTAACCAGCCGTGTGCATTCCTCAAAACACTGAAGGACTTGACACATGTCTTGTATCTTAGACCACTGCACACCTGACAACTCCATGTCTGCCATCCTACTGCCTGCCCGTGTATCCTCCCACAAATAAATAACAGCACGCCTCTGTTCGCACAGTCTCTGAAGCATGTGCAGTGTTGAGTTCCACCTTGTTGCAACGTCTATGATTAGGCGATGCTGGGGAAGGTTCAAAGACCGCTGATAGGTCTGCATACGGCTGGCGTGTACAGGCGAACGTCGGATATGTGAGCAAAGTGCACGCACTTTGAGGAGCAGGTCGGAGAACCCAGGATAAGTTTTCAATAAGCACTGCACCACCAGGTTTAAGGTGTGAGCCAGGCAAGGAATGTGTTTCAGTTGGGAAAGGGAGATGGCAGCCATGAAATTCCTTCCGTTATCACTCACTACCTTGCCTGCCTCAAGATCTACTGTGCCCAGCCACGACTGCGTTTCTTGTTGCAAGAACTCGGACAGAACTTCCGCGGTGTGTCTGTTGTCACCCAAGCACTTCATAGCCAATACAGCCTGCTGACGCTTGGCAGTAGCTGGCCCATAATGGGACAACTGGTGTGCAACAGTGTCATCTGCCGATGGAGTGGTTGGCAGACTGCGTTCTGTGGAAGAGCTGTAGCTTCTGCAGGAGGACGAGGAGGAGGAGGAGGAGGGGGTGCGAACGCCTACAGCCAACTGTTTCCTAGACCGTGGGCTAGGCACAACTGTCCCTAAATTGATGTCGCCTGTGGACCCTGCATCCACCACATTCACCCAGTGTGCCGTGATGGACACATAACGTCCCTGGCCATGCCTACTGGTCCATACATCTGTAGTCAGGTGCACCTTTGTACTCACAGATTGCCTGAGTGCATGGACGATGCGCTGTTTAACATGCTGGTGCAGGGCTGGGATGGCTTTTCTGGAAAAAAAGTGTCGACTGGGTAGCTCGTATCGTGGTTCAGCGTACTCCATCAGGGCTTTGAAAGCTTCGCTTTCAACTAACCGGTAGGGCATCATCTCTAACGAGATTAGTCTAGCTATGTGGGCGTTAAAACACTGTGTACGCGGATGCGAGGATAAGTACTTCCTTTTTCTAACCAGAGTCTCATGTAGGGTGAGCTGGACTGGAGAGCTGGAGATCGTGGAACTTTCGGGTGTGCCGGTGTACATGGCAGACTGAGAGACGGTTGGAGACGGTATTGTTTCCGCCGGTGCCCTAGATGCAATATTTCCTCCTACAAAACTGGTGATTCCCTGACCCTGACTGCTTTTGGCTGGCAAAGAAACCTGCACAGATACTGCCGGTGGTGCGGAAAATGGTGGCCTTACAGTGACGGAAGGGATGTTGCGTTGCTGACTAGCTTCATTGGCCGAGGGTGCTACAACCTTGAGGGACGTTTGGTAGTTAGTCCAGGCTTGAAAATGCATGGTGGTTAAGTGTCTATGCATGCAACTAGTATTTAGACTTTTCAGATTCTGACCTCTGCTTAAGCTAGTTGAACATTTTTGACAGATGACTTTGCGCTGATCAGTTGGATGTTGTTTAAAAAAATGCCAGACTGCACTCTTCCTAGACTCGGATCCCTTTTCAGGGATTGCAGACTGAGCTTTAACCGGATGGCAACGCTGTGCTCCAACAGGTTTTGGCTTTGACACGCGTTTTGGGCCAGATACGGGCCCGGCAGATGGAACCTGTTGCGATGTTGATGCCTGCTGCGGCCCCTCCTCCACCTCCGCTTCTGAACTACTGCCGCCTGCACCCTGTTCCCCCAATGGCTGCCAATCGGGGTCAATAACTGGGTCATCTATTACCTCCTCTTCGAGCTCGTGTGCAACTTCGTCTGTGTCACTGTGTCGGTCGGTGGTATAGCGTTCGTGGCGGGGCAACATAGTCTCATCAGGGTCTGATTGTGGATCTGTACCCTGAGAGGGCAATGTGGTGGTCTGAGTCAAAGGAGCAGCATAGTACTCTGGCTGTGGCTGTGCATCAGTGCACTCCATGTCAGAATATACTTGTAATGGGCATGGCCTGTTAAATGTTTCACTTTCTAAGCCAGGGACGGTATGTGTAAAGAGCTCCATGGAGTGACCCGTTGTGTCGCCTGCTGCATCCTTCTCTCTTGTTGTAGTTTTTGCTGAGGAGGACAAGGAAGCGACTTGTCCCTGACCGTGAACATCCACAAGCGACGCGCTGCTTTTACATTTACCAGTTTCGGAAGAGGAGGCAAAAGAGCTAGAGGCTGAGTCTGCAATGTAAGCCAAAACTTGCTGTTGCTGCTCCGCCTTTAAAAGCGGTTTTCCTACTCCCAGAAAAGAGAGCGTTCGAGGCCTTGTGTAGCCTGACGACGAAACTGGCTCCACAGCTCCAGACTTAGGTGGAATATTTTTATCCCCACGACCACCTGATGCTCCACTACCACTACCATCATTACCAGCTGACAATGAACGCCCACGACGACCTCTTGCACCAGACTTCCTCATTGTTTTAAAATCTTAACCAAAGTAACTTTATTTGTTGCTGTCAAACAACTTACACGGTGAGCTATAACTTCAGTATGATTTCAATATCCCTTAACAGGTTGGTGAGACCACAAGGAAAATCAGGCACAATGTTACACACTCTGTTTTCTGTGGCACAAAATCACAGAGATGACACACACGCAGGACTGTCACTCAAGCACTAATGTCAATATTAATCTCCCACCTAATTTATTTATTTTTTTTTCTCAGGGAGACTTTAGAAACCAAATAATATTAAAAAAAAAAAAAAAAAAAAAAAAAGGCTTTCTATGGCCCACAATTAGAGAGAGAGAGGTGGCACACCCAGGAGTCAAGACTGGCGCACAAGCTGAAAGGGCAATATTACTCTCCCACTGTTTTTTTAAGTTTTTTTTTTATTTCAGGGAGACTTTAGAAACCAAATAATATTAAAAAAAAATAAAAAAAAAATAGGCTTTCTATAGCCCACTGAATGAGAGAGAGAGGTGGCACACCCAGGAGTCAAGACTGGCACACAAGCTGAAAGGGCAATATTACTCTCCCACTGTTTTTTTATTTATTTATTTATTTTTTTCAGGGAGACTTTAGAAACCAAATAATAAGAAAAAAAATAAATAAATAAATAGGCTTTCTATAGCCCACTGAATGAGAGATAGCACACACAGCAGTGGCACACAAGCCCTGACTGAGGCCAATATTTTTCTCCCACTGATTGATGTAGTGTTTTTGTGTTGAGGTAGATTTTAGAACACAAATCAAGGAAAAAAAAAATAAAAATGCTTTCTATGGCCCACTGAATGAAAGGGAGAGAGGTGGCACACCCAGGAGTCAAGACTGGCACACAAGCTGAAAGGGCAATATTACTCTCCCACTGTTTTTTTATGTATTTTTTGCTTTTTAAGGGAGACTTTAGAAACCCAATAATATTTAAAAAAAAAATAAATAGGCTTTCTATGGCCCACTGAATGAGAGGGAGAGAGGTGGCACACCCAGGAGTCAAGCCTGGCACACAAGCTGAAAGGGCAATATTACTCTCCCACTGTTTTTTTTATGTATTTTTTGTTTTTTAAGGGAGACTTTAGAAACCCAATAATATTTAAAAAAGAAAATAAATAGGCTTTCTATGGCCCACTGAATGAGAGGGAGAGAGGTGGCACACCCAGGAGTCAAGACTGGCACACAAGCTGAAAGGGCAATATTACTCTCCCACTGTTTTTTTATGTTTTTTTTTTTTTTTTCAGGGAGACTTTAGAAACCAAATAATAAGAAAAAAAAAAAATAAATAAATAGGCTTTCTATAGCCCACTGAATGAGAGATAGCACACACAGCAGTGGCACACAAGCCCTGACTGAGGCCAATATTTTTCTCCCACTGATTGATGTAGTGTTTTTGTGTTGAGGTAGATTTTAGAACACAAATCAAGGAAAAAAAAAAAAAAATGCTTTCTATGGCCCACTGAATGAGAGAGAGGTGGCACACCCAGGAGTCAAGACTGGCACACAAGCTGAAAGGGCAATATTACTCTCCCACTGTTTTTTTATGTATTTTTTGCTTTTTAAGGGAGACTTTAGAAACCCAATAATATTTAAAAAAAAAAATAAATAGGCTTTCTATGGCCCACTGAATGAGAGGGAGAGAGGTGGCACACCCAGGAGTCAAGACTGGCACACAAGCTGAAAGGGCAATATTACTCTCCCACTGTTTTTTTATGTTTTTTTTTTTTTTTTCAGGGAGACTTTAGAAACCAAATAATATTAAAAAAAACAAAAAAAAAATAGCCTTTCTATGGCCCACTGAATGAGAGAGAGAGGTGGCACACCCAGGAGTCAAGACTGGCACACAAGCTGAAAGGGCAATATTACTCTCCCACTGTTTTTTTATGTATTTTTTGCTTTTTAAGGGAGACTTTAGAAACCCAATAATATTTAAAAAAAAAAATAAATAGGCTTTCTATGGCCCACTGAATGAGAGGGAGAGAGGTGGCACACCCAGGAGTCAAGACTGGCACACAAGCTGAAAGGGCAATATTACTCTCCCACTGTTTTTTTATGTATTTTTTGTTTTTTAAGGGAGACTTTAGAAACCCAATAATATTTAAAAAAAAAAATAAATAGGCTTTCTATGGCCCACTGAATGAGAGGGAGAGAGGTGGCACACCCAGGAGTCAAGACTGGCACACAAGCTGAAAGGGCAATATTACTCTCCCACTGTTTTTTTATGTTTTTTTTTTTTTTTCAGGGAGACTTTAGAAACCAAATAATATTAAAAAAAAAAAAAAAAAAAATAGCCTTTCTATGGCCCACTGAATGAGAGAGAGAGGTGGCACACCCAGGAGTCAAGACTGGCACACAAGCTGAAAGGGCAATATTACTCTCCCACTGTTTTTTTTATGTATTTTTTGTTTTTTAAGGGAGACTTTAGAAACCCAATAATATTTAAAAAAAAAATAAATAGGCTTTCTATGGCCCACTGAATGAGAGGGAGAGAGGTGGCACACCCAGGAGTCAAGACTGGCACACAAGCTGAAAGGGCAATATTACTCTCCCACTGTTTTTTTATGTATTTTTTGTTTTTTAAGGGAGACTTTAGAAACCCAATAATATTTAAAAAAAAAAATAAATAGGCTTTCTATGGCCCACTGAATGAGAGGGAGAGAGGTGGCACACCCAGGAGTCAAGACTGGCACACAAGCTGAAAGGGCAATATTACTCTCCCACTGTTTTTTTATGTATTTTTTGTTTTTTAAGGGAGACTTTAGAAACCCAATAATATTTAAAAAAATAAATAAATAGGCTTTCTATGGCCCACTGAATGAGAGGGAGAGAGGTGGCACACCCAGGAGTCAAGCCTGGCACACAAGCTGAAAGGGCAATATTACTCTCCCACTGTTTTTTTATGTATTTTTTGTTTTTTAAGGGAGACTTTAGAAACCCAATAATATTTTTAAAAAAAAATAAATAGGCTTTCTATGGCCCACTGAATGAGAGGGAGAGAGGTGGCACACCCAGGAGTCAAGACTGGCACACAAGCTGAAAGGGCAATATTACTCTCCCACTGTTTTTTTATGTTTTTTTTTTTTTTTCAGGGAGACTTTAGAAACCAAATAATATTAAAAAAAACAAAAAAAAAAATAGCCTTTCTATGGCCCACTGAATGAGAGGGAGAGAGGTGGCACACCCAGGAGTCAAGCCTGGCACACAAGCTGAAAGGGCAATATTACTCTCCCACTGTTTTTTTTATGTATTTTTTGTTTTTTAAGGGAGACTTTAGAAACCCAATAATATTTAAAAAAATAAATAAATAGGCTTTCTATGGCCCACTGAATGAGAGGGAGAGAGGTGGCACACCCAGGAGTCAAGACTGGCACACAAGCTGAAAGGGCAATATTACTCTCCCACTGTTTTTTTATGTTTTTTTTTTTTTTTCAGGGAGACTTTAGAAACCAAATAATAAGAAAAAAAATAAATAAATAAATAGGCTTTCTATAGCCCACTGAATGAGAGATAGCACACACAGCAGTGGCACACAAGCCCTGACTGAGGCCAATATTTTTCTCCCACTGATTGATGTAGTGTTTTTGTGTTGAGGTAGATTTTAGAACACAAATCAAGGAAAAAAAAAAAAATGCTTTCTATGGCCCACTGAATGAGAGAGAGGTGGCACACCCAGGAGTCAAGACTGGCACACAAGCTGAAAGGGCAATATTGCTCTCCCACTGTTTTTTTATGTATTTTTTGCTTTTTAAGGGAGACTTTAGAAACCCAATAATATTTAAAAAAATAAATAAATAGGCTTTCTATGGCCCACTGAATGAGAGGGAGAGAGGTGGCACACCCAGGAGTCAAGCCTGGCACACAAGCTGAAAGGGCAATATTACTCTCCCACTGTTTTTTTATGTATTTTTTGTTTTTTAAGGGAGACTTTAGAAACCCAATAATATTTAAAAAAATAAATAAATAGGCTTTCTATGGCCCACTGAATGAGAGGGAGAGAGGTGGCACACCCAGGAGTCAAGACTGGCACACAAGCTGAAAGGGCAATATTACTCTCCCACTGTTTTTTTATGTTTTTTTTTTTTTTTTCAGGGAGACTTTAGAAACCAAATAATAAGAAAAAAAATAAATAAATAAATAGGCTTTCTATAGCCCACTGTATGAGAGATAGCACACACAGCAGTGGCACACAAGCCCTGACTGAGGCCAATATTTTTCTCCCACTGATTGATGTAGTGTTTTTGTGTTGAGGTAGATTTTAGAACACAAATCAAGGAAAAAAAAAAAAAATGCTTTCTATGGCCCACTGAATGAGAGAGAGGTGGCACACCCAGGAGTCAAGACTGGCACACAAGCTGAAAGGGCAATATTACTCTCCCACTGTTTTTTTATGTATTTTTTGTTTGTTAAGGGAGACTTTAGAAACCCAATAATATTTAAAAAAATAAATAAATAGGCTTTCTATGGCCCACTGAATGAGAGGGAGAGAGGTGGCACACCCAGGAGTCAAGCCTGGCACACAAGCTGAAAGGGCAATATTACTCTCCCACTGTTTTTTTATGTATTTTTTGTTTTTTAAGGGAGACTTTAGAAACCCAATAATATTTAAAAAAATAAATAAATAGGCTTTCTATGGCCCACTGAATGAGAGGGAGAGAGGTGGCACACCCAGGAGTCAAGACTGGCACACAAGCTGAAAGGGCAATATTACTCTCCCACTGTTTTTTTATGTTTTTTTTTTTTTTTTCAGGGAGACTTTAGAAACCAAATAATATTAAAAAAAACAAAAAAAAAAATAGCCTTTCTATGGCCCACTGAATGAGAGAGAGAGGTGGCACACCCAGGAGTCAAGACTGGCACACAAGCTGAAAGGGCAATATTAGTCTCCCACTGTTTTTTTAGGTTTTTTTTTTTTTTCAGGGAGACTTTAGAAACCAAATAATATTAAAAAAAAAAAAAAAAAAAATAGGCTTTCTATAGCCCACTGAATGAGAGATAGCACACACAGCAGTGGCACACAAGCCCTGACTGAGGCCAATATTTTTCTCCCACTGATTGATGTAGTGTTTTTGTGTTGAGGTAGAATTTAGAACACAAATCACGGAAAAAATAAATAGGCTTTCTATGGCCCACTCAGTGAGAGATGGCACACACAGGGATGGCACTGTAGCAGAAATGCCAATCTTAATCTCCCACAAAAAAACCAAAAAAAAAACAGGGACTGTCCTACAATTACTATCTCCCTGCAGTAATCTAAGCCAGGTATGGCAGGCAGCAATAGGAGTGGACTGATGCACAAATTAAATAAAAAGTGTGGACAAACAAAAAAGATAGCTGTGCAGAAAGGAAGGAACAAGAGGATATGTGCTTTGAAAAAAGCAGTTGGTTTCCACAGTGGCGTACACACAGCAATACAGCTATCACGGAGCCTTCTAGGGCAGCCCAATGAGCTACAGCGCTGAGGGGAAAAAAAAAAAAAAATAGCTTCCACAGTCCCTGCACACCGAAGGTGGTGTTGGACAGTGGAAATCGCTGCAGCACAAGCGGTTTGGTGGTTAGTGGACCCTGCCTAACGCTCTCCCTGCTTCTGACGAAGCGGCAGCAACCTGTCCCTAAGCTCAGATCAGCAGCAGTAAGATGGCGGTCGGCGGGAATGCCCCTTTATAGCCCCTGTGACGCCGCAGACAGCAAGCCAATCACTGCAATGCCCTTCTCTAAGATGGTGGGGACCAGGATCTATGTCATCACGCTGCCCACACTCTGCGTTCACCTTCATTGGCTGAGAAATGGCGCTTTTTGCGTCATTGAAACGCGACTTTGGCGCGAAAGTCGCGTACCGCATGGCCGACAAGCACAGGGGTCGGATCGGGTTTCATGAGACGCCGACTTAGCCAAAAGTCGGCGACTTTTGAAAATGATCGACCCGTTTCGCTCAACCCTACTCATAAGTACTTGCAAAATTATAGTGTACAGAACAGTCAGACAAGAGTTTGAAAAAGAGTATTATGGCTTAAGAAAATACCCATAAAAAATCGTCAGGGCTATAGAGAAAAATGTAGAAGACCTGATCCCCAAAAAAGTAATGTCACAAGAAATACACAGACAGAGATGAGTACTTTCCCTTATACAGTGGGTACAGAAAGTATTCAGACCTCTTTCAATTTTTCACTCTTTGTTTCATTGCAGCCATTTGGTAAATTCAAAAATGTTCATTGTTTCTACATTAATGTTCACTCTGCACCCCATCTAGACTGAAAAAACAGAAATGTAGACATTTTTGCAAACTTTTTGAAAAACTGAAATATCCCATGGTCATAAGTATTCAGACCCTTTGCTCAGACAATCATATTTAAGTCATATGCTGTCCATTTTGTTGTGATTCTCCTTACGATGGTTCTACTCCGTCATTGGAGTCCAGCTGTGTTTAATTAAACTGATAGGACTTGATTTGGAAAGGCGCACACATGTCTATATAAGACCCCACAGCTCACAGTGTATGTCAGACAAAATGAGAATCATGCGGTCAAAGGAACTGGCCAAGGAGCTCAGAGACAGAATTGTTGCAAGGCACAGATCTGGCCAAGGTTACAACAGAATTTCTGCAGTACTCAAGG
Source organism: Ranitomeya variabilis (assembly GCF_051348905.1). NCBI lineage: Eukaryota > Metazoa > Chordata > Amphibia > Anura > Dendrobatidae > Ranitomeya > Ranitomeya variabilis. The sequence goes on from NC_135233.1 coordinate 198,847,455, forward strand.
TTCCAAAGAGCATAGTGGCCTCCATAATCCTTAAATGGAAAAAGTTTGGGACCACCAGAAGTCTTCCTAGACCTGGCCCTCCAGCCAAACTGTGCAATCGTGGGAGAAGAGCCTTGGTGAGAGAGGTAAAGAAGAACCCCAAGATCACTGTGAATGAGCTCCAGAGATGCAGTAGAGAGATGGAGAAAGTTCCACAATGTCAACTATCACTGCAGCCCTCCACCAGTCAGGCCTTTATGGCAGAGTGGCCCGACGGAAGCTTCTCCTCAGTGCAAGACATATGAAAGCCAGCATAGAGTTTGCTAAAAAAACACATGAAGGATTCCAAGACTATGAGAAATAAGATTCCCTTGTCTGATGAGATGAAGATAGACCTTTTTGTTGATAATTCTAAGCGGTATGTGTGGAGAAAACCAGGCACTGCTCATCACCTGCCCAATACAGTCCCAACAGTGAAACATGGTGGTGGCAGCATCATCCTTAGGGGGTGTTTTTCAGCTGCAGGGACTGGACGACTGGTTGCCATTGAAGGAAACATGAATGCGGCCAAGTACAGAGATATCCTGAATGAAAACCTCTTCCTGAGTGCTCTGAATCTCAGACTTGGCGAAGGTTCACCTTCCAACAAGACAATGACTCTAAGCACACAGCTAAAATAACAAAGGAGTGGCTTCAGAACAACTCTGTGACCATTCTTGACGGGCCCAGCCAAAGCCCTGACCTAAACCCAATTGAGCATTTTTGGAAAGACCTGAAAATAGCTGTCCACCAACGTTCACCATCCAAACTGACGGAACTGGAGAGGATCTGCAAGGAAGAATGGCAGAAGATCCCCAAATCCAGTTGTGAAAAACTTGTTGCATCATTCCCAAGAAGACTCATGGCTGTACTAGCTCAAAAGGTGCTTCTACACAATACTGAGCAAAGGGTCTGAAGACTCATGGCCATGAGATATTTCAGTTTTTCCTTTTTAATAAATTTGCAAAAATTTCTACATTTCTGTTTTTTTCAGTCAAGATGGGGTGCAGAGTGTACGTTAATGAGGAAAAAAATGAACCTTTTTGAATTTACCAAATGGCTGCAATGAAACAAAGAGTGAAAAATTTAAAGGGGTCTGAATACTTTCCGTACCCACTGTACCAGTTGATAGTAGCAAGAAAAGTTACCCCAGTGCACGTTTAGCATTAGGTTCTCCTGGAAGTTGGGGCTGTGTGTGTGAAGTTATATAGTGGAAGAGAAGATGCCATCATCACTTCATGCCTTTGGTAGACATACACTTTTCCAACATGACAATGATCTAAAACACACTTTTAAGACCACTGTTGCATTTCTGAATAAAAACATGGTGAAAGTGATTCAGTACCAAGTGTCTTCTGATCTGAACCCAATCGAACACCTAAGGGAAATTCAGAAGACGTAACTTGTCATCACTCTCCATCCACCATCCAGGCTCTAGAGCCTTGAAGACTAGAAAAACATAGATGTTACAACATGTCAACAACTTGTTCATTCCATGCCTAGAAGACTAGGTGCTGTCCTTAAAGGGAACCTGTCACCCCCCCCCCCCAGGCGTATGAAACTAAAAGAGCCACCTTGTGCAGCAGTAATGCTGCATTCTGACAAGGTGGCTCTTGTAGTTCTGAGTGCTGTAACTGCAGAAATAATCCGTTTTATAATTTGTCCAAAATACCTTGTCTTCAGACCTGGAGGCAGTCTTTTCCTCCCTGGTTTCCACGCCACACAGCCGTCACTCACATCTTCTTGGCGCCGGGCGCCGCCTCCTCCTCACCGCTGTTTTCAAAATAGCCGGCGCCTGCGCTCTTTTCCCCTGCCTGGTGCAGGCGCAGTGAGCGCTGCCCGTCTTTCCTCATATGCAGTCCAGCTGACTGCGCCTGTGTGACCGCCCTGCCTGTGAATCCCAGCCCCGCAGTGACTTATGATTTATTCACATTGCGGGGCTGGGATTCACCGGCAGGGCGAAAAGGCGCCGGCTATTTTGAAAACAGCGGTGAGAAGGAGGCGGCGCCCGGCGCCGAGAAGATGTGAGTGACAGCTGTGTGCTGTCTGAAGCAGGGGGGAAATGCCGGCCTCCTTGACTGAAGACCAGGTATTTCAGACAAATTATAAAACTGATTATTTCTCTAGTTACAGCACCCAGAACTAAAAGAGCCACCTTGTCAGAATGCAGCATTACTGCTGCACAAGGTGGCTCTTTTAGTTTCATACGCCTGGGGGGGGGGTGACAGGTTCCCTTTAAAAATCATGAAGGTCCTACAAAATACTATACGTAGTAGTGTTTGATGTGGGAGGTTCTCATTTTTACATTGACTAATTTGAGTAGAACTGAATATTTTATTATTTATTATTGTATTATTAACCTTACTTTCATGTTATGGATTACCTAAATGTTCTATGAAGCTCATAATTGTCAAATTAAAGAAAATAACTCTAGTGTTCGGTGACATAAAGAGTAAATTCTTACTTCTCAAAGGGGGTGTACTCACTTATGCTGAGCACTATATATATATATATATATATATATATATATATATATATATATATATATATATATATATATATATATATAATTTCTTTAATGTTTTAATGTTAATGTAAACTTTTTTTATTTAAAGTAAAATAAAAAAACTGTCTGAAATGATATAAAATGTATTATTACCTCGTTAAGGAAGTGTGACTGGCCCAGTCTCTTCACGTTGCAGCATGTAGTGTTGTGCGGTATCGTGCGGGTGTGCAGATCCTCGCCGTGCAGTAACCATGGTGTCTACCAAGTGACCTACTCCTGCAAGCCCTGACAGCACAGAGCCATGATGTCAGCGAGAGCAACAGGATGGGGGGGACTGAAAATAATTTGCAGTCGACGAGTACAAGGTACTTCACGCCATGATGTAGGATGATTGGTATGCTTCTCTAACTTTGCTTTTAGCAGGGCCCGCGGTGTAGGACAGAAGATTATACACTAATCATAGCTAAAGTGTAAAATACTTTATGTACTGAATTTAAAGTAAACTAGAAGAAAGGCGTCTCTTAAAGACTGAATAAATAAAATCTGTTTCAAAGAAAATACATTATACTACAATAACATTTATGTATTATTGAAAAAAAATCTATATGCTGCGGTGTTTATAGTGAAATAAGTTGTTATCTTGCTACTCAAAGTTACAGATAGGAAAATGAACACCCAAGAACGTAAAGTGAAATGGAATTATTTTTTGTAGAGATGGGAGATTCAATTTGCTGAACTCCGGTGCACCGTCCAAGTCAGTGACCGGTGGACAGGAGGCCCTGGAATCTCCTTATCGCTCAGCATTCCTGGTTCTTCTTTTGATCAGAAAAGTAACTTGAGATGGGATATTCGATTCACAGGACTTGATAATCTGTGATTGCCGGAGGTGACCTCTCGGCTCTTCTTTGGATGAGCCAAGCTTTTGCGACGTTATGTGTTCATCACGCCGTAATGATGACATCTCTACATACCGAGTCATCAAAAGAAGAGCTGGGAATGTAGGGAGGTCCCTTCCAGCAATCACCGATTATCAAGTCCTCAGAATGGACTATCTAATCAAAAGAATAACCAGGAATACCGGGAGGTAAGGATATTCACAGGTCTCCCATCCAGCGGTCACAGACTACTGCTATGCATGAGGGTCTGGAGTCGTACGAATCAATTCTCAGTCTCTAGTGATGATGACTCTTCTAGGCTTTGTGAAGATTCCCACAGATTTAGAGACAAGCCTCATTCATAGCACCCCACTTTTTCTGCAGATATAACCTATTCTTGCTATGAAACACTCTTAGGCTGTGTTCCCATGATGAGTTTTTGGTGGTGCAGATTTTCTGCACCATTTCTGCACCTATTAAGTAAAACAGGTCACTTTTTCGAAAAAAAAAAAAACCTCACTAAAAACTCACCGTGGGAACGTAGCCTAACAGTTTCTACATTTTACCAACCACAATCAGTGCCTTTTTTTCCCAACTATAACAAATTATATCAATCTTGCCGTCTTTTAGGACATGTTTATGCGTTTTTTGGAGTTATGTACCATCAGTGAAAAGCTATAGATGAGTCGCTAATCAGGTTGAAAAATATTCAGAATTTCAAGAGGTTTATTCCATCCAAGGGCTCCTGGTCCAGATCCCCTAGAATGTGTTGTGGCTCAGAAAAGAGGCAAAGGGAGCAAAAGGTACTAACCGATTGTCGGTCTATCTTAGCCATGTGTTTTTGTGAACGCTCTAAAACGAATCTAATACCAAGGCCTGATTTTAATTTCATTTTTTTCACGAAAGCAACATTACTGGGGGTGGGGGTGGGGGGGGTAATGTCATATGTGTGCAGTCCAATGTACTCGCACAGAGACAATGGAGAAGATGGAAAAATTAAGTTTTCTGTCTTCTCTGCACCCGTGATATGATTCTCTAATTCGAGAAAATTGGATCACACTCAGATGACACTTGGATCTATCTCTGACAGAGTTTGAGACAAGTTTCTTTAGCACAATCGGGCCAATTCTCTAGCATGAAACAATATATGGCAGTGTGAACGAAGCCTAAAAAAGGAAAGTGAACTTCTGCTATTAGGCACCGTAACATGTTCTAGAAAAAAAGTTATGTCCACACAATTTTTTTTGCATCACTTCCAATAAAATTTAGAAGTAATTTTAGATTTTTTTTTTTGCAAAATATATACTATATTGAATACCATAAATTGTGTACTTTCCTAATTTGCAGATTTGTGAACCAATTTAGATTTTTCAGCACTCCTGGTAAAATACCAAAAAACTATGGAACCGATTCATGAAGATTGGTATTTCTATCAGTCTCGAAGAAAAGTGTTCTGGAGTAAGGCTGTGTTCACACATTGTGACAGCAAAAACATTATGGTTTTATTGCGACTGCAGCAAAAAAACAAACAAAAAACGCACTGTGCCCATGTGTGAACGTAACCTAAGATTCACCAAATTTATTAAGAATTCATGCTCCTGTGTGCTACAGCCTAAAATCTACACTGTCAATTTCCAATGTAATTTCCAATGAAAAGGAATTGGCACTCCTAGGAGAGATATAAAAACGTACATACGGACGAACAACAGAAAACTACACGGACAGTAAAACGGACCTTCTCATGCATACGTTTCTTAAATGGACCTGTGAAGGAGGCCTAAGGTGGATTATCTTTATGACTAAGTGTGTGCAGCACACTGGAAACTTGTCAAAGGGTTAACATGGAATTGCACATGTGATTTTTAGGGAAAATATCTTTAATGAAAATCCTGTTTTTATACCTCTTCTGGGAGTGCCAATTCCTTTTTCTTGAACTATTATGCCTATGTAGCAGCTTACTTTGGAAAATATGTTATACCCTAAAAACTGAAACTGACCCTGCCGGTTCCTATACAGACTAGATATACTGACTTTGCAGTCCCTAGTGGGGCCTGTTGGTGCAGAGATAGTCATAACCAGGGTCGGACTGGCCCTCCGGAGAATTCTCTAGTGGGCCCAGGCACTGACATCTGCTGGCATACAGGGCCTGCAGCTGCCTAGGGCCCCTGCTACCCCAGGGGCCCCCAGCCAGTGGCGTGTCACTAATTGCAGCACACCATGCAGTTGCTATGGGTCCATGGGGTCGGAGTGACCTGCCCGGCGCCAGCAGAACAGCAGCAGTGGAGCAGTGGGTGACAGGAGGCAGGAGTCGGTGGCTGCGGCTAAAGCCTGTGCCTGCTGCTAAAGAGAAATGAATATTCACTGTTCCCCATGCCCATGGGCATATAGAGCAGTGAATATTCATTTCACATTAATAGCGGAATAGTGTTAGCTGTAGCAACCAATTACTGCAGCAGCTGCCCAATATCAGGGCCAGCGTTATGGGCAGGCAGAATAGGGCCCGCGCTCCCTCAGAGGCCACTAGCCAGTAATGTGCCACTAATAGCGGCACACCATGCGGCCGCTATGGGACCTGTGAGTCAGGGGGGCCTGCATGGCGCCAGCACCGCCCCTGCGTGTGCCGCATTCAACTGTATTGGCATCATAGATGCCGATACAGTTGATAGCAATAATGGATGAGAAGGCATCAAATGACGCTCCCTCCCCATCATTTCCCTCTGTCTCAGACTTAGCGGGTGTGCAATGAAGTCACTTCATCGTGCGCCATGCTGTGTCAGGCAAGCAGCAATGCATCTGCTGAGACCGGAGCAGAGCTAGGAACAGTGGGGGAACAAGGAGGAGAGGTGAGTATTGTGTTTTTTTTAATGTATATATAAGTGAGTGGTTACTGGTTGCCATATTACTGTGGGACTGTATTATATTCTATGGAGGGGGCTGCATTATACCCTATGTGGGGGCAACATTATATTCTATGGGGGCAGCATTATACCCAATGAGGGGGCTGCATTATACCCAATGAGATGGCTGCATTATATTCTATGGGGAGCAGCATTCTACCCTATGAGGGGGCTGCATTATACTCTGAGGGGGCTACATTATATTCTATGGGGGAGGAGCATTATACCCTTTGAGGGGGCTGCATTATACCCTATGGGGCAGACTGCATTGCAATCTATGGGGGGCTACATTATATTCTATGGGGGCTATAGTATACCCTATGAGGGGGGCTACATTATACCCTATGGGGGTGCTGCAGTATACCTTATGAGCGGGCTGCAGTTTACTCCATGAGGGGGCTGCATTATATTCTATGGGGGACTGCATTCTATTCTATGGGGGGCTGTATTATACTATATTAGAGGGGCTGCATTATATTCTATGGGGGGCTGCATTATACTCTAAGGAGGCTGCATTATATTCTATAGTGGGCTGCATTATACTCTATGGGGGGCTGCATTATACCCTATGAGGAGGCTTAATTATACTTAATTAGGGGCTGCTTTATAACTATGTTAGGGGGCTGCATTATATTCTATGGGGGGATGCTTTATACTACATTAGGGGCTGCTTTATACTATATTAGGGGGCTGCATTATATTCTACGGGAATGGCTGCATTACACTATGAGGGGGCTACATTATTATTCTATGGAGGGTTGCATTATATTTTATGAGGAGGCTACATTATATTCTATGGAGGGCTGCATTATATTCTATGGGGGATGTCATATATTCTATGAGGGGACTGCATTATACCCTATTAGGGGGCTTCATTATATTCTATGGGGGCCTGAATTATACCCAATGGGGGCTGCATTATACTCTGTGAGGGGGTGGCATTATACCCTATAAGAGGGGCTGCATTATACCTATGAGAGGTGCTGCATTAGACCCTATGAGGGGGCTGCATTATACCCTATGAGGCGGCTGCATTATACCCTATGAGGGGGCTGCATTATATCATATGATGGGGCGGCATTATACACTATGAGGGGGTGGCATTATACCCTATGAGAGGGGCTGCATTATACCCTATGAGAGGTGCTGCATTAGACCCTATGATATTATACCCTGATATTAGCGTATTTTACCGCACAATTGGTGATCTTGTATTTATTTCTATGTACATAGTGGGCCCCAAAAATGATTTTATCTGGTGGACCCAAGGTGCTCCAGTCCGATGCTTGCCATAACCACAGACTAGGAGATGGCAACTCAGACCTAAACTGCCTGAACGGTTGTCAAGTTGCTTCATGTTCCTCCTAAAGAACCAGAGGGCAGAGCAGAGTGTGAATTACTTATAAGAGGAGAAGTGTGCAGAACAAAGGAAAGATTCCAGAGTGAGTAAACAGCGAAACACCAAACAAATAATAAAGCAATTTCTGTTAACAAATATACTGCCTACTTTCTAATGATACACAGAAGATAGGCTCAAAGTATAGCAAAGAAATAGCAAAGTGAAAACCCTTAACTGGAAACCCACATACTGGCTCCAAATATCAGTAGAATGTCAGAACATCCAACTGAATCTATCACCAGCAGGAAATGCCAGCAGAGGGACAGAACATTAGGCTGCACCAAAAAGATGATAGGCAGACAAATTTAAAAATCTGTGTTAAAGTAGACAGACTGCAGAAGGAATAGCAGAACTCAAACACCCAGATAAAAGGTTTGTTTCCTGTGGCTCGGCAGAAAAAGTAGCCAACCATAGAACACAAGCTCGTGAGATTGAATTCAGGAGAATGACAGAACTTTCTTATCTATACTGCAGGCCAGCAGTGAAGTGGCTCCTACACAATACATGAGTGGAGAACTCGCTAAATACGTGTGGTGACCACAGTAAACACATTCTTTTTATTATTTCCAACATTTTTAGTTGTAAATTATAGTAAATCTGTTGATCTGTCAGTTTAGAAAATAAAGTCATTACTTATAAGCCTTGTGTAGAAGTAGTTGAAGCATGCAAAATTGTTGAAAATACATTTGTGTGAAGCTACGCACAGCAAATGTGCAAAATGCGGACTGACCATTGAGGCATGAATGACCCTTGGTACTGCAAAGGATAATGTAAAAAAGTATGTTTATTTAAAACACAAAATAAAAGAAAAAACATAGTTGATTTGATGCTACATGTTTTATCTTACTTCCAGAGTCCTGGTTAGTAGTCTTTAATCCTTTAAGGACCGAAACATTTTTCATTTTTGTGCTTTCACTTTTGCCTAGCCTTCTTCAAGAGCCTATAACATATTGTATTTTTCCATTCACATAGCCATAAGACGACTTTGTTTTGTGTGGGACGAGTTGGAATTTTAACCCCTTAACAACCACCGATACGCCTTTTAACGGCAGCAGGATACTTATTCCTCAGCGCCGCTTTTTAACGACACTGAGAAATAAGTGTATAGCGCCCCCAGCGTCGGAAAATCTCTGGGGTCTCGGCTACAGGGGGTAGCTGAGACCACAGAGAACATGATTTGGGTCGGTTTTTACTGTCCCCAGTCTTTTGATCGCCGTTATTCAACGAATGATCTAGCATACAAAAGGAAAGAGAAATGGGGTCCCCCGATCCTCCCAGGTACCTCCGCCATCCCTAGACCCTACGGCTCCATCCCCTGCCCTCCTGGAAGAAAATGCTCAGTGTGCCCGCCGAAATCTGCCTGCTGGCACAAGGCAACAATAGGAGATTTTTCATATTGGTTCATTTTGAACACTGTGATAGACCCTATCAGAGTGATCAAAATAAAAAAAAATAGTAAATCAAACACCCCTTTGTCACCCCCTTAGTTAAGCAAAAAATACTAAAATAAAAAAAATATTTTTTTCCATTCTTTGCAGTTAGGGTTGGTGTTAGATCTAGGTTTAGGGTTAGGGTTGGGGCTAGGGTTGGGGCTAGGGTTGGGGCTAGGGTTGAGGCTAGGGATTGGGTTGGGGTTAGAGCTAGGGATTAGGTTGGGCTAGAGTTAGGGTTGGGGCTAGGGTTAGGGTTGTGTTGGGGTTATAATTGTGTTGGGGTTATGTGGGTGGTGTTGGGGTTAGGGCTAGAGTTGTGTTGGGGTTATGGTTGTGGTTAGGGTTGGGAATAGGGTTAGGGGTGTGTTCAGGTTAGGGTTTTGGTTAGGGCTGTGTTAGGGTTGGATTTAGAATTGGGGGTTTCCACTGTTTAGGTACATCAGGGGGTCTCCAAACATGACATGGCGCCCACCATTGATTCCAGCCAATTTTGCATTCAAAAGGTCAAACAGTGCTCCCTCCCTTCTGAGCCCTGCACAAGCCCAAACAATGGCTTTCCTGTCATGAATCCCCAATGGCTAGGGATAGCACAGGACAAGCAAAGTATAACAAATATCGGACGAGCTCTAGGGTGATGGAACCTGGGCTGACCGCTGCCCTACGCCTGACAAACGCAACTAGAGATAGCCAGGGAGCGTTCCTACGTTGGTTCTAGACGCCACGCACCAGCCTAAGAACTAACTAGTACTGCAGAGAAAACAAGACCTCACTTGCCTCCAGAGGAATTAACCCCAAAGGTATAGTTGCCCCCCACATGTATTGACGGTGAAATGAGAGGAAGGCACACACATAGAGATGATGTATATAGCTTTAGCAAATAGAGGCCCGCTGAAAACTAGAAAGCAGAATGATACATAAGGGGACTGAGCGGTCAGCAAAAAACCCTAATCAAAAAAACCATCCTGAGATTACAAGAACCCATGTGCCAACTCATGGCACATGGGGAGAACCTCAGTCCACTAGAGCAACCAGCTAGCATAGAGACATTCTAAGCAAGCTGGACCAAAAACCAAACAACTGAAAATCAGCACTTAGCTTATCCTGAAAGATCTGGGAGCAGGTAGGCAGGAACAGAGCACATCTGAACACATTGATAGCCGGCAAGGGAAATGACAGAAAGGCCAGGTAAAATAGGAAACACCCAGCCTCTGATGGACAGGTGGAAACCAAAGGCCGCAACCCACCAAAGTCACCCAGTACCAGCAGTAACCACCAGAGGGAGCCCACCAACAGAATCCATAACAGTACCCCCCCTTGAGGAGGGGTCACCGAACCCTCACGAGAACCCGCAGGGTGATCAGGGTGAGCTCTATGGAAGGCGCGGACCAAATCAGTCGCGTGAACATCGGAGGCGACCACCCAGGAATTATCCTCCTGACCATAACCCTTCCACTTAACCAAATACTGGAGTTTGCGTCTGGAAACACGAGAATCCAAGATCTTTTCAACAACATACTCCAATTCTCCCTCCACCAGCACCGGAGCAGGAGGCTCGACCGAAGGAACAACGGGCACCTCATACCTCCGCAACAACGACCGATGGAACACATTATGAATAGCAAACGATGCTGGGAGATCCAAACGAAAAGATACAGGGTTAAGAATCTCCGAGATCCTATAAGGACCGATGAACCGAGGCTTGAACTTAGGAGAAGAGACCTTCATAGGGACAAAACGAGAAGACAACCACACCAAGTCCCCAACAAGAAGTCGGGGACCCACGCGGCGACGGCGATTAGCAAACTGCTGAGTCTTCTCCTGAGATAACTTCAAATTGTCCACCACCTGATTCCAAATCTGATGTAGCCTGTCCACCACCACGTCCACTCCAGGACAATCTGAAGATTCCCCCTGACCAGAGGAAAAACGAGGATGAAACCCCGAATTACAAAAAAAAGGAGAGACCAACGTGGCAGAACTAGCCCGATTATTAAGAGCAAATTCGGCCAGTGGCAAAAAGGCAACCCAGTCATCCTGATCAGCAGAAACAAAACACCTCAAATAAGTTTCCAAGGTCTGATTAGTTCGCTCCGTCTGGCCATTCGTCTGAGGATGGAATGCAGACGAGAAAGACAAATCAATGCCCATCTTGGCACAAAACGTCCGCCAAAATCTAGACACAAACTGGGATCCCCTGTCAGAAACGATATTCTCCGGAATCCCATGCAAACGAACCACGTTCTGAAAAAACAAAGGAACCAACTCAGAGGAGGAGGGTAACTTAGGCAAGGGCACCAAATGAACCATCTTAGAAAAGCGGTCACACACAACCCAGATAACGGACATTTTCTGTGAAACCGGGAGATCAGAAATAAAATCCATGGAAATGTGCGTCCAAGGCCTCTTCGGGATGGGCAAAGATAACAACAACCCACTAGCCCGTGAACAGCAAGGCTTAGCTCGAGCACACACTTCACAAGACTGCACAAAGGTACGCACATCCCTAGACAAGGAAGGCCACCAAAAAGACCTGGCCACCAAATCTCTTGTTCCAAATATTCCAGGATGACCAGCCAACACAGAAGAATGGACCTCGGAGATGACTCTACTGGTCCAATCATCCGGAACAAACAGTCTTTCTGGTGGACATCGATCCGGTTTATCCACCTGAAACTCCTGCAATGCGCGTCGCAAGTCTGGGGATACGGCGGACAATATTACCCCATCCCTAAGGATACCAGCAGGCCCAGTGTCTCCAGGAGAATCAGGCACAAAACTCCTGGAAAGAGCATCTGCCTTCACATTCTTTGAACCTGGCAGGTATGAAACCACGAAATTGAAACGAGAAAAAAATAATGACCAACGAGCCTGTCTAGGATTCAAACGCCTGGCAGACTCAAGGTAAATGAGATTCTTGTGATCAGTCAAGACCACCACGCGATGTTTAGCACCCTCAAGCCAATGACGCCACTCCTCAAATGCCCACTTCATGGCCAAAAGCTCCCGATTACCCACATCATAATTGCGCTCGGCGGGCGAGAATTTTCTAGAGAAGAAAGCACATGGCTTCGTCACCGAGCCATTAGAACTTCTCTGTGACAAAACCGCCCCCGCTCCAATCTCGGAAGCATCAACCTCCACCTGAAAAGGAAGTGAAACATCTGGTTGACACAACACAGGAGCAGAAGAAAACCGGCGCTTAAGTTCCCGAAAGGCCTCCACGGCCGCAGGAGACCAATCAGCAACATCAGCACCCTTTTTAGTCAAATCAGTCAAAGGTTTAACAATACTGGAAAAATTAGCAATGAACCGACGATAAAAATTAGCAAACCCCAAGAACTTCTGAAGGCTCTTAACAGATGTAGGTTGTGTCCAGTCACAAATAGCCTGAACCTTAACGGGATCCATCTCAATAGTAGAAGGAGAAAAAATGTACCCCAAAAAAGAAATCTTCTGGACTCCGAAGAGACACTTTGAGCCCTTCACAAACAGAGAATTGGCCCGCAAAACCTGAAACACCTTCCTGACCTGTAGAACATGAGACTCCCAGTCATCAGAAAACACCAAAATATCATCCAAATACACAATCATAAACTTATCCAGATATTCACGGAAAATATTGTGCATAAAGGACTGAAAGACTGACGGAGCATTGGAGAGTCCAAAAGGCATTACCAAATACTCAAAATGGCCCTCAGGCGTATTAAATGCGGTTTTCCACTCATCACCCTGTTTTATCCGCACCAGATTATACGCACCACGAAGATCTATTTTAGTGAACCACCTAGCCCCCTTAATACGAGCAAACAAATCAGTAAATAATGGCAATGGATACTGGTATTTGACTGTAATCTTATTCAGAAGGCGATAATCTATACAAGGCCTCAGGGAACCATCTTTTTTTGCCACGAAAAAAAAACCTGCTCCCAGAGGGGACGAAGATGGACGAATATGTCCCTTTTGCAAGGACTCCTTAATATAATTCCGCATAGCAGTATGCTCTGGCAGTGACAGATTAAATAAACGACCCTTAGGGAACTTACTGCCAGGAATCAATTCTATAGCACAGTCACACTCTCTATGAGGAGGGAGCGAATTGAGCTTAGGCTCCTCAAAAACATCCTTATAATCTGACAAAAACGCAGGGATCTCTGAAGGAGTCGATGAAGCGATAGAAATTGGAGGTGCATCATCATAAACCCCCTGACATCCCCAGCTTAGCACAGACATTGTTTTCCAGTCCAGGACAGGATTATGAGTTTGTAACCATGGCAGACCAAGCACTAGTACATCATGTAAATTATACAGTACAAGGAAGCGAATCACCTCCTGATGAACGGGAGTCATGCGCATGGTCACTTGTGTCCAATACTGCGGTTTATTCATAGCCAATGGTGTAGAATCAATTCCCTTCAGAGGAATAGGAACTTCCAGAGGCTCTAGACTAAAACCGCAGCGTTTAGCAAATGACCAATCCATAAGACTCAGGGCAGCGCCTGAATCCACATAGGCATCGACGGAAATGGAAGACAGTGAAAAAATCAGAGTCACAGACAAAATGAACTTAGACTGCAGAGTATCAATGGCAAAAGATTTATCAACCCTTTTTGTGCGTTTAGAGCATGCTGATATAACATGAGCTGAATCACCACAATAAAAACACAAACCATTTTTCCGCCTATAATTTTGCCGTTCACTTCTGGACTGAATTCTATCACATTGCATAGTCTCAGGTGCCTGTTCAGAAGACACCGCCAACTGGTGCACGGGTTTGCGCTCCCGTAAACGCCGATCAATCTGAATGGCCATAGCCATAGACTCATTCAGACCTGTAGGCGCAGGGAACCCCACCATAACATCCTTAATGGCCTCAGAAAGACCATTTCTGAAGTTTGCAGCCAGGGCGCACTCATTCCACTGAGTAAGCACCGACCATTTCCGAAATTTCTGACAATATATTTCCGCTTCATCATGCCCCTGAGAGAGGGCTAATAAAGCCTTTTCAGCCTGAATCTCTAGGTTAGGTTCCTCATAGAGCAATCCCAATGCCAGAAAAAACGCATCCACACTGAGCAACGCAGGATCCCCTGGTGCCAATGCAAATGCCCAATTCTGAGGGTCGCCCCGTAGGAACGATATAACAATCTTGACCTGTTGAGCTCCAGAGGAGCGAGATTTCAAAGAGAGAAACAATTTACAATTGTTCCTGAAATTCAGGAAGGTAGATCTATCTCCAGAAAAAAACTCTGGAATAGGAATTCTAGGTTCAGACATGGGAGTGTGAACAACGAAATCCTGTATGTTTTGAACCTTTGCCGCGAGATTACTCAGGCTGGAAGCCAAACTCTGGACATCCATGATAAACAGCTAAGATCAGAGCCATTCAAGGGTTAAGAGGAGGTAAGAAGCAGCTAGACAGCAATTAAGGGCTAGGCAGCAAAACTCTGAAGGAAAAAAAAAAAAAAAAAAAAAATTTTCCTTGAACACTTCTTTTCCTCCTGCTTCAGCCCAAACAATTAACACTTTGTGGGTCGGCTATACTGTCATGAATCCCCAATGGCTAGGGATAGCACAGGACAAGCAAAGTATAACAAATATCGGACGAGCTCTAGGGTGATGGAACCTGGGCTGACCGCTGCCCTACGCCTGACAAACGCAACTAGAGATAGCCAGGGAGCGTTCCTACGTTGGTTCTAGACGCCACGCACCAGCCTAAGAACTAACTAGTACTGCAGAGAAAACAAGACCTCACTTGCCTCCAGAGGAATTAACCCCAAAGGTATAGTTGCCCCCCACATGTATTGACGGTGAAATGAGAGGAAGGCACACACATAGAGATGATGTATATAGCTTTAGCAAATAGAGGCCCGCTGAAAACTAGAAAGCAGAATGATACAAAAGGGGACTGAGCGGTCAGCAAAAAACCCTAATCAAAAAAACCATCCTGAGATTACAAGAACCCATGTGCCAACTCATGGCACATGGGGAGAACCTCAGTCCACTAGAGCAACCAGCTAGCATAGAGACATTCTAAGCAAGCTGGACCAAAAACCAAACAACTGAAAATCAGCACTTAGCTTATCCTGAAAGATCTGGGAGCAGGTAGGCAGGAACCAAACAGAGCACATCTGAACACATTGATAGCCGGCAAGGGAAATGACAGAAAGGCCAGGTAAAATAGGAAACACCCAGCCTCTGATGGACAGGTGGAAACCAAAGGCCGCAACCCACCAAAGTCACCCAGTACCAGCAGTAACCACCAGAGGGAGCCCACCAACAGAATCCACAACACTTTCCCCCACATACAGGATATCGGTGTCCTCAGGAGAAATTGCACAACAAATTTTGTGGTCCATTTTCTCCTGATACCCTTGTGAAAATAAAAAAGTTTGGTTCCAAAATACATTTTTTGTGAAAAAAGAAAAATGTTCATTTTTTCCTTCCACATTGTTTTAGTTCTCGTGAAGCACCTAAAAGGTTAATAAGCTTCTTGAATGTGGTTTTGAGCACCTTGAGGGGTGCATGTTTTAGAATGGTGTCATTTTTGGGTATTTTCTGACATACTGACTCCCTAAACTCACTTCAAATGTGAGGTGGTCCCTAAAAAATGGTTTTGTAAATTTTGTTGGAAAAATGAGAAATCGCTGGTCAACTTTTAACCCTTATAACATCCTAAAAAAAATGATGCTTCCTAAATTGTGCTGATGTAAAGTTGACATGTGGGAAATGTTATTTATTAACTATTTTGTGTGACATATCGCTCTAATTTAAGGATATAAAAATTAAAAGTGTGAAAATTGCAAAATTTTGTTGCGAAATTTCCATTTTTTTCATAAATAAACGCAAATCATATAGAAGAAATGTTACCACTAGCATGAAGTACAATATGTCATGAAAAAAACATTCTCAGAATCAGTGGGATATGTTGAAGTGTTTCAGAGCTATAACTTCATAAAGTGACAGTGGTCAGAATTGTAAAAATTGGTTTGGTCATTAAGGTCAAAACTGGCTCGGTCACTAAGGGGTTAAATTACACCATTAATTTTAATATATAATGTACTACAACACAAGAAAAAAATTCCAAGTGGGATGAAATCATGATAAAGCAGGCCTGCCATGGTTTTTGGGGGATTTTGTTTTTACGGTGTTCATTTTGCGTTAAAACTGAACTGGAAACATGATTGTCCATATTAGTCCGATTATGGTAATACCAAACGTGCATCATTCATTTTCTTAGTGATGAAAAAAATAAAGAATATTGTCAAAAACTAGTATTTTTTTTCACAATTTTCCAAGACATTTTTATTTTCCTATTGATGGGGCTGAGTGAGGACTTTTTTTTGCACGGTGAGCTGGTATTTTTTATTGATACCAATTTTGTATATATATGTTGCTTTGATTGCTTATTATTACATTGTTTTTCACAAGTGAGGTGATAAAAAAATACAATTGTCACGGGGTCCTTTTCTGGTATCACACAATCAACAGGGCTAGAGTATAGGAAACAATTCCAAGACCTTTATTTAGGAAAAAATCCGAAAGGTCCATATACGATCCACCACACAAAGGATAAAATAGCCCAGAATCCGAATGTAATTCAGTAAGAGGTTAAAAGTCCAACAATCCAGCAGACAGAGGATCACATAGTCCATATACTCTTCTTTCTCTCTGAGGTGCTGTGAACACTTCAACATTCCACACAGGACTGATCTGTGTCTCACCTCTCTGATATTTTAAAAGTCCTCCTCCTCCCTCACAGGTCAGGAGGGGGAAGGTCCCAGGGGCTCATTGTTTCAACAAGCTAGTTCAATATGTCATTAGCATATTAGCAAGCAGGATTATTCACTGACCCTGTGAGAAGACAACAATACAGTACTGTGGGGGTTGATATCAGATGGCAACCACAGCCATTCATCAATTAGCAAATAACTCATCCTACAAGAGAACACCATGAAAATAAGTAAAATAGAAACATACACAAAAATGATACCCACATAGCATATCACACCATCACAACCTCTCCCCCCTAATAAGTGAGCATGCCAGGAGGTCAACACAGACCTCTGGCCTGCTCACTTTAGTCCACATTGCTCCACTGTTTATAGTTCCTTGTACAATGGCAGGGGTTGCAATAATCATGAGCACTTGTCCATAAATTCCCGGGTCCTGGCTTTATGGTCATACCAGTTTTTTTTTTTACTAGACTGGGCCGTTCGCTGATGTTCATTAGCCAAGGTAGCTAGCTGGGCGAGGCAGTCTCTGAATTTTAGAACGTAGGGAATGATGGGCATTCTGGTGCCTGCAATATCTCCCTCCAATTGTTCTTTCAGAAGAGTGAGAGGCCCACAGACCTTCTTGCCAAACTGATTGCTCCTTGATGAGGTCCAGATGGCGTGGTACTTGAAGGGCTTGTAGTCGGGTGACTGCTCCCACAATATGACAATGTAACTCCCCAAAGTCATTCCCAAGGAGGATATCTGCAGGAAGTCCTCCCATAACTCCAATCCAACACAGTTTTTCTCCAAAACCATAATCCAAACGTACCAAACCTCGCTGTATATATTTGCAGACACCCCCCACCCGGACACTGGGAAATCCCGGACCCTGGTGAATTGCCTTGGGTCAAACCACACGGAGGTCAGCGATAGTCAGGAATGCCCCCTTGTCTCTTAATCCCGACACTTTGTATCCATCAATTAAAACATCCTGCAGGTGGCTTTGCCATTGCTCTGTATTTCTGAGGGACAAAGGCCGGAGTCTGTACACTCCAGGAGAAGTATCTATGGTGTCTGGGTCAGTGGTCCTCTCAGGTGGGGGTGATGGTAACTCATCCTCTGGTGGGATGGAGTGGAGTGGGGTTGATATCAGATGGCAACCACAGCCATTCATCAATTAGCAAATAACTCATCCTACAAGAGAATACCATGAAAATAAGTAAAATAGAAACATACACAAAATGATACCCACATAGCATATCACACCATCACAACCATTCTTGCATAGTCTTTAACATTTGCAGCGTTTACTGGTTTAATGGTGATAATTAATTTTACGCTTTAGTAGTTCAGGCTTTTACAAAAGCAACGCTACTGTCACGACCCATCTGTCGTTTGACCCGGGACCAAGGGCTCCTTCCTTGTGCCTACAACTAGGGTGCGCCCTAGTTTGCTCTATTCCACAGGATACTACTGAAGGTGAAGATGCTGGGGTCATTAGCCTTGCCTTATCTCCTGAATCAGCCCTCTGTCTGTTCTCTTCCCCACCCAGGGAAGAGGGGGCACTACTCTGCACCGCAGTACACCAACCCGACGAACAAGGCAACACAAACAATGATAAACTGAAAACAGCAGGCATACAAATATTCACTCACATATAACAGTGGAATGCCCCGGGGAGTGGCGGAAGGGGGAATAACCAGAGTAAGGGAAGAAAAGGGAATTATCACACTTGCAAACCACGCAACAGTCACAGTTAACTCCTCCAAAACTCCTTCTCAAATAAACACCTCTCCTCCAAGCCATGCAGCATAAGCTAACTCTGACATGGGTTTGAATCAGGACCCAGATTATAAAGGGGATAGGAGTGGTTAAAGGGAACCTGTCACCTGAATTTGGCGGGACCGTTTTTGGGTCATATGGGCGGGGTTTTTGGTTGTTTGATTCACCCTTTCCTTACCCGCTGGCTGCATGCTGGCCGCAATGTTGGATTGAAGTTCATTCTCTGTCCTCCGGAGAACACGCCAGTGCAAGGCAATATTGACTTGCGCAGGCGTGTACTCCGGAGGACAAAGAATGAACTTCAATCCAATATTGCGGCCAGCATGTAGCCAGCGGGTAGGGAAAGGGTGAATCAAACACCCGAAAACCCCGCCCATATGACCCAAAACCGGTCCTGCCAAATTCAGGTCACAGGTTCCCTTTAACCGAGCTCAGCAGAGAGCACATACTTCAAGAGTTTCCAACATGGCCAATTAACACTTGTTCTGCCGAAAGAAATAAACACCATTTAAAAAGAAGTGCTTCTTTTCAGTGCAGGAAAAGGAGCATTCAGATGCTGCGGTCTTCTGGTTCCTCTCTGTTGCAGTAACCCCGTGACAGCTGCCAAATACTTTTCCCTTTTTTTCTAACAGGGAAAAATTGGGGCGATTTGAACTTTTATGTTTTTTTTTCATTTCTGTTCTACTTCATTGGTAGACTGGAAACTGTGCTATGTACGGTGTTCAGGAGGGTCAAGATGACAACAACAGGGCTCTTCACCAAGTCCCCGGCTTTTATAGTGATCCATAAGGCTCTCCGCGTTTGCGTTGCGGGAGGCCAAAAGGATCTGGTGTGCCAATGTCATTAACTGATAGTGGCATTTAAACTTTTAATAGCCACTGGTAGAGGCTGGCTTTAGCCACAGTTGTCAGAGACAGATGCGTGCAATGTAATTTAGCCGGCACCAGAGAAAGGTGGCACTAGAGTGACAGTTTTATCCCCTTTGGAGGAGAGCTATTTTGTAGCCTTATTTAGCTGTCTGTTTTCACAGATAGAACACATACCCATTATATTGGATACATGTCCAAATTTTAGCGGAATCACAAATCACCCATAGGCCACTTTTACACTGAAGTATTTTGCATTAATATTTGTAAGCAAAAATCCATACAAAAATATAAATCAGAGAAAACTACAATGGTAAGGTTTGCAACTCCATATTTTGGATCCAGTCCTGGTTTTGGCTTACAAACACTGCCAAAATCCTGCCATATGAAAGAGGCCATGCAAGTCTACATTTTTTACACATGGATTGAATCTTCATGTAAAAAAACATTGCAACATGCACTTCTTCAGTCTTTAGGATGAGACTCGCCCATTCAATTTGCAGTCACAAGATGGTGAATTGGGACTGGAGCAGCACTGGGAAGAGCTGAAGACAGCAGCAGTTGAAATAACAACACTCTGGAGCTGTGCTTTGAAGGAAATTTGTCACCAGGTTTTTGCTACCACATCTAAAACCAGCATATTGCATCACTTACTTTCTTAGTTGATGAAGTTGTAATTAAAAACTATTTTATTTGCTGTGAATCTAGCAGTTCTCTAATGCTAAGTTCTGCATAACCCCGCCCACAACACTGATTGGAAGCTTTCTCTCTACACTGTGCATAGTCAGAAAGCTGCCAATCAGTGGTGGGGGCGTGGTTGGACTATGTGGCAGCAGGTTTACTAGTCCTCTAGTGATAATCTCCTGCTGATAAAACTTTGATTTTAGAAAAACTACCGCAATTAGCCCAGTAAGTGATACTTTGCTGGAATCAGGGTTTCCGCCTCTATATTATGCTGCTCTTAGATTAGGTAGCATAAATCTGGTGATAGATTCCCTTAAAAAAAACTGCTAATGAATGGACTTCACAGCAGAGATTTTCTAATGCTGCAATAATATTGTTGCTGAAATAGGTCACAGATTTTGGACATACAGGACTTAGTGTAGGTACAGAGGATAATCTACAACAGGAAATAAAACACTGAATTCTCTGTTAAAAAACTACAATCATGCAGCAAAAAGTGTCAGAATAACAGGTGGTTAATTTAGCAAACATGAGACATTCCCCGACAAATGAATGTGAATTTATGTCACATCAACAATTAAAAGGTCCCATGTGTCTTTAGAAAAGGGTTAAAGAAGCACTCCCCCTCCATCTTCTGCTCCTCCTCCTCCACCTTCTCCTTCTAAACCTTATCCTCCCCTCCTTCTCCTCCTACTCCTCCACTCCCATCAACTATTTTATCCTTTTAATATATTGCAGTCATCATATTATACGGCAGTGTGTACTTACAATTGCTCATTTTCCCTTTCTACCCAGATAATTCTTCTCTTTTCCATTAGGTCTATGACATCATATGACTAAAAAGTGACGAGATGAATAAGGGACGGAATGGGACTGAAATTCAGCCCTGCCATTGGAAATCACACAGGCCCGTTCTGTCGCCAAGCACCAGATGGGGATATATTACTAATATTACTGTGGATGGAGGAAATCAAGATTACCTACAAGACTAATTTTTATAATAAAACCAATAATATTGTTATATAAGATTAAATAATTATAATATAAAAATAATAATGTTGTAATATTACAGATAAATACCAACAAACCATAACCAAATATTCCCAGCATATACAGTATTAATAATACCACCAGACTGATCGATAAAGGGGTTGAGGTTAAAGTCTATGTAACTTCCGACGTCTCATAGCGCACACTGTTAAGATTCTCCATTGTCGGCACTGGGTGTGGCAGTCATGTGACCACAAGAATGCGATTTTCACACCTCCGGCCACATTCTGACTAATAGTGCTTGGTTTTGCAAATTTCACTAGTATTGAGCGAGGCCAATCACGTCTGGTTAGTAGGTGACTGTGCAGCGCACCAGAGTCCTGGTCGTTGCAGTACTGACGCTCCGCCGCTAAGGGGAGTGATGGTACGTCTGATGGCACTTAAGGAGTTCACCTGACCAGGTATCACAGACACCAATACACTTCACAGTCTGGCCTCCAGGGGGAGCAAAGGGCACTATGTGTTAGGCCACTCCTCACAATCTGTTAAAACTGGGGGTTGGATAGAAAGTGAAACAGAAGCTGACTGGGTTGGAACCAGGCAACATCCTGTGGCAGAGGGTGTTGCAGGGGAAGATTCAGGGGGGTCCCTGTCAGGGGTGGGATCCTGACAGAGGCCTAGCGAACAAGACAGAGCGTTAAGGAACCGCGCCTGCACTACATCGCGGCGGTATCTCAAGAAAGGACAAGAAGTGAGGTTTATTGTGAAGAGTGAGAAACGAGATCAAAGCAAAAAGGAGATAACACCAGTAGGAGCCGTGCTGTAAGATCAAGGCAACATCCTACTGAGGCGCGTAGCCGGTGGCCGGAACGCCGAGGAAGTATTGGGCTCCAAGCATTACTTCAAACCAACGGCAGGACAGTTAATTATAGGTTGGCTGTCTCACCTAAATCACCTAAGCAGACATAGGGGGCAACTGTGGGAGAGGGGCGTCACTAGGGTCCCAGAAGAACTCCAGGTCTACCCGTCATACGGGTGCGTCCTAGCCATATCATCTGGGGGACGGAGAAGAACATCAGAACAGATATAAGTTGTGGGAAAGAACATCAGAAAGAGACACAACAGTTGTGAGGACTATCCCGTGGTGCTCAGCAGGGAAGTACTGCAACACACAGGCGCTAGAAGGTAGGCACAGATTTCCACCTGCAAAGGGAGCTCTGGAGCTGCCATCGGACCGGCCGGTCTCAGACAGCCCTGTTGACAGTACTCTGGATTGAGGATCCTGAAGCCTTCAGTAAAGAGGTAAAGAGACTGCAACCCTGTGTCCTCGTTATTCATCGCGACCTGCACCACGCACCACCACCACATCTTTCATTGGACGCCCCTTAGCAGGGTCACGGACCGGGTCTAGCCACCGTGACGACCCCAGAACCGAGACAGAGAGGCCCAGTACCAAGTACCCCGCGGCCCTGCATCTGGGGGCACTTCAAACTTGGCGTCACGAACAGGATCTACTTAAGCCTGAAGAATCAGGTCATGTATGCCTTGGAACTGTGATGTATTGTGCTTGAACTGCGATTTATTGCAAAGACTGTGTATTGCCGCCAAAAGTTCCCGCCAAAACCGCCGCCATTACAGCGCTAAGAGGAGTGCAGGAGAAGAAGAAGTGCGTGGAAGTGGGCGTAGACAAGCTGAAGAGCGCGAAAGACAATGGCCGCCCAGTCTAAATATTTCTGTACCTTGAGGACGTGTCCGTCAGCAGCCGAGGTCCGCCTCCTAATCCTCAATGGAGGGCAGAGACAACGAAAAAGAAACCGCCCACGAAGGAGAGAGCGGGTAAAAGACCAGGAAGTGACCCACGTGGAGGATGCAATGGCTGACCGCTCAGACCCAGAGTGTGGGGTAGAAGTGGAGAACTCCCCCAGCTACCCGGAGGAGCGTAGCGGTCCCGTCTCCACAGCCGAGGTGGGTCTCCTGCAACTCGAGATGGAGGACTTAATCGAACAGCTTCTCCAGCTGCAGGTGGAAGCCAAGGCCGCACCCCAGGAGACGCCAGCGGAGGAGTCCCCGACCTCGGTCCCTGCATCGCTGTTCGAGTTGCTGCCGACGTCTCCACCGATGTCACCGCCAGCGGGACCAGCCGCGAGGGAGGACGTTGCACCGGCCGATAAGCCCGCCGACCCTGCCCCATTAGCAGAGGACCTGCTGATAGGCCCAGTTGCAGTGCCACCTCCCCCTGGGTCCTATCGACTCCAGCACCTCCTTCCCTGGGACCAGGCCATGGGCATGGAGCATCTTCTAAAGGCCCCGATCTCGCCAGTCACCCTGCCGGGCGTGGTCTATGCCGAGCGCACGGTGTGCCGCTGGGTGAACCCCGGGTCCAACTTTATGGGGTTCCCCGGGGTGGCGACCCAAGAAGGAGAGATGGTGCAAGCCCTCAGCTGGGAAGAATATCAGGCCCAGCTAGAACGGCAGTGGGAAAAGAAGGAGAAGCCATACCAGGCTGGGCTGGAGGCCCATCACCAAAAAGACTTAGCAGTAAAGGACCAGGCCCGCAAGGACCCCACCGCTCATCAGGCCCCGCGCAGGCAGGGCATCGTCATCGCCTTTATGCTCCGTGGAGGCTGGGGCTTTATTAAAGAGCCGGGCCTGTACGCCGAAGTGTTCGTCAACCGGAGGGATATCGAGCCCCACCTGAGGGAGGGTCATCCGGACCGGGACCTCTACCCAGGGGACAAAGACACCCGGCACTTTGGGGAGAAGGGGTGGTTCGCTTTGAACGTCCACAAGAGACAAGACCCCATGACACCCCCAACCAAGGTGCCAGTAAAGCAGTTCCCTGTAGTGAAGATGCCCTCCTGCGACCAATCCCCCGTTACTACAAAGACCACGGTGGATACCCCAACTTGCACCGTGGTAAAGACCACAACCTGCACTGTTGCTACCACCACCACTGTGGTGGCCGGAAGCCTGGCCGCGGTGGTGACTGGTGCCCAAGCTGGCGCTGGAACTAAAACGGTGGCCACCCAGACCCCTGTCTGGGGCAAGGAGGCCACCTCCTGATCAGTCAGAATGAAGCCCTAAAGTTCTACAAACTGTAAATAGTTAACTGTTCGTCTTCTGTGTCTTCTGCTGCTAGTACCCGACCAGGGTTATTCTTAAAGGGATCCCTTTGTTTACCCGGGATCCCTATTGCTTTTTATTTTTGCTTTTGTTTTCCTTTTTGCTCCTTTACACCCCTATTTTGAAAAGACTGCCGAATCATGGACGGTGAATGGTTCACAAACTGTAATGTAAATAGTTCGCACCCTATTAAGGGTGCCCCCCCATACTGGTTTTACAAGAAAAATAACTCTTTGCGAAGAAACTGTTCCTGGAAACAGTACAGAAGTTCCTGCCTTACACGGACTTGCAACTTGAGCAGTTGCACTACCTCAAAGAGACTTGGTTCCCTCTTAAAGGGGAAGTTCACCAGTTGCACTTAATGTACAATGTTGCTTTAAAAGAAAGTGAACAGTAATAATGTTTTACATAGAAAGTTATATGTAGCCAGCTAGTTAGTTATAGAAAATGTTTGATAATGTTGCTAGAGATTGAGGACAGGAAGTGAACCCATAGGGGTTAGTGGGTGAGTCCTCCTAGGAGCCATAGAGAGATGGCTCAGTGATCCTGTACTAAGAAAAGAGGCAGTAGGCCTGGGCAGATAGACAGGCGGTTCTGCATAAGACAAATCAGAGAGTAAGGAAAAAAATGTTGCACTTAGAAGAGAAAAATGAAGAAAAGTTAATTTATATTTTAGAAGTTTTATCACAGGCCTTTAGTGGATCCAGCTTATACGTCCTTAGAGGCAAAGTTAAATTATTGTTCAGAATTTGCACTTAGTAGAATACCCGGCTGGGTAATAGAAGTTATTTATAGTATGTTATTTAAGATATTTAACCATGTTGTGTTTGTAACGTTTAAGAGTCCTCACCTCCCATAAAGGGAAGCACTGTTATTATTACTTATTGCTTGTTTATTGCATTTCAAAATTTGTATGTCTTTTTGCTGACATGTATTCTTGTTTTCTTCCCAGTCCAGGAGTACTGGATTTAACCGGGGGGGGGGGAGTGCAGCGCCCCAGAGTCCTGGTCGTTGCAGTACTGATGCTCCGCCGCTAAGGGGAGTGATGGTACGTCTGATGGCACTTAAGGAGTTCACCTGACCAGGTATCACAGACACCAATACACTTCACAGTCTGGCCTCCAAAGGGCACTATGTATTAGGCCACTCCTCACAATCTGGTAAAACTGGGGGTTGGATAGAAAGTGAAACAGAAGCTGACTGGGTTGGAACCAGGCAACATCCTGTGGCAGAGGGTGTTGCAGGGGAAGATTCAGGGGGGTCCCTGTCAGGGGTGGGATCCTGACAGAGGCCTAGCGAACAAGACAGAGCGTTAAGGAACCGCACCTGCACTACATCGAGGCGGTATCTCAAGAAAGGACAAGAAGCGAGGTTTATTGTGAAGAGTGAGAAACGAGATCAAAGCAAAAAGGAGATAACACCAGTAGGAGTTGTGCTGTAAGATCGAGGCAACATCCTACTGAGGCGCGTAGCCGGTGGCCGGAACGCCGAGGAAGTATTGGGCTCCAAGCATTACTTCAAACCAACGGCAGGACAGTTAATTATAGGTTGGCTGTCTCACCTAAATCACCTAAGCAGACATAGGGGGCAACTGTGTGGGAGGGGCGTCACTAGGGTCCCGGAAGAACTCCAGGTCTACCCATCATAGGGGTGCGTCCTAGCCATATCATCTGGGGGACGGAGAAGAACATCAGAACAGATATAAGTTGTGGGAAAGAACATCAGAAAGAGACACAACAGTTGTGAGGACTATCCCGTGGTGCTCAGCAGGGAAGTACTACAACACACAGGCGCTAGAAGGTAGGCACAGATTTCCACCTGCAAAGGGAGCTCTGGAGGTGCCATCGGACCGGCCGGTCTCAGACAGCCCTGTTGACAGTACTCTGGATTGAGGATCCTGAAGCCTTCAGTAAAGAGGTAAAGAGACTGCAACCCTGTGTCCTCGTTATTCATCGCGACCTGCACCACGCACCACCACCACATCTTTCATTGGACGCCCCTTAGCAGGGTCACGGACCGGGTCTAGCCACCGTGACGACCCCAGAACCGAGACAGAGAGGCCCAGTACCGAGTACCCCGCGGCCCTGCGTCTGGGGGCGCTTCAACTGCATGTATGCAAATCGTATACTTGCGGTAACATTATCAGAGGCGTAGCTACAGTATGTGCAAGGATTGTAATCGAACCTTGGTCTATATAAAAAGACCAATGCTATTAACCCCTTTCTGACATTGGACGTACTATCCCGTCGAGGTGGAGTGGGCTCGTATGACCACCGACGGGATAGTACGTCATAGCGATCGGCCGTGCTCACGGGGGGAACGCGGCCGATCTCGGCCAGGTGTCAGCTGCCTATCGCAGCTGACATCCGGCACTATGTGCCAGGAGCGGTCACGGACCGCCCCCGGCACATTAACCCCCGGCACACCGCGATCAAACATGATCGCGGTGTACCGGCAGTACAGGGAAGCATCGCGCAGGGAGGGGGCTCCCTGCGGGCTTCCCTGAGACGATCGGTACAAGGGAATATACTCACCTTGTACCGAGCGTCTCCTCCCTGCAGGCCCCGGATCCAAAATGGCCGCGGGGCTGCAACCGGGTCCTGCAGGGAGTACTTCCTGGTCAGGAGCAGGCTGCAGCTGCAGCTCTGTAAGCCTGCAGCGATGAGTGAGATCGCCGATCTCACGGAGTGCTATGCAAACTGTAAGATCGGCGATCTGTGATGTCCCCCCCTGGGACAAAGTAAAAATGTCAAAAAAAATATTTCCACATGTGTAAAAAAATAAATAAAATAAATTCCTAAATAGAGAAAAAAAAAATATATTATTCCCATAAATACATTTCTTTATCTAAAAAAAAACAAAAACAAAACAATAAAAGTACACATATTTAAAATCGCCGCATCCGTAACGACCCAACCTATAAAACTGTCCCACTAGTTAACCCCTTCAGTGAACACGTAAGAAAAAAAAAAAGAGCCAAAAAACAACGCTTTATTATCATACCGCCAAACAAAAAGTGGACTAACACACGATCAAAAAGACGGATATAAATAATCATGGTACCGCTGAAAACGACATCTTGTCCCGCAAAAAACGAGCTGCCACACAGCATCATAAGCAAAAAAATAAAAAAGTTATAGTCCTCAGAATAAAGTGATGCCAAAATAATTATTTTTTCTATAAAATAGCTTTTATCGTATAAAAGCGCCAAAACATAAAAAAAGATATAAATGAGATATCGTTGTAATCGTACTGACCCGACGAATAAAACTGCTTTATCAATTTTACCAAACGCGGAACGGT
The DNA here is from genome assembly GCF_051348905.1 of Ranitomeya variabilis. NCBI lineage: Eukaryota > Metazoa > Chordata > Amphibia > Anura > Dendrobatidae > Ranitomeya > Ranitomeya variabilis. The sequence goes on from NC_135233.1 coordinate 198,875,046, forward strand.
ATAAACGCCTCCCCCAAAAGAAATTCATGAATAGCTGGTTTTTGGTCATTCTGCCTCACAAAAATCAGAATAAAAAGTGATCAAAAACGTCACGTGTCCGAAAATGTTACCAATAAAAATGTCAACTCGTCCCGCAAAAAACAAGACCTCACATGACTCTGTGGACCAAAATATGGAAAAATTATAGGTCTCAAAATGTGGAGACGCAAAAACTTTTTTTGCTATAAAAAAGTGTCTTTTAGTGTGTGACAGCTGCCAATCATAAAAATCCAATATAAAAAAACGCTATAAAAGTAAATCAAATCCCCCTTCATCACCCCCTTAGTTAGGGAAAAATAATAAAATTAAAAAAATGTATTTATTTCCATTTTCCCATTAGGGCTAGGGTTAGGGTTAGGGCTAGGGTTAGGGTTAGGGTTGGGGCTAGGGTTAGGGCTAGGGTTAGGGCTAGGGTTAGGGCTAGGGTTAAGGCTAGGTCTAGGGTTAGGGTTGGGGCTGGGGCTAGGGTTGGGGCTAAAGTTAGGGTTAGGGTTGGGGCTAAAGTTAGGGTTAGGGTTGGGGCTAAAGTTAGGATTAGGGTTGGGGCTAAAGTTAGGGTTCGGGTTGGGGCTAAAGTTAGGGTTAGGGTTTGGATTACATTTACGGTTGGGATTAGGGTTGGGATTAGAATTAGGGGTGTGTCAGGGTTAGGGGTGTGGTTAGGGTTACCGTTGGGATTAGGGTGTTGTTGGATTAGGGTTTCAGGTAGAATTGGGGAGTTTCCACTGTTCAGGCACATCAGGGGCTCTCCAAACGTGACATGGCGTCCGATCTCAATTCCAGCCAATTCTGCGTTGAAAAAGTAAAACAGTGCTCCTTCCCTTCCGAGCTCTCCCGTGCACCCAAACAGGGGTTTACCCCAACATATGGGGTATCAGCGTACTCGGAACAAATTGGACAACAACTATTGGGGTCCAAGTTCTCTTTTTATCCTTGGGAAAATAAAAATTTGGGGGGCTAAAAATCATTTTTGTGGGAAAAATAAGATTTTTTTATTTTCACGGCTCTGCGTTGTAAACTGTAGTGAAACACTTGAGGGTTCAAAGTTCTCAAAACACATCTAGATAATTTCCTTGGGAGGTCTAGTTTCCAATATGGGGTCACTTGTGGTGGTTTCTACTGTTTGGGTACATCAGGGGCTCTGCAAATGCAATGTGACGCCTGCAGACCAATCCATCTAAGTCTGCTTTCCAAATGGCGCTCCTTCCCTTCCGAGCTCTGCCATGCGCCCAAACAGTGGTTCCCCCCCACATACGGGGTATCAACGTACTCAGGACAAATTGGAGAATAACTTTTGGGGTCCAATTTATCCTGTTACCCTTGTGAAAATACAAAACTGGGGGCTAAAATATAATTTTTGTGAAAAAAAAAGGAATTTTTATTTTCACGGCTCTGCGTTATAAACTGTAGTGAAACACTTGGGGGTTCAAAGCTCTCAAAACACATCTAGATAAGTTCCTTAGGGGGTCTACTTTCCAAAATGGTGTCACCTGTGGGGGGTTTTAATGTTTAGGTACATCAGGGGCTCTCCAAACACAACATGACGTCCCATCTTAATTCCAGTCAATTTTGCATTGAAAAGTAAAATGGCGCTCCTTCACTTCCGAGGTCTGCTATGCGCCCAAACAGTGGTTTACCCCCACATATGGGGTATCGTCGTACTCAGGACAAATTGCACAACAACTTTTCTGGTCTAATTTCTTCTCTTACCCCTGGGAAAATAAAAAATTGGGGGCAAAAAAATCATTTTTGTGAAAATATATGATTTTTTATTTTTACGGCTCTGCACTATAAACTTCTGTGAAGCACTTGTTGGGTCAAAGTGCTCACCACACATCTAGATAAGTTCCTTAAGGGGTTTACTTTCCAAAATGGTGTCACTTTTAGGGGGTTTCAATGTTTAGGCACATCAGGGGCTCTCCAAACGCAACATGGCGTCCCATCTCAATTCCAGTCAATTTTGCATTGAAAAGTCAAATGGCGCTCCTTCCCTTCCGAGCTCTGCCATGCGCCCAAACAATGGTTTACACCCACATATGGGGTATCAGCGTACTCAGGACAAATTACGCAACAACTTTTGTGGTCTAATTTCTTCTCTTACCCTTGGGAAAATCAAAAATTGGGGGCGAAAAGATCATTTTTGTGAAAAAATATGATTTTTTATTTTTACGGCTCTGGACTATAAACTTCTGTGAAGCACTTGTTGGGTCAAAGTGCTCACCACACATCTAGATAAGTTCCTTAAGGGGTTTACTTTCCAAAATGGTGTCACTTGTTGGGGGTTTCAATGTTTAGGCACATCAGGGGCTCTCCAAACGCAACATGGCGTCCAATCTCAATTCCAGTCAATTTTGCATTGAAAAGTCAAATGGCGCTCCTTCCCTTCCGAGCTCTGCCATGTGACCAAACAATGGTTTACACCCACATATAGGGTATCAGCGTACTCAGAACAAATTGCACAACAACTTTTGTGGTCTAATTTCTTCTTTTACCCCTGGGAAAATAAATAATTGGGGGCGAAAAGATCATTTTTGTGAAAAAATATGATTTTTTCTTTTTACGGCTCTGCATTATAAACTTCTGTGAAGCACTTGGTGGGTCAAAGTGCTCACCACACATCTAGAGGAGTTCCTTAGGGGGTCTACTTTCCAAAATGGTGTCACTTGTGGGAGGTTTCAATGTTTAGGCACATCAGGGGCTCTCCAAACGCAACATAGCGTCCCATCTCAATTCCAGTCAATTTTGCATTGAAAAGTCAAATGGCACTCCTTTCCTTCCGAGCTCTTCCATGTGCCCAAACAGTGGTTTACCCCCACATATGGGGTATCAGCGTACTCAGGACAAATTGTACAACAACTTTGGGGGTCCATTTTCTCCTGTTACCCTTGGTAAAATAAAACAAATTGGAGCTGAAATAAATTTTGTGTGAAAAAAAGTTAAATGTTCATTTTTATTTAAACATTCCAAAAATTCCTGTGAAACACCTGAAGGGTTAATAAACTTCTTGAATGTGGTTTTGAGCACCTTGAGGGGTGCAGTTTTTAGAATGGTGTCACACTTGGGTATTTTCTATCATATAGACCTCTCAAAATGACTTCAAATGAGATGTAGTCCCTAAAAAAAAATGGTGTTGTAAAAATGAGAAATTGCTGGTCAACTTTTAACCCTTATAACTCCCTAACAAAAAAAATGTTGTTTCCAAAATTGTGCTGATGTAAAGTAGACATGTGGGAAATGTTACTTATTAAGTATTTTGTGTGACATATCTCTGTGATTTAAGGGCATAAAAATTCAAAGTTGGAAAATTGCGAAATTTTCAAAATTTTCGCCAAATTTCCTTTTTTTTCTCAAATAAACGCAAGTTATATTGAATAAATTTTACCACTATCATGAAGTACAATATTTCACAAGAAAACAATGTCAGAATCGCCAAGATCCGTTGAAGCGTTCCAGAGTTATAACCTCATAAAGGGACAGTGGTCAGAATTGTAAAAATTGGCCTGGTCATTAACGTGCAAACCACCCTCGGGGGTGAAGGGGTTAAAGACTTGCACTCATTAGGGCCCCATTAGAGCTTTTGCTTTGGGGTCTATGCTGTTCAAGTTACACCACTGCACATGACCACCAACTCCCAGCTCCGGCATCGGAGAATCCTCACAGCAAGCAAGATCTATGAGGATTCAGAAGTCCATAGTCTCATAGAGTCAGTGCAGACTTTAACTCCTTAAAGGGACTCTGTCACCTGAATTTGGAGGGAACAATTTTCAGCCATAGAGGCGGGGTTTTCGGGTGTTTGATTCACCCTTTCCTTACCCGCTGGCTGCATGCTGGCTGCAATATTGGATTGAAGTTCATTCTCTGTCCTCCATAGTACACACCTGCGCAAGGCAAGATTGCCTTGTGCAGGCATGTACTACGGAGGACAGAGAATGAACTTCAATCCAATATTGCAGCCAGCATGCAGCCAGCGGGTAAGGAAAGGGTGAATCAAACACCCGAAAACCCCGCCTCTATGGCTGAAAATTGTTCCCTCCAAATTCAGGTGACAGAGTCCCTTTAAGGACCAGGGGTATTTTCATTTTGGTGTTTCCATTTTTTGCTCCCCTTCTTCCCACGACCATAACTTTTTTTTATTTTCCATCTATATGGCCATGTGAGAGCTTGTTTTTTGCAGGACGAGTTGTACTTTTGAACGCCATCATTGATTTTACCATATCATGTACTGGAATATGGGGAAAAAATTCCAAATGGGGTGAAATTGCAAGAAAAGTGCAATTCCACTATTGTTTTGGGGATTTTTTTTACCATGTTCACTAAATGCTAAAACTGACCTGCCATTATGATTCTCCAGGTCATTACGAGTTCACAGACACCAAACATGTCTAGGTTCTTTTTTATTTAAGTGGTGAAAAAAAAAAAAAGAAAAAAAAGTTGCCATTTTCCGAGACCCGTAGCGTCTCCATTTTTCAGGATCTCGGGTCATGTGAAGGCTTATTTTTTGCGTGCTGATTTGACATTTTTATTGATACCATTTTGGAGTAGATGTGATCTTTTGATTGCCCGTTATTTCATTTTATTGCAATGTTGCAGTGACCAAAAAAAAAAAATTCTGGTGTATCGATTTTTTTCTCGCTACGCCGTTTTGTGACACGGGTGCCGATGGGAGGAGGTAATGACACACTTCCTGCGTGTGCATGTTAAATGCCGCTGTCAGAGCTTGACAGCGGCATTTAACATGTTCATAGCCATTGAATCACGATTCCACCCACGGATATTAGTGGCACATGTCAGCTGATCAGATCAGCTGTCATGTGCCGGAAAAGGTGCTGGCTCATCGCCAGAGCCCGCATCAAACAGGGGGAGGTGTCCAATGTCATTGGACGTTACGAGGTTAACTTTAAGCTTGGACAACTACTTTAACCAAAAACACTGTACTAAGACCACGTAATGGTGATATCAGGTCTACACTAGTGCAATGCAGACCACATATGAATATATTGTGCAGGTTCTCACCAGTGATGTCTCGCTGATTGTCGTCGTTCATTTTCCCTTTTCCTTTTGTATTTGGTCCAGACCACCATGATCTCTTCTTCCATCTATAATTCGTCCCTGCAAAATATAACACACAGACATCTTCACTTTACTGATTTTACAGGACCCTCCTCACATTCTACCATCTCTACACAAACCACAACTTGTGATGCCTTATAATAATTCTCCTGTGCCTCTTTTAATAATGCTCCCCCTGACCTCTGATAATAATGACCCTGTGCCTCCTTATAATAATACAAATATCCTGTGCTTTGTTATAATAATAATAATAATAATAATAATAATAATAATGCCTCCTTGCTTCCTCATAATGATAACAACCCCCCATTCTGCCTCCTTATAATAATGACTCTCAGCGCCTCTTTATTGTAATAATGCTCCTGAGCAGGGGCGTGCATAGAAATAACAGGCACCCAATAGAAAAAGTCCAATCATGTCACAGTCAAAGTAGAGCATATCTCCCAACTTTTTAAGAAACGGAGAAGGAAATGTATCGCAACACTTAGACAGTTATTTTGCCCCTACTGAAGCCCCTAAGTTCTCACTCACTATGATGCCCCTTTCATGACCCCCTTAGAGTATTATGCCCCCACAAAGTATTATGACCCCACACAGTAGGATTACGCTACAACCCTTATACAAACAATGATGCCCCACAGCACCCCACACGGTCACCACAACCTTCCATATAGTATGGTATCTACCACAGCCCCCAATATACAGTAGAGGCACCACAGAACCCCACACAGTATAATGTCTACCACAGACCTCTATATAAAGTGTGATATCCACCAAATCCCCCTGTTCCGTATGATGTCCCCACAGCTCCCATACAGTATGATATCCCACATAACTATCCCATACAGTATGATGATCACCAAAGCCCCTCAACATACTATAACATACCCCATAGTCCTCGACACACCACAGCTACCCTAGACAGTATGATGTCCACCACAACCACCCTACACAGTAAGATGGTCCCCCCACAACCACCCCACACAGTATGATAGATTCCCTATACACTATGAAGATCCTCCATAGTCCCAATACTTTATGATGGTCCCCCCACAGCCACCTATATAGTATGATGGTCCACATCACAGCCCCTATATAATACAAAAAAAGGAGTTCTATACGAATATAAAAATGTAAATTTTTATTATAACAATAATTAAAAGACATAACATAGTCCAAAAAAAGTATGTAACAGAACAATAATGGAAGGAAGGAGACCCTAGTACAAAGACATCCGAGTCACAGGCAGAATAAAGTAAAGAACACCATGGTATATCCACATAAGTAAGCACCAATGTCAGCACATATAAGCATGGTATAGGTATTTATATATAGTACTAATGCCCATGTGGACATGTATCTACCATACTTAAATCAGAGAAATTCCCCAAAGAAATAGGCAGCCCCCCCACATATATTGACTGTGAGTTAAGATAAGAGTCACAAACACAGGAATGAAATAGGTTTCAGCAAACGAGGCCAGACTTAACTAAATAGACTGAGGATAGAAAAGGTATCTTTGCGGTCAGCATAAAAAACTAACAAAAAACCACGCAGAGTGTGCAAAAGAGAGCACCGCACCGACTCACGGCGCGGTGGTGCCACTCTGCATCCCAGAGCTTCCAGCTAACAAGACAAAATCATAATAGCTAGCTGGACAAAAACACAATGGTAACAAATAAGCTAGCAGGGACTTAGCTTTTGCTGAAGTAGACAGGTCATCTGAAAGATCCAAGAGAACTGAACCAGTACTAGGACATTGACAGCTGGCATCAAGTAACGATCTGAGTGGAGTTAAATAGAGCAGCCAGCCAAGGCCTAAACGAGATCAGCTGGAGAAGGAACCTCAGAACCAGCAGCTCCACTCACAGCCACCAGAGGGAGTCCATGGACAGAACTCGCCGAAGTACCATTCATAACCACAGGAGGGAGTTCGAGAACAGAATTCACAACAGTACCCCCCCCTTGAGGAGGGGTCACCGAATCTTCACCAGAGCCTCCAGGCTGATCCGGACGAGCCAAATGAAAGGCACGAACAAGATCGGCAGCATGAACATCAGAGGCAACCACCCAGGAATTATCCTCCTGACCATAACCTTTCCACTTGACTAGGTACTGAAGTTTCCGTCTCGAAACACGAGAATCCAAAATCTTCTCCACCACATACTCCAACTCCCCCTCAACCAACACCGGGGCCGGAGGATCAACGGAGGGAACCATAGGAGCCACATATATCCGCAATAACGACCTATGGAACACATTATGGATGGCGAAAGAAGCTGGAAGGTCCAAACGAAATGACACAGGATTAAGAATTTCAGAAATCTTATAAGGACCAATGAAACAAGGCTTAAACTTAGGAGACGAAACCTTCATAGGAACATAACGAGACGACAACCAAACCAAATCCCCAACATGAAGTCGGGGACCAACACAGCGACGGCGGTTAGCGAAACGTTGAGCCTTCTCCTGGGACAATGTCAAATTGTCCACTACGTGAGTCCAAATTTGCTGCAACCTGTCCACCACAGAATCCACACCAGGACAGTCCGAAGGCAAAACCTGCCCTGAAGAAAAACGAGGGTGGAAACCAGAATTACAGAAAAAAGGCGAAAGCAAATTGGCCGAGCTGGCCCGATTATTAAGGGCGAACTCAGCCAAAGGCAAGAAGGACACCCAATCATCCTGATCAGCAGAAACAAAGCATCTCAGATATGTTTCCAAAGTCTGATTGGTTCGTTCGGTTTGGCCATTTGTCTGAGGATGGAAAGCTGAAGAAAAAGACAAATCAATGCCCATCTTAGCACAAAAGGACCGCCAAAAGCTTGAAACAAACTGGGAACCTCTGTCCAACACGATGTTTTCCGGAATGCCATGTAAACGAACCACAAGCTGGAAAAACAATGGAACCAAATCAGAGGAGGAAGGCAATTTAGGCAAAGGTACCAAATGGACCATCTTAGAGAAGCGATCACAAACCACCCAGATAACTGACATCCTCTGAGAGACAGGGAGATCTGAAATAAAATCCATGGAAATATGCGTCCAGGTCCTCTTTGGGACCGGCAAGGGCAAAAGCAACCCACCGGCACGAGAACAGCAGGGCTTAGCCCAAGCACAAGTCCCACAGGACTGCACAAAAGAACGCACATCTCGTGACAAGGGAGGCCACCAAAAGGATCTAGCCACCAAATCTCTGGTACCAAAGATTCCAGGCTGATCAGCCAACACCGAACAATGAACCTCAGAGACAACTCTACTAGTCCATCTATCAGGGACAAACAGCTTCTCCGCTGGGCAATGGTCAGGTCTATCAGCCTGAAACTCCTGCAGCACCCGCCGCAAATCAGGGGAGATGGCAGACAAAATTACCCCCTCTTTGAGAATACCAGCCGGCTCAGGAACTCCCAGAGAATCAGGCACAAAACTCCTTGAAAGGGCATCAGCCTTCACATTCTTAGAACCCGGAAGGTACGAAACCACAAAATTGAAGCGGGAGAAAAACAGCGACCATCTAGCCTGTCTAGGATTCAACCGCTTGGCAGACTCGAGATAAGTCAGATTCTTGTGATCCGTCAAGACCACCACGCGATGCTTGGCTCCTTCAAGCCAATGTCGCCACTCCTCAAATGCCCACTTCATAGCCAACAACTCTCGATTGCCCACATCATAATTGCGCTCAGCAGGCGAAAACTTTCTAGAAAAGAAAGCACATGGTTTCATCACAGAGCCATCAGAACCTCTTTGAGACAAAACAGCCCCTGCTCCAATCTCAGAAGCATCCACCTTGACCTGAAACGGGAGCGAAACATCTGGCTGACACAACACAGGGGCAGAAGAAAAACGACGCTTCAGCTCCTGAAAAGCCTCAACGGCCGCAGAGGACCAATTGATCACATCCGCACCTTTCTTGGTTAAATCAGTCAATGGTTTAACAACACTAGAAAAATTAGCGATGAAGCGACGGTAAAAATTAGCAAAGCCCAGGAATTTCTGAAGGCTCTTCACAGAAGTAGGCTGAGTCCAATCATAAATGGCCTGAACTTTAACAGGGTCCATCTCAATAGTAGAAGGGGAAAAAATGAAGCCCAAAAATGAAACCTTCTGAACTCCAAAGAGACATTTAGACCCCTTCACAAACAAGGAATTAGCACGAAGGACCTGGAACACCATTCTGACCTGCTTCACATGAGACTCCCAATCGTCCGAAAAGACCAAAATATTATCCAAATATACAATCATTAATCTATCCAGGTACTTTCGGAAGATGTCATGCATAAAGGACTGAAACACAAATGGAGCATTAGAAAGCCCGAATGGCATCACCAAGTACTCAAAATGGCCCTCGGGCGTATTAAATGCTGTTTTCCATTCGTCGCCCCGTTTAATATGCACAAGATTATACGCCCCTCGAAGATCTATCTTGGTGAACCAGCTAGCCCCCTTAATCCGAGCAAACAAATCAGACAGTAGCGGCAAAGGGTACTGAAATTTGACGGTGATTTTATTGAGAAGGCGGTAATCTATACAAGGTCTCAGAGAACCATCCTTCTTGGCCACAAAAAAGAACCCTGCTCCCAACGGTGACGACGACGGGCGAATATGCCCTTTCTCCAAGGACTCCTTTATATAACTCCGCATTTCAGCGTGTTCTGGCACAGATAAATTGAACAGTCGGCCCTTCGGAAACTTACTACCAGGAATCAAATTAATAGCACAATCGCAATCCCTATGAGGAGGTGGGGCACTGGATTTGGGCTCATCAAATACATGCCGGTAATCTGACAAGAACTCAGGGACTTCAGAAGGATGGGAAGATGAAATAGACAACAATGGGACATCCCCATGTACCCCTTGACAACCCCAACTGGATACAGACATTGATTTCCAGTCCAATACTGGATTATGGACCTGTAGCCATGGCAAACCCAAAACGACCACATCATGCAGATTATGCAACACCAAAAAGCGAATATCCTCCTGATGTGCAGGAGCCATGCACATAGTCAATTGAGTCCAGTACTGAGGCTTATTCTTGGCCAAAGGTGTAGCATCAATTCCTCTCAATGGAATAGGATACTGTAAGGGCTCCAAGAAAAAACCACAGCGCCTGGCAAACTCCAAGTCGATCAAATTCAGGGCAGCGCCTGAATCCACAAATGCCATAACAGAATAGGACGACAAAGAGCAAATCAGAGTAACGGACAAAATAAATTTTGGCTGTACCATACCAATGGTGGCAGACCTGGCGAACCGTTTAGTGCGCTTAGGACAATCTGAGATAGCATGAGTGGAGTCACCACAGTAGAAACACAGCCCATTCTGACGTCTGTACTCTTGCCGTTCAGCTCTGGTCAAGGTCCTGTCACATTGCATAGGCTCAGGCCTCTGCTCAGAAAACACCGCCAAATGGTGCACATTTTTTCGCTCACGTAAGCGTCGATCGATCTGAATGGCCAAGGACATAGACTCATTCAGACCAGCAGGCGTGGGGAATCCCACCATAACATCCTTAAGGGCTTCAGAAAGACCCTTTCTGAAAATTGCCGCCAGGGCACATTCATTCCTCTGAGTAAGCACAGACCACTTTCTAAACTTCTGACAATATACCTCCGCTTCATCCTGACCCTGACACAAAGCCAGCAAAATTTTCTCTGCCTGATCCACTGAATCTGGTTCATCATAAAGCAATCCAAGCGCCAGAAAAAACGCATCTACATTATGCAATGCAGGATCTCCTGGCGCAAGGGAAAATGCCCAGTCTTGAGGGTCGCCACACAGCAAAGAAATAATGATTTTTACTTGCTGAATGGGGTCACCAGAGGAGCGGGGTTTCAAAGCAAAAAACAGCCTACAATTATTTTTGAAATTCAGGAACTTAGATCTATCCCCAGAAAACAAATCAGGAATTGGAATTCTGGGTTCTAACATCGGGTTCTGAACTACATAATCTTGAATGCCTTGTACCCTTACAGTGAGTTGATCCACACAAGAGGACAGACCTTGAATGTCCATATCTACACCTGTGTCCTGAACCACCCAGAGATTTAGGGGAAAAGAGAAACAAAACACGCTGCAGAGGAAAAAAAAATGGTCTCAGAACTTCTCTTATCCCTCTATTGAGATACATTAACACTTTACGGGCCAGCTGTACTGTTATGATTGAACTGGTGGTTAGGAGCACTAGAAATGACCAGATGAGCAAACTAGTAATACAGGACGAGCTCTGGGAAGTGGGAGCTCTGCTGACCGCAACCCCTAATCCTATCACAACAACTAGAAATAGCCGTGGAGGGTTCCTGACTCTGCCTAGACGCCTCTTCACAGCCTAAGAGCTAACTACCCCTAAAGATAGAAAATACAGCCTAGCTTGCCTCAGAGAAATTCCCCAAAGAAATAGGCAGCCCCCCCACATATATTGACTGTGAGTTAAGATGGAAGTCACAAACACAGGAATGAAATAGGTTTCAGCAAACGAGGCCAGACTTAACTAAATAGACTGAGGATAGAAAAGGTATCTTTGCAGTCAGCATAAAAAACTAACAAAAAACCACGCAGAGTGTGCAAAAGAGAGCACCGCACCGACTCACGGCGCGGTGGTGCCACTCTGCATCCCAGAGCTTCCAGCTAACAAGACAAAATCATAATAGCTAGCTGGACAAAAACACAATGGTAACAAATAAGCTAGCAGGGACTTAGCTTTTGCTGAAGTAGACAGGTCATCTGAAAGATCCAAGAAAACTGAACCAGTACTAGGACATTGACAGCTGGCATCAGGTAACGATCTGACTGGAGTTAAATAGAGCAGCCAGCCAAGGCCTAAACGAGATCAGCTGGAGAAGGAACCTCAGAACCAGCAGCTCCACTCACAGCCACCAGAGGGAGTCCATGGACAGAACTCGCCAAAGTACCATTCATAACCACAGTAGGGAGTTCGAGAACAGAATTCACAACATAACACCGCAACTAGAAGTAGCCGTGGGGTGTGCCTAACAAACCCTAGACACCTCGACACAGCCGGAGGACTAAATACCCCTATAGATGGAAATAGGAATGCTATCTTGCCTCAGAGCAGACCCCCAAAGGATAGGCAGCCCCCCACGAATAATGACTGTGAGTAGGAGAAGAATAGACACACGCAGGTAGAAAACAGGATTTAGCAAAAGAGGCCACTCTAGCTAAATAGGAAAGGATAGGACAGATTACTAGGCCGTCAGTATTAAAACCCTTCCAAACATATCCACAGCAGATAATACAAAAAGTTCCACAATCTAACTAAAGACATGGAATGTATAGCTGCCACTCCAGAGAATCCAACAAGACTGAGAAAATACTGACACAGTCTAAGCTGGAGAAGAAAATACAAAGAAGAGCACTGAATTATGAAGCACACAGCATGTGTGCCACAGGAAAAAAAAAACAGACACTTATCTTTGCTGATTTGGCAGAAAGGCAGGAGGAACCAGGCAGAGGTCCAACACCTCCCAACAACAATTGACAACTGGCAAGGACTAATGAATCCTGCACACCTAAATACCCCAGTCAGAACTGCAATCAGCAGACACACCTGACCAGGACTGCAACCCAGGGACAACTGCACTACCACCTACTACCACCGGAGGGAACCCAAAAGCAGAATTCACAACAGTGCCCTCCCCTTGAGGAGGGGTCACCGATCCCTCACCAGCACCCCCAGGCCGATCAGGACGAGCCAGATGAAAGGCACGGACCAGATCAGCAGCATGGACATCAGAAGCAAAGACCCAAGAATTATCCTCCTGGCCATAACCCTTCCATTTGACAAGGTACTGAAGTGTTATGATCTGGTGGCCTAAGAGCAGCATGAGACGTACTCTGGAGAAGGTGGTACCTGTACTGACCGCAGACCCTGAACTTAACACCGCAACTAGAAGTAGCCGTGGAATGTACCTAGCGCTCCCTAGACATCTCGACACAGCCGGAGGACTAATTACCCCTAGAGATAGAAAAGGGAAAACTATCTTGCCTCAGAGAAAATCCCCAAAGGATAGACAGCCCCCCACAAATATTGACTGTGAGAGGAGAGGGAAAAAACATACACAGACTGAAATGAGAATTTAGCAAAGGAGGCCACTTCTAGCTAAATAGAAAGGATAGGACAGAGTACTATGCGGTCAGTATTAAAACACTAGAAAATATCCACCACAGAAAATACAAAATCTCCACAGCTAACTAAAGATATGGAGGGTATATCTGCATCTCCAGAGATACCAGCTTGGCTAAACAAATCCTTATACAGACCAAGCTGGACAAGACAAAAACATGGAAAAGAACTGAACAATAAGGCCACAGCATGTGGACAGCAAAAATCAAGGCCAGAACTTATCTTTGTTGAAATGAACTGCAAAGCAGAAGAGACCAGGCAGGGATGTGAATCCTCCAGGAACCATGGACAACAGGCACTGACTAAAGGGAGAAGCAAGACTAAATAGCCCAGTCAAAATTGCAAAAAGTGAACACACCTGATAAATGTTGCGATTCAGAGACTGCAGCGCTACCACTTACAACCACCGGAGGGAGTCCAAAAGCAGAATTCACAACTGTACCCCCCCCTTGAGGAGGGGTCACCGAACCCTCACCAGAGCCCCCAGGCCGATCCGGACGAGCCAAATGAAAGGCACGAACCAAATCATCAGCATGAACATCGGAGGCAACAACCCAAGAATTATCCTCCTGGCCATAACCCTTCCATTTGACAAGATACTGAAGCTTCCGCCTCGAAAAATGAGAATCCAAAATCTTCTCAACTACATACTCCAACTCCCCATCAATCAACACCGGGGCAGGAGGATCAACAGAGGGAACAACGGGCACCACATATTTCCGCAACAAAGATCTATGAAAAACATTATGGATGGAAAAAGAGGCTGGAAGGGCCAAACGAAAAGACACTGGATTGATAATCTCAGAAATCCTATAAGGGCCAATAAACCAAGGCTTAAACTTAGGGGAAGAAACCTTCATAGGGACATGACGGGAAGACAACCAGACCAAATCCCCAACCCGAAGCCGGGAACCAACACACCGACGACGGTTAGCAAAACGCTGAGCCCCCTCCTGAGACAACACCAAATTGTCAACAACATGAGCCCAAATTTGCTGCAACCTGTCAACCACAGAGTCCACCCCAGGACAATCAGAAGACTCAACCTGCCCCGAAGAAAAACGAGGATGAAAACCAGAGTTACAAAAGAAGGGTGAAACCAAGGTAGCAGAACTAGCCCGATTATTAAGGGCAAACTCGGCCAATGGCAAGAAAGCCACCCAATCATCCTGATCAGCAGACACAAAGCATCTCAAATAACAACAAGGCTTGACCCGCGCACAAGTCCCACAGGACTGCACAAAAGAACGCACATCACGTGGCAATGAAGGCCACCAAAAGGACCTACCAACCAAATCTCTGGTACCAAAAATACCAGGATGACCAGCCAACACAGAACAGTGAACCTCAGAAATCACTCTACTAGTCCATCTGTCAGGAACAAACAATTTCCCCACAGGACAGCGGTCAGGTCTATCAGCCTGAAATTCCTGAAGAACCCGTAAATCAGGGGAAATGGCAGAAAGGACCACCCCTTCTTTCAGAATGCCGACCGGTTCAAGGACCTCAGGAGAATCAGGCAAAAAACTCCTAGAAAGGGCATCAGTCTTAATATTCTTAGAACCCAGAAGATACGAAACCACGAAATCAAAACGGGAAAAAAACAAGGACCATCGAGCCTGTCTAGGACTCAGCCGTTTGGCAGACTCGAGGTAAATCAAATTCTTATGATCGGTCAGGACCACAATACGGTGCTTAGCTCCCTCAAGCCACTGTCGCCACTCCTCAAACGCCCACTTCATAGCCAACAACTCCCGATTGCCGACATCATAATTGCGTTCAGCAGGCGAAAACTTGCGGGAGAAGAAGGCACACGGTTTCATCAAAGAACCAACAGAATCCCTCTGAGACAAAACAGCCCCTGCCCCAATCTCAGAAGCATCAATCTCAACCTGAAACGGAAGAGAAACATCTGGTTGGCGCAACACCGGAGCAGAAGTAAATCGGCGTTTAAGCTCCTGAAAGGCAGGGACAGCCGCAGAGGACCAATTTGCCACATCAGCGCCTTTCTTCGTCAAATCGGTCAAGGGTTTAACCACGCTGGTGAAGTTAGCAATGAACCGGCGACAAAAATTTGCAAAACCCAAAAATTTCTGAAGGCTCTTCACGGATGTGGGTTGAATCCAATCATAAATGGCCTGAACCTTAACCGGATCCATCTCCATAGATGAGGGAGAAAAAATGAAGCCCAAAAAAGAAACCTTCTGCACCCCAAAGAGGCACTTAGACCCCTTCACAAACAAAGCATTGTCACAAAGGATCTGAAATACCATCCTGACCTGTTCCACATGAGACTCCCAATCATCGGAAAAAATCAAAATATCGTCCAAATATACAATCAAGAATTTATCAATATAAGTCCGGAAGATATCATGCATGAAGGATTGAAAAACAGATGGAGCGTTAGTGAGCCCGAATGGCATCACAAGGTATTCAAAATGGCCTTCGGGCGTATTAAATGCAGTTTTCCATTCATCACCCTGCTTAATACGAACCAAATTATATGCCCCCCGAAGGTCAATCTTTGTAAACCAACTAGCCCCCTTAATCCTAGCAAACAAATCGGAAAGCAAAGGTAAAGGGTATTGAAACTTGACCGTGATCTTATTCAAGAGGCGATAATCAATACAAGGTCTCAAGGAGCCATCCTTCTTAGCAACAAAAAAACAACCTGCTCCCAACGGTGAAGAAGATGGCCGAATATGCCCTTTCTCTAAAGACTCCTTAACATAACTCCGCATGGCGGTATGTTCAGGCACAGACAGGTTGAAAAGTCGGCCCTTAGGAAACTTACTGCCTGGAATCAAGTCAATAGCACAATCACAGTCCCTGTGCGGTGGAAGGGAACTGGACTTGGGCTCATCGAATACATCCTGAAAATCAGACAAAAACTCTGGAATTTCAGAAGAGGAAGAAGAGGAGATTGACATCAAAGGAACATCATTATGAACCCCCTGACAACCCCAACTAGTCACAGACATAGATTTCCAATCCAACACAGTATTATGTACCTGCAACCACGGAAAACCCAGCACGATAACATCATGCAAGTTATGCAACACCAGAAATCGACAATCTTCCTGATGGGCTGGCGCCATGTGCATGGTCACCTGTGTCCAAAACTGGGGCTTATTTTTAGCCAAAGGTGTAGCATCAATCCCCCTTAAAGGAATAGGGTTCTGCAAAGGCTGCAAGGGAAAACCACAACGCCTGGCAAACTCAAAATCCATTAAGTTCAAGGCGATGCCTGAATCCACAAACGCCATGACAGAAAATGATGACAATGAGCAGATCAAGGACACCGATAACAGAAATTTAGGTTGTACAGTACTGATAGTAAATGAACTAGCGATCCTTTTTGTCCGCTTAGGGCAGACTGAAATGACATGAGAAGCGTCGCCACAATAATAACACAACCTATTCTGTCGTCTGAATCCTTGTCGTTCCGTTCTAGACAAAATCCTATCACACTGCATTGGCTCAGGACTTTGCTCTAAGGACGATGCCACAGCACGCACAGTTTGACGCTCCCGCAAGCGCCGATCAATCTGAATGGCCAGAGACATAGAATCACTCAGACCGGAAGGCGTGGGAAACCCCACCATAACATCTTTAACGGATTCAGAAAGACCCTTTCTGAAAATTGCCGCCAAAGCATCATCATTCCATTTAGTCAACACAGACCATTTTCTGAATTTCTGACAATACAATTCTGCTGCGTCTTGACCCTGAGACAGGGCCAACAAGGTTTTCTCTGCTTGATCCACAGAATTCGGTTCATCATATAATAATCCTAAAGCCTGAAAAAAGGAATCTACATTAAGCAAGGCCGGATTCCCAGATTCCAGGGAAAATGCCCAATCCTGTGGATCGCCACGCAGCAGGGAGATGACAATTTTAACCTGCTGAATGGAATCACTGGAGGATCGCGGTCTCAGAGCAAAAAACAGTTTACGATTGTTTTTAAAACCCAAAAATTTGGACCTATCACCAAAAAACAAATCAGGAGTAGGAATCTTCGGCTCTAAAGCAGGAGACGAACAATATAATCAGAAATACCCTGTACCCTAGCAGCAAGCTGGTCTACACGAGAAGCTAATTCCTGAACATCCATGCTGGCACAAGACTCCTCAGCCACCCATAAATAAAGAGGGAAGAAAAGACAAAACAGACTGCAGAAAAAAAATGGCTCAACACCTTTCTTCCCTTCTTCTGAGATGCATTTAACTCATTATGGGCCAGTTGTACTGTTATGATCTGGTGACCTTGGAGCCACATGAAAACTTTCTCTGGAGTCGGTGGAACCTGTACTGACCGCAAATCCTGAACTAACACTGCAACTAGAAGTAGCCGTGGGGTGTGCCTAACAAACCCTAGACACCTCGACACAGCCGGAGGACTAAATACCCCTATAGATGGAAATAGGAATGCTATCTTGCCTCAGAGCAGACCCCCAAAGGATAGGCAGCCCCCCACGAATAATGACTGTGAGTAGGAGAAGAATAGACACACGCAGGTAGAAAACAGGATTTAGCAAAAGAGGCCACTCTAGCTAAATAGGAAAGGATAGGACAGATTACTAGGCGATCAGTATTAAAACCCTTCCAAACATATCCACAGCAGATAATACAAAAAGTTCCACAATCTAACTAAAGACATGGAATGTATATATGCCACTCCAGAGAATCCAACAAGACTGAGAAAATACTGACACAGTCTAAGCTGGAGAAGAAAACACAAAGAAGAGCACTGAATTGTGAAGCACACAGCATGTGTGCCACAGGAAAAAAAAACCAGACACTTATCTTTGCTGATTTGGCAGAAAGGCAGGAGGAACCAGGCTGAGGTCTAACACCTCCCAACAACAATTGACAACTGGCAAGGACTAATGAATCCTGAACACCTAAATACCCCAGTCAGAACTGCAATCAGCAGACACACCTGTCCAGGACTGCAACCCAGGGACAACTGCATTACCACCTACTACCACCGGAGGGAACCCAAAAGCAGAATTCACAACAGTCCATCCTACAGCTCCTTATGTATTATGATGGTCCACCACACAGTCCCCATATAGTGTGAGGATCCCTCCAACTACCCACTATGTAGTATGATGGTCCCCCCAACACCCTCATATAGTATGATGGTCCACCCCACAGCTCCTTATATATTATGATGGTCCACCTCACAGCCCCTTTAAATTATGATGGTCCACCTCACAGCCCCTATATATTATGATGGTCCCCCCCACAGCCCCTATATAGTATTATGGTCCACTTCACAGCCCCCTACATAGTATGATGGTCCCTTCAACACCCTCATATATTATAATGGTCCACCTCATAGCCCCCATATAGTATGATGGTACCAGCAACAACACCCCATATAGTGTGATGGTTCACCTCACAGTCCCCACACAGTATGATGGTCCCACCAATAGTACACTATATATAGTATGGTGGTCCGTCCCACAGCTCCTTATATGCTATGATGGTCCAACTCACAGCACCCTATATAGTGTGATGGTACTCCCCCCAGCACCCCATATAGTATGATGGTTCACCTCACAGTCCCCACACAGTATGATGGTCCCCCCAACAGTACACTATATATTATGGTGGTCCACCCCACAACCCCTTATATACTATGATGGTCCAACTCACAGTGCCATATATACTGTGATGGTACCCCACAGTCCCCCAAAAATAAAAAAAAACATACTCACCTAATCCAGAATCCTCATCATCTGCAGCATCTGTCTCCTCTTCTATCCATTCTCGCAGTAGATGCTGGCGGTGCAGTGCAGTGATGTCATTGCACCACTGACGTCCCCTGCTTAGTGCAGGCCTCCAGCAGCAGAGAGACGGAAGGGACGTCCACAGCCTGCTTGGGTTAGTGACAGAGCCAGCACCTTTGTGTTCCGTCACAACTGTTAACGGCATGCGTGTCTTGAGGACACAGATTCTGTTAACAACATAGCAGAAAAGGCGGCCCATGACCAGACAGGCCCTTCTGGCATTTGCCAGATTTGCCAGATGGCCAGTCCGGCCCTCCGCTGAATCCTTCTGAGGTCTACGTGCAAACAGGAAGTCAATTTTCTCTGCACCAGTCATGCGTCACTGCAAAGTCTATGACAGGGTGAGGAGGGAGCCACTGGATCAGGAGTTGAAGAGGGGAATAAGTCATATAGGGACCATAGACTTCCTGTGTCTAGATAGAGCAGAGAAAAGAGAATTATTAAAGGGGTTGTTCACTTCTGGGATAACCCATTCTTGATCTAAATGTGTGGCCCTAACAAAATGAAAAACCTATATTCACCTCCCGTGCTGGTGCCATTCCAGCAATGTCAGCACTTGCGGTCCCAGGGCTATCATGCGGCTGTTGTGACATGTGACGCCGATTCCCAATCAGTGCCGGCATCACTGTCTCCACCTTTCCGACAAATTGAACAGGAAGAGGAAGTCCAGGCTGCGGCTGCTCTCACTTCCTCTTCATGTTCAATTTGTCCGAAGGCAGAGACATTGACCCCAGCGATAATTGGGCAGTGGGGTCACATGTTAAAACAGCCCAGAAGCCCCGTGGAGATTATTTATTTATTTTTATTTTTTTATGAATTCTTTATTTAAAGTATTTTTTAACAAACAAGGAAAACAAAAGAACATGACATCTTTTTTGTGACGTAAAATAAAGGTTACCATTTGCATAACAAGTTGTTATTTTATTTATTTTATCGGGGCCAAGCATGGGGTATGAGAGGGGGTTGTCCAAGTAGTGGCAAACTTTAACTGGGTAGAATGGGAAAATGAGAAATTGTAAGTACACAATTATTATGTACTAGATGGCAGCCCGATTCTAAAGAATCGGGAGTCTAGAATCCATATATACTTTATTTATTCAAATGTAAGAATAATACAATTAATAAATAATAGTAAGAAAGAACAAAAAATGGCTGCACTCACCAGCTCTTGACAATTCTTGACAGTACGGCACATTTCTGATTGGTCGCTCGCGGCAGGCGGCAACCAATCAGAAAAGTGCCGCGCACCACGAAGGCATATATCTTTGTCCACCCTGAGCGGGTGTAGGACGCTGGTGACGTCACTTATCTCCGGACATTATCTCCGGACAAAGCCACGGAAGTTGGCACAAATTGCCGGAAGTAGTATTCTAGGCAATTATATATTAGATTTTAATGTTATCAGTGTTTACCTTTGAACGTTTATATTGTATTGTCCTGTCACCAGCCATGTGTACGATTATCGGCCGAAAGCCTCTCTGGAACCAATAATCACCCCATGTAAAGGTATCTTTATAAGTTAAAGATTCAGAATACTATGACTTTTATCATATCCTGAACAGTCAAGTTTTTTATGAACCGTTAAGGTTTTCTGGTTGAAGTAAAAAAAACTCTGAGTGTTTACAGTTTGAAACCATAAACTGTTGAAAAATTATGTCATTCTTGAGTATATCACTCAATGGTGCTCATAAACGTGTCAAATTTGATCTATAATATACTTTAATATACGTTACTTTAATCTTTAATATACTTAAGAACAGGGCCCCAGACATCACACAGGGGGTCTGAAACACCGCACAGTGGTCCAAAATATCGCTGTGCTCTGCCTGGGGCCCCATATGCTGCCTGGGGCCCCTGTGCTCTGCCTGGGGCCCCATATGCTGCCTGGGGCCCCTGTGCTCTGCCTGGGGCCCCATATGCCGCCTGGGGCCCCTGTGCTCTGCCTGGGGCCCCATAGGCTGCCTGGGGGCCCTGTGCTCTACCTGGGACCACTGTGCTCTGCCTGGGGCCCCATATGCTGCCTGGGGCCCCTGTGCTCTGCCTGGGGCCCCATGTTCTGCCTGGGGCCACTGTGCTCTGCCTGGGGCCCCATAGGCTGCCTGGGGCCCCTGTGCTCTGCCTGGGACCACTGTGCTCTGCCTGGGGCCCCATATGCTGCCTGGGGCCCCTGTGCTCTGCCTGGGGCCACTGTGCTCTGCCTGGGGCCCCATATGCTACCTGGGGCCCCTGTGCTCTGCCTGGGGCCCCATATGCTGCCTGGGGCCCCTGTGCTCTGTCTGGGGCCCCTGTGCTCTGCCTGGGGCCCCATGTTCTGCCTGGGGCCCCTGTGCTCTTCCTGGGGCCACTGTGCTCTGCCTGGGGCCTCATGTTCTGCCTGGGGCCACTGTGCTCTGCCTGGGGCCCCATAAGCTGCCTGGGGCCCCTGTGCTCTGCCTGGGACCACTGTGCTCTGCCTGGGGCCCCATATGCTGCCTGGGGACCCTGTGCTCTGCCTGGGGCCACTGTGCTCTGCCTGGGGCCCCATATGCTGCCTGGGGCCACTGTGCTCTGCCTGGGGCCCCATATGCTGCCTGGGGCCCCTGTGCTCTGCCTGGGGCCCCATATGCTGCCTGGGGCCCCTGTGCTCTGCCTGGGGCCCCTGTGCTCTGCCTGGGGCCCCATGTTCTGCCTGGAGCCCCTGTGCTCTGCCTGGGGCCCCATATGCTGCCTGGGGCCCCTGTGCTCTGCCTGGGGCCCCATATGCTGCCTGGGGCCCCTGTGCTCTGCCTGGGGCCCCATAGGCCGCCTGGGGCCCCTGTGCTCTGCCTGGGGCCCCATAGGCTGCCTGGGGGCCCTGTGCTCTACCTGGGACCACTGTGCTCTGCCCGGGGCCCCATATGCTGCCTGGGGCCCCTGTGCTCTGCCTGGGGCCCCATGTTCTGCCTTGGGCCACTGTGCTCTGCCTGGGGCCCCATAGGCTGCCTGGGGCCCCTGTGCTCTGCCTGGGACCACTGTGCTCTGCCTGGGGCCCCATATGCTGCCTGGGGCCCCTGTGCTCTGCCTGGGGCCACTGTGCTCTGCCTGGGGCCCCATATGCTGCCTGGGGCCCCTGTGCTCTGCCTGGGGCCCCATATGCTGCCTGGGGCCCCTGTGCTCTGTCTGGGGCCCCTGTGCTCTGCCTGGGGCCCCATGTTCTGCCTGGGGCCCCTGTGCTCTTCCTGGGGCCACTGTGCTCTGCCTGGGGCCTCATGTTCTGCCTGGGGCCACTGTGCTCTGCCTGGGGCCCCATAAGCTGCCTGGGGCCCCTGTGCTCTGCCTGGGACCACTGTGCTCTGCCTGGGGCCCCATATGCTGCCTGGGGCCCCTGTGCTCTGCCTGGGGCCACTGTGCTCTGCCTGGGGCCCCATATGCTGCCTGGGGCCACTGTGCTCTGCCTGGGGCCCCATATGCTGCCTGGGGCCCCTGTGCTCTGCCTGGGGCCCCATATGCTGCCTGGGGCCCCTGTGCTCTGCCTGGGGCCCCTGTGCTCTGCCTGGGGCCCCATGTTCTGCCTGGAGCCCCTGTGCTCTGCCTGGGGCCCCATATGCTGCCTGGGGCCCCTGTGCTCTGCCTGGGGCCCCATAGGCTGCCTGGGGCCCCTGTGCTCTGCCTGGGGCCCCATAGGCTGCCTGGGGGCCCTGTGCTCTACCTGGGACCACTGTGCTCTGCCCGGGGCCCCATATGCTGCCTGGGGCCCCTGTGCTCTGCCTGGGGCCCCATGTTCTGCCTGGGGCCACTGTGCTCTGCCTGGGGCCCCATAGGCTGCCTGGGGCCCCTGTGCTCTGCCTGGGACCACTGTGCTCTGCCTGGGGCCCCATATGCTGCCTGGGGCCCCTGTGCTCTGCCTGGGGCCACTGTGCTCTGCCTGGGGCCCCATATGCTGCCTGGGGCCCCTGTGCTCTGCCTGGGGCCCCATATGCTGCCTGGGGCCCCTGTGCTCTGTCTGGGGCCCCTGTGCTCTGCCTGGGGCCCCATGTTCTGCCTGGGGCCCCTGTGCTCTTCCTGGGGCCACTGTGCTCTGCCTGGGGCCTCATGTTCTGCCTGGGGCCACTGTGCTCTGCCTGGGGCCCCATAAGCTGCCTGGGGCCCCTGTGCTCTGCCTGGGACCACTGTGCTCTGCCTGGGGCCCCATATGCTGCCTGGGGCCCCTGTGCTCTGCCTGGGGCCACTGTGCTCTGCCTGGGGCCCCATATGCTGCCTGGGGCCACTGTGCTCTGCCTGGGGCCCCATATGCTGCCTGGGGCCCCTGTGCTCTGCCTGGGGCCCCATATGCTGCCTGGGGCCCCTGTGCTCTGCCTGGGGCCCCTGTGCTCTGCCTGGGGCCCCATGTTCTGCCTGGGGCCCCTGTGCTCTGCCTGGGGCCTCTGTGCTCTGCCTGGGGCCCCATATGCTGCCTGGGGCCCCTGTACTCTGCCTGGGGCCCCATATGCTGCCTGGGGCCCCTGTGCTCTGCCTGGGGCCCCTGTGCTCTGCCTGGGGCCCCATATGCTGCCTGGGGCCCCTGTGCTCTGCCTGGGGCCACTGTGCTCTGCCTGGGGCCCCATATGCTGCCTGGGGCCCCTGTGCTCTGCCTGGGGCCCCATATGCTGCCTGGGGCCCCTGTGCGCTGCCTGGGGCCCCATAGGCTGCCTGGGGCCCCTGTGCTCTACCTGGCACCACTGTGCTCTGCCTGGGGCCCCATATGCTGCCTGGGGCCCCTGTGCTCTGCCTGGTGCCCCTGTGCTCTGCCTGGGGCCCCATGTTCTGCCTGGGGCCACTGTGCTCTGCCTGTGGCCCCATAGGCTGCCTGGGGCCCCTGTGCTCTGCCTGGGACCACTGTGCTCTGCCTGGGGCCCCATATGCTGCCTGGGGCCCCTGTGCTCTGCCTGGGGCCACTGTGCTCTGCCTGGGGCCCCATATGCTGCCTGGGGCCCCTGTGCTCTGCCTGGGGCCCCATGTTCTGCCTGGGGCCCCTGTGCTCTTCCTGGGGCCACTGTGCTCTGCCTGGGGCCCCATGTTCTGCCTGGGTCCACTGTGCTCTGTTTGGGGCCCCATAGGCTGCCTGGGGCCCCTGTGCTCTGCCTGGGACCACTGTGCTCTGCCTGAGGCCCCATATGCTGCCTGGGGCCCCTGTGCTCTGCCTGGGGCCCCATATGCTGCCTGGGGCCCCTGTGCTCTGCCTGGGTGTAGGACACTGGTGACGTCACTTATCTCCGGACATTAGCTCCGGACATTAGCTCCGGACATTATCTCCGGACATTATCTCCGGACATTATCTCCGGACAAAGCCACGGAAGTTGGCACAAATTGCAGGAAGTAGTATTCTAGGCAATTATACATTAGATGGGCATTTCCTGAAGGAAATACATGGTGCTTGAACAGCGCTACCAGCTTTACAGCAGCACTTTTCACACACGGGACTGGGGGGCGCGCTTACTTTTGCACCCGGGGCCGGGGGCGCGCTTACTTTTGCACCCGGGGGCGCACTTACTTTTGCACCCGGAGGCGCACTTACTTTTGCACCCGGGGGCGCACTTACTTTTGCACCCGGGGGCGCACTTACTTTTGCACCCGGGGGCGCACTTACTGTTGCACCCAGGGGCGCACTTACTTTTGCACCCGGGGGCGCACTTACTTTTGCACCCGGGGGCGCACTTACTTTTGCACCCGGGGGCGCACTTACTTTTGGGGCCGCACTTACTTTTGGTGGGCGGGGCTCCTCGGCCTCCGATTTGGTTGGTGGGGCCCCTCGTCCTCCGATTTGGTGGGCAGGGACCCTCGGCCTCCGATTTGGTGGGCGGGGCCCCTCGGCCTCCGATTTGGTGGGCGGGGACCCTCGGCCTCCGATTTGGTGGGCGGGGCCCCTCGGCCTCCGATTTGGTGGGCGGGGCCCCTCGGCCTCCGATTTGGTGGGCGGGGCCCCTCGGCCTCCGATTTGGTTGGCGGGGCCCCTCGGCCTCCGATTTGGTGGGCAGGGACCCTCGGCCTCCGATTTGGTGGGCGGGGCCCCTTGGCCTCCAATTTGGTTGGTGGGGCCCCTCGGCCTCCAATTTGGTGGGCGGGGCCCCTCGGCCTCCGATTTGGTGGGCGGGGACCCTCGGCCTCCGATTTGGTGGGCGGGGACCCTCGGCCTCCGATTTGGTGGGCGGGGACCCTCGGCCTCCGATTTGGTGGGCAGGGACCCTCGGCCTCCGATTTGGTGGGCGGGGACCCTCGGCCTCCGATTTGGTGGGTGGGGACCCTCGGCCTCCGATTTGGTGGGCGGGGCCCCTCGGCCTCCGATGTGGTGGGCGGGGCCCCTCGGCCTCCGCTTTGGTGGGCGGGGCCGGGCCCCTCAGCCTCTGCTTTGGTGGGCGGGGCCGCTCGGCCTTCGATTTGGTGGGCGGGGCTCCTCGGCCTCCGATTTGGTTGGCGGGGCCCCTCGGCCTCCGATTTGGTTGGCGGGGCCCCTCGGCCTCCGATTTGGTGGGCGGGGACTCTCGGCCTCCGATTTGGTGGGTGGGGACCCTCGGCCTCCGATTTGGTGGGTGGGGACCCTCGGCCTCCGATTTGGTGGGCGGGGACCCTCGGCCTCCGATTTGGTGGTCGGGGACCCTCGGCCTCTGCTTTGGTGGGCGGGGCCCCTCGGCCTCCGATTTGGTGGGCGGGGTCCCTCTGCCTCCGATTTGGTGTGCGGGGACCCTCGGCCTCCGCTTTGGTGGGCGGGGCCCCTCGGCCTTCGATTTGGTGGGCGGGGCCCCTCGGCCTCCGATTTGGTTGGTGTGGACCCTCGGCCTCCGATTTGGTGGGCGGGGACCCTCGGCCTCCGATTTGGTGGGCGGGGACCCTCGGCCTCCGATTTGGTGGGCGGGGACCCTCGGCCTCCGATTTGGTGGGCGGGGCCCATCGGCCTCCGATGTGGTGGGCGGGGCCCTTCGGCCTCCGATTTGGTGGGCGGGGACTCCCGGCCTCCGATTTGGTGGGTGGGGCCCCTCGGCCTCCGATTTGGTGGGCGGGGACCCTCGGCCTCCGATTTGGTGGGCGGGGACCCTCGGCCTCCGATTTGGTAGGCGGGGCCCCTCGGCCTCCGATTTGGTGGGCGGGGACCCTCGGCCTCCAATTTGGTGGGCGGGGACCCTCGGCCTCCGATTTGGTGGGCGGGGACCCTCGGCCTCCGATTTGGTGGGCGGGGCCCCTCGGCCTCCGATTTGGTGGGCGGGGCCCCTCGGCCTCCGATGTGGTGGTCGGGGCCCCTCGGCCTCCGCTTTGGTGGGCGGGACCGGGCCCCTCGGCCTCCGCTTTGGTGGGCGGGGCCGCTCGGCCTTCGATTTGTTGGGCGGGGCTCCTCGGCCTCCGATTTGGTTGGCGGGGCCCCTTATCCTCCGATTTGGTGGGCGGGGACTCTCGGCCTCCGATTTGGTGGGCGGGGACCCTCGGCCTCCGATTTGGTGGGCGGGGCCCCTCGGCCTCCGATTTGGTTGGCGGGGCCCCTCGGCCTCCGATTTGGTGGGCGGGGACCCTCGGCCTCCGATTTGGTGGGCGGGTCCCCTCGGCCTCCGATTTGGTTGGCGGGGACCCTCGGCCTCCGATTTGGTGGGCGGGGACCCTCGGCCTCCGATTTGGTGGGCGGGGACCCTCAGCCTCCAATTTGGTGGGCGGGGACCCTCGGCCTCCGATTTGGTGGGCGGGGACCCTCGGCCTCCGATTTGGTGGGCGGGGACCCTCGGCCTCCGATTTGGTGGGCGGGGACCCTCGGCCTCCGATGTGGTGGGCGGGGCCCCTCGGCCTCCGCTTTGGTGGGCGGGGCCAGGCCCCTCGGCTTCCGCTTTGGTGGGCGGGGCCGCTCGGCCTTCGATTTGGTGGGCGGGGCTCCTTGGCCTCCGATTTGGTTGGCGAAGCCCCTCGGCCTTCGATTTGGTTGGCGAAGCCCCTCGGCCTCCGATTTGGTTGGCGGGGCCCCTCGGCCTCCGATTTGGTGGGCGGGGACTCTCGGCCTCCGATTTGGTGGGCGGGGACCCTCGGCCTCTGATTTGGTGGGTGGGGACCCTCGGCCTCCGATTTGGTGGGCAGGGACCCTCGGCCTCCGATTTGGTGGTCGGGGACCCTCGGCCTCCGCTTTGGTGGGCGGGGCCCCTCGGCCTCCGATTTGGTGGGCGCGGTCCCTCTGCCTCCGATTTGGTGTGCGGGGACCCTCGGCCTCCGCTTTCGTGGGCGGGGCCCCTCGACCTTCGATTTGGTGGGCGGGGCTCCTCGGCCTCCGATTTGGTTGGTGGGGCCCCTCGGCCTCCGATGTGGTGGGCGGGGCCCCTCGGCCTCCGATTTGGAGGGCGGGGACCCCCGGTT
Organism: Ranitomeya variabilis; assembly: GCF_051348905.1. NCBI lineage: Eukaryota > Metazoa > Chordata > Amphibia > Anura > Dendrobatidae > Ranitomeya > Ranitomeya variabilis. Next base: position 198,902,414 of record NC_135233.1, read on the forward strand.
TCCGATTTGGTGGGCGGGGACCCTCGGCCTCCGATTTGGTGGGCGGGGACCCTCGGCCTCCGATTTGGTGGGCGGGGCCCCTCGGCCTCCGATTTGGTGGGCGGGGCCCCTCGGCCTCCGATTTGGTGGGCGGGGACCCTCGGCCTCCGATTTGGTGGGCGGGGACCCTCGGCCTCCGATTTGGTGGGCGGGGACCCTCGGCCTCCGATTTGGTGGGCGGGGCCCCTCGGCCTCCGATATGGTGGTTGGGGCCCCTCGGCCTCCGCTTTGGTGGGCGGGGCCGGGCCCCTCGGCCTCCGCTTTGGTGGGCGGGGCCCCTCGGCCTCCGATTTGGTGGGCGCGGTCCCTCTGCCTCCGATTTGGTGTGCGGGGACCCTCGGCCTCCGCTTTCGTGGGCGGGGCCCCTCGACCTTCGATTTGGTGGGCGGGGCTCCTCGGCCTCCGATTTGGTTGGTGGGGCCCCTCGGCCTCCGATGTGGTGGGCGGGGCCCCTCGGCCTCCGATTTGGAGGGCGGGGACCCCCGGTTTCCGATTTGGTGGGCGGGGACCCTCGGCCTCCGATTTGGTGGGCGGGGACCCTCGGCCTCCGATTTGGTGGGCGGGGCCCCTCGGCCTCCGATTTGGTGGGCGGGGCCCCTCGGCCTCCGATTTGGTGGGCGGGGACCCTCGGCCTCCGATTTGGTGGGCGGGGACCCTCGGCCTCCGATTTGGTGGGCGGGGACCCTCGGCCTCCGATTTGGTGGGCGGGGCCCCTCGGCCTCCGATATGGTGGTTGGGGCCCCTCGGCCTCCGCTTTGGTGGGCGGGGCCGGGCCCCTCGGCCTCCGCTTTGGTGGGTGGGGCCGCTCGGCCTTCGATTTGGTGGGCGGGGCTCCTCGGCCTCCGATTTGGTTGGCGGGGCCGCTCGGCCTCCGATTTGGTGTGTGCTCTGCCTGGGGCCACTGTGCTCTGCCTGGGGCCCCATATGCTGCCTGGGGCCCCTGTGCTCTGCCTTGGGCCCCATTTTCTGCCTGGGGCCCCTGTGCTCTGCCTGGGGCCACTGTGCTCTGCCTGGGTGTAGGACGCTGGTGACGTCACTTATCTCCGGACATTAGCTCCGGACATTAGCTCCGGACATTAGCTCCGGACAATAGCTCCGGACATTATCGCCGGACATTAGCTCAGGACAAAGCCACGGAAGTTGGCACAAATTGCAGGAAGTAGTATTCTAGGCAATTATATATTAGACTAGACTGTGGCCCGATTCTAATGCATCGGGTATTCTAGAATATGCATGTCCCCGTAGTATATGGACAATGATGATTCCAGAATTCGCGGCAGACTGTGCCCGTCGCTGATTGGTCGAGGCAACCTTTATGACATCATCGTCGCCATGGCAACCATTATGACATCTACGTCGATACTGTGCCCGTCGCTGATTGGTCGAGGCGAATTCGCGGCAGACTGTGCCCGTCGCTGATTGGTCGAGGCAACCTTTATGACATCATCGTCGCCATGCTGTGCCCGTCGCTGATTGGTCGAGGCCGCCAGGCCCGTAGTATATGGACAATGATGATTCCAGAATTCGCGGCAGACTGTGCCCGTCGCTGATTGGTCGAGGCAACCTTTATGACATCATCGTCGCCATGGCAACCATTATGACATCTACGTCGATACTGTGCCCGTCGCTGATTGGTCGAGGCCTGGGGGCCTCGACCAATCAGAGACGCGGGATTTCCATTATGACATTATCGTCGCCATGCTGTGCCCGTCGCTGATTGGTTGAGGCCTGGCGGCCTCGACCAATCAGAGACGCGGGATTTCCAGGACAGACAGACAGACGGAAAAGCCCTTAGCCAATTATATATATAGATACTGTAGCTATAGTATGTTATGATGATTTTAAATATGCTAAGAGGATAAAATCTTTGATAGGAGGAGGAGGGCTTCTTTAAATAATGACATGCTTTATTAAACAAAACATATGTCTGGTATATAAAACATGTAAAATCATTAATGGTTATACATTACATTAGATTATATACAGTAAATGGTATTTTTTTGTTGATCTATTCAAACACGGACCCCCACTGTTCATATTCAGTCAATTCCCATTACTTACATAATGCAATTTTCTGCAGCACTTTACGCAGTTTGCTGTATTCACTCATATCAGTCTCTGTCTTCACTTGAGATTATAATTGCCTTATTACAGCACTTACGTGAAATATCATTTTTTTTTTTAAATTGGAGGAAAATAGAGTAAATATCTGACCAATATAGATACAGGAACAACTTTTTAAAGGGAACCTGTCACTTGATTCTTGCTGCCTCTCAAACCACGGGCAGCAGGAATCAGAGTTTGACTGCACGATTTTATCCAGATTTTTAATCTGGGTTTCAGAGAAAATGTAGTATCAAATCTATCAAAGGACCTTAAATATCAAAGGGAGCACTCCATAGTGTAAAACCAAAGGGCAAGATGAAGGTTAGGCCTCTTTCACACATCAGTGTCCCGCTACGCGAGGTGACAGTTTTCACACGTACCAGAGACACTTACACACCGCACATGTCAGTGTGTGTCCATGGACTGTATTTTTAAGATGCAGCACGTGCCACAAAACTTCCTGCAAACGTGCACACTGATGATACAAGGATGACATTCGTGCGTCATCAGTGTGACACGTACCGGCACCTGAGAATCAGCGGTACTATTCACGCTGCTCCCCGGTGCCTGGGCCTGAAGACAGCTCTCATCATTCTCAAGGGACAATGACGCAAGCTGTCTTCAGCTCCCGGCACCGGTAAGCAGTGAGAACAGTACCGCCGATTCCCAGGCAACAATACGTGTGATCCTGATGCGGCACCCTGCACCATGAAAAATGAAGTGCAATATATATATATATATATATATATATATATATATATATATATATATATATATACATAATATATTATTTATTGGTCAATATTTTGTCCAAGATATGCAAGCCCGCAACGTGTGTCAAGGGTCCTCACACTTGCGTGTCCTAACACTAAACTTAATAGCAAAGCCACAAAGAGAGTACTAAAAATCCTGCAAAAATTTAACAGGTGGCGCTATAGAGTTAAGTCCTCTTTTACTCTGAAGAGGCAATTTGCATATTTAATTTCCCAGAGGAGCATTGCATGGCAAATAAGCCTCCTTACCTTGACAAGCCAGCTGGTATGTCACTCTCCATAAGGAGAAACGATACCCCTTAGACCCCAGTCCAGAGTCTCTCCCCTAGCCAAATCAGTTCTCATGCTTCGCACTGACGAGGGCCAACAGCCCGAAACACCGTGTCTGCGAATTGAGATACTGATTTGGCTTTTATCCTAAGTCATATTGCAAGACTCGTTAAAGGGTTGATTGTGACTTGTAGGATCGCTACTTCCAACAGATGGCGCTATAGAGTTAAGTCCTCTTTTTCTCTGAAGAGGCAATTTGCATGCAAAAATGTAAGAATTTATACAGTAAAAAAGGGGCAGCAGTGCTTACCTACCCAGGTCTCAGAACTAATGCACTCTTTTGTGGCTGTGCTATTAAGTTTAGTGTTAGGACTTGCAAGTGTGAGGACACGACGCGGGTTGCGAGCTTGCATATCTTGGCCAAAATACCAACCAATACCTCAAATACTATGTGTATCTATATTTTTTGCACTTCAATTTTTCAGAGTGTAGCCAGGCCCAGCATTTTTGGTCTTGTAAACAACGTTGTCTGTTCTCATGGAGTGCACTTAGATAATGCTGGGCAGGCCGCCTGATCTAATAGTATGGGCGACACTAATAGGCTTTAAGCCAGACACTGTGCATTACCTGTGTGTGACCAGCGCCCTATACAAGCCACTGTTGTGCAATCAAATATTAAGCAACCACCCCCTCCATGAGTTGGTAGGTTGTGAGTGGTTGTCTCATCAGTATATTGCATCTGTGTTGCCACCATCGTTACATGGGTTTGCTGCATCCTGAGAGTGCACTAGTTCTGAACTTCTGACTCCTGGGCAGGTGAAGACTGCTGCCCCTTTTTTGCTGTACTAATTCCCACAGTCTGCTATCAGTGTTGTCTGAGTGTGATGATACCCCACACATGGTCAAAAAGTTCTGTTTGGACACATGGCAGGGCTCGGAAAGATAGAAATGACATTCGGTAATTGGAATGTAAATTTTGCTGGAATAGATTGCAGATGCCATGCCTCATTTATCAAGCTCCTGAGGTACCAAAACAGCAGAAGCCTCCACAAGTGACCCCATTTTTGAAACTAGACCCCTCTAGGAATTCTTCTACGAGCATTTTTAACATATAGGTGATTCAAGAAACTTTATACCATTTAGATGTGAAAACAAAAAATACTGTTTTAGCACCAAATTTATAATTTCCACAAGGGTTAATAGAAGAAAATGGACCTCGAATTTGTTATGCAATTTTTAATGAATGTGGCAGCACCCCATATTTGGTGGTACACTACTGTTTGAGCACATGGCAGGGATCGAATAGGAAGGAGCGCTACTTGGCTTTTAGAACACAGATTCCATTTGAATAGATTATGGGCTCCATGAGCCGAGCCCCTGAGGTGCTAGAGCAGCAGAAATTCCCCCCCAGGTGACCCCCATTTTGGAAGCTTCACTGGCTAAGGAATTCATCTAGTGAATATTTTGTAAGCATAGGTGCCTCACAGAATTTTAGAACATTGGGATGTGGAAATATAACATTTTAGTGGTAAAAATATAATTTTTTTGACAGCATATTTGTCAGTTACACGAGGGTTAATAGATAAAACTGGACCCCATAATTTATTGTGCAATGTCTCTCAAATGCGGTGATGCCTTATATTTCATCAGAAAGTACTGTTTGGCCAGACATCAGGGCTGAGTAGGAAGGAGCGTTATTTGGCTTTTGGATCACAGACTTTGCTAGAATAGTTTTTGGAGCTTCGAAGGTGCCAAAACAGCAGGAAACACCCCAAAAGTGACCTCATTGTAGAAATTACACCTCTCTACTTATTTATGTACAGCTGCAGCGTCTATTTTGTAAGATCCATGTCGTGCTGTTTTCTGAAGAATTGCAAATCTGTGTAGTGCCCCATATATTGTGCCCCCATACAGTGTAGTGCCCCATACATTGTGCCCCCATACAGTGTAGTGCCCCATACATTGTGCCCCCATACAGTGTAGTGCCCCATACATTGTGCCCCCTGTAATATGCATTAATTAAATCTTGTACCTTGTCTCTTTAAGAAAGATGAGATGTAGAGAATTGTGGGTAGTTACAGAGAGGAGGGGGAGAAGTTACTTTCACTTTGTCATGCATGCAGAGACAAGCTTATGCAACGTGCTAAAGAGAAATAAAGATAATGAAGATTTACTAGTGTGGATTACTTACAAAGTGTGGACACTACAACTGGCGACGAGGATGGGATGAAAATCTTCTGCTGCAGTGAGTACTAATCCCTATTTTACTGATCCACACGGCTGCACCACTGAAAAACTTCATCATGGCTGAATACTTACACAGTTTCCCACAGTTTGATATGACTGATGTCACTAATCTCTCCCATAACTGGAGAAAATGGTTAAGCAGATTTGAGAACTTTCTAGAAGCCATAGATATAAAAGAGGAGAAAAGAAAGAAAGCATTACTTTTACATTGTGCAGGCACAGGAGTCTATGATATCTACTGCACATTACCTGCATCTGAGACAGATACATACAGCGATTGCAGCAAAGCTCTCACTGATTACTTCAATCCCAAACAAAACATCAGATATGAGAGATACAAATTCAGAATTGCTAAGCAGCTTCCCGAAGAATCCATAGACACCTATGTCACACGACTGAGGGAGCTAGCACATGGATGTGCATTCACAGATATAGATGATGAAATCCTAACTCAGGTAATCGTCACCTGCTCATCTAACAAAATAAGGCGCAAAGCTCTGCAGCAAGATCTCTCTTTACATGAATTACTCAAAATAGCCCGTGCTACGGAAATAACAGATCATCAGGCTGCTACAATGGAGAATGGGGAAAAGTCACAGGTACATAATCTCGTGCATAAAAATACACAAGACAAGCAAACCCCGAAACAGAAAAAATGCTATAGATGTGGACAGGAGTTCCCTCACCGCCTGGACAGATGTCCAGCTATAGGACAGACATGCAATAAGTGTGGAAAAGGGAACCATTTGGCAGCTGTCTGCAGATCAGCACAATACAAGCCTTCTCTGCCCATGACACGGCCTGCAGATGTAAAAATGGTAAATCAGGATACAGAAGAAGCATCTGGAGCAGAAAACTACGTGTTCACCACCTCTGCCACTGGCTCTGTACAGTCCCCCTGTATCACACTCCCAATCTGCGACACCAATATCACGTTTACAATAGATACGGGAGCGTCAGTGGACATCATAGACAGCACTACCTATGAGCAATTGAAGACAAAGCCAGTTTTGCAGCAAGAACATACTAAAATCTTCCCATATGGATCTAAAATACCTCTAACTACCAGAGGGCAGTTTGATGTTGAACTGAGCTATAAAGACAATAAGCAGAAAACTACCTTTCATGCGTTACAAGGATCAGGAGGCTGTCTTCTCAGCTATCACACTGCCTTGAAGCTAGGTCTCATCCAAATTATCCATACCATAACTGATCCTGCGGACATGGATATACAAACCATGGTGAATAATTTTCCCTCCCTATTTAGTGGCTTGGGGAAACTAAAAGACTCTCAAGTACATCTTCATGTGGACGATAGTGTTCGCCCAGTGGCCCAGTCACATAGGCGCATTCCATTTCACCTGAGAAGGAAAGTAGAAAAAGAACTCCAATTCCTCATGGACGAGGACGTTATCAAAACCGTTACTGGGCCCACTCCCTGGGTCTCACCACTGGTGGTAGTTCCTAAACCAAAGGCTCCTGACCAGGTGAGATTGTGTGTTGACATGCGCCTACCCAACACTGCCATTCAGAGAGAAAGACATATCTCACCCACAATTGATGACATCATTCATGTGTTAAATGGAGCGACCGTCTTTTCAAAACTCGATCTCAATAAGGGCTATCACCAGTTAGAGCTGAGTCCAGAATCCAGATATTTGACAACATTTTCCACACATGTGGGCCTCAGAAGATATAAAAGATTGACTTTTGGGGTCTGCTCTGCAGCGGAAATTTTTCAGGATGCAATAAGGGGCGTTATTCAGAACATTCCAAATGCCTTTAATTACAGTGATGACATACTGGTGTTTGGCAAAACTCAAGCTGAACACAATCGTGCTCTATATGCCGTCTTTGAATGCCTCCTCTCTGCTGGACTCACCTTAAACAAGGAAAAATGTGAATTTGATAAAAATTCATTAGAGTTTTACGGTCATATTTTTTCGGCAAAAGGGGTACAACCTGATCCCAAGAAAGTGGAATCCATTAAATCAGCCTCAATTCCACAAGATGCCAGTGAAGTACGCTCGTTTCTTGGAATGACCAGTTATTGTGCTAGATACATTCCAAACTTCTCAACAATTAACAGTCCATTAAGGGAACTTACAAAACAGAGTTGTGTTTTTCAATGGTCTCCAGACTGTCAAAATGCATTTGAAACAATTAAAACTGAACTTTGCTCAACAACCACAATGGCCTATTTTGATCCAGCTCTCCAAACTGAGCTAATTGTGGACGCCAGTCCCGTGGGGCTGGGTGCCATCTTAGCACAATATAAAGATAACAATCAAAATCCTCAGATTATTTCTTATGCAAGTAAAAGCTTAACAAGCACGGAACGGAAATATTCACAACCTGAAAAAGAAAGCTTGGCAGTTGTCTGGGGATGCGAACATTTTCACTTATTTCTGTATGGAGCTCCCTTCACTGTTGTCACAGATCATCAAGCACTCCTTACGATCTTTGGAAATCCCAGAGCTAAAATGCCTGCACACATAGAACGGTGGGGTCTACGTCTACAGGACTACAACTACAAAATTGTCCACAAGCCTGGAAAATTCAGCAATCCCGCTGACTATCTGTCAAGACATCCGATGACTGATGATCTACCTGAGCATTCCGCCATTGAAGAATACATATGCTTCATTACAGCCCATGCAGTACCAAAAGCTCTTTCCATTGATCACTTTGTGAACGCCACAACAAGTGACAAGACACTACGTGCTTTAATACAAATCATCCGAAATCGAAGGTGGCATGAAATTCAAAGAGAAAAATTTCCCGATCCTGAGATTGATCTGACAGAATTAAAACTATTCTCAAGTGTACGGTATGAACTATCTGTCACTGAGGAATGCCTCATCCTTCGAGGTACCAAATTGGTTGTACCTAAGGGTACCGTCACACATTGAAATTTTCATCGCTGCGACGGCACGATCCGTGACGTCGCAGCGATCGTATGAATATCGCTCCAGCGTCGTAGACTGCGGTCACACGTTGCAATCACGGCGCTGGAGCGATGCCGAAGTCCCCGGGTAACCAGGGTAAACATCGGGTAACTAAGCGCAGGGCCGCGCTTAGTAACCCGATGTTTACCCTGGTTACCAGCGTAAACGTAAAAAAACAAACAGTACATACTCACCCGTCGGTGTCCTTCAGGTCCCTTGCCGTCTGCTTCCTGCTCTGAGTGCAGCCGTACACTGAGAGCAGAGCGCAGCACCGCTGTGATCTGCTCTCACTTTCCGGCCGGCACTCAGAGCAGGAAGCAGACGGCAAGGGACCTGAAGGACACCGACGGGTGAGCATGTACGGTTTGTTTTTTTACGTTTACGCTTGTAACCAGGGTAAACATCGGGTTACTAAGCGCGGCCCTGCACTTAGTTACCCGATGTTTACCCTGGTTACAAGCGAAGACATCGCTGGATCGCTGTCACACACAACGATCCAGCGATGTCAGCGGGTGATCAAGCGACTAAAGAAAGTTCCATACGATCTGCTACGACGTACGATTCTCAGCAGGATCCCTGATCGCTGCTGCGTGTCAGACACTGCGATATCGTAACGATATCGCTAGAACGTCACGAATCGTAACGTCGTAGCGATGGAAATTTCAATGTGTGACGGTACCCTAAGACTCTGCGCAGCTTAGTAATACAGATAGCGCATGAAGGTCATCTGGGAACACCCCTCCTCACTTGTAAAGCGCCATGGAATAAATGGCGCTATAACAATAAATAATAATAATAATAATAATAATAATAATAATAATTGTTGGCACAAAGAAATTACTCAGAGAAAAAGTGTGGTTCCCAAACATGGATCAATTGGTGGAAGAGAAGGTTAAACACTGTTCCACCTGCCAAGTTATCACTCCATCATCACAGCTGGAGCCTTTACAAATGTCACCTCTACCCACTGCTGTCTGGGAGGAGGTGGCAGTCGATATATATGGACCGTTACCAAATGGCCAATACATTCTAGTAACAATTGACGAATATTCCAGATACCCTGTCATTTCTTTTATCTCTTCAACATCTGCTACTAGTGTGATACCAGAACTGGATAACATATTTTCAGCATATGGCATTCCAAGAGTGGTCAAAACGGACAATGGACCTCCATTCAATGGACACGTGTTCACACAATTTGCTGAATACTTGGGGTTCAGTCACAGAAAAATCACACCGTGCTGGCCGCAAGCAAATGGAATAGTCGAACGCTTCATGCGCACCATGGGGAAACGAATCAAGGCAGCTAGCCTGGAGCACACCCCACTGAAACAGTCATTGTACAAATTCATGCGCAATTACCGCAATACGCCACATTCTACTACCAATGCTGCTCCAGCGCATCTAATGTTTGGCAGAACTCTGCATATACGAATCCCTGACATAGTCAGTCGTCCTGTACCAAGTGACTCCTCTGTGCGCTTAGCAGACTCTTCCAACAAACAAACCATGAAACACTATGCAGACAGAAGGCGAAGGGCACAGCCAAATGCTATCAAAAGAGGTGACGTCGTTGTGGTGCGTCAGAGACCAACCAACAAGACTTCAGCTGCATATTGTCCCGCAAAATATAACGTTATTGACAAGAAAGGCAGCATGGTCACGGCTGAGAGGGATGGACACTCCATAACTCGAAACTCTTCACATTTCAAAATTATTCCTCAAAATAATGACAATGGACATTCTCTGGGGGAAGATTCAGCACTCAACAGTGGAGAGAATCACCAGGAGGCAACAAGTTCTTCATTAATGGACACCATCGCTGAACCCAGACGTTATCCATCAAGAGAGAGAAGGGCTCCATCCAGACTTATTGAAGAAGCGTGACTTCTTTTCTTTAACAGGGCAAAATGGACATACGTTTTCTTGGACATTTTTCTTGTTGCATCATTAGTTCATGTTATTTTATTTTAGTTTTATTCGTTTAAAAAAAAAAAAAAAAAAAAAAGGGGATGTTGTAATATGCATTAATTAAATCTTGTACCTTGTCTCTTTAAGAAAGATGAGATGTAGAGAATTGTGGGTAGTTACAGAGAGGAGGGGGAGAAGTTACTTTCACTTTGTCATGCATGCAGAGACAAGCTTATGCAACGTGCTAAAGAGAAATAAAGATAATGAAGATTTACTAGTGTGGATTACTTACAAAGTGTGGACACTACACCCCCATACAGTGTAGTTCCCCATACATTGTGCCCCCATACAGTGTAGTGCCCCATACAGTGTAGTGCCCCATACATTGTGCCCCCATACAGTGTAGTGCCCCATACATTGTGCCCCCATACAGTGTAGTGCCCCATACATTGTGCCCCCATACAGTGCCCCATACATTGTGCCCTCATACAGTGTAGTGCCCCATACATTGTGCCCAGCTTATACTTCTGGAGACATGTAGCCTGTAATATCCATCTTTTTAGGCATTCACAGAACTGTGGTCATCCACAATTGTGGGCTGAAAAGACACCTAAAATGATGAGACTCTGCCAGGACAGAGACCAGTCCCAATGGGCTTCTGCTGCCTCAAAAATGAGTTGTTTTGGATGGGTTTTGTCTGAATTGCAGTTTTGGGGATTTACAAGGAAAAAAAAGCGCTCAGCGGAGAGCACAGTATAAATGCCTTATGCCAATTTTTTGGAGGGACAATGAACAAATAGACAGCAGTACAAGAATAGTTCTTATTTTTACGCCATTCCTTGTGCGGTATAAGTTATTAGACAACTTTATTCTTCGAGTTGGTGTGATTTCAATGCTACCAGATTTAAATAATTTTTTTTATGTTTTATTTTATTTTGCTAGTATCACACACTAAAAATGCTTTCCTTTATGAAAATAATTGTTTATTTGCTGTCATATTCTGAGAGCTGTAAGTTTTATATTTTTTGGCGAACAGAGCTGTATGAGGGCTTTTTTGAAGATTTGAGTTGAAGATTTTTTTGTACCATTTTGGAGCAGATGCAAAACGAACAAAAAAACTGAAATTTGGTTATTGTTTTTCTTTTTTGCGAGGTTTACCATACGGTAAAAGTGATAAGTACAATGAATTCTTCAGGTCAGTACGATTACAGTGATACTAGATTTATATAGTTTTTTATGCTTTGCTACTTTTTTAGACTTTTTTAGACTAAAAATAATATTTTACAAAAATAATTTGTTTCTACATCACCACATTTTGAGAGCTGTAGGTTTTTATGTATTTTTTTAATATTTTTTTCCGAATGAGTCATATTAGGGCTTCTTTTTGCTCAAATTTTTGTGTGCAGTATGTTGAAAAAAAGACATTTTTGGCATGATTAGAGCCGGGCAAAGCACCAGAATTGGCACATCTAATAGATGCTCCTTTTCTGGGCAGCTGAGGGCTGCTATTTCTAGCCTGAGGGGGCTAATATCCATCGCTCTTTACCAGCCTGAGAATACCAGTCCCCAGCTGTCTGCTTTAGCAAAGCTGGTTTTCAAAAAATGGGGGAGACCCCATGCTGTTTTTTAAATTTAAATTAAATTGATTTAAATAATTTAAAAGAAACAGCATGGGGACCCCTCTATTTTTGATAACTAGCCTTGCTGACAGCTAAGGGTTGCAGCCCGCAGCTATCAGTTTTGCCTGGCTGGTTATGAAAAATACAAGGGAACCCACGCTGCTCTTTTTTAATTATTTATTTAGAGCACAGGTGTATAGATGAATACTCCAATCAGCCGCCACCTGCTCTCACTGCTCTTTGCGGCAGCAGGTGTAGGCTTTTTACCTCTGATCACAGCTGCACGGTCACCCTGTCATTTGACAGCATGAGAACCCCGACTCTCTGACCGGTTGTGATGATTTCACCGCCGATCAGAAGCAGTATTTGCTGTGGTGTCATGGACATGACAGCTCAACAAACATCCAGTGTTTGGGGGGTCGAATCCAAACAGTAATATGGCACCCCAGGGTCCTGGTCGTCACAGTGGTATTGCTTTCCTCCTGGGGAGAGTGATGCTATGTTTGGAGGCAAGGAAGGATAACGGCATCCAGGTACCACAAATATTCAACACATTCACACTCCAGGCCACCAGGGGGAGCTTTTGATCCTATTTACTAGGTGACTCCCCATATATATAACTGGTAGTCTGTAGGGAAAGTTAGTCAGTCCTTCAGGGAAGCTGTTCCTGGCAGAATCGAATTCCTGTCAGAAGACAGAGGAGAGGGTCCACAGAGCTGTGCATGCCCTAAGAGCTGTAGCTCTTAGAAAGAGACATTTTGAAGGCGAATTGTATTGCAGCGAGTGTGAAGGAAAGCAAAGCACAGCAGAGGATACCAGAAGGGGACCAGCCCCAAACAGGCTACCTCCTTCTGAGGCGCAGAACACCGGTAGCCGGAACACCAAGGTAGTAAGGACCTCTACACCTTACTTCAGAGGCGTGTCACAGCAAGGCACGGGAGCGCTGCTATAGAACCAGATAACACCAGATACCAAAAAACCACTGGGCTACCACCCACCTATAGTACACGAGCAGTGCTACAGCAATAGCCATTTCAGGGCACTGCAGGATATCTATTCCATACTCTGCATTCTAATTTTGACTTTGAAAAAGCATTGAAATGATTAAGGCTCTGGTAGAGCCGAAACATCTTGTTTATATCGCTTCTACTTTATATTTCTGTTTGCTCCCCAATATATTCTTTATTAATAAATACTTATAATCAATCAACACGGTATCATTAGAGTGTGCGGTGAAGTTATATTTACTAGTATTGGGATCATTTGATCCATTACACCGGCACCTCGCATTCCTGACCGAGTGCACGCTAACTTTATCTCCATTTTACCTCCCTGCTGACGTCAGACGCCGGCGCCGCTCGGCGCCCCGCGTTACCTGGGTGACGTACGCGTCATCAGGGGTGGATGTTATCCGGCGATGGCGGCTGCAGCACACGAGGTGGTGAAGTCATCATTGTCTCACCTCTACATATCAGGTCGCAGACGCGTTATTTATTGCTATGACAACACGGCGCGATTATGTAGTCATGACATCACTCCTTGAGTCTATGTGGTTATCACTGATGTTCTTCAGCTGCGGTACTGAGCAGTGATTGGTGGATGGTTGCTATTTTAAGAGCGTCACCTTCCCTCACTTGTTACCCCTTGAGAAAGGCGTACTTCGCCGAAACGTGCGTTGGGGTGGGTGCACGCTGTGGACCAGGAGTGATCTTGTGCCTGTGCAGGTAATTATGGTACATTGTTTACAGCATTAACCCTTAAGCTGATTCGGTGGTCAAATTGTATATTTGGGTATTGCTCCCTGCTATGGCTTAAACTACAGTAGTCCCTAGGGACCATAGTTTTTTATCTTCATTCCTCTGGTCCACATGCTTGTACCCCTGGCCGTTTCCTAGTGCACATTGTGTTCTGTGTGTTTTCATACTTCCCTCCCTGGCCTGTAATACCGTGTTTTATGTGATTGTAATAAAGTATTTATATTATCTTTCATTATACTTTGTTGGGAGTTTTTCGATCGCATGTTTTCTATGGTAGTTTAGTATTTTGACTAGCGATTATCCCACAGACATGTCTGTTATGGCCCATTTGATATAATTTATTATTTACTTTATTTTATTAAATTTTGGGCATTCTTCTCATGAAGCTGTGGTTCTTATGTTTTGTTGCTGTGTTTTGCACAGGTGTGCTATCCTTCAGGGATATGGACTTCCGAGCCAAAGATAAGACCTGGCTCGGTCAAATTGATCAGGTATTCGGCGCCAGTGGGGTGGATCCACAGGCACCAGTGGATCAAACAGTGGATAACCAGGCCCGTGAGATTGAGAGACTACTCATTAAAAGGACTAAGGTTTGGTGGAACCGCGTCTTTCTGGAGCGCTATATTTCGAATAAATTAATCCCGAGAGGCTTGAGGGTACGGGTCATCCCCGCTTTTCCGGTCGAGGATGAGGATTTTGTCACTAAATGGGAGGAGGCATGCGGCACATGTTCTCTTTCCCTCATGAAACTTTTGGTGGAATTAAATTCTAAGTCTATATCTAGTTTGGATACAATGATTGATGAGGCCGAATGCAATTTTAAAGTAATTTGCCCGACTGATAAAATAACAGGGTATGAATCCAAGATTGAGAAGAGTTTGGATATGTGTGTCAAGAAGATTCTTGATTCGCAGGCCTCTAAATTTCAGAGAGACACGAGAGATTTTACAACTAAAAATGTGTACCATTGGAGGAAGGCCAATCCTCACACTTCTCGATTAACAGATGCACCATCTGTGAGTTCACTATCTAACATCAGTGATTCATCTGAATGCTCCACCTCCTCAATGTTGACCCGTTCAGGACCCAGGAATAAAAGAACAAGGGATGATTTTCATCCGTATAAACGGGTGCAAAATAGATCACCTGAACGCAAAAAGAATTATAATCAGGTAATTAATCTTAGTTCTTATCCATTAACCGATACTGACTTGGCTCTGCTGGGTAGGGGTCTTACCTTCTCACCAAAATCCAGATTTGACATGTTTACGGCAATCAAGGATTTACACCTGTTTGCCAGGACATTGATTTTTAAAAAACATTTTTTTGATCCTCACCTGCAATCTTTGTTTCCCACAGAGAAGGAACAAATGACTTTGCAGGATCTTGAGGAACTGGCTTTGGAACATCAATTCGGGGAAGGAGGTAAGATCCCGGCATCCATCAGAGTCAAGTCTAAGAAGTTTCCACCTCTATCCACATGTGCAGCTATTGATTTATTTGTACAAGTTGTCACCAGGGAATTCAATAGTATTCCCAGAGGCGTGGGCAAAGATAATCTCACTCACACTGAACGCGAGAGATTGGAGGTCCTGCGGGAGCTTCCGGATGTAGTGCTGAAGCCAGCGGATAAAGGTGGCAATATAGTCATTTGGCCGAAGTCCTCCTATGAAAAGGAGGCTTTTCGCCAGTTAAATAATGGAATATGCTATAAACGTTTAACATTTAATCCATTGTCATCTTTTACTGACCAACTTAATAAGATCCTTAAAACGGCTGTAAGCAGGGAGGTCATTACCAAAGAGCTGGCTTCAGCGCTGCAAGTTGTGGAACCCACCATCTCCACTATGTACTTGTTACCCAAGATACACAAGAACCGGCAGGCTCCCCCGGGACGTCCAATCATCTCGGGTTCTGGTAACTATCTGGAGAGAGTTAACCTTTGGTTGGACTCTAAATTACAACCACTAGTTACTAGCCTTCCTTCATTTTTATTGGACACTGGGGAGTTCCTTAAGAGGGTGGATGGTCTCCATGTTGGGCCAGGAACCATTCTTGTAACAGGTGATGTTGAATCCCTGTATACTAATATCAAACATGAGGATGGCCTGGCCGCAACTAAATTTTATTTGGATATGTCAAATCTACCCATGGGGATCATCCACCTGATTATGGAACTTCTTCATTTTGCCCTGACACACAACTTTTTTACTTTTAAGGGGTCCTTCTTCCTGAAGCTCCAGGGTACTGCCATGGGAGCGGCTTTTGCCCCGGCTTACGCCAACTTGTTCCTGGGGCTGTGGGAGAGGGACCTCCCCCTGCCAGATCGGGGCTTCTCGATGGACCGTATCCCATTCTGGGTACGGTACATCGACGATATATTCCTGATCTGGCAGGGTAATCAAGTACAATTGGCTGCATATGTGGAGGAGATTAATTTGAATAATAAGAATATCCACATCACTTACCATCATGATGTGGATAGTATTGATTTCCTTGATGTGAAGATATGGAGGGATTCTGAGGATGTACTGCAGACCACCATTTTCAGGAAAGAGACTGCATCCAACATGTTGCTTCATGCCTCCTCTGCCCACCCCAAGCCTCTGATTAATTCTATTCCGATCGGACAGTTCCTGCGCCTTCGCAGGATTTGTTCTGATGATAGAGATTTTAAGGCCAAAGCTCAGGACCTTAGTGCGAGATTTCGTGATAGGGGTTATAGCAGACGCTCTATCAAGCGAGCATATAACAGAGCGAGACATTCCACTCGGCAATCTCTGCTGTATAAAAACAAAACCCCCAAGTCCAATCAGACAATCAGGTTTATCACGAATTATCACGCACAGTTTGCAAGAATGAAGAATTGTCTTCTAAAAGCATGGCCGATTCTCCAGACTGACCCGGTTTTGAACCAACTATTGCCTGCTACCCCGAGTGTCACAGTTAGACGCTCACGAAATTTGCGAGACCACCTCGTACACAGTCACTATCAGGGTCAAATTAAACCAACGTTTTTGGACGTGGGTCGTCCTGTGTGTGGCTGCACTCCTTGTGGTCGGTGTGTCGCATGCCCCAACATTGAGCGCACTCGCACCTTCTTTAATTCTGCAGGTACTAGGACATATGACATCAGAAAACAGATTTCGTGCGAGTCACGTTACGTAGTCTATTTTGCGCTCTGCCCCTGCAATTTAATATATATTGGCATGACAACTCGCCAATTGAAGGTGCGGGTGCGTGAGCATGTGTTGGGGATCCAGGCGGCAGCCGGCCATCTTGGTGATGTAGCCATGCTCAGGACCATACCACGTCACTTTAAAACTTACCATAATTGTGACAGTTCCCTCCTAAGGGTTAGGGGAATTGATATTATCATTCCCGGGATCCGTGGAGGTAATTTAAGTCAAAAATTGGCCCGCTGTGAGACGAGGTGGACCTGGGTGCTGGACACTGTCCAGCCCAAAGGGTTAAATGAGACCATTAGTTTTGTTCCTTTTATATGAGTAAGTCTCCTGATCTCTCACCCTTATACAGGCCTATACTAAGTGAGACTTTACAAGGTTTCCACTGTTGATGTGCACTCTGTGGCGTCTTTATTGTTTTTAATCTGTTTTTATATGTTTTATTTAGTTATCATCCGGTCCTTTCTGTTCGGTGTACTGGTTTTAACCAACTGTTTTGGACATCTTATGGAGTGTTGGCCGTGTCTCTATATTAGATGTGACTGCCTGAATATTCGAATCTACCTTCAAGCATCGGACTTATGTTTATTGCATTGTCATTTCCTTTTTTGCATGTTGTACTATTATTGTCTTTACATATTTTTATATTTATTTATAAATATATGTTTCTCTGATGTTTGCTTCTTGGGTAGTGACAGTCCTGATGTCAGATTTATGTTTTTTCTTTTACGTTCAGTAATATGGCTACTCACGTCGGCCCCGCTGTGGTATCCATCAGCTGGATGCATTCCACCTTGAGGCGTGCGCGCCGTGGTGCTCGGCTCGCTGCGCGGCTTCCGGCGTCTACCATCGCCTAGCAGTGAGAGACTTTGTCCCTCCCTGCTGACGTCAGACGCCGGCACCGCTCGGCGCCCCGCGTTACCTGGGTGACGTACGCGTCATCAGGGGTGGATGTTATCCGGCGATGGCGGCTGCAGCACACGAGGTGGTGAAGTCATCATTGTCTCACCTCTACATATCAGGTCGCAGACGCGTTATTTATTGCTATGACAACACGGCGCGATTATGTAGTCATGACATCACTCCTTGAGTCTATGTGGTTATCACTGATGTTCTTCAGCTGCGGTACCGAGCAGTGATTGGTGGATGGTTGCTATTTTAAGAGCGTCACCTTCCCTCACTTGTTACCCCTTGAGAAAGGCGTACTTCGCCGAAACGTGCGTTGGGGTGGGTGCACGCTGTGGACCAGGAGTGATCTTGTGCCTGTGCAGGTAATTATGGTATATTGTTTACAGCATTAACCCTTAAGCTGATTCGGTGGTCAAATTGTATATTTGGGTATTGCTTCCTGCTATGGCTTAAACTACAGTAGTCCCTAGGGACCATAGTTTTTTATCTTCATTCCTCTGGTCCACATGCTTGTACCCCTGGCCGTTTCCTAGTGCACATTGTGTTCTGTGTGTTTTCATACTTCCCTCCCTGGCCTGTAATACCGTGTTTTATGTGATTGTAATAAAGTATTTATATTATCTTTCATTATACTTTGTTGGGAGTTTTTCGATCGCATGTTTTCTATGGTAGTTTGGTATCATTAGAGTGTGCGGTGAAGTTATATTTACTAGTATTGGGATCATTTGATCCATTACACCGGCACCTCGCATTCCTGACCGAGTGCACGCTAACTTTATCTCCATTACTTCAGAGACTGGCAGGACAGCTAATTGCATGTTACCTGTCCGCCCCTACACCCAGGAGGCACGGTGGCACCCCTCAGAGGCCGGGGCATACTAGAGTCCCTATAAACAGCCTCAAGCCACCAATCATACGGGTTTTGTCCTATCCGACTATGGGGGACAGAGAGAGAAACACCACATCTGTGAGGACCTTATTTGAAACTTATGCAGTAAGGGACTACACCACTACAGCGCAAGGGAAGGCTATTGATGTCCACCTGGATAATGGGACCCTGGACTAGCCTCCGAACTGGCCGGACCCTACCTGCCCTGTGATCTGGTGCCCTGGACTGTGGCTGCTGAAGACTTCAGTAAAAGAGGTAAAGAGACTGCAAACCTGTGTCCTCGTTCTTCACTGCACCTCTCACCATTCTACCATCTACACACTGGGAAGCCCTGGGGACATACTTCACCTGTGGGAAGGTATACCATCTAGCTGCCATAACATCACCCCAGCGGACCCCTTAAAACAGCGTCGGTCACCCTGACCGAATACCACAGGTGGCGTCACGAACATAAACTTTATCCCTTTAAAGACCTTTCCCCCTGATACGGACGTCCCAGTGCCACGGACCGGGTCAGCCACCATGACATCCCCCTTTGAGCCGACCGGACCCGATACTGAGCACCCCCTTGCCCTGACGGGGTGCTCCAGTAACACGGACCTCCTGGTGAAGTCCTTGTTCGGTGTCCGTGCCGAACAGTAGGTGTTTGGTACGGACACTGAACTTTACTGTTCGAGTTCGCCCATCTCTAATACTGACCAAATACTGAGCATGTTAATGTGGCCTTAGGCTATGTACACAAAAAATGTTATTGAAGGCATAAAAAAATGATTCATTTTCAAGTGGAAACTGCTTCTAGAAATGCTCCATCTTTAGAGTTTTTTGAGTTTTTTTGTTTCCTGAATCAGTTTTGAAAAGCTTTTGAAGCATTTTAGAAGAGTTTATTTTTCTTTGAAGCATTTGATTTGACATGAACTTCATTTCCACTAGGCATTTTTCAGAACATGGAGAGAAAAAACCCCTGAAAAGTCTAAACATATATAAACAATGAAATGAATTGGAAGTCTTTCAACAGCGATTGTAGAAATCTTTAAAGCGATTTTTCAGGTTCCCTGCAAGCCTTGTTATGTTAACACAGTGCTGCAGAGATGAAGTCCTGTGTACCGTGTGTGACCACTGCTCCAATGTCCAGGCTCAGTGGCCATGCTAACCTAGACAGCGTGAGGATGTCTTAGCTTCTGCCATGTTACCACGACCAGCACAGAGAGGTGACGGTGGAGTAGTTGGGGCTTCAGAGGGTAAGTAGCATACTCTTGGCACTGATATCCTAAAAGCTGATCCAGGCTGTGCTCCGTATTTCTATGAAACTAGACAACCCCTTAATTAAAAAAAGGGAAGATTCTTCGCCATCCATGAGCTCAAAATTTGTTGGATTTCTCCTTTTTTGCTTTTTGATCATAAAGTTGAGCACCATTCTTTACCATATGTATTCCAAAGTTGACATTTTTGGAAAATAAGTTCTATCAAGAAAAAAATGGCAACTTCTTCACGAAATATAAACATTTTCTTAATACAGGTGGTAAGTGGCCTCAGACCGAGAAGTTACACAATTGAACGGGTCAGCCTACAGGAATATTGTTTTGACTTTTTTTATTTTCAGGCAGGTAGAGATTGTGTTGTCAAAAACAATTAGTGGTTATTGTGATACTTTTTTTCAGGCATTGCTAATTTCTGATCACTGGGATGTGACAGCAATGTCGAGCTAACGACGGACTCAGATTTACAGTCGTGACCTTCCTTACCTTTACCCTTGGCTCAATGTATCTCTGCAGGTAGAGTTAGATCTCAAGCTTTTAGAAAAAAAATCATGATTTCATGCTCTGTCACAAGATGTCTGGTATAGCTGTGAATGTGTGGCAAATAAGTGATTGTGCTGCGGGTTGCTGCATTTTAATACAATGTCAGAATATTATTACTACAGGACTAGGTGTCTTGTGCCTCCTAGTCCTACCACACCCCCAACACTGATTAGCAGCTCTCTTTCACTATGCGGTGTAAACAGAAAGCTGCCAATCAGTGGGAGTGGGAGGGGTTATACACTGCTCATCAGCAGATACAACTGTGATCACAACTGCCACACCCAGTAAACAAAGTAATAGATCGCTGGAATCAGGGTCTCTGTCAGCAGGTTGTTGCTATGTAAACTGGCAGCAGCATGATGTAGGGACAGCTTCCCTTTAATAGTATGCTTGACATACCTAAACAGGCTATTAAATGACCGCCGACCTACATTCATGTTGTCTATCAGCTGTCATTTAAAGGCCATTTAATGGACCGTGTAAATGCACTCTTAGCTTGTGATGGGACTGAAAGTAGATGTCCACTCGATGGATTACTAGATTACAAGCTGTCAAAGCTCTTGAGAACAGCTAATAAGTATCCAATGAAGAAGAAATAAGGACCACGACTAAGCAGCCACTAAATATAATGTTTTTTTAACACAAAAATTTTTTATATTCATAAGAACGTGGATGAAATGAGTAACTGAGCCGTTTTATTTCAAGTAGCATCCATTAAAGAAGCCCTCCTCCTCCTCTGCAATAAAGGTTTTTATCCTCTTAATATATTGCAGTAATCATATTTTATAGCACTGTGTACTTACAATTGCTCATTTTGCCTTTCTACCCAGCTGATTTTTCTCTTTCTTTGTGTAGAAGCAGAAAGTCTCTTGACCCAGCAGAAATCATCCTCCTCTTCAACTCCTGACCCAGCTACTTCACTCCTCCCTCTGCCAGGGACATTACAGTGATTACTTATGCAGGGAAAATTGACCTCCTGTTTCTACATGGAGCTTAGAAGGATTCAGCTTGTCAGTTTTCAATCACGTGATGTCGTAGACCTAATGGAAAAGAGAAGAATTAGCTGGGTAGAAAGACAAAATGAGCAATTGTATGAGGAGGAGAGAGAGAAGGAGGAGGAGGAGAAAGAGGAGGAGGAAGAGGAAAAAGAGGAGGAGGAGAAAGAAGAGGAGGAGAAGGAGGAGAAAGAGGAGGAGAAAGGAGGGGGAAGAGGAGGAGGAGGAGGAGAAAGAGGATGAGGAGCATTGCTGTTTTAAAGCTTTGAATACAGCTTTGGATGTTATTGGAGGAAACTAGTGAAATGTTGCATCAGTAGAAAATCAGTAGAAAATCATTGCAGAAAAGTATCTGCCAAGCTCCTTCATATAATTTCTGAAATATTAACCTAATTGCTCAGAGTGGAAATGTGCAGATGAACAAATGATAATTTGACAGGGTAGAAAGCATATTATTCCCGTAAGGTGGAAATACCTTTTCATCCAGTGTTGTCTATAATTTTGTAGCCACTCATGAAAATCAATAGTGATGACCAGGGGAAAGCCTCCTCGGGGATGCAATTACTACATTTATGGGGAAGCCGTCCTTACCGGTGACACAGCACTCACATTCAATGCTTACAATAGCAACTGGGTTAATCGTTTTATCAATACATTGATATAATTTTGCATTGATTTTTAACTTTGGCAGATTTTTAGAACAGATATGGTTTATAGACTGTTCACAATTAGTATAAATGTAGCCGTCAATTCCTAATATGGGGATGAACTCTGTTAACCCCTTCACCCCCAAGGGTGGTTTGCACGTTAATGACCGGGCCAATTTTTACAATTCTGACCACTGTCCCTTTATGAGGTTATAACTCTGGAACGCTTCAACGGATCTTGGCGATTCTGACATTTTTTTCTCATGACATATTGTACTTCATGATAGTGGTAAAATTTCTTCGATATAACTTGTGTTTATTTGTGAAAAAAATGAATATTTGGCGAAAATTTTGAAAATTTTGCAATTTTCCAACTTTGAATTTTTATGCCCTTAAATCACAGACATATGTCACGCAAAATACTTAATAAGTAACATTTCCCACATGTCTACTTTACATCAGCACAATTTTGGAACCAAAATTTTTTTTTGTGACGGAGTTATAAGGGTTAAAAGTTGACCAGCAATTTCTCATTTTTACAACACCATTTTTTTTTAGGGACCACATCTCATTTGAAGTCATTTTGAGGGGTCTATATGATAGAAAATACCCAAATGTGACACCATTCTAAAAACTGCACCCCTCAAGGTACTCAAAACCACTTTCAAGAAGTTTATTAACCCTTCAGGTGTTTCACAGGAATTTTTGGAATGTTTAAATAAAAATGAACATTTAACTTTTTTTCACACAAAATTTATTTCAGCTCCAATTTGTTTTATTTTACCAAGGGTAACAGGAGAAAATAGACCCCAAGATTTGTTGTACAATTTGTCCTGAGTGCGCTGATACCCCATATGTGGGGGTAAACCACTGTTTGGGCGCATGGCAGAGCTCGGAAGGAAAGGAGCGCCATTTGACTTTTCAATGCAAAATTGACTGGAATTGAGATGGGACGGCATGTTGCATTTGGAGAGCCCCTGATGTGCCTAAACATTGAAACCCCCCACAAGTGACACCATTTTGGAAAGTAGACCCCCTAAGGAACTTATCTAGATGTGTGGTGAGCACTTTGACCCAACAAGTGCTTCACAGAAGTTTATAATGCAGAGCCGTAAAAATAAAAAATCATATTTTTTCACAAAAATGATCTTTTCGCCCCCAATTTTTTATTTTCCCAAGAGTAAGAGAAGAAATTGGACCCCAAAAATTGTTGTGCAATTTGTCCTGAGTACTCTGATACCCCATATGTGGGTGTAAACCATTGTTTGGGCGCAGGGCAGAGCTTGGAAGGGAAGGAGCGCCATTTGACTTTTCAATGCAAAATTGACTGGAATTGAGATGGGACGCCATGTTGCGTTTGGAGAGCCAATGATGTGCCTAAACATTGAAACCCCCCACAAGTGACACCATTTTGGAAAGTAGACCCCTTAAGGAACTTATCTAGATGTGTGTTGAGCACTTTGACCCAACAAGTGCTTCACAGAAGTTTATAATGCAGAGCCGTAAAAATAAAAAATCATATTTTTTCACAAAAATGATCATTTCGCCCCCATTTTTTTATTTCCCCAAGGGTAAGAGAAGAAATTAGACCACAAAAGTTGTTGTGCAATTTGTCCTGAGTACGACGATACCCCATATGTGGGGGTAAACCACTGTTTGGGCGCATAGCAGAGCTCGGAAGGGAAGGAGCGCTATTTTACTTTTCAATGCAAAATTGACTGGAATTAAGATGGGATGCCATGTTGCGTTTGGAGAGTCCTTGATGTGCCTAAACATTAAAAACCCCCACAAGTGACACCATTTTGGAAAGTAGACCCCCTAAGGAACTTATCTAGATGTGTTTTGAGAGCTTTGAACCCCCAAGTGTTTCACTACAGTTTATAACGCAGAGCCATGAAAATAAAAATTATTTATTTTTTTTCACAAAAATGATTTTTTAGCCCCCAGTTTTGTATTTTCACAAGGGTATCAGGATAAATTGGACCCCAAAAGTTGTTGTCCAATTTGTCCTGAGTACGCTGATACCCCATATGTGGGGGGGAACCACTGTTTTGGCGCATGACAGAGCTTGGAAGGGAAGGAGCGCCATTTGGAATGCAGACTTAAATGGATTGGTCTGCAGGCGTCACGTTGCATTTGCAGAGCCCCTGATGTACCCAAACAGTACAAACCCCCCACAAGTGACCCCATATTGGAAACTAGACCCCCCAAGGAACTTATCTAGATGTGTTGTGAGAACTTTGAACCCCCAAGTGTTTCACTACAGTTTATAACGCAGAGCCGTGAAAATAAAAAATATTTTTTTTCCCACAAAACTTATTTTTTGGCCCCCAGTTTTGTATTTTCCCAAGAGTAGCAGGAGAAATTGGACCCCAAAAGATGATGTCCAATTTGTCCTGAGTACGCTGATACCCCATATGTTGGGGTAAACCCCTGTTTGGGCACACGGGAGAGCTCTGAAGGGAAGGAGCACTGTTTTCCTTTTTCAACGCAGAATTGGCTGGAATTCAGATCGAATGCCATGTCCCGTTTGGAGAGCCCCTGATGTGCCTAACCAGTGGAAACCCCCCAATTATAACTGAAACCCTAATCCAAACACACCCCTTACCCTAATCCCAACAGTAACCCTAACCACTCCTCTAACCCAGACACACCCAACCCTATTCCCAACCGTAAATGTAATCCAAACCCTAACCCTATCTTTAGCCCCAACCCTAACTGTAGCCCCAACCCTAGCCCCAACCCTAGCCCTAACCCTAGCAATAACCCTAGCCCTATCACTAGCCGTAACACTAGCCCTAACCCTAACCCTAACCCTAGCCCTAACTCTAGTCCTAACTCTAGCCCTAACCCTAACCCTAACCCTAATGGGAAAATGGAAATAAATACATTTTTTATTTTTTTTATTCTTCCCTAACTAAGGGGGTGATGAAGGGGGGTTTGATTTACTTTTATAGCGGGTTTTTTAGCGGATTTTTATGATTGGCAGCCGTCACACACTGAAAGACGCTTATCATTGCAAAAAATATTTTTTGCGTTACCACATTTTGAGAGCTATAATTTTTCCATATTTGAGTCCACAGAGTCATGTGAGATCTTGTTTTTTGCGAGACGAGTTGACGTTTTTATTGGTAACATTTTCGGACACGTGACATTTTTTGATCGCTTTTTATTCCGATTTTTGTGAGGCAGAGTGATCAAAAACCAGCTATTCATGAATTTCTTTTGGGGGAGGTGTTTATACTGTTCCGCGTTTGGTAAAATTGATAAAGCAGTTTTATTCGACGGGTCAGTACGATTACAGCGATATCTCACTTATATAATTTTTTTATGTTTTGGCGCTCTTATACGATAAAAACTATTTTATAGAAAAAATAATTATTTTGGTATCGCTTTATTCTCAGGACTATAACTTTTTTATTTTTTTGCTGATCATGCCTTATGGCAGCTCATTTTTTGCGGGACAAGATGACGTTTTCAGTGGTACCATGGTTATTTATATCAGTCTTTTTGATCGCGTGTTATTCCACTTTTTGTTTGGCGGTATGATAATAAAGCGTTGTTTTTTGCCTTTGTTTTTTTTTTTTTTTTCTTACGGTGTTTACTGAAGGGGTTAACTAGTGGAGCAGTTTTATAGGTTGGGTCGTTACGGACGCGGCGATACTAAATATGTGTACTTTTATTGTTTTTTTTTTTTTTATTTAGCTAAAGAAATGTATTTATGGGAATAATAAATATATATTTTTTTTATTTATTTAGGATTTTTTTTTTTTTTTTTTACACACGTGGAGAATTTTTTTTAAACTTTTTTACTTTGTCCCAGGGGGGGACATCACAGATCGTTGATCTGACAGTGTGCACAGCACTCTGTCAGATCTGCGATCTGCTGTGCAGGGCTGCAGGCTTACCAGCGCCTGCTCTGAGCAGGCACTCGGTAAGCCACCTCCCTCCCTGCAGGACCCGGATGCCGCGGCCATCTTGGATCCGGGATCTGCGGCGAGGAGGGAGGTAGGAGACCCTCGGAGCAACGCGATCACATCGCGTTGCTCCGGGGGTCTCAGGGAAGCCTGCAGGGAGCCCCCTCCCTGCGCGATGCTTCCCTATACAGCCGGTAAACCGCGATCATGTTTGATCGCGGTGTGCCGGGGGTTAATGTGCCGGGGGCGGTCTGTGACCGCTCCTGGCACATAGTGCCGGATGTCAGCTGCGATATGCAGCTGACACCCGGCCGCGATCGGCCGCGCTCCCCCCGTGAGCGCGGCCGATCGCGTATGACGTACTATCCCGTCGGTGGTCATACGGGCCCACCCCACCTCGACGGGATAGTACGTCAGATGTCAGAAAGGGGATAAATATTAGTTTTGGTGTAAATCATCCACATTTCAACCAAAACTTGCAAAGTCTTTACAAAAATAAGCAAATGTACACTGCTCAAAAAATAAAGGGAACACTTAAACAACAGAATCTAACTCCAAGTAAATCAAACTTATGTGAAATCAAACTGTTCACTTAGGAAGCAACACTGTTTGACAATCAATTTCACATGCTGTTGTGCAAATGGAATAGACAACAGATGGAAATTATTGGCAATTATCAAGACACACTCAATAAAGGAGTGGTTCTGCAGGTGGGGACCACAGACCACATCTCAGTACCAATGCTTTCTGGGTGATGTTTTGGCCACTTTTGAATGTTGGTTGTGCTTTCACACTCGTGGTAGCATGAGACGGACTCTACAACCCACACAAGTGGCTCAGGTAGTGCAGCTCATCAAGGATGGCACATCAATGCAAGCTGTGGCAAAAAGGTTTGCTGTGTCTGTCAGCGTAGTGTCCAGAGGCTGGAGGCGCTACGAGGAGACAGGCCAGTACACCAAGAGACGTGGAGGGGGCCGTAGGAGGGCAACAAGCCAGCAGCTGTACCGCTACCTCCACCTTTGTGCAAGGAGGAACAAGGAGGAGCACTGCCAGAGCCCTGCAAAATTGCAAAATGACCTCCAGCAGGCCACAAATGTGCATGTGTCTGCACAAATGATTAGAAACCAACTCCATGAGAATGGTCTGAGTGCCCAACGTCCACAGATGGGGGTTGTGCTCACAGCCCAACACTGTGCAGGACACTTGGCATTTGCCACATAACACCAGGATTGGCAAATTCACCATTGGCGCCCTGTGCTCTTCACAGATGAAAGCAGGTTCACACTGAGCACATGTGACACACGTGACAGAGTCTGGAGACGCTGTGGAGAGCGATCTGCTGCCTGCAACATCCTTCAGCATGACCGGTTTGGCAGTAGGTCAGTAATGGTGTGGGGTGGCATTTCTTTGGAGGGCCGCACAGCCCTTCATGTGCTCGCCAGAGGTAGCCTGACTGCCATTAGGTACCGAGATGAGATCCTCAGACCCCTTGTGAGACCATATGCTGGTGCGATTGGCCTTGGGTTCCTCCAAATGCAGGACAATGCCAGACCTCATCTGACTGGAGTGTGTCAGCAGTTCCTGCAAAATGAAGGCATTGAAGCTATGGACTGGCCCGCCCATTCCCCAGACCTGAATCTAATTGAACACATCTGGGACATCATGTCTCGCTCCATCCACCAATGTCACGTTGCACCACAGACTGTCCAGGAGTTGACGGATGCTTTAGTCCAGGTCTGGGAGGAGATCCCTCAGGAGACCATCTGCCGCCTCATCAGGAGCATGTCCAGGCATTGTATGGAGGTTGTACAGGCACATGGAGGCCACACACACTACTGAGCATCATTACCTTGTTTTGAGGCATTTCCACTGAAGTTGGATCAGCCTGTAATTTGATTTGCCACTTTGATTTTGAGTATCGTTCTAAATCCAGGCCTGCATTGGTTAATAAATTTGATATCAATTAATGATTTTTGTGTGATTTTGTTGTCAGCACATTCAACTTTGTACAGAACAAAGTATTCAATGAGAATATTTAATTCATTCAGATCTAGGATGTGTTATTTGTGTGTTCCCTTTATTTTTTTGAGCAGTGCATAATTCTTATTGGCTAGTAGCAACATCTCACTGTATTGGATTTAGTCATTTTCTTCTAATCCCACTTTCGATTTTACGGTTATATCAAACATGCATAGATTCTTGTTTTCTACTAAAGTGATGCAAAAAAATTTCAGAATGTTGTAAAAAATGTATGTATTGAGTTGCCATTTTCCATGACCCATAACATTTTTGTTTTTCTGTTGATGGGGCTGAGTGAGGGCTTGTTTTTTGCGTGTTGAGCTGATGTTTTTCTTGGTAATCATTTTGAGTAAATATAATGCTTTGATTGCTTATGATTTCATTTTTTATGGGGGGTGAGATGACCAAAAAAAATGCAATTTTGGCATTCTGATTTATTTTCCTCTTAATGACCTTCACTAATCAGGTTTATTAATCCCATATTTTAATAGATCAGACTTTTAGGAGCACGTTGATACCAAATATGTTTATTTTTTTCCTTCCTCTAATTTTAATGGGGGGAGGAGGGGTGATGTGAACTTTCATAACTTTTTTTAAAATTTTCTAATTTTTTTTACATTATTTATTAGTCCACTTAGTATTGAAGTATATAGTGAAGATCTTGGTCACCTAGGGAGCTCAGCCTATGGCGGTTTCACAGGTGGACTGAGATTACGTCAAACGAGGTCTTTAGCAAACCCTCGGCTGTCATAGTAAGACATTGATTCCTTGCAATCATATCACCGGGGGTCACTGGCGCCTTCCATTTAAATGACGCTTTTCGAGACTAGTTTTCAGAAGGTTGACTTTTCCTGAAATCATGGGTCATATGAATGGCCATGGTATCAACACTACAACATGACTTGGGGGACCCTGATTTGGAGAGCTTCTGCTCAGTTTCTGTTGACCTTCTGCTTACAAAAGTCTTCAAAAAAGTCTGCACATAACCACTGAGCGGAAACATCCCAAATCCTCTTCTAAGAGTTGAAACTCCTCAAATACTTTGAATTTCTACTATAAAAATCAAGGATATGTGCATATGATGTCTTGTTCAGGCAAATTCCACCTGGAACCATAGAGTTTATAGAGCAGAAACTGAGCAGAGCCTCCAAGTTTTTGAGGAGTTTTGAAGTTTTGTGGAAGATATGGAGAGTTTCTGCTCAGTTTCTGTTGACCTTCTGCTCCCAAAACTTCACAAAAAACTCTGTGTACACATAACCACTGAGCGGAAACTTTCCAAATCCTCCAAAATCAAAACCACTGAAATACTTTGAGTTTACACTCTGTTTCTGCTCCAAAAACCCAAGGAAGTGTGCAAATGACGTCTTTTTTCTTTAGGCAAGTTCCACCTGGAACCACCTTGAAAAGTTCCGCTAAACCACAAAAAAATGAACATCATGCGCAGCAATGTAAAAGCAATATTGCTCGGCACATGTTCAGTCTTTTGTTTCTTCTTTCAACTGCTGCTGTGTTTGGAAAATGTGAAGTTAAAAGAAGCAGTATGTTCATTCTTCAGGTGGCTTCATAGGGAAGCTGTCCGCTTCTTATAGCTGTATAGCAACAATCACGCATGCGCTCCTCCCCTAGGAAACCAGCCACTTCAGAGTTGTCCAGTCAACTAGGCAATGAGAGCTATAAAAACCCACTAAAAATCCATCCATTTTTCGGAATATAGAAAATTTTTAATGAGTAAATTGCAAGGTTGCCTGCTTTCAGAAGCACTTTGCATTATTCACCATTTACGATCACGAGACAACCCCTTTAACTGTAATATGGGTTGATTAGATGTAGAGAAAGTCACGTGACTGGTCTTAAAAGGGCTTGTCCAAGCTTGGGTTACAAGTCTGCATCACTCTATGAGTGCAAACTTGTGAGATCCTCACAGCGCACACCTTGTTGTGCCGTGAGTAGAAGGCTATGTGACCACATCTATGCGATTTGCATACTTCCGGCCACATTCCAACTAGACGTGCCCAGCCTTGATCAATGCTCTTAATGTGAGCAAGGCTGTGCACATCTAGTCGGCGTTTAACCGCATGTATGGAAATAGCATACGTTCAGTCATACGCCCGCCTGCTCGCACTTAGGAGGAACCTGACAGCTCACACATTGCGCACTGTGAGGATGATCAAATCTACAGTCACAGAAAGTGACTGTAGACTTGAACCTCAAGCCCTCAAGCCTGGACAACCCCTTTAAGAACACTGTTTTTTTCCCGCAAACTATCGATAGCAAGAGTTTGATATCAAACAAAATCTCTACCATAATCATGAAAAATTGGTTCTGCAAGTAAAATATTCTGAAAAGATTCTATGTAAAGAATGAGCAGTCCAAAATATGAAAAGCTATCCACAGAGAATTGTAATATCATTAGGGTTCTATTTTTATGTCCTTTTTTTTTTATTTTTTTTTATTTTTTTATGAACAGGGAGGATAAATGGATGTAATAAATGACTGAGAATTTTTTTTATGCATACAATTTATTACAGTAAATAAATGTTATTTAAAAAAAGGAAAGATAAGTGCCCGGATAATCGTTTGCAGGAAAAAGGCATTTCCGAGAGATATGAAACTACATGTTTTCTAGTAGAGTGATCTTGAGTGGTCCAAAAAATGTAATGAAAAGTACAAGTAGCTCATCATCCAGAATGAAATAACATCAGGAAGGAGTCTGATCAGTCACCACCATCATTCTTCAACAGTGAAGTGACCCCAAACACCTGGCCAAGGTCATCAAGAAGCATTCAAAGCGAAGGAAATCAGAGACAAAAGTCCTCCACCACCAGGACGTACCTGCAGAAACAGAAGCAGATGAGACAGACAGACTCCAGAACCATGAATAAAATGCTGCTCTCTTTTCTTTTTTGAAAATTCTTTATTCAAGCTTTATACTGGATAAAAGAAAACAGCGAAAAACACTGAGCAGACACTTTACACTGTTGTCCAAACCTGAAAATATCGATGGATTTGGCCAATATCAAATATTTATGATGGCTCTAAGCAATTTATTACCAGGGAAAATATCCATGTTACATATCTGATTTAGGTCATGTCTGGAGACTGCTCTCTCATCGAGAACACAAGAGCGCTCATCCGAATGAATGCTCCTGTCTATGGAAAAGCTGACTGAGATTGGCTGGACCAACGTTCGAGGTAGTCCTGTGCTCCCCATGATGTTTCCTGCATCCTGCATCAGACAGACGCCTCTCCATTACTAATCTATCATCTATCTATTATCTATCTATTATCTATTTTTATATTATCTATTATCTATCAATCTATTATCTATCTATCTATTATCTATCTATATCTATCTATCTATCTATCTATCTATCTATCTATCTATCTATCTATCTATATATTATCTATCTGTCTATCTATATATTATCTATCTGTCTATCTATACATCTATTACACAGGTCAACAAAAAAAACAATTTTTTCTGGTGTCCAAAATATTTTAATGAATTTGGGGTATTTTTGGGGTGCTGATTCTGAATATGCTATCAGTTTTGCCAGATTGGCTCAAGTTTTTGAGATTTTTGGTATCTTATTTATAGCACTTGTTGGTAAATGCGACGCATCATCTCATTAATTTCTTTGGATTAGTACTTGAACTGAGCAGTTCTCAATATAGTTTTGTGTTAATTAGTGTTCTAAAAGTTTGTTCATAGCTTGATTTTTGCACTAACTTTATGTTGTTGTCTGTTTTCCAGTGAAAAGCATGAACTCATCAAGAAGAAGTTGTCTTAACGATCCAGACTCATTCTGTTACATTTGTGGTGAATACACACTGCCAAAACATAGAAGAAACATAACAGACTTCGTAAAAAAAGTGTATTTTGCCTATTTTGGGGTTATGCTTGGGGACCAAGACAAGTTTTGGGCACCACACATAGTGTGCAAAGCATGTATCGAATTATTACGAAAATGGAGCAAAGGACAAAGAAAAAGCTTCAAATTTGGTGTTCCAATGGTGTGGAGAGAGCCAAAAAATCATCATGATGACTGTTATTTCTGTGCAGTGCAAGTGCAAGGATTCAATAAGCATAAGAAACGAAAATGGGAGTAACATGGAATCTGCAAGAAGGCCTGTCCCTCATTGTGAAGATGTGCCTGTACCTGTGTTTACCATAAATAACAGTCATCATGATGATTTTTTGGCTCTCTCCACACCATTGGAACACCAAATTTAAAGCTTTTTCTTTGTCCTTTGCTCCATTTTCGTAATAATTCGATACATGCTTTGCACACTATGTGTGGTGCCCAAAACTTGTCTTGGTCCCCAAGCATAACCCCAAAATAGGCAAAATACACTTTTTTTACGAAGTCTGTTATGTTTCTTCTATGTTTTGGCAGTGTGTATTCACCACAAATGTAACAGAATGAGTCTGGATCGTTAAGACAACTTCTTCTTGATGAGTTCATGCTTTTCACTGGAAAACAGACAACAACATAAAGTTAGTGCAAAAATCAAGCTATGAACAAACTTTTAGAACACTAATTAACACAAAACTATATTGAGAACTGCTCAGTTCAAGTACTAATCCAAAGAAATTAATGAGATGATGCGTCGCATTTACCAACAAGTGCTATAAATAAGATACCAAAAATCTCAAAAACTTGAGCCAATCTGGCAAAACTGATGACATATTCAGAATCAGCACCCCAAAAATACCCTAAATTCGATGAAATATCTTTGGCACCAAAAATGCTGTTGACCAGTGTTATCTATCTATCTATCTGGGACAACTCATAAATTCACATGGATTCCAGTACCACTTTTATGCTGATGACACTCAGATCTACCTTTCTGGCCCAGACGTCACCTCCCTGCTGTCCAGAATCCCGGAGTGTCTATCAGCCATATCCTTCTTCTCCTCTCGCTTCCTCAAACTCAATGTGGACAAATCTGAACTCATCATCTTTCCTCCATCTCATAGATCTTCCCTACCTGACCTATCTATCACTATTAACGACATCACGCTTTCCCCCGTACCGGAAGTCCGCTGCTTCGGAGTAACCCTTGACTCTGCCCTGTCCTTCAAACCGCACATCCAAGCTCTTTCCACCTTCTGTCGCCTCCAACTCAAAAATATCTCCAGAATCCGTCCTTTCCTCAACTGTCAATCTACTAAAATGCTTGTGCATGCCCTCATCATCTCCCGCCTTGACTACTACAACATCCTTTTCTGTGGCCTCCCTGCTAACACCCTTGCACCTCTCCAGTCCATCCTCAACTCTGCTGCCCAACTAATTCATCTCTCTCCTCGCTACTCCTCCGCTTCCCCCCTCTGCAAATCTCTTCACTGGCTCCCATTCCCTCAGCGTATCCAGTTCAAATTACTAATAATAACCTACAAAGCCATCCATAACCTGTCTCCTCCATATATCTCTGAACTAATCTCCCGATATCTTCCCTCACGTAATCTCCGGTCCTCCCAAGACCTCCTTCTCTCCCCCACACTTATCCGCTCCTCACCCAACCACCTCCAAGACTTCTCCTGAATATCCCCCATCCTCTGGAATTCTTTGCCCCAACACGTCCGACTATCAACCACATTCGGATCCTTCAGACGGAACCTGAAAACCTACCTCTTCAGGAAAGCCTACAGCCTGCACTGACCCCGCTGCCTTCTCACCACTACTGAAGCTACCGCCTCACCAACACCGGAGCTCCTGGAACCCTCAACCTATTGTCTCCTTCTCCACCATCCTGTAGAATGTAAGCCCGCAAGGGCAGGGTCCTCACCCCTCTGTATCAGTCTGTCATTGTTAGTTTGTTTACTGTAAGTGATATCTGTAACTTGTATGTAACCCCTTCTCATGCACAACATAATGGAATCAATGGTGCTATATAAATAAATAAGAATATCTATCTATTATCTATTTATATATTATCTATTATCTATCTATCATCTATCTATTATCTATCATCTATCTATTATCTATTATCTATCTATTATCTATCTATCATCTATCTATTATCTATCATCTATCTATCTATTATCTATCTATTATCTATCTTCTATCTATTATCTATCTATCATCTATTTATCTATCTATCATCTATCTATTATCTGTTATCTATCTATTATCTATAATCTATCTATTATCTATCTATCTATCTATCTATCTATCTATCTATCTATCTATCTATCTATCTATCTATCTATCTATCTATCTATCTACTGAGCTGTAAGACAAAAAGATGGACGGCACCGCCAGAGCTGCTGAAATCCTGTGCTGTCAATATCATGCCATGCTTCAGGCTTAGCCTCATGACCTCAGGTGCTTATCCAAGAAAACACAGTGTAATAAATCCACCAGAGGAAAAGAATATAGCACCCACCGGTCTTTTGTAGAAATTTTTGTTTATTCTTACCATGTTCACTAAATGCTAAAACTGACCAGCCATTATGATTCTCCAGGTCATTATGAGTTCATAGACACCAAACATGTCTAAGTTGTTTTTTATTTTTAAGTGGTGGAGAAAAAATCCAAACTTTGCTAAAAAAAAATTGCGCCATTTTCCGATACCCGTAGCGTCTCCATTTTTCATGATTTCGGGTTGGGTGAGGGCTTATTTTTTGCGTGCTGAGCTGATGTTTCTAAAGATCGCATTTTGATGCAGATACGTTCTTTTGATCACCCGTTATTGCATTTTAATTCAATGTTGCTGCAACCAAAGAAACGCAATTCTCGCGTTTTGACTTTTTTCTCGCTATGCTGTTTAGTGATCAGGTTAATTTTTTTATACTGATAGATCAGGCGATTCTGAACCCGGCGATACCAAATATGTGTAGGTTTGATTTTTTATTATTGATTTATTTTGAACAGGGTGAAAGGGGGTGATTTAAACTTTTATATTTTTTTAAATATTTTTTAAAACTTTTTTTTTACTTTTGCATGCTTCAAAAGTCTCCATGGGAGACTAGAAGCTGCCATAACCCGATCGCCTCTGCTACATACAGGCGATAATCAGATAATTGCCTGTATGTAACAGAATTGATCACTTACTATGAGTGCCGACCACCGGGCGGTGCTCATAGCAATCCGGCAGTGACAACCTTAGAGGTCTGCTGGAGACCTCTGGTTGTCATGCCAACCCATTGGCGACCTGCGGTCACGTGACATGGGCACCGATGGTCGGAATTTCCAGTGTGCTTGACAGAATCGCGTGTTAAATGC
The DNA here is from genome assembly GCF_051348905.1 of Ranitomeya variabilis. Classification (NCBI taxonomy): domain Eukaryota; kingdom Metazoa; phylum Chordata; class Amphibia; order Anura; family Dendrobatidae; genus Ranitomeya; species Ranitomeya variabilis. The sequence goes on from NC_135233.1 coordinate 198,937,673, forward strand.
CGCTGTCAGAGTTTGACAGTGGCATTTAATTAGTTAACAGCTGGTGGATCGCAATTCCTCCCGCGGCTGTTAGAGGCACATGTCAGCTGTTCAAAACAGCTGACATGTGCCAGAAAAGATGTGGGTTCACCGCCAGCTCCCACATCAAAGGGGGGTGTCAGCGTACTATTACGCCCGATGTTGAAAAGGGGTTAATAACTAAGCATCTGTAATTTTTGCTCTGCATTCTATTCTGGTAGGTGTCACATGGATGGTGTACACGGACAGCACATGGATGTCACACAGATGGTACATACGTATACATGGACTGCACATGGATGGTGTACACGGACAGCACATGTATGTCACACAGATGGTACATACGTATACATGGACAGCACATGGATGGTGTACACGGACGCACTCGTATGTCACATAGATGGTACCTACGTATATATGGCATATGGATGTGTACAGGGACGGCACATGGATGTCACACGGATGGTACTTTTTTTAAGCGGACGTGTGAAGCGTGCCTAATTGACGCATAGATAGCAGCATTCAATGCGCAAATGTCAGTAGCATGCATTATGGCACTGGCAGCTTACAGCATTTATTGGAAACTGAATGGAAGCATTATTAATAAATAATTGTCTGGGGATTGTATAGGAGGTACTACATAAGCATTGTTGGTCTGCATAAATTGGAGAAAAACTGAGTGATGTTAATTATTTCTTGTGTTGCTTTTTGTGCCTACTGGATTTCATTATTTGTGTTTTCTTATTGCATGAAATTGCAACTTTGCGGTATCATTCGCAGCCAGATGACTACATATTTGTGTGCACATCCTCATCCTAACCTCATTTATTTTTTGTTTCTCCTTCCTTTTACTCCCCTGTATTCCACTCTGCTGCTTGGTGTGTGTATTTTGTGTGAATGTTATTTTCAGTTATCCCTGTCCGTCTTCCCTTGTTAGCCTGGTTTGTGTGTTCCTATACACTCATCTTCCCACTACGCTGGGTGCGGGGGGGCAAATCAGGGTTGATATAAGAGCATAGGTGCGTGACCCCGGCTTCTCCACCTTGAGGAGTAATCCGGGGGACAGGGACAGATAGGGCGCCCGTAGTTCTAGAAACTTTGTTAGCGCCCATAATTCCAACACCATCATGACAGTGAGTTACTAAAGCTCAGTTTTTATTTAATTTTTTACTTTTTTCACACCAGAAAGCCCCTGTAATGACCGCAAAAACAACATTTTTCTGAGCTTGTTGGTATTGAGTGGCAAATATCCAAACACATATAGGATTTTTTCAAAGGCTCCAAGAACACTTTAAGACTTCTAAGCATCATATTTTCTTGTTTTGAAAACGGTGAGACCATGACATGTAGCTTTGTCTACGGTATTAGTGCCCAATTTTCACGGCGCTGCTGGAAACGTGGCAGAAGTATCTGGCCCGTTGCAGAATGTCAGGCAGCTGGGGGAAATCTCACAGCACTTAAGCAGTACTTCATCTGACTCCTACTGAGATTGTTGAAGTTGTCATATTAAATAAAGCCGAGGAATACGTTGGGTATATTGGCATCTTCCTGTTTACGCATCAAAGTGCTCTACCCTACTGTCGGCTTACATTACTGACTTGATCTGTACATTTCTTGAATTCTGTCTGAAAACACATTGAAATCTGAAGGTAAAATTGCTTGACGTAATTCGGTTTTATTTTTGCACAGTGATTGATAAGGGATAGGGGTTAGGAGAGAGGTGACAGATACGGAGGGAAGATGAATAACAAGCAAAAAAAAAAAACAGGTTACTTGGGAGGGAGGGAGTGCGAAGCACTAGTGGAAGCGTGGTGCAGCAGGAGCATCCTAACATGGGCACCCTAAATGCAGATCCACCTGGGGGCGCCCTTACCGGTGTGTGTGACTGCTTGGAATGAGATAAGCCACTTCTTACTGCAGCAATGTTCAAAACCAGGTATCCGCTTTAGGACCCAGCGACATCCTTGTGTCCCTGATCTCTGGAGGGGAGGCAGCACATCTATCCAGACTAATCTTCAAATGACACTTGCAGCTCAGAGAGAGAGTGACAGTAAATTAATTTGTTGTGTTGGCATGCGACGCGCTACCCATACTTTATTATTATTGATATTAAAAAATTTTTTTAAAAAAAGACATCCCCCCCATTCCAAGTGACCATCACGCCTCGCCTCTCCTACCTCTGCTCTGAAGCCATGTTTTCTCCTCAATGCTGCATCTACATCCAGCAATAATGCCTTGGCTCTGGAGTGACAGATGATGAGGACGGTCTCGCTAGACCCTGTCGCCTCTTTTTACGACACATCGGAATATTTTCGGACAGGGCTCAGTTTACCTTTATTCCTGAATTTTATAGGATGCACAGCTCGGGATCAGATCTGTGCAGCCGGCTCCTCCCAGCTCTTTCCTCATTCATTGCATCCCATCTCCCATCCCCCTCCACAACCCCTCTCTCTCCCTCTCTCTCTCTCTCTTTTTCCTGCTCCAGTCATCATCTTGTCTGCATAAGTACAAGGAGGAAAATAGCCAGCACGTTCAATAACCGCTGCCTTTTTTAATGCTTGGGATCTTTAGAAAGGAAGGTTGTTTTGTGTCTGAGCATGACAAGGACTGCTGACAATCCAAGATTACAGTACAGCCAGCAGCAGCAGCAGCAGCAGCATGTCAGCAGCACCCAGAGGTACCTACCTCGGATAATTACCGCTTGTGGATACCTATTCCCTGCTGCCGGAGAGGCACACTGACAGAAGGCAAGTAATTGCACCCTTGTAATATTTACTATTTATCCATTATTGACACCACACTGTCATAAAACCAAGCCGCAATCGCAGAAACAACATAAAAGAAATATTTCCAAATACAAAAAAAGATGCAAAAACAGAGAGAGACATAAAAAAGAGAGAGAGCTTCTGCAGATTCCTCAACTACATGTATCTCCGTGCACACGGCTCCGCCGCACAGACACCTGCAGGTAAATGGTTAATACCTGGGGGAAGATGCACACAGTCACATTCATACGCGGCGGTTACGTAGGCTGCTTTACAGTCATGTACGAGCGTGACTGGATATAGACTTTTAGTTCTATAAAACGCCGCCGTCTGATTACATACCGCTCACGTAAGCGCCAGCTCGATTATATATTCAGACGCGGATGATACACGTGTACACACGTTAAAACATCTCTTTTTGGAATTCCAAAAGGAATGAACCCAAAAGGATGAACGTGCGGGCAGGCGAGAAATCGAAAACGTGCCCACGCCGCCACCAGGAGACAGGCGACCCATTAGAGCAGGACGCGCTCGGCTTCATGTTTTATTCATTCCGTATCGATTACCTGTTCGTTAGGTAGAGCCAACCTATTCCATAATGATGTGCGGAGATTGCGCTTGACCTTACAAAGGGCTCACACTCTCGTCGTCCACGGCCGGCACTCACACAAGGCCAATGTCGTAAGAAGCCAATTAACCTAAGCATGTATTTTTTTGTGTGTGGAGGGGAGTGTGAATAAACCGATCGCCAACCAGGGGCGAACATGTAAACTCTATGCAGATGTTGCTCTGGTTCGATTTGAGCACATGAGCCCCCCAGTGTTCGATTTGAGCACATGAGCCCCCCCAAGTGCGGTAAGACAGGAAGGAGCACATGCTTCTGGATTTATTTATTTTTTCGAGGTGGGGGGGGATAAAAGAGCATCTCATTTTTTGTGTATCTGCTTAGAATCTTTTGGAGGCACCTGATATACAGATGTTGCAGCCTGAATGTTTTCTACTGGAGCTGTCTCAGGTTCTGCAACACTGCTTTCTGGGCTCTGGTGAGAAAACGTGCTCTCAGCTGTTATGGAAATTCAGTGAAGACTGGGCGCATTTCTATTAGTCTAGGGGCGGATTTTCCGTGTTGGCTAGTGAGGTGGGCCTGGACCTTCTGGCTGTAATATGGGACGTGACCTCTGCTCACAACGAGCAGCCCTACTTTAGCCTTTTCTACATGCTAGAGGATATTCATTCTAGGGTGTTTTGCTTGTGCTCCTTAATAAGAGAAAGAAATAAATGGGAAAAATAAAATGTAAATATTTATAGCTATAAAATAAATGATTATTTATATCACCCTACGGCATGTTATCGATTGCTGCTTCCTCAAACTTGTGAAAATGCATGAATTAGGAAAAGGTAGAAAAAAAAACATGAAAATTAGAGTGTGGGTGAAAAGTGGTTAAAATGTGTAAAATTAAGTAAAGCTTGCATTATCGTTACTCCCCCATTAGCTCTAATGCTTGGGAAGGGGATTATTTCCTTTTTTTTAAAAGGCTCCTCCTATGTAAGTTTACCCCAGTCTGCAAACATTTCCATTTGTTTGATTTCACGTTATATTGTATTATTATAGTGATTAAGCAAATGCATGAACACAATACGTATGTTCTGGGCACGTTCACATGTGTTGGATTTGCATCAGGTTTTTATGCCGTTGTCTTCTGCGAATGTGCTGAAAGTCCAAGTGAGGATCAGGGGCATTGAGGAAGAAGCACAATGCTTTTCTGTGTTGACTTTGCAGAATTAAAAGTAGCATGGTTGCATTTCCGACACTGATTTTTTTAAAATCTGTAGTGCAGATAAAAATCCAGTAGGGGACAGTGTCCTATGGCAACAAAACCCATTCATGTGAATGCTATATGGATGGTCTATTGGGCACAGAATCTGACCCATGTGAGCTGACGCTTATAGCATACAGTATAATAAACCGTCATTAAAGTAGAAGATATTATTGTTTTTTATATTAATTACGTAGGTTACATCTTATACTGTATGTTTCACATCATATATTAATATTTGGAATGACAAAATCCATATATATCATTTATGGGGATAAAAAAATTTCAATGTCCCAATGTTAGTTTTTTTCGCAGGGGGGTCTTCTCTGATCTTCGTATCTAGACATAACTTTTATGCTCTGTGTAATATCTTTTTGTATATATATATATATATATATATATATATATATATATATATATATATATATATATATATATATATATATATATATATTCTATTTATTGCATCAATTATTGTGTTCCTCCTGGTGCCCCAGATACTTAGTATCAAGGTCTTTATTTTCCTTTGTTTTTGGCACCGAGGTGGGTAAAGATGCGAGGTGCGCTGAAGTCATCTCCACGGCTAAAAATTATTAATTGCGGAACGTCCTGGATATCATTTAGCGAGACTGCCGACCGAAAACAACAAAGCAATCACTCCAAATGAATTGATAGTCAACTTGGCATAGCAAATGTTATTGGGTGTATTGACCCGCGCATGAAATATATATATCAATAAAAACAAGGTCAAAGTGAAGAAGCAGCATAACGAATATATATGTTCTGTGGCCGACATCAATCTCTGCTAAAATTCTACATCCAGGACACAGTTGGGCATTAGATTGTGGCTTCATACATTAGAATTATCTGCATGTCCTTCTATTCTTTCCTTTCCTTTACCAGCAGCATATACTGCCTCCTTGTGAGCAGTGGGTTGAGGAACTTGTGTTTCCTTAGAATAGATTTTTCAATAACTCATCTCTGAATTTCAGAATATTCTCCTGGTCGTAGCAGACGACGTGCGTTTGCCTCCTTGTTGCCTTCTCCTTCCTTTCTGCCCTTGTTGTTATTTTCTCTACAAAGGTTTTGTCGGAGTCTTTTGTTCGCTTGAACATTCTGTATTGTATCAGCAGTTTTTTTCTTTTCTTTTTTTTTTCAGGATGGGTTTTACTCCAGAAAATTGCATGTTTAGTCTTTTGTCTCTTCTTCAAAGAGGACATCATTATCGTCGAGAATCTATAGCTGATAGAAAAAAATGCCATCTCCGCCAGCTTGCATGATTTGGGTTTCTTTATACGGACTTTGTTTTTATTTTTATTGTTAATGCTGCGAACATTGAGTCGTTTATTATTATTAGTATTCATAAGTCTAATTTAGAATTGCAGATTTACCATTTTGCCAAAATTGCTGTATCATTAAACCCCTTCTTGTTCCATCCTTCAATCTCCTATACTGAGTAATATTCTCAATATTATATCAAATAGTTAAATTACAAGTTAAATAATTCTATTTTTCTGGAGGATGTGGGACTAAATGTTTTTTCTAACTATAAAATTAGTAGGACTACATATTTCATAATTGTATATATGGTATAACTCAGATGACTAGAATGGACAAAAAGTCATAACTAAATAACTAAAACTATAAAACTCGAGCCCAACCTAGAAGACTCAGGAATGGAAAATCATCACTTGACCTTTTTATTTTTTTAGTATTTGAACCATGATAATTCACTAAGCCGCAATATTAATTCCTTTCAAATGTGGATCATCTGCCTGTTCATTGAAGGAAGTAATGTACAAGGCATGGAAAACAAAGCCCATAAAGAATAGAGGAGACTGAAGGTCATCATCTATGGGAGGCATCGTTCTTATGACCACTGCTTCTCGTATGTCTACGTAGTAATCTTGGAGTGTATATATTTTGGACCTGATAAGTCAGTGGAAATATTCCAAATGCATCTGTTCTACTACATAAAGTCATAAAGTAACATCTGCAGTAAACAAATGCTTACAGGCCGTAGCCGGAGCTGTCATTTTTTATTGATTTTTAGGTGTGATTTCTATGCACCAACTTGGCATGGTCTTTTTTTTTCACAAGGAATGTCACTTTGAACTCCGAACAATTTCAAGACGCACACAAGAATATATTTAGAGCGAAAAAGCTGAGTGGTCACGTAATTCCTTGATGTTCCTAGCTCTGTACCTTTGCCCTGTTCTTGGTTATGTATCTGTGCTCCTTCTGGTTGCTGACTTATAATACACATGCCTTTCTCATCCATTCTCTCCTACTGATCCCATCTGACCTTTGGTTTGACCTCTGGTTTGGTATTGTCCTCACTTTAATCCGCTGATTCCTATATTGTCATTACTTAGACAAACCTGTGGACCTTGGGCATTGAATGGATTACTTACTTGAAATATTGTCTTTTGAGAACTAGTAGAGCTTAATCTTACCACATGACAAAGGGCTTATAAAACCTAGTCCATGGTGTGTCTGTATTTTTAAACCAAAGCTCTGGAGAAGAATGGACTTTGTATCTGTGCTACTTCTGGTTGATGACTTCTGATACTCACACTTTGGCTATATACGAGACTCTCTCGTCTGTTCTGTCATATTGAGGTCATCTAACCCTTGGTTTGACTTCTGGTTTGGTATTGATCTCACTTTCATCTGCTGGTTACTGTACTTTCATTACTTAGGTTGGAAAACCTAGGCACTGAATGAAATTGATTACTTACATTATTGTCTTTTAAGATCCAATAGAACTTACCTAAAATGATCCAAGCCTGAATGCGAATGTATTTTGAAATTTGTAAAATCATGTCAAGGCTGACAAGATGAAGCATTATGATACCCATATTTAACATTTTTTTAATTAAAATACAAATAATTAAAGGGTTATTTCCAAAAAAACAAGTTATCCCTTGCCATAGAGCATAAAATACTTATTGTTGAGGGTTCTACCACTGTGACACCCATTGATCCCGAGATCGGAAATGAAGCAGAGATGAATGTTTGACTTCCACTCCATTGTCTATGGAATCACTGGAAGAAGTTGAGCTCTGTATTAAGCCTTCACCGGCATGTCCCATTGACATTGAATGTAACGGAGGATGAGCATGCACACTTCCCCTCCATTTAGGATGGGACTCCAGAGCCATGATCTTGGGATCACCAGGGGCCCCAGCATTCGGATTCTCAGCGATCAGCTAGTTATCCCATATCTTATGAATCCTATGGGTAAGGATTCAATATTATTTTTGGGAATAACCCTTTAATAGATTTTTTTAAAGCGGACATAAATGATATACATATAGTAGATTGATTAAACTGGGTAAAGTTTCCCAAAATTAGATCAACATTGTCCAAATGATTACTTGTTGGACTATAGTTTTGTTACAAGGGTCTGTCAGTGTTTGCCTGGCAGCTCTAAAATGGTTACGATGGACAGGTTTAGTGCAGGCTACTCTGTTTACCAGATTCCAGTGGTTGTTCTGGCTTTCTTTTTTTTTTAACATCTGTACATCAAACTGAACTTACACTGGTGCCTCTGGGTTGGGGCCACAAAGTCTGCTGCTGACCTTTACCTTTTAACCCCTGTACAGACATCTGGAATTATGCAGGTCCCTGGGTTGGGCCATGGAGTCAGCTGCTAACCTTCATATTTTAAACCCTGTACAGAAATTTCGACTTACACTGGTACCACTGGGTTAGGGCAATGGAGTCAGCTGCTGGCCTTCACCTTTTTAATTCCTGTACAGAGATTTAGACTTACACAGGGTCCTGGGGTTGGGGCCATCGCGTCATTTGCTGGCCTTCACCTTTTAATTCCTGTACAGAGATTTAGACTTACACAGGGTCCCGGGGTTGGGGCCATGGAGTCAGCTGATGGCCTTCACATTTTAGCCCCTGTACAGAGATTTAGACTTACATGGGGCTTTGGGGTTGGAGCAATGGAGACAGCAGCTGGTCTTCACCCTTTAGCCCCTGCACAGAGATTTAGACTCACAAGGCGTTCTGGGGTTGGGGCCATGGAGACAGCAGCTGGTCTTCACCTTTTAGCCTCTGTACTAGCCCCTGTACTTAGTTTCATACTTACACGGGGCCCTGGGTTGGGCCACGGAATCAGTTCGCAGGGGTATTCAATTAGCAGTCTGGCAGGAGTAGTCAGGTAAGAACCAAGAAGGCAGTAAAGGTACAAAATCGGAAGGCAAAATAATGGTCAGGAAACAGGTTGCAGTAAAACAGAAACACAAGAAAGCAAGAGCAGATTGCACGGGGACTGAACCAGAGTAAATTAACTATATCTGGCAGCTCCCAGTACTAGGATGGGAGTATCTGTAGGGTTTGGTGCTGTCCCATTGACCAAAGCAGGGATCTGAATACTTCAGCTGTACAGTCCACAAACCCATAGTGCCAGACTGGATGACACACAGTAGGTCCCAGTCTAGGTGGTTGGATAAAGCCTGCGACACCCAGAACTTCTAGTTACAACATCTCCAACATCACCAGCACCACCTGCAGAATGAATATGGCAGCACCTGGTGACAAAAGCAGACGTCACAGGAGCAGGTCCCGGAGGAGATGTGACAGGTTTTCAAGACTCCATCTTAATCTATTGTTAACAGTGTTGATTTCAATTTCCAATAGGTTTTTAATATTATTCTTCAAGTCCTGTATAGAAGTGAGAATTCCTTATGATATAGATTTTGGTCATGGATGGTATGCTTTCTGGAGTATTGGCAGCACTTTTATGAAATTGGATTGAAAACCCATGCTAAGACTTGTGATTTACTTTAATGAGATGATTTCAGGCTTGATGAGAAATGCAGCTTGGATACTGTTATTGGCATCTACGCGTAGGAGAGGTGAGAGGTCACATGAGGAAAGGTTACCGTGGCCTTCAAAAGCTTGGCAAACCGGTGCCTTCGTATCTAAGGCCAGTCTCACACGCCCAGATAATTCCGGTACCGGAAAAATTGGTACCGGAGTTATCCGTGTCCGTGTGCTCACGTGCCACATCAGAGTGGCACACGTGCGGCAGCCGGGTGCTGCCCGTGTGCCGACTGAGGACCACATGGACCGTGCAGGAGACAGTGCTAGAATTAAGCGCTGTCCCCTGCTTTGGGTGCTGAAGCCGGCATTCATTCCTTCTCCCCAGCAGCGTTCGCTGGAGAGAAGGAATGAAAAATCAAGGTTTATTTATTTTTTTGTGTTTAAAATAAAGTTCCTGGTCACCTCCCGCCTCCCACCCCCTGTGCGCCCGCCCGCTTGCATTAAAATACTCACCCAGCTCACGCGATGCTTCCTCTCAGCGCCGACAGCTTGTCCTGTGTGAGCGGTCACGTGGTGCCGCTCATTACAGTGATGAATATGGGGCTCTACCTCCCATAGGGGTGGAGCCGCATATTCATCCCTGTAATGAGCGGCACCACGTGACCGCTCATACAGGACAAGCTGCGGCGCTGAGAGGAGGCATCGCAGGAGCTGGGTGAGTATTTTAATGCAAGCAGGCGGGCGCACAGGGGGTGGGAGGTGGAGGTGACCAGGAACTTTATTTTAAACACAAAAAAAATAAAAAACCCTTGATTTTTCATTCCTTCTCTCCAGCGAATGCTGCTGGGGAGAAGGAATGAATGCCGGCTTCAGCACCACACGCAGGGGGGACAGCGCTTAACTCTAGCACTGTCTCCTGCATGGTCCATGTGGTCCTCAGTCGGCAAATGGGCGGCACACGGACAGCATCCGTGTGCGGTACATGTTTACACGGACCCATTGACTTTAATGGGTCCGTGTGATCCGTGCTCTCCCACGAACACTGACATGTCTCCGTGTTTTGCAAACGGACACATGGTCAGTGAAAACACGCTGACATGTGCAGAGACACATTTATTTTAATGTGTCTACGTGAGTCAGTGTCTCTGGTACATGAGGAAACTGTCACCACACGTACCGGAGCCACTGACGTGTGAAACAGGCCTAATGAAGGATCCAAGGTCATATCTGTCAAATTAAGAGTTTATTTCCAAACCTGGAAGAGGACATCACAGGGTCCTAGTTACTGGGACGTTTAAAACTATTACTAACATCAGAACAGAAGGAACTGTATAGGAGGTGAAGAAGGAAAGACTGAAGAGGTTTTCCTGTTTCAATAAAAAAAATGGGGGATGCTTGTGATTTAGTAAAGAAAAAAAAAATAAAAATATATATATATATGTATAAAAGCAGCACTTAACTGCACCCCGCTGGCCTCTGCTGACAGGGTGTCTAAGAGCCGTGACCATTGAACCCATTCACTGGGCTTAGAAGTGATGTGGAAGTAGACAGCGCGATGAGACCCTGAAACGGTGACGGCTTCAGCAGATAATTACTGCTTATTCTGGTACGTTATAGCATAAGCAGCTTCAGCCCTGTTTTTAATGAACCAGTTGGTTGTTGCTATGTTATTATTATTTTTTTTCTTTTTATAATAGTCTCCAAATCATATTGCGGAGGTGACAGGTGGCTCAGTGGTTAGTATTGTTGCCTTGCAGTTCTAGGGTCCTTGATTAGAATCCAGGACCACAAATTAGAATTTGGCCAAGGGCAAAACATTCTTCGAGCTTGAATGTGGCCTCTCCTGTTGCTTGCACGGCTTTCCTGACACACTTCGATAATATTCTAAGTAGTTACTCGGCATCCTATGGAATTGACCTTTGTGTGTTTGTGTCCCTAAAAATATATATATATTTTGTGAGTCCCAGTAGGGACAGTGATTGATGAGAATGGTGACAATCTCTGTAGAGCGCTGTGTGATAATGTAATAGGCTAGTCTCATGGTCACTTCACTACACTCTCTTGATTTGCTGGATGGAGCTAAATGCAGGTCAGTCCTGGAGGAAAACCTGTTATCGGCTGCAGGAGAGTTGAGACCGGGATGTAGGTTCACCTCCGGCAGGACAACAACCCTAAACATCCTGCCAGAGCCACAATGGAGGGTTTAGATCAGAGCATATTCATGTGTGTGAGCGGCGCAGTCACCGCCCAGACCTGAATCCCAGAGAATCTGTGGCAAGACGTGAAAATTACTGATCACAGACGTTTCCACCCAATGTCACTGAGCGAGAGCGAGGGGCAAAGAAGAAGGGGCAACATTTCACCTCTAGATGTACAAAGTTGGAGAGACAGACCCCAAAAGACTGCAGAGAGAGCTGGGGACACAGACCACAAAAGACTGCAGAGAAAGCTGGGGACACAGACCCCAAAAGACTGCAGAGAAAGCTGGGGACACAGACCCCAAAAGACTGCAGAGAAAGCTGGGGACACAGACCCCAAAAGACTGCAAAGAAAGGTGGGAGAGACAGACCCCAAAAGACTGCAGAAAAAAGGAGGAGAGATAGACCCCAAAAGACTGCAGAGAAAGCTTGGGAGAAACACCCCTAAAGACTGCAGAGAAAGGTGGGGAGATAGACCCCAAAAGACTGTAGAGAAAGGTGGAGAGAAAGACCCCAAAAGACTGCAGAGAAAGGTAGAGAGAAAGACCCCAAAAGACTGCAGAGAAAGCCAGTAGAGACAGATCCCAAAAGACTGCAGAGAAAGGTGGAGAGACTGTCCCCACCTTTCTCTGTAGTCTTTTGAGGTCTGTCTCTCCACCTTTCTCTGCAGTCTTTTGGGATCTATCTCTACTGGCTTTCTCTGCAGTCTTTTGGGGTCTGTGTCCCCACCTTTCTCTGTAGTTTTTTGAGGTCTCAGACCCCAAAAGACTGCAGAGAAAGCCAGTAGAGACAGATCCCAAAAGACTGCAGAGAAAGCCGGTAGAGACAGACCTCAAAAGACTGCAGAGAAAGGTGGAGAGACAGACCCCAAAAGACTGCAGAGAAAGGTGGAGAGACAGACACCAAAAGACTGCAGAGAAAGGTGGAGAGACAGACCCCAAAAGACTGCAGAGAAAGGTGGAGAGACAGACCCCAAAAGACTGCAGAGAAAGGTGGTGATACAGACCCAAAAAGACTGCAGAGAAAGGTGGAAGAGACAGACCCCAAAAGACTGCAGAGAAAGTTGGAGAGACAAAGCCCAAAAAGACTGCAGAGAAAGGTGGAGAGAGAGACCCCAAAAGACTGCAGAGAAAGGTGGAGAGAGAGACCCCACAAGAATGCAGAGAAAGGAGGAGAGACAGACCCAAAAAGACTGCAGAGAAAGGTGGAAGAGACAGACACCAAAAGACTGCAGAGAAAGGAGGAGAGACAGACCCCAAAAGACTGCAGAGAAAGGTGGAGAGACAGAGTCCAAAAGACTGCAGAGAAAGGTGGAAGAGACAGACCCCAAAAGACTGCAGAGAAAGGTGGAAGAGACAGACACCAAAAGACTGCAGAGAAAGGTGGAGAGACAGACCCCAAAAGACTGCAGAGAAAGGTGGAGAGACAGATCCCAGAAGGACTGAAGAGAAAGGAGGAGAGACAGACCCCAAAAGACTGCAGAGAAAGGTGGAGAAACAGACCCCAAAAGACTGCAGAGAAAGGAGGAGAGTCAGACCCCAAAAGACTGCAGAGAAAGAAGAGACAGACCCCAAAAGATTGAAGAGAAAGTTGGAGAGACAGACCCCAAAAGACTGCAGCGAAAGGAGGAGAGACAGACCCCAAAAGACTGCAGAGAAAGGTGAGAGAGACAGACCCCAAAAGACTGCAGAGAAAGGTGGGAGAAAGAGACCCCAAAAGACTGCAGAGAAAGGAGGAGAGTCAGACCCCAAAAGACTGCAGAGAAAGGAGGAGAGACAGACCCCAAAAGACTGCAGAGAGATCCGGTAGAGACAGACCCCGAAAGACTGCAGAGAAAGGTGGAGTGACAGACCCCAAAAGACTGTAGAGAAAGGTGGAAGAGACAGACCCCAAAAGACTGCAGAGAAAGGTGGAGAGACAGACCCCAAAAGGACTGAAGAGAAAGGAGGGAGAGACAGACCCCAAAAGACTGCAGAGAACGGTGGAAGAGACAGACCCCAAAAGACTGCAGAGAAAGGTGGAAGAGACAGACCCCAAAAGACTGCAGAGAAAGGTGGAAGAGACAGACCCCAAAAGACTGCAGAGAAATGTGGGATAGACAGACCCCAAAAGACTGCAGTGAAAGGCGGAGAGACAGACCCCAAAAGACTGCAGAGAAAGGAAGAGAGACAGACCCCAAAAGACTGCAGAGAAAGGTGGAGAGACAGACCCCAAAAGACTGCAGAGAACGGTGGGAGAGACAGACCCCAAAAGACTGCAGAGAAAGCTGGTAGAGACAGAACCCAAAAGACTGCAGAGAAAGCTGGGAGAGACAGACCCCAAAAGACTGCAGAGAAAGGTGGAAAAGACAGACCCCAAAAGACTGCAGGGAAAGGTGGAGTGACAGACCCCAAAAGACTGCAGAGAAACGTGGCGAGGGATACCCCAAAAGACTGCAGAGAAAGGAGGAGAGACAGACCCCAAAAGACTGCAGAGAAAGGTGGAGAGACAGACCCCAAAAGACTGCAGAAAAAGGAGGAGAGACAGACCCCAAAAGACAGCAGAGAATGGTGGAGAGACAGACCCCAAAAGACTGCAGAGAAAGGAGGGAGATACAGTCCCCAAAAGACTGCAGAGAAAGGAGGAGAGACAGACCCCAAAAGATTAAAGAGAAAGGTGGAGAGACAGACCCCAAAAGACTGCAGAGAAAGGTGGAGAGACAAACCCCAAAAGACTGCAGAGAAAGGTGGAGAGACAGAGCCTGAAAAGACTGCAGAGAAAGGAGGAGAGACAGACCCCAAAAGACTGCAGAGAAAGGTGGAGAGTCAGACCCTAAATAAAAGACTGCAGAGAAAGGAGGGAGAGACAGACCCCAAAAGACTGCAGAGGAAAGTGGAGAGACAGAGCCCAAAAGACTGCAGAGAAAGGTGGAAGAGACAGACCCCAAAAGACTGCAGAGAAAGGTGGAAGAGACAGACCCCAAAAGACTGCAGAGAAAGGTGGAGAGACAGACCCCAAAAGGACTGAAGAGAAAGGAGGGAGAGACAAACCCCAAAAGACTGCAGAGAAAGGTGGAAGAGACAGACCCCTAACGACTGCAGAGAAAGGTGGAAGAGGCAGACCCCAAAAGACTGCAGAGAAAGGTGGAAAAGACAGACCCCAAAAGCATACCTCCCAACTTTTGAAGATGGGAAAGAGGGATAAAGTTTGTGGCGCACAACGCGCGCCGCGGCAAATTTTAGGCCACGCCTCTGACCACACCCATTCATAATTCGTCGCACCCATATCCACGTCCCAACCACACCCATTTAGCACTGCTGATCACACTGTTTCATATACAATAATTAAACAAAAAAATATGGCCACACAGTGCTCCATACCGTATAATGGCCACACACGATGCTCAATACTGTATAATGGCCACACATGATGCTCAATACTGTATAATGGCCACACAGTGCTCCATACTGTATAATGACTGCATATGATGCTCCATATTGTATAATGGCTGCACATGATGCTCCATACTGTATAATGACCGCACATGATGCTCCATTCTATATAATGGCCACACATGATGCTCCATACTGTATAATGACCGCACATGATGCTCCATACTGTATAATGACCGCACATGATGCTCCATACTGTATAATGACCGCACATGATGCTCCATACTGTATAATGACTGCACATGATGCTCCATATTGTATAATGACCGCACATGATGCTCCATATTGTATAATGACCACACATGATGCTCCATACTGTATAATGGCCACATATGATGCTCCATACTGTATAATGACCGCACATGATGCTCCATATTGTATAATGACCACACATGATGCTCCATACTGTATAATGGCCACACATGATGCTCCATACTGTATAACGACCACACATGATGCTCAATACTGTATAATGGCCACACACAGTCCTCCATACTGTATAATGATCCCACATGATGCTCAATACTGTATAATGACCCCCCTCCTGTATGCATGGCTCATCTCCCTCCCATATACATGGCTCATATCCCCCCTCCTGTATGCATGGCTCATATTCCCCCCCTGTATGCATGGCTCATATCCCCCCCCCCCTGTATGCATGGATCATATTCCTGCTCCCGTATGCATGTCTCATATAACCCCCGCCTGTATGCATGGCTCATATTCCCCCCTGTATGCATGGCTCATATTCACCCCCCCTGTATGGATGGCTCATATTCCCCTCCCTGTATGCATGGCTCATATTCCCCTCCCTGTATGCATGGCTCATATCCCCCCCCGTATGCATGGCTCATATTCCCCCCCCACTGAATGCATGGCTCATATTCCCCCCCTGAATGCATGGCTCATATTCCCCCCCTGAATGCATGGCTCATATTCCCCCCCTGAATGCATGGCTCATATTCCCCCCCTGAATGCATGGCTCATATTCCCCCCTGGATGCATGGCTCATATTCCCCCCTGAATGCATGGCTCATATTCTCCCCTGGATGCATGGCTCATATTCTCCCCTGGATGCATGGCTTATCTCTCCACCCCCCACACCCCCGCTCCCGCTCCCATCTTGCATGGCGCGCCGGCTTATGTCCTCCTTCATCCCCCCGTCCCATACTCACCTGTGCCACACTGCACAGCCGTGCCAACATCCCTCTTGCTCTGTCCCAACTCCCAGCGCACCACCTTCTTCCTGTGTGAGCGGTCACGTGATACCACTCATTAAGGTCATGAATATGCGCATATTAATGACCTTAATGAGCAGTACCACGTGACCGCTCATTCAGGACGAGCTGTGTATGCCGAGACCAGGCGTCGCTGGAGCAAGGTGAGTATCGTCTTCAAGGAGGGCGGGAGGGCGTTTGGCCAGGGGGGGGGGGGCGCGGGTGGGGGTTGGTCAGTGGGGAGGTGACCCAGGACTTGGCTTAACACAGGGGCGTGGCTTAACACAAGGGGGCGTGTTGGTTCGCTTTTCCTGCTGTCTGCAGGATCAGAGCGTCCTGTGCGGGACTGCGGGGCAAAGCATCAAATCCGGGACAGTCCCGCACAATGAGGGACGGTTGGGAGCTATGCCCAAAAGACTGCAGAGAAAGGTGGGATAGACAAACCCCACAAGACTGCAGAGAAAGGAGGGAGAGACAGACCCCAAAAGACTGCAGAGAAAGGTGGAGAGACAGACCCCAAAAGACTGCAGAGAAAGGAGGAGAGACAGACCCCAAAAGGCTGCAGAGAAAGGTGGAGAGACAGACCCCAAAAGACTGCAGAGAAAAGTGGGAGAGACAGACCCCAAAAGACTGCAGAGATACCTGGTAGAGACAGAACCCAAAAGACTGCAGAGAAAGCTGGGAGAGACAGAGCCCAAAAGACTGCAGAGAAAGGTGGAAAAAACAGACCCCAAAAGACTGCAGAGAAAGGTGGAGTGACAGACCCCAAAAGACTGCAGAGAAAGGTGGAGAGGGAGACCCAAAAAGACTGCAGAGAAAGGTGGAAAAGACAGACCCCAAAGGACTGCAGAGAAAGGTGGAGAGACAGACCCCAAAAGACTGCAGAGAAAGGTGGAAGAGACAGACCCCAAAAGACTGCAGAGAAAGGGGAGTGACAGACGCCAAATACTGCAGAGAAATATGGCGAGGAATACCCCAAAAGACTGCAGAGAAAGGAGGAGAGACATAGCCCAAAAGACTGCAGAGAAAGAAGGAGAGACAGACCCCAAAAGACTGCAGAAAAAGGAGGAGAGACAGACCCCAAAAGACTGCAGAGAAAGGAGGGAGATACAGACCTTAAAAGACTGTAGAGAAAGGAGGAGTGACAGACCCCGAAAGATTGAAGAGAAAGGTGGAGAGACAGACCCCAAAATACTGCAGAGAGAGGTGGAGAGACAGACCCCAAAATACTGCAGAGAAAGGTGGAGAGACAGACCCCAAAAGACTGCAGAGAAAGGAGACACAGACCCCAAAAGACTGCAGAGAAAGATGGAGAGACAGAGCCCGAAAAGACTGCAGAGAAAGGAGGAGAGACAGACCCCAAAAGACTGCAGAAAAAGGAGGAGAGACAGTCCCCAAAAGACTGCAGAGAAAGGTGGAGAGACAGACCCCAAAAGACTGCAGAGAAAGGAGGGAGATAGACCCCAAATGACTGCAGTGAAAGTAGGAGAGACAGACCCCAAAATATTGAAGAGAAAGGTGGAGAGACAGACCCCCAAACGACTGCAGAGAAAGGTGGAGAGACAGACCCCAAAAGACTGCAGAGAGAGCCGGTAGAGACAGACCCCAAAAGACTGCAGAAAAAGGAGGTGAGACAGACCCCAAAAGATTTCAGAGAGAGCCGGTAGAGACAGACCCCAAAAGACTGCAGAGAAAGGTGGAGTGACAGACCCCAAAAGACTGCAGAGAAAGGAGGTGAGACAGACCCCAAAAGATTTCAGAGAGAGCCGGTAGAGACAGACCCCAAAAGACTGCAGAGAAAGGTGGAGAGTCATTTCCGAAAAGATTGCAGAGAAAGGTGGATAGACAGACCCCAATAGACTGCAGAGAAAGGAGGGAGAGACAGACCCCAAAAGACTGCAGAGAAAGGTAGAGAGACAAACCCCAAAAGACTGCAGAGAAAGGTGGAAGAGACAGACCCCAAAAGACTGCAGAGAAAGGAGGAGAGACAGACCCCAAAAGACTGCACAGAAAGGTGGGAGAGACAGACCCCAAAAGCATAGCTCCCAACTGTCCCTCATTCTGCGGGACTGTCCCGGTTTTGAGCCTTTTCCCCGCACTCCTGCATGGGAGGCTCTGCTTCCCGCAGACAGCAGAAGCAGCCGACACGCCCCCTTGTATTAAGCCACGCCCCTTACCCTTCCGTATGCAGTGCAGTACGTATCAGCCGGTCATCCTTGTCATCCGCAGAGCCTTACACCACATATTGGCTGCCTGCTTTTGTGCGCACAGGACCTGTGATGAGGTCACAGGAGGGGAGTAGTCAGGGGTCACATGATTGGGACCTACGTGGATTGCAGGACTCGGCTGTGTTGATTGCCAACTTGCCACATGGTGATGCTGGATGAGGTAAGTAAGCTGCCTTGTGTGGGGTCAGGAGGTGTACAGTGTGGATGTAGCAGAGCCATGTCTGTGTATGAGGTGTATGGAGCGGAGCCATGTGTGTATGAGGTGTATGGAGCGGAGTCATGTGTGTATGAGGTGTATGGACTGGAGCCATGTGTGAATGAGGTGTAAGGACCGGAGCCATGTGTGTATGAGGTGTATGGAGCGGAGCCGTGTGTGTATGATGTGTATGGAGCAGAGCCGTGTGTGTACGAGGTGTACGGAGTAGAGCTGTGTGTATGAGGTGTACGGAGCGGAGCTAAATGTGTACGAGGTGTACGGAGCGGAGCTGAATGTGTACGAGGTGTATGGAGCGGAGCTGAATGTGTACGAGGTGTATGGAGCGGAGCTGAATGTGTACGAGGTGTATGGAGCGGAGCTGAATGTGTAGGAGGTGTATGGAGCAGAGCTTAATGTGTAGGAGGTGTATGGAGCGGAGCTGAATGTGCATGAGGTGTACAGAGTGGAGCCGTGTGTGTATGAGGTGTATGGAGCGGGTCCGTGTGTGTATGAGGTGTATGGAGCGGAGCTGTGTGTGTATGAGGTGTATGGAGTGGAGCCGTGTGTGTATGAGGTGTATGGAGCGGAGCTAAATGTGTACGAGGTGTATGGAGCTGAGTCGTGTGTGTACGAGGTGTATGGAGCGGAGCCGTTTGTGTATGAGGTGTATGGAGCGGAGCTAAATGTGTATGAGGTGTATAGAGCGGAGCTGATTGTGTACGAAGTGTATGGAGCGGAGCTGAATGTGTACGAGGTGTACGGAGTGGAGCTGATTGTGTACAAGGTGTACGGAGCGGAGCTGAATGTGTACGAGGTGTACGGAGTGGAGCTGAATGTGTACGAGGTTTACGGAGCGGAGCTGAATGTGTATGAGGTGTATGGAGCGGAGCTGAATGTGTATGAGGTGTATGGAGCGGAGCTGAATGTGTATGAGGTGTACGGAGTGGAGCCGTGTGTGTATGAGGTGTATGGAGCGGAGCCGTGTGTTGTGAATTAGACTTTTTGGCTCCCTCTTGTGGTTACTTGTGATATGACTCTGGGATTGTCTTTCCTCAGTTTGGCACCCACCTGGGTCGTTAGTCCAGGGGTGTTTCTATATAAACTTCCTGGATCCTTAGTCCAGTGCCTGGCATCGTTGTATTCAGATCCTTTCTGTTTGCTCCTGTCTGCTGGTCCGGTTCGTGCAAAATTAAGCTAAGTTCCGCTTCTTCTTTGTTTTTTGGTTATTTGCTTTGCTCTTATTTTTGTCCAGCTTGTACTAAATGTGATTCCTGACTTTGCTGGAAGCTCTAGGGGGCTGGTGTTCTCCCCCCGGGCCGTTAGACGGTTCGGGGGTTCTTGAATATCCAGCGTGGATATTTTGATAGGGTTTTTGCTGACCATATAAGTCATCTTACTATATTCTGCTATTAGCTAGTGGGCCTCTCTTTGCTAAATACCTAGCTCATTCTTACGTTTGTCTTTTCCTCTTACCTCACCGTTATTATTTGTTGGGGGCTTGTATCCAACTTTTGGGGTCTTTTCTCTGGAGGCAAGAAAGGTCTTTCTTTTCCCTATTAGGGTTAGTTAGTTCTCCGGCTGGCGCGAGACGTCTAGAACCAACGTAGGCACGTTCCCCGGCTGCTGCTATTTGTGGTGCTAGGATTAGATATATGGTCAGCTCAGTTACCACGGCCCTATGAGCTGGTTTTTAGTGTTTGCAGACTTAGTAATTATTTCTGAGACCCTCTGCCATTGGGGTCATAACAGTATGCCAGGCCGACATTGAATGTTTAATGCATTGCAGAAGTGGGATAAGAAGAAAGGAAATTCTGAGTTTTTTTTTTTTTTTTTCCTCTCTTCCTCCCCTTTACCTCTGAGTGGCTTGTGCTTGCTGCAGACATGAATGTCCAGACCTTGATTACAAGTGTAGACCAGCTTGCTGCTCGTGTGCAGGGCATACAAGATTTTGTTACCAGTAGTCCAATGTCTGAACCTAAAATACCTATTCCTGAACTGTTTTCTGGAGACCGATTTAAGTTTAGGAATTTCAGGAATAATTGTAAATTGTTTCTATCTCTGAGACCCCGTTCATCTGGAGATTCAGCTCAGCAAGTTAAAATTGTTATCTCTTTTTTACGGGGCGACCCTCAGGATTGGGCTTTCTCGCTAGCGCCAGGAGATCCGGCATTGGCAAATATTGATGCGTTTTTTCTGGCGCTCGGATTGCTTTACGAGGAACCCAATCTTGAAGTTCAGGCAGAAAAAGCCTTGCTGGCTATTTCTCAGGGCCAGGATGAAGCTGAAGTGTATTGCCAAAAATTTCGGAAATGGTCCGTGCTTACTCAGTGGAATGAGTGTGCTCTGGCCGCAAACTTCAGAAATGGCCTTTCTGAAGCCATTAAGAATGTGATGGTGGGTTTCCCCATTCCTACAAGTCTGAATGATTCCATGGCGCTGGCTATTCAAATTGACCGGCGTTTGCGGGAGCGCAAAACCGCTAATCCTCTGGTGGTGTTGTCTGAACAAACACCTGATTTAATGCAATGTGATAGAATTCAGACTAGAAATGAGCGGAAAAATCATAGACGTCAGAATGGGTTGTGTTTTTACTGTGGTGATTCTACACATGTTATATCAGCATGCTCTAAACGCCTAACAAGGGTTGTTAGTCCTGTCGCCATTGGTAATTTGCAACCTAAATGTATTTTGTCTGTGACTTTAATTTGCTCATTGTCTTCTTACCCTGTTATGGCGTTTGTGGATTCAGGTGCTGCCCTGAGTCTTATGGATCTGTCATTTGCCAAGCGCTGTGGTTTTGTTCTTGAACCGTTGGTAAATCCTATTCCTCTTAGAGGTATTGATGCTACGCCATTGGCGGAAAATAAACCGCAGTTTTGGACGCAGGTAACCATGTGCATGACTCCTGAACATCGGGAGGTGATTCGTTTTCTTGTTCTGCATAAAATGCATGATTTGGTCGTTTTGGGTCTGCCATGGTTACAGACCCACAATCCAGTCTTGGATTGGAAGGCAATGTCTGTGTCAAGTTGGGTCTGTCAGGGAATTCATGCTGATTCCCCGCCGGTGTCTATTGCTTCCTCTACTCCTTCGGAAGTTCCTGAGTATTTGTCTGATTATCAGGATGTATTCAGCGAGTCCAGGTCCAGTGCTCTGCCTCCTCATAGGGACTGTGACTGCGCCATAGATTTGATTCCAGGTAGTAAATTTCCTAAGGGAAGACTGTTTAATCTGTCTGTACCTGAGCATGTCGCAATGCGTTCGTATATCAAGGAGTCTCTGGAGAAGGGGCATATCCATCCATCCTCTTCCCCTCTTGGTGCGGGATTCTTTTTTGTGGCCAAGAAGGACGGATCTTTGAGACCTTGTATTGACTATCGGCTTCTGAATAAAATCACTGTTAAATTTCAGTATCCTTTGCCTCTGTTGTCGGACTTGTTTGCCCGGATTAAAGGTGCCAAGTGGTTCACCAAGATAGATCTTCGTGGTGCGTACAACCTTGTGCGCATTAAGCAAGGAGATGAATGGAAGACAGCATTTAATACGCCCGAAGGTCATTTTGAGTACTTGGTGATGCCTTTTGGGCTCTCTAATGCTCCCTCAGTGTTTCAGTCCTTTATGCATGATATTTTCCGGAAGTATCTGGATAAATTTATGATTGTTTATCTGGATGATATTCTGGTTTTCTCTGAAGATTGGGACTCACGTGTGGAGCAGGTCAGGATGGTGTTTCAGGTTTTGCGTGAGAGTGCTTTGTTTGTTAAGGGCTCAAAGTGTCTCTTTGGAGTACAGAAGGTTCCCTTTTTGGGGTTTATTTTTTCCCCTTCTGCTGTGGAGATGGACCCAGTCAAGGTCCGAGCTATTCATGATTGGACTCAACCCACGTCAGTTAAGAGTCTTCAGAAGTTCTTGGGTTTTGCTAACTTCTACCGTCGTTTTATCGCTAATTTTTCTAGCGTTGTTAAACCTTTGACGGATATGACCAAGAAAGGTTCTGATGTTGCTAACTGGGCTCCTGCAGCCGTGGAGGCATTCCAAGAGTTGAAGCGCCGGTTTACTTCGGCGCCTGTTTTGTGCCAGCCTGATGTCTCACTTCCCTTTCAGGTCGAAGTGGATGCTTCTGAGATTGGGGCAGGGGCCGTTTTGTCGCAGAGAGGCCCTGGTTGCTCGGTAATGAGACCATGTGCTTTCTTCTCTAGGAAGTTTTCGCCTGCTGAGCGGAATTATGATGTTGGCAATCGGGAGTTGCTGGCCATGAAGTGGGCATTTGAGGAGTGGCGTCATTGGCTCGAGGGTGCTAAGCATCGTGTGGTGGTCTTGACTGATCACAAAAATTTGATGTATCTCGAGTCTGCTAAACGCCTGAATCCTAGACAGGCCCGCTGGTCTTTGTTTTTCTCCCGTTTTGACTTTGTGGTCTCGTATTTACCAGGTTCAAAGAATGTGAAGGCTGATGCTCTTTCAAGGAGCTTTGTGCCTGACTCTCCTGGAGTCGCAGAACCAGTTGGTATTCTTAAAGAGGGAGTTATCTTGTCGGCCATTTCTCCTGATTTGCGACGTGTATTGAAGAGATTTCAGGCTGGTAGACCTGACTCTTGTCCACCTGACAGACTATTTGTTCCTGATAAGTGGACCAGCAGAGTCATTTCCGAGGTTCATTCCTCGGTGTTGGCAGGGCATCCGGGAATTTTTGGCACCAGAGATCTGGTGGCTAGGTCCTTTTGGTGGCCTTCCTTGTCACGGGATGTGCGGTCATTTGTGCAGTCCTGTGGGACTTGTGCTCGAGCTAAGCCTTGCTGTTCTCGTGCCAGCGGGGTGCTCTTGCCCTTGCCTGTCCCGAAGAGGCCTTGGACACACATTTCCATGGATTTCATTTCAGATCTCCCGGTGTCTCAGGGCATGTCTGTCATCTGGGTGGTATGTGATCGCTTTTCTAAAATGGTCCATTTGGTGCCTTTGCCTAAGCTGCCTTCCTCTTCCGATCTGGTTCCTGTGTTCTTTCAGAATGTGGTTCGTTTACACGGCATTCCTGAGAATATTGTGTCTGACAGAGGATCCCAGTTTGTTTCCAGGTTCTGGCGATCCTTTTGTGCTAGGATGGGCATTGATTTGTCGTTTTCGTCTGCCTTTCATCCTCAGACTAATGGACAAACGGAGCGAACTAATCAGACTCTGGAGGCTTATTTGAGGTGTTTTGTTTCGGCAGATCAGGATGATTGGGTGACCTTCTTGCCGTTGGCTGAGTTTGCCCTTAATAATCGGGCTAGTTCCGCTACTTTGGTTTCGCCATTTTTCTGCAACTCTGGTTTCCATCCTCGTTTTTCCTCGGGACATGTGGAGCCTTCTGACTGTCCTGGGGTAGATTCTGTGGTGGATAGGTTGCAGCAGATCTGGAATCATGTGGTGGACAACTTAAAGTTGTCACAGGAGAAGGCTCAGCGTTTTGCCAACCGCCGCCGCGGTGTGGGTCCCCGACTTCGTGTTGGGGATTTGGTATGGCTGTCTTCTCGATTTGTTCCTATGAAGGTCTCCTCTCCTAAATTTAAGCCTCGCTTCATCGGTCCTTACAAGATATTGGAAATCCTTAATCCTGTGTCCTTTCGCTTGGATCTTCCGGTGTCGTTTGCCATTCACAACGTGTTCCATAGGTCTTTGTTGCGGCGGTACGTTGTACCTGTGGTTCCTTCTGTTGAGCCTCCTGCTCCGGTGTTGGTTGAGGGCGAGTTGGAGTACGTGGTGGAGAAGATCTTGGATTCTCGTCTCTCCAGACGGAGGCTTCAGTATCTGGTCAAGTGGAAGGGCTATGGACAGGAGGATAATTCCTGGGTGGTTGCTTCTGATGTGCATGCGGCCGATTTAGTTCGTGCCTTTCACGCTGCTCATCCTGATCGCCCTGGTGGTCTTGGTGAGGGTTCGGTGACCCCTCCTTAAGGGGGGGGTACTGTTGTGAATTAGACTTTTTGGCTCCCTCTTGTGGTTACTTGTGATATGACTCTGGGATTGTCTTTCCTCAGTTTGGCACCCACCTGGGTCGTTAGTCCAGGGGTGTTTCTATATAAACTTCCTGGATCCTTAGTCCAGTGCCTGGCATCGTTGTATTCAGATCCTTTCTGTTTGCTCCTGTCTGCTGGTCCGGTTCGTGCAAAATTAAGCTAAGTTCCGCTTCTTTGTTTTTTGGTTATTTGCTTTGCTCTTATTTTTGTCCAGCTTGTACTAAATGTGATTCCTGACTTTGCTGGAAGCTCTAGGGGGCTGGTGTTCTCCCCCCGTGCCGTTAGACGGTTCGGGGGTTCTTGAATATCCAGCGTGGATATTTTGATAGGGTTTTTGCTGACCATATAAGTCATCTTACTATATTCTGCTATTAGCTAGTGGGCCTCTCTTTGCTAAATACCTAGCTCATTCTTACGTTTGTCTTTTCCTCTTACCTCACCGTTATTATTTGTTGGGGGCTTGTATCCAACTTTTGGGGTCTTTTCTCTGGAGGCAAGAAAGGTCTTTCTTTTCCCTATTAGGGTTAGTTAGTTCTCCGGCTGGCGCGAGACGTCTAGAACCAACGTAGGCACGTTCCCCGGCTGCTGCTATTTGTGGTGCTAGGATTAGATATATGGTCAGCTCAGTTACCACGGCCCTATGAGCTGGTTTTTAGTGTTTGCAGACTTAGTAATTATTTCTGAGACCCTCTGCCATTGGGGTCATAACAGCCGTGTGTGTATGAGGTGTATGGAGCGGAGCCATGTGTGTATGAGGTGTATGGAGTGGAGCCGTGTGTATGAGGTGTATGGAGCGGAGCTAAATGTGTGCGAGGTGTATGCAGCGGAGCTGAATGTGTACGAGGTGTACGGAGCGGAGCTGAATGTGTACGAGGTGTATGGAGAGGAGCCGTGTGTGTATGAGGTGTATAGAGCGGAGCCGTGTGTGTATGAGGTGTATAGAGCGGAGCCGTGTGTACGGAGCGGAGCAGTGTGTGCAAAGTGTACGGAGCGCAGCCGCATGTGTAGCTATGTGTGGCCATTATATGGTACGAAGTATCATGTGCGGTCAATATACCGTATGGAGCATCATGTGCGGTCATTATACAGTATGGAGCATCATGTGCAACCAATATACAGTATGGAGCATCATGTGTGGTCATTATACAGTATGGAGCATCATGTGCAGTCATTATACAGTAAGGAGCATCATGTGGGGCTATTATACAGTATGGAGAAGCATGTGCGGTCATTATACAGTATGGAGCATCATGTGCAACCAATATACAGTATGCAGCATCATGCGTGGTCATTATACAGAATGGAGCATCATGTGCGGCCAATATACAGTATGGAGCATCATGTGCGGTCACTATACAGTATGGAGCATCATGTGCGGTCATTATATAGTATGGAGCATCATGTGGGGCTGTTATACAGTATGGAGCATCATGTGCGGTCATTATACAGTATGGAGCATCATATGTGGCCATTATACAGTATGGAGCATCATGTACCGTCATTATACAGTATGCAGCATCATGTGCAGTCATTATACAATATGGAGCATCATGTGTGGTCATTATACAGTATGGAGCATCATGTGTGGCCATTATACAGTATGGAGCATCATGTGCGGTTATTATACAGTATGGAGCTCTGTGTGGCCATTATACAGTATGGAGCACTGTGTGACCATATTTTTTTGGGTATAATTATTCTTTCTGAAACAGTGTGATCAGCAGTGCTAAATGGGTGTGGTTGGAACGTGGATATGGGTGTGACTAGTTATAAATGGGTGTGGTCAGAGGTGTGGCCTAAAATTTGCCGCGTTGCGCGCCTCTGACTTTATCCCTCTTTCCCATCTTCAAAAGTTGGGAGGTATGCCCAAAAGACTGCAGAGAAAGGTGGGAGAAACAGACCATATATAAAATTTTGATGCTTTATTAATCCAATTTATTAAGTAAAAAACCCACACAAAAGAACAAACCCTATAAAAGAGAGTCAGCTCAAAACAGGGGAATAATTAACCCCCACAGATAATATATACTACTAGGATAGTGCATATCAAAAAGCATATCACACATTAACGGTGATCAGAAAATGTGACACCTATTATTGACTAACAGGGTGTATAGATATATGTGAACTGTCCCTTAAGACTACAAAGACTAAAAGGGAGAAACAGACCCCAAAAGACTGCAGAGAAAGGAGGAGAGTCAGACCCCAAAAGAGTGCAGAGAGAGCCGGTAAAGACAGACCCCAAAAGACTGCAGAGAAAGGTGGGAGAGACAGACCCCAAAAGACTGCAGAGAAAGGTGGAGAGACAGACCCAAAAAGACTGCAGAGAAAGGAGAGACAGACCCCAAAAGACTGCAGAGAAAGGTGGGAGAAACAGAGCCCAAAAGACTGCAGAGAAAGGTGGAAGAGACAGACCCCAAAGACTGCAGAGAAAGCTGGAGAGACAGACCCAAAATTACTGCAGAGAAAAGTGGGAGAGACAGACCCCAAAAGACTGAAGAGAAAGGTGTAGAGACAGACCCCAAAAGACTGCAGAGAAAGGTGGAAGACACAGACCCCAAAATACTGCAGAGAAAGGTGGAAGAGACAGACCCCAAAGACTGCAGAGAAAGGAGGAGAGACAGACCCCAAAAGACTGCAGAGAAAGGTGGAAGAGACAGACCCCAAAAGACTGTAGAGAAAGGAGGAGAGACAGATCCCTAAAGACTGCAGAGAAAGGTGAAAGAGACAGACCCCAAAAGACTGCATAGAAAGGAGGAGAGACAGACTCCAAAAGAAAGCAGAGAAAGCAGGAGAGTCAGACCCCAGAAGACTGCAGAGAAAGGAGGGAGACAGACCCCAAAAGACTGCAGAGAAAGGTGGAGAGACAGACCCCAAAAGACTGCAGAGAAAGGAGGAGAGACAGACACCAAAAGACTGCAGAGAAAGTTGGAGAGACAGACCCCAAAAGACTGCAGAGAAAGGGGGAGAAACAGACTCCAAAAGACTGCAGAGAAAGGTGGAGAGACAGACCCCAAAAGACTGCAGAGCTGAATGTGTACGAGGTGTACGGAGCGGAGCTGAATGTGTACGAGGTGTACGGAGTGGAGCTGAATGTGTGCGAGGTGTATGGAGCGGAGTTGAATGTGTACGAGGTGTTTGGAGCGGAGCTGAATGTGTACGAGGTGTATGGAGCGGAGCTGAATGTGTATGAGGTGTACGGAGCGGAGCCGTGTGTGTATGAGGTGTATGGAGCGGAGCCGTGTGTGTATGAGGTGTATGGAGTGGAGCCGTGTGTGTATGAGGTGTATGGAGTGGAGCCATGTGTGTATGAGGTGTATGGAGTGGAGCCGTGTGTGTATGAGGTATATGGAGCGGAGCTAAATGTGTGCGAGGTGTATGCAGCGGAGCTGAATGTGTACTAGGTGTACGGAGTGGAGCTGAATGTGTACGAGGTGTATGGAGCAGAGCTGAATGTGTATGAGGTGTATGGAGCGGAGCCGTGTGTACGGAGCGGAGCAGTGTGTGCAAAGTGTACGGAGCGCAGCCGCGTGTGTAGCTACGTGTGGCCATCATGTGCAGTCATTATACAGTATGGAGCATCATGTGCAACCAATATACAGTATGGAGCATCATGTGTGGTCATTATACAGTATGGAGCATCATTTGCAGTCATTATACAGTATGGAGCATCATGTGGGGCTATTATACAGTAGGGAGCAGCATGTGCGGTCATTATATAGTACGGAGCATCATGTGGGGCTATTATACAGTATGGAGCAGCATGTGCGGTCATAATACAGTATGGAGCATCATGTGCAACCAATATACAGAATGGAGCATCATGTCCGGCCAATATACAGTATGGAGCATCATGTGCGGTCATTATACAGTATGGAGCATCATGTGCAGCCAATATACAGTATGGAGCATCATGTGCGGTCATTATACAGTATGGAGCATCATGTGGGGCTATTATACAGTATGGAGCATCATGTGCGGTCATTATAAATAAAAAATAAACTCAGACTCACAAAAGAAAAATGGGTCCCAAATACTAAGAGGTAATGCCAAATTGGCTGCATGTAGATACCCATTAAGTTACTGGCCAGTAGGTGTATACTCCCAATACTTATTTAACAATAGAAGAATGGAGTTCCATACATATGATATTTCTTTAAAAGTAGTAAATTTTATTGAAACATATCAAAAATCACATACAATTAACAAAAAAACTACTAAAAGTGACACAAAACCCTAGTCTGGAGATTACTGCACTCCCGGCACAATAAATGTGTCTAAATGTGCCTAAAGCATGGTAAAATGTCCACCACACCATGGATAGTCCAAGTTATACGTACTGATAGCCAAACATAAGTATGAGGCAACGTTCAGTATCTATCTGATAGTATATGCCACAGGCATTATCAAAATATCAAAGGATCCATGTAAACAGATAGAAATACAGGGTGGCGTTATTAAGAGAAAAGTTCCTTACCCATGCTGAAGGACAGTCAAGTGCCGGGATGCCAGTGTAGAACCCCCTGTATGGAGCATCATGTGCAGTCATTATACAGTATGGAGCATCATGTGTGGTCATTATACAGTATGGAGCATCATGTGTGGCCATTATACAGTATGGAGCATCATGTGCGGTCATTATACAGTATGGAGCATCATGTGGGGCCATTAAACAGTATGGAGCATCATGTGTGGCCATTATACAGTATTGAGCATCATGTGTGACCATTATACAGTATGGAGCACTGTGTGGCCATATTTTTTGTGTATAATTATTCTTTATGAAACAGCGTGATCAGCAGTGCTAAATGGGTGTGGAAGAGACAGACCCCAAAAGACTGTAGAGAAAGGAGGAGAGACAGACCCCAAAAGACTGCAGAAAAAGATGGAAGAGACAGATCCCAAAAGACTGCAGAGAAAAGAGGAGAGACAGACCCCAAAAGACTGCAGAGAAAGGAGGAGAGACAGACCCCAAAATACTGAAGAGAAAGGAGGAGAGACAGACCCCAAAAGACTGCAGAGAAATGAGGAGAGACAGACCCCAAAAGACTGCAGAAAAGGAGGAGAGACAGACCCCAAAAGACTGCAGAGAAAGGTGGAAGAGACAGACCCCAAAAGACTGCAGAGAAAGGTGGAAGAGACAGACCCCAAAAGACTGCAGAGAAAGGAGGAGAGACAGACGACAGACCCCAAAAGACTGCAGAGAAAGGAGGAGAGACAGACCCCAAAAGACTGCAGAGAAAGGAGTAGAGACACACCCCAAAAGACTGCAGAGTAAGGTGGAGAGACAGACCCCAAAAGACTGCAGAGAAAGATGGAAGAGACAGATCCCAAAAGACTGCAAAGAAAGGTGGATGAGACAGACCCCAAAAGACTGCAGCGAAAGGAGGAGAGACAGACCCCGAAAGACTGCAGAGAAAGGAGGAGAGACAGACCCCAAAAGACTGCAGAGTAAGGTGGAGAGACAGACCCCAAAAGACTGCAGAGAAAGATGGAAGAGACAGATCCCAAAAGACTGCAAAGATAGGTGGATGAGACAGACCCCAAAAGACTGCAGTGAAAGGAGGAGAGACAGACCCCGAAAGACTGCAGAGAAAGGAGGAGAGACAGACCCGAAAAGACTGCAGAGAAAGGAGTGAGAGACAGACCCCAAAAAACTGCAGAGAAAGGTGAAGAGACAGACCCCAAAAGACTGCAGAGAAAGATGGAAGAGACAGATCCCAAAAGACTGCAGAGAAATGGGGAGAGACAGACCCCAAAAGACTGCAGAGAAAGGAGGAGAGACAGACCCCAAAATACTGAAGAGAAAGGAGGAGAGACAGACCCCAAAATACTGCAGAGAAATGAGGAGAGACAGACCCCAAAAGACTGCAGAAAAGGATGAGAGACAGACCCCAAAAGACTGCAGAGAAAGGTGGAAGAGACAGACCCCAAAAGACTGCAGAGGAAGGTGGAAGAGACAGACCCCAAAAGACAGCAGAGAAAGGAGGAGAGACAGACGACAGACCCCAAAAGACTGCAGAGAAAGGAGGAGAGACAGACCCCAAAAGACTGCAGAGAAAGGAGTAGAGACAGACCCCAAAAGACTGCAGAGTAAGGTGGAGAGACAGACCTCAAAAGACTGCAGAGTAAGGTGGAGAGACAGACCCCAAAAGACTGCAGATAAAGGAGGAGAGAGAGACCCCAAAAGACTGCAGAGAATGGTGGAGAGACAGACCCCAAAAGACTGCAGAGAAAGGTGGAGAGACAGACCCCATAATACTGAAGAGAAAGGAGGAGAGACAGACCCCAAAATACTGCAGAGAAATGAGGAGAGACAGACCCCAAAAGACTGCAGAAAAGGAGGAGAGACAGACCCCAAAAGACTGCAGAGAAAGGAGGAGAGACAGACCCCATAATACTGAAGAGAAAGGAGGAGAGACAGACCCCAAAATACTGCAGAGAAATGAGGAGAGACAGACCCCAAAAGACTGCAGAAAAGGAGGAGAGACAGACCCCAAAAGACTGCAGAGAAAGGTGGAAGAGACAGACCCCAAAAGACTGCAGAGGAAGGTGGAAGAGACAGACCCCAAAAGACTGCAGAGAAAGGAGGAGAGACAGACGAAAGACCCCAAAAGACTGCAGAGAAAGGAGGAGAGACAGACCCCAAAAGACTGCAGAGAAAGGAGTAGAGACAGACCCCAAAAGACTGCAGAGTAAGGTGGAGAGACAGACCCCAAAAGACTGCAGAGAAAGATGGAAGAGACAGATCCCAAAAGACTGCAAAGAAAGGTGGATGAGACAGACCCCAAAAGACTGCAGCGAAAGGAGGAGAGACAGACCCCGAAAGACTGCAGAGAAAGGAGGAGAGACAGACCCCAAAAGACTGCAGAGTAAGGTGGAGAGACAGACCCCAAAAGACTGCAGAGAAAGATGGAAGAGACAGATCCCAAAAGACTGCAAAGATAGGTGGATGAGACAGACCCCAAAAGACTGCAGTGAAAGGAGGAGAGACAGACCCCGAAAGACTGCAGAGAAAGGAGGAGAGACAGACCCGAAAAGACTGCAGAGAAAGGAGTGAGAGACAGACCCCAAAAAACTGCAGAGAAAGGTGAAGAGACAGACCCCAAAAGACTGCAGAGAAAGATGGAAGAGACATATCCCAAAAGACTGCAGAGAAATGGGGAGAGACAGACCCCAAAAGACTGCAGAGAAAGGAGGAGAGACAGACCCCAAAATACTGAAGAGAAAGGAGGAGAGACAGACCCCAAAATACTGCAGAGAAATGAGGAGAGACAGACCCCAAAAGACTGCAGAAAAGGATGAGAGACAGACCCCAAAAGACTGCAGAGAAAGGTGGAAGAGACAGACCCCAAAAGACTGCAGAGGAAGGTGGAAGAGACAGACCCCAAAAGACAGCAGAGAAAGAAGGAGAGACAGACGACAGACCCCAAAAGACTGCAGAGAAAGGAGGAGAGACAGACCCCAAAAGACTGCAGAGAAAGGAGCAGAGACAGACCCCAAAAGACTGCAGAGTAAGGTGGAGAGACAGACCTCAAAAGACTGCAGAGTAAGGTGGAGAGACAGACCCCAAAAGACTGCAGATAAAGGAGGAGAGAGAGACCCCAAAAGACTGCAGAGAATGGTGGAGAGACAGACCCCAAAAGACTGCAGAGAAAGGTGGAGAGACAGACGCCAAAAGACTGCAGAGAAAGAGAGAGAGACAGACCCCAAAAGACTGCAGAGAAAGGATGGAGAGACAGACTGCAAAAGACTGCAGAGAAAGGTGGAGAGACAGACCCCAAAAGACTGCAGAGAAAGGTTGGAGAGACAGACCCCAAAAGCCTGCAGAGAAAGGTGGAGAGACAGATCCCAAAAGAGACTGCAGAGAAAGGAGTGAGAGACAGACCCCAAAAGACTGCAGAGAAAGGTGGAGAGACAGACCCCAAAAGACTGCAGAGAAAGGTGGAAGAGACAGACCCCAAAAGACTGCAGAGAAACGTGGAAGAGAGAGACCCCAAAAGACTGCAGAGAAAGGTGGAAGAGACAGACCCCAAAAGACTGTAGAGAAAGGAGGAGAGGCAGACCCCAAAAGACTGCAGAGAAAGGAGGAGAGACAGACCCCATAATACTGAAGAGAAAGGAGGAGAGACAGACCCCAAAATACTGCAGAGAAATGAGGAGAGACAGACCCCAAAAGACTGCAGAAAAAGAGGAGAGACAGACCCCAAAAGACTGCAGAGAAAGGTGGAAGAGACAGACCCCAAAAGACTGCAGAGGAAGGTGGAAGAGACAGACCCCAAAAGACTGCAGAGAAAGGAGGAGAGACAGACGACAGACCCCAAAAGACTGCAGAGAAAGGAGGAGAGACAGACCCCAAAAGACTGCAGAGAAAGGAGTAGAGACAGACCCCAAAAGACTGCAGAGTAAGGTGGAGAGACAGACCCCAAAAGACTGCAGAGAAAGATGGAAGAGACAGATCCCAAAAGATTGCAAAGAAAGGTGGATGAGACAGACCCCAAAAGACTGCAGCGAAAGGAGGAGAGACAGACCCCGAAAGACTGCAGAGAAAGGAGGAGAGACAGACCCCAAAAGACTGCAGAGTAAGGTGGAGAGACAGACCCCAAAAGACTGCAGAGAAAGATGGAAGAGACAGATCCCAAAAGACTGCAAAGATAGGTGGATGAGACAGACCCCAAAAGACTGCAGTGAAAGGAGGAGAGACAGACCCCGAAAGACTGCAGAGAAAGGAGGAGAGACAGACCCGAAAAGACTGCAGAGAAAGGAGGAGAAGACAGACCCCAAAATATTGCAGAGAAATGAGGAGAGACAGACCCCAAAAGTCTGCAGAAAAGGAGGAGACAGACCCCAAAAGACTGCAGAGAAAGGTGGAAGAGACAGACCCCAAAAGACTGCAGAGGAAGGTGGAAGAGACAGACCCCAAAATACTGCAGAGAAAGGAGGAGAGACAGACGACAGACCCCAAAAGACTGCAGAGAAAGGAGGAGAGACAGACCCCAAAAGATTGCAGAGAAAGGAGGAGAGACAGACCCCAAAAGACTGCAGAGAAAGGAGTAGAGACAGACCCCAAAAGACTGCAGAGAAAGGTGGAGAGACAGACCCAAAAAGACTGCAGAGAAAGGAGGAGAGAAAGACCCCAAAAGACTGCAGAGAAAGGTGGGAGAAACAGAGCCCAAAAGACTGCAGAGAAAGGTGGGATAGACAGACCCCAAAAGACTGCAGAGAAAGGTGGAAGAGACAGACCCCAAAGACTGCAGAGAAAGCTGGAGAGACAGACCCAAAATTACTGCAGAGAAAGGTGGGAGAGACAGACCCCAAAAGACTGCAGAGAAAGGTGGAAGAGACAGACCCCAAAAGACTGTAGAGAAAGGAGGAGAGACAGACCCCAAAAGACTGCAGAGAAAGATGGAAGAGACAGATCCCAAAAGACTGCAGAGAAAGGAGGAGAGACAGACCCCAAAAGACTGCAGAGAAAGGAGGAGAGACAGACCCCAAAATACTGAAGAGAAAGGAGGAGAGACAGACCCCAAAAGACTGCAGAGGAAGGTGGAAGAGACAGACCCCAAAAGACTGCAGAGAAAGGAGGAGAGACAGACGACAGACCCCAAAAGACTGCAGAGAAAGGAGGAGAGACAGACCCCAAAAGACTGCAGAGAAAGGAGTAGAGACAGACCCCAAAAGACTGCAGAGTAAGGTGGAGAGACAGACCTCAAAAGACTGCAGAGTAAGGTGGAGAGACAGACCCCAAAAGACTGCAGATAAAGGAGGAGAGAGAGAGACCCCAAAAGACTGCAGAGAATGGTGGAGAGACAGACCCCAAAAGACTGCAGAGAAAGGTGGAGAGACAGACCCCAAAAGACTGCAGAGAAAGAGAGAGAGACAGACCCCAAAAGACTGCAGAGAAAGGATGGAGAGACAGACTGCAAAAGACTGCAGAGAAAGGTGGAGAGACAGACCCCAAAAGACTGCAGAGAAAGGTTGGAGAGACAGACCCCAAAAGCCTGCAGAGAAAGGTGGAGAGACAGACCCCAAAAGAGACTGCAGAGAAAGGAGTGAGAGACAGACCCCAAAAAACTGCAGAGAAAGGTGGAGAGACAGACCCCAAAAGACTGCAGAGAAAGGAGGAGAGGCAGACCCCAAAAGACTGCAGAGAAAGGAGGAGAGGCAGACCCCAAAAGACTGCAGAGAAAGGAGGAGAGACAGACCCCAAAAGACTGCAGAGAAAGTTGGAGAGACAGACCCCAAAAGACTGCCGTGAAAGGGGGAGAGACAGACCCCAAAAGACTGCAGAGAAAGGTGGAGAGACAGACCCCAAAAGACTGCAGAGAAAGGTGGCGAGACAGACCCCAAAAGACTGCAGAGAAAGGTGGAGAGACAGACCCCAAAAGACTGCAGAGAATGGGGGAGAGAAGGACCCCAAAAGACTGCAGAAAAAGGTGGAGAGACAGAACCCAAAAGACTGCAGAGAAAGGTGGGAGAGACAGACTGCAAAAGACTGCAGAGAAACGTGGAAGAGAGAGACCCCAAAAGACTGCAGAGAAAGGTGGAGAGACAAAGGCCAAAAGACTGCAGAGAAAGGTGGAGAGACAGACCCCAAAAGACTGCAGAGAATGGGGGAGAGAAGGACCCCAAAAGACTGCAGAGAAAGGTGGAGAGACAGACCCCAAAAGACTGCAGCGAAAGGTGGCGAGACAGACCCCAAAAGACTGCAGAGAAAGGTGGAGAGACAGACCCCAAAAGACTGCAGAGAATGGGGGAGAGAAGGACCCCAAAAGACTGCAGAGAAAAAAGGAGAGACAGACCCCAAAAGACTGCAGAGAAAGGTGGAGAGACAGACCCCAAAAGACTGCAGAGAAAGGTGGAGAGACAGACCCCGAAAGACTGCAGAGAAAGGTGGGAGAGACAGACTGCAAAAGACTGCAGAGAAACGTGGAAGAGAGAGACCCCAAAAGACTGCAGAGAAAGGTGGAGAGACAGACCCCAAAAGACTGCAGAGAAAGGTGGAGAGACAGACCCCAAAAGACTGCAGAGAAAGGAGGAGAGGCAGACCCCAAAAGACTGCAGAGAAAGGAGGAGAGACAGACCCCAAAAGACTGCAGAGAAAGTTGGAGAGACAGACCCCAAAAGACTGCAGTGAAAGGGGGAGAGACAGACCCCAAGAGACTGCAGAGAAAGGTGGAGAGACAGACCCCAAAAGACTGCAGAGAAAGGTGGAGAGACAGACCCCAAAAGACTGCAGAGAAAGGTGGAGAGACAAACCCCAAAAGACTGCAGAGAAAGGTGGAGAGACAGACCCCAAAACACTGCAGAGAATGGGGGAGAGAAGGACCCCAAAAGACTGCAGAGAACGGCGGTCCTACACAGTGCTAACTCGGGGGCTGAATACAAATGCACATCACAATATTCAGATTTATATTTTTACAGCATTTTGACAGCCTCGCATCATTTCCTTTAGACGTCACAAATACTTGCAGCTGGAGTTGATTGGTCACGTAAATTCCAAATACATTTACATTTGTAGGTGTAACGTGAAAAAAGATACTGGGGGCGTGAATACTTTTTCAAGGCGCTGTATATGTGTATATATGTTTAGGGAGGATTATAAATATTATGTGTTTTATTGCTGATTTAATTCTCATTGATAATTTTCATTAAAATATTATTATTAGGAAGCAAAGAAAAACAAGTCGGATTAGTTGTTCATGTAACTGTATTAACCCTGAGGACCGTTCTAATGACCAAAATACCAAGCAGTGTCTAGGATTTCAGATGGGTAATTAAAACTTTTACAAACACTGATTAAAGTGGCTGTCTCCAGATTTGCTTCTAGTGAACCAGAATCCTATTAATTTGAGAGCCAGATGCTGAAACCTGCAGGTTGGATTAGCGGGGAAAGTTCCTCCATGCATCAATAAGATTGTGCTGATATATTGTGCCTGAATATTCACCCATGCATTTCAGGAGCTGCGCTCCCCATATGGCTCCGGATACTGTGCTGTGCACAATGCTGATCTATGCTAGACATACAATTAATGTGTTTGAAATTGAACCTTCTGAATATATTCCTGGCCTAAAGGTATGATTGATAAATATAAATTGTTAAACTGCCTATTGAGTATTGATGAAAAAAAAAATCAGCAAATGGCAGGGAGAAAGTAAATGACCTTAGAAAATGAAATTTGCTACACAGCCAATTTTTTATCCATTTGAATCATGTAGATAATGAAATAGACCCCATTTAATACTACCTTATTTTGTGGATCATCAGAAGCACCCATAATTTTGGGAGGAAAATACGAAAAAAATGATTTTTTTTTAATAAAATGGTTAGTGTTATAATTTGCTGTTTCTGAGTGGTGGTGGAGCGGGGTCCCAGGTGGCAGCATCGCTGCTGTTGGGGGCAGGAGATGCTTCGGGCTTGATAGGATGGGGTGTTCGGTGGTGGCAGGAGTCGGGCAATGGCTGTTGCGACGAGGTGTTTGGCGGTGCGGGGGCTCCAATGACATTTTGTGAAAGCCCGGAGCCCCGCACCTTCAATACTTTCTAATGCAATGGACTGTGGCAAAATGGCCACCAGAGGCGGCGCATGCGTAATTAAGATCTTGGAAGCCAAAATCTCAGGAGATGAGATCTTAGTGCTGAGATCTCAATTTGCGCATGCGCCGCCTTCAGTGGCCGTTTTCCCAGAATCGACCACATAAAAGAGTAGGGAAAGTGCTGGGCTCTGGGCTTTCACAAAATGTCGGTGGAGCCCCTGCACCACTGAACACCTCATCGTATTATCCTTGGGCCTGTAGCCATTGCCTGACTCCTGTCTCAGCTGCCGCCAGAAGCTTCTGGCAGCAGCGACTCAGGTAAGCACCACTGCAGCTACAATTTGGGTTATACGACGCACCCCCATCTCCTCACATTTTTAGGGAAAAAAGTGCATCTTATAATCTGAAAAATCCAAATTGTTTCCTGGTATCCAACTTCAATGGAATTTCCGCTAAAGGGGGAGATACAAAAATGTTGGCCATATTTGGATCTCCCATAACAAAAAATGGAAAAATCTGGCACAAGCTCTATCAACTCCCCACTCCCTGGTGGTCAGACTCTGGCAGGGAATGCCCCATTCTTCAGATAGATGTTGGTGCCGGTGGTGGGATCGGCATCTGTACGATATTTAGAGCATAGCCTTGTCTTTTGTAATTCAACTGCTATGAAAAACTAGACAAAGCTGCTTCATATTCTAAGAGAGTACTTTGCATTTTCACTTTCCTGATTCACTCTTGCATCGAACGTATTTATGGTCAAGTCTATATTCATTTTTTAGCAGTTCAGACAAGTAAATAATTGTTGAGAGATAATGAGAAAAAAAAAATAACTCCGGCATTCTGTCTCCTGCGTTATACTGATACACTAGGCCAAGGACTTTGTGTCCTTTCCACAACATTAGACCTAACAAAGTCTTAACTGTTTATCCTTTGCTCAAATGAAAGCTGAAGGATTTGGGAATTGGAATAAAAACAGGTTTCTGATTTTTTTTTTATTCTTAAAATTATAATTTGAAACCTCTGAATTCCACTCCACTTCCACTTTTATATGTATTTATCAGAAAAACGAATAACTTAACGATGCTCTTGGATTCCGGCAGTAAAGCAGAATATTAGGAGATAACATACCCACAGACCAAATTATGACCATCTCTTGAATTTATTCATTCTGGGATTTGATATGATATTCCCAGTACATATTTATTAGTTGTGCTCATCAATGAGCTGCTACAATCTAGGCTGGGGTAATACTGGTTGTGATCCTTGGGCAGAGCATTGGATGGGGTAAAAGTAATTTACTTTTACACTTGTGCCATACACAGTAACATATGATATGACTATTTTGTGACAGGGCAGAAAAATACTAGTACGGGTAAAGGTACTGCTGGTAAGGCCATGTCTTTTCAAATATAGTTAGTGGTCAAGCTTGAATTGTCTAAGTTTTGTGGAAAATCATTTGCTTGATTGATGGAGGTGGCCTCTTCAACCCATCAAGACCATTGAATGTTTGCCACTCCCAACCTCCGACTTTTTGCCCAATGTTTTTATTTTTATGGAAGAGATTAGAGAGTTAAGAGGAACTGGAATCTGATATTGGAAGGAAGGAGACCTCTAAGTTCATTGAAGGGATGTGTTTTCTTCTACTGCTGTGAGAGCCAATACTGTTTCCTGCTAACCAATCCACAGGAGCTGTCTGACATTATAGATTGGTCACCTTGCGGAAACCTTCGTCTGAGATTAGGAAGAGTTATAGTGAGTGGCCAAGCATAAATTCTCTAAGCTGCCCGAAAACCTTATATGTTCATTGGTTTGAATTATGGAGTTGGACTACTCAAGCCTGGAGAACCATAGCCTCTTTGTCCCCCTCCTACTTTTCACCCCCTGTTTTTGTTTTTATGGAAGAGTACAGAAAGTTAAGGGGAACTGGAAAATTATACTGGGAGTAACGAGACCTCTAAAGGTACCTTCACACTCAGCAACTTTACAAAGAGAACGACAACGATCCGTGATGTTGCAGCGTCCTGGTTAGCGATCTCTTTGTGTTTGACACGCAGCAGCGATCTGGATCCCGCTGTGATATCACTGGTTGGAGCTAGAAGTCCAGAACTTTATTTGGTCGTCAGGTCGGCGTGTATTGTCGTGTTTGACAGCAAAAGCAACGATGCCAGCAATGTTTTACATGGAGCTAACGACCTGTGAGAATGATAAGTGAGTCACCGTTACGTCACAGGATCGCTCCTGCATCGTTCTGGAGCTGCTGTGTTTGACATCTCTACAGCGACCTAAACAGCGACGCTGCAGCGATCGGCTTGTTGTCTATATCACTGCAGCGTCGCTAAGTGTGACGGTACCTTAAGTTTATTGAAGGGAGGTGTTTTCTCCAGCCACTTTTAATTAAGAGTAGACTTAAAAAATGCTAGCTTAGCAGCGCAAAGACCAGTCAATGATATCCATATGTAGATGCCATCTTCTACTGCTGTGAGAGCCAATACTGTTTCCCGCTAACCAATCTACAGGAGCTGTCACTTAGACATTATACAAGGGTCACTTTGTCGAAAACTTCATCTAAGATTAGTAAAGGTTGTAGGGAGTGGCAAAGCATAAATTGTCTAAGCTGCCCGAAAACCTTATATGTTCATTGAATTGAATGGAGAAGGTGGCCTTCTCAAGCCAACAGGACCATTGCCTGCTTGCTCTCCCTACCTGTCAACCTCTGTTTTAGTTTTTATGGAAAGATTTAGAGTGTTAAAGAGAGCTGGAACATGAAACTAGAAGAAAGGAGACATCTACGTTCATCTCCAGTCATGTTTTATTAAAAGTAGGCTTAAAAAAACTGCAAACTCAGCAGCTCAAAAACCTGTCAACAATATCCACATGCAGGTGACAGCTTCTACTTTTATGAAAGCCAATAGTATGTGACAGGAATTAATACAAACTGTTTCCTGCTAACCAATCTACAGGAGCTGTCACTTAGACATTACAGAAGGGTCACCCTGCGGAAAACGTCATCACATGAACAAAGTTTAGGAAAGGCTAAGTATCTTTATAGCTTGGTTCATAACCTTTGGTAAAGATTTACTAATAGGGACAAACAGTATGATGTACATAATATTGGAATTTGTAAAAAAAAATGTTATTGATGTTTTCTAAATGTCTTCAAATCATGATTCATCAGAGCACCAGGAAACCAACTGTATCTTTAATACCCTTGCCTAGATTCAGCAAGGATTAAGCTCTTAACTTGCTTTTACCTGTTGTATGAAAGATTGAAAATCATGTGACTTGTCGAAAAACGTGAATTAACAGGCATGGTAGTTGCCTAATGTGTCACACTCCTGTTGGTGGGAGACACTAC
Organism: Ranitomeya variabilis; assembly: GCF_051348905.1. Classification (NCBI taxonomy): domain Eukaryota; kingdom Metazoa; phylum Chordata; class Amphibia; order Anura; family Dendrobatidae; genus Ranitomeya; species Ranitomeya variabilis. Next base: position 198,978,206 of record NC_135233.1, read on the forward strand.
AGAAGAGTCAGGTTGGGCAAACGATTGGACCCCTCACATGTATAGTAGCTTTACTTTACAAAAGAAAGCATACTCTGGAGAAGGTGGTACCTGTACTGACCGCAGACCCTGAACTTAACACCGCAACTAGAAGTAGCCGTGGAATGTACCTATCACTCCCTAGACATCTCGTCACAGCCGGAGGACTAATTACCCCTAGAGATAGAAAAGGGAAAACTATCTTGCCTCAGAGAAAATCCCCAAAGGATAGACAGCCCCCCACAAATATTGACTGTGAGAGGAGAGGGAAAAACATACACAGACTGAAATCAGAATTTAGCAAAGGAGGCCACTTCTAGCTAAATAGAAAGGATAGGACAGAGTACTATGCGGTCAGTATTAAAACACTAGAAAATATCCACCACAGAAAATACAAAATCTCCACAGCTAACTAAAGATATGGAGGGTATATCTGCATCTCCAGAGATACCAGCTTGGCTAAACAAATCCTTATACAGACCAAGCTGGACAAGACAAAAACATGGAAAAGAACTGAACAATAAGGCCACAGCATGTGGACAGCAAAAATCAAGGCCAGAACTTATCTTTGTTGAAATGAACAGCAAAGCAGAAGAGAACAGGCAGGGATGTGAATCCTCCAGGAACAATGGACAACTGGCACTGACTAAAGGGTCAAGCAAGACTACATAGCCCAGTCAGAATTGCAAAAAGTGACAAATGCTGCGACTCAGAGACAGCAGCGCTACCACTTACAACCACCTGAGGGAGCCCAAGAGCAGAATTCACAACAGTACCCCCCCTTGAGGAGGGGTCACCGAACCCTCACCAGAGCCCCCAGGCCGATCCGGACGAGCCAAATGAAAGGCACAAACCAAATCCTCAGCATGAACATCGAAGGCAACAACCCAAGAATTATCGTCCTGGCCATAACCCTTCCATTTGACAAGATACTGAAGCTTGCGCCTCGAAAAACGAGAATCCAAAATCTTCTCAACCACATACTCAAACTCCCCATCAATCAACACCAGGGCAGGAGGATCAACAGAGGGATCAACGGGCACCACATATTTCCGCAACAAAGATCTATGAAAAACATTATGGATGGAAAAAGAGGCTGGAAGGGCCAAACGAAAAGACACTGGATTGATAATTTCAGAAATCCTATAAGGGCCAATAAACCGAGGCTTAAACTTAGGGGAAGAAACCTTCATAGGAACATGACGGGAAGACAACCAGACCAAATCCCCAATCCGAAGCCGGGAACCAACACACCGACGACGGTTAGCAAAACGCTGAGCCCCCTCCTGAGACAACACCAAATTGTCAACAACATGAGCCCAAATTTGCTGCAACCTGTCAACCACAGAGTCCACCCCAGGACAATCAGAAGGCTCAACCTGCCCCGAAGAAAAATGAGGATGAAAACCAGAGTTACAAAAGAAGGGTGAAACCAAGGTAGCAGAACTAGCCCGATTATTAAGGGCAAACTCGGTCAATGGCAAGAAAGCCACCCAATCATCCTGATCAGCAGACACAAAGCATCTCAAATAAGTTTCCAAAGTCTGATTAGTTCGCTCGGTTTGGCCATTTGTCTGAGGATGAAATGCGGAAGAAAAAGACAAATCAATGCCCAGCCTAGCACAAAAGGCCTACCAAAACCTAGAAACAAACTGGGAACCTCTATCGGACACAATATTCTCCGGAATGCCATGCAAACAAACCACATGCTGAAAAAACAACGGAACCAAATCAGAAGAGGAAGGCAACTTAGGCAAAGGTACCAAATGAACCATCTTAGAAAACCGGTCACAAACCACCCAGATAACTGACATCCTCTGGGAAACCGGAAGATCCGAAATAAAATCCATAGAAATATGCGTCCAAGGCCTCTCAGGGACCGGCAAAGGCAAAAGCAACCCACTAGCGCGGGAACAGCAAGGCTTGGCCCGCGCACAAGTCCCACAGGACTGCACAAAAGAACGCACATCCCATGACAAAGAAGGCCACCAAAAGGACCTACCAACCAAATCTCTGGTACCAAAAATCCCAGGATGACCAGCCAACACAGAACAATGAACCTCCGAAATCACTTTACTAGTCCATCTGTCAGGAACAAACAATTTCCCCACTGGACAGCGGTCAGGCTTATCAGCCTGAAATTCCTGAAGAAACCGTCGTAAATCAGGGGAGATGGCAGAAAGAATCACCCCTTCCTTCAGAATGCCGACCGGCTCAAGGACCCCAGGAGAATCAGGCAAAAAGCTCCTAGAGAGGGCATCAGCCTTAACATTCTTAGAACCCGGAAGATACGAGACCACAAAATCAAAACGGGAGAAAAACAGGGACCATAGGGCCTGTCTAGGATTCAGCCGTTTGGCAGACTCGAGATAAATCAGATTCTTATGATCGGTCAAGACCACAATACGGTGCTTGGCCCCCTCAAGCCAATGTCGCCACTCCTCAAATGCCCACTTCATAGCCAACAACTCACGATTGCCGACATCATAATTGCGTTCTGCAGGCGAAAACTTTCGAGAAAAAAAGGCACACGGTTTCATCAAGGAACCATCAGAATTCCTCTGAGACAAAACGGCCCCTGCCCCAAACTCAGAAGCGTCAACCTCAACCTGAAAAGGAAGAGAAACATCCGGCTGACGCAACACAGGGGCAGAAGTAAATCGGCGTTTAAGCTCCTGAAAGGCAGAAAAAGCCGCAGAGGACCAATTCGTCACATCAGCGCCTTTCTTCGTCAAATCGGTCAGGGGTTTAACCACACTGGAGAAGTTGGCAATGAAACGGCGATAAAAATTAGCAAAGCCCAAAAACTTCTGAAGGCTCTTCACGGATGTGGGCTGGATCCAATCATGAATGGCCTGAACCTTAACCGGATCCATTTCTATAGATGAGGGAGAAAAAATGAAGCCCAAAAAAGAAATCTTCTGTACTCCAAAGAGGCACTTAGACCCCTTCACAAACAAGGCATTATCACGAAGGATCTGAAATACCATCCTGACTTGTTTCACATGAGACTCCCAATCATCTGAAAAAATCTAAATATCATCCAAATATACAATCATGAATTTATCAAGATAATTCCGAAATATATCATGCATGAAGGACTGAAACACAGATAGAGCATTAGATAGTCCGAATGGCATCACAAGGTATTCAAAATGGCCTTCGGGCATATTAAACGCAGTTTTCCATTCGTCACCCTGCTTAATACGAACAAGATTATATGCCCCTCAAAGGTCAATCTTAGTAAACCAACTAGCCCCCTTAATCCTAGCAAACAGATCAGAAAGCAAAGGCAAAGGGTATTGGAATTTGACCGTGATCTTATTCAAGAGGCGATAATCAATACAGGGTCTCAAGGAGCCATCTTTTTTGGCAACAAAAAAAAAACCTGCTCCCAATGGTGAAGAAGATGGCCGAATATGCCCCTTCTCCAAGGACTCCTTAACATAGCTCCGCATGGCGGTATGTTCTGGCAAAGACAGGTTGAAAAGTCGGCCCTTAGGGAACTTACAGCCTGGAATCAAGTCAATAGCACAATCACAGTCCCTATGCGGTGGAAAGGAACTGGACTTGGGCTCATTGAATACATCCTGGAAATCTGACAAAAACTCAGCAATTTCAGAAGAGGGGGAGGAGGCAATTGACATCAAAGGAACGTCACCATGAACCCCCTGACAACCCCAACTAGTCACAGACATAGATTTCCAATCTAATACCGGATTATGCACCTGTAACCATGGGAAACCCAGCACAATAGCATCATGCAAATTATGCAACACCAGAAAACGACAATCTTCCTGATGGGCTGGCGCCATGCACATGGTCAGCTGTGTCCAAAACTGAGGTTTATTTTTAGCCAACGGTGTAGCATCAATGCCCCTCAAAGGAATAGGACTCTGCAAAGGCTGCAAGGGGAAACCACAACGTCTGGCAAATTCTAAGTCCATTAAGTTTAGAGCGGCGCCTGAATCCACAAATGCCATGACAGAAAATGATAATGAGCAGATCAGGGTCACAGATAACAGAAATTTAGGTTGTACAGTACTGATGGTAACAGAACTAGCGATTCTCTTGGTACGCTTAGGGCAATCAGAAATAACATGAGCAGAATCGCCGCAGTAAAAACACAACCTATTCTGACGTCTGAATCCTTGTCGTTCAGCTCTAGACACAATCCTATCACACTGCATAGGCTCAGGACTCCGCTCGGAAGACAATGCCATAGTGTGCACAGCTCTGCGCTCGCGCAAGCGCCGATCAATCTGAATGGCCAGAGACATAGAATCACTCAGACCAGCAGGCGTGGGGAACCCCACCATAACATCTTTAATGGATTCAGAAAGACCCTTTCTGAAAATTGCCACCAAGGCATCCTCATTCCATTTAGTCAGTACAGACCATTTTGTAAACTTCTGGCAATATGATTCTGCCGCTTCTTGACCCTGACACAGGGCCAACAAGGTCTTCTCAGCATGATCCACTGAATTAGGTTCATCATACAATAACCCAAGCGCCTGAAAATAGGTGTCTACATTAAGCAACGCCGGATTCCCAGGTTCCAGGGCAAATGCCCAATCCTGGGGGTCACCACACAGCAGAGATATAACAATTTTAACCTGCTGGATGAGATCACCAGAGGAACGGGGTTTCAGAGAAAAAAACAGTTTACAGTTATTTTTAAAGCTCAAAAATTTCGACCTGTCCCCAAAAAACAAATCAGGAGTTGGAATTCTAGGCTCTAAAACCAGAGTCTGAACGATATAATTGGAAATACCCTGTACTCTAGCAGCAAGTTGATCCACACGAGAAGCCAATCCCTGAACATCCATACCAGCGCCGAACTCCTGAGCCACCCAGAGGTAAAGAGGGAAGAGAAAAAAAACACAACAGACTACAGAAAAAAAATGGCTCAGCACTTTCCTTCCCTTCTTCTGAGATGCGGTTAACTCATTGTTGGCCAGTTGTACTGTTATGATCTGGTGGCCTAAGAGCAGCATGAGACGTACTCTGGAGAAGGTGGTACCTGTACTGACCGCAGACCCTGAACTTAACACCGCAACTAGAAGTAGCCGTGGAATGTACCTATCACTCCCTAGACATCTCGTCACAGCCGGAGGACTAATTACCCCTAGAGATAGAAAAGGGAAAACTATCTTGCCTCAGAGAAAATCCCCAAAGGATAGACAGCCCCCCACAAATATTGACTGTGAGAGGAGAGGGAAAAACATACACAGACTGAAATCAGAATTTAGCAAAGGAGCCCACTTCTAGCTAAATAGAAAGGATAGGACAGAGTACTATGCTGTCAGTATTAAAACACTAGAAAATATCCACCACAGAAAATACAAAATCTCCACAGCTAACTAAAGATATGGAGGGTATATCTGCATCTCCAGAGATACCAGCTTGGCTAAACAAATCCTTTTACAGACCAAGCTGGACAAGACAAAAACATGGAAAAGAACTGAACAATAAGGCCACAGCATGTGGACAGCAAAAATCAAGGCCAGAACTTATCTTTGTTGAAATGAACAGCAAAGCAGAAGAGACCAGGCAGGGATGTGAATTGTTATGATCCTTAGTGGCTGAGGATCACAGAATAACTAGCTAAGTTACTGAACATAGAACGAGCTCTAGGGAGGTGGTAACTGGACTGACCGCAAACCTGATCCTAACCAAACACACTGAAGGTAGCCGGTGAAAGTGCCTAAATTCCTGGACGTCTCGACGCAGCCTGAGAAACTTGCTACCCCTATAGAGAAAGTAAGACCTCACTTGCCTCAGAGAAATGACCCCAAAGGTATAGGAAGCCCCCAACAAATAATAACGGTGAGGTAAGGGGAAAATACAAAACGTAGAAATGAAAACAGATTCAGCAAATGAGGCCCACTAATACTAGATAGCAGAAGACAGGCAGGGAACTGTGCGGTCAGTAAAAAACCCTATACAAAATATCCACGCTGAGAATTCAAGAACCCCCACACCAACTAACGGTGTGAGGGGAGAAACTCAGCCCCCTAGAGCTACCAGCAAGCAAGGAAATCACATATTAGCAAGCTGGACAAGGACAAGTAAATAACCAAGAAACATATTGAACACTGATGAGCAAAAAATAACCAAACAGAAAACTTAGCTTCTCTTGGAGAGACTGATAGCGAAGGAATTCAGGAGAGATCAAAATAGCACTGAATACATCGACAGCAGGCAAACACTGGAAGTCCAGGTGAGCTAAATAGGAAACCAGCTAACAGATAACGAGACAGCTGATCCAGCCTCAGACCTGCAGAATGACACAAAGAGCCACCAGAGGGAGCCCAAAGACAGCACTCACACAGTACCACTTGTGACCACAAGAGGGAGCCCAAAAACAGAGTTCACAACAGTACCCCCCCTTGAGGAGGGGTCACCGAACCCTCATCAAAACCCCCAGGGCGATCAGGATGAGCCACATGGAAGGCATGAACCAAATCGGCCGCATGAACATCAGAGGCGACAACCCAGGAATTATCCTCCTGACCATAGCCCTTCCACTTAACCAAATACTGAAGCCTCCGTCTAGAAATACAAGAATCCAAGATCTTCTCCACCACGTACTCCAATTCGCCCTCAACCAGCACCGGGGCAGGGGGCTCAACAGAAGGAACCACAGGCACCACATATCTCCGCAACAAAGACCTATGGAACACGTTATGAATGGCAAACGACACTGGGAGGTCCAAACGAAATGACACCGGGTTAAGGATTTCCAAAATCTTATAAGGACCGATGAAGCGAGGCTTGAATTTAGGAGAGGAGACCTTCATAGGAACATACCGAGAAGACAGCCATACCAAATCCCCAACACGAAGTCGGGGACCCACACCGCGACGGCGGTTGGCAAAGCGCTGAGCCTTCTCCTGTGACAACTTCAAATTGTCCACCACCTGGTTCCAAATCTGCTGCAACCTATCCACCAGAGAATCCACCCCAGGACAGTCAGAAGGCTCAACCTGACCCGAGGAAAAACGAGGATGAAAACCAGAATTGCAGAAAAAAGGCGAAACCAAAGTAGCAGAACTAGCCCGATTATTAAGGGCAAACTCGGCCAATGGCAAAAAAGTCACCCAATCATCCTGATCAGCAGACACAAAACATCTTAAATAAGTTTCCAAGGTCTGATTAGTTCGCTCGGTTTGGCCATTCATCTGAGGATGGAAGGCCGACGAAAAAGACAAATCAATGCCCATCTTAGCACAAAAGATCCGCCAAAATCTGGACACAAACTGGGATCCTCTGTCAGACACAATATTTTCAGGGATGCCGTGCAAGCGAACCACATTCTGAAAAAATAGAGGAACCAAATCGGAGGAGGAAGGCAACTTAGGCAAGGGCACCAAATGGACCATTTTGGAAAAACGATCACACACCAACCAGATGACAGACATTCTCTGAGAGACTGGAAGATCCGAAATAAAATCCATGGAAATGTGCGTCCAAGGCCTCTTCGGGACAGGCAAAGGCAAAAGCAAACCGCTGGCACGAAAACAGCAAGGCTTAGCCCGAGCACAAATCCCACAGGTCTGCACAAAGGAACGCACATCCTGCGACAAGGAAGGCCACCAGAAGGACCTAGCCACCAAATCTCTGGTACCAAAAATCCCAGGATGGCCTGCCAACACCGAAGAATGAACCTCGGAAATAACTCTGCTGGTCCATCTATCTGGGACAAACAGTCTCTCTGGTGGGCAACGGTCAGGTCTATCCGCCTGAAATTTCTGCAGCACACGTCGCAAATCTGGGGAAATGGCAGACAAAATCACTCCCTCTCTGAGGATACCAGCCGGCTCTGAAACTCCCGGAAAAGTCAGGCACAAAGCTCCTAGAAAGAGCATCAGCCTTCACGTTCTTCGAACCAGGCAGGTACGAGATCACGAAATCGAAACGGGAGAAAAACAACGACCAACGAGCCTGTCTAGGATTCAGCCGCTTGGCAGACTCGAGATAAATCAGATTTTTGTGATCAGTCAAGACCACCACACGATGCTTAGCTCCCTCGAGCCAATGTCGCCACTCCTCAAATGCCCACTTCATAGCCAACAACTCCCGATTACCAACATCATAATTCCGCTCAGTAGGCGAAAACTTTCTTGAAAAGAAAGCACAAGGTTTCATCACAGAGCAATCAGAGCCTCTCTGTGACAAAACAGCCCCTGCTCCAATCTCAGAAGCATCAACCTCGACCTGAAAAGGAAGAGAGACATCAGGCTGACACAAAACTGGAGCCGAAGAAAACCGGCGCTTCAGCTCCCGAAAGGCTTCCACGGCCGCAGGAGACCAATTAGTCACATCAGAACCCTTCTTGGTCAAATCTGTCAAGGGTTTAACCACGCCAGAATAATTAGCAATGAAGCGATGGTAAAAATTAGCAAAACCCAAGAACTTCTGAAGACTCTTAACAGATGTAGGCTGAGTCCAGTCATGAATAGCCTGGACCTTGACTGGGTCCATCTCAATAGTAGAAGGAGAAAAAATAAAACCCAAAAAGGAAACCTTCTGTACTCCGAAGAGACATTTTGAGCCCTTCACAAACAAGGCATTAGCACGCAGGACCTGAAATACCATCCTGACCTGCTTCACATGGGACTCCCAGTCTTTAGAAAAGACCAAAATGTCATCCAGATACACAATCATAAATTTATCCAGATATTCTCGGAAGATGTCATGCATGAAGGACTGGAACACAGAAGGAGCATTAGAGAGTCCAAAAGGCATCACCAAGTACTCAAAATGGCCTTCGGGCGTATTAAATGCTGTTTTCCATTCATCCCCCTGTTTAATACGCACAAGGTTATACGCACCACGAAGATCTATCTTGGTGAACCAACTGGACCCCTTAATCCGAGCAAACAGATCAGACAATAATGGCAAAGGATACTGAAATTTGACCGTGATTTTATTTAGAAGACGATAATCTATACAAGGTCTCAGAGAACCATCCTTTTTGGCCACAAAAAAGAATCCTGCACCAAGAGGGGAGGAGGATGGGCGAATATGTCCCTTCTCTAAAGACTCCTTTATATAACTCCGCATCGCGGCATGTTCTGGTACAGACAAATTAAAAAGTCGTCCCTTAGGGAACTTACTACCAGGAATCAAATTTATAGCACAATCACAATCCCTGTGAGGAGGCAGGGCACCGGATCTGGGCTCATCAAATACATCCTGGTAGTCCGACAAAAACTCAGGGACCTCAGAAGGAGTGGAAGAAGCAATTGACACCAAAGGAGCATCGCCATGAATCCCTGGCAACCCCAACTTGAAACAGACATAGCTTTCCAATCCAGAACTGGATTATGGGCCTGCAGCCATGGCAGACCCAAAACGACAATATCATGCAAATTATGCAGCACAAGAAAGCGAATCACCTCCTGATGTACAGGAGTCATGCACATGGTCACTTGAGTCCAATACCGAGGCTTATTCTCAGCCAATGGTGTAGCATCAATTCCCCTCAGTGGAATAGGGAATTCTAAAGGCTCCAGAACAAAACCACAGCGCCTGGCAAACAACAAATCCATCAGGTTCAGGGCAGCACCTGAATCCACAAAAGCCATAACTGAGTAGGATGACAAAGAACAAATTAAAGTAACAGACAAAATGAATTTAGGCTGTATAGTACCAACGGTGACAGATTTAGCGGGTTTTTTTTACGCGCTTAGAGCATGCCGAGATAACATGAGTTGAATCACCACAGTAAAAGCACAACCCATTTTGACATCTATGATTTTGCTGCTCAATTCTGGTCATAATTCGGTCACATTGCATAGACTCAGGTCTCTGTTCAGAAAACACCGCCAGATGGTGCGCAAATTTACGCTCCCGCAAACGCCGATCAATCTGAATGGCCAAAGCCATTGAGTCATTCAGACTTGCAGGCGTGGGGAACCCCACCATAACATTCTTAATGGCTTCAGAAAGACCTTCTCTGAAATTTGCAGCCAGGGCACACTCATTCCATTGAGTAAGCACCGACCATTTCTGAAATTTTTGACAATACACCTCAGCTTCATCCTGGCCCTGAGAGAGAGCCAGCAAGGTCTTTTCTTCCTGGTTCTCAAGATTAGGTTCCTCATAAAGCAATCCAAGCGCCAGAAAAAACGCATCCACATTCAGCAATGCAGGATCTCCTGGCGCCAGGGAGAAAGCCCAATCCTGAGGGTCGCCACGTAACAGGGAGTGTTGTGAATTTGGTTTTTGGGCTCCCCCGGTGGTCGCTGGTGGTACTGGACTTGTGTGCTTCACTTTCTCTGTTCACCTGTTTCCATCAGGATGTGGGAGTATCCTATTTAGCCTTGCTGCTCTGTTATTCTAGTGCCGGCCATCAATGTAACCAGAGCCTTTCTGTTGCATGTTCCTGCTTCTAGACTACTATCAGCTAAGTTGGACTCTTAGTCCTAAGTTTGTTTGCATTTTTGTTCCAGTTCACAGTTATGTTATGTTTCTGTAGCTGGAAGCTCTTGTGGGCCGAAATTACCACTCCGGTGTCATGAGTTGACACATGAGTCTTAAAGTAATTTCTGGATGGTATTTTAATAGGGTTTTCAGCTGACCGTGAAGTTCCCTATTGTATCTTCTTTCTATCTAGTAAGCGGACCTCGCTTTGCTGAACCTACCTTCATACTGCGTATGTCTTTTCCTCTGAACTCACCGTCAATATATGTGGGGGGCTTCTGTCTCCTTTTTGGGGGAATTTCCCTAGAGGTAAGCCAGGTCTGTTTTTTCCTCTATTAGGGTTAGTTAGTTCTCCGGCTGGCGCTGGGCGTCTAGGGATAAAACGTAGGTACGTCACCCGGCCACTGTTAGTTGTGTGGTAGGTTTAGCTCACGGTCAGCTCGAGATTCCATCACCCAAGAGCTAGTCTGTTATTTAAGTTCTCTGACGTTCCCTTGCCATTGGGAACCATGACAAGGGAGATAACAATTCTAACTTGCTGAGCGGAATCCCCAGAGGAACGAGGTCTCAAAGAAATAAATAATTTACAATTATTCTTAAAATTCAGAAACCTAGATCTATCTCCAGAAAACAACTCAGGAATAGGTACTTTTGGCTCAGACATAGGACTGTGAACAACAAAATCCTGAATGCTTAGCACCCTTGCAGCAAGATGATCCACACTAGAAGTCAGACTCTGAATATCCATGTCTGCAGCTGAACTCAAAGCCACCCAGAGATTAAGGGGATGAGAGAAGCTGGACAGACTGCAGCAAAGGGAGAGGAAAAAATAAAAATTGTACTCAGGACTTCTCTTATCCCACTACTGCGATGCATTAAACACTTTTGGCCTGCTGTACTGTTATGATCCTTAGTGGCTGAGGATCACAGAATAACTAGCTAAGTTACTGAACATAGAACGAGCTCTAGTGAGGTGGTAACTGGACTGACCGCAAACCTGATCCTAACCAAACACACTGAAGGTAGCCGGTGAAAGTGCCTAAATTCCTGGACGTCTCGACGCAGCCTGAGAAACTTGCTACCCCTATAGAGAAAGTAAGACCTCACTTGCCTGAGAGAAATGACCCCAAAGGTATAGGAAGCCCCCAACAAATAATAACGGTGAGGTAAGGGGAAAATACAAAACGTAGAAATGAAAACAGATTCAGCAAATGAGGCCCACTAATACTAGATAGCAGAAGACAGGCAGGGAACTGTGCGGTCAGTAAAAAACCCTATACAAAATATCCACGCTGAGAATTCAAGAACCCCCACACCAACTAACGGTGTGAGGGGAGAAACTCAGCCCCCTAGAGCTACCAGCAAGCAAGGAAATCACATATTAGCAAGCTGGACAAGGACAAGTAAATAACCAAGAAACATATTGAACACTGATGAGCAAAAAATAACCAAACAGAAAACTTAGCTTCTCTTGGAGAGACTGATAGCGAAGGAATTCAGGAGAGATCAAAATAGCACTGAATACATCGACAGCAGGCAAACACTGAAAGTCCAGGTGAGCTAAATAGGAAACCAGCTAACAGATAACGAGACAGCTGATCCAGCCTCAGACCTGCAGAATGACACAAAGAGCCACCAGAGGGAGCCCAAAGACAGCACTCACACAGTACCACTTGTGACCACAAGAGGGAGCCCAAAAACAGAGTTCACAACAGTGAATCCTCCAGGAACAATGGACAACTGGCACTGACTAAAGGGTCAAGCAAGACTAAATAGCCCAGTCAGAATTGCAAAAAGTGAACACACCTGACAAATGCTGCGACTCAGAGACAGCAGCGCTACCACTTACAACCACCGGAGGGAGCCCAAGAGCAGAATTCACAACAAAAAGTACAACTAGACTATTTGTTCAAAAGTATAAGTATATACTTCTCTAACTAATGCTCTCCGTCTTCTGGATGTCAGTTTAGGTGGACGGCCATGTCTTGGTAGGTTTGCAGCTGTGCCATGCTCCTTCCATTTTTGGATGATGGATTGAACAGTGCTCTGTGAGATGTTCAGAGCTTAGACTATTTTTTTATACCCTAACTCTGCTTTAGTCTTCTCCGCAACTTTATCCCTGACCTGTCTGGTGTGATCCTTGGTTTTCATGATGCTGTTTGGTCCCTAACATTCTGTAACAATCCTCTGAGGCTTTCACAGAACAGCTGTAGTTATACTGAGAAGAAATTACACACAATTTACATTCAGTTTACTAATTGTGTGACTTCTGGAGGCAATTGGGCACTCAGGATTTTATTTAGGGGTGTCAGACTACAGGGAGGTGACTACAAATGCACCTCACAATTTTCAGATTTAAATGTTTTTATAATAATTAGAAAACCGTGTATCATTTCCTTTGCACTTCACAAATACTTGTTACTTTATGTTGATATATAACGTAAAATCCCAAAAATGTACATTTAAGTGTAAAAAAATGTGGATAATTTCATGGGGTATGAATAATTTTTCATGGCACTGTAAAGGTTGTGGATGTTATTTATATTGGTAAAACCTGCTGACAGGTTCCCTTTAGTAGGATAGTTGTCTACATATGTTTACCCACTATAGTTTATCTAGTTTTCAGTCCATTTTGACTTTACTGTATACTTTGAAGTTTTGCTATTGGAGATTAGATGATAATAAATTACTTTCATTTTTTGACATTTAAGAAAACCTGATTAGACTGAAACATGGTCTCTTGCAGATACATTTTTAAAGGCTTTTTTAAATTCGATTTTGGCAGAATCCTGGATTTACGCCAGTCGTATCTTCTCTTGATCTCACGAGTCCGTCACTGCTTGCCAAGGACTGAATGAAAAATGTAATATGTATATAATGACATGCATATAAATAACGCTTCTATCGAAAGCACAATTTCAGTTCTAATTTGATAACGTCTTACGCTGTAATTTGTGTTAAACTTATTGAAACAAATGAACAGATCTGGCAGGTTTGTATATGAGCTGTTTTGCTTTCCCGCTATATTTGGTGATAAACAGGTAAATTTGTGACATGAGATAAGAGACTTGTAACAAACATTGCGCCATACATATAAAAAGCCAAAGACAGTTATTCCATAATAAAGTTAGTATTTTCTTGATAAAGGTCTAACGATATCTTTAGTTTGGAAATTGTATCAATATTAAACTATTTTCTTTGGTAAAAGGAAGATGAAAAACTTGTGAGTTGGGTGCTACAGTCATCACGTTACAAAATGTGTAATTATATTTTTGCTTGAAAAATACATTTTATGATCAAGGCTACCTTTTAGAATAGACCCTGGTCTTAGGGTGCTTTCACATTGCGTTCAGGCACGCGTTTGCAGGTCCTGTTGGAGGTTACGTCATGACCCACCACCAAATTGGATTCGAGCATATGCGCCAACGGGGCTACTAACTATAATGGTTCCTTACAAAGCGAACATACTCTCTGACCTGGATCTTTTCAGGCTTATATGCCTGCTGGAGGCGGACACTGAGTTGTAGTACATCTGAGTGTCCGCCTCCAGAAGGGTGTATACCCCCAAAAATGATGCACAACAGAGCGTAAGTTTGCTCTATTAGCACCATTATAGCCTATGGCCCCGTTGGCCATATGCCCCAATCCCATTTTGCAGCGGTCCAGTCATATGTTCCGATGGGACCAACGAGCACTTGCCTGAACACAATATGAAAGAACCCTTATACAAATATTTAGTATATTTTTGCAACATCTCCCTTTTTCCATTTTTTTTTCTTTTTATCAGGAATAGGGGAGCTAAGGAGAATAATCTTAAGATACCATTATAAAGACGCAAAGGTTAAAGGGAAACAATCATCAGAATATGATTGTATAATTTAGGTTTTTGTGTTACATCTATTTTTTTTTTAAATGTTGGCAATCCTTTTTTTTCATAACACGGTATTTATCAAAAAAGAAAAAAAACCCGGTTATATTGCAATTTTCACACTAACACTGGGGCTATTTTGGACTTTCCGGAACAGTTTACCAGAGTTTTTGTATAATCAGAGACAGGATTACAATGACAGGTAACCCCTCTATACACAGCTGATAACACAGGGTCCACCAATCACAATAGGTGATGTCACAGATTACCTCCTCCTCCCTTCACAATGACCCTTATTAGATGCTTCATTTTTAAAAGATACAGTCAGGGTCTGACTGTTGTGACTATATACATGTGTTGTTTCCTGAAACAAAAAGAAATTAGGCTAAGTTCACATGTCAAGTAATCATCAGTCTTAACTGACCATTGACAAAAAAGTTGTGCAGGCACAACTTTTTTGTCTAAAACCCAAGATAAAAACATAAAAAGCAAATACACTGCAGTAAATAAATAAACAGCAATAGTGGACGAAAATAATATAGGGTGCTTAGTTAATATAATTTTGATAAAAAAATGTAAAAGCCATCCCACCACGTCATGATGACCCTATTCGGGATGGTCCTAAGCTCTAATATTAAAACCTTACCATTTGTCAAGTGAAGTGCATGTGGATAAGGGCTGAAAAGAGCTGAGCCAGGATAATGTGCACCCAGGCATGGGGAACTACATGTCCAGCTAAAAGAAAAGGGAGGCCACTCCTTTATTTGCACAAAATGAAAAAAACACTGAAACATGCCCGGGTGTCATGGCACTTGGCAAATGGTTATGTTTTAATACTAGAGGTTAGAACCGTCCCAAATATGGTCACCGTGACGTGGTGGGATGGCTGTTTCACTTTTTTTTTTTAAGCAAAATGATGTTAACTAAGCACCCTGTATTATTTTAATGCACTATTGCTGTTAATTTATTTACTGTGCGGTATTTGCTTTTTTATGTCTTTATCTTGAGTTTTGTCTGTTTGATAGCCAGTGTGAACATGCGCTTACATGCTGCTCGCACACCAACTCATTTTCATTTCTTCTCTTCAGGTGTTCACAACTTTTTTGTCCGCCTGAAAAAAACTGATTTCAACTAGATCAGTTTTTTAACATTGAAGTCAATGGAAATTGCACCAGTTAAATAGCTATTAGTCATGAGCGAGTATACTCATTGCTCGGGTTTTCCCGAGCATGCTTGGGTGATCTCCGAGTATTTCGGCGTGCTCGGAGATTTAGTGTTTGTCAACGCAGCTGCATGATTTGCGGCTGCTAGACAGCCTGAATACATGTGGGGATTGCCTGTATGTTAGGAATTCCACACATGTATTCAAGCTGTCTAGCAGCCGCAAATCATGCAGCTACGTCGACAAACACTAAATCTCCGAGCACGCCAAAATACTCGGAGACCACCTGAGCCATGAGTACACTCGCTCATCACTAATAGCTATCCAATTTTTCTCTCATTTGAAAAGGATCTGTTTTTTTGCTTTCTGGAGGTGGAAACATGAAGATTTAACATCCTACTGTACATGGGAATCATCTTTGAAATAAAACCAGTAATCAAAAAATGGATCCTTTTCAAATGGGAGAAAAACTGATGGTTATTTAACGGATCCGTTTTCCATTGACTTTAACGTTAACAAAGGGATCCAGTTGAAATCTTTTTTTTTTCAGGAGGACAAAAAAGTTGCATCTGCACAACGGATTGCTGATGGATCAGTTTTAAAGGATGATTGCTGATCATGTGAACATCACTTTAGGGTCTAAAAATGGCCCAGTGGCCTATGTGAAGATAACAAGATTCTATTTTTTGTTATAATGCAGTTTTTGATATGAAAATAAAAAAATGCCAACTTTTTTTAAAACAGACATTTAACACAAACTGATTTAATCAGGACATTGATGATAGCACTGGTGAGCGTGCACTTACAGTATTGTGTTCTGATGCAACTGTCTAAGGCCGGTTTCACACTTGCGTTTGGAGCAGCTGCGGAGGGCTGCGGACTTCCTCCGTGAAGCCCCGCCCTCCGCCGCTAGCTCCGCCTACTTCTGCATGCCGCCCGCATGCGGCCTGTGTACCTATATTTAACATTAGGTACGCAGGTCATGCGGCTGTATGCGCAGGCTGCCGCATGCGTCGTTTTGACGCTGCGGCGACCAGCGTAGGACGCAGCCTGTAGCATTTTTTTTTTTATCTGCAGCGTCAAAACGACGCATGCGGCAGCCTCCGCATACAGCCGCACGACCTGCGTACCTAATGTTAAAGATAGGATCCATTCACTATAATGAGGCAGAAGAATTATTCTGGACTCCATCTGGCCTGTGTTCAGCGGTGTCCTTCTTTTCAAAAGTGCACAAAACTGTATTGGACTGCACTTTTATGCACGCTGAAAAAAAGACAGACACCAGCGGATCATAGACCAGATTGCATCAACATTGTCTCAATCTGCCTCATTATAGAGAATCTTCCTCCAGAGGTACCATCTGAATCACGTATTTCAGAGATTTACATGGAAACTCTGGTGTAAGTGCTCAGCGCAGAGCGCAGGATAAATTTACGCCAAGCCTTACTGTGATCTTTGGGAGGCAGAAAGAAAAACTCAACAGCAGGTGAAGAATTGGTTTTATTTATTTTTTTACGCTGTTCCTCGTGCAGTATAAATGATTAGGCACCTTTATTCTTCAGGTCGGTGCGATTACAGAGATACCAGATTTATATTGGGTTTTTATGTTTGGCTGCTGTCACACACTAAAAGACGCTTTTTATTGCTTCACCATATTTTGAGAGCTATAATTTTTCCAGATTTCGTCCCACTGTGTTATTGAGGGTTTGTTTTTTGCAGGACGTTGTTTTTATTGATTTCATTTTTGGGCGTATGAATATCACTTTCCATTCCAATTTTTGGAATGCAGAATGCACAAACACCAGCAATTCAGAATTATTTTTACATTTTTCTGTGCCATTCCGTGTGTGGTAAAATTGATAAGGCAGCTTTATTCTTCGGGTCAGTACGATTACAGCGATACCTCATTCATATAATTTTAAAAAAATATTTTGGTGCTTTTACACAATAAAAACTATTTTGTACAAAAAATAATTATTTTTTGCAGCGCTTTATTCTGAGAGCTATAACTTTATTAATTTTTTTGCAGGACAAAATGATGTTTTCAGGAATAGCATTTTTATTCACATTTGTCTTTTTGATCGTGTTTTATTCCACTTTTTATTTGGCGGCATGATTATAAGGCTATGTTCACTGCGGATTTTTCCGCAGCGGATTTGATAAATCTGCAGGGCAAAAACGCTGCGTTTTTGCTGCAGATTTATCGCGGATTTACTGCAGATTTACCGCGGTTTTTCTGCGGATTTCACTGCGGTTTTACAACTGCGGTTTTCTATAGGAGCAGCTGTAAAACCGCTGCGGAATCTGCAGAAAGAAGTGACATGCTGCGCAATGTAAACCGCTGCATTTCCGTGCGTTTTTTTCCGCAGCATGTGCACAGCGTTTTTTGTTTCCCATAGGTTTACATTGTAATGTAAACTCATGGGAAACTGCTGCGGACCCGCAGCTGCGGAAACTCTGCGGATCCGCAACGTTTTCCGCATCGTGTGCACATACCCTAAAGCATTGTTTTTTGCCACTTTTTTTTTCTGTATTCACTGAAGGGGTTAACTAGTGTGACAGTTTTTAGGTCTGGTCGTCTGAAAGAGGCGATACCAAACGTATACTTTTTTGTTTATTTTTTTACATAAAAATTCACACTTTTGGATACAATATATATAGTTTTTAATTACTTTGTGATTAAAAAAAAATAAATTTTACAGTTTTTTAAGTTTTTCTTTTTAACTTTTTTTTACTTAGTCCCTTTATAAGACTTTCACTTTTACCAGTTTGAGCAGTGTTATAAAGCATTGCAAGGCACCAGCATTGGATTAGGTTCTCGAAATACAAAGGTAAAATAAATAGCAATAACCAGGGCTGTGCCCTTTCCCACCATGGGGTCTGTATCAGCAGAATGGTCTGCCTCCATGGTACATGCCCCTTTGACTTATTCATTACAGAGGCAACTGCATGGGGTTTGTATTCACTTGAGATCATAGCCACCAATTGTATCGTTCTACCCAGGATCCTGAGAGACCATAAATACCACTTGGAGTTCAATCAATGATGAAAGTCCTACAGATTGTAACTAGTCCTTTGTAAAGTGATTAAAAAACCCTGTAACTTTGTTTTTGGTATGGCATGAAAAAAATTAGCAAATCTCTGATACAGAGAATACTTTTATTTAACCCCTTCACCCCCAAGGGTGGTTTGCACATTAATGACCGGGCCAATTTTTACAATTCTGACCACTGTCCCTTTATGAGGTTATAACTCTGGAACGCTTCAACGGATCTTGGAGATTCTGACAATGTTTTCTCGTGACATACTGTACTTCATGATAGTGGTAAAATTTCTTCAATATAACTTGCGTTTATTTGTGAAAAAAACGGAAATTTGGTGAAAATTTTGAAAATTTCGCAATTTTCCAACTTTGAATTTTTATGCCTTTAAATCACAGAGATATGTCACACAAAATACTGAATAGGTAACATTTCCCACATGTCTACTTTATATAAGCACAATTTAGGAACCACATTTTTTTTTGTTAGGGAGTTATAAGGGTTAAAAGTTGACCAGCAATTTCTCATTTTTACAACACCATTTTTTTTTAGGGACCACATCTCATTTGAAGTCATTTTGAGGGGTCTATATGATAGAAAATACCCAAGTGTGACACCATTCTAAAAACTGCACCCCTCAAGGTGCTCAAAACCACATTCAAGAAATTTATTAACCCTTCAGGTGTTTCACAGGAATTTTTGGAATGTTTAAATAAAAATTAACATTTAAATTATTTTTACACAAAATTTATTTCAGCTCCAATTTGTTTTATTTTACCAAGGGTAACAGGAGAAAATGGACCCCAAAAGTTGTTGTACAATTTGTGCTGAGTACGCTGATACCCTATATGTGGGGGTAAACAAACTGTTTGGGCGCACCGCAGAGCTCGGAAGGGAAGGAGCACCATTTGACTTTTCAATGCAAAATTGACTGGAATTGAGATGGAACGCCATGTTGCGTTTGGAGAGCCCCTGATGTGCCTAAACATTGAAACCCCCCACAAGTGACACTATTTTGGAAAGTAGACACCCTAAGGAACTCATCTAGATGTGTGGTGAGCACTTTGACCCACCAAGTGCTTCACAGAAGTTTATAATGCAGAGCCGTAAAAATAAAAAATCATATTTTTTCACAAAAATTATATTTTCGCCCCTAATTTTTTATTTTCCCAAGGGTAAGAGAAGAAATTGGACCCCAAAAGTTGTTGTGCAATTTGTCCTGAGTACGCCGATACCCCATATGTGGGGGTAAACCACTGTTTGGGCGCATGGCAGAGCTCGGAAGGGAAGGAGAGCCATTTGACTTTTCAATTCAAAATTGACTGGAATTAAGATGGGACACCATGTCGCGTTTGGAGAGCCCCTGATGTGCCTAAACGTTAAACCCCCCCCACAAGTGACACCATTTTGTAAAGTAGACCCCCTAAGGAACTTATCTAGATGTGTTTTGAGAGCTTTGATCCCCCAAGTGTTTCACTACAGTTTATAACGCAGAGCCGTGAAAATAAAAAACATTTTTTTTCCACAAAAATGATTTTTTTAGCCCCCAGTTTTGTATTTTCCCAAGGGTAACAGAAGAAATTGGACCCCAAAAGTTGTTGTCCAATTTGTCCTGAGTATGCTGATACCCCATATGTGGGGGGAACCACTGTTTTGGCGCATGGCAGAGCTCGGAAGGGAAGGAACGCCATTTGGAATGCAGACTTAGATGGATTGGTCTGCAGGCTTCACGTTGCATTTGCAGAGCCCCTGATGTACCCAAACAGTAGAAACCCCCCACAAGTGACCCCATATTGGAAACTAGACCTCCCAAGGAACTTATCTAGATGTGTTGTGAGAACTTTGAACCCCCAAGTGTTTCACTACAGTTTATAACGCAGAGCCGTGAAAATAAAAATTCTTTTTTTTTCCACAAAAATGATTTTTTAGCCCCCAGTTTTGTATTTTCCCAAGGGTAACAGGAGAAATTGGACCCCAAAAGTTGTTGTACAATTTGTCCTGAGTACGCTGATACCCTGAATGTGGGGGGGAACCACTGTTTGGGCGCATGGCAGATCTCGGAAGGGAAGGAGCGCCTTTTGGAATGCAGACTTAGATGGATTGGTCTGCAGGCTTCACGTTGCATTTGCAGAGCCCCTGATGTACCCAAACAGTAGAAATCCCCCACAAGTGACCCCATATTGGAAAATAGACCTCCCAAGTGTTTCACTACAGTTTACAACGCAGAGCCATGAAAATAAAAAATCCTTTTTTTTCCCACAAAAATGATTTTTAGCCCCCCAAATTTATATTTTCCCAAGGGTAACAAGAGAACTTGGACCCCAAAAGTTGTTGTCCAATTTGTCCCGAGTACGCTGATGCCCCATATGTTGGGGTAAACCCCTGTTTGGGCGCACGGGAAAGCTCGGAAGGGAAGGAGCACTGTTTTACTTTTTCAATGCAGAATTGGCTGGAATTGAGATCGGACGCCATGTCGCGTTTGGAGCGCCCCTGATGTGCCTAAACAGTGGAAACACCCCAATTCTAACTGAAACCCTAATCCAAACACATCCCTAATCCCAACGGTAACCCTAACCACACCCCTAACCCTGACACACCCCTAACTCTAATCCCAACCCTAATCCCAACCGTAAATGTAATCCAAACCCTAACCCTAACTTTAGCCCCAACCTTAACCCTATCTTTAGCCCCAACCCTAACCCTAGCCCTAACCCTAGCCCTAACCCTAGCCCTAACCCTAGCCCTAGCCCTAACCCTAACCCTAGCCCTAGCCCTAACCCTAACCCTAACGGGAAAATGGAAATAAATACATTTTTTTTAATTTTATTATTTTTCCCTAACTAAGGGGGTGATGAAGGGGGGTTTGATTTACTTTTATAGCATTTTTTATAGCAGATTTTTATGATTGGCAGCCGTCACACACTAAAAGATACTTTTTATAGCAAAAAAGTTTTTGCGTCTCCACATTTTGAGACCTATAATTTTTCCATATTTTGGTCCACAGAGTCATGTGAGGTCTTGATTTTTTCGCTGATGATGCTGTATGGTGGCTCGTTTTTTGCGGGACAAGATGACGTTTTCAGCGGTACCATGGTTATTTATATCCGTCTTTTTGATAGCGTGTTATTCCACTTTTTGTTCGGCGGTATGATAATAAAGCGTTTATTGCCTCGTTTTTGTTTTTTTCCCCCTATGGTGTTCACTGAAGGGGTTAACTAGTGATATAGTTTTATAGGTGGGGTTGTTACGGACGCGGCGATACTAAATATTTGTACTTTTATTGTTTGTTTTTTTTAATTTAGATAAAGAAATGTATTTATGGGAATAATATATATATTTTTTTTCTTTATTTAGGAATTTTTTATTTTATTTTTTTTTACACATGTGGAAATTTTTTTTTAAACTTTTTTACTTTGTCCCGGGGGGACATCACAGATCGGTGATCTGACAGTTTGCATAGCACTCTGTCAGATCACCGATCTGACTTAGAGCACTGCAGGCTTACCAGCGCCTGCTCTGAGCAGGCACTTGGTAAGCCACCTCCCTCCCTGCAGGACCCGGATGCCGCGGCCATCTTGGATCCGGGACCTGCAGCGAGGAAGGAGGTAGGAGACCCTCGGAGCAACGCGATCACATCGCGTTGCTCCGGGGGTCTCAGGGAAGCCCGCAGGGAGCCCCCTCCCTGCGCGATGCTTCCCTGTACCGCCGGCACACCGCGATCATGTTTTATCGCGGTGTGCCGGGGGTTAATGTGCCGGGGGCGGTCCGTGACCGCTCCTGGCACATAGTGCCAGATGTCAACTGCGATAGTCAGCTGACACCCGGCCGCGATCTGCCGCGCTCCCCCCGTGAGCGCCGCCGATCGCGCTGGACGTACTATCCCGTCGGTGGTCATACGGGCCCACCCCACCTCGACGGGATAGTACGTCCAATGTCAGAAAGGGGTTAAAGAGGTTGTCCACTACTTTAACAACAACGGTATCTTCTTAGGATAGGTCATCAATATCTGATTGGGCGAATGGGACACTCCCACTGATCAGCTGTTCTCAGTGACCAATTACGGGGCTGGACTGCACAGCTCAGTCCGCTCTATAGTGACTGCAATCGGGTACTGCAATTTTGCCACCTATTCAAATCAATAGGGACGAATGCGCAGTACCCAGCAGTGGCCACTATACGGTGGATAGAGCCGTGCAGTGCAGCTCTGTAACTAGTTAGTTCTGGCCTCCAACGACCCTGTGAACAGCCGGTCGGCAGGGTGCCGGGTGTTGCACCCTCCACCCATCAGACATTGATGACCTCTTCTAAGGATTAACCATCGGAGTAGTGGACAACCTCTTTTAAGTCCTTTATTGTCCTGTGATTTCTCAGTCATTGCAGTTTCTGGCAATTTTTGCAACTCCTGCTCCTCAATAATACATTTTTTAAGAAAATTGTGAACCCCAAAATATCAGTTGTGGCTCAGACATTTTGGACATAACTGGAAACTTATTGTCATGATCCAGGTTGGGGGTTGCTTCTTGCTTTTCTTTCCCCAGCCTGGTTGTGGTGAGGTTAACCTTTCCTGCCTCTCTTTGGGTCGTGGGTGGCTATTTATTGTTGCCATTTCTGGTAGCGTTTGTCAGTGATAGTTCTGCCTCTGACTACCCGTATTTGTGCCTGACCCGTTCCCTGTCCCTGTCCCTGACTTAGTGTGGTTTCCTACAGTGTATGACTCGGCTTGAATTCTGAACCCTGCCTCCTGCTTTCCCTCTCTGTTACTACGTTTTCAATCTGGCTTTGACTCTCTGGCTCATACCCCGACTACGTCTTCTGTCTCACGTTTTGGATCCCGTGCTCCCATCTGGTTCTGATTTCTGGCTTGTCTCTGACCACGTGCATTGCTGTTACCTCTGGTACTTCGTTTTCCTGTTTGTTGCTGACTGGCCTGTTTGACTACTCTGCCGCCTCCTAGTGGCGCTCCGTGCTTTGCACTGTGGTGCTACACGGTGAGTACTACCTTTTTCCCCTTAACTGCGCCCCCTGGTGGAGATTGCGTGCAACTGCCTTGCAGTTGCATTACACTTATGGTCATAAAGGATCTTTTAGCACTGATGTGGTTATAATCTAAAAGGTGTATGGATCATAGAGCTACCAATAGTCTGCTATGAAGGTTTTTACATTTTCTTTATTCTTTCATTAAAACGGTGACATTTTGTTCAGTACGACCACCTTATTGCCTTATTGGTCAAAATGACAGAGATGGATTTCAGATTTTAGCATAAGCTTTCATAATAATGGATGGGCTTTCATCAGCCGTATTGTACGTTTCTGTTGTGACTTTCATGGATTCTATCCTCTCGGGAGGTAATGGGGAGCCACTCGGGAGAGCCTTTTCCCTACAGATGTGAATTTTGATTGATGAGACGGAAAAGCTTAGTGGACACAGCAGTAAAAAAAAGAAACGTTTTCTGTTTCTTTGCCTATAATACTGTGTCTTCTCCTATTGATTCTATAATGAAAAGATATGCAGGATTCTAATTAACTTTATAGCTCAATTCTTCAAAATGTTCCAATCTATGTTTCCTGTTTGTGCGGATTATCGAACCCTGGATGAGATCATTCACGGACATATTGCTTCTCACAGCTGATATATTGTTACAGTTGTATCCTGCCTTGGAGATATTACGTGAGCGAAAGCACCAGCAGCACGAATGATATGTCTCCTGGTTACTTTGCAAAAATGCCTTTGGGTAGGTGAAATTCCACATTCTGGATTATGGCTTAGAAATATTGCCACTTTATCTGCCTCTTCAGATTTTTGGATGCCAAGAAGGATTATTTTATTTAGAGCACATAAGAAATATACATTTATTTGGCGATCCTTTCATTTTTAGGTTTTAGGGAGTCTGTCACCCCCAAAAATGACATTTATACTTCCTAAACATTTATATAGGGGACCTAGCCCCTATTTAAGTCATATTAAGCAAGTACAGCTTAACTTTATCGTTAATTAAAAATCAACTTTTATTGTATATGCATATGAGGGCGCGTTGCGGCACCCTTGGTGTGGCCTATGCCTTGGTGCACTGCCATGCCCTCCTATCTGCATAATATAGCCGTACCTCCCATTGATTGACTTGTCTCCAAGGCCCAGAGCAAACACTGCGCCTCCTTCTGTGTCTGTGCTCTGATACTGGATGATCGGAACAGCACGCTCATAGTGTCATGCAGGTTTCCACACAATGGCTGCAGGCGTGCTCGGACGTCTTGCTCATGCTTGTCTACGGCCACCGCTTGGCTCGATCTGCTAAACAGCGTCCAAAATGCTGAGAATGCAAAGAGTGTCAGGTTCTGTTGCTATATACTTCTTAGCCACTCAAAGCGTTGCAGAGGTAACCTTGACCTTTTGTCTTTAAAATTTTTAAAGTGGTTATCCAGGACTTTTATATTATTTCCATATGAGGCTAAGTACTTAGTTGCTAACTGCGTGCCTGTTCTGTCCAGCCCCAGTCACAGACGGCTCCAGACGTCAATTCTGGTGGGTCAGTTGACCTCATGTCAACAGAGTAGCTTTTGCATTTCCAGGCTGCTCTGTCGATGAGGCGTCATTGCCAACTTCATGCTGATTGACAGCTGGCTTAATGCTGTTGTGTAGATGGAAGGCGGATTTCAATCACCATGACATCGGCAGAGATGTCCCATGGACATAGCAGAGCGAAAGAGAAGAAGCTGCCCTGTCAGTGACATCACCAAAAGCATTGCCAGAAGGAGTGTTTCATGACTGCACCGAGCAGGCAGAGATTGTCTCTGGGCAGAGCAGGCAGATATTTCTCGACTACCTTCTTTTAAGTCCTTAGCCCCTTCATTAAAAAAAAAACCTTGAAGTCCAGGATAATACCTTTAAAACAATATTTAAAAAATCCAAAATTTTTAGTAGCTACAAAATAGAAAGAATTGTACATTTTAATGTTAATATGAAGAAAAATGTGCAGAGGAACAAACTTGCAAAATTAATTTTATGCAACTTTGGATTGTCCCATCTGGCTTCGGCTTCTATTTCCAATATAACTTATGCCAATTTTTTGGCTTAAATTACAGTGAATTTGGCACACAGTGATTAGACACAATCCCACCGACCAAGTGCTGCCTAATTTTTAGCAATGTGTCTCAGTAATTTCAGAATTCAAAGGTGACCATGCACTTTAACGTGTGAAACAGAATGTTATCGAATCAAATATGATAGAAGGATAGTAATTCCTTTCCATATTAAATCCCCTAAAGAAAGTTTAGCATTCAGCGCAACAAAATTGGTACATGCGATATCTTCTAATACGATTTTCAGGACATAAAATGGATTGGTTTGTATGACAGAAATGAGCAAAAAAGAGGCTCCGTTGCCATTAGACGAACAAGGCCCCTTAGCCCACTGGAATGGACATTTCTGGAACTTACGTAGCTTCTTACGAGCCTGATGACATGCAATACACACCAATGGAATAACATTTTACTATTTCTAATAAATGTTTAATAGTTTGCACAATTTTAAATAGAGGAAGGAATAGAAAAGTGTAAGAATCATGTCCAGTTTCTGTGGCATCAGTTATGATTTCATTCCAATCGTGAAACCTAACCATCTGTCAGGTCCCCGTACAAAACCTTCCAGACAGTCACATTATCAAGAATGGCTTTTATCTGGGAGTTGCTCCAATGTCCATTCCTTGGAGTAATCTTTAATGGCAGATATTGGTGCAGGAATAGAAATCTATGAGGCAGATTCATCAAAGTGTTTACGCCAGAAGAAAACACGTTAAAAAAGTCACAAAATGTTAGCATAATGAGAAGTTGCACAACAATTTGGTGACTTTTGGTATTTTCATGTCAGTTCCAGCCAGCTTCCCCAAAGTAAAATCATAGAATGTTAGAGTAGGAAGGGACCTCAGGGGTCATCGTGTCCAACCCCCTGCTCAATGCAGGATTCACTACACCATCTCGGACAGATGTCTGTCAAGCCTCTGTTTGTAGATTTCCATTGAAGGAGAACTCACCACCTCTCGTGGCAGCCTGTTCCACTCATTGATCACTCTCACTGTCAAAAAGTTTTTTCTAATATCTAATCTATATCTTCTCCCTTTCAGGTTATTCCATTGCTTCTCGTGTTTTCATATGCAAATGAGAATAATGTGTGACATCGCTTCAAACAGCTATTAAGTCCTCTATTAGCCTTGCTTTTTGCAAGTTAAATATTCTAAGATCCTTTAACCGTTCCTTGTAGGACATACTTTGCAGTCCACTCACCATCCTGGTAGCTCTTATCTGAACTTGCTCCTGTTTTTTAATGTTGTTTTTTTTAATGTGGTGCCCAGAACTGGACACAGTATTACAGATGAGGCCTGACCAAGGAGGAGTAGAGGGGGATAATTGCTTTATGTGATCTAGAGTCTATGCTTCTTTTTATGTATCATAGAACTGTGTTTGCCTTTTATGCTGTGGCATCACACTGTTGACTCATGTGTAGTCTGTGATCTATTAGTATACTCAAGACTTTTTCACAAGTGCTGTTGCTTAGTTCTATTCCTCCCATTATATAGATGTAATATTGTTTTTCTTATCCAATAATAGACTCTTGCTTTTCTCCTTTATAAATACCATTCTATTAGTCTGTGCCCATTGTTCAAGCTTATCTAGATTAGTGTTGAGCATTCCGATACCGCAAGTATCGGGTATCGGCCGATACTTGCGGTATCGGAATTCCGATACCGAGATCCGATACTTTTGTGGTATCGGGAATCGGAATCGGAAGTTCCCAGTGTATGGTTCCCAGGGTCTGAAGGAGAGGAAACTCTCCTTCAGGCCCTGGGATCCATATTACTGTGTAAAATAAAGAATTAAAATAAAAAATATTGATATACTCACCTCTCCGGAGGCCCCTGGACATCACCGCTGGTAACCGGCAGCCTTCTTTGCTTAAAATTAGCGCGTTCAGCACCTTCCATGACGTCACGGCTTCTGATTGGTCGCGTGCCGCTCATGTGACCGCCATGCGACCAATCACAAGCCACGACGTCATCCCTCAGGTCCTAAATTCCCTTCTAGGAATTTAGGTCCTGAGTAGTGTTGAGTGATACCGTCCGATACTTGAAAGTATCGGTATCGGAAAGTATCGGCCGATACCGGCAAAGTATCGGATCCAATCCGATACCGATACCCGATACCAATACAAGTCAATGGGACTCAAGTATCGGACGGTATTCCTGATGGTTCTCAGGGTCTGAAGGAGAGGAAACTCTCCTTCAGGCCCTGGGATCCATATTAATGTGTAAAAGAAAGAATTAAAATAAAAAATATTGCTATACTCACCTCTCCGACGCAGCCTGCACCTTACCGAGGGAAGCGGCAGCGTTCTTTGTTTAAAATTCGCGCTTTTCTTTCCTTACGTGAAGTCCCGGCTTGTGATTGGTCGCATGCCGCCCATGTGGCGGCGACGCAACCAATCACAGCAAGCCGTGACGTAATTTCAGGTCATTCAGTATTTTAAAATTACGCTCCGGCTTTGTGATTGGTTGCGTCGCAGTCACATGGGCCACGCAACCAATCACAGCAAGCCGTGACGTAATTTCAGGTCCTTAAGGATTTTAAAATTATGTCCCGGCTTTGTGATTGGTTGCGTCGCAGTCACATGGGCGCCGCAACCAATCACAAGCCGTGACGTCACGGGAGGCTGGACACGCGCGCATTTTAAAATGCGTTTTAAAATGCGCGCGTGTCCAGCCTCCCGGCTTGTGATTGGTTGACCGCGCCGCAACCAATCACAAGCCGGGACGTCACGGGAGGCTGGACACGCGCCCATTTTAAAATGCGCGCGTGTCCAGCCTCCCGGCTTGTGATTGGTTGACCGCGCCGCAACCAATCACAAGCCGGGACGTCACGGGAGGCTGGACACGCGCCCATTTTAAAATGCGCGCGTGTCCAGCCTCCCGGCTTGTGATTGGTTGACCGCGCCGCAACCAATCACAAGCCGGGACGTCACGGGAGGCTGGACACGCGCCCATTTTAAAATGCGCGCGTGTCCAGCCTCCCGTGACGTCACGGCTTGTGATTGGTTGCGGCGCCCATGTGACTGCGACGCAACCAATCACAAAGCCGGAGCGTAATTTTAAAATACTGAATGACCTGAAATTACGTCACGGCTTGCTGTGATTGGTTGCGTCGCCGCCACATGGGCGGCATGCGACCAATCACAAGCCGGGACTTCACGTAAGGAAAGAAAAGCGCAAATTTTAAACAAAGAACGCTGCTGCTTCCCTCGGTAAGGTGCAGGCTGCGTCGGAGAGGTGAGTATAGCAATATTTTTTATTTTAATTCTCTCTTTTACACATTTTTACATTAATGTTGTTTCGATACCGATACCCGATACCACAAAAGTATCGGATCTCGGTATCGGAATTCCGATACCCGCAAGTATCGGCCGATACCCGATACTTGCGGTATCGGAATGCTCAACACTAGTCCTGAGGGATGACGTCACGGCTTCTGATTGGTCGCGTGGCGGTCACATGAGCGGCACGCGACCAATCAGAAGCCGTGACGTCATGGAAGGTGCTTAAGGTGATTAAGTGATTAGCGTCTCCGCAAGAGAAATTTCACCAATAGAATGTATTAGATGCGGTAAATCATGGTTCAGTGAACACAGTGGATTCACCTGCGTTTAATAGACGGCAGCTCTTTGCACAAAGCAAACATACACTGCATCCAAAGCGCTGCTACTTTCGAATCTTGGGTACCCGGCCTTAAGACTCTCCAAGTTGTACTACAAGCAGAGATTTCACATACTCCAAAAGTAACAAATGTGTATATCATTGCAATAGAAGGGATGCAGCTCAAAATGGAAATGAGCAGCTCAGAGAAGCTCTGACATTTTTACAAAGTATTGAGATTAATTTTTTTGATCAATTGACCGGTATTCTGTAAGCAATTTACAAATCATACTCTTTGACCCCTGAATGATTGCTGATATGCCTTTTAATGGCGGCAGTTAAGGGTATTTATTCCTCAGTGCCGCTTTTTAACGGTGCTGAGAAATAAGGGTATAGCGCCCCCCAGCATCAGAAAATCTCCAGGGTCTCGGCTACTGGGGGTAGCTGAGACCCCGGACAACATGATTCTCGTTGGTTTTTACCATCCCCAGTCTCATGATCCCCGTTATTCATTTAATAAAAAATTGGGCACCCAACCTTAAGAATCTCCAAGTTGTAATATAAGCAGAGATTTCCCACACCGTGCTCCAAAAGTAACAAATGTGTATATCATTGCAGTAGAGGGGAAGCAGCTCAAAATGGAAATGAGCAAATCGCAAAAAAAAAAGTCTGATTGGGTCCTCTGAGCACCCCCAGTGCCTCCATCATCCCTGGACCCTCCAACTGTGTCCCCCGGCCTTCCACGCCTTCTTACTGGAAAAAAATGGTGGGCGCATGTGCAGTGTGCCCACCGAGATCTGCCTGTCGGTACCTGGCAACAATGTGACAATATGAGATTTTTCCTATTGATTCATTTTGATCACTGTGATATATGCCATATCACAGTGATCAAAATTTAAAGAAAAAATAGTTAATCAAACCCCCTTTTGTCACCCCCTTAGTTAGGTAAAAATAATAAAATAAAAACATGTATTTTTTTCCATTCTTTGCAGTTAGGGTTAGGTTGGGGCTGGGATTAGAGCTAGGATTAGGGTAAGGTTGGGGCTATGGTTAGGGTTGGGGCTATGGTTAGGGTTGGGGCTATGGTTAGGGTTGGGGCTAGGGTTAGAGTTGGGGCTAGGGTTAGGATTTGGATTTGACTTAGGGTTAAGGTTCGGGCTAGAATTAGAGTTGGGGCTAGGGCTAGGGTTGTGTTGGGGTTAGGGTTGTGTTGGGGTTACAATTGGGGTTACAGTTGTGGTTGTGGGGAGAGGGTTGTGTTGGGGTTATGGTTGGGGTTACGGTTGTGGTGTTTGAGTTAGGGTGGTGTTGGGGTTAGGGTGGTGGTAAGGGTTATGATTGTGGTTAAGGTTGGGATTAGGGTTAGGGGTGTGTTGGAGTTAGGGTTGGGGTTAGGGCTGTGTTAGGGTTAGAGCTAGAATTGGGGGGTGTTCAGGTTCATCAGGGGGTCTCCAAATGCAACATGGCATCCGCCATTGATTTCAGCCAATTTTGCGTTCAAAAAAGTCAAACGGTGCTCCATCCCTTCTGAGCCCTACCATATGCCCAAACAGTGGCTTTCCCCCACACTCAGGAGAAATTGTACAACAAATTTTGGGGTCCATTTTCTCCTGATACCCTTGTGAAAATAAAAAAGATTGGATCTGAATTACATTTTTTGTGAAAAAAGTAAAATGTTCATTTTTTCCTTTCATATTGCTTTAGTTGTCATGAAGCACCTGAAGGGTTAATTAACTTATTGAATGTGGTTTTGAGCACCTTGAGGGGTGCAGTTTTTAGAATGGTGTTCGTTTTGGGTGTTTTCTGTCATATTGACTCACCAAACTCATTTCAAATGTGAGGTGGTCCCTAAAAAAATGGTTTTGTAAATCTTGAGAAAAAAATGAGAAATCGCTGGTCAACATTTAAGACCTATAAAGTCCGACTCCTAACAAAAAAATTATATCCCCAAAATTGTGCTGATGTAAAGTTGACATGTGGGAAATGTTATTTATTAACTATTGTGTGTGGCACCGCTCTCTGATTTAGGGGCACAAAAATTTAAAGTTTGAAAATTGCAAAATGTTCAAAATTTTACCCAAATTTCCGTTTTTTTCATAAATAAACCCAAGTCATATCAAATACATTTTACCACTAACATGAAGAACAATAAGTCACGAAAAAACATTTTCAGAATCAATGGAATCCATTGAAGCGTTCCAGAGCTATAACCTCATAAAGTGATAGTGGTCAAAATTGTAAAAATTGGCTTGGTTATTATGGTCAAAACTGGCTCGGTCACTAAGCTGTTAAATATGATGCATGGAATTTGGAAAACACTGCTCTAAACTATTCATTTTAAGTATTACCCTAGAATACGTGATGTCTGAAATATACACTTTCATATAACCCAGGCCTTTTGGGTTCTTGTGCAAATCATATGGAGGAACTCAAATAAATAAACTTTTACAAGTTTATTTCAAAATTGCAAAGTAAGATATGAAAATGCACAACATTGTAATTAAAATTGTTTGCCAAAGGTAAGCAACAAGGCCTGGGTTACGAGTAGCAACAAACGAGTATAAAACTGTGCAGTTTGATAATAAAACAGCTTGTTTTTTTATTTCTATTCTCGGAAAAGCGATATAAAGAATAATAACAATGAACGCAACCTTCCCTTTCAGTTATGTATCCAGGCAGGGCAAGGATAAGGCAAGACAGTTAGAAGAAAGATGGAAGCATCTCTAAAGTTCATGGGTAAAGTACATAAGGTGGTCGGCAGTGGCGTAAAACACTAAGCAAATATAGAACTTGTTCACTTGCTAAAAAAATAGCTCTATATGGTAACAAGAAGTACCGTGGATACCTCAACCGATAAAAATAAAAAAATAGTATTATAGACCAAGATAGGAGAACAAATCGTGACAGCCAGTCTTTAAAAATCACAAAAGAAGGACTCCAGATACAACAATATGTGTAACCTGACCCATCGGTCAATTTAATTCCACAGGTTGAATTTAACAGAAAAAAATTCTAATCTCTAAATCCTTACCCATGTCCAAGCATTAACTAAACAAAACACATCCCTGATTACCTGGGCAAGGCTGTACCTGTCCCAGTCCAGTCAGACAAAGCAGCAGTTTTATAGAGCATCTTGTTATACAGTTGCAATCAAAATATTCAACCACCTTTACAAATTAGGTTTATTACCAAAATTTGCATACCTTTTGCTATTTGCAATAAACCAATGAAACAAGAGCAATTAAAATGGCTCACGACTAGAGATAGGCGAACATCCAGGGGTCGGGCCATCTCCACTCTACTAATATAACAAGTGGTTTCTCCAAATTCAACACAAAATACCACTTTTACTGACCACTGCAGTCTCAGAATTATTCACTCCCTTTGTGATAAGGGTCTTCAGTGCTTAGTACTGGCTTGGCTGTGGTGACCTTCTACAAGCATATTACGCAGCTGGACACCAGGTTGTTTCAGCATGTTTGAGCGTTCTTAGCCCATTCTTCATAGACAATGATCTCCAGTTCACCAATATTCTTGGTTCGTCAAGAGAGTGGTCTTTATGCCTTCTAAATTGAAAGGTGGGGACTGCATGGATGAGGTTTATTTTTCCCGCTTGTCCCATAGATGTTTGATGAAGTTGAGTACTGTGGACTTTTGGAGGCCAGCTGAAGAACTCGAAGGTTTTGTCATGTTACTCAAACCATTTGTAACGCTTGCGCCCAGACTTGTTGGTGCAGGCGTCCGGAGGTGTGGCCCCACTGGATCACTGACCAGACTACCCTGAAAGGGGCATAACTAAGTAGCTTTCTAGGTGTTCGCTGGAGCCTCTGATGGTGAGGTCAGACTTGTGCGGCCGGAAGCTACCAGGTACCACTCCAGGGTGGTGTGTGGCTGTGGATGCTGATCCCACCGGGAGACAGGACACAGGCAGGCAGGCACGGCAGTGACACTGGCTTGCGGACGGGTACGGCAGAGGCCCTGATGAGCAGACAGGCTTGACGGAGACACAGGCAGGCGGCACGGCTGGCACTCTGGCAGGTCAGACGGACAGGGCTGATACTCTGGTAGGAACTGGTATACAGGCGGGTGTATGGAAACAGGTAAGAACCTGTTCAGACTGGAGGGTATATGGGAACAGGTAGGGACCTGTTCGAACTGGTGAATATAAAGAAACGGGTAGAGACCTGTGCTGCAAGTTACAGAATGGAGATAGAGCAAGACTGTTAGGGTACTGTCACACAGTACCATTTTAATCGCTACGACGGCACGATCCGTGACGTCGCAGCGATCATATGATTATCGCTCCAGCGTCGTAGACTGCGGTCACACATTGCAATCACGGCGCTGGAGCGATGCCGAAGTCCCCGGTAACCAGGGTAAACATCGGGTAACTAAGCGCAGGGCCGCGCTTAGTAACCCGATGTTTACTCTGGTTACCAGCGTAAACGTAAAAAAAACAAACACTACATACTTACATTCCGGTGTCTGTCCCCGGCGTTCTGCTTCTCTCCACTGTGTAAGCGCCATAGCCAGAAAGCACAGCGGTGACGTCAGACGTCACCGCTGTGCTCGCTTTCCGGCTGGCAGACGCTCACACAGTGGAGAGAAGCTGAGACGCCGGGGACAGACACCGGAATGTAAGTATGTAGTGTTTGTCTTTTTACGTTTACGCTGGTAACCAGGGTAAACATCGGGTTACTAAGCGCGGCCCTGCGCTTAGTTACCCGATGTTTACCCTGGTTACAAACGAAGACATCGCTGGATCGCTGTCACACACAACGATCCAGCGATGTCAGCGGGTGATCAAGCGACGAAAGAAAGTTCCATACGATCTGCTACGACGTACGATTCTCAGCAGGATCCCTGATCGCTGCTGCGTGTCAGACACGGCGATATCGTAACGATATCGCTAGAACGTCACGAATCGTACCGTCATAGCGATCAAAATGGTACTGTGTGACAGTACCCTAAGAGCAGATGCAAAGCAGAACCACAGGAGGCAGAGCCAAGGGCAGAAGGCGGAGCCAAGAACAGAAATGCAGGAGGCAGAGCCAAGAGCAGGAGGCAGAGCCAAGAACAGAATCGCAGCTAAGAGCAGAAGGTGGAAGCTAAGAGCAGAGAAGGAGAAGGCAGAGCTAAGGACAGAGCCACTGGAGGCGGAGCCACTGGAGACAGAGCCGCTGGAGGCGGAGCCAAAAGCGGATACGCTGGAGATGGAGCCAAGAGCAGAACCGCAGGAGGCGGAGCCAAGAGCAGAACCGCAGGAGGCAATGCCAAGAGCCAGAACCGCAATAGGCAAAGCCAAGAACCAGAAGGCGGAGAGCCACAGGTTGTGGTGAGCAAAGCAGAGAAGCACAGAGCCACGGGTAGTGGCGAACAGAGCAGAGCCACTGATTGTGGCAAGCAGAGCAAAGAGATGCAGAGCCACAGGTAGTGGCGAGCAGGAGAGTGAACACAGAGGTACGCACAGCAGAGTGGGAATGGTAAACAAACAACAGGAACGGACATAGACCAGAGTTCAGACAGGAACAGACACAGATACTAGAACTAGACACAGATAAGCCTGCGTATTGCAGCCCTCAGAGACAGGAAACAGAACACGACCTGACAGCTCAGTAGCAAGTGCTAACTGAGAGAAATAGTTTGCTCAGGCATCCTCCAATGGGTGAGGATGCCTTAAGTATCAGAGGCCTCTAGGCTATTGGCCATGGACACCTTAGAGAGGAGCACACAGTCTCAATAAGAATCCGGATTTGCCAGCGCCGCACCCCCTATGCACACAGCCAGGAAGTGTACACAGAGTAAGCGGCCATGGAGCACACGGCATGGAGCTGGCAGCATACAGATCTCACAGCATGGCACTGGGTGAGTGAGTTGATGTAACAGGCAGGTGGGGGATGGAAGGCCATGCAGTGATGCCGGCAGGGTTGTAACACCATTCCTGAACAATGTTTGTAGTGTGGCAGGGTGCAATTAGCTGAAAGAGACCAGCACTGTGTACTTTGAGCACGACATTGCCATGAAGGCATGAAATTGGTCTACAACAGTATATAGGTTGGTGATGAGTTTAAAGCTAACTTAACCTCTAGAACCCAAAATTCCAAGCCAAATAATGCTCAAAACATCCTTACAATTGCTTCAAACACATCTGGTTAAAGAACTCAGTGCACCCCTTAACTGGTGCCATTGTCACTGTCAGGTTTTTGCTATTTATTCCTGGAGCAGCATAATGTAGGGGCAGACAGCCAGATTCCAGGGCTGTAGTTTCAATTCAGTCAGTGTTTTATCAGCAGGAAATTATCATTGCAGGGCTAGGCGTTGTGAGCCAGGAAGTCCAGTTAATTTGTGTGACCCCTCCTACACCACTGGTTGGTAACTTTATGCCTATGCACATTGTACACAGAAAGCTGCCAATAAGAGATGTGGGTGGGGTTATACAGAGCACAACATTCAGAGAACTGCTAGATCTGCAGCAGAGAAAACAGGGATTTTATAAAAACTACAGCAAGTAGCCCAGTAAGTGACACATTGCTGGAATCAGGGTGCTTGCCCTTACCTCAGATTCCATAGCAAAAACCTACTGACAGATTCCCTTTAATGTTATTCATGTCCCCTGTTAGAGGTTTTAATGTTATGGATGATCTTTGTATACCCAGGAATTATAAGCTTATAAATTAATGATTATTCATTCTTTTTTTTAATCAATTTAGTACATATATGTTGAGTTTAAATGGATTTTACAGGAAAAAAAGGTAATCAATGTGTAACTGGTAAGTGTCCAGCCTCTGAGACCCCGACAATCAGCAGTCCTAAGAGCAGCCATGCGTCAGGGGGCTTCTTCATAGATTATCCAGGCATGCATAGCTGCATAGAATTTTGGGTTCTAGAGCTCATCTATATTTGAGGTTATGCCTGACACAAAACCTTTTCCAGCTGATTTGAGTTTTCTGCATATAAACTCCTGGAAAACCTCTTTAATATTGTTGTGCAACGCAACATGTTCTTGGTGTATTTCAGTTAGCAAATTTGTGATATGCTGGAAACTCTTTCAGATACCTCCAAAATGTTATATCACATGCAATAATGGCAGCTGCCATCCAGACTCTGCCAGAATCTGGGCTCAAGGCATCTACAAAGAACCATTTGGGTTTGAAACGTTGGCAAAAGTACAAGAAATATGATTCATGACAACTGGCTGGTAAATCGTGAGTTTGCATTTTAT
The DNA here is from genome assembly GCF_051348905.1 of Ranitomeya variabilis. NCBI lineage: Eukaryota > Metazoa > Chordata > Amphibia > Anura > Dendrobatidae > Ranitomeya > Ranitomeya variabilis. The sequence continues at coordinate 199,014,624 of NC_135233.1, forward strand.
GCACGTTTCGAAACAAAGAATATTTAAATTATATGGAAGGGCTAGATGAGCATTTGGGTTTCTTTTGGAGAGCCAGCTTACATTTTTATTATACAAAGCATGGAAGATGAACAAGTTTGGGAATACTAAAGTCTAAAAAAATCTTGGGATCTACAGTATGTATCAGACAACATGCCCAGCCCATTACTTAGGCCTCTTTCACACTTCAGTTTTTTGCAATCCATCGCAATCCGTCGTTTTGGGCAAAAAACGGATCCTGCAAATGTGCCCGCAGGATGCGTTTTTTGCCCATAAACTTGTATTAGTGACGGATCGCAACGGATTGCCACACGTCACGTCCATCGTGCGACGGATTCATCGTGTTTTGGTGGACTGTCGTCACAAAAAAATTCAATGTAACTTTTTTGTACGTCGCGTCCGACATTTTCGACCGCACATGCGTGGGCGAAACTCTGCCCCCTCCTCCCCGGACTGCAGAATGGGCAGCGGATGCGTCAAAAAACTGCATCCGCTCCCCACGTCATGCAAAACTTTCACAACGTCCGTCGGTACGTCGGCCCGACGCATTGCGACGGACCCGTACCGACGGAAGTGTGAAAGAGGCCTTAGGAATAAATGCAGTGGGTTCATAAAGGATGGAAATATTTTCAAGAGTTCCCCAAAGATTATAGGGTTTTAAATTAAAGACCTAAGGTTCCCACACACCTTAGACAGCTCTTGGCTGAACGCTAACTCAGCTGGTACCTTTCTTTCCCAGCTCCTCCATTCACCTAAAGAAGAATTGTCACCAGTGTGGAGACGCAGGGGTCGGCGGGTGCACCGGGTCCACTAGCCGGAACTGCATGGACCAGGGATTTTCCCACAGAATGCCCGCTCTCCCTTTAACGTGCACGTAACGCTACTCAGACAACACAGGTTGAGGGTAAAACAGTGTGGCAATACTTTATTGAACCACAAAACAGGCAGATACTACATAGAACAGTCCCAGAGCAGTACCCAAGATGGTGCACATTACAGAATGTTAGGTGTCGAGTTCCCGCCGCTGCACAGGGGGAATCTCGAACCATGTCTGCTGCGGTTTCCCATTCTTCTCCAGCCGCAGTGGAGCCTGCTCATCAGAAACGTCGGTCCCAGCATCTGGCTCAGGCAGATACAGTGCACTTGGTTACTGCTGCCTTTCCAGGTCCAGCCATTGTAACCAGCACTGATCAGCGGCGAGCAGGCGCTCCTGGGATTAAGTCCTGCTTTTTCTCTGCTGAGCATGCCCAAGGGACGACCTCTTATTGGAGGTCGGGGGTCACATGCTCAGGTCCTGTAGCTGCTCCTATTGGATCACTAGGAAGTTCCCGGAGAGCTTCTGCTATAAAAGGTTTGCATGGCCGCACGGCCGTGCGCTATATAAACTTGATAATGTGTATGTAGATGAATGACTGTCAATGGGTGAAAGCTCCTTAATCATTCCTTGTGTTGTTGACTGCTCGCGAATGGTGGAAGCTATCTAGCGCCCGACAGTACTACCTGCACACGTAGCACACATTACAGTGCATTTTTGCAGTGCCCGACTGTACGGCACCATGCGCAAACAGTGCGCTTTCCTGACAGCCTGTCAGTGTAGGGTGGGAATTCCCGCTTGGACTTTGCATCTGACTCGGGGCGTCCTCAGGCTCAGGCTCAGAGCGAGTCCAATCACCAGTTTAGTGGGGGTGATTCATAGGGATCCCAATAGCGTCTTGCAGCTGCACCCTGTGACTGCTAACAGGGCGCAGGGTATTTTGGCGACTCTGTGAAGCAACAGAGTTTGCCTCCATTCACACTGGGTGAAGTCTATTCCACGTGTGAGCAAGTGTCCATCCGCCGTTACTCAGCAGCAGGTACCATCTCTGCATGGTGGACCCCAGGCTGCGAACGCACCTCATATTTACCTCTTTATTATTTGGTGCGTTCTGCTAGTCCTAACACAGAGTCTCACCCTTCTGCTGACTCGCCGGAATAATAGCAGTTGTGACTTCAAATCTTCCAGGGTCACTGCCCCACCTGTGGAACGCACACAGAGAGTAGGTAACGACAAGCTTAATAAGATGACAGTCCATTGAGTCCATACAAGGCCAGTTGATCTGAGGATCACAGCCTGGCTTCATCTTCCAGGGGCAGTTACCCCACCTGTGGCACACACACAGCAAGGTGGTAATGACAAGCGTAGGAAGATTACAGTCCATTGAGTCCATACAAGTACAAGGCCAGTTGATCCGAGGATCACAACTTGGCTTCTCCAAACATATCCATGGTTCAGCGATGGTCAATGGAGCAGATCTGTATTCTTCCAACCGGGGCCGAAAACCCCTAGGTTGTTTCCTGTAGAATGATAGATCCATGTCCCTCGTGATGGAGCCATGATATAAGATGGCTGCTGTCCTGTCTCTGGTCCTTTGGATGTATGGGTGCCTTGGCAGAATCTTTCTGGCTGTTTCTCTCAGTCTCTTTATACAGAGACACGTAACCTATTTTTAGACTTAACAAGTGTCCCTCATTCAGTATTTACATAAAAGGATAAGAATGGAGATGAGATCAAATAGCATTACTTGATTATTTAAGCTATTTAAATAGTTTTTCCCTCTCTGCTTTCGAAGTCAACAAACTGGCTCCATAACACAATGCATAATTAGCATATCAGCAAACATCACTAGTGATCAAGGATAAGCGCACAATACAAATCAATTCTACCAGCTTACACAAACAAAAGTCTGTTTTCTTGACAAACCAGAAATCAACACTTAAATTTGAAAGCCAACATACAGATAACATTCTATTATTCTTGGTTTGCTAAAAACGGTTGTCTGGTTAATTAACATACAATGTTGTGTGTCTTCACAACCAGGTCAAAATTGTCCATTTTTTTCTTATTTTATTCCCAATGTTTGCCTGAGTATTCATGAATAGGTAGGTGTGTCATTAGGCTTCATTTATTGTCCTGTGAACAATAGTATAAAAGGATGGGCTGAACTTTCGACCATCGGCCAGATCGATAGATTCTGGAGGAGATGCTCGTGAACCTGTTACTTTCAGGGACCCCTGCCATGGTTTTGGTTAGCCGGGGTAGGGTGACATCAACATTGTGACTCTCAGATGAGGTTGCTGCAACCCTGAATAACCAAAAGCCATGCTTGAATATAAGAAATTCACAAACCTCTCGTCCTGGGGCCAGAGACTACTGACTTGGCTGATGATCTGGAGTTCTACAAATCAATTTGCCCATCTCTAGTAAAGACCATAAAAAGTAGCATTAAATAAAAAAAATCTCTGTAGCTGTATGGTGGATTAAAAAAACCCTGGTATCAGGTAATAGTGGGAATAAAATAAGTCCTCTTTATGCACCTGGGTGTGACCTCACAGATCAGAAGGTTGGCCAGTCCCACCAAAATAGTCGGGTTCAGCCAACTTTAAATTGGACGTGGACCTTTAGTGGCTGATAACATGGCCATATCTTTTTTTTCACTAAGTGAATATTCAAGACTCAGCATTGATTGCTTTAGTTAAGTAATTGCAAATCATTGGGTTGCCTTTTTTGACCTTGTTGCATTGGACATGTTGTCTCTTAAGACCTTGTGCCTGTTACTTCATATAACAATTAGTGTTGAGCATTCCGATGCTGCAAGTATCGGGTATCGGCCGATACTTGCTGTATCGGAATTCCGATACCGGGATTCCGATACTCTTGTGGTATCGGGTATCGGGTATCACAACAACATTAATGTTAAAATGTGTAAAAGAGAGAATTAAAATAAAAAATATCGCTATACTCACCTCTCCGACGCAGCCGGGACTTCAGCGAGGGAACCGGCAGCGTTGTTTGTTTAAAATTCGCGCTATTACTTGGTTACGTGAATTCCCGGCTTGTGATTGGTCAGGTCGGCCACGTTGCCGGGACGCGGACCAATCACAGCAAGCCGTGACGAAATTACGTCACGGGAGGCTGGACACGCGCCCATTTTAAAATGAGCGCGTCCAGCCTCCCGGCTTGTGATTGGTTGACCGCGGCGCAACCAATCACAAGCCGTGACGTCACGGGAGGCTGGACACGCGCCTATTTTAAAATGAGCGCGTGTCCAGCCTCCCGTGACGTCACGGCTTGTGATTGGTCAGGGCGGCCATATTGCCGGGACGCGGACCAATCACAGCAAGCCGTGACGTAATTTCGTCACGGCTTGCTGTGATTGGTCCGCGTCCCGGCAACATGGCCGACCTGACCAATCACAAGCCGGGAATTCACGTAACCAAGTAATAGCGCGAATTTTAAACAAACAACGCTGCCGGTTCCCTCGCTGAAGTCCCGGCTGCGTCGGACAGGTGAGTATAGCGATATTTTTTATTTTAATTCTTTCTTTTACACATTTATATGGTTCCCAGGGCCTGAAGGAGAGTTTCCTCTCCTTCAGACCCTGGGAACCATCAGGAATACCGTCCGATACATGAGTCCCATTGACTTGTATTGGTATCGGGTATCGGTATCGGATTGGATCCGATACTTTGCCGGTATCGGCCGATACTTTCCGATACCGATACTTTCAAGTATCGGACGGTATCGCTCAACACTAATAACAATGTGTCCAGACACGTGCGGGTCTATTGACTGTAAGAGGAGAAAAATAGAACAACGTTAATTTGCGTCAACAAAAATATATTAGAGTGTTTTAAGAAAAAAAGTAAAAAAAAACAGAAGTGCAAAATAATAATAACAAGAAATCAAGCTTTTTATTAGCACGTGCAGAGAGGTGGTTTATTTTAAAGCAAGTTGGCTTTAACCCAAGTGGCATATAGCCAAGTTTCACAGTTATGAAAAATGCCGATACCCATTTTTATTTTATAAATATTCAGGGCACTGAAACCACATTATCAGTTGTCAGCCAGCTTATCAGATGTCACTAAATGCTGTGTCAGTATAATATGTGCCAAGTATTATAGAAATATACTGTATATAGGTTTAGAAATGTTGTGGAAATCCTATTTCTCATATTTAAGATTATATTTTAATTAAATGATATTTACATATCTATGGTAACCACTGGCATATCTAGAGTCCGATGGGCCCTGGTGCAAAATTTGGACTTAGTCCCCCTGCATGTTGGGCAGATTTATGGGCTCTTGTAGTGTTCTAATTCCTATGAAGATATAAATATTGACCCTCCCCCTTAATTATGTAGTAATGTCCTGGCCCAATTTCTGGCATATATGTCCTTCAATCCTATTATATATGTCCCCGAATCCTGGTATATATATATATATATGTCCCCCAATCCTGATACACTATACCCCATCCTGGTGTATATGTATAACATCCTAGACCCCTCCCTGGTACACATGTCTCCCATCTTGGTATATAACAGTGGGAGAAAAAGTATTTAGTCAGCCACCAATTGTGCAAGTTCTCCCACTTAAAAAGACGAGAGAGGCCTGTAATTGACATCATAGGTAGACCACAACTATGAGAGTCAAAATGAGAAAACAAATCCAGAAAATCACCCTGTCTGATTTGGCAAGACTTATTTTGCAAATTATGGTGGAAAATAAGTGTTTGGTCATTAACAAAAGTTCATCTCAATATTTTGTTACATATCCTTTGTTGGCAATGACAGAGGTCAGACATTTTCTGTAAGTCTTCACAAGGTTGGCACACACTGTTGGCCCATTCCTCCATGCAGATCTCCTCTAGAGCAGTGATGTTTTGGGCCTGTCGCTGGGCAACATGGACTTTCATCTCCCTCCAAAGGTTTTCTATGGGGTTGAGATCTATAGCCTGGCTAGGCCACTCCAGGACATTCATATGCTTCTTACGAAGCAACTCCTTCGTTGCCCTGGTGGTGTGCTTGGGATCATTTTCATGCTGAAAGACCCATCCATGTTTCATCTTCAAAGCCCTTGCTGATGGAAGGAGGTTTGCACTCAAAATCTCATGATACATGACCCCATTCATTCATGTACACGGATCAGTCATCCCGGTCCCTTTGCAGACAAACAGTCCCAAAGCATGATGTTGCCACTTCCATGCTTCACAGTAGGTATGGTGTTTTCTGGACGCTACTCAGCATTCTGTCTCCTCCAAACATGGTAAGTTTTGTTTCTACCAAACAGTTCTACTTTGGTTTCATCAGACCATAAGACATTCTCCCAATACTCTTCTGGATAATCCAAATGCTCTCTAGCAAACTTCAGATGGGCCTGGACATGTACTGGCTTAAGCAGGGGGACATGTCTGGCATTGCAGGATCTGAGTCCCTGGCGGCGTAGTGCATTACTGATGGTAGCCTTTGTTACGGTGGTCCCAGCTCTATGCAGGTCATTCAATAGGTTCCCCCCATGTGGTTCTCAGATTTTTGCTCACCGTTCTTGTGATCATTTGGACCCCACGGGGTGAGATCTTGCGTGGAGCCCCAGATCGAGGGAGATTATCAGTGGTCTTCTATGTCTTACATTTTTTTATTATTGCTCCCACAGTTGATTTCATCACACCAAGCTGCTTGCCTATTGCAGATTCAGTCTTCCCAGCCTGGTGCAGGGCTACAGTTTTGTTTCTGGTGTCCTTCGACAGCTCTTTGGTCTTCACCATAGTGGAGATTGGAGTGTGACTGTTTGAGGTTGTGGACAGGTGTCTTTTATACTGATAACAAGTTCATACAGAGGCCATTACTACTGGTAATTAGTGATGAGCGAGTGTACTCAGGAGAACAGGTACCCGGCAGTCCGAGGACGCACATCCAGTTGAAGTGCTGGTGTCAGCAGGCGTTTCTCCAGCATGGGCCCAGTCACAGTCGCACCCTCTGCAACTGAGATTGTCACACCCCTGAAGGTAATCATGAGGAAATAATAGCAAAATTATTGCTTTTAGGAGACGAGATAATTACACGTGGTGAGTCTGAAGGTATAGAGAAATATTCATATTTTTATGTTAAAGCTTGTTAATGGGAAAACAAGCAACAGATTACCTTCAGCAAAGGTTGGAATTTAGGATTTGTTTATATTCTCAATTGCCGTTGATGTGTTATTGCTTCCAGAGAATTCCACAAATAGCGAAAGCTTTCTTCTAAAACGTTAGGGCGGATATAGAAAATGAAAAAGGAGCCGTGACCCTTATTAAGAAGGTTCACAGAGTGAAAAGATGGGACTTCAGAGGCAGCAAAGATGAAAAAATCAAAACCACTGAAAAAAACTCTCTAGTTCTGAGTTTGTAGGAAGACAAACAGGTAGCAGACAGTTTATACCTGCCCGGATCAATCATGGAGAACGAAGTATCTAGTAGTCCGGAAACAACCACAGACCAGGACTTATTATCACAGGGAAGACATAGGAACAGCAATATATCACACAGGGGAGAGTCCAGTGTTTGGGGTGGAACATAAATAAAAAAATATACAAACCTAGCATTTTGAAATGCAAGGAAAAGCTTTATTAAAGGGAATATGTAATCCCAAAATGACCTATTGCTTAAATCAGGTTTTTATGATTTGTACTAAAAAAAATAGAACTATTGGAATTTTCATGCTGGCCACTAGGTTGAAAATTTTCAGCAGGTTCTTTAATTTCAGAAATTTAGATACAGCTGATCACACAGGATCCACCAATCCCAATTAGTGTTGTCATAGCTTTCTCTCTTCTTCCAATCACTTTTGCACATGCTCATTAGATGCTTCGATACAAATGATATAATTGGAGTCATTATGCTGCTGTTCATGTACATGTGTATTTCCAAGTCTAATATAGCCCCAGTGGCCATGTTGAAAATTGCAAGCGTTCTATTTTTTATTTTTTAACACAGATTGCAAGATATAAAAAAACACTGCCAAAGATTAACCCCTTTCCCACTTTAGACGTATCCATACGTCCCTGTGACGCGGGGTCCCGATCATTGCCATTGTGACCTGATGTTGTCATGAAAATACCTGGGTTACCAGAGCTCGGAAAGTTGTTTGATCATGCTCAGAGCATGATCAACAACTTTGTCTGTCAGTGCAGAGCTGACAGTTTGAAAGCATAGGGATGCTGCTGCATCCCCATGCTGTACAAGCGATCAGCCTGCAAAAAATGATAGTCCCATAGTGGGACAATCAATATCAAAAAGTTACATAAAAAAAAAAATAAAATAGTAATAATAATAATAATAATAATAATAATAATAATAAACCATGAATATATTGTACCCATGAATCAATATTTTTACGAAAAAAACAATAAAGGTACACATATTTGGTAGCGCCGTGTCCGTAATGACCCAACCTATGAAACTGTCCCACTAGTTAACCCCTTTAGTGAACACCATTGTGTAAAAGCACCAAAACATGAAAAAAACTATATAGCTGTGGTATTCCAAAGCTCCCAACATAAGGACCCGAACCAATGAGAACAAGACAGGGAATATTAGTAATATTAAATTATTTATTAATAGATAGCAATAGTGACAACCATTTATTAAAGAAGATGTAATAAATAAAATAATTAAAATACATATATTAATAATTTACAAAATATGTGCACAGTAAAAGCCGCAAATTCATAAGGCAAGCAAAATACTACACAAATCCATATGGCAATTTATCCCCATATACACCAGAAAAAAATAAATAATTAATAAAATGAAATTAATAATAAAAAATATATATATATATATATATAGTGTATGTGTCAGTGATAAGAATATCACTGAAAACACCAAACAATTCTCACTCAAAATCCAGGTGATCATGCGGAAAAAATAAAGTGCTATGTGCAAAAAATTCAGTTACCACCAAGAACTCCTGAAGTGTAAAAAGTGGCCATAAGGCCAACAAGGTGCAACTTGCCAATATATATGAGAGAAAATGCCAATTACTTACAATGATAGATAAAGGGAATGACCCCAGGCTGCCAGCGGCTTTCTAATGTGCACCCCGACGCGCGTTTCAGACACGCAGTCCTTCGTCAGGGGGACGAAGGACTGCGTGTCTGAAACGCGCGTCGGGGTGCACATTAGAAAGCCGCTGGCAGCCTGGGGTCATTCCCTTTATCTATCATTGTAAGTAATTGGCATTTTCTCTCATATATATTGGCAAGTTGCACCTTGTTGGCCTTATGGCCACTTTTTGCACTTCAGGAGTTCTTGGTGGTAACTGAATTTTTTGCACATAGCACTTTATTTTTTCCGCATGATCACCTGGATTTTGAGTGAGAATTGTTTGGTGTTTTCAGTGATATTCTTATCACTGACACATACACTATATATATATATATTTTTTATTATTAATTTCATTTTATTAATTATTTATTTTTTTCTGGTGTATATGGGGATAAATTGCCATATGGATTTGTGTAGTATTTTGCTTGCCTTATGAATTTGCGGCTTTTACTGTGCACATATTTTGTAAATTATTAATATATGTATTTTAATTATTTTATTTATTACATCTTCTTTAATAAATGGTTGTCACTATTGCTATCTATTAATAAATAATTTAATATTACTAATATTCCCTGTCTTGTTCTCATTGGTTCGGGTCCTTATGTTGGGAGCTTTGGTTTTCACCTTTTAGTGGTTTTCACTATAACTAGCACACAGGAGGTGATCCATAAATTATAGTATATATTATACTTAATTTTATTTTGATAATTATATTTTGGTATCACTACTGTGTTTCTTTACTAATAGCTGTGGTATTGCTGTAATCGTACTGACCCAAAGAATAAGACTGCCTTATCAATCTTACCACATGTGGAAAGACATAACCCCTCCCCCCCGAAAAAAAAAAAAATCCTGAATTGCTGGTTTTTGTTCACTTCACACAAAAATGAGAATAGAAAGCGATCAAAAACTGTCATTTGTCTGAAAATGGTACCAATAGAAATGTCAACTCGTCCTGCAAAAGCCCTCTCATGACATGAAGGCGAGGAAGATGAAAAAATGGAAAATTGTCGTGTCATGACGGGGTTAAAGAGATAGATATAAACAGGCACAGAAAGTTATAAGAATATACATGGTGCACCCTTCAAAGAACCAAGTAAGGGCGTACATAATATGCAAACTACTACTAGGTTAGAGATGTATGAGTAACAAGTTATTCCAAACAGGTGATAAATCATAATTTTCATATATAAGTTGAAACACAGTAATTAACTGAAACAGAAACATCTGTGTAAGAGTAATGACAGCCAATACGTCTTTTAACTGACCTGAAATGTAAGAGAATAGCCTCCCCATACAGGTGACAATCCTGCAGCTGTCGGTTGTGCACTATAGCTGACAACTTGCTGCATCAGCCACGATCAGTGTTTGCACCGTCCAAATCTGTTTAACCCCTTAGATGCTGCTGTCAGTAGTGACTACATCATTATAAATGGTTAACAGAGTGTGAGGGCTTCCTCTTTATCCAAATTGGTGCCCTCAGATCATAATTTTGTGGTCCTGATGTTTGCGATGTCAGTTCACAACCAAATAGTGGCCTTAGAGTCTGCCGGCTGTAGTAATCTGTTCAGAAGTTAGAGACATTTAGGTGGTAAAAATACACATTATCATTTCTGTCATGCCACTCTGCATTAATTCCTGTAAAGCACCTGAAGGGTTAACAAACTAACTGACTGCAGTTTTCAATATGTCAGGGGGTGCTGTTTTTAAAATGGTATCACTTTTGGGGGGTTTCTAATATATAGGACCCCTAAAGTCACTTCAAACATGGATAAGTCCTTAAAAAAAGAAATTGTGTAAATTTCCTTGAATATATGAAAAATTGATGCTACATTTTTAAACCTCGTAAAATGCTAACAAAACAAAATAACATTTTGCAAATGATGCTGATGTAAAGCCAACATGTGGGAAATGTTATTTATTAATGGTTCGCTGTGGTGTGACCATCTGGATTAAAGAGATAATCATTCAAATTTAGAAAAGTGCAAATTTTTTAACATTTTACTAAAATTTTTGATACTTTTTATAAATAAACACAAAACATATTGACCTAGATTTACCATTATCATAAAGTATAATGTGTCATGAAAAAACAGTCTCAAAATCACTGGGATTTGTTGAAGCGTTGCAGAGTTATTACCACATAAAGTGACACTGGTCAGATTTCAAAAATTTGGCTCCGTCACTAAGGGGTTAAATCTACATGAGGAACACAAGGTAGTTATACTGCATCTACCAGTCAAAGATTTTAAAATGGACTGGGGTTACAAGATCTGCTGTTCAAGCTTTTCTTGAAGAAGCATCAAGAAATGGGCAACAATGAGAATGGTACACCCGGTTGTTGGGAAATAGCTGATGAAAGATACATCGTGATCACTTCCATTTGAAATCAGAAGATGTCCAGCACTGCCATCAGCTTAGAACTGGTAGAATCCAGTGGGAGCCAACTGCACCCATCAACTATTCAGAGGAGTCTGGTCACAAGTGGTCTTCATGGAAGATCTGTGACCACAAAGCCATACCTTTGACATAAAAACAAGGCCAAGTGATTTGACTATGCATGAAAACTTAGGAACTGAGGTGGAGCAAAATGGCAACAGATGCTCTGAACTGACGAAGAGTTAAGATGTGAAATATTTGGCTGTAACTGAAGGCAGTTTGTGGAAAGGCTGGATAATGGCAGAATTAGGGTCTGCAGGCAACAGTGAGACATGGTGGATGGTTGGAAGCAGGTGTTCTAGTCCGCTGGCTTGAGACCGTATGGACCAGGGCTCATCCCACTGAACACCCGCTCTCCTATTACAATGGGCATAGCGTTACTCAGACAACAGAGGGTGAAGGTAAAACAACATACTTTATTGAAGCACCAAACAGACAATAACATATAGAACAGTCCCAGCAAAATACCCAAGATGGTTTAAAATAGCAGTCTCACCCTTCCGCTGTCTTGCCAGGATTGAAGCAGCTGCGACTTCAGAGCTTCCAGGACCGACTACCTCCACCTGTGATCAGAGGTAATGACAAGCTTAGGAACCTTAAAGTCCATTGAGGCACGTGACCAGATGACCGGACGGTCACAACCTGGCTTCTCTGAATGTCTCCATGGGGCTCAGGTGACCAGTGCGTCCAAATCCAAGGACCCAAATGTATCCATGGGTTCAGTGATGGTCAATGGAGCAGATCTGTATTTTTCGAGTCGGGCCTGTTGTCTCCTAAGCTGACATCTTGTAGAATGTCAAATCCGTGTCCCTTGTCATGGCGCCATGATGTCCTGGCTGCTGTCCTGTAGAGTGTTCCTGGCTGTGGTTTTCTAAAGAGTCTCTGATTCTCCTTGCAGAATGATAGAAATCTGTGGACCTGTGGATGATGATCTGAAACACACATGTGGGTATAAAAAAATACCCACGTGTGTTTCAGATCATCATTCACAGGTCAGGGCGGAGGTGGGATGAGTTTAACTCTCATTATTTGAGTATTTCATCAATTTGCATAGTTTTTCCTCCTCTGTTTTGCAAGTCAACAAGCTACAGGGTCCCACACAATAGTCAATCAACATATTATCAAACAATGATTGTTCAATGACCCTGCGTCCCTGGTTTGCAAATATAACATACAGTATAGGAGACAAACAGAAGCCATTCAAAAATACCAAGAATCAACTTTTAAGACTCATATGACAACAGTCTATGGTTCTTGACCAACTGAAATAGACGTCTGGATAATTATGATTAAATGCTGTGTCCTCACAATTGATTTTGACTTCTGTTTTGTTTATTCATTTTCATTTTGCTTATGGAAATAAAAATAAACAATTTAAAATTTTATGTTGGTAAGCATTCTTACATTGTGTACATAACAACCTAAGGCCGCATGTTTTTTTGTGCTACTGTGAGCATCCTGCTCTACTTTCTGCAGCATCTCTGGGCTTGTCTCTCATTGAGTCACGGGAGGCAGGACACGCGCGCATTTTAAAATGCACGTGTGTCCAGCCTCCCGTGACGTCACGGCTTGTGATTGGTCGCGTCGCCCATGTGACCGCGATGCGACCAATCACAAAGCCGGAACGTAATTTTAAAATCCTGAAGGACCTGAAATTACGTCACGGCTTGCTGTGATTGGTCGCGTCGCGGCCACATGGGCGGCGCGCGAACAATCACAAGCCGGGACTTCACGTAAGGAGGTTAAAGCGCGAATTTTAAGCAAACAACGCTGCCGGTTCCCTCGGTAAGGTGCAGGCTGCGTCGGAGAGGTGAGTATAGCAATATTTTTTTATTTTAATTCTTTATTTTACACATTAATATGGTTCCCAGGGCCTGAAGGAGAGTTTCCTCTCCTTCAGACCCTGGGAACCATCAGGAATACCGTCCGATACATGAGTCCCATTGACTTGTATTGGTATCGGGTATCGGTATCGGATTAGATCCGATACTTTGCCGGTATCGGCCGATACTTTCCGATACCGATACTTTCAAGTATCGGACGGTATCGCTCAACACTAGTAGCAGAACATTCGTCTGACAACCATTAATAACCTCATTGATAGCAGCCAAGATGTATACAATAGAGAACTAAGATGTCGACTTAATGAGATTCTCATTTCTTGCCAATCCTGTTTCGTCTCAGCACTGGTCAGGGGTATTATTTTAGTTATTCAACTGCCTCCTTAGGGAGCATCAGCAGCAATGTAGGAGAAAAAAACCTATAAAAATATGTGTTTCATTCAAATATATTTTTTACTCAATTGTAATATTTTATTCCGTTTTTTTGTATATTTATATCCCACAATCTTGTCATCGATATTAGGATTTCTTTTTTCCTGTTATTAGTTTTTCTCTATGTAACACACAAACTGTAACAGAATAAGAGAAGCGCTAATTTAGAAAGTACAGAAATCAATAAACCAGATTACTTCATGATATCGCCTTGACCATTGAACAAAGCCCTTTGGTATTAAAAGCAATCAATGTTCATTTATACCCCAGGATTTCCTGCGCAGGGTATACAGATGACACGACGAGGGCCACGCTCTGCTCATCAGTTCTTCATCCGCTGGAATACAGGCTATTCCAATTATTGATCTATTGATTCTCTAACTGCACAAATATTTCAGATTCATTTGTAATATTGAACGAATGATATATTTTATAGACTTGTCATTTGTGAAAGGAATAGTTTATGTTGGGGGTGTACCTGGGGGTTAATGGGACTTGGTTAAAAAGTTCAGCCTGGGCTGTTTTCTATAAGAAGCTTTTTGCTGTATACCACACATACAGGGGTTTGTTTCCAGACCACAAGGATGAATTTGTACAAACATTTTAAATGGGAAACCCCATTTAAAGGGAATCTGTCACCAGGTATTTGAAATATGGTGCAGGGGCAGAGACCCTGATCTCTGAATGCTGAGCAGCATTATGTACACTATACATGGGCAGAAAGCAGCCAATCAGAGGTGTGGGCGGGGCTATACACAGCTCAGCATTCAGAGATCTGCTAGATCTGCAGCAGATAAATTTATTTTTAATCAAAACTGCAGCACCCAGTAAAGTAAGTGACAAATTGCTGGATTTAGGGTCTAAGCCCCTGCATCATTCTGCTCTCAGATGGTTAGCAAAAACCTGCTGACAGATTCCTTTTAAGTGATCAGCCGGTCCAGTGCTCCAGCTCTCCTTGGCGCCTGCACTTTTTATCTCTTTTTCCCACTTAATGAATCTATTGCCACACTGTACGATCTCTGTCACCCAGACTGGCTACATTTAAAGGGCCTCTGCTAGCCATTGCTAAAGCTATAAGGCTGAACAGGGTTCAAAAGTATCACGGACTTAAAAAACTATGCCCATCTCCAATGTCCTATACGTAGTAGATGTAGTAATAATAATAACATTGGCAAATACCTCCAATTGTAAATATAGTGTAGTTCTATTGATTAGCTATGTCACTTACTTCATGTGCAAGGCATTGCAGTAGCTTAGTGGTGAAGACCACTAACAACTTACTGGCTGCAACCATGGATACCTAAGCTGCTGCAATGCCCTGCACATGAGGTAATCAGAAGAACTAAACTACATTTCTAATTGGAGGTATTTGCCAATATTATTATTATTACATCATCTACATATTGGGATAGGGTCTCGGAGATGGGAATACAACTTGAGGAAGGGGAGAAAGGAGAGAGAGAGGCTGAGATTTGGAGGTGAAGGGCACACGAGTAAATAGGCATGGTGGAGGAAGGCAGGGCAGCAATAGGTTACCTGCAGCAGGACACTGCTAGTGTAAAACTGCTGCTACATATTGCTGGTTCTGTGATTGGATGATTTGTGTGCTCCTCATGGGCGTGGCACCTATAGACTTGGTTAATACATTTTTGAGCATCTAAAGGAACTTTTCATATAAAGCTTGTAACCACTGAGCTGTGTAGTAGGTAAGCCCCTCATATGCATTCACTGCAGTGGTCTCGGATTAATAATGATAGCGCCAGTCTCTCTCGCATACTGGTTAGATTTTGCTTCCATCATCCTGCACCCACAGTGCTATGCTAATAACGCACTATGCTAATTTGCAGCTAATATTTACATGTCTACATGTGTTTTTCCCCTCTGATCTCCTTAGTCGTCCTACAATCCCCAAAGCAAATCACATTGATCAGTGTAGGGATTTCATATTTCCATATTAATTGCCTGCTGGTTACGAAATGCTTGTTCTCCAGATTCTCCTTAAGACATACCATACAAATATTGAAATACAGGAGAAATCAATTATTTCTTTCCGCATATGTAGGAAGAGTCTGCTTACCTAGGCGGGCGCTGGCTCGTTCTGTTAATTAACTGTTAGTCGCCAGGCTTTCATCTCTATGTGAGGGAATAGCCAGAAAGAAGCCTTCAAGGTATAGAATAATTGCTCATACGCCGGAGGGCTTATTACTCCTCTTTATATATTCATCTCCATCTGTATAGCGGAACGTATCAAGATCTACACACTGCAGGCAGCGATATGTGGCTTCTTCTCCAGAAAATGGAAAAATTGTCAATAAGTGACACAAACAGCAGCGAAAAATAATAATAATAATAATAATAATAATAATAATAATAATGGTCCGGATTCATCAAAGTGTTTGGCGTAAAATACTTGAAAAAGTTGTAACATTTAGACTTGGACGCGGTGGGACGGGGCATGGCAACGCCCGCCCAACATGTGCATATATCCAGCTTTCTCCTCAGACCGCAATATGCCCGAGTTGTGTCCGGTATGGGATGGCATTAATCCATGTATGTATACGTGTCCGCTATATCGGATCACACTTGGATGACATCAGAGTGCAGTTCTATTTTCATGGACTGACAGTGGAGTGCCCCAAGGGCCCTGGGGCTCTCGGGTCAGGTTGCACAGTTCTTAAAAGGGATGTGGTCATGGCAGCAGTGACCCGGTCTGTGGCCCTGGGCATCCAATTAAAGGTGAAATAAAGGGGAAAAAAAGTTTATGGGAGATTGTTTGTGACGCCACCTGTGGCACTCGGCAATAAAGGTGTTAGCCGACGTTGCTTCAGAGTCCGCTGGGGCTGATGGTGATGCAGCAGACTTGGTACAGCTCTCCACAGGCAGAGCTAAATCCCAGGGCAACTGTATGTGTAAGTGATGAATGATGGTGGTTGTGGTGGGCCGGGCAGGTGTTGTAGGAATAATGCAAGGACACAGCAAGGTGCAGTTTCCACTCACAGTTCTCCAGTCCAGAAACGTCAGCCGGATGCTGTGTTCTTCAGGTCAGTGGTCCAGCAAACTCGTATGCCTTTCTCTGGCCATCTCACTACGCTGGCTTGCACTTCTCCGGGATAGAGGCCTCTCATATATTACACAAGATTGAGGCCTCTCTTATATTACACGGAATGGAGGCCTCTCATATATTACACAAGATTGAGGCCTCTCATATTACACGGGATGGAGGCCTCTTATATATTACACGGGATGGAGGCCTCATATATTACACGGGATGGAGGCCTCTTATATATTACACAGGATGGAGGCCTCTTATATATTACACGGGATGGAGGCCTCATATATTACACGGGATGGAGGCCTGTCATATATTACACAGGATGGAGGCCTCATATATTACACGGGATGGAGGCCTCTCATATATTACACGGGATGGAGGCCTCTTATATATTACACGGGATGGAGGCCTCATATATTACACAGGATGGAGGCCTCTCATATATTACACGGGATGGAGGCCTCTCAAATATTACACAGGATGGAGGCCACTCATATATTACACGGGATGGAGGCCTCATTTACTACACAGGATGGAGGCCACTCATATATTACACGTGATGGAGGCCTCTCATATATTACACAGGATGGAGGCCCCTCATATATTACACAGGATGGAGGCCTCTCATATTACACAGGATGGAGGCCTCTTCTATATTACGGGGGATGGAGGCCTCTCATATATTACAAGGGATGGAGACCTCTCATATATTACGCAGGATGGAGGCCTCATATATTACACGGGATGGAGGCCTCTCATGTTACAAGGGATGGAGGCCTCTCATATATTACACGGGATGGAGGCCTCTTCTCTATTACAAGGGATGGAGGCCTCTCATATATTACATGAGATGGAGGCCTCTTCTCTATTTCAAGGGATGGAGGCCTCTCCAATATTACAAGGGATGGAGGCCTCTCCTATATTACACGGGATGGAGGCCTCATATACTACAAGGGATTTAGGCCTCTCATATGATGAAGGGTTTGAAAAATTGGGCTTGTTTACCTTGGAAAAACTATGCCTCAGAGGAGATCTAATTTTCATGTATAAATATATGTGCGTTGGGTACAGAGGACTGCACAGGACTTATTTGTTCCAAAGACCATACTGAGGACTAGGGGGCAGTCATTACTGGTGGAAGAAAGATGATTTCGGCAGCTAAATAGGTAAGGGTTCTTTACAGTTAGAGCAGTCAGACTGTGGAATACCGACCACAAGAGGTAGCAATTAGAGATGGGTGGACACCGGGTTTGGCCGAACAGTTGCAAAAACTTTGGGTTCGGGTACCAGAACAGTATCCAGACCCAAACCCGAACCCCATTCACTTGAATGGGGTGCCCGAACATCCAGTGTTTACCACCCTGTCACGTGCATGACAGCACAGCAAACACCGCTTCTGATCGGCGGTAAAATCATCAAAAGACAGCGTGAGCCCAGAGCTGTGATCAGAGGTATAAAGTTTACCTCCGGTCACTAGTGTCAGCTGATGGGACTACTGTTCCCATCAGAAGACACCTGCTGCCGCTAATATCAGCGAGAGCAGGAGCAGCTGAATAGAGTATTCATCAGCTGGCTCCTGCACTGTAAATAAATAATTGAAAAAAAAACAGCGTGGGTTCCCCTGTATTTTTGATAACAAGCCAGGCAAAACTCACAACAGGGGGCTGCAACCCTCAGTTGTCAGCTTCAGCAAGTCTGTTATCAAAAATAGAGAGGACCCCATTCCATATTTTTTAATTATTTAAATAAATAATTTAAAAAATGGTGTGTGTTTCCCCCCTCATTTTTGACAACCAGCCTTGCTGAAGCAGACAGCTGGGGGCTGGTATTCTCAGGCTGGTAAGGGGCCATTGATATTGGCCCCCAAGGCTAAAAATAGCAGCCCGCAGCCACCCAGAAAAGGCGCATCAATTAGATGCTCCAATTCTGGCGCTTTGATCAGCTCTTCCCACTTGCCCTGTAGCAGTGGTAAGTGGGGTTCATATTTGTGGGGTTGATGTCACCTTTGTATTGGTGACATCAAGCCCACGGATTACTAATGGAAAGGCATTTATAAGAACCTATCCATTACTAATCCTATAGTTATATGGTAAATAAACACAGCCATAATAAAGTATTTTATTTGAATTAAAGCAAAACACATTTTTCCATTTTTATTTAATATAAACAAACACAGTTATACTCACCTAACATCTAATTCCATTGA
Organism: Ranitomeya variabilis; assembly: GCF_051348905.1. Taxonomy (NCBI): domain Eukaryota; kingdom Metazoa; phylum Chordata; class Amphibia; order Anura; family Dendrobatidae; genus Ranitomeya; species Ranitomeya variabilis. The sequence continues at coordinate 199,033,517 of NC_135233.1, forward strand.
ATCCTTCGTCTCCTGTAATAAAAACACAAATAAAAAACAACAATATCCTTCATCTGTGCATCATTCTGTCCCACACTGTAATCCATGTCTGGGGGATAAACAGTTTTCAACCTGGATGGTGCCAAGATGCGACCGTCCAGGCTGAGAACCACTGGTGAATGAGCTGCTGCGAGCACAGCATCAGTGACCAGTGGTAACGTCATTGAGGTTACTGTCAGTGACTGAGACTGCTTTCCCAGCCAGCAAAAGAACTGCGGTAACCTCTGCACCATGATAAAAAGTCTCACAGTGCAGAGGCAAGTTCTCCACAGTTCACAGGGAGAATTTCACTGTGGTGAATTTGAACTACGATGAACTCGCCTCTGCACCGTGAGACTTTTTCTCATATTGCAGAGGTCACAACAGTTCATTTGCCGGCTGGGAATGCAGCTTCAGTAACCGTCAGTAACCTCGACATCATCTCTAGTTACTGACACTGTGCTCGCAGCAGCTAATTCACCAGTGGTTCTCGGCCTGGATGGTAACATCATGGCACCGTCCATGTTGAAAACTGTTGAAAACTATTTCTCCCCCAGACATGGATTACGGCGTGGGATAGAACGATGGACAGGTGAGGGATATTGTTGTTTTTTTTATTTTCTATTTATTACAGGACATGAGGGATTCAGTGGAATTAGGCGTTAAGTGAGTTTAACTTTGTTTGTTATTTTTAAATAAAAATGGAAAAGTGTTTTGTTTTATTTATAATAAAAGATTTTATTCTTGCTGTGACTTTTTTTTACCATATAACTATAGGATTAGTAAGGGATAGGTGTCTTACAGACGTCTCCCCATTACTAAGCTGTGTGCTTGATGTTGCTAGACAATAGAAAGCTGACATCAACCCCACAAGTATTAACCCCACTTGCCACCGCTACAGGGCAAATGGGAAGAACCAAGCAAAGCGCTAGAATTGGCGCATTTAGTAAATGCGCCTTTTCTGGGTGGCTGTAGGCTGCTATTTTTGTGGCTGTGGTTGTCAATTTTCGTGGCCCCTTACAAGCCTGAGAATACAAGCCAATAGCTGTCTGCTTTAGCTTGGCTGGTTGTCAAAAATGAGGGGGACCTCACACCGTTTGTTAAATTAATATAAATAATTAAAAAATATGGCGTGGGGATCCCTGTATTTCTGATAACCAGCCTTGCAGGAGCTGACAACTGAGGGTTGCAGCCCCAAGCTGTGAGTTTTACCTGGTTGGTTATCAAAAACACAGGGGAACCAACGTCTTTTTTTTTCAATTATTTATTTACAGCGCAGGAGTCGGCTAATGAATACTCCCATTAGCCGCTCCTGCTCTCGCTGTTATTAGCAGCAACAGGCATCTGCTTATGGGAGCAGTAGTCCCATCAGCTGACACCAGTAACCGGAGGTAAACTTTATACCTTCTATCATAGCTGCGGGCTCATGCTGTCATTTGAAGGGTGGGAACCGTGGATGTCTGACCGCTGTTGATGATTTTACAGCCAATCAGAAGCGGTGTTTGCCACGCTTTTATGCACATGACCACGCGACAAACACCCGGTGTTCGGGGGCCAAATCAGAACATTAATACAGACTTCCTGGTGAAGTCCGTGTTTGGTGACCATGCCCAAATAGTAGGTGTTCGGTACAGAAACTGAACTTTACTGTTTGGGCTCTCCCATCTCTAGTAGTAAATACTGTAACAGCTTTTATACAAGAGATGGATGAATTCCTCAATACACAGAACATTGTGCATTACAGTTAAATTAGAGACAAAATGTGTAATTGGCGGAGAAAGGTTGAACTTGATGGACCAAGGTCTTTTTTCAACTTATATAACTATGTACTGTAACTGAATGGAGGTTTTTTTTCTCCATATCCGAGAAGATCAGATCACATCACACTCTGATCTCTCTCAGATCTCTCTCGGATCATACTCTAATCACTCTCTGATCACTCTCGGATCTCTCTCGGATCATACTCTAATCACTCTCTGATCACTCTCGGATCTCTCTCGAATCATACTCTGATCACTCTGTGATCACTCTTGGATTTCTCTCGAATCAGACTCTGATCTCGCTCTGATCACTCTCGGATCTCTCTCGAATCATACTCTAATCACTCTCTGATCACTCTCAGATCTCTCTCGAATCATACTCTGATCACTCTGTGATCACTCTCGGATCTCTCTCGAATCAGACTCTGATCTCGCTCTGATCACTCTCGGATCTCTCTTGAATCACACTCTAATCACTCTCTGATCACTCTCGGATCTCTCTTGAATCATACTCTAATCACTCTCTGATCACTCTCAGATCTCTCTCGGATCATACTCTAATCACTCTCTGATCACTCTCAGATCTCTCTCGGATCATACTCTAATCACTCTCTGATCACTCTCGGATCTCTCTCGGATCATACTCTAATCACTCTCTGATCACTCTCGGATCTCTCTCGAATCATACTCTGATCACTCTGTGATCACTCTTTGATCTCTCTCGAATCAGACTCTGATCTCGCTCTGATCACTCTCGGATCTCTCTCGAATCATACTCTAATCACTCTCTGATCACTCTCAGATCTCTCTCGAATCATACTCTGATCACTCTGTGATCACTCTCGAATCAGACTCTGATTTCGCTCTGATCACTCTCGGATCTCTCTTGAATCACACTCTAATCACTCTCTGATCACTCTCGGATCTCTCTTGAATCATACTCTAATCACTCTCTGATCACTCTCAGATCTCTCCTGGATCATACTCTAATCACTCTCTGATCACTCTCGGATCTCTCTCGGATCATACTCTAATCACTCTCTTATCACTCTCAGATCTCTCTCGAATCATACTCTGATCACTCTGTGATCATTCTCGGATCGCTCGAATCAGACTCTGATCACTCTCAGATCTCTCTCGGATCATACTCTAATCACTCTCTGATCACTCTCGGATCTCTCTCGAATCATACTCTGATCACTCTGTGCTCTCGGATCTCTTGAATCAGACTCTGATCACTCTCGGATCTCTCTCGAATCATACTCTAATCACTCTCTGATCACTCTCGGATCTCTCTCGAATCATACTCTGATCACTCTGTGATCACTCTCGGATCTCTCTTGAATCATACTCTAATCACTCTCTGATCACTCTCAGATCTCTCTCAGATCATACTCTAATCACTCTCTGATCACTCTCGGATCTCTCTCGGATCATACTCTAATCACTCTCTGATCACTCTCGGATCTCTCTCGAATCATACTCTGATCACTCTGTGATCATTCTCAGATCTCTCGAATCAGACTCTGATCACTCTCGGATCTCTCTCGGATCATACTCTAATCACTCTCGGATCTCTCTCGAATCATACTCTGATCACTCTGTGCTCTCTGATCTCTTGAATCATACTCTGATCACTCTCGGATCTCTCTCAAATCATACTCTAATCACTCTCTGATCACTCTCGGATCTCTCTCAAATCATACTCTGATCACTCTGTGATCACTCTCGGATCTCTCTCGAATCAGACTCTGATCTCGCTCTGATCACTCTCGGATCTCTCTCGAATCATACTCTAATCACTCTCTAATCACTCTCGGATCTCTCTTGCATCATACTCTAATCACTCTCTGATCACTCAGATCTCTCTCGGATCATACTCTAATCACTCTCTGATCACTCTCAGATCTCTCTCAGATCATACTCTAATCACTCTCTGATCACTCTCGGATCTCTCTCGGATCATACTCTAATCACTCTCTGATCACTCTCGGATCTCTCTCGAATCATACTCTGATCACTCTGTGATCATTCTCAGATCTCTCGAATCAGACTCTGATCACTCTCGGATCTCTCTTGGATCATACTCTAATCACTCTCGGATCTCTCTCGAATCATACTCTGATCACTCTGTGCTCTCTGATCTCTTGAATCATACTCTGATCACTCTCGGATCTCTCTCGAATCATACTCTAATCACTCTCTGATCACTCTCGGATCTCTCTCAAATCATACTCTGATCACTCTGTGATCACTCTCGGATCTCTCTCGAATCAGACTCTGATCTCGCTCTGATCACTCTCGGATCTCTCTCGAATCATACTCTAATCACTCTCTAATCACTCTCGGATCTCTCTTGAATCATACTCTAATCACTCTCTGATCACTCAGATCTCTCTCGGATCATACTCTAATCACTCTCTGATCACTCGGATCTCTCTCGAATCATACTCTGATCACTCTGTGCTCTCGGATCTCTTGAATCAGACTCTGATCACTCTCGGATCTCTCTCGAATCATACTCTAATCACTGATCACTCTCGGATCTCTCTCGAATCATACTCTGATCACTCTGTGATCACTCTCGGATCCCTCTCGAATCAGACTCTGATCTCGCTCTGATCACTCTCGGATCTCTCTTGAATCATACTCTAATCACTCTCTGATCACCCTCAGATCTCTCTCGGATCATACTCTAATCACTCTCTGATCACTCTCGGATTTCTCTCGAATCATACTCTGATCACTCTGTGATCATTCTCGGATCTCTCGAATCAGACTCTGATCACTCTCGGATCTCTCTCAGATCATACTCTAATCACTCTCTGATCACTCTCGGATCTCTCTCGAATCATACTCTGATCACTCTGTGCTCTCGGATCTCTTGAATAAGACTCTGATCACTCTCGGATCTCTCTCGAATCATACTCTAATCACTCTCTGATCACTCTCGGATCTCTCTCGAATCATACTCTGATCACTCTGTGATCACTCTCGGATCTCTCTCGAATCAGACTCTGATCTCGCTCTGATCACTCTTGGATCTCTCTCTGATGAGAGTGTGATTAGCATAATCAGACCAATTTTCTTGGATGAGAGAAAAATGTTGATGTGATTTGAGCCTTAGGTGAAGGTATCTGCTGCCAGAGTGTGGCTGCCAGAGGGAGGAGAACGTTATGATACAGTCTCTTTTCCTCAGCTTGTGAGAGACTCATACTGCAAAAAAATGAAAATGGAGAATAAGGAGAAACATCCAAAAGCACTGACATCACACCACGAAGAGCCAGTCACGCTCAGCAGGCAATGAAGGAGAAAATGAGCATTTTCAGAAAGCAGAACAGGGATGAAAATAATATCCCAAATCTGCAGATTACAACATTTTTTGGCCTCGCTACATATAGTACATATCTGAAGCTGAAGACTGAAATTAAGTTCTTTTTTTACCCATAGATTGTTGTAATGTCCTGATGGTGTGACGAGCGTGAAGACGTATACATATATCAGTTCTATGTATTCTTTCTTGTTTAAACATTAATTATTAATACACTGAATTATCATAGGCAGAAGATGTTACTAAAAGAGGTGATGATCAAATTGCTGCCAGATCTGTTTTATGGTATAAATGTTTCACATGTAGTCAGTGAATTAATAATAATATTCATAATAAAAAAATCATCATCAAAGCAATGGAAATAATCTCTCAGCTCAGATTACATTTCTTACCATCGCGTATAACAACTAGTGTTATAAAATGTTTACAATCAGATCTGCCCATGGAAATATTTTCGCAAGTTCCATTTGGGCATTTGTTAGTTATACATTTATTCAGAAGTGTTTATTAGTGTTTCTAAGAAGTGCTACTTCATAGCCAATGGTTCTTCAAGAAGAGCAGAAGCGCATCTAGCCATTTGGAATAATGACTCCTTCAGTCGTCCGATGCTCTTGTACGCGTGCTTGGCGTGTTTTACACGGATAGCACTTGTACCTGTGATAGTCTATGGGGCCATTCACATGTCCATTATATTCCGTGGACCGATCAGAATCAACAGTGCAAGTCAATGGGTCCATGAAACAATCAGACCGCACTTGGATGACATAGGACAAGATGGAATGGAGACGCTTTTTTTTTCTCTACGTATGACACTTTTCTGTAATTCCTATGCCTTTCCCTGTGAGTTATGTAAACACCATAGCGGCGTTTTGCATTTTTGTAAATTCACCTGGTGCCCGCGATCTAGGAGCAGTTAATCCCATCTCAGCCATGAAAGGAGGAGACGGAAATAACACTGTAAGTGTTCCAATATGTCCGAACTGCGTTATTATTGCGGTATGGAAGGATTCAGACATGTCTGTGGTTTCCAGCTTCATGTGAATGGGCGGTGAGCCTACATCTTACCTGGCACATGTCAGCTGTTTGGAACAGCTGACATGTGCACGGAATAGCCACGGGTGGAATCGCGATCCACCCGCGGCTATTAACCGATTAAATGACGCTGTCAAACTTTGACAGTAGCATTTAACATTGCGCTTCCGGCAACAGCACCAGAAATCATGTGTCACGCGATCGCAGGTCACCGATGGGTTGGCATGGCAACCAGAGGTCTCCTGCAGACCTCTATGGTTGTCAATGCTGGATTGCTATGAGCACCGCCCGGTGATCGGCACTCATAGCAAGTCAGCATTTCTGCTACATACAGGTGATCTGATCATCGCCTGTATGTAGCAGAGGTGATCAGGTTATGGCAGCTTCTAGTCTCCCATGGAAACTATTGAAGCATGCTAAAAGTAAAAAAAAATGTTTTTAAAAATATATAAAAAAATATAAAAGTTCAAATCACTCCCCTTTCGCCCCATTCAATATAAAACAATACACATATTTGGTATCGCCAAGTTCAGAATCTCCTGATCTATCAATATAGAAAAAGAACCCGATCGCTAAACGGCGTAAAGAGAAAAAAGTCAAAATGCCAGAATTACCTTTTTTTTTGGTCGCCACAAATTGCATTAAAATGCAATAATTGGCCATCAAAAGATCATATCGCACCAAAATGGCATAATTAAAAACATTAGCTCGGCATGCAAAAAATAAGCCCTCACCCAACTTGAGATTTCGAAAAATGGAGACGCTTTGAGTATAGGAAAACTTCAGCCCTCTGGTATGTTCATGAAGACATCCCCTATTAATAATCCATTAAAGTGCTCGCAGTTTCCATTGATACTACTGACATGTCTCTGCCGCCTCCTGTGCGCTTAGTCACAGCATGTTCCATTACACCATGTAAAATCCCTCTCATCTGTCATCATTTATAGGATGTGTAAAGGTCGGTGTTATCACGGTGTCTTTGTTAATACAGCAAGTAAAACACAATTAATAGGACAGTCATGGTATAATGAGACTGTATCCCCTGAAGAAATCCATTAGTAAGCGAAACCATGTGAAGTGAACATGCACTACGTATTTTTTTCCAGTAAGATGAAAGCTAGCAGTATATATTAGTGTTCCTCAGCACTACCCAAATAAATGAGAGAGAATATACAGTTACATAGTTACATACGTTAAAAAAGCCTCAGGTCCACCAAGTCCATCCTTTCTCCACCAGTTCTACATTCTCTATCTCTAGACTATTTATAACCAACTTTTCTAACCTCTCACTCCAAGAGAGACCGCCGTCTCATATAATAATCCATTTGCCGCCTTTAAGCTGATTCTAACTTCCTTTTTATAATATGGAGCCCAAAACTGGATCCCATATTCTATTCTGTTTTTCTGCTGTTTGTTTCACAAGATGTAGGACACAGCAGTGCGGCTCCCAGAAATATAATGAGCTGGTGATTTGCCATTCATTGACATTAACAATGCAATGATCCTATGTCGTTACCGATGTAGATGTATCTGTAGTGTCCTTAGAGAAGTGAATGAAAATTTAATTTCTTTTTAAAGGTTGTTCATCTAGTTAAAAATGTAAAAAATCGACAAGCGTTGTTCTGAGTTCTGTTGGATGTTTCTTTGAGAACTATGTATCAAATAAAAGATACAAGTGATCTTCTCTGTAAGGATTCAGTGATGTCATTCCACCGAAATTTGCTTGGCGTACACCAATGTCGGCATCCCTGCATGGCCTCTCTCCCTCCTTCTGGCATAGACGTCGTCATACTCACTGCCTTGGCCGCTCTCCGGTATCTCAGTCACCTGAGACGGCTTCCTGTTCCTAGCACCTGCGCACACTGCGCAGGTTTCCCGGCAGTGCGCCTAGGGCGCGTGCGTGCTCTCCGCTTCTTCAAGGGGTAGCGTGTGCACTCCTGATGTGTCTCCAGCCAAGAGCTGAGAGACATCTAGTACTTAAGGCACCTTCCCCTGTTGAGAGGTGCTTGAGCAACATTAGTGTTTTGTTAGTCTGCAAATTTAAAGTCCGTTGTCAGGTCCCTGTTCCTGTACTAGTCCTGTACTCAGAACCTGAACCAGTTCTACCTTCCTGAACCTGCCTAGTTTGAACCAGTACCTGAACCTGTTACCCTCCTGTCTGGTAATCCAGAATATCACTGTCTGAACCAGCACTAGTGTCCATCCTGTCTGTGATCCAGAATCTGGACTGTCTGAACATCCGGTTCTGTCTGAACCTGATCTCACTCTATCTGAACAGGCTCAGACATCTGATCAACCAGTATTCCCAAATTCTGCCCCAACAGTGACTCAGAGTCTCTGTATACAATCCTGAGGTCAGCAGATCCTGCGATCCTTGAGGTCAGCTTTTGCAGTACTGGGAACTGCCCTGGAGTTGTACCTGGCGTTCACCAGCAGCTCAAGGATGACTCCACCATCAGGAGCTCTAGTGAAAACAAGGTAGCCTCTTAGCCATGCCCCTCCAGGGTAAGCCCGGTCCGTGGCGCAGTGGGTTCAGATTGGTACCCTCTAGCTTAGGTCATGGAGTCTAGGAGATTTTTTTGGAACTCACACTGAGCCCATGCAGGATTAGCATTTGCGAAATCAGAACCTGCAAGGATAGCAAACCTTGGCCCCCATTACCAATGTGACTGCTTGCTTTTGTAAATGCGTGCATGCTTGTTTCTCTTGTAATTGAGTTTGCGTAATTCAATATGTAAGAGTTATGACTTCAATATTGAATGTTGACACTAGATATATCTGTTGTAGCAAAACCCCGAAGGACGTATAATGCCCTGCTAGGAGTTAAAAAAGCCGCCTCTGGGTAGGTGTTGATGATTTTTAGATTGTTCTAGCTCCTACCATTGGGGATTGATAATTTATTTCGCCCCTGGCCCCATAATGGTGTCAACACAAAATATATTTGCATTTTGTGTAGGAAATATTGCTCTTTCTGATAGTGACATCAGCTTGTGGCTGAATTGATCATGCTAATGGAAAAGTTTCAATATGAAGCTTGACAGACAGAAATATAATATAGATACATTAATAGATAGATTTGTAAAGGGGCAAGTATGGGACACTGGCAGTTCATTCCTTCTTACTAATGTATCTATAAATATATCTATATTATATTTCCTTATATAATTGTTAGTCTGTCAAGCTTCATGTTGTAACTATTCCATTAGCGGGATCAATAATATGAAAAGCCGCAAACTGACCTCAGTCCGACGGAAAGAGCAACATTTCCTACACAAAATACTCATTTATCCTGAGTTGACACTATCGTTTATTAATTCATTTGTTAATGAAATTGTTCTTATTTATTGCATCTTTTTAAGAGTAAGCTATGCTATAGTAATCTGTACAGATTGATGTAGAATGAAGAACTGCGGTATGTGAAAGGTTCAACAGTGTTAAAACATAGTAACAATGGCGATTTGTATGATGCTTTAAACAAACAAAAATAAATTATAAGACAAAATGGCAAAACTAAGTGACATCCAATAACCAAGGGTGTACGTACAATACTGGCTTATCAGCCCTGGTTGACTGCTAGGGGTCTTTTCAAGAAAAATGGGCCAGCCTGGTTGTACTATACTCATTCCTACTTTTTCGAGGCTTTTTAAGCTGAAGAGATCTATATTATAAAGAAAATATAATGTATAATGAGTGAAATTGACCCAATTGCATTATGGGGGGTAAAGTTTCTCCTTGTGGATAGTGGTGACCTGGTGTACAGCTCGTTTGGAAAAAGGTTTGCACTTAACCTCTCCCAAGGGGAATAATTCTATGTCTCCAATGTTACTTATTGGAGGTAGCCACCTTTCTAGTTAATATTGACACCAATAATGATCCTTGCCACTTGACCCTGACCAAATCTAAACAACTGTCTGCAAACAGAGATCTTTTCTATCTCGATTCTGCTTTGGCTGAGTCATGTAGCAATGCTCCTTATAGAGCCAACATTGATTTAAAGGGTGGCTACATCTAAAAGTTGGCAATTGAGACCTAACTTTCTTCCCCTTGGAAGAAAATATTTACATGTCATGGAAAAAACATGGAGGATGAAATAAATACAAGACTCTGTCCTATGGACAAATTTAATTCCCCTTTTAGTGGGAATCTCCAAGAATGGAATAAAATGGAGTTTCTGATATAATTCAAGCTTGAGCCTTTCCTAGTCACATGTCAGTATGGGCTACAGACTGAAGACATACAGCTCCCGAGATCCTTGACTCTCAGCTAACGAGAGCTGTATCACCCATATTTCAGTCAGTGGCCTGTAGCACGGCTGTGATATGTGAAGAAATATGTTTTAACCCACATTGTGCTCAGCAGGGAGATCTTCAGCTTAATACTCCTCTGCCAGTCTGGCAGCTTTCTAGTGGTGCACAAAGACTGAGTGTGCCAAACTGGAAAACAATTTTACATTAAGGACGATGAAGCTGGAGATAACCCCCTCTGTGTTCAGCAAGGAAGAGGTATATTTCTTCACATATCGCAGCCCTGCGCCTGGTTGCTGACTGAGGTGTGTGTGATACAGCTCTTGTCAGTTGAGGCGCAGGTCTCGGGAGCTATATGTCTTCAGTCTGCAGCCTGCGCTGACATGTGACAAAAACAGGCAGCAGTTTGAGTTATATCAGGGATGCCATTTTATACCCCTTTAAGTATGCCAATAGCAGTAAATATATTGTCATTGGAAAATAAATAAAAGAAGAACTGTTCCCTGAATAGTTTTATGTGTGCAGTCCATGAGACAGGGTACATCGTTAGTTACATCATTATTATGGTTTAAATTAGACATGTGTCCGTCTAGTACAAGCAAGGAATGGGAAATTACATGCAAGAAGAGAAGAAGTATAGGGAAACTTACAACTTCATTTCCTGTCTTGATCCAGATGTAGTAAAAAAAACATAAGGCATGAACCAATCTGACCTGGAAAAGAATAATTTTCCTGCTAATCCCAAGGGGCAATTAGACTGAATTAACATTTAAAGGGGTTATCCAGCTTGGGGTTCAAGTCTGCGCTTACTTTATATGACTGCAGACTTGTGAATCCTCATAGCTCGCACAGTCCATGCTGTCAGGATTCTCTGATGCAAGTGCCGCGAGCGAGTGAGCACATGATCACAAACACGTGACTTTCATGCGGCCTCGCTCAATACAAATGTATTAAGTAAAGTTGGGCATGTCTAGTCAGAATGTGGCCAAAAGAATTGCAAATCGCATTTTTACAATCATGTGACTGCCCGCTCTTGGCACCGGCACCGGCACTGGGAATTGTGAGGATTCACAAGTCTGCAGTTCCATAGACTGAATGCAGACCTGAACCCCAAGCCAGGACAACTCCTTTAAACAACAATTCTATACGTTTACAAAAGCGTTTGTGATTTTGCTTTAAGAAATTGTGTGAACCTTTGTCATCAGATGTTCCCGCTGTGGCCAGCTTCTAACATTGCTTATTCCACAGGTTCACAGCCCTTGTTATAAAGATCATTTGTAGCCCCTGGAAATTAAATCTTTTTTTTTCAGATGAAGATAGTACCCCTTTGTCTTTTGAGAGGATAATTCAAGGAACAGCTTTTCAGCATATACCGTATTTATTCAAGCCTTTTTAACGTTTACAAGTTTCTATTTCTATGGACTGTACTAAACTACATAGCTTGGTGTCATCACCAAAAAATAGGAACAGTTCTACTAATCCAATGTATTGCATCAATGTTCAGTAAGAAATACATTGAATAATAGTAGACACAGCACTGAATGATAGGGCACTCCACTCATTACTGGGGGAATCATTGACCACAGAGAAGGAATCATTGACCACAGAGAAGGAATCATTGACCACAGAGAAGAAATCATTGACCACAGAGAAGGAATCATTGACCACAGAGAATGATCCATTGACCACAGAGAAGGAATCATTGACCACAGAGAAGTATTCATTGACCACAGAGAATGAATCATTGACCACAGAGAAGGAATCATTGACCACAGAGAAGAAATCATTGACCACAGGGAAGGAATCATTGACCACAGAGAAGGAATCATTGACCACAGAGAAGGAATCATTGACCACAGAGAATGAATCATTGACCACAGAGAAGGAATCATTGACCACAGAGAAGGAATCATTGACCACAGAGAAGGAATCATTGACCACAGAGAAGAAATCATTGACCACAGAGAAGGAATCATTGACCACAGAGAATGAATCATTGACCACAGAGAAGGAATCATTGACCACAGAGAAGGAATCATTGACCACAGAGAAGGAATCATTGACCACAGAGAAGAAATCATTGACCACAGAGAAGAAATCATTGACCACAGAGAAGGAATCATTGACCACAGAGAAGGAATCATTGTCCACAGAGAAGGAATCATTGACCACAGAGAAGAAATCATTGACCACAAAGAAGTAATCATTGACCACAGAGAAGGAATCATTGACCACAGATAAGGAATCATTGACCACAGAGAAGGAATCATTGACGACAGAGAAGGAATCATTGACCACAGAGAAGGAATCATTGACCACAGAGAAGGAATCATTGACCACAGAGAAGGAATCATTGACCACAGAGAATGAATCATTGACCACAGAGAAGGAATCATTGACCACAACGGTTGAACCAGCTTTCAATCAAATTACAAACTCTACTTTTTAAGCCAAAACAAAACAAAAAAATGGAGCCAGAGCATATGTTGGTACAGTATAAGTGCAATTCATAGGTGTGCATTCACACTGTGGCCATTTAGCAATCAGGATAATAGGATAAAAAGGAAACAAATACCCTGTATTAAGTACATAAATAGTAATAGTAAATGTAAATAACATGGGGCTCTTAGTTAATTAACACTCTGGTAATAAAAAAAATCCCAGCACAACAAGATGTACCCCATCGTGATGGTACCTAGCTTTTTTAGTTCACCTCACCTCAGTAATACAATAAGGGTGCAAATATAAATGTCAGATATCAAGGACAATATTTAGAATTGAGAGTCCTCAGTGGTTGATACCTTTTAATGGCTAACTGAAAAGATGGTAACAAATTGCAAGCTTTCGAGACTACTCCGGTCTCTGCATCAGGCGTTGACATCAAGGAAACATGATAAACATGGGCCAAAAGATAATATCCAATAAGGCTAAAGTTTTAGGTAAAATAAAGAAATCCTCCAGTTACCAGTGTTAGTGGTCAAGGTATACAAAATGAGTGCAACAAGAGAACTGCTGTGTATCACTTATACAGTGGGGCAAAAAAGTATTTAGTCAGTCAGCAATAGTGCAAGTTCCACCACTTAAAAAGATGAGAGGCGTCTGTAATTTACATCATAGGTAGACCTCAACTATGGGAGACAAACTGAGAAAAAAAATCCAGAAAATCACATTGTCTGTTTTTTTATCATTTTATTTGCATATTATGGTGGAAAATAAGTATTTGGTCAGAAACAAACAATCAAGATTTCTGGCTCTCACAGACCTGTAACTTCTTCTTTAAGAGTCTCCTCTTTCCTCCACTCATTACCTGTAGTAATGGCACCTGTTTAAACTTGTTATCAGTATGAAAAGACACCTGTGCACACCCTCAAACAGTCTGACTCCAAACTCCACTATGGTGAAGACCAAAGAGCTGTCAAAGGACACCAGAAACAAAATTGTAGCCCTGCACCAGGCTGGGAAGACTGAATCTGCAATAGCCAACCAGCTTGGAGTGAAGAAATCAACAGTGGGAGCAATAATTAGAAAATGGAAGACATTCAAGACCACTGATAATCTTCCTCGATCTGGGGCTCCACGCAAAATCCCACCCCGTGGGGTCAGAATGATCACAAGAACGGTGAGCAAAAATCCCAGAACCACGCGGGGGGACCTAGTTAATGAACTGCAGAGAGCTGGGACCAATGTAACAAGGCCTACCATAAGTAACACACTACGCCACCATGGACTCAGATCCTGCAGTGCCAGACGTGTCCCACTGCTTAAGCCAGTACATGTCCGGGCCCATCTGAAGTTTGCTAGAGAGCATTTGGATGATCCAGAGGAGTTTTGGGAGAATGTCCTATGGTCTGATGAAACCAAATTGGAACTGTTTGGTAGAAACACAACTTGTCATGTTTGGAGGAAAAAGAATACTGAGTTGCATCCATCCAACACCATACCTACTGTAAAGCATGGTGGTGGAAACATCATGCTTTGGGGCTGTTTCTCTGCAAAGGGGCCAGGACGACTGATCCGGGTACATGAAAGAATGAATGGGGCCATGTATCGTGAGATTTTGAGTGCAAACCTCCTTCCATCAGCAAGGGCATTGAAGATGAAACGTGGCTGGGTCTTTCAACATGACAATGATCCAAAGCACACCGCCAGGGCAACGAAGGAGTGGCTTCGTAAGAAGCATTTCAAGGTCCTGGAGTGGCCTAGCCAGTCTCCAGATCTCAACCCTATAGAAAACCTTTGGAGGGAGTTGAAAGTACGTGTTGCCAAGCGAAAAGCCAAAAACATCACTGCTCTAGAGGAGATCTGCATGAAGGAATGGGCCAACCTACCAACAACAGTGTGTGGCAACCTTGTGAAGACTTACAGAAAACATTTGACCTCTGTCATTGCCAACAAAGGATATATTACAAAGTATTGAGATGAAATTTTGTTTCTGACCAAATACTTATTTTCCACCATAATATGCAAATAAAATGATAAAAAAACAGACAATGTGATTTTCTGGATTTTTTTTCTCAGTTTGTCTCCCATAGTTGAGGTCTACCTATGATGTAAATTACAGACGCCTCTCATCTTTTTAAGTGGTGGAACTTGCACTATTGCTGACTGACTAAATACTTTTTTGCCCCACTGTATATGTTGAACGGGCTGCTGTTAACGCAGTGTGAACCTAGCCTAAGGTGGAGACCCTGCTAAGGAAGCAACATTGGTGAAATATCTCAGTCTAGGATGAGGTATCGACAGAATGCAGCAAGATAAAGAAGTGAGTAGTTTTTGTCTTACTGTACGTATTAAGAGTGGCACCAGTAGTGTTATAACATGGAGGTCATGATGTAAACTCCAGGGTAAGATAGTATCTAGTGTTGAGCGATACCTTCCGATATTCAAAAGTATCGGTTTGGATCGGCCGATATCCAAAAAATATCGGATATCGCCGATACCAATACCCGATACCAATACAAGTCAATGGGACACAAATATTGAAAGGTATCCTGGATGGTTCCCAGGGTCTGAAGGAGAGGAAACTCTCCTTCAGGCCCTGGGATCCATATTCATGTAAAAAAATAAAGAATAAAAATAAAAAATATGGATATACTCACCCTTGGATGGGCCCTGGACCTTAGCGGTGCAACCGGCAGCCTCCGTTCCTAAGAATGCAGTGAGTGAAGGACCTTCTCCCCCGCTCCCCAAACTGCCATACTGTTTTAGGAGACCTGTTAGGACAGGTCACCCTCACTGCCCATACCACCATTCTGTCTCCTCACTGGTCCCCCTCACTCCCCATACTGACATACTGTTTCTTCACAGGCAGCACCAATCTCCCCCAACTCTCCTCATAGTGTGTTCATACAAATCCCTCCTTGCTCCTCATACTGTGTCTACAGCAGCAATCCCCCCACCGCTCCTCATACTGTGTCAGCATCATCAATCACTTCTCATATTTTTAATACCCAAGATAAAAACAAAATAAATATATACAGTACCTTGTTGTAAGTAAATAAGTAGAAGTGCATATAAATAACGTAGAGTACTTGTGAATAAGGGCCGTGCAGGCCGGGTCCAGTATATGGATACCCAGCAAATAGAAGGCTACATAAATATTTGTCCAACTCAAAGAAAGAGAGGCCATGCCCTTACCTGCACTGAATGCAGAAATCTGGTTTGTCTGTTTAATGGCTAGTATGAACATGTTCCTATTTTGCATGCATACCGACTTATGCTCCAGTTAACTTTTTTTGGTGATGCTCCTCATTCTATGTGCATACTAATCCCCCCTGCTACTCACACTGTGTTTGCAGCACCAATCTACTCCACTCTTCATAATGTGTCCACAGCACCAATCCCCCTAGTCCTTATACTGTGTCTAAAGCACCATTACCCCCACTCCTCATACTTTGTCCACAGCACCAATCCCCTAACTCCCCATACTGTGTCTGCAGTGCCAATCCTCCATGCCCTTCATACTGTGCCTGCACCAATCCCTCAATGCTTCATACTGTATCCACACCAATTCCCCCTGCTCCTCATGCTGTGTCCACAGCACCAATCCTCCACTCCTCATACTGCATCTGCAGCACCAACCTTCTCACTCTTCATACTATGTTCACACCAATCTCCCCACTTCTCATACTGTTTCTACAGCACAACCCCACCACTGCTCATACTGTGTTTGCAACACTAATCCCCCATACTCCTCATACTATGTCCACACAAATCCCCGATGCTCATCATCCCTGCTTTGTATAATGTCTCTATCCCCCAAATAATAAATCTTTCATCTCTTGTGCTCCGGGGGAGCGCTTACCTGACCGAGCCTATACAGAGTATAGAGAGTACCGGAGCAGAGTGCTCAGCTGACCTAATCACTTTGCTGATATCATCCTGACCCAGAAGTGCCGGCGGTCAGGGCTTTGATAGCACTTGCATCTGAAAGATGTGAGTACAATTGATTGCTGGGAGCCAATGGCCAGCACCTTTTCTTAGATGTCAGTTTGACAGCCAGCTCGAAGAATGGCTGAAACCCACTACGAGGGGCGGCAAAATGCATCGTCTGTGGAGACACCTTGGATCACCGCATTAACAAATGCCCTGCCTGCCCCCCTAGATATGCCTGTGCCCTGGACCCTATTAAGTGCCTTTGACTCTAGTGATTGTGTAACTCATCTATCCAAAATGCTTCTCTTTTATTAAGGATCTGATGGTGATCACCACCTTGCCTGGCAATTGGTACATGCTCTAGTACCTGAAATCTGAGTTGGGAAACATTACGACCTTTGTTGTGAAAATGGTATGGGTCGGGAAAAAGTAAATGATTGCGCTTAATAGTGGACTTGAGTTTTGAAATTTTGAAATGCCATCTCATATATGCTGGGTGGTCTTCCCAACATGGACCAGACTACAAGGGCACTTGATTACATAGACCACATAGGATTAGTCATGGGTAAGATAGCCATGAGTATGGCAATTTTTCATTGTTTGTGTATGATGGACATTGTCAACTTTCTGTACATTGCATTGATAACACTATAGTCACAAGCAAGTCCCTCGTTTATGAGTTTTATGGAATTGCTGGCAAGGTAGTTTAGTTAGCATCAACCAGCTTGTCTCTCAAGCTACAAGAATGTCGAAAACAGGGTGAAAAGGGTTTATGAAAATCCTGTACTCCTGAATAACCCTGTTGTATTATATCCCACTGGCTCCTGATAGCCTTATATATCTAAAATGCAAATAGATAACAGATACGGATAAAAGAGTACATAATCAATTTTGGCATATGGGAGAGTTTCCTCCACTTCTCAAGAATGTTCAAATGGTAAACGTTCTACTCAAAATTATTTTGAATTTCATTAAGTTGTATGGACCATCTTGTGTCATCTGTCAATATACAAATCATGCACTGAAATTGTGAAAAAGGTAGGAATTTATTGATGGAGGTTAGATGGAACCTAGGAAAATGTAACGGGTTGTTACAGTCGGTCTATGGACAGTATGCCCGTGTTATGTTTTATTACCATGGTGTCCAGGACAGTAATGTGCTTGTTATGAGAATTCATAGTAATTTATTATTCAGCCCACATAATATTCAGAAAATTATGGATATCACATAGGGATTCCAGTGGGTCATCCTATACGCAAAATATATCATCGATATATGTATTGTCTTTCCAAGGAGCACATGATTGCCGTATAAAAGATGGAAAAGATACAGTATGTTTCCTCGAAAGATGACATATAGCAGTTTGCATTTGGAGTCGCCACATTGCATCCCATCGTGGGGGCTTAAAACTGTAAATAAAATGTGTCCTGGAAAAGAAAAACAAATTCAGTAAGCACAGAAAACTATATTATAGACCTAACGTGAATGTGAAGATTTAAGGAGAAGTTCTTCCACACTTCTCAACCTCATAGCATGTTTTATAGATGTAGGAAGACTACTGATATCAAAGGAAACCAAAGTAGTGTCTTTTCTTCCTGTCTAAGATCAGTAATCACTAGTGATGAGTGGGTGTACTCGTTGCTCGGGTTTTCCCGAGCACGCTTGGGTGGTCTCTGAGTATTTGTTAAGGTACCGTCACACTAAACGATATCGCTAGCGATCCGTGACGTTGCAGCGTCCTGGATAGCGATATCGTTGTGTTTGACACGCAGCAGCGATCAGGATCCTGCTGTGATATCGCTGGTCGTTGAACAAAGTTCAGAACTTTATTTGGTCGTCAGACCGGCGTGTATCGTCGTGTTTGACACCAAAAGCAACGATACCAGCGATGTTTTACACTGGTAACCAGGGTAAACATCGGGTTACTAAGCGCAGGGCCACGCTTAGTAACCCGATGTTTACCCTGGTTACCAGTGTAAAATGTAAAAAAAAAAACTACATACTCACCTTCGCGTCCCCCGCCGTCCGCTTCCCACACTGACTGAGCGCCGTAAAGTGAAAGTGAAAGTACAGCACAGCGGTGACGTCACTGCTCTGCTGTTAGGGCCGGCGCTCAGTCAGTGCAGGAAGCGGACGCCGGGGGACGCGAATGTAAGTATGTACTGTTTGTTTTTTTTACATTTTACGCTGGTAACCAGGGTAAACATCGGGTTACTAAGCGCGGCCCTGCGCTTAGTAACCCGATGTTTACCCTGGTTACCCGGGGACCTCGGCATCGTTGTTCGCTGGAGAGCGGTCTGTGTGACAGCTCTCCAGCGACCAAACAGCGTCACTGCAGCGATCAGCTGCAAAGGTTGAAGCAGTCAAGGCAGTAGATGATTAGTGCATGGACTAGGGTTTTTGCAGATTTTTGGTTGAGGAATGTACAGATCCAGGAAATATTATTGAGTTGAAGTCAGCAGGAAGTGTAAAGAGCTTGGATATGTGGTTTGATGAGAGATCAGTGTCAAGGATTACCCCAAGGCAACGAGCTTGTGGGATTGTGGAGAGTGGGCAGCCATTTATTTTTTTGTAGGTCCATTGGGGGGGTCGAGTGAGATGGGGAAAGATGATGACTTCTGTTTTGTCCATGTTAAGTTTTAGAAATCTAGCTGAGAAGAAGCATGAAATATCGGACAGACACTGTGGGATTCTGGTTAGTAGGGTGGTGATATCTGGTCCAGAGTGGTAGAGCTGTGTGTCATCAGCATAGAGGTGATACTGAAAGCCATGAGTGTCTATGAGATGCCCAGGCCGAAGGTGTAAATGGAGAAAAGCAGGGGTCCTAGGACTGAACCTTGCGGGACTCCAACAGTTAGGGGGCGAGGTGAGGAGGTGATGTGCGAGTGGGAAACGCTGAATGTCCGGTCTGTTAGGTATGATGAGTTCCAGCATAGGGCCAAGTTTGTGATGCCAAGAGATGAGAGGGTCTGTAGTAATAGGGAATGGTCCACTGTGTCGAAGGCAGAGGACAGGTCCAGAAGGAGGAGGAAAGAGTAGTGTCGATTGGCTTTGGTTATTAGTCGGTCTTTGATGAGTATATGCACAGCTGCTCTGTTCTAATGGGGGGGATAAAATTTCCCCACTCTGCAGATCAATTGTACTCCACCGGTGGATAGGTGATGCGATAGGTAACGTGTTCTTCATTGCACAACTCATTCCTCCGTAACTATGATGGGAGTAAGCTGTGTATCAATGTTATCTAATTTCTCTTTCGATGCTCTAATAGTTTACTGTGGATGATCAACAGTACGTGTCAACAAATCGAGAAAATGCATATCCCAACTTTTATCAAAAGTTTTGCAGTATTCTGAATCATCTTTGAACATAATCAGAAGTAATTGACTGTGGTTTCATTTTATGTTTCCATATTACGGAAGACTTTACAATGCATATCTTATAGATACCAATTTTCTGATTACAACTGCTTTTGATTTTTACTCTGCTTTTATCTCTATCTCAGCTTTATCCTGTGTGTTACATATAAGTGATATACAGCAGTTCTCTAGGCCACATTACTGCCATCCATTGATATGCCTTGATACATTATTTCTGTCATATCATTTAGAATTTAATGTGAAGTGACATTAATCTGTGACTAGTTCAACTTATGCGCTTACCAGTTCTGGAGTCAAATATGGTGTTCCTAATAGGGTTTTTATTCTGTATCACACCTATTTACTTTGATAGGACTATTGATTACTGTCGAGTGCTTAACTATACTTGAAGTACATATTGTAGTTTAGTTCCAGATGTTTTTTTAGTAGTAGTGATACAGTTTTGTTCACATGGATTATCTATAGCAAGATGTTTCTAACATATAAAATAAAATATGTTATTTTATTTCTTATATTTCACAGTCATTTTTTGGATATATGATTTGTATTTTTGAATGGTTCTCATTTTATTTTTTTCACACAATGTTTCTGATGGTGGTCAAATTTATGGCTGAAACATAATATTTGAGTGCAGATTCCAGATTCATTGAATAATGAAAATTGTCTAATCAGGGAGGAAGAGGACTAGAACTCTAATGCCAACTGTTGTATTGTGAAATTCTAAAAGTCAATATTCACCCATTAACGAGCCTTGCAATATGACCTAGGTTAAAAGCTAAACTAGAATCTGAATTTGCAGAAACGTGTTTCAGAGTTTTGCCCCTCCTCAGTGCAAAACAAGAGGTCTGATTTGGTTGTCAGTTGAATAAAGAATTCTAATTTGCATCTTTGAGTGCCAAGTTCTTGTTATAAGTTTTCATAAAGGATAGGACCCTAATTGAGCTCCTTCTTTCCAGGGGTGCCTTCTCCTATCTACAGACTTTAGCGTCATATATTCCATGGATCATGAAAGGGTTTTTATTTCCAGTGTCTAAAGATATCTATAAATTCTGACTTATTTGTGGTTATGTGGTTGAGGAGGGCAATTGGATTTGATGCATAAAATGGCTAGTAGAATAAGTTACAAATAGGACATTTATTTTACCAGTTGAGGTTATCATTGATTTAAGTTATGGGTGATGTCTGCAGTTTCCTTGATCTAGTATCTCAATAAAACACTTTCTGCTTCCACCTTCTGGCACATTAGAGTTATCGTATGATCAAAATCACCCTTTATATCTATATCCATATACTTCTTCAAGTGGATACCATCAATTTTGATGTGGAATCTAAATAGTCTTTTCAGCAGATTAAGTAGAGATGTAGCCCCCTACATATCCCCCCATTGCAGCTGAATTTCACTGCCACACCTTTTAATGGTTTTTAAAACTAGTTTTCTAAAAATGTTCAGCGGAAACGAATGTTTGTAAAATAAGGGAGGGAAACTTAAATTTTTGAACCAGTGTCGCAGTTATTGTGAACTTTAAATGTGGTGCTGGAGAAGGTTGTTATCAATACCATGGTTGGCAAGAAGAACAAATCAATTTGTACCACATTCAAACAAGGCAGCAGTCAAGCAAATTATCTGCTTCCCAACTGAGTCAGCAGTTAATGTAGTGAGAGAGAACAGCCATGCATGACAATTTAAAGGCTCTGTAATTGGAATGAGTAGCTAAATTCTTTAAGGAGCATTAGGCCCCGCGACAAGGGTAGATTAAAAGTATTTTTTAGGCACACTACTCGTACAGACACAGCTGCAGAATACACAGAGGCTTTTGGGCACAGTACGCCCACAGAAACTAATAGCCAATTTCACCCACAGAGCATGTTTCCACATTTAGCCCGCATAAGCTGATAACAAATTTCACCCACAGAGCATTGGGCACAGTACCCCCACAGCACCAAAATGTCTATTCCAGTAGCAGACATTAGAAATGCCGTCAATGAAAAGCTTGTAGTATGATCTTTGATCCAGCTAATGGTCCGCAGCAATGCCTGGTATGGGCAGTTCAGTTAAAAATGTCACCGACAGAGCATGTTTCCACATTTCCCTGAGAAAGCTGATTTAGAATTTCACACCCAGACAGTGGCCCAAAGTACCACACAGGCTGGGTAGCAGAGTACACACAGTGGCTGAATTCACAATGCTCCCACAGATATGGGGTACAGAGTACACACAGCGGCTTTTGGCACAGCGCTATCACAGACATGGTTGCCTAAAAGTAGAAAAATATGATTAGACGCACATCACTCCCACCATCACAGTTGAAGATTGTAATAACTTTTGGTTACGCACAGTATTATCACAGATTCAGGGGCAGAGTACACATAGAGAGTGTGTTTGTTAAACTGCACATATGCAAAACCTAATACTGTCCCTCTCTACAGCGGCATCATGTCCCTAAGCTAAGCAGAGTAGAAATTGCAAAAAGGAAATGAACCAGGAAGAACTGGTCCAAGTGAAGAAGGAGGTGGACATGACGGTATAGGGCAGCATGGTGACTCAGTGGTTAGCACTGGAGCCTTGCAGCGCTGGGGTCCTGGGTTCAAATTCAACTTCTATAAGGAGTTTGTATGTTCTCCCCGAGCTTGCGCAGGTTTCCAACAGGTTCTCTGGTTTCCTCCCGCATTCCAAAGACATATTGATAGGGAAATTAGATTGTGATCTTCAATGGGGACAGTGATGATGATGTATGTAAAGCGCTGTGTAAATAATGATGCTATATAACTGAGTAAAATAAATAAAGTAGTCAAAGGAGGAGTAATCCAACACTGCTTTGCTTTGTATCTTTTTCATGTTTTTTATTTTTTAAATGTAACTCACTTAAAACAACCTTGCATTTACAAAACTAAAACTAGCGATCTAGAACCACTACGCGAAGGACAAGGTCCAAGTAGAGGAAGAGGTGGAAGTGTGGGTATGGATTGAAGAGGCAAGGGAGGACTAATTCAACACTCACTGTTTTTTTATGTTAGTTATTTATTTTTCTTTTTTTCTTTTTTTTAAATTTAACTCACTTAAAACAATCTAGAATTTACAAAATTAAAAGAAATCAAATAGAATAAATATTCAAAGGAAGAGTAATCTAGCAATTTTGTTTTTAAAATTTTTGTATTTTTTTCATGTTTTTTTATTTTTATTTATTTTTATTCTTTTTTTAAATGTAACTCACTTAAAACAAACCTAGAATTTACAAAACTAAAACTAGCTATGTAGAACCACAAGGTGCATGTTCAAGTGGAGGAAAAGGTGGATGTGTCAGTATGTGTGGAAGAGGCAAATGAGAAATAATTCAACACTTTTTTATTTTAGGGAAATTACTTTAAAGAACATAGAATGAACCCCAAATAAAATAACAAGCTACAACCTGGGGTGGAGGTCCAACTTGAGGATGAGATGGACATGACAGTGTAGGTGGAAGAGGTGTAGGATGAGGAGGTAGCCTACATAGTATTTTTTTTTTGGGGGGGAGGAGGCCCCCAAATGAAATAAATGGCAAGTGGGTGCAGCTGTTATAGTTGTCTGCGCATGATCAGCATGTTTCCTAGTTCTGGTGACCCGGATGTTGCCATGACGACATCGGGTCACCATGACAATGATCGGGATCCCGCGGCACTCCACGGGGTCTCCAATCTAAAGGCAGAGGGGCTGTAGTTCAATTGCAGCATTTCAGAGGTTAAAGTGCTGGGAGCGGTGTGTGACCGCTCCTGGCACTTAGCGTCAGAATCAGCTGACATCAGGCGGTGATCGCCCGCATACCCCCTGTGTGCATGGGCGATTGCGCAGACGTAATATTCTGTCCCTGGTCAGATAGACCCAGGGCACATGGACGTATTATTACGTCTAATGTCAGAAAGGGGTTAAGCTAACTAATATTAGCAACTTATAGATTACAATTACAACGACCGTTCGGATTATTTTCTCTATCATTTTCACATGCAGGTATGGTTATATAATTTATGCGCTGCAGTTCCCTTTTTTCTTCTAATTAAAACACCATGGAAATGATTGCATTGATTGATTAGATTGTTCTTCATGGACATTTGGACATTCGAGTCAAGTAAACTCTATATATAAATATATATATGCACAATATGTATATATTTTCTCCAAATCACGTTGAGACTGTAAACCTGTGTGATCAGTGTTCCCGGGACTTTTCCAGCATCACGCTGTCAGCATTTAAAATTCCGCCGTCTTATTGTATATCATGTTGCAGAGATAATTTTGCAGACTCCAGAACTGTAATTCTCTCTTTGCAGATGTAAGCATTTTTTTTTATAAATGTATTTTTGCAGTGTCTGACAAAACCAAACAAATAATAATTATATTCTCCCATACAGTTTTGTCTGATGGGAATAACACCATGCTCCTCCATTTGGGTCATGTATAACCCCAAAAGTCAAAGTTTTGTTATGGGAGAAATTGATACATTCATTACAAGTCTTGAGGATCAATAACTCAATCTCCTGAAGATAATCAGGAAGCAACTTAGTGGGTTTCAGAGGCTTAGTGAGGGGTTTCATAGTACTGAGATGGAAAGAAGACCCAAGTCCATCAAATATAACCTATAACTTTACATGTTGATCCAAATGAAGGTAGAAACCCTATGAGGCAGATACTAATTGCTCCAGATTAGGTGGAAAATTAATTCCTTACTCCACGTGTGGCAATCAGACTAGTTCCTTGGATCAAAGTCCCATCACAGAATCTAGCGCCCATAATCTGTAATATTCTATCTTTTCAATAAAGGCATCCAAGCGTCCTTGTATACTTGTAGTAAATCAGCCATTACAACATCATGTGGCAGAGAGTTCCATAATCTTAATAATGCTTTTACTGTAAGGAATCACTTCCTGTGATGATGATTAAACAGTCTTTCCTCTAGACGTAGAAGATGTTCCTGTTGCAGGCCTTGGTGTACATAGATCTTTAAGAAGACCTCTGTCCTGTCTCCATATATTTGTACATTGCTCCTAATCCTTTGTTTTTCCAAATTGAATAAGCCTGTTTGGCAGGCAATTTCTGCATGTGTTGTGGCTGTCGAACAGCCGCGACAACTCGAGCATAGTATTCGAGCACACCAAAGATAGTCTATTAGGACACCAGCATACTTGGGTAAGACTTTATCCGAGCACACTCGTTGATCCCTATTAATTATACATTTTATTTTCTCTGCCCAAGTGCATAACCTTACATTTATCTAAATTAAATTTAATTTGCCATTTCTCAGCCCAAGCCTCCAGTTTACAAAATCCCTTTGCAATATTTAATTATCCTTCTTTGTGCTGACTACCTTAAAGAGTTAAGAATCATTTGGAAATATTGAAAGTCTACTCAGTGTGCCCCCCCTAAAGGGTCATTAATAAATATGTTTAAAAGATAAAAAGAAGGTGGCCCAATACTGACCCCTGGCGAACCCCACTGTTAACTGTCAACCAATCAGAATATGTTCCATTAATAACCACTCTCTGTATTTTATCATTGAGCCAGTTTTTAACTCATTTACACATTTTTCCCTGGTTCTGTTGCTCTCTACCAACTTTTAATATGGCATCCTATCAAACGCCATTGGAAAATTCAAATATACAATATCCAAATACAAACACTGGTCTAAGGTGGAACACAGATGCTTATCAAATTAGTCTAACTGGACTGATCACTCATAAACCCATGTTGATGCTGGGCTAAGAGATTATTTTTATTGAGATTCTCCAGGATAGCGTCTTAGAAAACTCTCAAAGATGTTTTTCTACAGTAAAGGTTAAACTAGTGAGCCTATAATTTTCAAACACAGTTTTTTACCCCTTTTTGAATATTGGCACCACATTTGCTCAGTGCCTGTCATGTGGTACACGCCCTGTTATTATGGAACCCTTGAATATTACAAATATCGGTCTGCATATTACAGTTCTCAATTCCTGCAGTATTTGGAGTTGTCTGCTATTTGGGCCCAGGGATTTGTTTACGAAATTATTTTTGCGGTGACGTAGCATTACCTGCTGGGTTAGGCCGATAACATTTAATGGAGTATTAATGGTACTCCCTATCATGTGATCTGTCATTGGATTTTCCTGTGTAGATAGTGTGGAGAAAAAGCATTAATTACATTGGCCTTTCCCTCATCCTCTTCCAACAGTTCTCTCAAAATACATTTGAGGAGGCCAACATTATAATTTTGAGTCTCCTACTGTTTATGTAGTTGAAGAATATTTGTGGTTGTACAGATCTGAGTGGGTCCCAAACCCAAATTGAATAATTTTCTTCCAGACACCTCTGATGGTGCTTTCAAGTCTTACGTCCAAGGAGAACAAATTCAAATCCAGTGTCAATATCATATGTCAGGGGAGAGATAGAAGGTCATCACTCACCACCAGTCCACATTAGATGGTTGTTCGGTCTCGTCAAAATTGGTGGATTTGGACAACTTTTCTTTAATCTGTATTTGGGCCTTAAGATTGTTCATAATTTAAATATCTGTCTTAAATTGATCAGCAAGGTGACTGACTATATTACTACCATTCACAGGACATTGACATGAGTAATCATATTGAGTAGCAAGAGAAATTCGAGTGAGATAGATAAGATACACGCATTCCACTTACCAAGTGGAATCTACCAGAGGAATCCAGTGTGACCACACAAAACGATATTACCCTCTCCTTTATGCTTCAGCATAGTATGGGAAATGGTGTTGGACAATATTTTTTGCTAATTGAATCTCAAAGTGTTCAAATTTGTACAGAATCACAAATTTCATGATTTTTAACCCAAACTCGATCCTACGTGGATCGATCAGCTCATTTCTAATAATGAGTGACAAGTCCAGTAACAATAAAGAATTATATACCTACAGAAAAATATATCATGTGCATTATGCATAAATCTTTGTAGCAAGTGACTCAACGCAATGACTGTCACTTGACCCTTACAAGTTACAACCCATTTTTGGGGGCATTTGATATGGGCTAGGTTTAACTCTTACTCAGGTGCTATGTATCTTGATGGCTCCCCAATTGACTTAGATAAAGTTGGAGAGACACCATATTACTTTTACTTGCCTCTTCTTACGTAGGAAACAATATCACTCGGCAAGCAGGTAGGTAGTTGTAAATTGAACTGTTTTTGGAGCACTCAGCAAAGTGGGCACTATTTCTCCTCTCACCATACTGACCAATTCCAGAGATGTTTTCTACTGTTTGCAGCTCCCATATTTTTATGTTTCTGTGCAAATCCATTTATAAAAAATTGGTTCTTAAGAGAGATGTCTGGTAATAACTCAGTTTTTTCAGACTGAACATCCCAGACGGCAATAGAAAAGAGCAATTAGAAGAACTGTCTGATTGCGAAAGCAAAGTAGTTGAATCCTTGTCTGAGGTTTTCTTGGCTCCTCTGTCTTTTCTTACTTTTTATTTACTTTCCTGTTTAATCTTAACCTCTCAGCTCCACATGGTGCATGAAACACTTTTCATCTATATATTTTTTTTAACTCTAAAAACATTGTCCCTCCCATGTTGCTCTTGAAATTACCAATAATTGCTCTCAAATGTCAAAGCTATCCAATCATGGATCCATATTCATAGGATTTGTATATTCCCTCTGTTTTTTTGTAGAAGTAGACTGGTTTCCACCTCAATTGTATACTGATCTTCCTTCGAAACAGGCTCTGTACAGCTCTGTGGCAAATGTTGGTGCTATGTACATCAATATATAGCTATTTTTTTCACTCGAAGAACAAAATTATCCACTTTTTGGGGATTTTGTAGGCAAAATTGTAACCTAATTTAGCTCAGTAGCTTCACAATTGTGAAAATGTTGACATGAAAGTATCTTGTTTTTGATATGATGATGAACAACAAACGTCAATCATTGATACCTTCAGTATTAGCTAGATGCTTTCACTGGTCCTACAAATCAAGGAACACCTGGAAAACCAAATTTGGTTGATCACATATTACGGACAAGCCAGGCACATTTTTGATAAAAAATAACATTTGATTTATTGAACTAGGACTACATTTTGTATTTTTTATAGGAAACATCCAACTTCCATGTGCACTAATTTTTTTATTGTCTGCCAAGTCTAATGACTAAGAAGAGTCTCAGCTGGCATGTAGTGTCAGTGGATCAAGCCAAATATTACTGGATTCTGATCAAATAGTCTAAGCTGAATTTTGATTCCATACTCAAACCTCAAGATGCCCTTAAAATTAAGCACACAAGAAAAACAACTATTTATAGTCTCTTGGTTAGAGCAGCCATTATAATTAATGCTATCATGTGCTATCAAGTGATCGGCTTGTGTTTGTAGATTTATTGCGTAAATGCATAAAAATAAATGTGAAAGGTAGGAAAGATCAGAGATGAGAGAATGTGCAATGATTAGAAAATGTAACTGTAATGACAATTCCTACATTTCTCTCCTTTCTTCTAACAGGACTCCAGAAAATGGAGCAAGAATGAGAGGGGAGAAGCAGAGGGAGAAGCATGAGCTGGCGTCTAGTCAAGTTGCTCTCCTTCCTGTTTATTTGGGAGCAGATCGCTGTGCAGGAATCATTCCAATCCCAAGAACATGTCTCCAAAGAGTTTGCCTGGCTCATCTCTGATCGGGGTCCATTTCACCATTCTAAGAGTTACCTGTCCTTTGTGGAGAGGCATCGGCAGGGCTACTCAACAAGATACAAGATTTACAGGTTAAAATCTGTCTATGTAATACCATGCCATACATCTATACATCTAATTATATGTAAACTGTACTATCCAACCTTTTGCATCGACACACTATTACTTTCGGTAGGGTAGAGTAAATTGAAAATGATGTATTTTGAATTTTGGTGATAAATTGGTAATACTTTAAGGGTTTGTCCCAGAATTGTTTTTATTAATTATGGGCTTAAAAACTAATAGGCAAGTAGTTGCTAACCACCATGACTGCTCTTGCCATCAATTCAGCTTCTCAAAGTCAACAGAGCAGTGTTTCTTCTTCCGGGCTGCTCTTTCGATAGTATGTGACTGCTGACGTCATGCTGATTGACAGCCAGCTCCCCATAGTTAGACAGCGAGGATTCAACTATCAATCAGACTGATTTTGGCAGTGGCATGATGTTTACTGAGCAGAGCAGAAAATAAGCTACTGCTTTGTTGACCTGACTTTATCAGAAGCCACTGAATCGCCAGCAGGAGCGGTCTGTGACCTCTGGGCCAGTAGAGATTGGTATCGGGCACAACAGACAGGTACTGTAGTTAGCTAGCACCTACCTACCTGTTTTTAGATCCACATTAAAATAAAAATAATCTTGGATAAATCTTTTACGAGTATCACATATTAACTGCTTAGACTTTTTGATATACTTCGTATGGAGGCAAACTCTTAGGAAAATCGTATGTGCTAATGGCGGTTTGCATAGAGCAGTCAGTCTGTGTCGATGAATAAACGCCTTGTCATAAAATTGGGCCACTGAAGAAGGAAGATGAGGTAAGAATTGGTACTTCTAATCAACATGGGGGTCAGATAGTATCTTCAAACTTTCATATGAGTCTTGGAGGCCTTATTATGGCTGACAAATAAATAGTAATTTGAGATGGGAGAATTGATTCTCAGGACTTCAGTCTGTCAGCCAGGACAGAAATCTGTGACTGCTGGATGGGAGACCTGCAAATCTTCTTACCTCCTGGCATTCTCAGGTCTTCTTTTCATTAGCTGGGCTGGTGTGATGTCATCATTGTGTCATCACACCAGCCCACCTAATTAAAAGAGGAACCAGAAATGCCAAGAGGAAAGGAGATTCGTAGGTCTCCCATTCAGTGGTCAGTGACGTGGTTGATGGACCAGAGTCCTGAAAATCAGTTCTCCCATCTCCAGTAATCACAAATGGTAGTACGGACTTTAATATGAGGTAATGATTATATTTGATATGAAAGTGAATGTGTCAGGTCCTGTGATTCTTTCAAAACTGCCCTCCTGATCTTATAGAGCTTCACTGAGTTCAGTAGGGTCTTTACTGTTTTATGGAATGGCACATATGTCAGTAAAAATGAACATTGCACCTTATTGTATGCTAATGAACGAGGACTAGCATGGTGCGGTGTTTACTCTCTGAGGTTATTGGCTCAGTAGTTGCAGTAAAGCCTCCTGGAAGTGGTTGATAATCCCTCTACTGCCTGTGTCTTTACAGTCTCCAAGCATCTTGGTTCCCCTGTTACATCTCTGCTCTATAAAGGACTAATAGGAGAACTGTGACAGGAGAAATGAGTTGTCTAGGGAAGAGCAACATGTGAAGATACCGGCAGTGAAAAGACTGTCAATCATATCCAGGGGGCGTGATGTCAATTACTGAACGCAGTGAGTGAAAGCCTCATCAGATTAGTCCTGAGGTCTGGTTAGGAAAGAAGTGCACAATAGGGCAATACCGCAAGAGAAATAGGAGAGAGTGAGAGTGATGGTAGTGCTCACCTGAGGAGTTGTGCATGGACAAAACATCAGTTAGAGCCTTTGAATCTGTGGCTGCAGTCCTGTGGCTGGAGGAGAAATTCTTCCAGATCATTATTCAGTTAAGTGGAGATATCACAATACCTGGGCTGTGCTTGAGGAATGAAGAATCCTCAATGGTCTAAAATGAAGGTTTTTATCAACTAACGCGTTTTGGTGCCGGACTGGCTCCAAAGTCATTTTATATGTGTGTGTAGCCCATTCACTATTTCCATCTATCCCCACTCCCTGAAGATGGCTGGACCATCATTGTAAATACATCATTGTAAATACACACCTGTACTTTGTATCTCCCCCACCTCATTGTAGATTGTAAGCTCTCACGAGCAGGGGCGTCTTATGTTGCTTTAATTATTGTATTGTTAACATTGTTACTTATGACTGTTGTGTTTGAAACTGTTAAACTGTACAGCGCTGCGGAATATGTTGGCGCTATATAAATAAAGATTATTATTATTATTATTTTTCAAGATAAAAAGAAAAAGAGACATCTGTTTTCCTAACTTGAAAAAGGCCTCAGTCTGGCGCCGAAACGCGTTGGTTGATAAAGACCTTCATTTTATACCATCAAGGATTGTTCAATTCTGCAAGCGCAGCCCATGTACCATGATTGTTATGGTTCTCAATGGCAAGAGAACATAGCCCAGCAAACATAAGAACTAGCTCTTGGAAGGATGGAAACTAAACTGACCATGAACTAAACCTGCCGCACAACTAACAGTAGCCGGGTAGCGTAGCCTGCGTTTTATCCCTAGACGCCCAGCGCCGGCCGGAGGACTAACTAATCCTGGCAGAGGAAAATATAGTCCTGGCTCACCTCTAGAGAAATTTCCCCGAAAGGCAGACAGAGGCCCCCACAAATATTGGCGGTGATTTTAGATGAAATGACAAACGTAGTATGAAAATAGGTTTAGCAAAATTGAGGTCCGCTTACTAGATAGCAGGAAGACAGAAAGGGCACTTTCATGGTCAGCTGAAAACCCTATCAAAATACCATCCTGAAATTACTTTAAGACTCTAGTATTAACTCATAACATCAGAGTGGCAATTTCAGATCACAAGAGCTTTCCAGACACAGAAACGAAACTACAGCTGTGAACTGGAACAAAATGCAAAAACAAACAAGGACTAAAGTCCAACTTAGCTGAGAGTTGTCTAGCAGCAGGAACATGCACAGAAAGGCTTCTGATTACAATGTTGACCGGTATGGAAGTGACAGAGGAGCAAGGCTAAATAGCGACTCCCACATCCTGATGGAAACAGGTGAACAGAGAGGGTGATGCACACCAGTTCAATTCCACCAGTGGCCACCGGGGGAGCCCAAAATCCAATTTCACAACAGTACCCCCCCCTCAAGGAGGGGGCACCGAACCCTCACCAGAACCACCAGGGCGATCAGGATGAGCCCTATGAAAGGCACGGACCAAATCGGAGGCATGAACATCAGAGGCAGTCACCCAAGAATTATCCTCCTGACCGTATCCCTTTCATTTGACCAGATACTGGAGTTTCCGTCTGGAAACACGGGAGTCCAAGATTTTTTCCACAACGTACTCCAACTCGCCCTCAACCAACACCGGAGCAGGAGGCTCAACGGAAGGCACAACCGGTACCTCATACCTGCGCAATAATGACCGATGAAAAACATTATGAATAGAAAAAGATGCAGGGAGGTCCAAACGGAAGGACACAGGGTTAAGAATCTCCAATATCTTGTACGGGCCGATGAACCGAGGCTTAAACTTGGGAGAAGAAACCCTCATAGGGACAAAACGAGAAGACAACCACACCAAGTCCCCAACACAAAGCCGAGGACCAACCCGACGCCGGCGGTTGGCAAAAAGCTGAGTCTTCTCCTGGGACAACTTCAAATTGTCCACTACCTGCCCCCAAATCTGATGCAACCTCTCCACCACAGCATCCACTCCAGGACAATCTGAAGATTCCACCTGACCAGAAGAAAATCGAGGATGAAACCCCGAATTACAGAAAAAGGGAGACACCAAGGTGGCAGAGCTGGCCCGATTATTGAGGGCAAACTCCGCTAAAGGCAAAAAAGCAACCCAATCATCTTGATCTGCAGACACAAAACACCTCAAATATGTCTCCAAGGTCTGATTCGTCCGCTCGGTCTGGCCATTAGTCTGAGGATGGAAAGCAGACGAGAAAGACAAATCTATGCCCATCCTAGCACAGAATGCTCGCCAAAATCTAGACACGAATTGGGTACCTCTGTCAGAAACGATATTCTCCGGAATACCATGCAAACGGACCACATTTTGAAAAAACAGAGGAACCAACTCGGAAGAAGAAGGCAACTTAGGCAGGGGAACCAAATGGACCATCTTAGAGAAACGATCACACACCACCCAGATGACAGACATCTTCTGAGAAACAGGAAGATCCGAAATAAAATCCATCGAGATGTGCGTCCAGGGCCTCTTCCGGATAGGCAAGGGCAACAACAATCCACTAGCCCGAGAACAACAAGGCTTGGCCCGAGCACAAACGTCACAAGACTGCACGAAGCCTCGCACATCTCGAGACAGGGAAGGCCACCAGAAGGACCTTGCCACCAAATCCCTGGTACCAAAGATTCCAGGATGACCTGCCAACGCAGAAGAATGAACCTCAGAAATGACTTTACTGGTCCAATCATCAGGAACAAACAGTCTACCAGGTGGGCAACGATCAGGTCTATCCGCCTGAAACTCCTGCAAGGCCCGCCGCAGGTCTGGAGAAACGGCAGACAATATCACTCCGTCCTTAAGGATACCTGTAGGTTCAGAATTACCAGGGGAGTCAGGCTCAAAACTCCTAGAAAGGGCATCCGCCTTAACATTCTTAGAACCCGGCAGGTAGGACACCACAAAATTAAACCGAGAGAAAAACAACGACCAGCGCGCCTGTCTAGGATTCAGGCGTCTGGCGGACTCAAGATAAATTAGATTTTTGTGGTCAGTCAATACCACCACCTGATGTCTAGCCCCCTCAAGCCAATGACGCCACTCCTCAAAAGCCCACTTCATGGCCAAAAGCTCCCGATTCCCAACATCATAATTCCGCTCGGCGGGCGAAAATTTACGCGAGAAAAAAGCACAAGGTCTCATCATGGAGCAATCGGAACTTCTCTGCGACAAAACCGCCCCAGCTCCGATTTCAGAAGCGTCGACCTCAACCTGAAAAGGAAGAGCAACATCAGGCTGACGCAACACAGGGGCGGAAGAAAAGCGGCGCTTAAGCTCCCGAAAGGCCTCCACAGCAGCAGGGGACCAATCAGCAACATCAGCACCCTTCTTAGTCAAATCAGTCAATGGTTTAACAACATCAGAAAAACCAGCAATAAATCGACGATAAAAGTTAGCAAAGCCCAAAAATTTCTGAAGACTCTTAAGAGAAGAGGGTTGCGTCCAATCACAAATAGCCTGAACCTTGACAGGATCCATCTCGATAGAAGAGGGGGAAAAAATATATCCCAAAAAGGAAATCTTTTGAACCCCAAAAACGCACTTAGAACCCTTCACACACAAGGAATTAGACCGCAAAACCTGAAAAACCCTCCTGACCTGCTGGACATGAGAGTCCCAGTCATCCGAAAAAATCAAAATATCATCCAGATACACAATCATAAATTTATCCAAATAATCACGGAAAATGTCATGCATAAAGGACTGAAAGACTGAAGGGGCATTTGAAAGACCAAAAGGCATCACCAAATACTCAAAGTGGCCCTCGGGCGTATTAAATGCGGTTTTCCACTCATCCCCCTGCTTAATTCGCACCAAATTATACGCCCCACGGAGATCTATCTTAGAGAACCACTTGGCCCCCTTTATGCGAGCAAACAAATCAGTCAGCAGTGGCAACGGATATTGATATTTAACCGTGATTTTATTCAAAAGCCGATAATCAATGCACGGCCTCAAAGAGCCATCTTTCTTAGCCACAAAGAAAAAACCGGCTCCTAAGGGAGATGACGAAGGACGAATATGTCCCTTTTCCAAGGACTCCTTTATATATTCTCGCATAGCAGCATGTTCAGGCACAGACAGATTAAATAAACGACCCTTAGGGTATTTACTACCCGGAATCAAATCTATGGCACAATCGCACTCCCGGTGCGGAGGTAATGAACCAAGCTTAGGTTCTTCAAAAACGTCACGATATTCAGTCAAGAATTCAGGAATCTCAGAGGGAATAGATGATGAAATGGAAACCACAGGTACGTCCCCATGCGTCCCCTTACATCCCCAGCTTAACACAGACATAGCTTTCCAGTCAAGGACTGGGTTATGAGATTGCAGCCATGGCAATCCAAGCACCAACACATCATGTAGGTTATACAGCACAAGAAAGCGAATAATCTCCTGGTGATCCGGATTAATCCGCATAGTTACTTGTGTCCAGTATTGTGGTTTATTGCTAGCCAATGGGGTGGAGTCAATCCCCTTCAGGGGTATAGTAGTTTCAAGAGGCTCCAAATCATACCCACAGCGTTTGGCAAAGGACCAATCCATAAGACTCAAAGCGGCGCCAGAGTCGACATAGGCATCCGCAGTAATAGATGATAAAGAACAAATCAGGGTCACAGATAGAATAAACTTAGACTGTAAAGTGCCAATTGAAACAGACTTATCAAGCTTCTTAGTACGCTTAGAGCATGCTGATATAACATGAGTTGAATCACCGCAATAGAAGCACAACCCATTTTTTCGTCTTAAATTCTGCCGTTCACTTCTGGACAGAATTCTATCACATTGCATATTCTCTGGCGTCTTCTCAGTAGACACCGCCAAATGGTGCACAGGTTTGCGCTCCCGCAGACGCCTATCGATCTGGATAGCCATTGTCATGGACTCATTCAGACCCGCAGGCACAGGGAACCCCACCATAACATCCTTAATGGCATCAGAGAGACCCTCTCTGAAATTCGCCGCCAGGGCGCACTCATTCCACTGAGTAAGCACAGCCCATTTACGGAATTTCTGGCAGTATATTTCAGCTTCGTCTTGCCCCTGAGATAGGGACATCAAGGCCTTTTCCGCCTGAAGTTCTAACTGAGGTTCCTCATAAAGCAACCCCAAGGCCAGAAAAAACGCATCCACATTGAGCAACGCAGGATCCCCTGGAGCCAATGCAAAAGCCCAATTCTGAGGGTCGCCCCGGAGCAAGGAAATCACAATCCTGACCTGCTGAGCAGGATCTCCAGCAGAGCGAGATTTCAGGGACAAAAACAACTTGCAATTATTTTTGAAATTTTGAAAGCAAGATCTATTCCCCGAGAAAAATTCAGGCAAAGGAATTCTAGGTTCAGATATAGGAACATGAACAACAAAATCTTGTAAATTTTGAACTTTCGTGGTGAGATTATTCAAACCTGCAGCTAAACTCTGAATATCCATTTTAAACAGGTGAACACAGAGCCATTCCAGGAATAGAAGGAGAGAGAGAGAGAAAGGCTGCAATATAGGCAGACTTGCAAGAGATTCAATTACAAGCACACTCAGAACTGAAGGAAAAAAAAAAAAAAAAAAAAATCTTCAGCAGACTTCTCTTTTCTCTCCTTTCTCTGTCAATTAATTTAACCCTTTATGGCCGGTCAAACTGTTATGGTTCTCAATGGCAAGAGAACATAGCCCAGCAAACATAAGAACTAGCTCTTGGAAGGATGGAAACTAAACTGACCATGAACTAAACCTGCCGCACAACTAACAGTAGCCGGGTAGCGTAGCCTGCGTTTTATCCCTAGACGCCCAGCGCCGGCCGGAGGACTAACTAATCCTGGCAGAGGAAAATATAGTCCTGGCTCACCTCTAGAGAAATTTCCCCGAAAGGCAGACAGAGGCCCCCACAAATATTGGCGGTGATTTTAGATGAAATGACAAACGTAGTATGAAAATAGGTTTAGCAAAATTGAGGTCCGCTTACTAGATAGCAGGAAGACAGAAAGGGCACTTTCATGGTCAGCTGAAAACCCTATCAAAATACCATCCTGAAATTACTTTAAGACTCTAGTATTAACTCATAACATCAGAGTGGCAATTTCAGATCACAAGAGCTTTCCAGACACAGAAACGAAACTACAGCTGTGAACTGGAACAAAATGCAAAAACAAACAAGGACTAAAGTCCAACTTAGCTGAGAGTTGTCTAGCAGCAGGAACATGCACAGAAAGGCTTCTGATTACAATGTTGACCGGTATGGAAGTGACAGAGGAGCAAGGCTAAATAGCGACTCCCACATCCTGATGGAAACAGGTGAACAGAGAGGGTGATGCACACCAGTTCAATTCCACCAGTGGCCACCGGGGGAGCCCAAAATCCAATTTCACAACACATGATCTGTCATCTAAAGTGACCAGACTAGTCCTGGTTCACTTGTGCAGTTCCATTAACCAATAACATTTTGATTGAACTGACTAAAGTTCTGAAAGGTCATCAGAGCAGCTTAATACATCTCGGGACCTGTCAGGTTCCCTTAATGTCAAATGTAAAAAAGGATGTGAACAACTATAAATAAGTAGGGGTTATTTGGCATGCTAATCTACAGTGATGTTGGCAGAATAAATCCCATAACAAACCCCATCTAGGAATGCCCCCAGAATTGTCAAAAGTGCATATAATGCCAGCTCCAATTTGATTTGGGACAGCCTCAAATTTTGCCAGGATTCTTTCCAAATAATTGGAACAATGCCACCAACTTCAGTACTGTTGCCAACTATTATATGGACTGAATTGGATGGAAAAAAAAGACAGTTGGAAAACACAATTCCACAATTTTTTTAGCCCCTGTGATGCAGTGACCCCTGTGGCAGCTAGGGGGCGCTGTATGTGCTCCTTGGGATATGCATGGAGGCATGTCTGTTGTGATAATGGTGGTGAAACAATGACTGGCATTGTTGTGAATGGCCGATATGTGTCGCAGAGGGAGTCTGCGTGGTAAGTCTGATGTAATGTGGTTGTTCTGGGACTTGTAGTCCCTCAAGAGTTTGTGTAGTGTTGTATAATAGTCAAGTGAGACTTACTACTAGGCTAGTTGTGTGAGATGGGCGGGACAAACTAGCCACACATCCACACTCCCACCTGTGGGAGTGGTTAAGGGTATATAATGTGACCAGGGTGTGGGTCACATGTTCCTCTATGGTTCCAGTGTTTGGACCTGAGTGG
Source organism: Ranitomeya variabilis (assembly GCF_051348905.1). Lineage (NCBI taxonomy): Eukaryota > Metazoa > Chordata > Amphibia > Anura > Dendrobatidae > Ranitomeya > Ranitomeya variabilis. The sequence goes on from NC_135233.1 coordinate 199,071,350, forward strand.
TGAAGGTCCTGGAAGTATGTGTTGGATTTCCTGGGAGTAGGAATCCTGAAGAGCACATACCAGTGTGTTGGATTTCCTTGGAGTAGGAATCCTGAATAGCACCTGGTGGGACTTTGTTATTGGTAACCTGGGTATTGGACTGTCCCAGCTGGGGATGGACGTCCTGAATACTACCCGGACTGGCCACCTCTGTGATCCTGCGTAACCTGGGTGTTGGGAGGTCCTGGGAGTAGGACCGGATCCCTGAATAGCACGAGGTGAGGACCAGGATCTGCAGAGCCAGTGACAGCTACTGTGTGGGGAAGCTACAGTCCTTCGGTGGGTCTGGACTGACTAATGTGTGCTGGCCAGGCAAGTTGGTGATCCCTGTGAGGCAGCTTACCTGGAGGAGTGGACTGACAAGGAGTCAGCATGTGGAGCAGGAGCTCCCGTCAGGTACCTATACAGACTGTTGGTGCTTGTGGTGTTCTATGAACTGTGTGGTCTCCCACGGCAACTGAACGGAGTGAGGTTCGGTGTGATTAGAGACCTGGACCCAGTGTCATATGCGCTGTAGGTGACTTGGGACATTGGTGAACTGTACGGCATACGGACACCCATGGTAACTGGGCGAAGTGAGAGGTCCAGCATGTTTAGTGTCCGTGAGTCAAAGCCGTAAATGAAGTGTTTAAGATAAAGCTGCAAGTTAATATCACCAGTGCCTGTTGTGTTTCGTGAAATGTATATAATGGACTGTGCATAACCCGGTTTATGACACTTTAATTAACTGGGTAGACTGTGTTTAAGCGAAAAATAGTGCCTGACTAAGTCAATCCCGTGCCAAGCGAGTGTCCCCCAATACACTCAGTAAGAGCAATCTTACACCCCATATAATGCATCAAAAACACCCTAAAATGGTGATTCCGCCCCAACTTGAAAAGTCTTATATATATATATATATATATATATATATATATATATATATATATATATATATATATATATATATATATACACTGCTCAAAAAAATAAAGGGAACACTAAAATCCCACATTCTAGGTATCACTGAATGAAATATTCCAGTTGTAAATCTTCATTCATTACAAAGTGGAATGTGTTGAGAACAATAAAGCCTAAAAATTATCAACGTAAATCACAACTAATATCCCACGGAGGTCTGGAGTTGGAATGATGCTCAAAATCAAAGTGGAAAATGAAGTTATAGGCTGAACCAAATTCAGTGGAAATGCCTCAAGACAAGGAAATGATGCTCAGTAGTGTGTGTGGCCTCTACATGTCTGTATGACCTCCCCACAATGCCTGGGCATGCTCCTGATGAAGAGGCGTATGGTCTGCTGAGGGATCTCCTCCCAGACCTGGACTAAAGCATCTGCCAACTCCTGGATAGTCTGTGGTGCAACGTGACGTTGGTGGATAGTGCAAGACATGATGTCCCAGATCGGATTCAGGTCTGGGGAATGGGCAAGCCAGTCCATAGCTTCAATGCCTTCATCTTGCAGGAACTGCTGACACACTCCAGCCACATGAGGTCTGGCATTGTCCTGCATTAGGAGGAACCCAGGGCCAACCGCACCAGCATATGATCTCACAAGGGATCTGTGGATCTCATCTTGGTACCTAATGGCAGTCAGGCTACCTCTGGCGAGCACATGGAGGGCTCTATGGCCCTCCAAAGAAATGCCACCCCACACCATTACTGTCCCACTGCCAAACCGGTCACGCTGAAGGATGTTGCAGGCAGCAGATCGCTCTCCATGGCGTCTCCAGACTCTGTCACATCTGTCACATGTGCTCAGTGTGAACCTGCTTTCATCTGTGAAGAGCACAGGGCACCAGTGGTGAATTTTCCAATCCTGGTGTTCTGTCTCAAATGCCAAGCATCCTGCACAGTGTTGGGCTTTGAGCACAACCCCAATCTGTGGACATCGGGCACTCAGACCATCCTCATGGAGTGGTTTTCTAACCATTTGTGCAGACACATGCACATTTTTGGCCTGCTGGAGGTCATTTTGCAGGGCTCTGGCAGTGCTCCTCCTGTTCCTCCTTGCACAAAGGCTGAGGTAGCGGTCCTGCTGCTGGGTTGCTGCCCTCCTACACCCCCTCCACATCTTCTGGTGTACTGGCCTGTCTCCTGGTAGCACCTCCAGCCTCTGGACACTACACTGACAGACACAGAAAACCTTTTTGCCACAGCTCGCATTGATGTGCCATCCTGGTTGAGCTGCACTACCTGAGCCACTTGTGTGGGTTGTAGAGTCCATCTCATGCTACCACAAGTGTGAAAGCACAACCAACATTCAAAAGTGACCAAAACATCAGCCAGAAAGCATTGGTACTGAGATGTGGTCTGTGGTCCCCACTTGCAGAACCTCTCCTTTATTGAGGGTGTCTTGATAAATGCCAATAATTTCCATCGGTTGTCTATTCCATTTGCACAACAGCATGTGAAATTGATTGTCAATCAGTGTTGCTTCCTAAGTGGACAGTTTGATTTCACAGAAGTTTGATTTACTTGGAGTTATATTCTGTTGTTTAAGTGTTCCCTTTATTTTTTTGAGCAGAGTATATACAGCTCTGGCAAAAATTAAGAGACCACTGCAAAATGTTCAGCTTGTCTGATTTTTCTCTTTATTGGTATATTTTTGAGTAAAATGTAAATTGTTCTTTTATTCTATAAACTTCTGACATGTCTCCAAATTTCCAAGCAATAATTTTGTATTTTTTTCTGTCAAAGAAAAATGGTCAAAATTAAAAAAAAAGTGCTTTCAGACCTCAAATAATGCAAAGAAAACAAGTTCATAATCATTTAGAAACAACAATACTAATGTTTTAACTCAGGAAGAGATCAGAAATCAATATTTTGCGGAATACCCATGATTTTTAATCACAGCTTTTAGGGGTCTTGGCATGCTTTCCAGTAGTCTTTCACACTGCTTCTGGTGCAAAAATGTAAGCAGTTCTTCATTGTTTGATGCCTTGTGACTATCCATCTTCCTCTTGATTACATTCCAGAGGTTTTCAATGGGGTTCAGGTCTAGAGATTGGGCTGCCCATGACAGGGTTTTGATGTGGTGGTCTCCTAATTTTTGCCAGAGCTGTATATATATATATATATAAATATATATATATATAAATAGTAATACTCAAATAGTAAATTAAGAGACACCTTTGCCCCAGCACAATTATAAAAGTAAGTCCTAACGGTATTGAAACATGCTGTCAGTAAAGACCCACATACCTGTATGTGACGCCCGGGAGACCGAGGTACCCAGCACCAGATCAATGAGGTCCGTCTCTTGAGGGGGATGTCACTAGTGGCTTGACCAGGTGCTGTGGCCTCAGGCGATGCACAGTATAAGGGATATCATGAAGGAACAGACACTTACTTGATCAGCAGCAGGTCCTCTCAGCTGTGATGACCCCGATCCTGGATTGATGGCTATTGTCCAAATGAAAGACTGAGGCGCTGAAACGTTTAACCAATTTACTTCAACAAAAAAGGGATTTGCAACCAATACTGTCACCGGAGTCTGTTTAAGAACTCTGAATTACTTTGACCCTGTCAGGATTTCCACCTCTTGTTATGCGCAGTTTCTGTATGGCCCTGCTGCTGTTTGTGAACTGGCTGCCGACCCAATCTGTCTCTTCTGTGCTCTGGTTCGACGGACAACCCGAGTCCTTTTTGTCGGCTTACCCCCTCTGGGAGTACCGCTGAACTCTGTGTGTCTGTTGCTGCGTCTTACCCTGGTGAAGCTGATATCACCTCACTTCCTTCCGGTTGCTGTATTATGTATAATGAATATAGCCACGGATCCGGTATCCGTCTCTGCGCCTATTCTGGGTAGAGGTTATTGCTACCCGGTTCTCACAATGTCCTTTTTCTCTATTCCTCTTTTCCTACTATGGGTATTACAGGCCTATAATCCGTCATAGGGCTGTTAGGAGTTCAGTTATACGACCTCTCACTTTCAGCTCCTCAGCCCAACTGCCAGTCCTTTTCTCAGACCAGAATAGATCAAGGGGAGTCTCTGGAGCTCCCCCTTCTGACCGGAGATGGTAGTGCAGTCTTGCTATTTTAATATTTGTATTTGGTGTCAATAACTATTTTTGTGGCAAATACCCCTAGGGGGCACCACATGTACATATTAGATAGACAAATTACTGTCTCACTGAAAGCTATCTTTCCCAACTCTCCCATACACAGAAACAACAGGCTCAAGAGATCACTCCTTTGTTCTCTATATGAGTCCTGCTGCCAGATTTCCTCATCTCACAGAAGTATTATGGGATCTAATGATGAAATTCACCATTCGGATCCTTCTCTCCCCCAACATCACCTGTCAGGGAAGGGTCAGTAGACCATTATATGCAAAATGCTTTTGGACTAGTCTGCCAATGTCTAATGTATATAGGGGCCTTAAAAGGAACCAGTCACTGGGTTTTCCCCATATAAAGTACAGCAACCACCATTAGGTCCTTTTTTACAGCACACTGCAGTGCTGTTAATAAAGTCCCCAATCCAGTCTGCAGATCCGAAAAAATAGCTTTTATTATACTCACAGACAGGGAGGTCCAGTCCAATGGGCATCTCTGGTCTTGATCAGGCGCTTCCTCTCTTCTTGCGATTGCTGTCCTTTCACTCTCCATGTGGATGACGCGTCCTACGTCATCCACACGGTTTCCTCCATCGCGCTCCCACACAGGCGCACTTCTCTCTGCCCTGCCGAGGGCAGAACAAAGTACTGTAGTGCCATGTACCGGCTTTACTTCCGGGTCATCAGTGCTCTTTGGACTTTCCCAGGGTATGCGCACTATAGTACTTTTCCCAGCAGAGAGGAGTGCGCCTGCGAACGAGAACGATGGGGACACTATGTGGATGACGTAGGACATGTCATCCACATGAAAGAAGGATGGAGGATGGTGAATGCAAGAATTGAGGATGCTCTGGATCCAAACCAGAGACACCCAACAGACTGTATTGCACAGTGAGTATAATAAAGGTTATTTTTGGCGTCTCCTTACTGAATTGGGGACTTTTTTTGCACTATTCCAGTATGCTGTAAAAAAGGTCCTAATGGTGGTGGCTCTACTTTATAAGGGAAAATTCTGGTGGCAGGTTCTTTTTAAGACTTAATTTGTGGCGGAGATAGGAAGTAATTTCAATAATTAATTAGGTTTTCATTTTAGGATATTAATTATTATGACATTATAAACTGTTCAAGGATGCGATTTACAGAGCAATGATGACATATCCCATTACTCCTGGTAATAGGTGGAGAGTCACGCGTGGTGGTATCGTTTATTGATATTCATCCGATTAATCGTAATAATAGAAGAGCCGTAAAGAAAGCCACTCAGATGTTTTTGGGATGTAATCAGAACTGTGAGGCCTCTCGGTCAGACAGTGCAGCTGTTATAGAAGGAAAGCATAGAGGTATAATTAAATATCTGCAGGAAAACACAGAAATTGAAAAACTCATGGAGCTGGATGGGCTCATCATGCTGCTTACTTGACTGTAAAAGATAAAGCCAAAGTTGTGTCGTTTGGTTCAAAAGATTTTCTAATAGACATAGACGAGGATTTTCAGAAACTTGCCAAGCAGAAAGTATGCTGCATCCTTTACATTAGAACAATTCTTTTTCATATGGATGAACTTAAATATTTTTCATTATGTTGAAAGCAAAGTATCATAACAGCAAAAGTAGGAAAACACATATCTTGTAGGCCTTATTTTTACATGACATTCTTCCATGAGCTGTCACTTCTGATGTTCTCTCCCATGAAGATGATGTGACTCGTAAGCTGCATCCAGCTAGAATGCAACTGATAAAACTATGACTGGTTTGTATGTTCAAAGCAGATCTGTCACACTGAACATGTTTCCCGAAGTATAGGACGAGCAGCAGGAGCTAAGCAGATGTACGGGATACATTCAGTAGAGTTGTCACCTAAGGATCCACTGCAAACTCATTCTCTACCGATTTATAGATGTCAAACTCTGAGGTTTATTGCATTATCTGTTCAGAAAGGAATATTTTTCATACAAATATTGTCCTTTGAAAGGTTGTTTGATTTAGGAAAGCGAACTTTAAATATCATACTAAGGGGATAATGGTCTCTTGCTTGGGACTTTCATCAATTAGAAGGATCAGGAAGCAGCTACAAATCTCCAGAAAAACTTGACTCATTGCGTGCATTACATTGATACATTTCACAAATGTCATTAGGACCTGTATAAATTGTCTTTTCAGGGAGGAAGATGACTTATACTCTAGAGCCACCTATTAAAAGTAGCAATCCTAAAAATAAAAATTGACTTTTGAATGAGCCCTGCCACTTGGCTTTAAAAGCCAAATCAAAATCTCAATTTTCTGACACATGTTTTGGGGTATTTGCCCCTCTTCAGTGTAAAGCAAGATATCTGATTTGGCTGTATGAGAGGCCTCTGACTGGGGTCTAAGGGGTAACAATTCTTCTAATCGAGAATGACATTCCTGACATTCCAGCATAAGAAGGCTTATAAGCCATGAAATGTAATTCTGGGAAATTAAATGTGCAAATCATCTCTTCAGAGAGGAAGGGGACTAAAACTTTTGTGTCACTTATTAAAGGTAGAAATCCTAACAGTCAGTATCGACTCTTTAATGAGCCATGACACAAGGCTTTAAAAGCCAAATCAAAATCTCAATTTGCAGACACATGTTTCGGGGTATTTGTCCTTCTTCAGTGTAAAACAAGAGATCTGATTTGGCTGTATAAGAGGTCTCTGACTGTGGTCTAAGGGTAAACATTTCTTCTAGTTGAGAATGACATTCCTGACACTCCAGGGTAAGGAGGCATATAAGCCATGAAATGCTCTTCTTGGAAATTAAATATGCCAATAACCTCTTCAGAGAGGAATGGGACTAAAACTCTAGTGTCACTTATTAAAAGTAGAAATCCTAACAGTCAATATCGAACCCTCAATGAGCCGGGCCACATGACTATAAAAGATTTTGATAAAAGTCACACCAGAATCTCAATTTGAAGACCGGTGTTTTCAGGTGTTTGACTTTTAGGATTGCTATTTTCAGTGGATGACACTAGAGTTCAAGTCCTCTTATTCTCTGAAGAGGCAATATGCATATTTAATTTAACAGATGAGCATTAAGGGGCCTAAAAGTCTCCTTACCCTGGCATACCAAGCATGTCACTCTTCACAAGGGAAACATTACCCTTAGGTTGGGATCTGTGTAATAACTCCTTGGACACTGGCTCCTAGGTGCCCTCACAGTTCACACAGGAATGCCAGAGGTCGCTGTGGCTGGATAAGGTCTTATTTATCAAGCAAAACGTGATTGTAAAAAAGTTGACAACCAATTTAATCTAATATATAAAGCTGAATGTGTGTGTGTGTGTATGTACGTGTGTATGTCCGGGATTGGCATCTGCACATTCGCAGCTACAGCCACAAAATTTTGCACAGTCACACGTCTGGACAACAAGAGCGTCATAGGCTATGTTGTGAGGCAAAATTTTAACCCCGCACGTTCCAATTCACCAAACAATTTTGCCCCTATCTACATAATGGGAAAAAAAGTGAAAGGAAAAGTGTTGGAGGCAAATTGACAGCTGCCAGATGTGAACAAGGGGGACTTAAAGAATTAGAGCGATGGCGCCAAAGAGTATATACTGTACAGTTGCTAAGGTGGGGCCCCGACATGGGATACTCACCACACACGGGGATATGAACACACACAAAATGCACCACACACTACCACGTGCTTGAACCACACATACACCAACCTCACCACATAAAAGTCGAAACACAAAAGTCGCCGCTCAAAACTCGCCACGCTCAAAACTCGCCACATGCAAAACTAGGCTCACGCAAAACTCGCCACACGTGCAAAACTCACCTCATGGAAAACTTGTCACACGCAAAACGTGCACACGCTGAAAAATTGCCACATGCACAAAAGTTGCAACACATGCAAAAGTTGCCTCACACAAAACTTGCACATACTCAAAACACACCACACATAAAACTCGACATGCGCAAAACTCACCATGCGCAAAACTTGCTGCACACAACTTGCTACACTAAACTGTCACATGCAACTCTACACACAAAAAGTTGCTACACGCATGTCACCACACAAAACTCATCTCACAAAAGTCGCTACATGCATGTCGCCACACGCGGCTCAACACACACAACTTGACACATGAAACTCGCCCTAAAACACACACAAGTCTGGTATTATCCTACAAAAATAAAAATCTGATTAATAAGCAGACAAACTACAAGAGCAACAAATGTACCATATAGGAAATATGGCAGCTGTCACTCACATGACCTGTCTATTATGTGTATGTGTGAGCTAATATATACTGCCAGGGGGAGGGCTTCCTGGTGGCTGGGGATTTATCAGGCTGGCAATTTAGCTTACAAATACTGAGGTAAAAATACTGAGCAAATAACGTGTGAACGAGGTCTAATACAGGAGGAGATGACACACAGATATATACTATATACAGGAGGAGATGACATACAGGTATATAGTATATACAGGAGGAGATGACACACACACATATATACTATATACAGGGGAGATGACACACAGGTATATACTATATACAGGAGGAGATGACACAATGGTATATACTATATACAGGGGAGATGACACACAGGTACATACTATATACAGGGGAAATGACACACAGGTATATACTATATACAGGAGAAGATGACACACAGGTATATACTATATACAGGAGGAGATGACATAGAGGTATATACTATATACAGAAGGAGATGACACACATGTACATACTATATACAGGGGAGATGACACACAGGTATATACTATATACAGGGGAGATGACACACAGGTATATATTATATACAGGGGAGATGACACACAGGTATATACTATATACAGGAGGAGATGACACACAGGTATATACAATATATAGGAGGAGATGACATACAGGTGTATACTATATACAGGAGGAGATGACACACAGGTATATACTATATACAGGAGGAGATGACACACGTATATACTATATACAGGAGGAGATGACACACAGGTATATAGTATATACAGGGGAGATGACACACACATATATACTATATACAGGGGAGATGACACACAGGTATATACTATATACAGGAGGAGATGACATACAGGTATATACTATATAAAAGAGGAGATGACACATAGGTATATAGAGGATGTGATGACATACAGCAGGTATATACTATATACAGGGGAGATGACATACAGGTATATACAGGAGATGACATACAGGTATATACTATATATAGGAGGAGATGACATACAGGTATATTTTGTATACAGAAGAGATGACATACAGGTATATACTATATACAGGAGGAGATGACACAGGTTTATACAATATACAGGAGGAGATGACATACAGCAGGTATATACTATTTACAGGGAAGATGATATACAGGTATATACTATATACAGGAGATGACATACAGGTGTATACTATATATAGGGAGATGACAAACTTGTATATACTGAGGGGAAAATGAGGGGTGTGAGGTGAAAATGAGGGGTGTGAGGTGAAAATGAGAGGTGTGAGGTGAAAATGAAAAGGTGTGAGTGCAAAATGAGAGGAGTGAGGGAAAATAGTGGAGTGATGGGGAAATGACAGATGTGAGGTCGAAATGACAAGTGTTAGGGGGGAATGAGAGGAGTGAGGGGGAAAATAAGAGGAGTGAGGGGGAAAATAAGAGGAGTGAGGGGGAAAATGAGAGGTGTAAGGGAGAAAATGAGAGATGTGAGGGGGAAAATGAGAGGCGTGATGGGAAAATAAGAGAAGTGAGGTGCTATAACTAACCTCAGATACTTACTATGCCCAGGCAACGCCGGGCTCTTCAGCTAGTCTAATATATGAAGCTGAATGTGTGTATGTGTGTATGTGTGTGTGTATGTCCGGGATTGGCATCTGAACCGTCGCAGCTACAGCCACAAAATTTTGCACAGTCACATGTCTGGACCCCGAGAGCGTCATGGGCTATGTTGTGAGGTGAAATTTTAACCCCGCGCTTTCCAATTCACCAAACAATTTTGCCCCTATCTACATAATGGGGAAAAAGAGAAAGGAAAAGTGTTGGAGGCGTCGCAGCTACAGGCACAAAATTTTGCACAGTCACACGTCTGGACCCCGAGAGCGTCAAAGCTATGTTGTGAGGTGAAATTTTAACCCTGCGCTTTCCAATTCACCAAACAATTTTGCCCCTATCTACATAATGGGGAAAAAATGAAAGGAAAAGTGTTGGAGGCAAATTAACAGCTGCCAGATGTGAACAAGGGGGACTTAAAGAATGAGAGCGATGGCGCCAAAGAGTATATACTGTACAGTTGCTAAGGTGGGGCCCCGATATGGGATAATCACCACACCACCACGGGGATATGAACACACACACAAAATGCGCCACACACTACCACGTGCTCGAACACATATACCACCCTCAGCGCACATTTCACCACACATACACCAACCTCGCCACATAAAAGTCGAAACACAAAAGTCGCCGCTCAAAACTCACCACGCGCAAAACTCTCCACATGCAAAACTCGCCACACGTGCAAAACTCACCTCATGGAAAACTCGCCACACGCAAAACTTGCACACGCGGAAAAATTGCCACATGCACAAAAGTTGCAACACATGCAAAAGTTGCCTCACACAAAACTTGCACATACTCAAAAGGCACCACACATAAAACTCGCTACGCGCAAAACTCACCATGCGCAAAACTTGCTGCACACAACTTGCTACACTAACCTGTCACATGCAACTCGACACACAAAAAGCTGCTACACGCATGTCGCCACACAAAACTCATCTCACAAAAGTCGCTACATGCATGTCGCCACACGCAACTCAACACACACAACTTGACACACGAAACTCGCCCTAAAACACACACAAGTCTGGTATTATCCTTCAAAAATAAAAATCTGATTAATAAGCAGACAAACTACAAGAGCAACAAATGTACCATATAGGAATCCGGCAGCTGTCAGTCACATGACCTGTCTATTATGTGTATGTGTGAGCTAATATATACTGCCAGGGGGTGGGCTTACTGTTGGCTGGGGATTTATCAGGCTGTCAATTTAGCTTACAAATACTGAGGTAAAAATACTGACCAAATAACGTGTGAACGAGGTCTAATACAGGAGGAGATGACATACAGATATATACTATTTACAGGGGAGATGACACACAGGTATATACTATATACAGGAGGAGATGACAAACAGATATATACTATATACAGGAGAGATGACACACAGGTATATACTATATAGAGGAGGAGATGACATACAGGTACATACTACATACAGGAGGAGATGACAGACAGGTATATACTATATACAGGAGGAGATGACACACAGGTATATACTATATACAGGAGCAGATTACCTACAGGTATATAGTATATACAGGAGGAGATGACATACAGGTATATGCTATGTATAGGAGGAGATGACATACAGGTATATGCTATATACAGGAGGAGATGACACACAGATATATACTATATATAGGTGAGATGACACACAGGTATATACTATATACAGGAGGAGATTACATACAGGTATATACTATATATAGGAGGAGATGACATACAGGTATATACTATATACAGGGGAGATGACACACAGCAGGTATATACTATATACAGGGGAGATGACATACAGGTATATACTATATACAGGAGATGACATACAGGTGTATACTATATATAAGGGAGATGACAAACATGTATATACTGAGGTGAAAATGAGAGGTGTGAGGTGAAAATGAAAAGGTGTGAGTGCAAAATGAGAGGAGTGAGGGAAAATAGTGGAGTGATCGGAAAATTACAGATGTGAGTTCGAAATGACAAGTGTTAGGGGGGAATGAGAGGAGTGAGGGGGAAAATAAGAGGAGTGAGGGGGAAAATGAGAGGTGTGAGGGAGAAAATGAGAGATGTGAGGGGGAAAATGAAAGAAGTGATGGGGAAAATGAGAGGCGTGATGGGAAAATAAGAGAAGTGAGGTGCTATAACTAACCACAGATATTTACTATGCCCAGGCAACGCCGGGCTCTTCAGCTAGTCTAATATATAAAGCTCAATGTGTGTATGTCCGGGATTGGCATCTGCACTGTTGCAGGTACAGCCACAAAATTTTTCACAGTCACACGTCTGGACCCTGAGAGCGTCATAGGCTATGTTGTGAGATGAAATTTTAACCCCGCGCATTGCAATTCACACAAACAATTTTGCCCTTATCTACATAATGGGGAAAAAGTGAAAGGAAAAGTGTTGGAGGCAAATTGACAGCTACCAGATGTGAACAAGGGGGACTTAAAGAGTGAGAGCGATGGCACCAAAGGGTATATACCGTACAGTTGCTAAGGTGGGGCCCCGACATGGGATACTCACCACACACGGGGATATGACCACACACTACCATGTGCTTGAACACATATACCACCCTCAGCACACATTTCACCACACATACACCAACCTCGCCACATAAAAGTCGAAACACAAAAGTCACCGCTCAAAACTCGAAACGCGCAAAACTCGCCACATGCAAAACTAGGCTCACGCAAAACTCGCCACACGTGCAAAACTCACCTCATGGAAAACTTGCCACACGCAAAACTTGCACATGCGGAAAAATTGCCACATGCACAAAAGTTGCAACACATGCAAAAGTTGCCTGACACAAAACTTGCACATACTCAAAACGCACCACATATAAAACTCGCCACGTGCAAAACTCGCCATGCGCTAAACTTGCTGCACACAACTTGCTACACTAACCTGTTACATGCAACTCGACACACAAAAAGTTGCTACACGCATGTTGCCACACAAAACTCATCTCACAAAAGTCGCCACATGCATGTAGCCACATGCAACTCAACACACACAACGTGACACATGAAACTCGCCCTAAAACACACACAAGACTGGTATTATCCTTTAAAAATAAAAATCTGATTAATAAGCAGACAAAATACAAGAGCAACAAATGTACCATATAGGAAATACGGCAGCTGTCAGTCACATGACCTGTCTATTATGTGTATTTGTGAGCGAATATATACTGCCGGGGGAGGGCTTCCTGTTGGCTGGGGATTTATCAGACTGCCAATTTAGCTTACAAATACTGAGGTAAAAATACTGAGCAAATAACGTGTGAACAAGGTCTAATAAAGGAGGAGATGACACACAGATATATACTATATACAGGAGGAGATGACACACAGGTATATACTATATACAGGGGAGATGACACACACACATATACTATATACAGGGGAGATGACACACAGGTATATACTATATACAGGAGGAGATGACATACAGGTATATACTATATACAGGAGGAGATGACACACACATATATACTATATACAGGGGAGATGACACACAGGTATATACTATATACAGGAAGAGATGACACAATGGTATATACTATATACAGGGGAGATGACATAGAGGTACATACTATATACAGGGGAGATGACACACAGGTATATACTATATACAGGGGAGATGACACACAAGTATATACTATATACAGGGGAGATGACACACAGGTATATACTACAGTATATACAGGAGGAGATGACACACAGGTATATACTATATGCAGGAGGAGATGACATACAGGTACATACTATATACAGGAGGAAATGACATACAGGTACATACTATATACAGGGGAGATGACACACAGATATATACTATATACAGGAGGAGATGACACACAGGTATATACTATATACAGGAGGAGATGACACACAGGTATATACTATATACAGGGGAGATGACACACAGGCATATACTATATACAGGAGGAGATGACATACAGGTACATACTATATACAGGAGGAGATGACACACAGGTATATACTATATACAGGAGGAGATGACACACGTATATACTATATACAGGAGGAGATTACATACGGGTATATACTATATAAAAGAAGAGATGACACATAGGTATATAGAGGAGGAGATGACATACAGCAGGTATATACTATATTCAGGGGAGATGACATAGAGGTATATACTATATACAGGAGATGACATACAGGTATATTCTATATATAGGAGGAGATGACATACAGGTATATAGTATATACAGAAGAGATGACATACAGGTATATACTATATACAGGAGGAGATGACACATAGGTATATACAATATACAGGAGGAGATGACATACAGCAGGTATATACTATTTACAGGGGAGATGACATACAGGTATATACTATATACAGGAGATGACATACAGGTGTATACTATATATAAGGGAGATGACAAACATGTATATACTGAGGGGAAAATGAGATGTGTGAGGTGAAAATGAAAAGGTGTGAGTGCAAAATGAGAGGAGTGAGGGAAAATAGTGGAGTGATCGGGAAATGACAGATGTGAGGTCGAAATGACAAGTGTTAGGGGGGGAATGAGAGGAGTGAGGGGGAAAATAAGAGGAGTGAGGGGGAAAATAAGAGGAGTGAGGGGGAAAATGAGAGGTGTAAGGGAGAAAATGAGAGATGTGAGGGGGAAAATGAGAGGCGTGATGGGAAAATAAGAGAAGTGAGGTGCTATAACTAACCACAGATATTTACTATGCCCAGGCAACGCTAGGCTCTTCAGCTAGTTTATGTAATAAAGTTGGAACGTTTTATGAGAATACATATGAGCTTATGAAGATAAATGTCCCTTACAGATAAATAATTAATAAAGTGCCATTTCAGGTAGCTTTTCAGAATAAGCTTGTATCCGGCATTTCTCTACAGTTTCCCTTTTGCAGGCTCTGTCTAAAATTCTCAGTTCTCTCTCAACTTGTGGGTGGAGATTAGCTGCTATCGTGTCTGATGTACAAAGCACACAAAGAAAGATGGATTCTAGCCCACAGACAGAAGCAACAGATGCATGGAGGACATTGTGAAGCAGTACTGAGCAGTGTAACTGTGAATCCAGCACTGACCAAATTACTTACTACAGAAGTTGAAGCAGGGAACTATTTTTCTGTCAGTTTCAGTGCCTCTCCCTACTCTTCACTCATCCTCCCCATTTCAGAGAGTTTGAGGCTTTGAAAAGTTGGATATGAGCTTTTTTTTTTTAGTAGATGGCAGTTCAAGAGATAGGGGATGTGGAGTATAAGTGGCTCATAAGTGGAGAAAGAAGCATATTTCATGAATAACATATATTACAAAATATCTTAAATTTGCTTGTTCTGTTGATTTATGCAAATGTTGTTGAAACAACAGTAATTATTTAAAATCCCTTAGGATACATTTTTTTTTGTTTTATTTGTTTGTTTTTTTCACTGCGTTCAAAGAGCCGTATTTCTTTATTTGTGTCCAACAACATTGGCAAATTAGGGTATGTATTTTTTTGGGGGTGAGGGTGGGGGAGACAAGGTGTACTTTTCAATACAAGTTGTACTTGTGTTTTCGATATATTTTTGGGTTAGAAAAGAAAAAAATCAGGCTCTGACAGTTTTTTTTGTATTTGGAACATTCATTGGTCAAATTTGAATTAATTGATAGAGAATTTTTGAAGAATTCCAAATGTTTGTGACCTGGTATGGCCAATTTTGTCTCTCACCTGAACAGAATTCATATTTTATGGAATTATAGTTCTTGGATTATATAACCAGTGATTTAGCAATCCAAGTTTAAATTGCTTTCAAATCTATTAAATGTGCTCTCCTTATTTGACACAGAAATGCTTTTTACAAAAGCATATCCAGCTTGATAAAAAAAAAAATCAAACTGTAGAAGCTTTTTGATAACGTCGGCCGTAGATCGTTTCTCAGCCGAAGCTTAAATGAACACGTTGGAATTAGAACAATGTAGGTACTATCATGACCTCAAAAAGTAATGTCTATGAGAAAATAAATTGAAATTTATGTTCAACAATTGAAAAGCTAATCTGTTTAAGAGCAGAACTTAAAAAAAAGGCCACTCAGTAGGGCTAGCTTCTAAGGAGGAAGTGTTTTTTTATCAGACGGTGGCCTACTTTCAGGAGAAGAAGGTGGGCTGGTAATTATTTTCAGTTTCAAAGTGCTGGAAAGTGTTCAAAATCAAAATGATGACTCACTATATGGAGAAACGCAAACAAGGAATTTCTGTACCCAGCAATTTCAACTTGAGAAAAGTTTACATTAAACTTAAAGAAGCACTTCTTATTTTTATGTGCTGTGCTTTCAGATAATCTAACACACCCACATTTTACGCAACAGAAAATCAGCAAAAAAAATGTTTCATAGTAATTAAAAATTCCTTAGTGGTCTAAGTATTAGAGAGGTAGAAGGAAGTAGTAAGTCTAGACCTATTCGGGAAACCAGACCAATGTCCTTCAAAGCCGCCAATATCAATTGGTTTGGACAACGATCTAATTTGCATGGGGACCTCGGACAATTGATTGTTGTCGGGAGGTAAGGATCGGGCATGTCTGTTTTTGGAAGGCTGATTCTTTTGTTCTCCCTGAGATTATCCGCCACCACAAAATGACTGGCGGCAGCTTTTTCATAGAAGACACAGGAACACTCGGCTCCTGTGTATGGGAGAGCCGTCCGAGGTGGTTGCCACCTGAATGATCATCCAAACCATCTAATGTGAATGGTGGTCTCAAGTCTACAAAGGTTACAGGGTAGGTGAGAAAAGTGCAGAAAATAGCAGTAGTTATTCCGGAGCAAACAGTAGCAAATAAGTAGAGATGAGCGTTCGGGGTTGGTACCGGAAACTGTCTGGTTCTGAATTTCGAACACGGACTTCACCTTGAAGTCCATTTTACAGTTTGGGAGTCCGGAGGCAGAGTGAGATATTTTCCAGCTGCAAAGTTCAGGTCCCCATTGATTTAAATGGGGTTCGGATTGAAGTTCGAGTTTGAATATAGGTCTGGTACCCGAACCGAACTTAGGACCAAAGTTCAGTCGAACTCGACGAACACAAACTTTCACAGGTCCGCTCATTTTTACAAATAGATAGTCCCTCTTAGAGTTCATGAAACCAAGACCAATAATTTAAGATTTAAAAAATTATAATTTTGAGACTTTTTCTACATGATTAAGGATCACTGCAGCAGCAATTTATAGCAAAATGCCTACCAGACTTTTGTTGTTAAAAGTAGAACTTAAAGAAGCACTCCTCCCACCAAAGGTTTATCCTCTGAATATATTGCAATCATCATATTATATAGCACTGTGTTCTTACAATTGATCATTTTGCCTTTCTACCCAGCAAATTCTTCTTTTCTCTGCTCTATGCAAAAATAGAAAGTCTCTTGTCCCTGCATTTATTATTCCCCTCTTCAACTCCAGACTCAGCTGCTCCCTTCTCCCCCTGCCAGAGACTTTTGCAGTGATGACTCATGCAAACGTGTACATAGAGCTTAGTAGGATTCAGCTCCTCAGTTTGTAAGCAAATGATCTCATAGGCCTAGTGCAAAAGAGAAGAATTAACTGAGTAGAAAGGCAAAATGAGCAATTGTAAGTACACAGTGCCATATTGTTACTGCAATATATTCAGAGGATAAAATCTTTGATGGGATTGCTTCTTTAACCCCTTAGTGACAGAGCCAATTTTAACCAAGCCAAATTTTAAAATTTTGACCAGTGTCACTTTATGTGGTAATAACTCTCTATTGCTTCAAAGTATCCCACTGATTCTGAGATTGTTTCTTTTTTTCCATGACATTTTATACTTCATGATGGTGATTGTTAGGTGTCGAGTTCCCACCTCTGCACAGGGGGAATCTCGAACCATCTCCGCTGCGGTCTCCTATTCTTCTCCAGCCGCAGTGGAGTCTGCTCAGCGGAGACATCGGTCCCAGCGTCTCGCTCAGTCTCACTCTGTGCATATGGTTACTGCTGTTTTTCCAGCTTCTGCCATTGAAGTCAGTGCTGGGCAGCGGCGAGCAGACGCTTTTGGGACTAAGTCCTGCTTTTCCCCTTCTGAGCATGCCCAGGACAAGACCTCCCATTGGAGATTGAGGGTCACATGCTCAGATACTGCAGCAGATCTCATTGGTCCTCCAGGAAGGTCCTGAAGGTGCTCAACTTCTGTGGCAGCTTCCCATTGGTCCTTTTGGGAAGGACCTGTACATGCTGCAGCTATAAAAGGTTTGCATGGCCACACGGCCATGCGCTAGTGTACATATGTATACGTGTGTGTGTTGATGAGTGCAAGTCGTGTATGACTGTTCGCAAAAGGTGGATGCTTGCTGTCTAGCGCCCGACTAAGCTGTCAACATAAAGACACACGATACAGCGTCTATTGCTGTAGCCGCCAGTGCGGCGCCGTGCGCTTATAGAGCGCTTTCCTATCCCAAGTCTGGGTAGTTAGTGGCATCCACCAAAGCAGCACAGTACGCACTCTTGTGCTTTAAGTTATATTTTCTGTTTCTTTCACTCCCCATTTGCGGTGTCGAGCGCAAGTGGTCTGAACGTACTCTAATCCTGTGTCTTGGGATAGAGTCCTGAGACTCCTTGCTTGCGCTCTTGGTGCGGTACCGCGGCCCTGTGACGCAACAGGGTTTGCTTCCTTCACACAGGGTGAAGTTAACCCGTGTGTGTATCCACATTGTACCGCCATATAGTCCGTCATTACTCAGCAGCAGGTTCCATCTCTGCACGGTGGACCCCGGGCTGCGAACGCACCTTATACCAACTCTCTTATAATTTGGTGCATTCCGCTAGCCCTAACAGGTGATAAATATTATGGTTTATGTGATTTGTGTATATTTATGAAAAAAATCTAAATTTGGACAAAAAAATGAAAATTTCACAGTTTTCAAACTTTACATTTTTTGTGCTCTTAAATCAGATAGTTATGCCACACAAAATAATGAATAAATATATGTCTACTTTACATCTGCATCATTTTTTAAACATATTTTTTCTTAGGATGTTAGAAGGGTTAAAAGTTGACCAGAATTTTCTCATTTTTTACAACAAATTTACAAAACATGTCTCTTTAGGGACCTATATAGATTTAAATGGACTTTGAGGGGTTTATATATTGTATACTTCCCAATAGTGAGGCCATTTTAAAACTACACCCCTCAAATACTTCAAAACTGTTGTCGGGATTTTTTTTAACCCTTTAAGTGATACACAGGAATTAATGAAAGCGGAATAAAAAATAAATACATTTTACCTCTAAAATCTTGCTTTAGCCCCAATATTTTCCCTTTTGCAAGAGGTAGCACTAACAGGTGAATCATACAGTTTGTTACTGATTTTCTTACAAGTGTGGCGATGGCCCACATGTAGCCAAAAAGGTCTGTTTGGACAAGCAGCAGGGCTCGGAACAGAAAGAGCAATATTTGAATCTTGGAACATAAATTTGGCTGAAAGAGATGGCATTCACCATGTTGCATTTGGAGAGCCCCTTAGGTGCCTAAACAGCAGAAATCCACACAAGTGACCTCATCTTGGAAGCTACACCCCTCAAGGATTTTATCCAGGGGTATAGTGAGCGTTTTGATCCCAGAGGTACTAAACAGAATTTGATGACATTATGTCGTCATATTGGAAAAGTTCTTTTTTTCTTGCTTTAACCTCAAATTACTTACTCTTGCAAGAGGTAACACCAAAAGGTAGACCCCACAGTTTGTTACCCAATTTCTTACGAGCACAGCGATACCCCAAATGTAGTCAAAAAGTTCTGTTTGAACAAATAGCAGGGTTCAGAACGGAAAGAGCAATCTTTAAATTTTGGAACTCTAATTTGCCTCTATTTGAAATATTTTCATAGATTTTGCAGAGCCTGTGTGGTTTAGAAGCAACAGAAAACCCCCATAAATGTATTTTTTTTGTAGATTATATCCTCTAATGTAATTACCTAGGGAGGTAGTGAGTAGTTTGTTATCACCATTTTTTATGCGGTTGATGCAACACAAGTTTGAAAAATCACAATTTTTATTTTTTCAGTTATTTTCATGAATCTTTTCTGTATATTCTGAGGAACAAACCACAAATTTTATTGTACTAGTTTTTGTAGTAATTGTCTGTCTACACGTGGAACCCTTGGTGAAGAAATGGCGTTAATAGTTCCCAGACAATTTTACCTGAGATGCAATTGTCTGGGGGCACTTAGGTGGGTTTATTTAGCGGTCCCTACCTTCATATATTAGAAAGGATCCCTAATGTGCTGTCACCCATTTTGAACAATTTTACACCATATTAGCGTACTTAAAGGGGACAAATTGGCGGAATGACAGATTGTCCTTGAAACTCATGAGGGAATCATCGACTGCAACAAGTTGCTCTGAGGAATAGGAATTTAGAAATTAATCTTTTATGAGGAAAATTAGGGTTCTCAATTTGTTTAGGTGATTGTAGTTGGGGTCATTTCTTGGGGGGCTTGGAAATTATCACTAAAATGAAGGAATCTCACTGGGGATTCATAACGGGCTTGGGAAATGACAGCTGACAATACAGAGGTGCTGTGGACAGATTCTGTTGCCCAGTAGAAGTGGAGAGTGGAATTTTTTACTAAACCCATGTTGAGGGTTTTTTCATTTCAGTGACATTTGTGGGGATCCATGAATGGGAATGAAAGGCAGTGAGTTTTTGAGAAATATATTGTCGGCATATAAAGTGATTTGATGGGCAATTAATTGTAGAACTTCTGCTGTACCAAAAATTTTGAAAAATTCAAAGGGGGTAAAATTGGTGACATCTAATTGTATTCCAAGGGCTGCTTAAAAAGGAGGAATTTGATGGAAAATGCATTGTCGGGATACGACAATGGAGGGGGACTGCAGAACCTGGTCTTACCTCTGATGATTCAGCAGTGATGACTGACTCCACTACCATCGGGCTGTGGTATCCTGTAGTGGAAGAGTCATCATCACTGGCTGAAAACTGTTCTGCTTCAGAAGCAGATCTGGTTTCATTTCCGGAACTGCCGGTGCACAGCGAGGTGGACGGTAAATGTTTTGCGAGCCATTGTTTTATTTTATATGAATGCCTAGCAACAACAAAAAACTAACCTAATCTAACACTGGTAAGCCTAACATAATATAACATTAGTAAGCTTAACCTAATCTAACACTAATAGACCTAACGTAACAGTAGTAATTTTTTTATTTTTATTTTTTACTTTTGACTGAACCCTAACCATAAAGCCTAACTCAAAAACCTAACCCTAAAGCCTAACCATAAAGGCCAGCCCTAAGGTCCAACACTACGAATGAATGGCCCTAGTAAAATAAATATGTAAAAAACCTTCTTTCATTATGCAGTCTTAGATGCTAACTACCCTCTTTTGGCCAGGTTATTGCTTTTACTGCCTGGAGTTAGCCTGTGGCTAGTACTTAAATCTGCTTTTTTACAATGCAAATATAAAATTTACTGAATTTTCATGTGTCTTGGTCTCCTGTGGTTATCTTTTCACTCACTCTGTATTATATATTCTGTGAATGAAGTTCCAAGAGAGACAGCATTCCCATTTATTGTGAAAGTTGTATACAGCTTTCGAAATACAATAGACCCAATCCCCCCTTCTATTCCCTTAGGGATAATGCAGCAAGTATATTGATGTGTATTCAGTAAGTGCATACAATTACACACTAATGGCTTTAAAGGCCTCTTTAATATGAAGAACTTTTAACTTTTTCGACCACAAAGGCTTTGTTTCTACCTACTTTTGGTGATTTGATACGAGCAAAACAGTAGAAGTAATGTCACTGCGAACATTATGGCCACAGGCGTCATTTTATCATTTTATGGAGCCCTTTTGATTATTTGTGGTTTATCGTCATGATGTCTTCTATTGGCATTCTGTTACTTGAATATGCTCTATGTATGCTACTATATTTCTATATTTTACATGCTCATATGTAACTAAGAATGTCTTAGTAGTTTTCTAGTTGAATGTAGGCACAAATCTGTCAAGTTCAACCAATCATCTAACATGTTGGCAAAAATCCTATTAGGCAGATGCTATTTGCCCCAAATTCCTTCAAAATTCCATACACTGCCATTAGACCAGTGCCTAGAATTAATATCCCATGTCTGAAATCTAGTAGCTGTAATATTATGTATCTGAAGAAATTCGTACAAGCCCTCCTTGTTTATTAAATAGCAGTGCACCATTTTCCCTAATATCATTGGTCACCCTTCTTGGAACCCACTTTAGTTCAGCTATGTCCTCCTAATACACCCAAACCCAAACTTGTACACAGTCTTCCAAGAATGAATATCTGTCCAATTTTTAATGCACCCCATGATTTCATTTGCCTTGGCAGCAGCAGCCTGGTACTGGTCACCGGTTACAAAACTTGAGTTTTTTTGTCTCCCAATACACCCAGATATTCTCCTTTGTGTTGATTACTTTGAAGAGTTTACAAATATTACAATTTTACTCTATATGCCCTCTACAAGTTTATTAATAAATATATTAAAAAGAAGAGGACCCATTGCTGACCCTTATGATACCCCCACGATTAGGCTCTGGTCCAAGCAGAGAGTGTTTCTCTAATAGCCACCTTCTCACTGAACCACAAATTATATTTTCTACTAGTCCCATCATTGACTTTTTATGTACCAACATTTTATGCAGCACCATATACAGTAGAATGACTTTGAAAAGTCCAGATACACAACATCCACAGCCTTACCCTGGTCCAATTTGGAATTTACCTCCCCATGAACCTAAGCTGATGTTAGGTTAAAAGATTATTTTTATTATGAAACTCCAGGATAGCATGTCTTATAAAACCCTTAAAGATGTTAACAATAATCGAGGTTAAATTTACTAGCTTATAATTTTGGGGCTCAGATTTAAACTCTTTTTTGAACATTGGCACCACATTAGCAATGCACCACTCCTCTGAAGCAGACCTTGTAATTACGAATTCAAGAAAAATTGGAAATTAAGGTCTGTCTATCACGGTAGTTAATTCCTGCAGAACTTGGGGGTGTATGATTTTCCCAATATAGTGATTTATCTATTTTTGTGATATTCCTGCTGGGTTAACAGGTGACATTTAATGGGGACTTTATGGTATCCCTGCTCATATCTTCTGTTATTGGATTTTCTTGTGTAAATACTGCCGAGAAGAAGGTGTGTAATAAATTGGCCTTTCCCTCATCTTCTTCCACCATTTCACCCAAAATATTTTAATTAGTGTAACTTTTTAAGAAGATGTGAATAAAGTTTTTGAAGATTTTAATCCCAAGTGCTGGACTTTACATCCTTTGTATAAATGCAGCCATGGACTGGCTTACTCTCGTGCACTCGGTGATGTACAATGGAGCTTTGCCATAACCTAAAGCAAGTAGGCACACACATCCATACCTGTTTTAATTTACATGATATAACCTGATCACATTTCATCAGATTGAATTCTCTTTAAAAATAATTCATTATATATCTTTTCTCTTGATGTAGCCGTACCTAAAAAAAATACCAATAATAATACTAAACTACAATGCTCCTAAACTATCCCTAATCACTCCAATGCGTTTTGCTGCTTCATCAGGGAGCATATTTTAAGAACCAATATGCTGCAACTCATATGGGCAATGACACCAGTCTAGTTATCCTGTGTTTTACTTATATAGCTAGCCACCCACCCGTGTAGCTTTCATGGTGCCTATTGGTCCATGTTAAATGAGAGTGTGGGTCATCATTAGGGAAGTGGTAACCCACTCCAATACTCATCATTCACTATGCTTTTATTGTAATGAGTGTTATTCTCTTCACCCAATGTTAAGTGACATGTTATCAGTTACGTGTCCAATCTCTTTGTGGAGCACACTCTGAATTATGTCCCTCTGTCAGCGCCATGATGGCCAATGTCTTTCTGTTCAACAAATATCAATACCAGTGCCCCAACTTAGAGCACACATCATCATTTCTGCGCTATCACATACCATAGGTATGAAGATTCCGTGGAGCAAAGGGGTATGTCTTAACCAAAATGTTCAGACCCCCTCATGACATGGGCTCCCAATAAATTCCACCTCCATAATTTACTAGATTCCATCATAATTTAAATATAATGTGTCCCTTTCTGCATTTTGTTTAAAAAAGAGCTAATTTCACCTTCCCAAAGTCCATTGGTGAGTCTACACCGCCTTCCCTGGTACATGGCATTGGCTGTGGCACCTAGATTGCATGGTAGCCAATAACTGAGCTCAGCGACTCTCATTGGGGCATTCCAGTGTAGACAGAATACCGATATTCGAGCTCAGAGCCACGGCGCTCTCTAATTAGCTGCAGCCCTGTTGGCATGTCGTTAGCACCACAGCCGATAGTAGGCACTTGGAGCAGTGGTGGAGACTCACCAGATGACCTGAGGAGGCTTAGAGAGAGAGAGAATTTTTCTGTTCTCCGGAAAAATATTCGAGTTTGCCATTCACTTCCATTAGCTCCCTCTACTTGAGCATTTCAGTGCATGATCAACACTAGTAATTATGCCTTAATCACTATTGTGGAAAATAAGTCTTTATGAAATAGTTATAAACTAAGAACATGGGTCTTATTACTCTGCTCTGACTTGTATGGAAAGAAACTCTTCTCATTGCATTTGGTGAATTAAGAGAACAATTCAGATTCATTACAAATCCCGGACCAGACAATTGATTTTGCTCACTTATGGAAATTACTATTCATTCAAAACAATAGAATTAATGCTGTTTAATTTTTGTATGTCAAAAGATTTATGCTTTGGGTCATAAACAAGGGGTCATGAATGGTGCTCCAGTATGGAAAATGGAAAGGAATTTTAATTATTTTAATTGATTAAATTAAAGGATTAAAAAAAAACCCTTATAGCCTTTGTATTCCAGAATTCTAAATGCAACTAGAGGAAAACTAGATTATTTTTTCAACATAATTTACTATGCTGTATGCGTGCGTGCAATTAATTATTGTAATAAAACATTTAATCAAATTTGTCATGTAATAAACTTATAAGTTTAAACTTTATAGATAAGTCCCATATAATAATAATAAATTCTCTTGATCTCCAGAACAATTTAGAAAGTAATTTAGCAATGTCATGCTTTGTAATAAACTGTGATATTTTCTTTATTAAAGAATCCTGTATTGAACATTTCAGTGAAAGTTTAAAAAAAAAAAAGTTTAATTTAAACAAAAAAATTGAATGTAATAATATTTAGTCTACACAGTATTAGAACTTACAGGATGTGTTTTGGAGCTGTTGCTCTTTAACCGTAGGCAGGAAATTGCTAAGTGACGACTACCATGGGCTGTAATTATAGCAGTAATGGAATGGAGCTAAGTCACAGACACTGCACAGATGAGACGCTGCTTTCTTTCTGGGCCAGTTCATCACTTTTTGTTACTACTGGGAAGAATCACCACTAGTGTTGAGCGATACTTTCCGATATCGGAAAGTATCGGTATCGGAAAGTATCGGCCGATACCGTCACAGTATCGGAATCCAATCCGATACCGATACCCGATCCCAATGCAAGTCAATGGGACGAAAATATCGGAATTAAAATAAACCCTTTCTTTCCTTGTAGGTTAATTCTACATGAAGGAAAACAACTAAGAATAATGTAGGATGTATTGGGGGAGGTGGCGGAGACATTAAAGGCACAGGGGTTTATCCCAATCAAATAGAATAGCAGTATTTTTAATTTTTTTATGACGTTCGGCGTTAGAAAGAATTTGACTATGTTAATTTTTTATTTATTTTGTCAGATATTGATGTTTCACTACTTCCACGCCCTTCACCCTATTTTTTACTTCTCCCACACTTTCTTCTTCATTATCCTCATCATCAGCTTCTGTGACATCAACTTCTTCACCTTATTCATCTTCTTCTTTTCTACGTATATATATATATTTTTTTTTACATTGTTCATATTCTTTTTATTTAACTATTATCTTTTTTATATTCAACTTCTTCATCATATTCTTATTTGTGACAGGCATTCCCGTAGTTGTTATCTATAAAAGTTTGAAGATTACACCTTCCGTTCTGCCTGTCACAAAACAGTTACATTTGTCCGCGTTCAGTTTGGCCTGCAGCATCAGGCTTTATCCAGGGGCACCACGAGGAGGAACGGACTCACCCCCATACACTGCTTAGTCTTCTTCTGCTTATAATTTAGATAATATCTTTTGCTCTGATATTTAGTCTTATGCTTAATGTTCTTCTGCTCTTTGTTCTGCAGCCTCTTGTTCTTCTGCTTCTCGGTCTTCCAGGTTGTCGTCGTCATCTCCAGGGTCGTCATCTCCAGGGTCGTCGTCATCGGGGTCGTCATCATCGGGGTCGTCGTCATCGGGGTGGTCTTCAGGGTCATCGTCTCCAGGGTCGTCGTCATCTCGGTGGTTGTCGTCTCTGGTGTCGTCATCATCTTAGGGGTGGTCTTCCGGGTCATCGTCTTTCGGGTCTTGAACTTGGAAATGTAGCAGAAGGTACAAGAAGGCTGAGAAAATGCCGAGAAACAGCTGATGGAACTGGAACTCGGATGGCTACCCGAAGGTCCAAGAGCCAATGGAACTACCGAGGACCAGCTGACGTTACTGGAACCCGGTTACTAAGCAGGAGGTACCCGTGCCTGAAAGCACTACCAAGGACCACCTGACGTTGGTGGAACTCGGATACCCAGAGGGAGGCACCTAAGCCAAAGGCTCTGCCCGGAACCAGCTGACGGTACTGGAACCAGGATGGGGAGCAGAAGGTACAAGAGCAAAAGACACTGCCGAGAACCAGCTGACGGTACTGGAACCCGGATGGGTAGCCGAAGGTCCAAGAGCCAATGGAACTACCGAGGACCAGCTGACGTTACTGGAACCCGGTTACTAAGCAGGAGGTACCCGTGCCTGAAAGCACTACCAAGGACCACCTGACGTTGGTGGAACTCGGATACCCAGAGGGAGGCACCTAAGCCAAAGGCTCTGCCCGGAACCAGCTGACGGTACTGGAACCAGGATGGGGAGCAGAAGGTACAAGAGCAAAAGACACTGCCGAGAACCAGCTGACGGTACTGGAACCCGGATGGGGACCTATTCAAGCTTGTCTTCCTAGGGCCCCAACTGGCGGTGTGTTAGAGCCCAGGGACAGCAGGAGGAGGAGCAGGGGGAGGGGAGTGTAGGCCGAAGCCTGCACAGGCGGCAGCTTTGGGTGTGTTGTGTCTGCGTGGCTTTTGCAGGACACGTTGCCGGCTACACAGCAGGGGAACAGCTGGCGGTGCTGGACCCCACTGACACATTGGCGAGGTGTTTGGCTCTGTGCAGCCAGCACTTCCGGACAGCAACTAGCGTTGTTGGAGCCCGGGCTCTGCAGGTGGAGCAGAGTGTAGGCCGAAGCCTAATTGAACCGATTTCAAAAGTCACCTTTAACCCCCCCTCAGGGGTTACAAAGTAGAAGAGCCACAGCTTATGCAGCAGCAGTGCTGCGCAAGTCAAAGGTTGCTCTTGTAATTTTTCTCCTTGCACACGCTGAATGGAACACGTATAACATTTAGCCCTTTATACAGTCAAACTGTGTAATGGAGGCGAGAGTTCCCTTTGTAATGAGACGCAGCACAGGTGTCAAGAATCCCACCTTGGTGCTGGGTGCAGCCTCCCGAGCGTTGTTATTTGCTGTACAGGAGTCTGCGCTGTCGTGTTATCCCCTGGCCTAGCGCCGTTAGCGCTGCCCATCTTCTGGCATCATGTAATGTCGGCCGGTGCGGTTCGCGATGCCCATGAATCCCAGCCCCGCAGTGTCTTAACATTGTTAAAACACTGCGGGGCTGGGATTCAGGGCCTGGCGCAGCACATATGTTCGCCTCTCACACTCGGGTCCTTACACCCGCTTCAGACTGTGCGGCGTCATCTGATCCCTTATCGCATGCCACGGCCATGAAGCCGCACAGTCCGAAGAAGGCGGAAGGAGAGGAGGGACAGGCGAACTGATGCACTGATCCTGCCCATCAATCACACCCTCGCAGTCCCAATAAATAAGACACCGAGGGGCGTTGTGTGGGTCAGGGCGGCCGCAGAGGCGCAGCCAGCCAAACAATGATGCCAGAAGACGGGCAGCGCTACCAAGGGGGTTGCAGCGTGTCATTACAAAGGAAAGTCACACCACCGGGACGGTTAAATGGTCACACAGAGGACACATTTCAGACGTGTTTTCAGTTCCACATGTGCGAGGAGAATACGTTTCTGAGCCACCTTGCACACATGCAGCATTACCGCTGTACAAGGTGGCTGGATAACGTAAAAACGCCTGGGGGAGGGGGAACAGGTTCCCTTCAATTTCAGTTCTTGTGTCTGCGTGGCTTTTGCAGGACACGTTGCCGGCTGCACAGCAGGGGAACAGCTGGCGGTGCTGGACCCCACTGACACATTGGCTGGTGTTTTTCTCTGTGCAGCTAGCACATCTGGGCCCCAACTGGCGGTGTGTTAGAGCCCAGGGACAGCAGGAGGAGGAGCAGGAGGAGGAGGAGCAGGGGGAGGGGAGTGTAGGCCGAAGCCTGCACAGGCGGCAGCTTTGGGTGTGTTGTGTCTGCGTGGCTTTTGCAGGACACGTTGCCGGCTACACAGCAGGGGAACAGCTGGCGGTGCTGGACCCCACTGACACATTGGCGAGGTGTTTGGCTCTGTGCAGCCAGCACTTCCGGACAGCAACTAGCGTTGTTGGAGCCCGGGCTCTGCAGGTGGAGCAGAGTGTAGGCCGAAGCCTAATTGAACCGATTTCAAAAGTCACCTTTAACCCCCCCTCAGGGGTTACAAAGTAGAAGAGCCACAGCTTATGCAGCAGCAGTGCTGCGCAAGTCAAAGGTTGCTCTTGTAATTTTTCTCCTTGCACACGCTGAATGGAACACGTATAACATTTAGCCCTTTATACAGTCAAACTGTGTAATGGAGGCGAGAGTTCCCTTTGTAATGAGACGCAGCACAGGTGTCAAGAATCCCACCTTGGTGCTGGGTGCAGCCTCCCGAGCGTTGTTATTTGCTGTACAGGAGTCTGCGCTGTCGTGTTATCCCCTGGCCTAGCGCCGTTAGCGCTGCCCATCTTCTGGCATCATGTAATGTCGGCCGGTGCGGTTCGCGATGCCCATGAATCCCAGCCCCGCAGTGTCTTAACATTGTTAAAACACTGCGGGGCTGGGATTCAGGGCCTGGCGCAGCACATATGTTCGCCTCTCACACTCGGGTCCTTACACCCGCTTCAGACTGTGCGGCGTCATCTGATCCCTTATCGCATGCCACGGCCATGAAGCCGCACAGTCCGAAGAAGGCGGAAGGAGAGGAGGGACAGGCGAACTGATGCACTGATCCTGCCCATCAATCACACCCTCGCAGTCCCATTAAATAAGACAACGAGGGGCGTTGTGTGGGTCAGGGCGGCCGCAGAGGCGCAGCCAGCCAAACAATGATGCCAGAAGACGGGCAGCGTTACCAAGGAGCTTGTTGCGTGTGTCAATACAAAGTCAAATCACACCTGAGGGACGTTTTAATGGTCACAGAGGACACATTTTAGACGTGTTCACTTCAACATGGGCAAGGAGAATAAGTTTCTGAGCCACCTTGAACACATGCAGCATTACTGCTGTTCAAGGTAGCTGTAAAACATAGAAACACCTGGGGGAGGGGGGACAGGTTCCCTTCAATTTCAGTTCTTGTGTCTGCGTGGCGGTCGCAGGACACGTTGCCGGCTACACAGCAGGGGAACAGCTGGCGGTGCTGAACCCCACTGACACATTGGCTGGTGTTTTTCTCTGTGCAGCTAGCACATCTGGGCAAAAACTGGCGGTGTTAGAGCCCAGGGTCAGCAGGAGGAGCAGGGGGAGCGGAGTGTAGGCCGAAGCCTGCACTCGAGCAAGTTGAAAGGAAACCTTTAACCCCCCCCCCCCCCAGGCGTTTGTAGCTGAAAGAGCCATTGTGTACAGCACTAATGCTGGAAAAGGTAAACTTAGCTCTTTTAATTATGGTCCTTGTACATGCGGAACCTAACATTTATGAAATGTGTCTCCTCACAGCGTTAAACCGTCCGGTAGGTGGAACTTTCCTTTGTCGTGTGACGCAGCACAGCCATCATTTTTACCCCCTTGGCGCCGTGCGCCGCCTCCTCAGCGTTGTTTGAATCTGTCCCGGAGCCTGCGCTGTTAGGTTAGCCCTTGGCCATGCACACATGTTGCGCTGCCCGTCTTATGACCTCATTTGGTGTCAGGCTGGCTGCGCCTGTGCGGGTGCGCTGGCCGAGATCCCGCCTCGCAGTGTCGTCTAATGTAATCCCACCGCGGGCCTGTGATCCGTGCTCGTGCGCAGTGCATATCCTCTCCTCTCACTCCCCTCCCTACGGCTTTTTCAGACTGTGCGGTGTCACGGCCGTGGCATGCTATTAGGGACCAGCTGACATCGCACAGTCTGAAGAAGCCGTAGGGAGGGGAGTGAGAGGAGAGGATATGCACTGCGCACGGGCACGGATCACAGGCCCGCGGTGGGATTACATTAGACGACACTGCGAGGCGGGATCTCGGCCAGCGCACCCGCACAGGCGCAGCCAGCCTGACACCAAATGAGGTCAGAAGACGGGCAGCGCAACATGTGTGCATGGCCAAGGGCTAACCTAACAGCGCAGGCTCCGGGACAGATTCAAACAACGCTGAGGAGGGGGCGCACGGCGCCAAGGGGGTAAAAATGATGGCTGTGCTGCGTCACACGACAAAGGAAAGTTCCACCTACCGGACGGTTTAACGCTGTGTGGGGACACATTTCATAAGTGTTTGGTTCAGCATGTGCAAGGAGCATCACGAAAAGAGGCACTTTTTCCCTTTGCATCATTACTGCTGCACAAGGTGGCTCCTTCAGTAACAAACGCCTGGGGGGGGGTCAGGTTCCCTTACATTTAACTTGTTGTGTCTGCGTGGCGGTCGCAGTACACGTTGCCGTATACACAGCAGGGGAACAGCTGGCGGTGCTGAACCCCACTAACACATTGGCGAGGTGTTTGGCTCTGTGCGTACAGCACTTCTGGACGGCAACTAGCGGTGTTGGAGCCCAGGGACAGGTGGAGGAGGAGGAGGTTGGAGGAGGTAGGAGGAGGTAGGAGGGATTGCCACACACACAGCAGGGGAACAGCTGACGTTACTGAACCCCAATAACAGAGGAGGGACTGTTGACTGTGCGTACAGCACTTCTGGACGGCAACTGGCGGTGTTGGAGCCCAGGGACAGGTGGAGGAGGAGGAGGTTGGAGGAGGTTGGAGGAGGTAGGAGGGATTGCCACACACACAGCAGGGGAACAGCTGACGTTACTGAACCCCAATAACAGAGGAGGGACTGTTGACTGTGCGTACAGCACTTCTGGACGGCAACTGGCGGTGTTGGAGCCCAGGGACAGGTGGAGGAGAAGGAGGTTGGAGGAGGTAGGAGGGATTGCCACACACACAGCAGGGGAACAGCTGACGTTACTGAACCCCAATAACAGAGGAGGGACTGTTGACTGTGCGTACAGCACTTCTGGACGGCAACTGGCAGTGTTGGAGCCCAGGGACAGGTGGAGGAGGAGGAGGTTGGAGGAGGTTGGAGGGATTGCCACACACACAGCAGGGGAACAGCTGACGTTACTGAACCCCAATAACAGAGGAGGGACTGTTGACTGTGCGTACAGCACTTCTGGACGGCAACTGGCGGTGTTGGAGCCCAGGGACAGGTGGAGGAGGAGGAGGTTGGAGGAGGTTGGAGGAGGTAGGAGGGATTGCCACACACACAGCAGGGGAACAGCTGACGTTACTGAACCCCAATAACAGAGGAGGGACTGTTGACTGTGCGTACAGCACTTCTGGACGGCAACTGGCGGTGTTGGAGCCCAGGGACAGGTGGAGGAGGAGGAGGTTGGAGGAGGTTGGAGGAGGTAGGAGGGATTGCCACACACACAGCAGGGGAACAGCTGACGTTACTGAACCCCAATAACAGAGGAGGGACTGTTGACTGTGCGTACAGCACTTCTGGACGGCAACTGGCGGTGTTGGAGCCCAGGGACAGGTGGAGGAGGAGGAGGTTGGAGGAGGTTGGAGGAGGTAGGAGGGATTGCCACACACACAGCAGGGGAACAGCTGACGTTACTGAACCCCAATAACAGAGGAGGGACTGTTGACTGTGCGTACAGCACTTCTGGACGGCAACTGGCGGTGTTGGAGCCCAGGGACAGGTGGAGGAGGAGGAGGTTGGAGGAGGTTGGAGGAGGTAGGAGGGATTGCCACACACACAGCAGGGGAACAGCTGACGTTACTGAACCCCAATAACAGAGGAGGGACTGTTGACTGTGCGTACAGCACTTCTGGACGGCAACTGGCGGTGTTGGAGCCCAGGGACAGGTGGAGGAGGAGGAGGTTGGAGGAGGTAGGAGGAGGTAGGAGGGATTGCCACACACACAGCAGGGGAACAGCTGACGTTACTGAACCCCAATAACAGAGGAGGGACTGTTGACTGTGCGTACAGCACTTCTGGACGGCAACTGGCGGTGTTGGAGCCCAGGGACAGGTGGAGGAGGAGGAGGTTGGAGGAGGTTGGAGGAGGTTGGAGGAGGTAGGAGGGATTGCCACACACACAGCAGGGGAACAGCTGACGTTACTGAACCCCAATAACAGAGGAGGGACTGTTGACTGTGCGTACAGCACTTCTGGACGGCAACTGGCGGTGTTGGAGCCCAGGGACAGGTGGAGGAGGAGGAGGTTGGAGGAGGTTGGAGGAGGTAGGAGGGATTGCCACACACACAGCAGGGGAACAGCTGACGTTACTGAACCCCAATAACAGAGGAGGGACTGTTGACTGTGCGTACAGCACTTCTGGACGGCAACTGGCGGTGTTGGAGCCCAGGGACAGGTGGAGGAGGAGGAGGTTGGAGGAGGTAGGAGGGATTGCCACACACACAGCAGGGGAACAGCTGACGTTACTGAACCCCAATAACAGAGGAGGGACTGTTGACTGTGCGTACAGCACTTCTGGACGGCAACTGGCGGTGTTGGAGCCCAGGGACAGGTGGAGGAGGAGGAGGTTGGAGGAGGTTGGAGGGATTGCCACACACACAGCAGGGGAACAGCTGACGTTACTGAACCCCAATAACAGAGGAGGGACTGTTGACTGTGCGTACAGCACTTCTGGACGGCAACTGGCGGTGTTGGAGCCCAGGGACAGGTGGAGGAGGAGGAGGTTGGAGGAGGTAGGAGGAGGTAGGAGGGATTGCCACACACACAGCAGGGGAACAGCTGACGTTACTGAACCCCAATAACAGAGGAGGGACTGTTGACTGTACGTACAGCACTTCTGGACGGCAACTGGCAGTGTTGGAGCCCAGGGACAGGTGGAGGAGGAGGAGGTTGGAGGAGGTTGGAGGAGGTAGGAGGGATTGCCACACACACAGCAGGGGAACAGCTGACGTTACTGAACCCCAATAACAGAGGAGGGACTGTTGACTGTGCGTACAGCACTTCTGGACGGCAACTGGCGGTGTTGGAGCCCAGGGACAGGTGGAGGAGGAGGAGGTTGGAGGAGGTAGGAGGAGGTAGGAGGGATTGCCACACACACAGCAGGGGAACAGCTGACGTTACTGAACCCCAATAACAGAGGAGGGACTGTTGACTGTGCGTACAGCACTTCTGGACGGCAACTGGCGGTGTTGGAGCCCAGGGACAGGTGGAGGAGGAGGAGGTTGGAGGAGGTAGGAGGAGGTAGGAGGGATTGCCACACACACAGCAGGGGAACAGCTGACGTTACTGAACCCCAATAACAGAGGAGGGACTGTTGACTGTGCGTACAGCACTTCTGGACGGCAACTGGCGGTGTTGGAGCCCAGGGACAGGTGGAGGAGGAGGAGGTTGGAGGAGGTTGGAGGAGGTAGGAGGGATTGCCACACACACAGCAGGGGAACAGCTGACGTTACTGAACCCCAATAACAGAGGAGGGACTGTTGACTGTGCGTACAGCACTTCTGGACGGCAACTGGCGGTGTTGGAGCCCAGGGACAGGTGGAGGAGGAGGAGGTTGGAGGAGGTTGGAGGAGGTAGGAGGGATTGCCACACACACAGCAGGGGAACAGCTGACGTTACTGAACCCCAATAACAGAGGAGGGACTGTTGACTGTGCGTACAGCACTTCTGGACGGCAACTGGCGGTGTTGGAGCCCAGGGACAGGTGGAGGAGGAGGAGGTTGGAGGAGGTAGGAGGGATTGCCACACACACAGCAGGGGAACAGCTGACGTTACTGAACCCCAATAACAGAGGAGCGACTGTTGACTGTGCGTACAGCACTTCTGGACGGCAACTAGCGGTGTTGGAGCCCAGGGGCAGGTGGAAAAGCAGAGGAACACAATGTAGGCCGAAGCCTGAGAAAGTCGAAAGGGAACCTTTAACCCCCCCCCCAAGGCGTTTGTAGCTGCAAGAGCCAGCTTGTGCAGCACAAAAGATGCAAAAGGAAAAGGTGGCTCTTTTCATCATGCTCCTTGCAAACACAGAACTAAACACTTTTAAAATGTGTCCCCTGAAGCCGTGAAACCGTCCCGGAGGTGGGACTTTCCTTCGTAATATGACGCAGCACAGCCATCATTACTACCCCCCCGCCGCCGTGCCCCGGCTCCTCAGCGTTGTTTGATTCCGTCCCGGAGCCTGCGCTGTTATGTTATCCCGTGGCCAGGCACACTTAGCGCTGCCCATCTTCTGACATCATTTGGTGTCAGGCTGGCTGCGCCTGTGCGGCCGCGCTGGCCGAGAGCCCGCCTCGCAGTGTCTTCTGATGTAATCCCACTGGGGGCCTGGGATCCATGGCCATGCGCAGTGCATATCCTCGCCTCTCACTCCCCTCCCTACGGCTTCTTTTTCAGACTGTGCGGTGTCACGGCCGTGGCATGCTATTAGGGACCAGCTGACACCGAACAGTCTGAAGAAGCCATAGGGAGATGAGTGAGAGGTGGAGGTTCAGATATGCACTGCGCATGTCCATAGATCCCAGGCCCCCAGTGGGATTAAATCAGAAGACACTGCGAGGCGGGCTCTCGGCCAGCGTGGCCGCACAGGCGCAGCCAGCCTGACACCAAATGATGCCAGAAGACGGGCAGCGCTAAGTGTGCCTGGCCACGGGATAACATAACAGCGCAGGCTCCGGGACGGAATCAAACAACGCTGAGGAGCCGGGGCGCGGCGCCGGGGGGGTAGGAATGACGGCTGTGCTGCGTCATATTACGAAGGAAAGTCCCACCTCCGGGACGGTTTTACGGTATCAGTGGACACATTTTATAAGTGTTAAGTTTTGCGTGTGCAAGGAGCAAAACCAAAATAGCTACCTTTTTCCTTGTGCAGCATTACTGCTGCACAAGGTGGCTCTTTCAGTAACAAACGCCTTGGGGGGGGGGGGACAGATTCCCTTACATTTCAGTTGTTGTGTCAGCGTGGCGGTCGCATGACACATTGCCGGCTACACAGCTGGGGATCAGCTGACGTTACTGAAACCCAATAACACTGGGTCGTATGTTTTGACTGTGCAGACGGCACATCTGAGCCTCAACTGGCGGTGTTGGAGCCCAGGAATTTAAGTTCAGGTGGTAGAAAGATGAACACAACAGGAGACCTGGATAACGTATACAGTGACCTAATTATTTAATCAGGAGGAGGAGTGGCAAATTCCTGCGAGATCCAGGCCTTGTTCATTTTCAGGAAAGTAAGCCGGTCAACGTTATCGGAGGATAGTCGCATGCGACGGTCAGTTAGTACACCACCTGCAGCACTAAAGACACGTTCCGATAATACACTGGCCGCAGGGCAAGACAGCACCTCCAATGCATACTGGCTTAGCTCTGGCCATGTATCCAGCTTTGAGACCCAAAACTTGAAAGGGGAAGAGCCGTCTGGGAGTACAGCAAGAGGGCAAGACATGTAGTCTGTCACCATCTGACGGAACCGTTGCCTCCTGCTGACTGGAGCCGTCTGTGATGGTGTAGACTTTTGTGGCGGGCACAGAAAACTGTGCCACAGTTCGGCCATACTGGTCTTGCCTTGGGCAGAGGCACTGCTTCTGCTCCCTCTTTGTGCAGAGCCTCCACCACTGCCTGGACGCACTGAGCTGCTTTGGAATGCACTAGCAGCACTTCTCTCAGTTGGAATGGAGAAGATGATGGAACTGACCAGTGTGTCTTGGTACTCCCGCATTTTTCGCTCCCGGTTCAACGGTGTGATGAGGCTTTCTACGTTGTCCCGGTAGCGAGGATCGAGGAGGGTGAACACCCAATAATCAGACATGTTGAGAATGTGGTCGATGCGGCGGTCGTTTCTCAGGCACTGCAGCATGTAATCCACCATGTGCTGCAGACTGCCAACTGCCCAAGAAACGCTGTCCCCAGCTGGAGGCGTGATCTCTGCCCGCTCGTCATCACCCCACCCTCGCTGTACACACTGAGTACTGGACAATTCGGGAACTCCCTCCTCTGGACGGATGTCTTCCTCCTCCATTGACTCCTCCTCATCCTCCTCACAAACTGTCCCCTGCCTACGCGTTTGTGAGGAACCACGTGGCGCTGACTGTCCAGAAGATGATGGAAGTGGTGAATCCTCATCCTCCACCTCTTCCACAACATCATCCCTTAGCGCTTGCAGTGATTTTTCAAGCAGGCAGATAAGGGGGACAGTCATGCTGACTAGTGCATCATCTGCACTCGCCATCCGCGTGGAATAATCAAAGGGACGCAAAACCTGGCAGACATCCTTCATAGTGGCCCACTCTGTGGTTGTGAAGTCTGTACGGCGCTGACTGCGACTTTTTTGCGCCTGATACAGCTGGTACTCCATTACAGCTTGCTGCTGCTCACACAACCGCTCCAACATATGTAACGTGGAATTCCACCTGGTAGGTAGGTCACATATGATGCGATGTTCCGGCAGGCGGTGTCGGCGCTGCAGAGCCGCAATGCGCGCTTTTGCCGTGCTGGAACGCCGCAAGTGAGCACACTCTAGGCGGACCTTGTGCAGCAGTGCATCAAGATCCGGATAGTCCCTCAAAAAACTCTGCACGACCAAATTGAGCACATGTGCCAGACATGGGATGTGAGTGAGGTTGCCGAGGCCCAGGGCTGCCACCAGATTTCGGCCATTATCACACACTACCATGCCTGGCTGGAGATTCGCTGGCTCAAACCACACATCGCTCTCCTGCTTGATGGCATTCCAGAGCTCCTGCGCTGTGTGGCTACGATTCCCCAAAAAAATTAATTTCAAGACGGCCTGTTGACGTTTGGCCACGGCTGTGCTCATGTCGGTCGTAACAGGTACACGTTCATCACGGGTCCATGTGGAGGTGGACTGTGACGGCTCCTGCAGCGATGATTCTGAGGAACTGGTGTAAGAGGAGGAGTCAATGCGTACAGAATGGATTCCTGCAATCCTTGGAGTGGGCAGGACACGTCCTGCGCCACTCGCACGGTCTGTACCCGGCTCAACGACATTAACCCAATGGGCAGTGAGGGAAAGGTATCGCCCCTGTCCATGTTGACTGGTCCACGCATCGGTGGTGAGGTGGACCTTGCTACTGACGGCGTTCAGTAGCGCGTGTTTTATGTGTCCCTCCACATGCTTGTGCAGGGCAGGGACGGCTTGCCTGCTGAAGTAAAAGCGGCTGGGCACACTGTACTGTGGGACTGCCAATGACATCAAGTCACGGAAGCTGTCAGTCTCCACCAGCCTGAATGACAGCATTTCCAGTGACAGAAGTTTGGCAATGCCTGCAGTCAGAGCCTGTGCTCGTGGGTGGTTTGACGAGAAAGGCCGCCTTTTCTCCCATGCCTGTACTACCGATGGCTGTAGACTGGGCTGGGAGTGTGTGGTTGACTGGGAAAGTGGTGCTGCGGGTGAAATGACAGCGGGTCTCTGGACAACAGGGCCAGAGGTTCTTCCACGGCGATCCTGGGAGGAAGCCGAACCAGCTGCGTGTGAGCTAGAGGAAGAGGCAACACGAGCTGAAGAGGTGGTAGCTGCCGCTGTTGGTTGGCCTAGCTCTTCAGTGTGTTTGTCTAACTCCGCCGGGTGCCTGTTGCGCACATGTTTCCACATGTTGGAGGTATTGAGGTTGGCGACTTTTTGACCTCTTTTGATTTTTTGATGACACACCTTGCATCTGACATAGCAAATGTCATCTGCAACTGTGTCAAAAAAGGACCAGGCACTGCAAGTCTTGGGAGCCCCCCTTTTGACTTTTGGAAGAGACATGCTCCTTACGGGTGCCAAAGCGGAGGCTGCAGGATCCGCAGTCTTCCCCCTCCCTCTCCCTCTTTGGGCCGTACGGGGAATCTCTTCCTCAGAGCTGCTCCCACCACCTTCCTGTCCCTGACGCCAAGATGGGTCAAGGACCTCATCATCTACACTACCCTCTGCCCCCAACTGCTCCTCCTGGGTAGTCTCAGCAGCAGAGCACGCACCAGTAAGTGGCACCTGAGTGTCATCATCAGCTGATGCGGCCTGCGAGGTGGTGACCGGAGCCACTGGCCCACCCGCCTCTTCAGAGGAAGACAGAAAAAGCTGTTGGGCATCACTGCACCCTGCCTCTTCTTCCATTTCTCCAATGCTGCTTGGCTGGCCCCCTGTTTCCAAGCCAAGAGATGATTCAGAGAACAGAAGTAGAGACTGCTCCTGTCCTGGGATCTCTGTCTGCCTGGGCAATTTTGCAGGTGGTGAAGAGACAGATGGCTGCTCTCCAGTGCTCTGTGTCTGAGAGGATGTGGCACTAATGGAAGTTGATGCATTAGCTGCCATCCATCCCACAACGGCTTCAATTTGGTCTTCACGCAGCAGCGGTGTACGGCGCTCGGCGACAAAGCTGCGCATGAACGACTGTTCCCTTGTGAAAGTGGGTGCTGATGACTCACCGGTGCCCGCAGCAGGCACAGAATCCCCACGTCCCCTCCCTGCTCCGCGCCCACGCCCACGCCCACGTGCCTTACTCACTG
Source organism: Ranitomeya variabilis (assembly GCF_051348905.1). Lineage (NCBI taxonomy): Eukaryota > Metazoa > Chordata > Amphibia > Anura > Dendrobatidae > Ranitomeya > Ranitomeya variabilis. The sequence goes on from NC_135233.1 coordinate 199,110,314, forward strand.
CCTTCTTCATCTTGGTTGACTGATAAAGATAAGCAGAAAAGTACTAACGGCTTTGTGTGCTTATTCCTGAGCAACTCCTCCTAACAGGTATAAGACACACTAATTTTCTAAAGTGTGGACTAGACTTGAATATGAGCTAATGTGGCCTACACAAATGTAAAGTGGTGTGTAACTGGTGTGTTTGGTGAACTTTATTATTTATTTATTTTTTTTGGGCTGAACTGACAACGGATAGAGCTGCAATCACACGGAGACCGTGCAGACAGCCGTAAACGGCGCTGCAAGGCCCAAAAACCCTCCTCTACTTTATCCTATGTAGTGTTTTTCCACAAATTAGCTGGAGACGGGTGGAAAGACACTAATAGGATTTTTAAAAATAAATTAGCAGCAGACTACACTACTTTGAAAAAAAAGAAAATTGATTTGGCGGTATGACGCAGTGAAAAACCCTGAGCTGCAGACAACCAGGCTACGGCTGCTCACAGACTACAGGGCGAGCTGCAGTCACACGGAGACCGTGCAGACAGCCGTAAACGGCGCTGCAAGGCCCAAAAACCCTCCTCTACTTTATCCTATGTAGTGTTTTTCCACAAATTAGCTGGAGACGGGTGGAAAGACACTAATAGGATTTTTTAAAATAAATTAGCAGCAGACTACACTACTTTGAAAAAAAAGAAAATTGATTTGGCGGTATGACGCAGTGAAAAACCCTGAGCTGGAGACAACCAGGCTATAGCTGCTCACAGATTACAGGGCGAGCTGCAGTCACACGGAGACCGTGCAGACAGCCGTAAACGGCGCTGCAAGGCCCAAAAACCCTCCTCTACTTTATCCTATGTAGTGTTTTTCCACAAATTAGCTGGAGACGGGTGGAAAGACACTAATAGGAATTTTTGGAAAAAATGTGCAGCAGCCTGCACTACTTCAAAAAAAAAAAAAAAAAGGACAGTATGAGGCAATGAACCACCCTCCCTGAACTGAATACAACCAGCTATGGATGGCCTATGTGGCTGCACTCAGACTAGAGAGTGGGCTGCACTCACACACACACACAGAGAGACCTTGCAGATCGCTGTGAAAACAGCGCTACAAGGCAAAAGGAAGGTGAATAGTAGGTGAACACAGCGGTTGCTAAATTAGCCTTTGGAAAGCACAAAGAAGCAAATCGCTATCTCTAAACTGTCCCTCAGTCAGCAAACAGCGTCCTGTCACTAACTGAATTCACAGCAGAGTGATCGCAAAATGGCGCCAGCGACTTTTAAACTGCATCATGACATCATTTCAGCAGCCAATCACAGCCTTGCCAGTAGTTTCATGCCCTCCATGCTAAACAGGATGTGCCCACACTTGGAATCTTTCTCATTGGCTGAATTTCTGAATTTTGAATCATTGAACTTCCGATTCCGGTATCCGATACGCGCCAAGTATCGGAATCCCGGTATCGGAATTCCGATACCGCTAGTATCGGCCGATACCCGATACTTGCGGTATCGGAATGCTCAACACTAATCACCACTATCCATGTTCCTAATCATCCCACACTTTGTGCCCAAACCCATGAGATGGAAGCTCTAATTTCATGTTTGGGCTTTATTGTTGGGGGAACGGGCATTGTATTGGTATGTGTACACCGAATTATTCAATTATTTTAGCAAATAGAGACGAGCACACAGTATATATTAGAGTGGAATTGAATTATAGTCTAATGTTACAATTATTTGTCAAAGTGCAGAATTTTTGAATTTAGCTTCAGTTGGCCGGCATTTTTTCTAAACTGTAAATGGCCATCAAAAGATAAAAAAATAAAATAAATCTTTATACTGACCTCTCTACAAACCACTCCAGCTCCTCTGTTCTTTACCATCACCCTTTGGGTTCTTGCTGCATCTTCTTATCACCACAACTTGTGCTGAAGCCCCTTGACCTTTCACTCTAGGATGGGACTTCTGACTCTGATGAGTATAGGACGACTCTGCCCCATCGCTTGAAGGTCACATTTTGACTGCTTGATGTCATGACTAGGGTTAAGCGAAACGGATCGGACAAATTCAAAAATCGCCGACTTTCGGCAAAGTCGGGTTTCATGAAACCCAACCCGATCCTAGTGTGGGATCGGCCATGAGGTCGGTGATCTTCGCGCCAAAGTCGCGTTTCGTATGACGCGTTCAGCGCCATTTCTCAGCCAATGAAGGAGGACGCAGAGTGTGGGCAGCGTGATGACATAGGTCTCATTCCCCACCATCTTAGAAAAGGGCATGACAGTGATTGGCTTGCTTTCTGCGTCGTCACAGGGGCTATAAAGGGGCGTGCACGCCGACCGCCATCTTACTTCTGCCGATCTCAGCATAGGGAGAGGTTGCTGCAGCTTCGTCAGAAGAAGGGATATAGTTAGGGAGGGAAGATTAACCCCCAAACCGCTTGTGCTGTAGCGATTTCCACTGTCCAACACCACCTTTTTTTGCAGGGACAGTGGAGGCTATTTTTTTGTGCATCAGCTCTGTAGCTTATTAGGCTGCCTTATAAGGCTCCCTGATAGCTGCATTGCTGTTTGCACGCTGCTGTGCAAACCAACTGCTTTTTTAACCCCTTCCCGACCTTTGACGCCACGTAGGCGTCATGAAAGTCGGTGCCAATCCGACCTATGACGCCTATGTGGCGTCATGGCGGGAATGCTTCCCTGCGGGTCCGGTGACCGGGGTCATTCAAATGTCACCGTACCCGCAGGTGCAGGGGGACCTGTACTTCACCCCAGGGGGGGTGGCTTTGCCCCCCCGGGTGTACGATCGCTCCCGGTGACCTTTTTTTAACCCCCTCCAGCTCTGATTGGAGCTAGCGTCCTTGTGACGCTAGCTCTCCAATCAGACCTGGAGGGGCGGAGTAAAATAGCTCTGTCCTCGTTCTCCATACTCATCCCGTTGCTGGAAGCTGGAGAACGAGGACCCTCCCCTCATATCTCCCGCCGATCGCCGCCGATTGCCGCCGCTGCCACTCCTCTTGCCGCGTGTGCCGCCGCCGCTTGTGTTCCTGCCGCCGCCGCTGCCGCCTGTGCTCCTGCTGCCGCCGCCAGGTACTCCCCTCTCTGCCATCTACCTCTGCGCTCTGCTCCCCTGATCACCCTCCCCCCCGATCTTACCCCCTGCCCCCCTTTTCAACCCCCCCCTGCTGCTGCTGCCAGCTCCATCATCCCAGCTCCCCTAGCTCCTGACAGCCCCCGCCTGCCCCCTGGTGATCACCCCCTGCCCCGGTGATCACCCCCTGCCCCCCTGATCACCCCCCCACCCCCCTGATCACCCCCCCCCGCCCCCCTGATCACCCCCCCCTGATCACCCCCCCGCCCCCCTGATCACCCCCTGCTGCTGCCGCAGATTTCATCTGCTCCTGCTGCATTGCTTCAGCCCCCCCGTGCCTGACAGCCCCCTCCTGCCCCTCGGTGTTCACCCCCTGCCCCCCTGATCACCCCCTGCCCCCCTGATCACCCCCTGCCCCCCTGATCACCCCCGATCACCCCCTGCTGCTGCCGCTGATTCCATCTGCTGTTGCATCGCTTCTGCCCCCCCGCACCTGACAGCCCCCTCCTATCCCCCAGTGATCACCCCCTGCCCCCCTAATCACCCCCTGCCCCCCTAATCACCCCCTGCCCCCCTGATCATCCCCCCGTCCCCCTGATCACCCCTGCTGCTGCCGCTGATTCCTTTTGCTGCTGCTACTGCATCGCCTCTGCCCCCCGCGCCTGTCAGCCCCCTCCTGCCTCCCCTGATCACCCCTACCCCCCTGATCACCCCCTGATCACCTCCCGTCCCCCTGATCACCTCCCGTCCCCCTGATCACCCCCCGTCCCCCTGATCACCCCCCGCTGCTGCCGCAGATTCCATCTGCTGCTGCTACTGCATCGCCTCTGCCCCCCCACGCCTGACAGCCCCCTCCTGTCCCCCGGTGTTCACCCACTTCCCCCCTGATCACCCCCTGATCACCCCCTGCTGCTGCTGCCGCCGATTCCATCTGCTGCTGCATCGCCTCTGCCCCCGCGCGCCTGACAGCCCCCGCGCGCCTGACAGCCCCCGCGCGCCTGACAGCCCCCTCCTGCAGTGGAAAGTTTCACCAAACACTCGCACATACACACACGCACACTATAATAAAGTTTATTTTACACACACCACACACACAATGTCCCGCTCATCCCAGTCCCAGTCACAAAAGCTGTACTCAGCTGAGGAGGCATATTCCTTTCTTGCCTCCGAAGCTGATAGTGAGGGTGAGGACCCCACTTTTCTGTATTCCTCCCCCTCTTCCTCCTCCAGTGACACGGACTCGCCACCCCCAAGATGTCGCAGGACGAGAAATCGCCCGGAGCCCAGCGGAGGAGAGCCGGAGCCCAGGGGAGAAGACACACAGCCAAGGGTGAGTATCCCCCAACCTAGTGCTAGTCACGCCCAACCTAGCACTAGTGCCCCCACCTGGACCCCCGTCCCTCAAAACTTTGCTCCACGGATTCCTGATTTCATTCCCCAATCAGGAATCCAATTTGAGACTGCCAACCTCAGGGAAATAGACTTTTTCAAAGTCTTTTTCTCCGAGTCAATTGTCAGTCTCATGGTGGAGCAAACAAATTTGTACGCCCTGCAATTTTTTGCCGAAAACCCAAGTTCATCATTTACTACTTGGAATCCCGTTGACTCCGTAGAAATGATGAAATATTGGGGACTGGTCCTTCACATGGGGATTGTGAAGAAACCAGAAATTCGCCAATACTGGAGTACTGATATTTTATATCAAACTCCAGTATATGGCATGGTTATGATTCGCAAACGCTTTGAGGCGATTCATAAATTTCTTCATTTTAGGGACAACACTGACATCCTTCCCCGCGATGACCCGAATTTTGACAGACTGTTCAAAATTCGGCCTGTCATCGAACACTTCAGCAACAAGTTTGCTGAAGTGTACATTCCCCAAAGGGAAATTTGTGTGGATGAATCCCTCATCCACTTCAAAGGGCGGCTTCAGTTCCGTCAGTACCTGCCCAGCAAACGGGCAAGGTACGGGATTAAGCTCTATAAGCTCTGCGAGAGTACCTCAGGGTACACGCTCAGCTTTAGAGTTTATCAAGGAAAGGACAGCAGTATCCAGCCCCCAGAATGTCCACCCGCTCTGGGGGTGAGTGGGAAAATAGTGTGGGATTTGGTTCACCCACTGCTTGATAAAGGTTACCATCTGTACGTTGATAACTTTTATACAAGCATCCCACTCTTTCAATCCCTCTCTGCCAGAGCTACCGTCGCTTGCGGTACTGTGCGCAGAAACAAGAGGGGTCTCCCTTTGTCGCTAATTGAGCAGGCTCTCCCAAAGGGTGAGAGCCGGGCCCAATCTAGCGGCAACATGCTTGTGGTCAAGTTCAAAGACAAAAGGGACGTCTTTTTCTTGACCACAATCCATGGTCCCGGCACCACGGCCTCCACCGTTCGAGGTACCCCAGCACAGGTCCACAAACCGGACTGTGCCCTGGGGTACAACAAACACATGGGGGGAGTTGATCTTTCTGATCAAGTCCTCCAGCCCTATAGTGCCATGCGGAAAACGAAGGTGTGGTATAAAAAACTGGCTGTGCACATCGTACAAATGGCACTATATAACGCATACGTGCTATCACGATGTGCAGGCCAGACCAACAACACCTTCCTTCAGTTCCAGGAGGTGGTGATAAAGGCCCTGATGTTTGGAGGCGAGGAAGGAGCGGGCCCCAGCACCACTGGAACTCAAGGTTCCCGTGTGGTACCAGGGCAACATTTTCCCTGTGAGGGGAGAGCAAAAAAAAGGTGCCGGGCGTGCTATAAAAGGGGGATAAGAAGGGAAACTCGTTTCCAATGTGAAACGTGTCCCGACAAACCTGGACTGTGTTTGAATGAATGCTTCAGAATTCATCACACGTCCGTGGACTAGCCACATCCTGATATTCCACTACAGAACTCACCTACACCAGGCTGATATACACAACACCACACACACACACCAACCTGACGTACACTACACCACACACCAACCTGACGTACACTACACCACACACCCCAACCTGACATAGTGTACGTCAGGTTGGTGTGTATGGCGTAGTGTACGTCAGGTTGGTGTGGTATAGTGTACGTCAGGTTGGTGTGTGTGTATGGTGTACGCTACACCACACACACCAACCTGACGTACACTACACCACACACCAACCTGACGTACACTACACCACACACCCCAACCTGACGTAGTGTACGTCAGGTTGGTGTGTATGGCGTAGTGTACGTCAGGTTGGTGTGGTATAGTGTACGTCAGGTTGGTGTGTGTGTATGGTGTACGCTACACCACACACACCAACCTGACGTACACTACATCACACACCAACCTGACGTACACTACACCACACACCCCAACCTGACGTAGTGTACGTCAGGTTGGTGTGTATGGCGTAGTGTACGTCAGTTTGGTGTGTGGTGTGGTATAGTGTACGTCAGGTTGGTGTGTGTGTATGGTGTACACTACACCACACACACCAACCTGACGTACACTACACCACACATCAACCTGACGTACACTACACCACACACCCCAACCTGACATAGTGTACGTCAGGTTGGTGTGTATGGCGTAGTGTACGTCAGGTTGGTGTGGTATAGTGTACGTCAGGTTGGTGTGTGTGTATGGTGTACGCTACACCACACACACCAACCTGACGTACACTACACCACACACCAACCTGACGTACACTACACCACACACCCCAACCTGACGTAGTGTACGTCAGGTTGGTGTGTATGGCGTAGTGTACGTCAGGTTGGTGTGGTATAGTGTACGTCAGGTTGGTGTGTGTGTATGGTGTACGCTACACCACACACACCAACCTGACGTACACTACACCACACACCAACCTGACGTACACTACACCACACACCCCAACCTGACGTAGTGTACGTCAGGTTGGTGTGTATGGCGTAGTGTACGTCAGGTTGGTGTGTGGTGTGGTATAGTGTACGTCAGGTTGGTGTGTGTGTATGGTGTACACTACACCACACACACCAACCTGACGTACACTACACCACACATCAACCTGACGTACACTACACCACACACCCCAACCTGACGTAGTGTACGTCAGGTTGGTGTGTGTGTATGGTGTACACTACACCACACACACCAACCTGACGTACACTACACCACACACCAACCTGACGTACACTACACCACACACCCCAACCTGACGTAGTGTACGTCAGGTTGGTGTGTATGGCGTAGTGTACGTCAGGTTGGTGTGTGGTGTGGTATAGTGTACGTCAGGTTGGTGTGTGTGTATGGTGTACACTACACCACACACACCAACCTGACGTACACTACACCACACATCAACCTGACGTACACTACACCACACACCCCAACCTGACGTAGTGTACGTCAGGTTGGTGTGTATGGCGTAGTGTACGTCAGGTTGGTGTGTGGTGTGGTATAGTGTACGTCAGGTTGGTGTGTGTGTATGGTGTACACTACACCACACACACCAACCTGACGTACACTACACCACACACCAACCTGACGTACACTACACCACACACCCCAACCTGACGAAGTGTGTCAGGTGGGTGTGTATGGCGTGTACGTCAGGTTGGTGTGTAGTTTGGTATAGTGTATGTCAGGTTGGTGTGTGTGGTGAATACTACACCACACACACCAACCTGACATACACTACATACCTTCCACACGCAACATGGTGTCCGCTAATGATTGGAGCTAATTTTCCATTCAAAAAGTGAAATGGCGCTCCTTCCCTTCCGAGCCTTGCCGTGCGCCCAAACAGTGGTTTACCCCCACATGCGAGGTATCGGTATACTCAGGAGAAATTGCCCAACAAATTTTAGCATCCATTTTATCCTGATGCCCATGTAAAAATGAAAAAATTGAGGCTAAAATAAAATTTTTGTGAAAAAAAAGTACTTTTTCATTCTTATGGATCAATTTGTGAAGCACCTTGGGGTTCAAAGTGCTCAATATGCAGCTAGATAACTTCCTTGGGTGGTCTAGTTTCCAAAATGGGGTCACATGTGGGGGAGCTCCAATGTTTAGGCACACAGGGGCTCTCCAAACGCGACATGGTGTCCGCTAAAGATTGGAGCTAATTTTCCATTCAAAAAGTGAAATGGCGCTCCTTCCCTTCCGAGCCTTGCCGTGCGCCCAAACAGTGGTTTACCCCCACATGCGAGGTATCGGTGTACTCAGGAGAAATTGCCCAACAAATTTTAGCATCCATTTTATCCTGATGCCCATGTAAAAATGAAAAAAATTGAGGCTAAAATAAAATTTTTGTGAAAAAAAAGTACTTTTTCATTCTTATGGATCAATTTGTGAAGCACCTTGGGGTTCAAAGTGCTCAATATGCAGCTAGATAACTTCCTTGGGTGGTCTAGTTTCCAAAATGGGGTCACATGTGGGGGAGCCCCAATGTTTAGGCACACAGGGGCTCTCCAAACGCGACATGGTGTCCGCTAAAGATTGGAGCTAATTTTCCATTCAAAAAGTGAAATGGCGCTCCTTCCCTTCCGAGCCTTGCCGTGCGCCCAAACAGTGGTTTACCCCCACATGCGAGGTATCGGTATACTCAGGAGAAATTGCCCAACAAATTTTAGCATCCATTTTATCCTGATGCCCATGTAAAAATGAAAAAAATTGAGGCTAAAATAAAATTTTTGTGAAAAAAAAGTACTTTTTCATTCTTATGGATCAATTTGTGAAGCACCTTGGGGTTCAAAGTGCTCAATATGCAGCTAGATAACTTCCTTGGGTGGTCTAGTTTCCAAAATGGGGTCACATGTGGGGGAGCTCCAATGTTTAGGCACACAGGGGCTCTCCAAACGCGACATGGTGTCCGCTAAAGATTGGAGCTAATTTTCCATTCAAAAAGTGAAATGGCGCTCCTTCCCTTCCGAGCCTTGCCGTGCGCCCAAACAGTGGTTTACCCCCACATGCGAGGTATCGGTGTACTCAGGAGAAATTGCCCAACAAATTTTAGCATCCATTTTATCCTGATGCCCATGTAAAAATGAAAAAAATTGAGGCTAAAATAAAATTTTTGTGAAAAAAAAGTACTTTTTCATTCTTATGGATCAATTTGTGAAGCACCTTGGGGTTCAAAGTGCTCAATATGCAGCTAGATAACTTCCTTGGGTGGTCTAGTTTCCAAAATGGGGTCACATGTGGGGGAGCTCCAATGTTTAGGCACACAGGGGCTCTCCAAACGCGACATGGTGTCCGCTAAAGATTGGAGCTAATTTTCCATTCAAAAAGTGAAATGGCGCTCCTTCCCTTCCGAGCCTTGCCGTGCGCCCAAACAGTGGTTTACCCCCACATGCGAGGTATCGGTATACTCAGGAGAAATTGCCCAACAAATTTTAGCATCCATTTTATCCTGATGCCCATGTAAAAATGAAAAAAATTGAGGCTAAAATAAAATTTTTGTGAAAAAAAAGTACTTTTTCATTCTTATGGATCAATTTGTGAAGCACCTTGGGGTTCAAAGTGCTCAATATGCAGCTAGATAACTTCCTTGGGTGGTCTAGTTTCCAAAATGGGGTCACATGTGGGGGAGCTCCAATGTTTAGGCACACAGGGGCTCTCCAAACGCGACATGGTGTCCGCTAAAGATTGGAGCTAATTTTCCATTCAAAAAGTGAAATGGCGCTCCTTCCCTTCCGAGCCTTGCCGTGCGCCCAAACAGTGGTTTACCCCCACATGCGAGGTATCGGTGTACTCAGGAGAAATTGCCCAACAAATTTTAGGATCCATTTTATCCTGATGCCCATGTAAAAATGAAAACAATTGAGGCTAAAATAAAATTTTTGTGAAAAAAAAGTACTTTTTCATTCTTATGGATCAATTTGTGAAGCACCTTGGGGTTCAAAGTGCTCAATATGCAGCTAGATAACGTCCTTGGGTGGTCTAGTTTCCAAAATGGGGTCACATGTGGGGGAGCTCCAATGTTTAGGCACACAGGGGCTCTCAAAACGCGACATGGTGTCCGCTAAAGATTGGAGCTGATTTTCCATTCAAAAAGTCAAATGGCGCTCCTTCCCTTCCGAGCCTTGCCGTGCGCCCAAACAGTGGTTTACCCCCACATGCGAGGTATCGGTGTACTCAGGAGAAATTGCCCAACAAATTTTAGCATCCATTTTATCCTGATGCCCATGTAAAAATGAAAAAAAATGAGGCTAAAATAAAATATTTGTGAAAAAAAGTACTTTTTCATTCTTATGGATCAATTTGTGAAGCACCTTGGGGTTCAAAGTGCTCAATATCCATCTAGATAACTTCCTTGGGTGGTCTAGTTTCCAAAATGGGGTCACTTGTGGGGGAGCTCCAATGTTTAGGCACACAGGGGCTCTCCAAACGCGACATGGTGTCCGCTAAAGATTGGAGCTAATTTTCCATTCAAAAAGTCAAATGGCGCTCCTTCCCTTCCGAGCCCTGCCGTGCCCCCAAACAGTGGTTCCCCCCCACATATGAGGATTCAGCGTACTCAGGACAAATTGGCCAACAACTTTTGGGTTCCAGTTTCTCCTTTTACCCTTGGGAAAATAAAAAAAATGTTGCTAAAAGATCATTTTTGTGACTAAAAAGTTAAATGTTCATTTTTTCCTTCCATGTTGCTTCTGTTGCTGTGAAACAACTGAAGGGTTAATAAACTACTTGAATGTGGTTTTGAGCACCTTGAGGGGTGCAGTTTTTAGAATGGTGTCACTTTTGGGTATTTTCAGCCATATAGAACCCTCAAAGTGACTTCAAATGTGAGGTGGTCCCTAAAAAAATGGTTTTGTAAATTTTGTTGTAAAAATGAGAAATCGTTGGTCAAATTTTAACCCTTATAACTTCCTAGCAAAAAAAAATTTTGTTTCCAAAATTGTGCTGATATAAAGTAGACATGTGGGAAATGTTATTTATTAACTATTTTGTGTCACATAACTCTCTGGTTTAACAGAATAAAAATTCAAAATGTGAAAATTGCGAAATTTTCAAAATTTTCGCCAAATTTGCATTTTTTTCACAAATAAACGCAAAAATTATCGACCTAAATTTACCACTAACATGAAGCCCAATATGTCACGAAAAAACAATCTCAGAATCGCTAGGATCCGTTGAAGCGTTCCTGAGTTATTACCTCATAAAGGGACACTGGTCAGAATTTCAAAAAACGGCAAGGTCATTAAGGCCAAAATAGGCTGGGTCATGAAGGGGTTAAAAGCAAAAATCCTGTTGATCCGTTCTGCAGTTATCTTGTTTATTTGTCCACACTTTTGTGTGCAGCAGTCCTTTTTGTTGCTGCCATACTTGTCCTGAGATCATTGTAGGGAGATTGAAATTGTACTACAGTCCTTGGATTTTTTCAGATATCTTCCAGCCACTTTCTGCCACTTACATTGTGTTGTGTTACACACTGGGCCTGAGTTGTGTTGCTGTCTCCCCCCCAAAAAAGGGAGATTCAAATTGTCACAAAGTGGATATACGTCAGTTCTGTTAGTTTGTCGTATATCAGCCAGCCACGTTCTGACACTTACATTGTGTTGTGTTATACACTGGGCCTGAGTTGTGGTGCAGTCTCCTCCCCAAAAAAGGGTGTTTCAAATTGTCACAAAGTGGATATACTTCTGTCCTGTTAGTTTGTCGTATGTCAGCCAGGCATGTTCTGCCACTTACATTGTGTTGTGTTATACACTGGACCTGAGTTGTGGTGCAGTCTCCCCCCAAAAAAGGGAGATTCAAATTGTCACAAAGTGGATATACATCAGTTCTGTTAGTTTGTCGTATATCAGCCTGCCACGTTCTGCCACTTACATTGTGTTGTGTTATACACTGGACCTGAGTTGTGGTGCAGTCTCCCCCCAAAAAAGGGAGATTCAAATTGTCACAAAGTGGATATACGTCAGTTCTGTTAGTTTGTCGTATATCAGCCAGCCACGTTCTGACGCTTACATTGTGTTGTGTTATACACTGGGCCTGAGTTGTGGTGCAGTCTCCCCCCAAAAAAGGTGTTTCAAATTGTCACAACGTGGATATACGTCAGTTCTGTTAGTTTGTCGTATATCAGCCAGCCACGTTCTGCCACTTACATTGTGTTGTGTTATACACTGGGCCTGAGTTTTCGTTTAATCTCGCCAAAATAAAAAGGGAGATTTAAATTCTCAACAAGTTTATATACACCTTCTACCTTGTTTTACAGTACCATATAACGGTTGTTATTTTGGAACATTTTCCCAAAAATGAGGAAGTCTGGTGGAAGAGGCCGTGGGCGGTCGTTGCCAGCTGGTACTGATGGTGGTGGTGGAGCATCTGCTGGTAATGGGAAAAGCAAAATAGCACCTAAGGCTGCAGGTGTTGAGCCAGCGTCATCGTCTGCCTGCACAAGGCCTCGAAGGCTCCCTTATCTTGGAGTAGGAAAACCGCTTTTAAAGCTGGAGCAGCAGGAAAAAGTTTTGGCTTTCCTTGCTGACTCAACCTCTAGCTCTTTCGCCTCCTCTTCAGAAAGTTCACAATATAAAAGCAGCGAGTCGTCAGTGGATGCTCCCGGTCAGGAACAAGATGTTTCCTTGTGTCCTTCACCCAAACCAAAAGTGAAGGATGCGTCAGGCGACAGCACAGATTACTCCATGGAGCTCTTTACACATACCGTGCCTGGGTTAGAAAGGGAAACTGCCCATTACAAGATGGATCGGACATGGAGTGTACTGATGCACAGCCACAGCTAGATTATTATGCTGTTCCAATGACTCAGATCACTTCATTGTCCTCGCAGTGTACTGAGCCAGAATCTGACCCTGATGAGACTATGGTGCCCCATCCTGAACGCTATAGCACCTTACACGGTGACACAGAGGAAGGTGCACATGACATTGAAGAGGAAGTGATAGATGACCCAGTTTTTGACCCAGATTGGCAGCCATTGGGGGAAGAGGGTGCCTCTGCCAGTAGCTCAGAAGCGGAGGAGGATGATCTGCAGCAGCCATCTACATCGCAACAGCTGTCATCTGGCAGGCCCGTATCAGGCCAAAAATGTTTGTCAAAAACAAAAACAGTTTTAGGACCGCGTGGCCATCCGGTGAAAGTAGCACAGCGTGCAATGCCTGAAAAGGTACTCGATAGTAGGAAGAGTGCAGTGTGGCAATTTTTTAACCAAGATCCGAATGATCAGTCAAAAGTTATCTGTAAGAAATGCGCAAAGACCTTTAGCAGAGGGAAGAATCTTCAAAATTTAAATACAACGTGCATGCGTAGACATTTAACCAGCATGCACTTGCAAGCCTGGACTAACTACCAAACGTCACGTACCGTTGGTGCACTTGCTCAGAATGAAGGTAGTCAGCAACGCTACATTGCTTCCCTCACTGTAAGCCCACCGGTTAGGACACCACCAGCAGCAAATGTGGAGGTATCGTCGCAAGGCCAAAGCAGTCAGGGAATCACAAGGTTATTGGTAGGAAACACTGTATGTAGGCCAACATCAAGAATACCATCACCAACCCTCTCTCAATCCGCCATGTCCACCACCACCACCACCGCTAGTTCCACCATATGCAGCTCTCCAGTCCAGCAAGAGACTCTCGTTAGGAAAAGAAAGTACTCATCCTCTCATCCGCGTACGCAGGGTTTGAACGCCCACATTGCTAGACTAATCTTGTTAGAGATGATGCCCTACCGGTTGGTTGAAAGCGAAGCTTTCAAAGCCCTGATGGCCTACGCAGTACCACGCTATGACCTACCCAGTCGACACTTCTTTGCGAGAAAAGCCATCCCAGCCCTCCACCAGCATGTCAAAGACCACATTGTCCATGCACTGAGGCAATCAGTCAGTGGAAAGGTGCACCTCACAACAGATGCATGGACCAGTAGGCATGGCCAGGGACGTTACATGTCCATCACAGCGCACGGGGTTAATGTGGATGCAGGGTCCACTGGGGACAGCCATAGTGGGACAGTTCTGCCTAGCCCACGGTCTAGGAAACAATTGGCTGTAGGCGTTCACCACCCCTCCTCCTCCTCCTCCTCCAGAAGCGAAAGCTCGTCCACAGAGTGCAGTCGCACGACCACTCCATCCGCAGCTGCCAGTATTGCACACGAGGTGTCCCATTATCGAACAGCTAGTGGTAAGCATCAGCAGGCTGCTACAAATGAAGTGTTTGGGCGACAACAGGCACACCGCAGAAGTACTGGCCGAGTACTTGCAACAAGAAACTCAGTCATGGCTGGGCAGTGTACATCTTGAGGCAGGCAAGGTAGTCAGTGATAACGGAAGGAATTTTATGGCTGCCATAGCCCTTTCAGAACTGAAACACATACCTTGCCTGGCTCACACCTTGAACCTGGTGGTGCAGTGCTTCCTGAAAAATTATCCGGGGTTACCAGCCCTGCTCCTGAAGGTGCAAAGACTTTGCTCGCACATCCGCCGGTCGCCCATACACTCCAGCTGTATGCTGAACCATCAGCGATCGCTGAATGTTCCCCAGCACTGCCTAATAATCGACGTTGCAACAAGGTGGAACTCCACACTGCACATGCTTCAGAGGCTGTGCGAACAGAGGTGTGCTGTAATTTATTTGTGGGAGGATACACATACACGAGCAGGCACTTGGATGGCAGACATGGAGTTGTCTGGTGTGCAGTGGTCGAAGCTACAAGACCTCTGTCAAGTCCTTCAGTGTTTTGAGGAATGCACACGGCTGGTAAGTGCAGACGACGCCATCATAAGCATGAGTATCCCACTAATGCGTCTGCTGATGCAAAGTTTGACGCACATTAAGGAGCAGGCATCTGCAGCCGAAGAGGAGGGAAGCCTTGATGACAGTCAGCAATTCTCAGCTCAGGGAACTATCCTGGACGAGGTGGCAGACGAAGAGGAGGAGGAGGATGATGGGATGAATATTTATGGGAGGAGGATGCTTCTCAGGGGGCAATAGAAACTGGTGGCGTTGCAAGGTCAGGTACAGGGTTTTTGCGGGACACAAGTGATGTTGATTTGCAAGAAAGTGCTCCTCAACCCAGCACAAGCAGTGAATTGACACCTGGAACATTGGCCCACATGGCTGAGTATGCCTTGCGTATCCTAAAAAGGGACCCCCACATTATCAAAATGATGACCGATGACGATTACTAGTTGGCCTGCCTCCTGGATCCACGATATAAAGGAAAATTACAAAATATCATGCCACATGAGAACCTTGAGCAAATATTGGCTACCAAACAAGCAACTCTTGTAGACCGTTTGGTTCAGGCATTCCCAGCACACAGCGGCGGTGATGGTTCTCACTCGAGCCGTAGGGGGCAACATGGCAGAGGTGTTAGAGGTGCACAAATCCAAAGTGGCATTGGACAGATGGGTTTTATGACCAGGTTGTGGAGTGATTTCGCAATGACCGCTGACACGACAGGTACTGCTGCATCGATTCAAAGTGACAGGAGACAGCATTTGTCCAGTATGGTTACGAACTACTTTTCCTCCCTTATCGATGTTCTCCCTCACAGGTCATTCCCCTTTGATTACTGGGCATCTAAAATAGACATCTGGCCTGAATTGGCAGAATATGCATTACAGGAGCTTGCTTGCCCTGCTGCTAGTGTGCTATCAGAAAGAGTCTTCAGTGCTGCTGGTTCAATACTGACCGAAAAAAGGACACGTCTGGCTACCCAAAATGTTGATGATCTAACCTTCATTAAAATTAACCAATCATGGATTTCAAATTATTTTGCCCCACCTTCCCCTGCTGACACGTAGCTTGCCTGAAAAATGTCTTGCTTTTGGCCTCCTCTTACTGACTTCTCCAATTCCTCCATTTGCAGCTGCTGAATGTCCACCATAGGCCATTTTTATACCTCCCTAAATAGGCTGACTCCCCCCACAGGGCCATGGTCACCACCTGGTACAAGCACCCGTGCGAGTGCCGTTTGCCTGGACAGGTGGGTGGGCCCACTCTTGGGCGACGGCACTGGCACAGGGTCCCTCATAGTACAATGAAGTGTCTCTGACGGTGGTGGTGCACAACCAACATCAGACACACCGTCGTAATATGAGGGGCCCTGTGCCAGTACCGCCGCCCACGAGAGAGTGTTCCCCCCAGCTTAAACAGTGCCCTACCACTTGCAATACTTACCTCTCCCTGCTCCACCACTGTGTAGTTTGTGCTGTTTAATCCTTCAATGGCACTGCCAATACAAATTTGTTGAAATGATGCATGATAGTTAAAATATACAGGGGCCCTGGCCTCCATTTAGACCAGTTAATACTTTGCGCCTACTACCACTGTCTGCTACTCTGTAGAGGAGCCCACCCCTGTTCCTAGCTATGCCACCTGTTTAGTTATGAACAATTTTTTGGCAGACAGTTAGCCCACTTTATTATTTGGGCCTACTAACTGTGTCTGCCACTCATTACAGTTTTCCTCCACTGAACAAAGCAATGCCGCCTGTTTAGTCATGTTACCACATTTGATCTGCATTTAGCCTACTTTATTATTTGGGCCTACTAACTGTGTCTGCCACTCATTACAGATTTCCTCCACTGAACAAAGCAATGCCACCTGTTTAGTCCTGTTACCACATTTGAACTGCATTTAGCCTACTTTATTTTTTGGGCCTACTAACTGTGTCTGCCACTCATTACAGTTTTCCTCCACTGAACAAAGCAATGCCGCCTGTTTAGTCCTGTTACCACATTTGAACTGCATTTAGCCTACTTTATTATTTGGGCCTACTAACTGTGTCTGCCACTCATTACTCATTACAGATTTCCTCCACTGAACAAAGCAATGCCGCCTGTTTAGTCCTGTTACCACATTTGAACTGCATTTAGCCTACTTTATTATTTGGGCCTACTAACTGTGTCTGCCACTCATTCCAGTTTTCCTCCACTGAACAAAGCAATGCCGCCTGTTTAGTCCTGTTACCAAATTTGAACTGCATTTAGCCTACTTTATTATTTGGGCCTACTAACTGTGTCTGCCACTCATTACAGTTGTCCTCCACTGAACAAAGCAATGCCGCCTGTTTAGTCCTGTTACCACATTTGAACTGCATTTAGCCTACTTTGTTTTTTGGGCCTACTAACTGTGTCTGCCACTCATTACAGATTTCCTCCACTGAACAAAGCAATGCCACCTGTTTAGTCCTGTTACCACATTTGAACTACATTTAGCCTACTTTATTTTTTGGGCCTACTAACTGTGTCTGCCACTCATTACAGTTTTCCTCCACTGAACAAAGAAATGTCGCCTGTTTAGTCCTGTTACCACATTTGAACTTCATTTAGCCTACTTTATTATTTGGGCCTACTAACTGTGTCTGCCACTCATTACTCATTACAGATTTCCTCCACTGAACAAAGCAATGCTGCCTGTTTAGTCCTGTTACCACTTTTGAACTGCATTTAGCCCACTTTATTATTTGGGCCTACTAACTGTGTCTGCCACTCATTACAGTTTTCCTCCACTGAACAAAGCAATGCCGCCTGTTTAGTCCTGTTACCAAATTTGAACTGCATTTAGCCTACTTTATTATTTGGGCCTACTAACTGTGTCTGCCACTCATTACAGTTGTCCTCCACTGAACAAAGCAATGCCGCCTGTTTAGTCCTGTTACCACATTTGAACTGCATTTAGCCTTCTTTGTTTTTTGGGCCTACTAACTGTGTCTGCCACTCATTACAGTTTTCCTCCACTGAACAAAGCAATGCCACCTGTTTAGTCCTGTTACCACATTTGAACTGCATTTAGCCCACTTTATTATTTGGGCCTACTAACTGTGTTTTCTCCTCATCCTGCCCATTGCCCAGCCACTGCTAGATGAGTCTGCTGGTACATTGAACCAGACCACTACATTCCCCTTGCACTCTACACAGTCAGAATCTGACCCTGCTGAAAGTCAGGTTCCCCTTCCCGCATACTATACCACCTTACACGGGGACAAAGAGGAAGGTGCAGATGAAAGTGCAGGTTCCTTCATCAGGTGGGGGGGCATACTCATTGGCGACATCACTGGCACAGGGCCCCTCATAGTACACAAAAGTGTCTCTGCCAGTGGGAGGCACCACCCACCGTCAAACACACCGCCATACTATGAGGGGCCCTGTGCCAGTGACGTCGCCAATGAGTATGCCCCCCCACATGATGAAGGAACCTGCACTTTCATCTGCACCTTCCTACGAATGAGTGGGCCCCCCCTGCTTGCTCAGGATCACAGCACTTGCAAAGTTTAAATACTTACCTCTCCCTGTTCCACCGCCGTGATGTATTCCGCGTTTCCTGGGCCCACGAAAATCTTGAGCCAGCCCTACCCCCCCCACAACTTTAGCCAAAAGACCCCCAGTTTTCAGTGCCTAACTATTATTATAAAGTAAATTAAGATTGACAAGCTTAAGTAATAAGAATTGATGTTTTTGGCATTAAAATGGGCACTGTAGGTGTTTTCCTGTCCTCCACTCACTGCCGACTTTGATTCCCCATTGACTTGCATTGGGTTTCGTGTTTCAGTCGGCCCCCGACTTTTCACAATAATCAGCCGATTTCACCCGACCCGACTTTTGACAAAGTCGGGTTTCGCGAAACCCGACTCGATCCGAAAAAAGTAAAAGTCGTTCAACTCTAGTCATGACCTTTTCAGTTCAAGCATCGGTGATAAGATGATTCAGCGATGACCGAATGAGTGGTGGTGAGGAACAGAAGGAAAGTAGAAATGAGCAGGAACGTAAGTATAAGGATTTTTTAATTTTTTTATATCTAACATTTGTTATGCTCTGGAGTCTGGAGAGACTCCAAAACATAATGAGGGACATTACATTTGCAGAGCATAATTTCTCTGCAAATCAAATTTCCTGGGAAAATCTGGGCAAAGAGATTAATTCAAAGTTTGCCTGATCTGCTCATCTCTTTATGGAAGGACACCTTCCCGTCTGAGTCTGCATATTATTCTCGCCTCTCCTCTCATAGTTTTTAGAAATACCCTTTCCTCTCACTTTTTTAGTGTTGTGCACGCAACTCTTAGGTTTTGGTATCATTCTGGCTGCAGTTTGTTAAAACTAGAGTTGAGCGAATATGTTCGGAAATGATTGCCAAATCCGAATTTTCCATATTCATGCCATATTGGTACCCTATTTGTGCCAAATTTATGTTTGATGATCGTTTCTGAACATATTTGCTAATTTCTATTCCTATTGACTCCAATGACGTTTGGCTACGTTCGGCAAATATTGCAAAAACAATATTCGCCGGCAATGTAATCTGTACCGAATATTGAAAAATTTGCTCAACTCTATTTAAAATATATGAAGCCATCCTGTATCCACCCTCTTTGGGTACAGTGTTGAGTCTCCATCACTGCTCCCAGTGTCTGACATTAGCTGGGTCACTACCATCACATCCATAAGGTGGTGGTAAATCAGTAAGCACACCAACTTTACCCATGTGGACACAAAATCCCCATCAGAGCTGCTGAATTCACTGATTGTCTGTGGATGTGACATCAGTGCCACAGCCAATGCCAGACACCAACGGTGGAATCAGGGATGGTGAGCACAGCATGGTTTGTTATGTTTTAACATAATACAACCGAATCCGAACATTACAACTGTAACAACCCATTTAAAGGATTTTTATTTATTTCAGTAGAGGAGGCAGTCAAAGCACGAGAGAAAATCATTTCACATAAAGTGAAGACCACACTAAGGTTTCCTGAAATTAATTTTTTATGTAATCGAGTTACTTTATGAATTTCTGAAATCTATTTTTTTAAAGTAATTTATGAAACTGATGGAAAAAAACCATATCTATTCTATTTTTCTCCTGCTCTCATTCAGGCACTTGTCTAAACAGTTGGTCAAGAAATCAAATCCCTGCTGGTAAAAAGACTCATCCTGCTTACGCACACATTTTCAGACTTGTTTTTTTCACTCTGTCATCAGATTAGAAGCATTAGCCTTTGGGATTTTTCTTTAGCTTTGGAACAAAATAAGAATCAACATAGCCAAATGCAACAGAATGGCCAAAAATGAATTTTTTCCTAATGATTCGTCCTAAAAATTAACTTCTTGGACTTTCCATTGGAGGAACGTATGAACAAAATCCCTCTGCAGTTATATTGGCATCTGTCTGACAATTTCTTGGCATCCCACTTGCTACGACACTAAATTATAACAATGTCTCATATAATACAATAGGAACGATTAAATCTCTGTTCCAGGTATTTTAAGAGACATAACAATCTGCCCACTTATTTCTTGAACACGATCATCTGTTTTAGATAAATGATTTCTTCATTTCACTTATCATGCCATCTATAGTAAATCTGTAAGGGGATTCATCCTCATATCCTCACTTTACTTTAATGGGTGTTTTCCCCTTGACATTGATATTGTCCCATTTATGGTGCCACCAATGTTTCTATTTCCCATTGTCCCATTGTTTGAACACCATATTTTGACTGCTTGTACTACTCGACCCCTTGCACCTCAACTTTATTCTTCTACATGACTTTTCTCATTACATATAATTTTGCGACTTTTTCATTTAAAGTAATTTGCTATGTTTGTCAAAAACAAATTTATGATTTTCTGAAACAGAGTGCAAGCTAAGTAACAGCTTGTAATGAATTGCATGCAGAGCACACCATGCAGCCCCTGATGCCCATACACCTTGCATCATACCCCATGCTACTCTAACATTCCTGTATCCTCAAATAAGCCCCAAAAGAAACCATACCAAGTTGTGATAAATAAATGACGATGTGAAAAAAAGATAGGAAGAGGAAATCACATGTTCAAAGCTATATCCAAACATAACTCTCATGAATACACCGGGAAGATGGACTGAGGAAGTGCTGGGCATGGGGTCTTGGTCATTTACCTTGTCAGATGGCAGAGCTTGCTACCTTTTGTTAGGTGCCGGGATTCTCCCACTGCGCTGGATAGATCCCAAGCATTGCCTGATGCTGTGGTCTCCCATTTAGGTCCGGCCGAGGCAGGTGCTGCTCAGCATAGATGTCGGTCCCAATGTCTTGCTCAGGCTCGTGATATTCACTTGGTTACTGCTAGCTCTCCAGCCAAGTCTATGGGAACCAGTGATATTCTGGTGCAGCCCTGCCCTCCGGAGTCTAAGTCCAGAGATCACCTTACTGAGCATGTCAGTGATGTGGCGTCATCTCATTGGTGGTCTAGCTAGCTGCTCTTGTGATGTGTCAGCCCTGGATTGGTCCACGGGTGACGTCTCGGCCGGCTGGGGTGGAGCCTAGAGTTTAAAAGGCTCTCAGCTGCGCACGCGGGCTCGCTAGCATTACTTATGTGTGGTGTTTGTGGACACTCTACAACTCTGTTTGCACATGACCCTCTATACACTGAGAGTTCTTTGGTTGGCAGGTAGGGTTAGGACTGGGTAGCTACCCCTTGGCTTAGCATCTATTTTCTTCATGTGTGCGGTTAGCACAGCTGAGTTACAGAGCAAGTTCAACCCTCAATCTACACCTTTCAGGGAAAGCATCAGGATTTTGCACCTAGCGTCACATTAGTTCTTCCTTTTGGCTCAGCATCTGCTTCATTCTTGTGTGTGATTGGCACAGGTTAGTTGCAGAGCGGGTGCAACCCACGTGCTATCATTCCTTTGACATTTAACAGGGTATAGTACTCAGCATATTGAGTGCAGTAACTCTAAGTGAAGTAACTGAGATGGCTACTTTTGTGATCTGTTCATACTGTGTGGAGTAAACGCAGTATGATTAATGTTAACGCTCACTGCTTCGTTTTGCCATTGTTCACACTAGCATCAGTTATACATCTCTGCACGGTGGACCACAGGTTGTGATTGCACTTTATTATTTATTTTTATTTAGTGCAATCCGCCAACCCTAACACCTATATTCTTACAGCCCTTCATTGCATGTCCTATTTTGTCACATCTCTTCCAGAGATGAGGCAAATCAGTATACTGGGTGGGTCCATATGAAGCCCAAAGTGAATGTCTGAGATAGCTACTAGAGACCATCTTCTGAGGTTTAATTCTTCTTGAGTCAGACAACAGCTTGCCATTTGTCAGTAAAGAATCCGTAACTGTTCAGTATGTGGGTTGTTTCTGTCCCCAATGTACATGAGCTCTTCAGGAATATGGAACTGTCTTTGCTTTGGTTATGAACGTTTTACATTGAGACCATCACTTGACTCTCCTCTCTTGGATTATGTAGCTGTACAAAAAGAGAAAAATATTTTCTATCTCACTTTTGCATCAATTAAACATCTGCAGAAGATTCTGGTCATGAATGCTTGTATACCTAGGATTGCAGATTTGGAGAAGGCTTGGTCGATCAATGTTTACTTGCAGAACCTGTTGTGAAAAGTATCCAGCACACTTCCATCCACTTCATTGAGCTTCAAGGCAATATGGTTCCATAGGAGGTGGCTGAAGACAGTTGAAGGGTTCTTGGATAAAGAAATGACTGATGTTTTTACCTACCTGCTAGCCCCTAGATCATTGTGTTGAAATTTCTTGGCAGGTTGGCTGGTCAGGGTAGCGGCTTCTTCCTGACTTCCTGGCAGATGTTTTTTTTGCCAGTAAAGCACTGATAAAAAAAAGAACCAGAAAGTTCCTGTTCACTGTGTGTGTAGCTGGAGAACATTCTTACTTTCACTTTGCAAGATGCTAAGATCCCAAGCTAAAAAAACTAGGGAGAACGTAACGCTAATAGGGTCTCATCTGACATGCAATTGGAGTTATTTATCACATTCTACTAGTCTGATTTATGACTTAAAAGGAATTTTTAAATCATTGTACAACTGCTGCAGATCCATGGGTGCAAAACCAACAAGCACGGAGATAGAAAAAATTTGTGTCTACCTCTAGCTCTGTTGTCTATGGAAGACGTCAATTCTCATGCATTGATTCAAACCTTTTCAAAGTGTCAAGCACTTCTTCAGGAAATACCACATAGTAAATAGTAAAGGTATGTGGTTATTTCCTGAAGAAGTGCTTGACACACGCTGAATAATAACCACATTTGAATAAATACCTGAGAATTGATGTCTTCCAAAGACAGCAGATGAGCAGCCCAGTTTATCTCTTTATAAATCAGAATCGACTTTATTCCACCATCACTAAGTTCATGTTATCATCATTGAATGTGTTTCATTATGCTGGACCATATTCTTAAAGAAAAAAATTAACTTTCCTCCTGCTATGATTCTGCTTGAATATTTCCCATGATACCATGGGCAGGGTCCAATTACTTTGCACTTCCTCATTTCTTAATCTTATCTCACTGTATCCTACAAAATTAAGCTTCAGCCTGTTTACTCTGCCTCCTGCTTGTGATAGGTCCCTCCTTATACTCAGGTGGCGCGTCATTATAGTATGAAACTAAATCTCATGGAAATACATTGATTCTGTACATAGCACTTATATAAACAGTAATTGTGAGCATGCATGGGAGATCATACCAAGGAAGAAGAAGGTATATCTGAGAGTTATAAGGAACATTTGACAGGTGATGCTCTCATCCTGTTTATAGGAAGTCAGAAACTGAAAAGAGTCAAAAGATTCCTATATTTAATCAAACAATATTTTGAATATTTTGATACAATCGATTTTTTTTATTCTGAATTTCAATTTTCAATGAGTCAGTGAAAATAGTAGTTACAGAGCAAATATTTCATTTTGACCTTTTATATACCATGCAATAATCAAATATGAAAAATGAATAATGCCCATTAAGTGCAGAAGTCTAAAACACTAAAACAATAAATATAGCTGTTACTTACACTCTCCTTGTCCAGTGCTACTCTCTGCAGCTACTCCGGTCTTTGTTGCTCCAGTCTTTGTTAGTGAGGTCTAAAACCATAAACTCAGTTGTTAGGGAGGTAAAAGGAGATGGACGTTTGTTTGACCATTCTACTGCTGGAGCAGCAGTTGTTCCACTCTGTGCTAGTATTCTTTGACTAAATTTCATGTTCATATCAAACTCTTTAAAAAAAAATTTGACTAAAAGCAGAGATCAATGCAACAAAGTGGGGTATAAATAGGTCTTCAAACTTCTATCAATTAATTAGTTTCTCATCTTTGCCAGGTACAGCACTGCTTCCTCCTGCTACTCCAGTCTTTGTTGATCTCCTGCTCCAGTGACATTACGCCTACAATGCTCTTAATAGCTACAGCCAATTCCTGGGCTCAGCTGCCAGGGAGATCTTTATTGCTGCAGCCAGTGATTGGTTGCAGCGATTAAAAGCAGTGCAGAAATGACACCAACGTTAAAGCTTATCAACAAAGACAAGAGCAGAAGTGTAGAGGCAGTGCTGGACCCGGTTAGAATGAGTAACTGTTGAGTTTATTATTTTAGACCTCAGCAACCTTTATGGCACAATAACATTTTTAAAGTGACAAATCTTTAGAGTTATGACTAATGGAATAGACATTTAAATTGCTTTACTGTAACATCCAGTGGTTGAGAAATTCTTTTGATCTTGACTAATTGCTTTCTGAACACACTAGACCACACCCACACCTCCAGCTTTTTCCACAAGAAACTCAGTTTTGAGCTATTCTCATTTAACCTTTTCCTGTCTGAGCCAATTTCCTTTGCTTTATTTTTGAATTGAGAAAATGGTTATGTGTTCTTTACCTTTTAATATTTTTAAAATATTTTTCAATTTATTTTCACTTGTTTAGTCATTCTCTCAAGGAGATATGCACTAGACTGATTTTGGTATTGCAACATTTGGGAAAAATAATGATCTCCTATGAAGCCTAGCTTTTGGCTTGGCTTCATTAGTAAACCAATATAGTTCAACAGGGGCTTTCAGTATGCCCCCAACTGACATGGCAACTTATCTACATCCTGCGATCTCTGTAACAGGCACCTCATTCAGATGAAGACTCTTAAATGCTACTGAAGATCAGCTGCTGTCAGTGGAATCTGGCAGTTGTCATCTCATAGAGAACACAGGCATGCTCAATTAAACCCAGTGTTCCTGTTCATGGGGGAGATTGAAGAGATATTAGAGGATGTAATATGCCTAATTTTTTTGTCATGCAAATCAAGTGTATAAATTCTTGATTGTTGAGGATACAACCACTGGGACCCCCACCGATCTTGAGAACCGAGAATCTGAAGAGCCCCGATTGAAATTGAGCAGTAGTCGATCAAACACAATGTTGATCCATTCATTCTTCTGGGAGTGCCAAAGACCAGCCAAATGCAGTGCTTGACTATCTCCAGCAGCCCCTGTAAGAAGCTGGCCACTTACTAAAGACTATTGGACAAATTAACGTAGAGTGCAGTCTATGGCTCTAAGAGTTGCAGACTTTTTCAAGCAAGGAGGTAAAGCAAATGTTTAAGGGGGAGGGCAGAAAAGAAGCCACATGTTTAGTCAGGGAGTTGGTAGAGTGACATCAGAGGGAGATGATCTAGGATAAGGTCCTGGAGCACATGGATGGATGGCCTATGGAGTTTGAAGATGGGATGCCAGCTGAGCTGGACACATTTACTGCTGTGGAGAGATCTGTTGTCTGGATTTCAGCAACTTTCTTAAGGATTGTTGCTGCTGGATACATGTGCTTTACTTGAGTTACCTGTCATCTGGAGGATCGTGGACTGTGACTACAGACTACACTGGCAGGAGATACTAAAACTGTGGGCCAACCAACCTGGGAGACAGTGAGGACATTTTAGTTTGGGCATCTACCAAACCATGGATGTAAGGAATAAAAAATAGTTGCATTGCTAACCTGCTTAGGTGATTATTACAACCCACAACTAGGGTTGAGCGAAACGGGTCGGCCATTTTCAGAAGTCGCCGACTTTTGGCAAAGTCGGGTTTCATGAAACCCGACCCGACCCCTGTGTGGGGTAGGCCATGAGGTCGGCGATCTTCTGAATCTGGTATCGGAATTCCGATACCGAGTTCCGATATGTTTGCGATATCGGGAATCGGTATCGGAATCCATATTTAAGTGGTAAATAAAGAATCAAAATAAAAAATATTGATATACTCACCCTCGGATGCGCCCTGGTACTAACCGGCAGCCTTCCTTTCTAAGAATGAGCGCGTGAATGACCTGTGGTGACGTCGCGGCTTGTGATTGGTCGCGAGCGGTCACATGGGCGGTCACGCGACCAGTCACAAGCCGCGACGTCATCTAAGGTCCTTCACGTGCTCATTCTTAGGAAGGAAGGCTGCCGGAAAGAAGCAGGGCGCGTCCGAGGGTGTGTATATACCTAATAGGAATATACTCACCCTCGGACGCGCCCTGCTTATTTCCGGCAGCCTTCCTTCCTAAGAATGAGCGCGTGAAGGACCTTAGATGATGTCGCGGCTTGTGATTGGTCGCGTGACCGCCCATGTGACCGCTCGTGACCAATCTCAAGCCGCAACGTCACCGCAGGTCATTCACGCGCTCATTCTTAGGAAGGAAGGCTGCCGGTTAGTACCACGGCGCGTCCGAGGGTGAGTATATCAATATTTTTTATTTTGATTCTTTATTTTACACATTAATATGGATCCCAGGGCCTGAAGGAGAGTTTCCTCTCCTTCAGACCCTGGGAACCATAGTATCCCATTGCACAGCATTGGGTTTCGTGTTTCGGCCGACCCCGACTTTTTTATAGGATCGGCCGATTTCACTCGACCCGACTTTTGAGAAAGTCGGGTTTCGTGAAACCCGACCCGATCCTATAAAAATAAAAGTCGCTCAACCCTACCCACAACCTCAGGTCATCACAGTCCTGTTATAAGTGAATGGAGAGAGGGTGCACATGATCGACCACCTCTCCATTCACAAGGGACTCTTCAGAGCTCCAATTCTCTGGATTGATGGGACTCCCAACAGTCGGGCCCCCAGCTATTAGGAAGTTATCCTCCATCCCATGGAAAGGGGATAACTTCCAAACTTGAAAATAACTCTTTAATTGCACAGGACCAACCAATGATTAATGTTGGATTTAATTAACCCCTTAAAGACCACCAATATGTCTTTTTAATGGCCTAAGATATAAGAGACTAGCATCCCCATACAGGTGACAATCCAGCAGCTGTCAACTGTACACTATAGCTGACAACTTGCTGCGTCATACACGATCAATGTTAGCACCGAACATGGCCATTTAACCCCTTAGATGCTGCTGTCAATAGTAACTACAGCACCTAAATGCTTGCCAGAGTGCAGGAGCTCCCTTTTTAACCCCATCGGTACCCTGAAATTATGATTTTGTGGTCCTGATGTTTTCCATGACAATTCATGGCCAAATGAAGACCTTGGAGTCTGCCAGATATAGTGACCTGTTCAGAAGTTAGCAACTTTTAGGTGATAAAAATATTTTTTTTCATTCTACCTTGCATTAATTCTTGAAAAGCACCTGAAGGGTTAATAAACAACTTGAAAGCAGTTTTGAATATGTTGAATGATGCTGTTTTTTAAATGGTATCACTTTTGGGCTTTTTCCAATATACACTGCTCAAAAAAATAAAGGGAACACTTAAACAACAGAATATAACTCCAAGTAAATCAAACTTCTGTGAAATCAAACTGTCCACTTAGTAAGCAACACTGATTAACAATCAATTTCACATGCTGTTGTGCAAATTTAATAGACAACAGATGGAAATTATCGGCAATTATCAAGACACCCTCAATAAAGAAGTGGTTCTGCAGGTGGGGACCACAGACCACATCTCAGTACCAATGCTTTCTGGCTGATGTTTTTGTCACTTTTGAATGTTGGTTGTGCTTTCACACTCATGGTAGCATGAGACGGACTCTACAACCCACACAAGTGGCTCAGGTAGTGCAGCTAATCCAGGATGGCACATCAATGCGAGTTGTGGCAAGAAGGTTTGCTGTGTCTGTCAGCGTAGTGTCCAGAGGCTGGAGTTGCTACCAGGAGACAGGCCAGTACACCAGGAGACATGGAGGGAGCCATAGGAGGGCAACAACCCAGCAGCAGAACTGCTACCTCAGCCTTTGTGCAAGGAGGAACAGGAGGAGAACTGCCAGAGCCCTCAAAACTGACCTCCATGTTGTGAATTTGGATTCTGGGCTCCCCCGGTGGCTACTGGTGGAATTGAACTTGTGACATCATCTTCCCTGTTCACCTGTTCTGATTAGATCTGGGTGTCGCTATATAACCTGGCTTCTCTGTTAGATGCTTGCCGGTCAACAATGTTATCAGAAGCCTCTCTGTGCTTGTTCCTGCTCCCAGACATCTACTAGATAAGTTGGACATTCGTCCATGTTTTGTTTTTGTATTTTGGTTCCAGTTCACAGCTGCAGTTTCGTTACTGTGTCTGGAAAGCTCTTGTTGATCAGGAATTGCCACTCTGGTATTATGAGTTAATGCCAGAGTCCTAAAGTAATTTCTGGATGTGTTTTGTTAGGGTTTTCTACTGACCATGAAAGTATGCTTTCTGTCTTCTGCTATCTAGAAAGCGGACCTCAAATTTGCTAAAACTATTTTCCTGCTGCGTTTGTTCTTTCATCTCATATCACCGCCAATATATGTGGGGGGCTCCTGTCTCCTTTTGGGCATTTCTCTAGAGGTGAGTCAGGTCTTATATTTCCCTCTGCTAGCATTATTTAGTTCTCCGGCCGGCGCTGGGCATATAGGGATAAAAAGTAGGACATGCTACCTGGCTACTTCTAGATGATGCGGTAGGTTTAGTTCATGGTCAGTACAGTTACATCTTCCAAGAGCTTGTTCCTATAGAGGCTTATGCTAGTTCTCTGGCCATGGAGATCATGACAGTTTGACCGGCCCACTAAAGGGTTAAAATCCTTGGCTGAGAAAGGAGAGAAATAAGAAGTCTGCTGAGAGTTTTTTTTTTTTTTTTTTTTTCCTCTGTGCTCTTAATTGGATCACTTGCCAGTCTGTCTATGCTGCAGTCTTTCTTTTTTTTCTCTCTCCTTATAATCTTTGAATGGCTTTGTGTTCACCTGTTAATAATGGATCTTCAGAGTGTAACTGCAGGTTTGAATAATCTCACCACGAAAGTACAAAATTTGCAAGATTTTATTATTCATGCTCCGGTATCTGAGCCGAGAATTCCTTTGCCGGAATTCTTCTCAGGGAATAGATCTAGCTTTCAGAATTTTAGAAATAATTGTAAGCTATTTTTGTCCCTGAAATCTCGTTCTGCTGGAGACTCTGCACAGCAGGTTGGGATTGTGATTTCCTTGCTCCGCGGCGACCCTCAAGACTGGGCTTTTGCATTGGCACCAGGGGATCCTGCGTTGCGCAATGTGGATGCGTTTTTTTTGGCCTTGGGCTTGCTGTATGAGGAACCTCATTTGGAACTTCAGGCAGAAAAAACTTTGATGTCCCTATCGCAGGGGCAAGATGAAGCTGAAATTTACTGCCAAAGATTCCGTAAATGGTCTGTGCTTACTCAGTGGAATGAGTGTGCCTTGGCGGCTACTTTCAGAGAGGGTCTCTCTGATGCCATTAAGGATGTTATGGTGGGGTTCCCTGTGCCTGCGGGTCTGAATGAGTCCATGACAATGGCCATTCAGATCGATAGGCGTCTGCGGGAGCGCAAACCTGTGCACCATCTGGCGGTGTCCACTGAGAAGACGCCAGAAAGCATGCAGTGTGATAGAATTCTGTCCAGAAGCGAGCGGCAGAATTTTAGATGGAAAAATGGGTTGTGTTTCTATTGTGGGGATTCTACTCATGTTATATCAGCGTGCTCTAAGCGTACTAAAAAGCTTGATAAATCCGTTTCCATTGGCACTTTACAGTCTAAATTTATTTTGTCTGTGACCCTGATTTGCTCTTTGTCATCTATTACTACTGACGCCTATATCGACTCTGGCGCCGCTTTGAGTCTTATGGATTGGTCCTTTGCCAATCGTTGTGGGTATGATTTAGAGCCTTTGGAAACTCTTATTCCTCTGAAGGGGATTGACTCCACCCCATTGGCTAATAATAAACCACAATACTGGACACAAGTGACTATGTGTATTAATCCGGATCACCAGGAGACTATTCGTTTTCTAGTGCTGTATAATCTACATGAGGATTTGGTGCTGGGATTGCCATGGCTGCAGTCTCACAACCCAGTCCTTGACTGGAGAGCTATGTCTGTGTTGAGCTGGGGATGTAAGGGGACTCATGGGGACGTACCTTTGGTGTCCATTTCATCATCTATTCCCTCTGAAATCCCTGAGTTCCTGTCTGATTATCGTGACGTCTTTGAAGAACCCAAGCTGGGTTCACTACCTCCGCACCGTGAGTGCGATTGTGCTATAGATTTAATTCCGGGTAGTAAATACCCAAAGGGTCGTTTATTTAATCTGTCTGTGCCTGAACATACTGCTATGCGAGAATATATAAAGGAGTCCTTGGAAAAGGGACATATTCGTCCATCGTCATCTCCCTTAGGAGCCGGTTTTTTCTTTGTGTCAAAAAAAGACGGCTCTTTGAGACCATGTATTGATTATCGGCTTTTGAATAAAATCACGGTTAAATATCAATACCCATTGCCGTTGCTGACTGATTTGTTTGCTCGCATAAAGGGGGCCAAGTGGTTCTCTAAGATTGATCTCCGTGGGGCGTATAATTTGGTGCGGATCAGGCAGGGGGATGAGTGGAAAACCGCATTTAATACGCCCGAGGGCCACTTTGAGTATTTGGTGATGCCTTTTGGTCTTTCTAATGCCCCTTCAGTCTTCCAGTCCTTTATGCATGATATTTTCCGCGATTTTTTGGATAAATTTATGATAGTGTATCTGGATGATATTCTGATTTTTTCGGATGACTGGGACTCTCATGTCCGGCAAGTTAAGAGGGTTTTTCAGGTTTTGCGGTCTAATTCTCTGTGTGTCAAGGGTTCTAAGTGCGTTTTTGGGGTTCAGAGAATTTCCTTTTTGGGATATATTTTTTCTCCCTCTTCCATTGAGATGGATCCTGTCAAGGTTCAAGCTATTTGTGATTGGACGCAGCCCTCTTCTCTTAAAAGTCTTCAGAAATTTTTGGGCTTTGCCAACTTTTATCGTCGATTTATTTCTGGTTTTTCGGATGTCGTTAAGCCATTGACCGATTTGACTAGACAGGGTGCTGATGTTGCTAATTGGTCCCCTGATGCTGTGGAGGCTTTTCAGGAGCTTAAGCGCCGTTTTTCTTCTGCCCCTGTGTTGCGTCAGCCTGATGTGACTCTTCCTTTTCAGGTTGAGGTCGACGCTTCTGAGATCGGAGCTGGGGCAGTGTTGTCGCAGAAAAGTTCTGACTGCGCCGTGATGAGGCCTTGTGCCTTCTTTTCCCGTAAATTTTCGCCCGCTGAGCGGAATTATGATGTTGGGAATCGGGAGCTTTTGGCCATGAAGTGGGCGTTTGAGGAGTGGCGCCATTGGCTCGAGGGGGCCAGACATCAGGTGGTGGTATTGACTGACCACAAAAATTTGATTTATCTTGAGACCGCCAGGCGCCTGAATCCTAGACAGGCGCGCTGGTCATTATTTTTCTCTCGGTTTAATTTTGTGGTGTCATACCTACCGGGTTCTAAGAATGTTAAGGCGGATGCCCTTTCTAGGAGTTTTGAGCCTGACTCACCTGGTAACTCTGAGCCCACAGGTATCCTTAAGGATGGAGTGGTATTGTCAGCTGTTTCTCCAGACCTGCGGCGGGCCTTGCAGGAGTTTCAGGCGGATAGACCGGATCGTTGTCCGCCTGATAGGCTGTTTGTTCCTGATGATTGGACCAGTAAAGTCATCTCTGAGGTGCATTCTTCTGCGTTGGCAGGTCATCCTGGAATTTTTGGTACCAGGGATTTGGTGGCAAGATCCTTCTGGTGGCCTTCCCTGTCACGAGATGTGCGAGGCTTTGTGCAGTCTTGTGACGTTTGTGCTCGGGCCAAGCCTTGTTGTTCTCGGGCTAGTGGATTATTGTTGCCCTTGCCTATTCCTAAGAGGCCTTGGACACACATCTCGATGGATTTTATTTCAGATCTGCCTGTTTCTCAGAAGATGTCTGTCATCTGGGTGGTGTGTGACCGTTTTTCTAAGATGGTTCATTTGGTTCCCCTGCCCAAATTGCCTTCTTCTTCCGAGTTGGTGCCCCTGTTTTTTCAAAATGTTGTTCGTTTGCATGGTATTCCTGAGAATATCGTTTCTGACAGAGGAACCCAATTTGTGTCTAGATTTTGGCGGGCATTTTGTGCTAGGATGGGCATAGATTTGTCTTTTTCGTCTGCTTTTCACCCTCAGACTAATGGCCAGACCGAGCGGACTAATCAGACCCTGGAGACATATCTGAGGTGTTTTGTGTCTGCTGACCAGGATGATTGGGTTGCTTTTTTGCCATTGGCGGAGTTCGCCCTCAATAATCGGGCCAGCTCTGCCACCTTGGTTTCCCCGTTTTTCTGTAATTCGGGGTTCCATCCTCGATTTTCCTCCGGTCAGATGGAATCCTCGGATTGTCCTGGAGTGGATGCGGTGGTGGAGAGATTGCATCATATCTGGGGGCAGGTGATGGACAATTTAAAGTTGTCCCAGGAGAAGACTCAGCTTTTTGCCAACCGTCACCGTCGTGTTGGTCCTCGGCTTTGTGTTGGAGATTTGGTGTGGTTGTCTTCTCGTTTTGTCCCTATGAGGGTCTCATCTCCTAAGTTTAAGCCTCGGTTCATCGGTCCGTATAAAATATTGGAGATTCTTAACCCTGTTTCCTTCCGTTTGGACCTCCCTGCATCCTTTTCTATTCATAACGTTTTTCATCGGTCGTTATTGCGCAGGTATGAGGCACCGGTTGTGCCTTCCGTTGAGCCTCCTGCTCCGGTGTTGGTTGAGGGTGAGTTGGAGTACGTTGTGGAAAAAATCCTAGACTCCCGTGTTTCCAGACGGAGACTCCAGTATCTGGTCAAGTGGAAGGGATACGGCCAGGAGGATAATTCTTGGGTCACTGCATCTGATGTTCATGCCTCTGATCTGGTTCGTGCCTTTCATAGGGCCCATCCTGATCGCCCTGGTGGTTCTGGTGAGGGTTCGGTGCCCCCTCCTTGAGGGGGGGGTACTGTTGTGAATTTGGATTCTGGGCTCCCCCGGTGGCTACTGGTGGAATTGAACTTGTGACATCATCTTCCCTGTTCACCTGTTCTGATTAGATCTGGGTGTCGCTATATAACCTGGCTTCTCTGTTAGATGCTTGCCGGTCAACAATGTTATCAGAAGCCTCTCTGTGCTTGTTCCTGCTCCCAGACATCTACTAGATAAGTTGGACATTCGTCCATGTTTTGTTTTTGTATTTTGGTTCCAGTTCACAGCTGCAGTTTCGTTACTGTGTCTGGAAAGCTCTTGTTGATCAGGAATTGCCACTCTGGTATTATGAGTTAATGCCAGAGTCCTAAAGTAATTTCTGGATGTGTTTTGTTAGGGTTTTCTACTGACCATGAAAGTATGCTTTCTGTCTTCTGCTATCTAGAAAGCGGACCTCAAATTTGCTAAAACTATTTTCCTGCTGCGTTTGTTCTTTCATCTCATATCACCGCCAATATATGTGGGGGGCTCCTGTCTCCTTTTGGGCATTTCTCTAGAGGTGAGTCAGGTCTTATATTTCCCTCTGCTAGCATTATTTAGTTCTCCGGCCGGCGCTGGGCATATAGGGATAAAAAGTAGGACATGCTACCTGGCTACTTCTAGATGATGCGGTAGGTTTAGTTCATGGTCAGTACAGTTACATCTTCCAAGAGCTTGTTCCTATAGAGGCTTATGCTAGTTCTCTGGCCATGGAGATCATGACACCTCCAGCAGGCCATAAATGTGAATGTGTCTGCACAAACGGTTAAAAACTGACTCCATGAGGATGGTCTGAGTGCCCAATGTCCACAGATGGGGGTTGTGCTTACAGCCCAACACCGTGCAGGACGCTTGGCATTTGCCACAGAACACCAGGATTGGCAAATTCACCACTGGCACCCTGTGCCCTTCACAGATGAAAGCAGGTTTACACTGAGCACATGTGAGAGAGTCTGGAGATGCCGTGGAGAGTGATCTGCTGCCTGCAACACCCTTCAACATGACCGGTTTGGCAGTGGGTCAGTGGGCATTTCTTTGGAGGGCCGCACAGTCCTCCATGTGCTCGCCAGAGGTAGCCTGACTGCTATTAGGTACCGAGATGAGATCCTCAGACCTCTTATGAGACCATATGCTGGTGTGGTTGGCCCTGGGTTCCTCCTAATGCAGGACAATGCCAGACCTCATGTGTGTCAGCAGTTCCTGCAAGATGAAGGCATTGAAGCTATGGACTGGCCTGCCCGTTCCCCAGACCTGAATCCGATTGAACACATCTGGGACATCATGTCTTTCACCATCCTCCAATGTCACGTTGCACCACAGACTGTCTAGGAGGCGATCCCTCTGGAGACCATCTGCCGCCTCATCAGGAGCATGCCTAGGCATTGTAGGGAGATCATACAGGCACATGGAGGCCACACACACTACTGAGCATCATTCCTTGTCTTGAGGCATTTCCACTGAAGTTGGATCAGCCTGTAACTTAATTTTCCACTTTGATTTTGAGCATCATTCCAACTCCAGACCTCTGTGGGATATTAGTTGTAATTCACATTGATCATTTTTAGGTTTTATTGTTCTCAACACAAGATTTACAACTGGAATATTTCATTCAGTGATATCTAGGATGTGGGATTTTAGTGTTCCCTTTATTTTTTTGAGCAGTGTATATAGGACCCCTAAAGTCACTTCAAAACTAAGTAGGTCCCTAAAAAATACATTTCCTTGGAGAAACAAAAAATGACTGCAACATTTTTAAACCTTCTAAAATGCAAAACAAAACAAAATAAAATTTTACTAATGGTGCTGATGTAAAGCAAACATGAGGGAAATGTTATTTATTAATGTTTTGTGTGGTATGACTATCTGGTTTAAAGGGATAATTATTCAAAGTTGCAAATATTTGGAAATTTCTGTCAATTTTCTGATATTTTTTATAAACACAAAACATTTCGACTTAAATTTACCATTATCATACAATATAATGTGTCATGAAAGAATCTGAAAATCACTGGAATATGTTGAAATATTCCACAGTTATTACCACATATTGTAAAGTGACACTCGTCAGATTTAAAAAATTTGGTCTCATCACTAAGGGCTTAAATTACTTTTCAATGGCCAATTAATAAGATAAATTATTAAAAGGAATCTGTCTGTAGGATCAACTTTCCTAATCAGTCTATATGAGCAGGCAGGTCATAGAAAGTTGAATGAAATGATACCTTGATATCTGTAATCTAATGACTTATTTCAGAGAAATGTATTATTTTTATTAAGATGTAAAAGAGCTGTTAAGAACTATGGGTCGGACATAGATCTTGCTGAAAATCTGCCTCCAGAGCTTATTTTATCTGAAAGGAGGTGTTACCAGTGTGAGGCATGTAATCACTGACAGTCTGCTCTCCTCATCTACATGTCTCACACTGTTAACTCCTCCTTTCATTTAAAATGAGCTCTACATCTTGGAGAGATCTATGTCCAGGCAAAAGATCTTAACTTCTCATTTACATCTTAAGAAAAACATGGCTTTCTCTAGAATAAGACATCAGATTGCAGAGATCAAGGAATCATTTTTTTCAGATTCCTTTGACCTACATGTTTATACTGATGACTTAGGAGGGTTGATCCTACCACAAATTCCCTCTTTAAGGCCTCATTCATACATCTCTGATTGTCTCACACGCAAAGTGAGGACCATTTTTCATTAATTTGATCAATTTTCAGTTTTTACCATCAGTTTTTCCTCTGTATTTTTTCTCATATGCCAAAAAGAAATATAAAGCTTGAAACCACTTCTTCACCCATTACAATGACAAAAAATGGACAACACAAGGATGGCAATCTATGCTGTCATTGATTTTTCACAGTCTCATGGACTTCTATGAGTAATTTTGATCTTAGTATTGGATAAAAAATGGACTGATCTCTCTGATTTTTTTTTTACATCACTCAGTCTGCAAAAAAGCATGGACATGTGAACAGCTCCAGAGATTTCAATAGGAATGTGGTCTATCCTTGATAAACAGTGATAGAACATGTACGTGAAAAATGGACGTTTGAATGACCCTTAGCTGGAATAACATCACGACCTTTTCTTGCTAATTACAATACCTTATATATTTGAGAATGAAAGGAAATCAATGAAAATGAACTGGCCGTTGACTTTTCCGTCTGTTTGGCATATTCTGTATAATGCAACATAATCTAACAATATTTAATAATACATTAGATATGTCCAAGACTTGACTAAATTTTCAAAAATGGCTAAAAAATAATAAATGGAGACACACTCACCATTCAGCACCTCTGTGGATCCGATGCAGTTGGCTGTGGAGGTCTGTGATGGTCCCGAAAGTGGTGTCTACTCCATTCGGAAGTTATCAGGGCAGCCTGTGATTGGCTTCAGCAATCAGATGACTAGAAGAACACATCATCTGCTCCTCTAGTCATCTGACTGCTGCAGCCAACCACAGACTGCAGCAGTCCAGGTAACTTTGAAATTGAGTAGACATTGCTTTCGGAGCTGGCATAGACATCTGGATCCACAGGGGACTAAAGGGAGAGTATGGGAGACTATCCCTCCATTTATTATTTTAAAACAATTGATGTCCTGAATTCAAGTGTCGGACAACCTCTTCAAATCGAAAATACATTTTCAAAACATGAACTTTTCCGATAAACCCATGCTAAGAGCCTTAGTCTTAGAGTATTTGTCTGACTATAAGTATATAAACTAAAAAAAAAATGAAGAACATGTGAGAATGGTAAAAATATCAGAAAAACAGTATAGGTGAATTTGCATAAGGAGAAAAAAAAAGGATTAACTTGTCACAAGTCCACAGGAAGATTACCGCAGCCTCCACAGATAGCATGCTGCTTTTGTTCTTCAATGGTAATAAGAAAGGTTACCATGGAAACATGTAATCACACCAAACAAAACATGACAAAAGTAGCAAGAAGTGCAACAGTCAAATGACAATGCAGATAAAAGGCAAGATCGAGCCATTTACTTGTCTCTGCGTAGTGACATGAACGACCAATCAATATCTAGGGGGTTAATTTGGGATTGATTGATGGCATAATAAACATATGAACCTTAATTAATGCTAAATGTTCCTTTCTTTGCTTTCTGTAATAAAATACTTCATCTTTGATAAGACAGCACTGTCATGATCTCTGCAGGCAGAGATCATAGCAAGCCTATAGAGGGACAAGCTCTCGGAAGATGGAACTATACTGACCATGAACTAAGCCTGCCGCGCAACTAGAAATAGCCAGGTAGCATTTCCTATTTATCGCTAGATGCCCAGCTCTGGCCTAAGACCTAAATAGCTAGCAGAGGGAAATATAAGACCTGGCTCACCTCTAGAGAAATATTCCAAAGAAGACAGTAGCCCCCCACATATAATGACGGTGAGTTCAGATGAAACAACAAACGCAGCAGGAAAATAGTCTTAGCAAATTTGAGGTCCGCTTACTAGATAGCAGAAGACAGATAGTATACTTTCATGGTCAGCAGAAAAATACTAACAAAACACCATCCAGAGATTACCTTAAACTCTGGCATTAACTCATAACGCCAGAGTAGCAATCCCTGATCGACGAGAGCTTTCCAGACACAGTAACAAAACTTCAGCTGCGAACTGGAACAAATAGGCAAACAAAACATGGACAAAAGTCCAACTTATCAGTAGTTGTCTAGAAGCAGGAACAAGCACTGAGAGGCATCAGATAACATTGTTGACCGGCAAGAAACCACCAGAGAAATGAGCTTAAATAGCGACACCCACTACTGATGGAATCAGGTGAAACAGGAAAGAGGATGACAAGTCCAATTCCACAAGCGGCCACCGGGGGAGCCCAGAATCCAAATTCACAACAGTACCCCCCCCTCAAGGAGGGGGCACCGAACCCTCACCAGATCCACCAGGGCGACCAGGATGAGCCCTATGGAAGGCACGAACAAGATCAGAAGCATGAACATCAGATGCATTGACCCAAGAATTATCCTCCTGGCCGTAACCCTTCCAGTTGACCAGATACTGGAGTTTCCGTCTGGAAACACGAGAGTCCAAAATTTTCTCCACAACGTACTCCAACTCACCCTCAACCAACACCGGAGCAGGAGGCTCAACAGAAGGTACAACAGGTACCTCATACCTGCGCAATAACGACCGATGAAAAACGTTATGAATGGAAAAGGACGCAGGGAGGTCCAAACGGAAAGAAACAGGATTAAGAATCTCCAATATTCTATAAGGGCCGATGAACCGAGGTTTAAACTTAGGAGAAGAGACCCTCATAGGGACAAAACGAGAAGACAACCACACCAAATCTCCAACACAAAGCCGAGAACCAACACGACGATGACGGTTGGCAAAACGCTGAGTCTTCTCCTGGGACAACTTCAAATTGTCCATAACCTGCCCCCAGATGTGATGCAATCTCTCCACCACCGCATCCACTCCAGGACAATCCGAGGATTCCACCTGACCGGAGGAAAATCGAGGGTGAAACCCCGAATTACAGAAAAACGGGGACACCAAGGTGGAAGAACTGGCCCGATTATTGAGGGCGAACTCTGCCAATGGCAAAAAAGCAACCCAATCATCCTGGTCAGCAGAGACAAAACACCTCAGATATGTCTCAAGGGTCTGATTAGTCCGCTCGGTCTGGCCATTAGTCTGAGGGTGAAAAGCAGATGAAAAAGACAAATCTATGCCCATCCTAGCACAGAATGCCCGCCAAAATCTAGACACAAATTGGGTACCTCTGTCAGAAACAATATTCTCAGGAATACCGTGCAATCGGACAACATTCTGAAAAAACAGAGGAACCAACTCAGAAGAAGAAGGCAACTTGGGCAGAGGAACCAAATGGACCATTTTAGAGAAACGGTCACAGACCACCCAGATGACAGACATCTTCTGGGAAACAGGCAGATCTGAAATAAAATCCATCGAGATGTGTGTCCAAGGCCTCTTAGGAATAGGCAAGGGCAACAGCAGTCCGCTAGCCCGAGAACTACAAGACTTGGCCCGAGCACAAACGTCACATGACTGCACAAAGACTCGCACATCTCGTGACAGAGAAGGCCACCAGAAGGATCTTGCCACCAAATCCCTGGTACCAAAAATTCCGGGATGACCTGCCAATGCAGAAGAATGTACCTCAGAGATGACTCTGCTGGTCCAATCATCCGGAACAAACAGTCTATCAGGCGGACAACGATCCGGTCTATCCGCCTGAAACTCTTGCAAGGACCGCCGCAGATCAGGAGAAACGGCCGACAAAATTACTCCCTCCCTAAGGATACCTGTGGGTTCAGAATTACCAGGAGAGTCCGGGTCAAAACTCCTAGAAAGGGCATCTGCCTTAACATTCTTAGAACCCGGTAGGTATGACACCACAAAATTAAAGCGAGAAAAAAATAAAGACCAGCGCGCCTGTCTAGGATTCAGGCGTCTGGCAGTCTCAAGATAAATCAAATTTTTGTGGTCAGTCAATACCACCACCTGATGCCTAGCCCCCTCGAGCCAATGGCGCCACTCCTCAAACGCCCACTTCATGGCCAAAAGCTCCCGATTCCCAACATCATAATTCCGCTCTGCGGGCGAAAATTTGCGAGAAAAGAAGGCACAAGGCCTAATGACGGAGCAGTCGGAACCTTTCTGCGACAACACTGCCCCAGCTCCGATCTCCGAAGCGTCAACCTCAACCTGAAAAGGCAGATTCACATCAGGCTGACGCAACACAGGGGCAGAGGCAAAACGGCGCTTAAGCTCCTGAAAGGCCTCTACAGCATGAGGGGACCAATTAGCAACATCAGCGCCTTGTCTGGTCAAATCAGTCAGTGGTTTAACGACATCCGAAAAACCAGCAATAAATCGGCGGTAAAAGTTGGCAAAGCCCAAAAATCTCTGAAGACCCTTAAGAGAGGAGGGCTGAGTCCAGTCACAAATAGCTTGCACCTTGACGGGATCCATCTCAATGGAAGAGGGAGAAAAAATATACCCCAAAAAGGAAATTTTCTGGACCCCAAAAACGCACTTAGACCCCTTCACACATAAAGAATTAG
Organism: Ranitomeya variabilis; assembly: GCF_051348905.1. Taxonomy (NCBI): domain Eukaryota; kingdom Metazoa; phylum Chordata; class Amphibia; order Anura; family Dendrobatidae; genus Ranitomeya; species Ranitomeya variabilis. Next base: position 199,150,421 of record NC_135233.1, read on the forward strand.
ACCGCAGAACCTGAAAAACTCTCCTGACCTGCTGGACATGAGAGTCCCAGTCATCAGAAAAAATCAGAATATCATCCAGATATATTATCATAAATCTATCCAGAAAATCGCGGAAAATATCATGCATAAAAGACTGGAAAACTGAAGGGGCATTAGAAAGACCAAAAGGCATGACCAAATACTCAAAGTGGCCCTCGGGCGTATTAAATGCGGTCTTCCACTCATCCCCCTGCCTGATCCGCACCAAATTATACGCCCCACGAAGATCAATTTTAGAGAACCACTTAGCACCCTCTATACGAGCAAACAAATCAGTAAGCAATGGCAATGGGTATTGATACTTAACAGTGATCTTATTCAGAAGCCGATAATCAATACATGGTCTCAAAGAGCCGTCTTTTTTTGAGACAAAGAAAAACCCAGCTCCCAAGGGAGAAGAAGATGGACGAATAAGTCCCTTTTCCAAAGACTCCTTTATATATTCCCGCATAGCAGCATGTTCCGGCACAGACAAATTAAACAAACGACCCTTTGGATATTTACAACCCGGTATCAAATCTATGGCACAATCGCACTCACGGTGCGGAGGTAACGACCCAAGCTTGGGTTCGTCAAAGACGTCTTGATAATCAGAGAGGAACTCAGGGACTTCAGAGGGAATGGACGACGAAATAGAAACCAAAGGTACGTCCCCATGAATACCCTTACATCCCCAGCTCAACACAGACATAGCTCTCCAGTCCAAGACTGGGTTGTGAGACTGCAACCATGGCAATCCCAGTACCAAATCGTCATGTAAATTATACAGCACCAGGAAACGAATAATCTCCTGGTGATCCGGATTGATACGCATGGTTACTTGTGTCCAGTATTGTGGTTTATTATTAGCCAATGGGGTGGAGTCAATCCCCTTCAGAGGAATAAGAGTCTCCAAAGGCTCTAAATCAAAACCACAACGATTGGCAAAGGACCAATCCATAAGACTCAGAGCGGCGCCAGAGTCAACATAGGCGTCCGTGGCAATGGATGACAAAGAGCAAATCAGGGTTACAGACAAAATAAACTTAGACTGAATAGTGCCAATGGAAACAGACTTATCAAGCTTCTTTGTACGCCTAGAGCATGCCGATATAACATGAGTAGAATCCCCACAATAGAAACACAATCCATTCTTCCGTCTAAAATTCTGTCGCTCGCTCCTGGACAGAATTCTATCACACTGCATACTTTCTGGCGTCTTTTCCATAGACACCGCCAGATGGTGCATCGGTTTGCGCTCCCGCAGACGCCTATCAATCTGAATAGCCATTGTCATGGACTCATTCAGACCTGCAGGCAAAGGGAACCCCACCATAACATCCTTAACGGCATCAGAGAGACCTTCTCTGAAAGTTGCCGCCAAGGCGCACTCATTCCACTGAGTAAGCACAGACCATTTACGGAATTTTTGGCAGAAAACTTCAGCTTCGTCTTGCCCCTGAGATAGTGCCATCAAAGTTTTTTCTGCCTGAAGTTCCAAATGAGGTTCCTCATAAAGCAAGCCCAAGGCCAGAAAAAACGCATCCACATCGCGTAACGCAGGATCCCCTGCTGGCAATGAGAAGGCCCAATCTTGAGGGTCACCCCTGAGCAAGGAAATCACAATCCTAACCTGCTGAGCAGGGTCTCCAGCTGAACGAGACTTCAGGGACAAATAAAGCTTACAATTATTTCGGAAATTCTGGAAGCTATCTCTATTCCCTGTGAAGAACTCCGGCAAAGGAATTCTCGGCTCAGATACCGGAGCATGTACCACAAAATCTTGTAAATTTTGTACTTTCGTGATGAGATTATTCAAACCCGCAGTTACACTCTGGAGATCCATTATTGTCAGGTGCACACAGAGCATACAGAGATTAGGAGGAGAGAGAGAAAAAAGACTGCAGCAAGGCAGACTGGAGGAAAAAAAAAAAAAAAAAAATTTCCAGCAGACTTCTTAAAACTCTCCTTTCTCAACCTGGGTCTTTAACACTTTTTTGGCCGGTCAAACTGTCATGATCTCTGCAGGCAGAGATCATAGCAAGCCTATAGAGGGACAAGCTCTCGGAAGATGGAACTATACTGACCATGAACTAAGCCTGCCGCGCAACTAGAAATAGCCAGGTAGCATTTCCTATTTATCGCTAGATGCCCAGCTCTGGCCTAAGACCTAAATAGCTAGCAGAGGGAAATATAAGACCTGGCTCACCTCTAGAGAAATATTCCAAAGAAGACAGTAGCCCCCCACATATAATGACGGTGAGTTCAGATGAAACAACAAACGCAGCAGGAAAATAGTCTTAGCAAATTTGAGGTCCGCTTACTAGATAGCAGAAGACAGATAGTATACTTTCATGGTCAGCAGAAAAATACTAACAAAACACCATCCAGAGATTACCTTAAACTCTGGCATTAACTCATAACGCCAGAGTAGCAATCCCTGATCGACGAGAGCTTTCCAGACACAGTAACAAAACTTCAGCTGCGAACTGGAACAAATAGGCAAACAAAACATGGACAAAAGTCCAACTTATCAGTAGTTGTCTAGAAGCAGGAACAAGCACTGAGAGGCATCAGATAACATTGTTGACCGGCAAGAAACCACCAGAGAAATGAGCTTAAATAGCGACACCCACTACTGATGGAATCAGGTGAAACAGGAAAGAGGATGACAAGTCCAATTCCACAAGCGGCCACCGGGGGAGCCCAGAATCCAAATTCACAACACAGCACATAGTGAGTCACAGCCTGCAGACACCTTCTTTAGCGTTATGTCACTATGCCATACATCATTGTTCATAGATAAGAACACCAACGTGTTTCTGGTGCACCCAGCACCCTTACCCCTGAACATTGTGAGTGTGAAACATGGCGAAGGGCGGTAGTGATGGGCGAGGTACTCATCTGTTTCACCCCGGAACGTTGCATGAAGGTGGGAGTCCTGGCCTGGTGTGTGGATGTGGGCTGTGAGGACGCTATGCTCGTGCAGCCGGATGTAACCAATGATTCTGGTTTGCCAGGACCAGATGTTAACCAGCTAATGAAAGGAGACCACCAGTTCTTAACAAAGTTCTACTAAACAGCCACTGCGTGACAACTATATACACGGGATAGCGGCTACACAACTTCTCTTACGTTTCTTCATTAATACAGAGCATCTCAATACACCTTTCTCATTATTTCCACTGCCTCACACATTCCTGCCTCCACTTGCCTGTTTTCCTTCACCACCAGCCAGCTTAGCAACACAGTACTTTCCGTGAAACTCATTTCCTCTTCCTGCGGTTCCATGTCTGAATCTCCTCATATAGGGAAGGGTTTGCCAATATGGCCGGACTCAGGTTCAAGCCTTCTGATGCATAGAGAACTCCCGCCTGGGACACTCACTTTCTAATCCATCATGGCCCATTATGTAGCGCCTGCATCTCTACCTGCAGTCCCTCTCTACCTGCAGAGCCATCAGCATACTCACCGCCGAGTCTCCCGTCCTGCTCCTTCCGGGTCTGCTGCTGCCCGAGGTGCATGCACTCCTAGCAGGTCTCCAGGCACTGTGCTTAGAGCGCACGCGCACACTTCCTCTTTCATAAAGGGGCCGTGCGCGTTCCTCTAAAGTGTCAACAGCCAATAGCTGGAGGTCTCTTACTATTTAAAGTGCCTCCTCCAACATGGAGGTGCCTGTGCAATGTTGTGAGCTTGTTCCTAACATGCTTGTCTGTTCTCTGGCCCCTGTACTTGCATCTCAGCCTGCTGCACCCACCATTGCTTCCTCCAACGGTAGCTGAGTCCAATGCACCCGCCAGTTCTTTCCTCAATGGTAGCTGAGCCAGCTGCACTCCCCAGTGCTTCCTTCAATGGTAGCCAAGTCCGCTACATCAGCCACTGTACACCTCAATGGCAGCCGAGCCAGCTGCACCCGCTAATGCTCACCTCAACGGCAGCTGAGCCAGCTGCACCCACCAGTGCTTTCCTCAACAGTAGCCGAGCCAGCTGCAACTGCCAGTGCTTTCCTCAATGGCAGCCAAGCCAGCTGCACCCACCAGTGCTTTCCTCAATGGCAGCTGAGCCAAGTGCACCTGCCAGTGGTCATCTCTCCGTCAGACTGTCCTGTCTGCACCTGCAGTTCCTGTCATCTTCTCTGCCTGCCTGCATCTGTGGACATTCCTCCGGGCCATCCCAGCTATCTGTTTCTAGGAGTCAGCTGCCACCTACTTAAGGTCAGTCCTGGAGTAGCACCTGGATCTCCTCCCTTGTCTTCTCCACAGACTGCGGTGTTGTTAACTGCTGTATGTCCGTGGTCAGATTGGGTGAGGCTCCTAGTCACACCCCTCCAGGTCTTCCTTGGGCTTTGGCACAGTGGTTCCATCACCCAGCTCGTTACACATTACCTTTAAGAGCTGTAAGCTACTTGGGGCCTTGCTGCTAGGCGTACCCTTCTCTCTTGGTCACTCTGCTCCCTGGTCAGTCCTCTGAGCTGGCACTGTCATTATCTCTGCGTTTCTGTAACTTTCTCTGGCACGGTCAGTTCCTCAGGATCATGCTGTCTCTGTCCCAATCTCCTATCTGGCCACAGAACACCTAATGCATGTGGCTTTGCTGAGAACTCAGAACAAACGTCTGCTTTAGCTGCAAGCTAGGCCCTGTCTGAGTAACTACCAGGAAGTCCTCTCTGATCCTACTACATAGCCCCTCCCTCTCTGGGCTGGCCCCAACACCTAACTATGTCTTACCCTGCTCACTGTCTGTTGCTGGGCAGTATTTTTTGTACTCCAGAGGAACTAGGCAACTACTGTGAGTTGGCTTTTTCTCCTTTTTCCAATATGTAGACGTCTTCCTTGGCCATTGGACATATTCTTTTATAAAGGCATAGTTTCAGTCCTTTGCTAATTTCCACATGATTTCAGAAATACTAATTATAAATTAGTGGATCAGACAATATTTGAAATCACTTGTTCATGCAGATTTTCCCAGGAAATTCGATTCACAGAGATGTTATTTTCCATAAATGTAATGTGCCTTATTATGCTCTGGGCTCTCTCCATATCCCATAGAATAATAATAAAAAAAAATAGGTAAAAATGAAAAAAAGAAATCTGTATAATTACCTAATTACCGCTCACTCCTCCGGCCTCGGTGCTCCTTACTGTCATCCATCCATGCCTCATTGCATCTTCTGATTGTAGAAATACCCGGACTACTCTCACTTGATCAGGACTTCTGGCTCTGATGAGGTCCAAGAAGGTTCTGTGCAAACGCGCTAAAGATCATGAGGAACGTCGAGATGTTATGTGTCTTGACCTTATTCATGCATGTGCAGAACCCTCATCAGAGCCTGAAGTCCCAGCCCAGCAGGAGACGGCTGGGGATTTCAGTGCTCATGAAGGTGATCAGAAGATGCGATGAGGAACCTCATGGTTGATGGTTAGGAATGAAGGTGTTGGAGAGGTGAGTGTTAAGGTGAGTATAATGATTTTTTACATTTTGTAAATTTATAAAGGTTGTTCATGGTTTAGAAAAATGGTGGCTAGCAACTGCCATTTTGCTGAATCCTCTCAGAAAGGAACTACAAATATTCTTCGCTTTGGCAAATGTGGATTTTTGTTATATTCAGGTATAATTTAATTCCTCTCTCATATATTCTCTCTTCTCTATCTGCGACCATTGAGAGTGATATATAGAAATGAATATACAATATATCACAAAAGTGAGTACATCCCTCACATTTTTGTAATTTTTTTTAAATATCTTTTCATGGGACAACACTGAAGATCTGACACTTTGATACAATGTAAATTAGTCAGTGTACACACAGCCATTAATGTCTAGACTGCTTGCAACAAAAGTGAATAGACCCCTAAATGAAAATGGCCAAATTTTGCCCAAAGTGTCAATATTTAGTGTGGCCACCATTATTTTCAAGCACAGCTTCAACTCTCTTGGGAATGAAATTCACTAAAGCTTCACAGGCCACCACTGGAATCCTCTTCCTCTCTTCCATGACAACATCAGAGAACTGGTGGATATTGAGACCTTGCGCTCTTCCACCTTCCATTTGAGAATGCCCCACAGATGCTCTATAGGGTTTTGGTCTGGAGACATGCTTGGCCAGTCCAGCTCCTTTAATATCAATTTCTTTAGCAAGGCAGTGGTCATCTTGGAGGTGTGTTTAGAGACATTATCATGTTGGAATACTGCTCTGCGGCCCAGTTTCCAAATTGAGGGGATCATGCTCTGCCCCAGTATGTCACAGCACATGTTGGCATTCATGGTTCCCTCAATTAACTGTAGCTTCCCACAGCTGGTAGCATCCATGCAGTCCCAAACCATGACATCCCCACCACCATGCTTGACTGTAGGCAAGACACACTTGTCTTTGTACTCCTCCCTTGGTTGCCATCACACACCTCTTTGCCATGAGGAGCCATGTTGAACTTCCAGTGTCCGGTATGAGAAAGTGTGAGAAACAAAAAAATTTAACACACCTGCGACCTTGTAACACTAATGAGTCACATGACAACAGAGAGGGGAAATTGTTAATTGGAAACAATTTGGCCATTTTCACTTAGGGGTGTACTCACTTTTGTTGCCAACGATTTAGACATTAATGATTATGTGTTTGAATTATTTAGAGGTCACACCAAATTTGCACTGCTGTACACCGACTACTGTAAATTGTATTAAAGTGTCAGAAATTCAGTGCCGTCCCATGAAAAGATATAATAAAATATTTACAAAAATGTGAGGGGTGTACTCACTTTTGTGACATACTGTAAATGGTAAACAGAAATGTTTTAAAATAAGCATTAATAAAAACAGTACAAATTATGGTATGTGTGACTTAGCATGAGGGAGTTTTGCAAATTTTGATTGGAAGTCAACTCAAATATATTCACTCATCTCTAATACTATTATATGTATACATTCTATATGTATAATACATTTAGGCAAATCCATGATTGTATTTATAATTTTTTAGAACTTTTAGTTTGGGTTCTTGGACCTCCAAAGTCAATATCCTTTGTGAATTGAGGGAATATCCTGATCAACTGAAGACTTAAGTTAGGCTTTTAATTTCTGCACACTTGATGAAAATAACATCTGCTTTTTTCCCCCCTACGACTCAATTCCCTCATAATATTTGTCTTCAGTAAGACGAGGACTTTTGTCCATGCAATGGCTTGAGGTGGAGGAGCATGTTACCAGACAATAAGTTCCTAAAATAGAAAATAAGCTTTCTAAAATGAAGTGCTTTACAATTGGAGGAGGCGGATGGATTTGGCTGCTCACATTCTCCTCAACCAGCGACAATTGTATGGACAGAAGTTCTGGTCAGTTTGTGGGAAAATCTGCACTAAAAAGCGCGAGTAGGTGACCCCTGTAATATTTTTATTTGAAGACTTTCAATTCCATCAATGACATATCTGTGTTTCTGATCTCTAGTCCCATAGGCACTTTGGATGCTTAGGATGATGTTTATCACCAGCCTCTTCCAGTTGATGCGTTGGATGACAAGAGTTAGCATTTGGACTTGGGTGGAGGCAGTGGAGGACATGCTTAAAATGTCTGGTTGTGTTGGTGGTGTCAGGAACTAGTGACTCTGGTAGCTGTAGTATTAGGAGCAGTGGTAGTTGCAGATGAGGTGGTAGTAAGAGTAAATCTGGTGGTGAGGTGTTTTTCAGGGCAAATTTAGAGGTGGAAATCAGAAGGGAAGTAAAGAGGTCAGGACGTTTCTCTCTCTGAGACAACTATCAGCCAAGTTATGAATGATGATGGAGATGGTCATGATGATGATAAATAATGATTATAAATGACTGTGTGATGGAAAGAACTTGGAAACCAAAAAAGGGCACGATGTCAACGTATCATGAGTCGTATTATGAATTTTTATTTTTTTCTGAATCGTAGCAACTTTGCACTCTTGGCCATGCTTGGTTGGTCAGTCTCCTTGGCATCCAGCTGTAAACTATGTATAATAAAAGCTTTCCTATCAGGAGAATGACAGCAAATAGATGTATTTTCAGGGGAAATGGCTGACGTGGAGTAGATTAAATTCATTGCGAATCATATCACCTGGCAAAATTCAACAAAGCTGATGAATTTGAATTTCAAAACATTCAGTCGTCTTTTATGCTAATATGTTGTTTTAAATCTGAAGGCAATGTTTCTGTTTATCCTTTTAGACTAGGTTCACACCATGGGCATTACTCTGGCTTGTGCTGTTTGAAAAAGGTCACCCAAGTTTTGGCCCTGGACAAATGCAACTTCATGCCATTGACACAAACAAAAATAATTCTGTTTTTTTGCTAACAATTGTATTGTCAGGTGAAAGTGATCGTATGTTGGCCAGACGTACGCCACAACTTGTGCAATGTGCACCAAAAAATGTACATAATTGAAAATATACCTAGGTCCATCAAGCTCAACCTTCCTTGACCAGTTATGCATTATCGAATGCTAGATTGACATGTCTGGCAACATTTTTAGTATGTGTTTTTTATGCTTTCTGTGGCTTGATGCACAGAGGAGTGTAACTTTGAAGAAAAAGGGATCTGACTCACTATGAAACATCTTATGCCAAAAAGTTTATCAAAATTTTTGAGCACATAGGGGGCACACAGTAATCCGAATAATAGTTGTTGAAAATGTAGGTTAGATAGTAATAAAATACTCTGAATTCATCAAGTGGAGTGAGAACTGTGAAAAATGTAGGATATTTTAAGACATTTACGGTGTCAAAAAATAGGCCTTATTTGAACTTTTTGCCAATTAATCTGAAGTGCCGGTCAGCTCTAATGTTAACACAGTGTTACACTCCTTGGCCATTCTGTGTATGACATGTATGTAATTATGCCTTGTTAATGTTATGGCTTGGTGATCTTCATCTTTTCTTTGAACTCTACATTGTGCCATTACTCTGTTACATATTTTCCACTGTTGAAATGAGACAAATGTCCATCCAATTCAACCGACGGGAAAGGATGTAGATAAAGGGAAAGGCTATAGGTAACCCATTATTGAGTCATATGAAGGTGAAAGCCCAAAAGGCAAGAAGAAATCTACTTGATAAGGGACATTTTTGACTCTCGATTGGCAATCAGACAAAGTTATCTTTCAGGATACCTACTCTGTACATTTATATAAGTATTGATTTTTTTTTGTTCTTAAAAATTATCTGAACTTTTTGACTGTTCCTTCTGTAAGCAGCTCTTGCCATAAAACATTCCACATATTTATGGTTCTCATGGTCACCTTTGAAGTTTTAAACCTTTTTTGTTTCTCCAGATGGAGAGAAGGACCCTATCACTTTTAAAGAATCACCCCATCAAAATGTTTATCCTCTTAATATTTTTCAGTTGTTATATTATATGGCACTGTGTACTTACAATTGCTGATTTTGCCTTTCTACCCACTTCATTCTTCTCTTTTCTGTTAGGGCCTTGACATCAAGTGATTAAAAACTGACTGGCTGAATTCTTCTAAGCTCTATGTAGAAACAAGAACTCTTTTTTCCTGTATGAATCATCATTAGAACAACAATTCTACTCACTGCAAAAGTCCCTGGCAGGGGAGAGAGCGGAGCAGCTGGGTCAGGAGTTGAAAAGGGGGATGACTCATGCAGGGAAAAAGATACTTCCTTTTTCTACATAGAGCTTAGAAGGATTCAGCTTGTCAGTTTTTACTCATGTGATGTCATAGGCCTAATGGAAAAGAGAAGAATTAACTGGGCAGAAAGAAAATGAGCAATTGTAAGTACACAGTGATATATAATATGATTGCAATATATTAGGAGGATAAACAATTTGAAGGGAGGCGGAGAGCTTCTTTAAAGCGGGTTTTACCTGATTATTAAATTTTACCAGTTTCATTTACGTTCTTGCAAAAATAAAAGCCTTCTCTAGAATTACATTTTCTCCTGAAAATGCGTGAATAAATTGAAAATTGAATGTTATCATTCTTGTCAACAGGCTGTGTCCCTACACAATCTGACACTGTTCAATTATCACAGCATCAGACTGTGTGGGAATACATCTCATGACAAAGGGAATGATAACACATATGTCAATTAGGTTAGGGCTATACTGAAACTTTTTCTAACAATACTGATGGATTTGTTGATGGAAAAGGCAGCAATGGAAATGAACAGGGTAAAATAAAAGAGAAAAATCCATATAACGGCATCAGGCAATAAGAATGTTGGAACGGCAAGTAGCAGCAGCAGATGCACCACCACCACCGGCACCATACGTCCGGGCATTAGTATTACCAAATACAGGTCACTATTGTCCTCCTTTTCCTTTGGTAAAGTAATAAGTTAGAAGAAAGCTGAGGACGGTATGGATTATATAGCACATCCTTCATCATCTCAGTCACAGCAGGATGATGTTACCTCTGTCAGTGATTCCATCAGTTTGATTCAGTGTTCTGCACATTGCTACATCTCTTTCACCATAAAAGTTAAATTGGTTTGCCAATTTCTCTTGCTGTTATGGCTTTAGTCCCACACTGACTAACACTTCTGTCCATACAATGGCGGCTGGTGAAGGAGCATGTGACCCAGACCTGTCCATCAGCCTTCTCCAATTGAAAAGCAGCTTTACAATGTGAGATGTTTTACAGTTAGATGAGGCTCATGCATTGGTCGGGTCACATGCTCCTCCTCCAGCAGCCATTGTATGGACAGGTATGGTCACATGCTCCACAAGCAGCCATTGCATGGACAGATCTGGTCACATGCTCCTCCACTAGCAGCCAATGTATGGACAGGTCTGGTCACATGCTCCTCCATCAACAGCCATTGCATAGACAGGTCTGGTCACATGTTCCTTCACCAGCAGCTATTGTATGGACAGGACTGGTTACATGCTCCTTCACCAGCAGCCATTGTGTGGACAGGTCTGGTCACATGCTCCTCCATCAACAGCCATTGCATAGACAGGTCTGGTCACATGTTCCTTCACCAGCAGCTATTGTATGGACAGGACTGGTTACATGCTCCTTCACCAGCAGCCATTGTGTGGACAGGTCTGGTCACATGCTCCTCCATCAACAGCCATTGCATAGACAGGTCTGGTCACATGTTCCTTCACCAGCAACTATTGTATGGTCAGGACTGGTTACATGCTCCTTCACCAGCAGCCATTGTGTGGACAGGTCTGGTCACATGCTCCACCAGCAGCTATTGTATGGACAGGTCTGGTCACATGCTCCTCCACCAGCAGCCATTGTATGGACAGGTCTGGTCACATGTTCCTTCATCAGCAGCTATTGTATGGACAGGACTGGTTACATGCTCCTTCACCAGCAGCCATTGTGTGGACAGGTCTGGTTACGTGCTCCTTCACCAGCAGCCATTGTATAGACAGGTCTGGTCACATGCTCCTCCACCAGCAGCCATTGTATGGACCAGTCTGGTCACATGTTCCTCCACCAGCAGCCATTGTATGGACAGGTCTAGTCACATGCTCCTCCATCAACAGCCATTGCATAGACAGATCTGGTCACATGCTCCTTCATCAATAGCCATTGCATAGACAGGTCTAGTCACATGTTCCTTCACCAGCAGCCATTATATGGACAGGTCTGATCACATGCTTCTCCACCAGCAGCCATTGTATGGGCAGAACTGCTGGTTGGAACGTATTCAGAGAAAGTAGCCGACCACTTTAATCTTTTTAATTGCAGACTGTCAATTCCATCAATGAGACCTGTCCATCTCATGACAATGTGAATGACAACACACATATGTCATTATTTTAGAGCTACACAATGACTTTTTCTAACATTACTGATGAATTTAAAACATCGGCAGTCCATGAGATTGCTTGTAACCCAATGTTAGATTCTTATGGCAGCTGTAACTGTTGGAATCAGTACATCTCCATGTAGACCATTTCACATTCATACATTTCCAGTAGGAATATGTGTTCTGTCACACGCTACATTCTGACACTGGATCTAAATAGAGCCTAGTGCAGCTGTATGTGGATCTCCAAACTCCTCGAATGCCTGGTCCACTCCCGTCTTACCCGCTATCTCTCAGATAACTCTCTTCTCGACTCTCTTCAATCTGGTTTCCGCTCTTTACACTCTACTGAACCTGCCCTCACTAAAGTCTCTAATGACCTATTAACAGCTTAATCTAATGGTCACTACTCCATGCTAATTCTCTTGGATCTCTCTGCAGCATTCGATACTGTGGATCATCAGCTCCTCCTCACTATGCTCCGCTCCATCGGCCTCAAGGACACCGTTCTCTCTTGGTTCTCCTATCTCTCTGACCGATCCTTCACTGTATGTTTTGCTGGTTCCTCCTCCTCTCACCTTCCCCTTACTGTTGGGGTTCCTCAAGGATCAGTCCTAGGCCCCCTCCTCTTCTCTTTGAATACCGCCCCTATTGGACAAACAATCAGTAGATTTGGTTTCCAGTACCATCTCTATGCTGACGACACCCAATTATACACTTCTGCTCCTGTTATCACGCCGACCTTTTTAGAAAACACCAGTGATTGTCTTACCGCTGTCTCTAACATCATGTCCTCCCTCTATCTGAAACTGAACCTGTCAAAAACTGAACTCCTCATGTTCTCTCCCTCTACTAACCTACCTTTGCCTGACATTGCCATATCCGTGTGCGGTTCCACCATTACTCCAAAGCAACATGCCTGCTGCCTTGGGGTCATCCTTGATCCTGAGCTTTCATTCACCCCCCACATCCGATCACTGGCTCGCTCTTCTTATCTGCATCTCAAAAACATTTCTAGAATTCGCCCTTTTCTTCCTTTCGACTCTGCAAAAACTCTTACTGTCTCACTTATTCATTCTCGTCTGGACTATTGTAACTCTCTACTAATCGGCCTCCCTCTTACCAAACTCTCCCCACTCCAATCTGTCCTGAATGCTGCTGCCATGATCAGATTCCTCACCAACCGTTACACCGATACCTCTACCTTGTGCCAGTCATTACACTGGCTACCCATCCACTCCAGAATCCAGTACAAAACTACTACCCTCATCCACAAAGCACTCCATGGCTCAGCACCACCCTACATCTCCTCTCTGGTCTCAGTCTACATCCCTACCCGTGCCCTCCGCTCCACTAATGACCTCAGGTTAGCATCCTCAATAATCAGAACCTCCCACTCCCGTCTCCAAGACTTTACACGTGCTGCGCCGATTCTTTGGAATGCACTACCTAGGTTAATACAATTAATCCCCAATCCCCACAGTTTTAAGCGTGCCCTAAAAACTCATTTGTTCAGATTGGCCTACCGCCGCAACGCATTAACCTAACTATCCCTGTGTGGCCTATTAAAAAAAAAGAAAAAAAAAAAAACATAATCAGTTTCCTCTCATCATGTTCTCATACACTTTATGCAGTTAATAGTACTCTGTGTCTGTACTGCTACATACTTAGGCAGTTAACTGGTTCATGCAGCTTTACATGAACACCCGAGCCTTACACTATGGCTGGTCCAAATAACTAAAGCAATTGTTACCATCCACCTCTCGTGTCTACCCTTTTCCTCACAGTTTGTAAGCTTGCGAGCAGGGCCCTCATTCCTCCTGGTATCTGTTTTGAACTGTGATTTCTATTATGCTGTAATGTCCATTGTCTGTACAAGTCCCCTCTATAAGTTGTAAAGCGCTGCGGAATATGTTGGCGCTATATAAATAAAAATTATTATTATTAATTATTATTATAGGAGGGTCCAGGTATCATGGACCATTATCTACTGGATAATCGAATTTATAGCAGCATTGCCAGCCATACAGGTGGCCCACTGGAAGACTCAAAAGTAGGGTAAATTACTAATTAGTGGAACATTTTACTACCTGGATTGGCCACATGCCAATACTGCTGTGGCATTGCCTCATTAAGTAGAGTCACATTTTTTGGACTATTTCTATTCCTATTCTTAGTGATCAGTATCACAGAAATTAGAATGATGGAAGTTCTACAGGTAAACCAGTCTGAACTCGGAGTAAAATAAAAGTAAAGGGTAAAAAAAGTTATTTTACAGTGAAAATCTTTACTTTAATCTTTGACACTTCTGTATGTACAGTGTCTAGAAGCTTCCTACATAATAAAGTCAGACCTGAAATATTTCCAGAATGATTACTAAAATAAGTGCAGTAATCTGAAAGAGTTAGGAAACTTTCATTAATTTGAGAGACTTTTTTGTTAATGAGATTTTATGCTGCTTATACCATAAAATATGTACTTTTTTATTTCATTCACATTTATTAACGTACTTTCTTTAAAGGGAGTTTGCCCGCTGGAAGGTGAGAAACGTTGCCGTGGATCGTAAGGAACCTCTTAAAAGTATTTTGCCCTTGATGCCTGAATTCCAGAGAAGTTTGAGACTTCTGGGGCGGAGGCCAAGTTCTCAACAGATTATAGAGACCATCATTAAGAAATACGGGACACATCTTGTAGTCTCTGCCACTCTTGGAGGTACAAAGCTTAATAGCTATTTATTTTTTCTAATGTGTTCATATCTATCTGTCATCTGTTATTTAATCTGTATATATTATTGTATAATCTGCTCAGTCATGTGTGGTGGCAGAACTTTAGTGTTAGGAAAAAAAAACTCACCGATGCATAAAAGCTGCCGTAATATTGTCGTTGTTGCTCTTATAGCTCATCGGGTAGCTTTACTAAATGCTTTAGGAAATAATTGCACTCTCCATTATATAATAGTTCTGTAGTATCCTTCTTTTGCAAAATTAACAGATGGGTGTTACCATTTCTGTTGTCAAAAGGGTGTGTCCTTCTTTACACTGTGTGGGAGTATCAAATCCGATTGGACACTGTCAGCCAATGTACACACCCCTAGCTGATAATTTATTCCCAAATCCTTAAAAGGCACAAGAAAGAATCAGCACAACATAACATTAACATTAACAAAGCAGTAATCAAAGCAAAAGGTGGCTACTTTGAAGAACCTAGAATATAAGACATAATTTCAGTTGTTTAACACTTTTTTGTTAAGTATATAATTCCACATGTGTTAATTCATAGTTTTGATGCCTTCAGTGTGAGTGTACAATTTTCATAGTCATGAAAATACAGAAAAAGCTTTGAATGAGAAGGTGTGTCCAAACTTTTGGTCTGTACTGTATCACAAAGAGTTGGTAGACATGTAACATAAAACAGTGTGTTCGCACTGTGGCCATTTAAGAGACAAAACCGAAGATACAAACAAAAGTAAGTAAATAATACATACTGTATATGCCTATAAAAAAATAATAAAAGACTTACCGTCACTTCTAAAAAGAAAACTGGTGCATACAGGTGCAAACTAAGAGTAGCCATTTCTATACTTTATTTGTTAATTATGTATAGAGATGGCAACTCTTAGTTCACACCAGTTTTCTATTTGGAAGTGACAGTAAGGGTATGGCTCCACGGTCCGGAGGGGCGGCGGTATCGCCGCTCGGCGCTAAGCCCCGCCCCCTTTCTGGGACGCGATGATGCCGGATGTGTACAGTACACATCCGGGATCATCGCACCCCTCGCCATAGGGCCCTGTAATATGCCTTGCGGGGACGCTGCGTCCCCGCAAGGTGTACGGACATGCTGCGATCTGAAAAGACGCGCAGCATGTCCGGAGTCGCAGGGCCGCCGCGTGCGGGTTTCCACGCATAGTTGAGACTGGATTTCATAAAATCCCCTCCACTATGCTGGAACATCTGGACGCTGCTTGTTTGACGCTGCAGCGTCAAACAAGCAGCGTTTACTTACCGTGGAAACATACCCTTAGTCTTTTGTTACTTATATATAAGCTCTCTGACCGAGCACACTATGCATCAGCCCTTGGCAGTTTTAATTGTAGCAGGATCCTACCTACCCATATAAATACAGGCTTCAGCCTAGGAGAGGATTCACATTAGGATAGGTTCCCAGCAACAGGAGATCGCCTTGCTGTTGGCTGCCGGGCATGCATGAACTGGTCAAATTGTGTTCTGAGTGTCTCTATTCTTTCCTATTATCTACAACAGTAATGCAATTCATATTTCATATTTATAAGGCATTGCACTACAGAGTGCAGCTTTATTTTTTAAGCATCCTTAGGATAGGTCATCAATGTCTGATCGATCGGGGGGTTTAACACCCGGAACACCCACTGACCAGCAGGTATCGGTGTTGGCAGTGGCGGATGCCGGCTGGGAGTACTCACTTGTGGATCCTACCGTCTGTTGGTAGTGGCCGGGGCTTGGTATTACACATTCGCCTCCTATTCAAATCAATAAGGGCCAGATGGGCTGTACCCTTAGGCGGCCACTATCAGAAGACGGCCATCTACACAAGTGAGCACTTCCTGCCGGCGCTTGCCACCGCCTACACCAGTAACAGCTGATCGGCGTGGTTTCTATGTGTCAGTCCTGGACCGATCAGACATTGATGATCTTTCCTAAGGATAGGTCATCAATTAAAAGGTAGTAGACCACCTCTTTTAGATGTTTTCCTTCACATCGTTAGACATATGATACTCGTTGGAAACCACACAAAAAAACACTCTCCAAACTGTGTATGAACCATGATATGTCTAAGTTATCCTTTAATTTAGATGGTTGATGAAACATTTTACAGCTCCCACCATCATTGTTCTTGATGCAATATGACATAAACTATAACTAGTATAGGAGTGTAGGACTTGATGTTCATCCTCTCTCAATGTCAAGTGCCCATTCAGTCACTGCTCCGAAGCGTTCATTTTCTGGGTAGCTGACAATGTACAGAATGCAATGTCTTCCTAAAGAAAATGTAAGTTAACCTTGGCATGATCATCATCAGTCAAGTGTTTATCAGTCTTGAGCATCAACTGGAATAATATTTTCCTGCTCCCCCGTGTAGAATTTATTTTAAGATGTACAATGCTTAATAAGTTTCTCACCATGCTCTGTGATACTTTGTGGTGACGTAACTTACACTGTGCTCAAATTGTCATTTTGATTTCGGACTCATATTATACAAATGTCATAAATAAAACATCGGTTACAATACCAAAAAAATGCTTCGCATCAAAAAGTCAAATGCATGTTAAGCTAATAGAGCAGAAGCTTTATGCTGGAATCCAAAAAACTGCTGACATTTATTTTCTACCGTCAAGTTTAGGATATCCACAGAGAGCTGGAGGAGGTGGGGGCTGGTTTTAGGGATAAGAATAGACTACAAGATAGAAAAGGAGGTTGGTAAAAGCAGTAACGAATTCAAACAACAGAAGAAAAGGAATGGTTGGTTGCTTTGGGTTGACCTGAGTAGATTCCAAATTTAGTTTATATTACAGTGTTGAAAAGAAACATGCCCCCTTCCTAATTTCTTTTAATGTTTGCAACACTTAAATGTTTCGAATCATCAAACTACATTTATAGTAGTTCTCCAGGGCTAATTATTTTTTTTATTATTTTTTTACTACAGGCCTAAAAACTAACAGGCAGGTAGTTGCAACAACCTGCCTGTTCTACCCAGCACCAGTTCAGAGCAGTCACTGACCGCTCCTGCCAATGATTTAGCTGCTTCCACATCAACAGAGCACTTCTTCTTCCGGGTTGTGCAGTCAACAGAGTGTGGCTGCCAATATCATGCTGATTGACAGCCAGCTCCCCGCAGTTAGGCAGCAGGGAGCCAGATGTCAATCAGCATGACATCGACAGCCACACCCTGTTTTCAGAGCAGAGTGGAAGACAAGCTGCTGCACTGTCATCATGATGTCGGCAGAAGCTGCTGAGTCGCTGGCAGGAGCGGCCTGCAACTCAAAAAATTCAAAACACAGCAGAAATAAGACAGCCATATTTATTAACACAGGTCAGAAAAGTCATGCGCTTTCGGGGGGGAAGCAGACCCCATTGATACAAGCGGAGGCAACATAGGTGCAAAATACTGATGAAACAACCACTCACACACCAACCAATTCATGGAGGGAGTGATCCCCTAGCATTAGAATTGCACATGGATAAAGCTTGTGTTGGGCACCAGTCACACAGATATGGTGCACAGTGCCTATTAGTGACACCCATACTATTAGATTAGGCGGGCTGCCCAGCACTATATAAGTGCACCCCACCAGGACAGACACCCTACTTTACAAGGCCAACATTGAAGGGCCTGGCTGCACTCTGCATAAAAATGAACACATTTGCAGTAAAATATATATAATACCATAAGGTATTGTTCATTATTTTGGCTAAAACAGGCAAGCTCACAACCGATGTCAGGGGTCCTCATTGTTTTGTGAGTTCCCACACTAAAGTCAAACAAAAAATACTGATTCCTAAATGATGAAAACTGCTGCTCAGCCCAACCTGGTCCTACGTGAGAAAGTAGTTTCCCCCATAGCTACTGAACCAGTTAGGCAAATTCAATGTGCAGTTGGATTCATTCTCTTAGTCACAGTCAGCCATATCAGCCATATCACTGACAGACCTGCTAAATATGAACATTTACTTAACCTCTTCCTGCCAGGACCAATTTTTATCATTGCACGTTCATTTTTCTCCCTTTTCTATAATTATAGCAGCAAAACAACTTGTTTCCTGTAGTTTTTAGTGGCACCATTTAGAAGTGCATATGATGTTTTAATCACTTGTTATTGCACTTTTTAAGGGACATATGGCGGCAATTGTTTGATTTATTCTTCAGGATTGCAGAATACAATATGGAATTCCCATCCTCCTGAGCCCTGTCTATACGTGTTATGACCCCAATGGCGAGGGTCTCAGAGGAACGTGGAAGTCTGCAGAATACAAAAATCCAGCTCATAGGGCAGTGGTAACTGGGTTGACCATATATCTACTCCTAACTCCAACACTAGAAGTAGCCGGGGATCATTCCTACGTTGATTCTAGATGACACGCGCCAGCCGGAGAATCTAGCTACCCCTAGTAGAGGAAAACAAAGACCTTTCTTGCCTCCAGAGAAGGGGACCCCAAAGCTGGATAGAAGCCCCCCACAAATAATGACGGTGAGGTAAGAGGAAATGACAAACACAGAAATGAACCAGGTTTAGCACAGAGAGGCCCGCTTACTGATAGCAGAATAAAGAAAGGTAACTTATATGGTCAACAAAAACCCTATCAAAATCCACACTGGAAATTCAAGAACCCCCGAACCGTCTAACGGTCCGGGGGGAGAACACCAGCCCCTAGAGCTTCCAGCAAAGGTCAGGATATAGATTGGAACAAGCTGGACAAAAATACAAAACCAAAACAAATAGCAAAAAGCAAAAGGCAGACTTAGCTGAAATAACTGGAACCAGGATCAGTAGACAAGAGCACAGCAGACTAGCTCTGATAACTACGTTGCCAGGCATTGAACTGAAGGTCCAGGGAGCTTATATAGCAACACCCCTAACTAACGACCCAGGTGCGGATAAAAGGAATGACAGAAAAACCAGAGTCAAAAAACTAGTAACCACTAGAGGGAGCAAAAAGCAAATTCACAACAGTACCCCCCCCTTAGTGAGGGGTCACCGAACCCTCACCACGACCACCAGGGCGATCAGGATGAGCGGCATGAAAGGCACGAACTAAATCGGCCGCATGAACATCAGAGGCGACCACCCAGGAATTATCCTCCTGACCATAGCCCTTCCACTTGACCAGGTACTGAAGCCTCCGCCTGGAGAGGCGAGAATCCAAGATCTTCTCCACCACGTACTCCAACTCGCCCTCAACCAACACCGGAGCAGGAGGCTCAGCAGAAGGAACTACAGGCACAATGTACCGCCGCAACAAGGACCTATGAAATACATTGTGAATAGCAAACGACACAGGAAGATCCAGACGAAAAGATACAGGATTAAGGATTTCCAATATCTTGTAAGGCCCAATAAAACGAGGTTTAAATTTGGGAGAGGAGACCTTCATAGGAACAAAGCGGGAAGAAAGCCATACCAAATCCCCAACGCGTAGTCGGGGACCCACACCGCGGCGGCGGTTGGCAAAGCGCTGAGCCTTCTCCTGTGACAACTTCAAGTTGTCCACCACATGATTCCAGATCTGCTGCAACCTATCCACCACAGAATCCACCCCAGGACAGTCAGAAGGCTCCACATGACCCGAAGAAAAGCGAGGATGGAAACCAGAGTTGCAGAAAAAAGGCGAAACCAAGGTGGCGGAACTAGCCCGATTATTAAGGGCAAACTCAGCCAACGGCAAGAATGTCACCCAATCGTCCTGATCAGCAGAGACAAAACACCTCAAATAAGCCTCCAAGGTCTGATTGGTTCGCTCCGTCTGACCATTAGTCTGAGGATGGAAAGCAGACGAAAACGACAAATCAATGCCCATCCTACTACAAAAGGATCGCCAGAACCTGGAAACGAACTGGGATCCTCTGTCTGACACAATATTCTCAGGGATGCCGTGCAAACGAACCACGTTCTGGAAAAACACAGGAACCAGATCGGAAGAGGAAGGCAGCTTAGGCAAAGGAACCAAATGGACCATCTTGGAGAAGCGATCACATATCACCCAGATAACGGACATGCCCTGAGATAGCGGAAGATCAGAAATGAAATCCATGGAGATATGTGTCCAAGGTCTCTTCGGGACAGGCAAGGGCAAGAGCAAACCGCTGGCACGAGAACAGCAAGGCTTAGCTCGAGCACAAGTCCCACAGGACTGCACAAATGACCGCACATCCCTTGACAAGGAAGGCCACCAAAAGGACCTGGCCACCAGATCTCTGGTGCCAAAAATTCCCGGGTGACCTGCCAACACCGAGGAATGAACCTCGGAAATGACTCTGCTGGTCCACTTATCCGGGACAAACAGTCTGTCAGGTGGACAAGACTCAGGCCTATCAGCCTGAAATCTCTGCAACACACGTCGCAGATCCGGAGAAATAGCTGACAAGATAACTCCATCTTTAAGAATACCAACAGGATCAGCGACTCCAGGAGCATCAGGCACAAAGCTCCTAGAAAGAGCATCGGCCTTCACATTCTTTGAACCTGGTAAATACGAGACAACAAAATCAAAGCGGGAGAAAAACAATGACCAGCGGGCCTGTCTCGGATTAAGGCGTTTAGCAGACTTGAGATACATCAGATTTTTGTGATCAGTCAAGACCACCACACGATGCTTAGCACCCTCGAGCCAATGACGCCACTCCTCAAATGCCCATTTCATGGCCAACAACTCCCGATTGCCCACATCATAATTTCGCTCGGCAGGCGAAAACTTCCTAGAGAAGAAGGCACAAGGTTTCATAACAGAGCAACCAGGGCCTCTCTGCGACAAAACGGCCCCTGCCCCAATCTCCGAAGCATCCACCTCAACCTGAAAGGGAAGTGAGACGTCAGGCTGGCACAAAACAGGCGCCGAAGTAAACCGGCGTTTCAACTCCTGGAAAGCCTCCACGGCAGCAGGAGCCCAGTTAGCTACATCAGAGCCCTTCTTGGTCATATCCGTCAAAGGTTTCACAATGCTAGAAAAATTAGCGATAAAACGATGGTAGAAGTTAGCGAAGCCCAAGAACTTCTGAAGACTCTTAACTGACGAGGGCTGAGTCCAATCAAGAATAGCTCGGACCTTGACTGGGTCCATCTCCACAGCAGAAGGGGAAAAAATGAACCCCAAAAAGGGAACCTTCTGTACACCAAAGAGACACTTTGAGCCCTTGACAAACAAAGAATTTTCACGCAAAATTTTAAAGACCAACCTGACCTGCTCCACATGCGAATCCCAATTATCAGAAAAAACCAAAATATCATCCAGATAAACAATCAAAAATTTATCCAGATACTTCCGGAAAATGTCATGCATAAAGGACTGAAAAACTGAAGGCGCATTGGAGAGCCCAAAAGGCATCACCAAGTACTCAAAATGACCTTCGGGCGTATTGAATGCGGTTTTCCATTCATCACCTTGCTTAATGCGCACAAGGTTGTACGCACCACGAAGGTCTATCTTGGTGAACCACTTGGCACCCTTAATCCGGGCAAACAAGTCAGACAACAGCGGTAAAGGATACTGAAATTTGACAGTGATCTTATTTAAAAGCCGATAATCAATACAAGGTCTCAAAGATCCGTCCTTTTTTGCCACAAAAAAGAATCCCGCACCAAGAGGGGAAGAAGACGGACGAATATGTCCTTTCTCCAGAGACTCCTTGATATATGAACGCATAGCGGTATGTTCAGGTACCGACAGATTAAACAGTCTTCCCTTAGGAAATTTACTGCCTGGGATCAAATCTATAGCACAGTCATAGTCCCTATGAGGAGGCAGTGCACTGGACTCAGACTCACTGAAGACATCCTGATAATCAGACAAATACTCCGGAACTTCCGAAGGCGTAGAAGAAGCAATAGACACAGGCAGGGAATCCCCATGAATACCACGACAGCCCCAACTTGAGACTGACATAGCCTTCCAGTCCAGGACTGGATTATGGGTCTGTAACCATGGCAGCCCTAAAACAACCAAATCATGCATTTTATGTAAAACCAGGAAACGTATCACCTCGCGGTGTTCAGGAGTCATGCACATGGTAACCTGTGTCCAATACTGCGGTTTATTTGCTGCCAATGGTGTAGCATCAATACCCCTAAGAGGAATAGGATTTTCTAATGGTTCAAGAGTAAAACCACAGCGCTTAGCAAATGAGAGATCCATGAGACTCAGGGCAGCACCTGAATCTACAAACGCCATGACAGGATAAGATGACAGTGAGCAAATCAAAGTTACAGACAGAATAAATTTAGGTTGCAAATTACCAACGGTGACAGGACTAACAACCTTAGCTATACGTTTAGAGCATGCTGAGATAACATGTGTAGAATCACCACAGTAGTAGCACAAGCCATTCCGGCGTCTATGAATTTTCCGCTCATTTCTAGTCAGGATTCTATCACATTGCATTAAATCAGGTGTCTGTTCAGACAACACCATGAGGGAATTTGCGGTTTTTCTATCACATTGCACCGAATTAGGTGTCTGTTCAGACAACACCATGAGGGAATTTGCGGTTTTGCGCTCCCGCAACCGCCGGTCAATTTGAATAGCCAGTGCCATAGTATCATTCAGACCTGTGGGAATGGGAAAACCCACCATAACATTCTTAATGGCTTCAGAAAGGCCATTTCTAAAATTAGCGGCCAGTGCACACTCGTTCCAATGTGTCAGCACGGACCATTTCCGAAATTTTTGGCAATACACTTCAGCCTCGTCCTGCCCCTGAGACATAGCCAGCAAGGCCTTTTCTGCCTGAATCTCAAGATTGGGTTCCTCATAAAGTAAACCGAGCGCCAGAAAAAACGCATCAAGATCAGCCAATGCCGGATCTCCTGGCGCCAGCGAAAAAGCCCAATCCTGAGGGTCGCCCCGTAAGAACGAAATAACAATTTTTACTTGCTGAACAGAATCTCCAGATGAACAGGGTCTCAGGGACAAAAACAATTTACAATTATTCACGAAATTCCTAAACTTAAACCTGTCTCCGGAAAACAGTTCAGGAATCGGTATTTTAGGTTCTGACCTAGGATTTCTGATAACATAGTCTTGTATGCCCTGCACACGAGTAGCCAGCTGGTCCACACTTGTAATCAAGGTCTGGACATTCATGTCTGCAGCAAGCATAGCCACTCTGAGGTAAAGGGGAAGAAGAAAAAAAAAACTCAGAATCTTCTTTCTTATAATCCCTCTTCTGCAATGCATTAAACATTTAATACTGGCCTGGCAAACTGTTATGACCCCAATGGCGAGGGTCTCAGAGGAACGTGGAAGTCTGCAGAATACAAAAATCCAGCTCATAGGGCAGTGGTAACTGGGTTGACCATATATCTACTCCTAACTCCAACACTAGAAGTAGCCGGGGATCATTCCTACGTTGATTCTAGATGACACGCGCCAGCCGGAGAATCTAGCTACCCCTAGTAGAGGAAAACAAAGACCTTTCTTGCCTCCAGAGAAGGGGACCCCAAAGCTGGATAGAAGCCCCCCACAAATAATGACGGTGAGGTAAGAGGAAATGACAAACACAGAAATGAACCAGGTTTAGCACAGAGAGGCCCGCTTACTGATAGCAGAATAAAGAAAGGTAACTTATATGGTCAACAAAAACCCTATCAAAATCCACACTGGAAATTCAAGAACCCCCGAACCGTCTAACGGTCCGGGGAGAGAACACCAGCCCCTAGAGCTTCCAGCAAAGGTCAGGATATAGATTGGAACAAGCTGGACAAAAATACAAAACCAAAACAAATAGCAAAAAGCAAAAGGCAGACTTAGCTGAAATAACTGGAACCAGGATCAGTAGACAAGAGCACAGCAGACTAGCTCTGATAACTACGTTGCCAGGCATTGAACTGAAGGTCCAGGGAGCTTATATAGCAACACCCCTAACTAACGACCCAGGTGCGGATAAAAGGAATGACAGAAAAACCAGAGTCAAAAAACTAGTAACCACTAGAGGGAGCAAAAAGCAAATTCACAACAATACGTGACATATTGTTTTGTCCTTATGCACAAAGGAGATAAATAGAACTTGTCTGGCAATGTGAGTTAGAATAAAAGGTTGCAAAGACCAGTAGATGATGATGTTTTCTGTAAAGATTCATATGTAAAGTGTCAGAGAGCGGTAGTTGCGACCAAGCTGCTGTCCGGTTGCGCTCTGGCACTTTACAGACAAGGGGTGTCCCTCTCCCAGTTCGTTGTAGGGTGTGGGATCCATCACACTCATTTGTAGGCCGCAGGTGTCCACTGCCCCTAGCCAGGCGCGGCTCCAGGTTTTTGAGGGCCCCAGGCGAAAGAGTCTCAGTGGGCCCAGGGCTGGGCTCCAGGTTTTTGAGAGCCCCGGGCGAAAGAGTCTCAGTGGGCCCCCCCCTTTAACACATACCACGATTCGTGATCGCATATAACACAGCCATGTAGTATATAACAGCCCACGTAACATATAACACAGCCACATAGTACTGTATATAGCACAGCCCACGTAGCATATAACAGCCCATATAGTATATAGCACAGCCACATATTATATAACACAGCCCACGTAGTATATAACACGGCCCACGTAGTATATAGAACAGCCATGTAGTATATAGCACAGCCCACGTAGCATATAACAGCCCACGTAGTATATAACACGGTCCATGTAGTATATAGAACAGCCATGTAGTATATATCACAGCCCACACAGCATATAACAGCCCATATAGTATATAGCACAGCCACATAGTATATAACACGGCCCACGTAGTATATAGAACAGCCATGTAGTATAGAGCACAGCCCACGTAGCATATAACAGCCCATATAGTATATAGCACAGCCCACGTAGTATATAACACAGCCATGTAGTATTTAGCACAGACATGTAGTATACAGCACAGCCCCCCTCCCCCAAGAATGGCCCCATTGTCCAGTACTTACTGTTATAGTTACAAAAAAAAACACTCCTCACCTCTCAACGTGCCCGCGCTGCTCCCTGCTCCGGTCTCGGCGGCTGCCGCTGCACTGCCTGACACACAGCGAGTGCACGTTTACGTCTTCGCGCACCCACAGCGGCAGTATCAGAGGCAGAGTGGGGAATGATTGGAGAGGGAGCAACAGGTGACGCTCTCTCCTCCATCAGTTGCTTTGAACTTTACCGGCAGATGCCGGTATAGTTCAATGCGGCGGGGGAGTTGGCGCTGGTGATAGGCGGGCCCCCCTGCCTCCCAGAGGCCCCATGGCTGCTGCGTGATGTGCCACTAGCTGAGGGCCCCTGGGAGAGTGAGGGCCCTAGGCAGCTGCCTGCCCCTAACGCCGGCCCTGAATGGGTCCCCCTATCTCACCAGGGCCCCGGCATTTGCCCGGGTACGCTGGGTGCTGACGCCAGCCCTGCCTCCAGCCTTCCGTCCTCAGGAGCCGCCGCTCACAATGCATGGGACACCAAGTTCTTTGTAACAGCTAAACTTTTACTAAACAGTCCATGTTCATCAGGTGGTTATGGGTGGGATAGGGCACAGGAATACGCACTTCCTTCCTCCTGAGCCACAACTCATCTTCTGTTCTGCTACACATTCATTTTGGACTACCCCCAAGTCCACTGCTTCCATCAGCCTCAGGGATTCGTTGTCCACTTCAGCAGTGTACCCAGGTCCCATGTAACTCCATGCCCACGGACCTCGTGATGTCAGAAGACCAGGCCTGCTCCATGGTACCTGGCCCAAGTCCTAGGCTCCAGACTCTCTTGGAATGTCAATTCAATTCAATTCAAAGGAGCTTTATTGTCAGGACCAAATAAACATTAGTTTTGCCAAAGCACGTGTACAGTAGGGAATAGGGAGTAGGGAATGTGGGGATAATGGGTGGGGGCTGTGGGGACGATGGATGGGGTACAGGGTGGGGGCTAAGGAAGTCCATGGCTTATCATGGTTGTCTTTCTCGCAGCCTATGGCACGAGCTTACATTCTGCTCTGCTATCTCCACCGTGCTCTCTTCTTCCCTCAGCAGGATACATGTTTTCTCTTCCTCTTTCATGGAGCTGAAATCTGGGAAGAAATCAGAGAGTCCATCAGGGATCTCCATTTGGCCACTTACTGCCCTGAACAGTTGGCCCATGTCGCCCCTAGCAGCCCACCGTACCTGGACCTGAACTCTCCTCCACACTTCACTCCCCCTAAGCAGAAAGTGCCCCCTTCTTATCAACACCAGTGCCCACCCACTTGGCTAATCCCAACCAAAACCATTTCCTGTCTACATGCTAGCCTGTTGTCATAAGCCCATCCTTAGGCTATACAGACATTATGCTCTATCACTTTATATCCTATACATCACCATAATACATTAGATTACAATAGACACGTTACCTTCACATATGAAACTGCATGACAGTATTCACATAATTCATATGCATATAAATGCCACTAAAGTGCACATGTGCCATCCTAAAACATCCAAAGGCATGAAATCCAGAAAAAGGCCTTCATAGGGTTTGTAGGTCATGATATTGAAACAGAAGAAGCAGAGAAAAGGTCCACTCTTAAGGGTTGTTCAAAAGTGGACACAACTACAATGGTGGTCGTCTAAGATAATGTATAGCTGGAGGTAATCACTGCCAGGGACAAGGGTTGTCAATTAGGGGAAGGAAACCAAAGGAATAAGGGTTATTTATTGCTACCCCAAGCAGGAGACTTGATGGTGGTGCAGATGACCATCTGCTGATGGAGAGGTTTACTTAAAAATCCTTTATTGGTATGGTGTCAAATGTATTACGTGTTTTGAGGATCATAGTCCTACTTGTTAAGATATAGACATGTATCCACCTATAACACACTGGATTACTTAAAGGGGTATTCCCATCTCCAAGATCCTATCCCAATATGTAGTAGGCATAATAGAAATTTTAGAGAATACATCCAATTAAAAATGTAGTATAGTTCTTCTGATTAGCTGCTTCTTACCCCATGTGCAGGGTATTGCAGTAGCTTAGGTATCAATGGTTACAACCACTAATACCTTACTATCTAATTGTCAGTATATGAGTGGTCAAACCTATTGATACCTAAGCTACTGCAGTGCCCTGCACATGGGGTATGTGGCTTAGCTAATCAGCAGAACTATACTACTTTTCTAATTGGTGGCATTTGTTATTATTATTACCCCTACTACATATTGTGATGGGATCTTGGAGATGGGAATACCCCTTTATGTATTTGCATAAAGGCCACCAGTCCCACCCACAATAAAGTCAGAATATATACAAAGGGTAAAGAAGACTAAAAATAATAGAGGAATCTGATGTAATAAAGATTAATAATATAGCAAAATATATAATAAAGTATCTCAAATTATCCTACAATGGACACAGCAGTTTTTTTATTAACCATTTTTAAAAAATATATATAAATAATTGATGTCTGCAAAGTAATGTCCCTGTACCCATTCAGGATGACTCTAATTTCCAGTAATTGAATAATCAATTTTGTGGTTAGCTAGACAAAGATGTTGGTATCAAAATGATTTAAGGGCCTCTTAGAGGAGAACACTGAATTAACTGCATAAAATAGAGTAAAATGATCCCGTACGTTTTAATTGCGTCCTGTGCATTAATTGACAACTGTGCCGCCATGTATAAGGGACGAAATGAAGCCTTTTTGCATAAAAATAAAGCATCACTGATTTTCTCTGATCCGACAGGCGAGGAGGCGCTGACGATGTACATGGACAAAAGCCGCTTGGATCGACATGCGGGAAATGGAAACCAAAGTGTGGAGTCTTTACATCACTTGGCGTCATCTTACTTCGTAGACAGGGATGGAACTATGAGGAAACTTCATGAGATCCAAATATCAACAGGAGCCATTAAGGTACTGACAGCTTCAGGTGCTGATGTCCCGCAATCAAATATTATAACCTAAACATAATGAGGGGCCCTCCACCAATCATAACAATGAAGGTCCTCCACAATTTTGGATGTAAAGCAACATGTTGGGGAAACATTTACTTACAGGAGATCTGTCTTTTGCTGTTCTCTATGAGAGCATCATGATGTAGGAAAAGAATTCCTGATTCCAGAAATATAACATTTACTGAGCTGCTTGCTACACTTTTGATAAAAATGGAGCTGAAGAACTATTTGTAGATTTGAAGCATCTGTCACTCCAGCTCTGTTCCCGGCCAAGCACCTTCTCCTCCTACTTGACTGAAGGCTCCATTTCCTGAAAACACACAGCATAAAGGCCATCAGCGAAGGAGAAGGAGGTGGCTCTAGGTGGGGAATAGAGCTGGAGTGACAGAGGTGTCAGATCTACCATAGCCCTTTAGCCTCATTTGCATATAAATTTGAGAACTGATTTCTCAGTAACGGAGGAACGGACCGGCCATGTAAAGGTATTGCTGGACTCGTCTTTGAAAGAACTAAATGCGCATATAAATAGTTTTGGGGGGTGAAATCCTTCTTTTACAGATTGTCATTAATCTGTCAGACAGAACAGCAGTGAGAATATAATCAATGGTTTTCTCATTATAATATACAGTACCAAAATTATGGAAGTAGTCATCTTCTTCAGCTATAGATGGGTATCTGAAATATGTAGGGTAAGCTATCTCTTCTAATGACCAGTGTTGCCCTCAGTCTGTGAGTTTGTATTGATACATTTTCCTTGCTCTATTGTTGGTGTCCTCCTGACTTTTCACCATTTATTTGTTCCCCTCGCTCTATATAAAGTGGTTTGTTCAGATTTGTCTTTTTTATTAGTTTTTCTTTATAAATCAGACATAATTCTAGTAATATTCTATAAATAATGTGTAACTTACATTTTAAATAGTGACTTACTGACATTGCCACTGTCATTTTTAAAGGACCGCTTACAGAGTGTGGGGTACATTTATCGCTTCTGTCTAATTCTTACACAGTGCAAACTTAGACTGGAAAGTCTTTAAATGCATCGAATGTGTCGCAGTGAATTCTTGGCTGTTTGATAAATCGTACTTTTAGATCATCTGGTCTAGGATGCCACCATCTATTGGTTGGTTTACATCTTTTGGTGGACTATCTTGCTTGTTTGGCCAGGCCCCTTTTAATAAAAACGCCCACACTTTTTTCAGAGTTGCCTCCCAATGGAAGTCAAGTAACACAGTGTTTTTGGGTGCAAATTTAGGTTGGAAAATCTCCTCCAACATAATGATTATTTTTGTAAACACCAAACTAATGTTGCAGAATAATCAGGATGCATTACATATTTTTGGGGGTCTTTTTTTTAACCCCTTCCCAACGGGGCCAACTTCCATTTTTTGTGTTTTCGTTTTTTTCCTCTCCCTTCTTCTCTTTTCCTCTCCCTCCCTTCTTCTTCTAAAAGTATCTCCACTGGTCTACTGTAAAAAAAACCCCCAAAAAACAGACAACCACACAGTCAGCTCTACTGACAAATCTGCTCGGTCACTGGTGCAGTAAAATTGGAAATTGCCGATGCAGCCCTTGAATATCTCATTCACTAATATGAGTGATGAATGAACTTTTGCCAACACATCTTTCTTGCAAACATTAGATTTCTGTTCTCAATACTGTTTCCATTAGATAGAATCCCACAGATTAAAACAGTTTGGGAAAAATTTACAAGTAGGAAGAATTTAGGAAACAGTAAAAAAATACTTAAAAAAACAAAGAAAATTATATTAGTTGATAGAGATGAGCGAACCTGTGGATGTTCAGTATCGCTGGGTTTGATGAACATACATTAATAATTTTGGTTTGGGTCCAGACTTGACCTCAAACTTGACTCCGTACCTGAACCTAAAAGAACTCAAGGAGGACCCGAACTTCGCTGCTTTAAAATAGCTGTAAAATGGACATAGTCAGGGCTAGGGGGCTGCAAGTTGGAACTACATGGGGGTAAGAGCAGGACAATTGCCATACAAACAAATGTGGATAGGGAAATGACTTGAAGTGGTTCTGTCACCATAGCAATCAAGGTGAAATAGAAAGTAAATGAATAACATAAAAACTTAAAGTGCCCTCACAGAGACTGAGGCTGGACCAGCAGTCCAGTTAAAAATTTCACCTCCAAATCATGGGGCAGAGTACTCCAAAGAAGCAGCTTACAAATTTCACCCACAGAGCATGGGGCACCGTACCCCTACTTTAGCAGCTTACAAATTTCACCCACAGAGCATAGGGCACCTTACCCCTACTTTAGCAGCTTGTAAATTTCACCCACAGAGCATGGGGCACCTTACCCCTACTTTAGCAGCTTGCAAATTTCACCCACAGAGCATGGGGTACCATACCCTACTTTAGCAGCTTACAAATTTCACCCACAGAGCATGGGGCACCATACCCTACTTTAGCAGCTTACAAATTTCACCCACAGAGCATGGGGCACCGTGCCCCTATTTTAGCAGCTTACAAATTTCACCCACAGAGCATTGGGCACCATACCCTACTTTAGCAGCTTACAAATTTCACCCACAGAGCATGGGGTACCATACCCTACTTTAGCAGCTTACAAATTTCACCCACAGAGCATGGGGCACCATACCCTACTTTAGCAGCTTACAAATTTCACCCACAGAGCATGGGGCACCGTACCCCTATTTTAGCAGTTTACAAATTTCACCCACAGAGCATTGGGCACCATACCCTACTTTAGCAGCTTGCAAATTTCACCCACAGAGCATGGGGCACAGAACCCCTACATTAGTAGCTTACAAATTTCACTCACAGAGCATAGGGCAGAGTGCCCCCACTGTTATCTTCCGTAGCTTACAGTAGAGAAGCCACAGATAAAAAGCTCACAGTTTATTTCTCTATACAGATACCACCAGTCCCTGCCCCTTTGCTGTGGGACGCCTCTCCAATGCTGTTGCCTAAGATTCCAGGGGCCCGAAGTGTTTATTTTGAAAAAAGTAATGTTCAAAGCAGGCAACCAAGCCTGAATACTTCAGCTAGGGATGATGGAATTGTACTCCATTTCTATTTTTTTTTTGTTCAAACGGGGGCCATAATTAAGAGGGGATCCGGCGGAACACAAAGTGAAGGAACTGGAGGCACTCTCAGCCACCCAATCTCAAACCACCCACAGACGGGGTTGCAGAGTACACATGTGTAATGGAGAGATTATCAAACAAATGTCCAAAAAAGAAATTGTGTTAATATCCAAACATCAAAGAAATCAAACAGTATGACCAAGACAAATAGTATTGCCAGGAGTATACAAAAATAACCACTAGTAAACAATGTGTTCGTTTAAAATTATATTACTTTATTAAATATCTTTAAAACACATTGACCAAATTAAATATATTAACATGATACTGTTTGATGTGTAATGGAGAATCAGGGTTGTATTCTGGAGAGGCAGCCTGATAAACGTGTACCAAATCCAAGGAAGTCAGCAGTCAAGCATATTAACCACTTCCCAACTGAGTCAGCAGCTGATATTGCAAGACGGAATATCCATTCATGACAATTTAGAGGCTCTGTAATTGGAAAGAGTAGTTAAACATTTTAATGAGCTCTAGGCACGGCTGCAAAGATTGAGTAAAATTATTTTTTAGGCACATTACTCGTACAGACATGGCTGCAGAGTACTCAGTGGCTTTTGGGCACACTACCCCCACAGAAGCTAATAACCAATTTCACCCACAGAGCATGTTTTCACATTTCACCCACTGAAGCTGATAACAAATTTCACCCACATTGCATTGGGCACAGTACCCCCACAGCTCCAAAATATCTGTGTCAGTAACATACTTTCCAAATGCTGCCAGTGAAAAGTTTGTAGTATGATCTTGGATCGAGCTACCGGCCTGCAGCAAGGCTAGCTACTGGCAGTTCAGTTAACAATTTCACCCACAGAGCATGTTTCCACATTTCCCCCACAGAAGCTGATAAATTTCACACCCAGACATTGGCCCACAGTACCCCCACAGGCAGTATTGCAGAGTACACACAGCGGCTTAAAGGCACATTACTGCCACAGATATGGGTTAAATAATACACACAGAGGTTTTTGGCACAGTAATTCCACAAATATGAGTTAAACAATACACACAGTAGCTTAAAGGATAATGCTCCCACAGGCATGGGATGCAGAGTACACACAGCAGTTTAAAGAACAGTACTCTTAAAGATGGGGTGCAGAGTACACATAGTGGCTTACAGTTCAGTACTCCCACAGATATAGGTGCACAGAAGACACAGCAGCTTAAATGACAGTGTTCCCTTAGGCAGTGTGGAAAGAACACACAGCAGGTTAAAGGACAGTACTGCCACTGGTAGGGGGGTGCAAAGTACACACAGCAGGTTAAAGGACAGTACTCCCACAGGTAGGAGGGTGCAAAGTACACACAGCAGGTTAAAGGACAGTACTCCTACAGGTAGTGGGGTACAAAGTACACACAGCAGGTTAAAGGACAGTACTCCAACAAATTTGGGTTGCAGAATACACACCAGGTGCTTAACACAGTACTAGCACAGATATGGGTTGCAAAGTACACACAACATTTTTTTGCAGGGTGCACAGTCACTATCTGTCCCTCTATCCAACTGCATCCTCTCCCCACACTTGTAAGAGCATAATGGCAGTGACACTTGTGATCCGGCCCTTATACAGGCCATTATACAGGCCTGAGTCATGTGCTGTGCGGGCCAATCACAACCATGCCAATGCTTGGCTGTGACGGCTCCGAAAGAACCTACAGTCTAAAATCTTGATGATTGGCTGTGCTGCAGCCTTTCAACAAGCTTTATTAGACTGGTGAACCCACAAAGGAAGCCGGACATACAGTAAAAAAAAGGCAGTGTTTTGGGTTTATTACCAGACGCAAGGTACGAACCCCGAACTTTCCAGTTTGGGTTCACCCATCCCTACTAATTGCCTAATACTTAAAAAATGTAAAAAGAAAGTTCTCTCATCTCTAATCCTATATTTTTCCAACCATTTTGAATCTTTGTAGGTCACTGAGACTCGTACAGGACCACTCGGATGTAGCAGCTATGACAATCTCGATTCAGTCAGTTCTGTGTTGTTACAAAGCACAGAAAGCAAACTCCATCTTCAGGGTGAGTATACAGTTGTGTGCTTCAGAATGCATGTATTATATTATCTATTGTACTGTTCATTATTTTGGAGATAATCTACATTTTCAATAATTTTAAAGACTATTTTTTCTTTCAATTTAGTAATGATCATTCTTTACTTAGTCATGAATCTTTGCAGTGTACACATGACTCTTTTTGCATCCTTTTATCTCAAACATTATGCTGAGAGGGCTGTTTCACCTGCCTTGTTCATGTACTTAGAGCAGCTGTTTTGAACTTCGGGTCTGGGAAATATCTATAGTCCTCTGTTCCCCTCCTCCATGCTCAGACAACATTTTCACAAACACTTTCCCTGTCTGAGCATGAGGAGCAGAGAAGCTCACACAGTAGTACTGGTATTTACTAGACCTGAAGATCAAAACAGCTTCTCTAAGTGCATGAACAAGGCAGGTGAAACAGCCCTTTAAGCACTGAGTTTGAGGGAAAACTAAAACTGATCAATAAATATCTCAAAAAGATTAGTTATGCTTTAACCCTTATCCGGCTGAATAGGTACAATTGTAACTATTCCGTTTTAAAATTGCAATAACTTTTTTTTGAAAAGACGTAGAGGGCTGAAATTTCGTGACATCTCTACATTTTTGGTCCAGAATATATTGGCCAAATTTCAATAAAATATCTCCACCCGCTTCCGAGATAAGGGGTCGAGATCTTTTTGCATCCATAACAAGCTGCATAGGTACAAATGTACCTCATATATTTTGAATGAAGATAATGCAAGGGAAAAAGCATAAATTTTTTTTTAATGATAATGCTATTTAACTATTATAAACAAGTAAAAAACTGTTCATTTACATTATAAAAGAAAATGTAAGAAACTTTTTTTTATTGATTTTCTTTGCAAGTAATGCATGTTGGCTTTGCTACAGAGTGTTCATCGCAAATGGGTTTCACACAAACCACACAAGACTTTCTAGTCTTGCGTTGTTTTCGCCTCAGGTCTCTGCAGACATAGCAACTACCAACAACAGGGGAGGGTCCACGACTACCATGAGGTATGTTGGGGCCAGCTGCTGGCTGCGATGCTACCACAATGCATCGTCCAAGCACCATTTCTACTGCACCTCGAAGAAAATGGTTTCTCATTATCATTTTGTTTGTACTACGATCTTCAATTGCAATCATACACAGCTGATTTGCGAGATCTTTCAGGAACTTTCTTCGTTGATCCTTTGCCCTGAAGCTTGGATTGTGTTCTCTGTAGATGATGTAGGATGCTAACCCACTGACATCAATCATATTGTAGAAAAATGCCAAAGTCCAACGTGATGTTCGTCATTTCACAGTGTACTCTCCCAACATTTTATCCATAACATCAACGCCACCTTTTGTTATGTTGTAGTATTTTATTATCTCTGGCTTGGCTGCTAGTGTCTCTTCAACTTCTCCCGTCATGTGCATAGATGATAGAAGCACGACTGATTTGTTCTTCTTTGGTACATATGAACAGACTGTTGCATCATGATTGTAGGCAAAATTTGTCGAGTTTACAGGCCTTTCTTTGGCAGGCTGCATGTTGTTAGGTAGGAACCTTTTGTTTTTTCTCACTGTACCAACTAGTGTCATGTTCCAGGAGTTCAATACCTTAGCTAGTTCCATGGTTGTAAAGAAGTTATCGGTGGTGACATTTCTTCCAGAGCCTTTATACGAGCTCACTAGGTCCAATACTGTTCGTTCTCCAATGTTTACTTGTCGAGGACCATCAGTTGGTTTCCCAGTGTAGAGCTGACCTTGTAAAGGGTAGGCATTTGATGAGTCACAAGCCCAGAAAATCTTTATGCCATATTTAGCTGGTTTTGAAGGTATATACTGGGTAAATTTAGTATGACCTCTAAATGGAAATAATTGCTCGTCGACGGTGATACAATGATATGGCTTGTAGGCTCTCTCCAGATTACTGTTCAGCATTGTCCAGATGTCCCGTATTGGTGCAGCTTTATCTGTTTGCACACGTTCTGCACGTGTATTTTCGTTGTCAAACCTGATAAATCTGAGTATCATCTTGAAGCGGTCACGAGACATGGCTGCACGTATAAGAGGCAGAGCAGCAACATTCCACATTTCCTCCAGATTCTCTTTGTTGGCTCTGTGCACACCAGCAGCAATCAGTATGCCCAAAAATGCATGAAGTTCAGTTTCAGTAAATTGATTGAATGTTTTTTGTGGTGGCCGTTTGGAAGAATCAGGAAAACGTTGTACCAGTTCGTTGTTGTAAGCATCACAAACTCTCTTGGCCTTTCGATTCGTTTCCCGTAATATGATGTCACACATCTCGGGAGTCATGATGGACTTGAATAGCTCTTTTGCTGTATATAGGTTGCTGATTGCTGCAGGGCCACCTCTTTGTCGTAGGACATTACGAGATTTTGTTTGTGCATTTGGCAGTGGATTACTGCACCATTGAGTTTCATCCTTAGCAGTCCAAATGTCGCCTGCACTTTGAGGCACAGAATCATCCTCAACACTTTCGTCTGATTCGTATTCATTTTCATGCTCTATGACCATTTCTTGTTCAATGTCTGAATCTTCTTCAGTAACATCCACTTGTGGTACATAGTTTTCATCATCAGATGCAACATATGGTTCATCCTCATGCTCAGAATCAGATTCTTCTAGCATTCGCATTATTTCGTCAGACGTAAATCTGTAAATATGAAAAAATGTAAAATAAATAATTTTCCGAAATACTACATTATTGGCTTTTCACAAAATTATACTAACCTGCAAACACGTTTTCTTGGATTATGGCAGAAACTAGATCCAGCATTACTATCACTCATGATGACTTGCTAGATGAATTTTGGCTTCGTATTTTGTGCTGAATATAAATAAAACATCGTAAAACAATATGTAGATACTAATTATTATCCATTTTTCGTATAAAAATTATACCTATAGTGATAAGTTTCATACAAAATATATGTAAGCCAAGTCCAGGCTGAAAGACAATTTGACTGTTCTGTCCCCACATAATGAGAATAAAGGTATAACTGGCTGTTAGATGCTGTGAGACTTTCCTACCTTCGTTTCCAAGAAATTGAAGACTTCACAAGCCTAGAAATGTGTGCTCACAGCAATGAGATGAACAGCAAAATGGCTAATGAGAGGAGGGAGGCAGGAAGACAAGTAGAAGCCACTCCCAGTTTGAATTAACTTAATTGACAGCAACATAAGTGACCAGTAACAACACTGAACAATAGATATCAGCATAACATTTGTAGCTGAATGAACTTTAGTTTCTGAAACCAAGTAAAGTCTTCCCACAGTGGAGGTATATGTGAAGGTACAATTGTACCTATGCAGCCTGTTAAGGTTGTAAAATTATGCAGCCTGACAAGGGTTAAACATATTTTCAGTAGTGTAGGTGTGGTTGCCTTTTTTGTCTAAGTTGGGTCTCTGAGCACAGATTGAAGTTAGATTCATGCTGCCTGAACCATGGGCAGTAAGAATAAAGCCTGACTGCATGATAGTTGCCGGATATGTATTTGTCTAAAATGCTGTAGCTTTTCTGAGAATACATAGTTTGACAAACCTGAATAACTGGTAATGGATTATAGGGAGAGACCTACCTAGTCCTGTGCAACCTCCTGACACTTTATGCCCTCCCCACTTTGTTGATGACAGATCTCTCCCTTATGTGTACATAGGGACTAACCCACTATTAACTGGAGCGGTGCGGGAAAAAGCTGTGGATTGCACCAGACTAGTCTTGTCACACCCAATTGTAGCCAGCCGGCCTTTGAAACTATGTGCCTGATACATCAAGATTGGTGTTGTTTACGCCGGTTTTGATGAGCAGATTTGCTGGAGTCAGACGCTGTTGATTCATAACAAATAGAAAATTAGGTATATGAACCCCAAAAAATTAAAAAATGAAGAAAAAATTATATTTTATGCATAGAAACATATGTATCAGTAAGCTAATTCTGCTGACATTTTGTAGGCCTTATTTTTCTTCCTATAAACTTTATAAAAGGTGCTGTATGACAAATTTGTTTTGGTCATAGATCGGCTTACAAAAAAGTGCACAAGAAGAAATGGAAAGGATCACGGTCCCTGCCGTCGGTCACAACAAGATCACTCATGAAATTCATTATTACTTTTTCTGCAGCCAGTTATGTACTATGATAAACAAAGGCTGCAGAAGCTAAATGGTTGAAATCTTTTAAAGAAACCCGATTGAAAAAATGACTTTAGCCAAAAATGCGTATTTTTAATGAAAATCCAAAATAGCACAATTTTCCCTGAAAGTGTCCAAATCCATAATTCAATAGCGGTGACAATTAAAATACGGTTTTAGAGATCCTATTCCACAGTTGTTTTTTTTTTAATTGACTGTGTCGTCAAGATTTCAATGTCATCCAGATAAACATTTACTAAGTTATACAATCTGAACAGTGTATAGTTGATTGTATAATGTCGATTGGAATTAACATAATGTTTTGTACGCAAGTAAAGTGTTTATAATTCAATCCAAACCAAACATTAAGTGTAACATTTATGGCTACCCTTATAGATGTAATTCTAACGAGGACGCTAACATACGCATTATTCTATCTGCATCTCTAGGATTTTACATAATAAATGTGAGCTCTTAACTTGTACCAGGATTGAAAACATTTCAAATCTATTATTAAATGATAAACCTTGGAAGAAACAGCTTAATGAAACTATTGGAATAATATATGGTATTTCCGGATCTGTGATGCTTCAACTTACTTATCAGTAGTTGGAAGAAGAATGTCATTGTTGAGTTGTTGGTCACAAGTATTGAAAGTGTACAGTGTAAGCCAAAAGTTTGGACAAGTTTGGTTTTCCTTGTTCTTAGTGGGATATGGACATTGTAGAATCAATCTAATGGCATTAAAACCACAAAGGAACACATGAAAATTCCTCAAAATTCTCCCCTTTTTCTCTGATGACAGCTTTGCATTCTCCCAAGTGTCTTCACCAAGTAGTCACCTGGAATGTCTTCCAATGAACAGAAATGTTTTGTAAAGAGTTAATTTCTGAAATCGTTGGCTTTCAGAAAGTGTTTGCGACCTTGAGGTACGTTTTGCAAAGACAGAGTTGGCACACACTTGTACAACCATTCACAAGAAAAAAATGTTCAGCTTACTGGATGAAAACAGCTTTGAACTCTCAAGATGTGCCCGGACACTGAATCCCAGTTGGAAGGATAATAGAACATGTGAAAAAAGGATAATCTTGTCCAGCATTCAATCTTCAAATTTTTCAAGTAAAAAAAAGAGCTTAATTGATCCATTAAAAAGATACAAAAACCACACAAGTTTAAAAACAAAAGCCCTACATATTTCAGACCTAGAAATATGCCATGACTAAGAACCTTACATATTTCTACATTCGAAAAGCATAGGATTTTTTAACAGGATGTCCTGGATGTTAATGGATCAATAAAGCTGTTTTCTTGGTTGATAAATTTGGAAATTGAGCATTGGACAAGATTACTGTTTTTCACAAAAATTGGCACACAGTTCCACATAGCATTGAGCCCTATTTCACAACTCTTCTAAGCCAGAATATGGCACAAACCACTCATTTAAATGAAACGAAGTGAAGAGCCTTTATTATTTTAAGACATGAAGGTCAGACAATCTGGAAAATTGTTACAACCTCGATGCAGTCCTTATATGCAGCGATGGTCACTTTGACCATCACTTGTGTTGCAACAAGACAATGACCCAAAACACATCTTCAGGCTATGTAAATGCTATGTAATAATAATCTTTATTTTTTATATAGCGCTAACATATTCTGCAGCACTTTACAGTTTGCACACATTATTACTGCTGTCCCCATTGGAGCTCATAATCTATGCTCCCTATCAGTATGTCTTTGGAATGTGGGAGGAAACCCTCACAAACATGGGGAGAACATACAAACTCCTTGCAGATGTTGCCCTTGGTGGCTGGTATGAAGCGGTGGAACGGAGTTGTGCGTTAGATCTCCACAATCACCTTAACCCATTTAAGATGGTTTAGAATGAGCTGGCCTGCAGAGTGAAGGCAAACCGGCCAACAAATGTTCAGAACTTCTAAGAACACCTTAAAAACTGTTGGGAAGCAATTCCAGGTGACTACTAGATGAAGGTGCTTAAGAGAATGCAAAGGATGCAAAGGGGCCGTCTGACAGCAGGCTTATATCGGGTCAGAAATCAACCCAGGTAGCATATAATAACCCACTGAGTGTGCAGAGGTGGGGATTCGTGAATCGAGATAAAAGAGCAGCCCAAGATTAATTTTATATCTACTCGCCGAACGGCGCACTAGAAAGATACAGGTATATAAAGGCGGCGTAGGTGAGTATATAATCATTTTTTTTTTTTTAATTATTTTTGACATTAGATGTTTTTACTATTGACGTTGCATAGGCTGCGTCAATAGTAAAAAACTTGATCACACAGGGTTAATAGCAGCGGTAACAAAGTGCGTTACCCGTGGCATAACGCTGTCCATTACTGCCGTCATTAACCCTGTGTGACCGGTGACCAGAGGGGTGTATGCGGTCGCCGGGCAGTGAGTGTGGGGAGTAAGGAGTGGCCATTTTCTTCCGGACTGTGCGCATCGCTGATTGGTCGTGGGCATTTTGCCACGACCAATCAGCGACTTGGATTCCATGACAGACAGAGGTGCGACCAATGAATATTCATGACAGACAGAAGGACAGAAAGACGGAAGTGACCCTTAGACAATTATATAGTAGATAACAGAACAATAAAATAAAGCTAGACACTATAAAGTATATCCATATTTAGAAAAAGATACTGTAACAGATGGCACAGGGGAAGGAGTGTGTCGACTTCACTCACCTCTGGGAAGGGGAGAGAAGGACTCAGCAGGGATCGGCTCTCTGGCACCACCACTTGCCCCAGGCCAGTCAGGGAACTGCACCGAGGGCTTCCCTTACAGTTATGAGGCACTCCCAGTGAGGGGGATTACATCACCAGTCCAGGCTGAGGATATATATATAAACCTCCTGGCTGTCACTGTCAAGGCTCCTCAGTAACACAGTACGGTATGCTGCCACCGGTTCTTCGTTCGATGTAAGCCCCGTCTGACAGCAGGCATATATCGGGTCAAAAATCAACACAGGTAGCATATAATAACCAACTGAGTGTGCAGACGTGGGAATTCGTGAATCGAGATAAAAGAGCAGCCCAAGATTAATTTTATATCTACTCGCCGAATGGCACACTAGAAAGATACAGGTATATATTTACAAAAGCAAATATACAGGTATACAGTCAAGAGTGTAGTACAAGGGTAGGGTATAGATAGGTTGCAATTACTGTATTTTTCAGACTATAAGACGCACTGGACCATAAGACGCACCCCAAATTTGGGGTGAAAATTGCAGAACTCGGCTTCAGAAAAATGGCCGCCGCGAACTCAGTCTACGCACGCGTGGCCTCCCGTGGCCATTTTCCTGAAGCCCCGGGAAGCAGAGAACTCAATCTGTGAGCACGCGGCATCAGGAAGATGGCCACCACCACCGAGAAAGCCGTGGTTCACCCGGCTCTGCTACTCGCCTTGGATACCGGGCCGCAGCATCACCTCACCAGTGGAAGGGACTCTGCTCGCGCCATACCGCTCACCCCACCTCATCATCCCCGCACCTCTGCCGCCACCACACCACTGCCACAGCCAACCGGGTAAGCCTGCATTCGAACTATAAGACGCACCTCTCATTTTCCTCACAATTTTTTTGGGGAAAATGTGCATCTTATAGTCCAAAAAATACGGTACTGTGTTATGTAGCATGTGAACACAGGGAGGCGTTGCTGGATCACAGGTCCAAATCTTTGTTACGTGATTCTCTGCCCGTATCAGCTAAAGGGCCTCCTGCCAGTAGAAAAACTTACTCCATAATGAGAAGCTGCATATTATCCCCTAGGCTGCCCCTCCCACATGCTGTGCCCAACCCTGGGCTTGTGCAGCTTCTCTCCTCCCATATCTGAGAGTATAGTTTTCTGTCCAGAAGCATGGGCGCTCATAACTTTTCGCTCGAGGGACCAGATGGAATGACAGCAGTGCCACTGGGTTCTTCTGGACTTTATCTGTGCAGGGAGACCAAATATGGCTACCATATTTAATTCCTGGTAGCTATGCTTTATAACTCAATAACACAGGGTTCTAGAGGTGGCTGTAGAGGATGGGCTTGTGGAGAAAGGAATGCAGATTCCGATTATGTGCTCGGCTAGGCTCAGAGATATTGCATTCTTTTATTATAAGTCATTTTCTAGTTATATATCTCAGTTCAATATCTCAGAGCCTTGTGCTGGTCTGGGACCTGTAGTGCCACAAGGTCTTCTTGAGTCAAACAAGGGACTCCAGTTGGCTGCACAAGAGCACAAGAGTTCACACCCCTGTGATGATTACAAAACTTGGTGCTGGGAGACACTGGGTCTATGGTCTTTTGGCCCACTGGAGAGAGCTTCAAAGGCCTGTTTGCTTGGGACAATTAAAGAAAAACATTGATCTGCTCTGTCCAAGGAAGGGACATCACTGGATAATGAGTTCCCATTGTATAACGTGTAATTGATTTGCCTTTTGCTTGGGGGAATGTCAAGAGTGGGGGCTGAGTTTGGAACGAGTATCTTTGGGCCACTGCATCTGAAAGGGAATTCCATCAGATATCAAAATGATATCAATTAGATATCATTTTCTCATATCTCACACCTCCCCCTTTAGAGGGCGCAAGGGGGCATCACATTCCTGTGTTCCCATGAGCGCACTCCCGCAATCTCTCCTTGCCGGGATAGCCCATCAGCATTGCCATGGTCATGGCTACTTTTGTGGGGAATGGAGAAGTGGTACTGCTGGAGTACCTGAAAAGTGGTCTTGCAGACAACAGACCAGTCTCCCACAAGAGGCAGCTTTTTCTTGATAAAAAATCTGTGAGGCAGAGAAGTGGTGACTCTTGAAGAACCAAGATATGAAATTTTTCTTCTGTGGCATTAATGTTAATGATTTGCTTCAATTTTTGCATGGCTATGTTCTGAAATATAAGAAAGTTCCATACTTATCCCACAATTGCAAAAAAAATTAACTGAGGGGCATTGAGCATGTGTAACCATGCATTCATCTAAAGATGACCTATCATCATTTCAAAAGTGGTCAATGTTTGCTCTTATGTTATTTTCCAGTCCCTAAGTGTTACATTTTCTTCTTTATTTAAAATCTGCCACACAGTTCCAGAGATATAGACATTTTTGTTTAATACAAAATTTGATGGTCTTTACCACAGGGCCATAGGTCACAGGATTCTCAGGGGTATGACTCACAGGATTCTCAGGACCATGGATCACGAGATTCTCAGGGGCATGGCTTATGGGATTGTCAGGGGCATGGCTCACGAGATTCTTAGCGGCATGGCTCACAGGATTCTCAGGGGCATGGCTCACAGGATTCTCAAGGGCATGACTCACAGGATTCTCAGAGGCATGGCTCATGGGATTCTCAGGGGCATGACTCATGGGATTCTGAGGGGCATGGCTCACAGGATTCTGAGGGGCATGGCTCACGGGATTCTCAGGGGCATGGCTCACGAGATTCTTAGCAGCATGGCTCACAGGATTCTCAGGGGCATGGCTCACAGGATTCTCAGGGGCATGGCTCACAGGATTCTCAGGGGCATGACTCACAGGATTCTCAGAGGTATGGCTCACAGGATTCTCAGAGGCATGGCTCAGGGGATTCTCAGGCGCATGACTCACAGGATTCTCAGGGGTATGGCTCACAGGATTCTCAGGGGCATGGCTTACGGGATTCTCAGGGGCATGCCCCAGGGATTCTCAGGGACATGGCTCACAGGATTCTCAGGGGCATGGCTCACGGGATTCTCAGGGGCATGACCCACGGGATTCTCAGGGGCATGGCTCACGGGATTCTCAGGGGCATGGCTCACGGGATTCTTGGGGCATGACTCACAAGTTTCTCGGTGGCATGGCTCACAAGATAATTATGCAGAGCAGCCTAAAACATCTGTCCCTGAGAATCCTGTGAGCCACACCCATAAAAATTAGCTGCAAACAGAAATTCTCTTGCCTCTGGAGCCATATGGCCTATTTTAAAATAGAAAAGAATGGAATAATCAAGGGAACAATGTGAATAAAATAAAAGCAAAAGGTGGACACTTTTGACCTGGTGACAGCTCCTCTTTAGATGTGCGATGCAGACCACTGGAGAGTCTTAGTGATTGGATTCAGAATGATGGTCTAAATTCTGCAAAATACAGATATATTTTTTAGAGACGAAAACTTGAAAAATTCTAAAGAGAATTTCAATTAGATTAGCTTTTATGAATACCATTGAGTGTGAGTGGCCAACATTTTCGAAAACAGCCTAAAATTGAATGACGACCTTGTGTAGAATAGACAAGCAATACACATACCTCAGACATAATTGGAAGAAAAACGAAGAAAGAAATATCAGCTAAATGGATATTATATTATGAATCATTAATTGTAACCATGGGAATCTATAGTGCTATTCTTGAGATGGAGGTGAAGCTTTGACTTCGACTCTCATTTTTATAAACATTTAATGAAATAAGTAAACATAGCTGCCATGACAGGTGTTTAATTGCATTTATACCTTAAGGCACTTCTGTCGACAGTTTTTTCTCGACCATAGATATGCATCCTAGGTTCATTTTAGTAGGGTCAGGTTAATAAGTTGCTGCCAATCACCTCCAACAACACCTTACCTAAAGTGTGAAAAAAACATTGGGCATGTTAAAATCCAACATGTTTGATCCTTTTTTGACTGACTGATGCTGTCATAGGAATGTCAGAACAGAATACCCCATGATGGCACCATGATGAGTTAGCATGTTAAATTTATTCCATTTAGGTCCAAGATCAGGTTACATTCTTCTCATTACCCGGGTTTTGGCTCCTTTTTTTGTTGCCCCGCTGTACTTTGTACAAAAAATGGTCGCCTATGTACTGAATAGCTTATAATTGTTCATGGTGGATGCAAATGATAGAATCCCCACTAATAGCTTGTATGGGGGACTTACTGTAAGTCTGCCATACACATGAGATGACTGTCAGCCAAACAAAGCTTTGGCTGATTGTTCGACCTGTAGCCATCTCAGCTAACTCTCCCATACACAGGAGCGCTTGTTTGGTCGAGTACTCTTGTATTCTCTATGAGACAGCCACCACCAGACATGTCTTAGAGAGCAAAAGGATGGGCAGGTTGAAATCAGACATACCGGATCGAAATCTGCCCCAATAACAAATTGTCCGAAGCCCCCATACACATTAGTAGATGAACCCGTCA
Organism: Ranitomeya variabilis; assembly: GCF_051348905.1. NCBI lineage: Eukaryota > Metazoa > Chordata > Amphibia > Anura > Dendrobatidae > Ranitomeya > Ranitomeya variabilis. Next base: position 199,195,280 of record NC_135233.1, read on the forward strand.
ATGTCGTCAGAGGCTTTAAATTATCACTTTCTCTGCTTCGTTCCCCGGCAAAAGTCCGTATGCAGAAAAAGTTGAATAGAGCGACAGACGCCCTTATGACCCCATTCAAAGTCTATGACACTGAGTGAGATAATGGATATATCATAATTTTGTAATTTATACAATGGTTTGAAAATGTCCTTTTTTGGGGGATCAGTAGATCAGTAATAGGTGAGACGGAACACCCACATTCATGTTACATGGTCCTCAGGTCTCACTAAAAATGACGTGATTTATTGATATATCTAATGTGCCTCTTTTCGGAACTTGCTGATATTGTGCACAACTGGTGACTTTGATACCTAACATGGTGATCTGATAAGATAAGCCGACCCTCCAGCTGTCTGCCTACACCATATGTCTGCATAACCATCTAGTCGAGTCCTGGAAAAATCTTTAAGGCAAACAACTATTGAGCATTTGAAAATGTCATAGATTCTAACTCATGTTAGTCCTTAAATTATACATGAGGTTCTAAAAAAATAACAAACCCCATAGATTTATCCTAAGGCCACATTCACACTTTCAGTATTTGTTCAGTATTTCACATCAGTATTTGTAACCAAAACCAAGGGTTGGTGATAAATACAGAAGTGGAGCATATGTTTCTGTTATACTTTTCCTCTGATTGTTCCTCTCCTGATTTTGTCTTACAAATACTGATGGAAAATACTGACCAAATACTGACCGTGCGAACATGGCCTTATAGGCTGCCTTCATGTACTTCACTCTCTTTAGCATTTGTATTTGATACACGGCCGATCTTGCTATTTTTCCCACCTACAAAGAATGGAGAAGTGTGTAATTTTTATCATAGGTTCACTTCACCTGTGAGAGACAGAATCTAAAAATAAAATAAAAAATAGAAAATCACATTGTATGATTTTTACATAATTAAATTGCATTTTATTGCACAAAATAAGTATATGATCACTGACCAACCAGTAAGAATTCAGGCTCTCACAGACCTGTTAGATTTTCTTTAAGAAGCCTGCTACTCTGCATTCATTACCTGGATTAATTGCACCTGATTGACCTCGTTACCTGTATAAAAGACACCTGTCCACGTATTCAATCACACGTCAACCACCTCTCCACCATGGCCCAGACCAAGGAGTAGTCTAAGGACACCAGAGACAAAACTGTAGACCGGAACAACTTTATGTTGGGCTACTGGACAATGGTCAGTCAGTTGGTGAGAAGGCAACAAATGTTGACTCAATTATTAGGAAATGGAAGAAACACAAGATGACTGTCAATCTTCCTTGGTCTAGAGCTCCAGGCAAGATCTCACCTCGTGGGGTAATTATAATTCTCAGAAAGGTCAAGAATCAGCCCAGAACTACACGGGAGGATCAATGATCTAAAGAGAGCTGAGACCACAGTATCAAACATTACTGTTAGTAACACACTAAGTTGTCATGGATTAAAATCCTGCAGGGCACGCAAGGTCCCCCTGCTCATTCCAGCAGATGTCCAGGCCCATGACCATCTGGATGATCCAAAGGAGGCATGGGAGAAGGTCATGTAGTCAGATGAGACCAAAATAGAACTTTTTTTATCAACTCCACTCGCCGTGCTTGGTTGAAGAAGAAGGATGAGTACAACCCCAAGAACACCATTTCAACCATATAGCATGGTGGGGGAAATATCATAATTTTGGGGTGCTTTTATGCAAAGGTGACAGGGTAATTGCACCATATTAAAGGGAGGATGGATGGGGTCATGTACCACGACATTTTAGCCAATAGCCTACTTCCTTCATTAACAGCATTGAAGATGGGTCGTGGCTGGGTCTTCCAGCATGACAATGGCCCGAAACACACAGCCAGGGCAACTAAGGATTTGGTCCGTAAGAAGCATTACAAGGTCCTGGAGTGGCCTAGTCAGTGTCCAGACCTTAAACCAATAGAACATTTTTAGAGGGAGCTGAAAATAAATGCAGCCCCGCGACAGGCCCGAAACCTGAAAGATCTGGAGAAGATCTGTGTGGAGGAGGGGGCCAAAATCCCTGTTGCAGTGTGTGCAAACTTGATAAAGAATTACAGGAAACATCTGACCTCGACCTCTGCAATTGCAAACAAAGGTTTCTGTACCAAATATTAAGTTCTGCTTTTTGTATCAAATACTTATTTCATGCAATAAAATGCAAATTAATTATGTAAAAATCATGCAATGTGATTTTCTGGATTTTTTTAAGATTCTGTCTCTCACAGATGAAGTGTACTTATGATAAAAATTACAGACCCTCCATTCTTTGTAGGTGGGAAAACTTGCAAAATTGGCAGTGTATCAAATACTTATTTTCCAGGCTGTATGTGCAAACATACATATTTTCATATACACAAACAGTATATATTCAGTACTGTGCAAAAGTTTGAAGCAGGTGTTGAAAAAATGCGGTAAATTAAGAATGTTTTAAAAAATAGAAGTGTTAATAATAATGAATTCACCCCTCCACCTACTGTATATACACTGCCAGTAGGAAATATGTTTTCCCTATTCTCTGCTTTCTAAACCTGGAGAGTGTCATATTCAATGGTGGCCTACAAACATATATGAATATACAGTAGGTACGGAAAGTATTCATACCCCTTTAAATTTTTCACTCTTTGTTTCATTGCAACCATTTGGTAAATTCAAAAAAGTTCATTTTTTTCTCATTAATGTACACTCTGCCCCCCATCTTGACTGAAAAAAACAGAAATGTAGAAATGTTTGCAAATTTACTGAAATATCACATGGTCATAAGTATTCAGACCCCATTTGAGCTAGAACAGCCATGAGTCTTCTTGGGAATGATGCAACAAGTTTTTCACCCCTGGATTTGGGGATCCTCTGCCATTCTTCCTTGCAGATCCTCCCCAGTTCCGTCAGGTTGGATGTGAACGTTGGTGGACAGCCATTTTCAGGTCTCTCCAGAGATGCTAAATTGGGTTTAGGTCAGGGCTCTGGCTGGGCCAGTCAAGAATGGTCACAGAGTTGTTCTGGAGCCTCTCCTTTGTTATTTTAGCTGTGTGCTTAGGGTCATTGTCTTGTTGGAAGGTGAACCTTCAGACAAGTCTGAGGTCCAGAGCACTCTGGAAGAGGTTTTCATCCAGGATATCTCTGTACTTGGCTGCATTCATGTTTTCTTCAATGGCAACCAGTCGTCCAGTTCCTGCAGCTGAAAAACACCCCCATAGCATGATGCTGCCACCACCATGTTTCACTGTTGGGATTGTATTGGGCAGGTGATGAGCAGTGCCTGGTTTTCTCCACACATACCGCTTAGAATTATCAACAAAAAGGTCTATCTTCATCTCATCAGACAAGGGAATCTTATTTCTCATAGTCTTGGAATCCTTCATGTGGTTTTTTTTAGCAAACTCTATGCTGGCTTTCATATGTCTTGCACTGAGGAGAGGCTTCTGTTGGGCCACTCTGCCATAAAGGCCTGACTGGTGGAGGGCTGCAGTGATAGTTGACATTGTGGAACTTTCTCCATCTCTCTACTGCATCTCTGGAGCTCAGCCACAGGGATCTTGGTGTTCTTCTTTACCTCTCTCACCAAGGCTTTTCTCCCATGATTGCTCAGTTTGGCTGGACAGACAGGTCTAGGAAGACTTCTGGTGGTCCCAAACTTCTTCCATATAAGGATTATGGAGGCCACTGTGCTCTTAGGAACCTTGAGTACAGCAGAAATTCTGTTGTAACCTTGGCCAGATCTGTGCCTTGCCACAATTCTGTCTCTGAGCTCCTTGGCCAGTTCCTTTGACCTCATGATTCTCATTTGGTCTGACATGCACTGTGAGCTCTGAGGTCTTATATAGACAGGTGTGTGCCTTTCCAAATCAAGTGCTATCAGTTTAATTAAACACAGCTGGACTCCAAGGAGTAGAACCATCTCAAGCAGGATCACAAGGAAATGGACAGCATGTGACTTACATATGAGTGTCTGAGCAAAGGGTCTGAATACTTATGACCATGTGATATTCAGTTTTTTTTAAATAAATCTGCAAAAATTTCTACATTTATGTTTTTTTTCTGTCAAGATGGGGTACATTAATGAGAAAAAAATAATTTTTTTCTAATTTACCAAATGGCTGCAATGAAACGAGTGAAAAATTGAAAGGGGTCTGAATACTTTCCGTACCCACTGTAATCACAACAATAGGAAACCAGATCATAAAGATTGCACATTATCTACACATGCATCAAGCAATGAAAATAAAAATGTTGCAGCGTTAAAGAGCTTTAACCCCTTCCTGACTGGGCTATTTTCTGGTTTTATTTTTCCTCCCTTCTTCCAAGAGCCATAATTTTTTTATTTTTTCATCCACATAGCCGTATAAGGGTTTGTTTTTTTGTTGTTGTGCGGGACGAGTTGTAATTTTGAATGACACATTAGTGATGAGTGAATATACTCGTTGCACGGGTGATCTCCGAGTATTTGTTAGTGCTCGGAGATTTAGTTTTTGTTGATTCAGCTGCTTGATTTACAGCTATTAGCCAGCCTGAATACATGTGGGGGTTGCCTGGTTACTAGGGAATCCCCACATGTAATCAAGCTGTCTAGTAGCCGCAAATCATCTAGCTGCGGCAAGAAAAACTAAATCTCTGAACACTAACAAATACTCGGAGACCACCCGAGCATGCTCTGGAAAACCCGAGCAACGAGTACACTCGCTCATCACTAGACACCATCCATTTTATCATGTGATGCACTGGAAAGCAAAAAAAAAAAATCCAAATGCATTGAAATTGCAAAATAAGTGCAATTGTGCAATTTCTGATTGTTTTTCAATGTTCACTATACAGTAAAACCAACTGGGCGGCATGATTCTCCAGGTCAGTACAAGTACGCAGATACTAAACATGTCTTTTTTTTATTTGGTGAAAAAAAAATCAGAAATTTGTAGAAATAAAAATTTGCTTTTGGCGCCATTTTCTCACAGCCATAATGCCTCAAATTTTCATGATCTGGGGCTGTGTGACGGATTATTTTTTGCGCCCTGAGCTCACATTTTTACTAATGACATTTTGGGGTAGATCAAATGTTTTGAGCTCCTCTTATTACATTTTATTGCAATTTTGTGGCTGCCAAAAAAACATAATGGCATTTTGATTCCTTTTCCCATTACGCCGCTTATCGATTGGATTAATTTATTTCAGATTTTGATAGATCTATTTATACCAAATTTGTGTATTTTTTATTTTTTTATTAATTGATTTTTAATGGGGGTGATTTGAAGTTTTACATTTTTTTAAAATATTTTTAAATAAACATTTTTTTCTCACTTTGTAACTATTTAATAGTCCCCTTAGGGGACTTAAAGCTATGATCACCTGATCGATTGTACTATACATGGCACTGCATCAGCTCTGCTGTGTATAGAGGAAATCACGATCTGTTATAAACGCTGCCAGCTAAACACTGTCACAGGAGAATAGTAATGACAGGCAGGGGGGTCTTCAGCAGACCCCAGCTGTCAGATGATTGCTGAATAAATCCGCATCAAAGGCAGGGACACGACATATAACATAACTGTCAAGCATATGTACGGAAGGGATTCAGAACATGTACAATCAACATCCTTTTTCAGGTTAATTCTGGGTGGAATCCACCAGAAAAAGCACCGGAAAAGAATCCCACATGTGCAGTACGCATAATGTGAGGATTAACAAGTCTGCAGTTATAATGAGTGACTGCAGACTTTTACCTTAAAACCAGATGACCCTTTTATGGGACTTGAGCCTGTTATTTATTGCATGTTCTATATAAGTGTTTATTTCTGGTAATGTTGATGATTATGGCTTACAGTCAATGAAAACCCAAAAGTCATTATCTCAGTAAATTAGAATACTTTATTACGCCAGCTTGAAAAATGATTTTAAAATCTGAAATGTTGGCCTACAGAAATGTATGTTCAGTAAATGCAACTAATACTTGGTCGGGGCTCCTTTTGCATCAATTACTGCATCAGTGCAGCGTGGCATGGAGGCGATCAGCCTGTGGCACTGCTGAGGGGTTATGGAAGCCCAGGTTGCTTTGATAGCAGCCTTCAGCTTGTCTACATTGTTGGGTCTGGTGTCTCTCATCTTCCTCTTGACAATACTTTGTTGATTCTCTATGGGGTTAAGGTCAGACGAGTTTGCTGCCAATCAAGCACAGTGATACTGTTGTTTGTAAACCAGGTATTGGTACTTTTGACAGTGTGGACAGGGGCTAAGTCCTGCTGGAGAATGACATTTCCATCTCCAAAAAGCTTGTCGGCAGAGGGAAGCATGAAGTGCTCTAAAATGTCCTGTTAGACGGCTGCGCTGACTTTGGTCTTGATAAAACACAGTGGACCTACACCAGCTGATGACATGGCTCCACAAACCATCACTGATTGTGGAAACTTCACACTAGACCTCAAGCAGCTTGGATTGTGGCCTCTCCACTTTTCCTCCAGACTCTGGGACCTTTATTTCCAAATGAAATGCAAAAGTTACTTTCCCTGTGGAGTGTGTCAATGACTGCTTTCTGGACATCTGTCAAGTCAACAGTCTTCCCCATGATTGTGGAACCTACTGAAACAGACTAAAGGACATTTTAAAAGCTTAGGAAGCCTTTGCAGGTGTTTTTGGTAAATTTTTCTAATTTACTGAGATAATGACTTTTGGGTTTTCATTGGCTGTAAGCCACAGTCATCAACATTAACAGACATAAACACTTGAAATAGATCACTCTGTTTGTAATGACTCTACAGGGTGGGGCATTTATATGGATACATCTAATTAAGATGGGAATGGTTGGTGATATCAACTTCCTGTTTGTGGCACATTAGTATATGGGAGGGGGAAAACGTTTCAAGATGGGTGGCGACCATGGCGGCCATTTTGAAGTCAGCTATTTTGGATCCAACTTTATTTTTTCAATGGGAAGAGGGTTATGTGACACATCAAACTTATTGAGAATTTCACAAGAAAAGCAATGGTGTGCTTGGTTTTACTATAACTTCATTTTTCATGAGTTATTTACAAGTCTATGACCACTTATAAAATGTGTTCAAAGTGCTTCCCATTGTGTTGTATTTTCAATGCAATCCTCTCTCCCACTCTTGACACACTGATAGCAACACCGCAGAAGAAATGCTAGCACAGGCTTCCAGTATCCATTGTTTCAGATGCTGCACATCTCGTATTTTCACATGCTTCACATCTTCTATGCTGTGAAGATACGAGATTTGCAGCATCTGAAGCAATGGTTACTGGAAGCCTGTGCTAACATTTCTGTGGTGTTGCTATCAGTGTGTCAAGAGTGGGAGAAGAGGGTTGCATTGACAATCCAACACAATGCGCAGCACTTTGAACACACTTTAAAAGTAAAAACTTGTAAATAACTCATGAAAGAATAAAATTACGTTAAAACCAAGCACACGATTGTTTTTCTTCTGAAATTCTCAATAAGCTTGATGTGTCACATGACCCTCTTCCCATTGAAAAAATAAAGTTGGATCCAAAATGTCCGACTTCAAAATGGCCGCCATGGTCACCACCCATCTTGAAAAGTTTCCCCCCTCCCATATACTAATGTGCCACAAACAGAAAGTTGATATCACTAGCCATTCCCATTTTATTTAGATGTATTAATATAAATGGCCCACCCTGTACATAAAGAGTTTCACTTTTTGTATTGAAGAACGGAAATAAATTCACTTTTTGATGATATTCTAATTTTGTGAGAAGCCCTTGCACATTGCTTGTCTTTCCTATGGATAGCACAAAGAAAAACAAAAAAAGACACGTACTGTACCATATAGCAAAAACAAATGTGTAGGTGTATGTGTAGGTCAGTCTTACGTTGGGTGTTACGGTAATTCGTGCTGGTGAAGCTCAGCTATTGTAGAACTGAAGAGGATAAAAAGATTAGTTTTAGGGTTGGGAGTGCTGGAAAATCCTTTTTTCGAAATATTTAACTCAAGAAAGACCTTTAGTCCCTTACTGTGTCCATGTGTCTACTGGGCACTTCCACATCTTATGCTTTAAATAGGCACAGAAGAATACCATCAGGAGTACTGTTGATGTACCGTAATTTATTTGATTAAAAGGTCACAAGACCTTTTAGGAACTGCCATTCAAGGTCATGGTATTTTATTGCGGCTCACGTATTCCATAGATTGTTTGGTATCTTGCCGTTTATCCATGATTTGTGTGCATTGTGTTGATGCTATGAAGAATGCTTTGGACCATTCTGCTTGACAGCCTTATTTTGGTACAAGCATTCTATGCCACACATTTCTCCACTCTGATTAAACTTCCAACCCAACACCTTTCACAATCTGATAATAGCTGCTACCGGTTTTCTCACATATTTTTCGAGGCCAGTAACCTGGGTGCGCTGAAAGTGCAAATTACCGGAGTGGGCTCTTATCATACTGTGATAGCGGGGTGAAGTCTGCAGGTATGTGAATCTGTAAGCACTGCTGTAATATCCTGTATATGTATATGCCATCTATACCCCCGACACCTTTCTTTGTTTAATCTCCTCTATCATTGTCATTGTCTTCAGGTCTGCAGATCATTATGCCTCAGTACTTACAGGAGAAGTTTGTTCAGGCTGCATTGAGTTATATCATGTGTAATGGGGAAGGCGAATATGTGTGCAGGAACACTCAGTGCTCCTGCTTGTGCTCTGAATCCTTCCCCCAATGTAACTGTCCCTTCACTGACATCCAGATCATGGAGAACACGCTGAGTAACCAGGGCAAGGCCTGGGCATTGGCATACAAAGATTTTGAAAGTTCAGGTGAGGATTCATATTTCTCAGTTTCCATATTGTCCTTTGTTGCATAAATCATGTTGTGCGTTTTTTTATCGTTGCGCTTTAGAACTGTTTTTCATTCTGTTCAGTGTCTTAAATCTTCGTTTTGGACACTTTCGCATCATGCGCCATCTTAATCACATCTGAAGAAAATTTACATCTTGTTTGTTTTCATAAACTTACCTTTTACATGTTTTTTTATTGAACTGCCGGCATATTATTCCTTCCAGTTATTGTACCACAAGGTCGGTCATGTCAAAAGCAGTTACAAATTATATGTATGTGTTTAAGATAGTTATGAATTATTAATAATTTGTGTTTTCATTTTTGCTTCTATTCCTTTTACACTTGTCTAATTTATTATTATTATTATTATTATTATTATTGTTGTTATTTTCATTGGCATTACATGAAATCTCAGCCAGTGTCTCATTTTAATTGCCACTTCCAACTCACTGTATTGGATAGTGTTAGGGAAGAATTTTGCTACAATATGTTGGCAATAACCATTGTTTCTACAATTATTTCGCTTTTTAAGCATTGTTTTAATGCAATATTCAAAATAGAACAATAAATGTATAAAAGCAGGAAAAAATAGTTGCGTCACAAAATATGAAGCATAATATCATAGCATCGTACCAGCAAGAGCTGATTATTCTACCAAAGTTGTGAAAAGCAAAGGTAAATCTGTAATAAACATTGAATTAATGGAGAAGAGTGAAAATAATCAGTACTCTGGACCAGTCTTTACCAACGAGGGAGCAGTAGAAAGCCTTAAAGGGAAGCTGTCAGTATGATAAACACTCCTAAGCCATCTGTGTGGTCATGTAGGTCATAGGAAGCTGAATAAAATGATACTTTGATATCTATGATCCGATGTGCTATTCCTGAGGAATTCACGTTTTTCTTAATATGTAAATGAGCTGTTAAGATCTATGGGCCAGACATAGATCTCCCTGAGAATCCACCAACAGAGCTTATTCTAAATGTAAGGGGGCATTACCAGTGTGAGACATGTAGATCAGGAGAGTAGACTGTCAGTCATTACAGGTCTCACACTGGTAACACCCCCTTACATTTACAATGAGCTGTAGAGGCAAATTCTCAGGGAGATCTATGTCCGGCCTATAGATCTCAACAGCTCATTTACATAGTTAGAAAAACATGAATTTCTCTGAATTAAGACATCAGATCACAGATGTCAAGGTATCATTTTTTTCAGCATTCTATGACCTGCATTCCCATATAAACAGGGGTTAATCCTACCAAAGATTCACTTTCATCACAGATTTAAGCAAAAAACTATAAGCGTTCGGTCTGTTGGTGGTTGAGAATGATATCCTGCAATGGACACCAGGACCCAAAGGTTCAAATAGATGACTATGGTTCGTGTTTTCTTGTGGGTTTGGTCCACCTATCCCATTATTATATAATCTACTACATAAGTACTGTCCCCCAAATATGTTCTTACACCATTACATGATCCAGAAGTCCCAAATGTATGGGATGTCCCTAGAGTACATGTGATGGAGCAGTCAACTCTTAGGGTTTTTTTCTTCAGCATATTTTTTATTCAAAAATTATTATATTTTTATTATTATATTTTTTTATTAAGAAAAAATGAACAATATTTAGCTGTTAGTTACATGGGCAGGACCATTAAAATCAAGTACAAGAATGCAGACTAATCATAAACATAGGACATTCAAGTTGATTGTGGGATGTATTGACATAAAGAAGAAGAAATAATATAATAGAGAGAAAGAAAGAAAGAATAACATTTTGGAATGCATCAAATATGACTTAGTGATGGAAGAATTCTAAGCAAAGAAGGGCAAAGACTGGAAACTCGATATAACTATTCAGACTGAAAGATCATGAGAAATTAATAAGAATGAAAGATTTCAGACGTAACTTGATCAAGCTTCCAAGAAATGTAACATTACACAAGTTTTTTTTTAACCGTAACTTTGGCATTTGCTCACAATCATGCCTTGATCTGACTTTTTTACCCATCCTACATCCTTTGAATCTTTCTTTAATAATCTACCCTCCGCATAACTCTAAATTTGTAAGGAAATAGAAAAAAAATACCAGTCACCAATGAAAATTTATCTTTATCCTGGTCCATAAAGTTTCTAAATGATCCAACCACCTGGAAGCCTTGAGGAAACTTTTCAATCATTGGTACTTCACACCATATCGTCTTCCTAAAACTTACGTCAACTCTTCGAACACATGTTGGAATCGTCAGACGGAGGTAGGCACATTTCTCCACTACGGCCGAGTTGCAATGTCAGCTTTTAATTTGTAAGTTTATAAAAAACCAGGAAACCTGTGAATATAAATATCCACAAGTCTTACTATTTCTCTATGTTTATGTGGCTTTGGTTAATTAATTAGTTGTAGGGCCTTCATTATTACATAACTGTTGCGGTTTATAGCTAAAGGTCTTCACTTTCCAAGAAAATGACGCCCACGTTTCTTTAATAGCATAGTCCAAGTCTTTTACTATCATCTTAAACTTTAATAAAAATGAAATGTAATTTCCCACATCAAAGAGCCACCAAAGATAAGCAAATGATGATGGACATTCACAATAAAATGTCATAAGATGGCATTTAAGAGATGGACCTCTTATCTTATCTCGACAGTGATTGTCAGGGACTTTATGAAAATATTAGACAACAGAGCTCGAATCAAGTAGGCATGTCTCCGCAGAGTAGAGGCAATGGAGTTGATTGGGTTGCCTTGCAGTGATGGAAGAACTGCCTAAAGGGAAGATATAAAATATGCTAGAAGTAATATTAGAGTGTTCACTGGATCCTGAACCCTACTTTAATAAATGTTATAATAAAAAAAGAACAGAATAAATAGAATATTTTTACAGAGCATCAAACCAATCTAGCAAGTCTTCTTAATATCCGAGGCACCAAAACCGCAGGTTCGTCTTAAAAAACTTGAACTTTATTGCATATTAGTTAAAACAGTAGGACAAAGCAGGAAAACGTTTCTGCCATAATTGGCCTTTCTCAAGCCTAGAAAAATACAACTTTAGAAAGGCCTTCAGAGCTGTAGCTGTATTTTTCTTTAGGCTTGAGAAAGGTTAATTAACGTTTTCCTGCTTTGTCTTCCTGTTTTAACTAATATGGAGTAAAGTTCAAGTTCTTTTTATCAAAAATCTAAGGTTTTGGTGCCCCGGCTTCTCTGAATCTTCTACGTTGTTTGTGGACCTGGTATGAGGCCCAGCCAAACTAAGCACAAGTTTGGTCAATGGTCCAAACTGTATGAATCTATTATTGGACTGAGTAAGTCTTCTTAAAAAAGAAACCAAATACTTATATGGTGGAACACCGAAAGTATGTTGGCCCTTATCCTGGGGAATAAAATTTATAAATATTTATATATACCGTATTTTCCGGCATATAAGACGACTCGGCGTATAAGACAACACCCAACTTTTCCATTTAAAATATACTGTAGAGTTTGGGATATACTCGCCGTATAAGTCTGGGATCATCTTATATGCTGGGTGTCATCTTATACGGCGTGTGCAGAGCTCTACATATGGTGTGGGGAGCAGTCCTGATGACGAGGTGCCTCACTGGAAAGGTGTAAATGAATCAACTCTGCCATAGTATTCTATTACCTCCTTCTTTCACCTGTCTGGCCCATCCTTCTCTGCCGCTCAAATCTCATGAGGATGGAAGTGAAACAGCTCCTCTTCTTACACCCATCTGGCCCGCCCTTTTCTGCCTCTTAAATTTCGTGAGGATGGAAGTGTAGTGTCACATGCGTGCCTGCGTCGCTTCACTTCCATCCCGAGATTTGAGAGGCAGAGAAGGGCGGGCCAGATGGGTGTAAGAAGGAGGTAATAGAATGCAATGGCAGGCTTGATTCACTTACACCTTTCCAGTGAGGCACCTCATCATCAGGACCGCTCCCCGCACCATATGCAGCGACAGCAGAGCTCCGCACCTGCCGTATAAGACGACCCCCGACTTTTGAGATTTTCAGGGGTTAAAAAGTCGTCTTATATACTGTACCGGAAAATATGGTATATTAAAACAAAAGAGGAGATATATATATATATATATCTATATATTTCAATTTTAGGCTATGTGCACACGATGCAGATTTAGTGCAGATCTGCAGCGTTTTTTTCACCTGCAGAAACACTGCAGATCTGCACTGTGATGTACAGTACAACGTAAATCAATGTGAAAAAAAAAAGCTGTGCACATGGTGCAGAAAAATCCGTGCAGAAACGCTGCAGATTTCAAAGAAGTGCATGTCACTTCTTTTGTGCGTTTCTGCAGCGTTTCTGCACCCCTCCACTAATAGAAATTCGCAGTGGTAAAATCTGCAGAAAATCAGCACAAAAAACGCATCAAAACCGCGCAAAAAATGCATCAAAAATGCGCAAAAAATGCATAAAAACGCAGCTGCGGATTCTGCCAGAAGATGCAGATTTTGTGCAGAAAATTCTGCACCAATTTTGCATCGTGTGCACACAGCCTTAGAGTCAGTTTTTTGTGTGCGTTTTTGCTAGTTATATTGTAGCTTAATAACTAATGAGAGTGAACACTCAATGATCTTGAAGAAACATAATTACAAGATTTTCCCTACAATTGGACTGTTAGAGTCAATTTGCTGCTTACATTCTTGATATGAAGTGCTTATCAATTAAAATTCCAGGTTACATTATACAGTCTGCTATTATTTGCCACTGTAAAAGTCCAATAGGATCCAAATAAAAGGAATCTGTCACTAGGGTTTTGCTACCTCATATGAGCAGCTTAAAAAGGAAAAGAGACCCTGATTCCAGCGATGTATCACTTTACTGGGTGAAGTTACTGTGACACAATCAGAGTTTTTAGATGTCGCAGACAACAGCTTTCTGTACACAGTAAGCTGATTATCAGAGGAGTGATCGTGGTCGGACCAGGGCACACATGAGCTGTGGTCCAGGCAGTGATAATCTCCTGGTGATAAACATTCATTGTATGGAAAAAACAGCACACAGCCTAATAAGTGACACATCCCTGAAATCGGTATCTCAGCCCTTACCTCATGCTGTCCTCAGAAACCAGAAACCTGCTGATAGATTCCCTTTAACCCCCTTTTTTAACTATGGACCAAGACTAGAGATGAGTGAATTAATTTGATGTGCAACTCGGTGAACCTGGCAAATTCAAACAAAAGCCTACCACCATTTTACACTTTGCAGAACATTGCATCAACCAGAGAAGGCTTATATGACCTTTGCTCATGGCCATGCAGACTTTCACATAATCCATTGCAGCTATCACACCACAAGGTGTAGCACAACCAATCAGGAGGGACTGTCATAGCTTGTATAAAGGAAGAAGCAGGAAATTCAGCAGCCATTTTGGGGTGAATCTGGATAGTGAGAGAGGACGTCAAAGCTCACTGCTTTGCATTAGAGATAGGGAGAGAAAGCCACAAAGCATTAAATAAACTATACATATAGTGTGTGACAGCACGGCTGTGAAGAAAAGTTTCCATCCATTTACCCATAGTCGTATTAGTTAAAGGAAACATGGCACTCGATTCATGCTGCCCAAACCACAGGCAACATGAATTAGAGCCCGGCTGATTGCAGACAGGCATGATTTTCTCTCCAATGCTTCCATGTTTCACAGAAAACATGGTTTGTAGAGTCAGCCAGGGGACTATACAGAGAGATATGACTAGTCCAGTTCCAATCCTGTCTGCTCCAGGTGATTTACAGGTCTTTCCCTATGTACACACTTGAGAAAGACCTGCAATCAACTAGAGTAGTGCAGGGAGAAGTCACTGGACTAGTCACATCTCTCTCTGTAGTTTGTATCCAGCACTTCAAGTGATGTTTCCTCCAGTGAAATCATGCTGACAAATTTCCGTTATCTTAATCCACTTAAGTGATAACTTTCTGAGAAAAGTTAACTAGATGGCCCATTATTTGTAAAGCTAAATAAGCACTCCCATCAAAGATTTTATCCTCTTAATATTTTGCAGTCATCATATTATATAGCACTGTGTACTTACAATTGCTCATTTTGACTTTCTTCCCAATTAATTATTCTCTTTTCTATGTGCTCTAACTGATCAGCTGAATCCTTCTAAGCTCTAAACAGGACATCTCTTTTCCCTGAATGAGTCATCACTGCAAAAGTTCCTGGCAGGGGGAATGGCTGGGTCAGTGGTTGAAGAGTGGGACGGAGGGAAAAGTGACCTGTTTGAACAACGAGCTTAGAAGGATTCAGCTAGTCTGTTTTTAATCATGTGATGTCATAGACCTAATGGAAAAGAGAAGAATTAACTGGGAAGAAAGGCAAAATGAGCAATTGTAAGTACACAGCACAATTTTGATGGGAGTGCTTCTTAAACTTTGTGTACATCTGTACATTAAACAAAAAAATTGCCAACCCTTTTAAATTCACATTGCAAAAGATTCACTCATCTATAGTCAAGACCTATCCTTGTAAATCACTCATGCCCCCAGTTGAAAATTTGATACTTGGAAAAATGTTTAATGGGTAGTGTTGAGCATTCCGATACCGCAAGTATCGGGTATCGGCCGATATTTGCTGTATCGGAATTCCGATACTGAGATCCGATACTTTTGTGGTATTGGGTATCGGTATCGAAACAACATTAATGTGTAAAATAAAGAATTAAAATAAAAAATATTGCTATACTCACCTCTCCGACGCAGCCTGGACCTCACCGAGGGAACCGGCAGCGTTCTTTGCTTAAAATTCGCGCTTTTCCTTCCTTCTGTGACGTCACGGCTTGTGATTGGTCGCGTGCCGCCCATGTGGCCACGATGCGACCAATCACAGCAAGCCGTGACGTAATTTTCAGGTCCTTCTAGGCATTCAGTATTTTAAAATTACGTTCCGGCTTTGTGATTGGTCGCGTCGCGGTCACATGGGCGACGCGACCAATCACAAGCCGTGACGTCACGGGAGGCAGGACACGCGCGCATTTTAAAATGCGCGCGTGTCCTGCCTCCCATGACGTCACGGCTTGTGATTGGTCGCGTCGCCCATGTGACCGCGACGCGACCAATCACAAAGCCGGAACGTAATTTTAAAATACTGAATGCCTAGAAGGACCTGAAAATTACGTCACGGCTTGCTGTGATTGGTCGCGTCGCGGCCACATGGGCGGCACACGACCAATCACAAGCCGTGACGTCACGGAAGGAAGGAAAAGCGCGCATTTTAAGCAAAGAACGCTGCCGGGTCCCTCGGTTGAGGTGAGTATAGCAATATTTTTTATTTTAATTCTTTATTTTACACATTAATATGGTTCCCAGGGCCTGAAGGAGAGTTTCCTCTCCTTCAGACCCTGGGAACCATACAGGATACCGTCCGATACTTGAGTCCCATTGACTTGTATTGGTATCGGGTATCGGTATAGGATTAGATTCGATACTTTGCCGGTATCGGCCGATACTTTCCGATACCGATACTTTCAAGTATCGGACGGTATCGCTCAACACTATTAATGGGCCAAGCTGAAGACTTCAACTACTCTAAAATAATGACATTTCCTGACTTTACTTTCAAAACATAGAAAAAAGAAAATTACAAAAATATAAAATTCTGCTTCAAAGGGCAAACTTGATATATTTGTTAAGGGGTTGTGCACTACTAGGACAACCGTTTCTTAATCTAAATGTTTAGCCCTGATAAAATACAAAAGCTTATACTCCCCTCCCGTGTCAGTGCTGTTCCTGCGGTGTCTGCAATGTCTCGTGCGGTGTTGTGACACGTGAGCCTGGTGCCTAATCAGCGCTGGCATCACTGGCCTCGCCTTTGT
This sequence comes from Ranitomeya variabilis, assembly GCF_051348905.1. NCBI lineage: Eukaryota > Metazoa > Chordata > Amphibia > Anura > Dendrobatidae > Ranitomeya > Ranitomeya variabilis. Next base: position 199,211,940 of record NC_135233.1, read on the forward strand.
ATGAATTGAACATGAAGAGGAAGTCCGGGCTGCAGCTGATCTCTGACTTCCTTTTCATGTTCAATTCGTATGAAGCTGGGTCACACCCCCGGAAAGAAGTGAGTACCAAACGCGCGTCAGGGCTTTTTGGCTACCCCAGCAGACACATCATTACACAGGTATTATCTCTGCATCTTTGACTACTGTAGTTTGCATATGCTTATATGAGTCTGGCTTTGACACCCATACTGTGGATATACTTCATACAGTTACTGCACAAGCACTTTACCATTATTCTACATTGTGGATTTATTATAATCTCTGCACAAGCACTTTATTGTCTTTTACTGTGTATATGTATGTATACCTATCCATACCTCGTTGCAAGCAATATGACTGAGCCGTTTTTGAGAGTGGATGTGTATACTTACCTCTATGTGAATATATATCCATACCTATTTGTGTAATACACTACTTTCAGTAATCACAACAGCATTATATTGTAGTCTTGATTATGAGTATCCACCTTTAGCGATATGTACAGTGGCTGTACTTATTTTTTACTTTGATCTACTTTACATGCCATACATTAAAATATTACATCCTTTTGATGTTATATCAATTGCTCACTAAATGACTAGACTAGAAGATATTTGGATAAATTTTCTATATGTGGATTTACCTGCATGCTAATTACCACTCCCTATGATTACGTCTGGGTTCGGCTTCACTCTGTTCTGAAATCTTTCTCTCCCCCCTAAAAATGTAATATTTTATTGGGATTTAAACCAAGAGTTCAATAAAGATTATTACATTTGACCCCTTTGGGTTTATGCACTTCCATCTTTTTGGTTGTTCAAAGTTCTTAAATGTAGCATGTAGCAGAACTCAGATAGTTAACCCGCCCACAACAGGATCTCTATGTACATTGTATATTGACAGTGAGCTGCTTATCATAGGAGGGGGCGTGGTCAGACCAGGACTCATTCTCTGCTGTATTCCTGCAGTGATATTCTCCTGGTGATAAAACCTTCATTGTATGTGAACAACAGCATACAGCCTGATATGTGATACATCGCTGAACTCAGTGTCTCAGCTTCTACCTCATGCTGTCCTCATATTACATAGCAAAACCTGCTGAAAAAATAAATTTTAAAGTTGGGCGGGTACTATGAGGAAAGGTAAAACTCTTCTTGCACGTGTTGGAACAAAGACTTTCACTGGTACCAACTCTTCCTCCACATTGCTGGGTGAAATCTCGCGCCTGAGCACAAAAATTGCATCTTGCACCTGCGCACTATGCCGTAATCTACAGGAGGTAAATGCGCACTTACATTTTCAGCTCTGCCCGCAGCAGTGCGTGGGCGCGAGCCGCAATTCCAAGGCCCGGGCTTGAAGCTTGAAACACTGCTAGACCAGACAATTTGACTTTTATTAGGTTTATTTTTGGTCTTGACTTAATGAGATTTTGTTTTTTGTTGGTTATTGATCATTTTCATGGCTCCCGTAAAGATGATTTATATTTTGTTCATATATTGTGTTATTGATAGGTAAATATATTAATGCGAAATGATGGATGGCTGAGCAAGACCCACATCTTTAAAATTGGATAACGCTTATAAATGATATGGATCGTTTGAAAAATTGACATAAAAGTTCTATGATAAAGAGATATAGTATAAACAGTATATTGAAAAGAAATTCCAAAATTGCTTTATATTTATTTTATTTCTTCCCCATGGATGGGAGGAGGACAGGCTTTTTTGGGGATGTTATGATTGTTTTTTTTGCACTACGTGTTATTTTTGTAATTTTGTTTGATAAAATGTTATGCACAGTTTTTAAGAGAAATATACAAACAATTGCTCATTTTGCCTTTCCACCTAGTTAATTCTTCTCTTTTCCATCAACTGATATTTTCTCTGAAAGTCCAGAAACAACCATATAAATAGTTTGGGTAATGAACTCATGCTGACAGATTCATGTTATCTTAATTCACTTAAGTGACAACTTTCTGAGAAAAGTTATCAAGCTGGCACATTATTTGTAAAGCTAAAGATGCACTCCCATCAAATATTTTATCCTCTTAATACATTGCAGTCACCATATTATATAGCACTGTGCACTTACAATTGCTCATTTTGCAAAAAAGTGTGCAAAATATGTGTGTGCAGCGTGTGTGCAGAATATGTGTGTGCAGCATGTGTGTGCAGAATATGTGTGTGCAACATGTGTGTGCAGCATGTGTGTGTGCAGAATGTTTGTCCAGAATATGTGTGTGCAACATGAGTGTGTGCAGCATGTGTGTGTGCAGCATGTGTGTATGCAGAATATGTGTGTGCAGCATGTGTGTGCATAATATGTGTGTGCAGCATGTGTGTGTGCAGAATATGTGTGTGCAGCATGTGTGTGTGCAGAATATGTGTGTGCAGCATGTGTGTGCAGAATATGTGTGTGCAGCATGTATGTGTGCAGAATATGTGTGTGCAGCATGTGTGTGTGTGCAGCATGTGTGTGCAGCATATGTGTGTGCAGAATATGTGTGTGCAGAATATGTGTATGCAGAATATGTGTGTGCAGCATGTGTGTGTGCAGAATGTGTGTGCAACATGTGTGTGTGCAGCGTGTGTGTGTGCAGAATATGTGTGTGCAGAATATGTGTGTGCAGAATGTGTGTGCAGAATATGTGTGTGCAGCATGAGTGTGTGCAGCATGTGTGTGTGCAGAATATGTGTGTGCAGCATGTGGGTGCAGCATGTGTGTGCAGAATATGTGTGTGCAGAATATGTGTGTGCAGCATGTATGTGTGCAGAATATGTTTGTGCAGCATGTGTGTGCAGAATATGTGTGTGCAGCATGTGTGTGTGCAGCAAGTGTGTCTGCAGCATGTGTGTGCAGAATATGTGTGCAGCAAGTATGTGTGCAGAATATGTGTGTGCAGCATGTGTGTTTGCAGCATGTGTGTGTGCAGAATATGTGTGTGCAGCATGTGTGTCTGCATCATGTGTGTGTGCAGCCTGTGTGTGCAGAATATGTGTGCAGCATGTGTGTGTGGAATGTGTGTGTAGCATCTTTGCAGAATATGTGTGTGGAGCATGTGTGTGCAGAATATGTGTGTGTATGTGTGTGCAGCATATGTGCGCAGCATGTGTGTGCGGAATATGTGTGTGCAGCATGCGTGCAGAATATGTGTGTGCAGCACGTGTGTGCAGAATATGTGTGTGCAGCATTTGTGTGCAGAATATGTGTGTGCAGCATGTGTGCGCAGCATGAGTGTGTGCAGCATGTGTGTGTGCAGAATATGTGGGTGCAGCATGTGTGTGCAGAATGTGTGCGCAGAATATGTGTGTGCAGCATGTATGTGTGCAGAATATGTGTGTGCAGCATGTGTGTGCAGAATGTGTGTGCAGCATGTGTGTTTGCAGCATGTGTGTGCAGAATATGTGTGTGTAGCATGTGTGTGCAGAATATGTGTGTGCAGCATGTGTGTGTACAGCATGTGTGTGTACAGAATCTGTGTGCAGCATGTGTGTGCACAGAATGTGTGTGCAGAATATGTGTGTGCAGCATGTATGTGTGCAGAATATGTGTGTGCAGCATGTGTGTGTGCAGAATATGTGTGTGCAGCATGTGTGTGTGCAGAATATGTGTGTGCAGCATGTGTGTTTGCAGCATGGGTGTGTGCAGAATATGTGTGTGCAGCATGTGTTTGTGCAGAATGTGTGTGCAGCATAGGTGTGTGCAGCATGTGTCTATGTGTGCAGCGTGTGTGTGCAGAATATGTGTGTGCAGCACGTGTGTGCAGAATATGTGTGCAGAATATGGGTGTGCAGAATATGTGTGTGCAACATGAGTGTGTGCAGCATGTGGGTGTGCAGAATATGTGTGTGAAGCATGTGTGTGCAGCATGTGTGTGTGCAGAATATGTTTGTGCAGCATGTGTGTGCAGCATGAGTGTGTCCAGCATGTGGCTGTGCAGAATATGTGTGTGAAGCATGTGTGTAGAATATGTGTGTGCAGAATGTGTGTGTGCAGCAATTGTGTGTGCAGAATATGTGTGTGCAGAATATGTGTGTGCAGCATGTGTGTGTGCAGCATATGTGTGTGCAGCATGTGTGTGTGCAGCATGTGTGTGTGCAGAATGTGTGTGCAGAATATGTGTGTGAAGCATGTGTGTTTGCAGCATGTGTGTGTGCAGAATGTGTATGCAGAATATGTGTGTGCAGCATGTGTGTGTGCAGCGTGTGTGTCCAGCATGTGTGTGTGCAGCGTGTGTGTGCAGAATGTGTGTGTGCAGAATATGTGTGTGCAGCATGAGTGTGTGCAGCATATGTGTGTGCAGCATGTGGGTGTGCAGAATATGTGTGTGCAGCATGTGTGTGCAGAATATGTTTGTGCAACATGTGTGTGCAGAATATGTGTGTGCAGCATGTGTGTGCAGAATATGTGTGTGCAGCATGTGTGTCTGCAGCATGTGTGTGCAGAATATGTGTGTGCAGCATGTATGTGTGCAGAATATGTGTGAGCAGCATGTGTTTGTGCAGCATGTGTGTGCAGCATGTGTGTGTGCAGAATGTGTGTGCAGAATATGTGTGCAGCATGTGTGTTTGCAGCATGTGTGTGTGCAGAATATGTGTGCGCAGCATGTGTGTGCAGCATGTGTGTGCAAAATATGTGTGTGCAGCATGTGTGTGCGGAACATGTGTGCAGAATATGTGTGTGCAGCATGTGTGTGCATAATATGTGTGTGCAGCATGTGTGTGCAGCATGTGTGTGCGGAATATGTGTGTGCAGCATGTGTGCAGAATATGTGTGTGCAGCATATGTGTGAAGAATATGTGTGTGCAGCATGTGTGTGCAGAATATGTGTGTGCAGCATGTGTGCGCAACATCAGTGTGTGCAGCATGTGTGTGTGCAGAATATGTGGGTGCAGCATGTGGGTGCAGCATGTGTGTGCAGAATATGTGTGTGCAGCATGTGTGTGCTCAGAATATGTGTGTGCAGCATGTGTGTGTGCAGAATATGTGTGTTCAGCATGTGTGTGTGCAGAATATGTGTGTGCAGCATGTGTGTCTGCAGCATGTGTGTGCAGAATATGTGTGTGCAGAATATGTGTGTGCAGCATGTGTGTGCAGAATATGTGTGTGCAGCATGTGTGTGCAGAATATGTGTGTGCAGCATGTGTGTGTACAGCATGTGTGTGCAGCATGTGTGTGTACAGAATGTGTGTTCAGCATGTGTGTGTACAGAATCTGTGTGCAGAATATGTGTGTGCAGCATGTGTGTTTGCAGCATGTGTGTGCAGAATATGTGTATGCAACTTGTGTGTGTGCAGCATGTGTGTGTGCAGAATGTGTGTGCAGCATGTGTGTATGTGTGCAGCGTGTGTGTGTGCAGAATGTGTGTGCAGCATGTGTGTGTGTGCAGAATATGTGTGTGCAGCATGTGGGTGTGCAGAATATGTGTGTGCAGCACGTGTGTGCAGAATATGTGTGTGCAGCATGACTGTGTGCAGCATGACTGTGTGCAGCAAGTGGGTGTGCAGAATATGTGTGCAGAATATGTGTGTGAAGCATGTGTGTGCAGAATGTGTGCAGAATATGTGTGTGAAGCATGTGTGTGCAGAATATGTGTGTGCAGAATATGTGTGTGCAGAATATGTGTGCGAAGCATGTGTGTGCAGAATATGTGTGTGCAGCATGTGTGTGTGCAGCATGTGTGCAGAATATGTGTGTGCAGCATGTGTGGAGCATGAGTGTGTGCAGTATGTGTGTGCAGCATGTGTGTGTGCAGTGTGAGTGTGCAGCATGTGTGTGCAGAATATGTGTGTGCAGCATGTGTGTGTAGTATGAGAGTGCAGCATGTGTGTGCAGAATACGTGTGTGCAGTATGAGTGTGCAGCATGTGTGTGTGCAGTGTGAGTGTGCAGCATGTGTGTGCAGAATACGTGTGTGCAGTATGAGTGTGCAGCAGGCTATCAAAGTATCGGGAGCAGGGACGGACTGGGACTGGAATTCAGCCCTGGCCTTTTAAAGCACACAGGCCCATGCTGTCCGTGTGGCTGTATGATGGTAATATCCGGTCTACACCAATGCTCTGCAGACCACATAGGTGTGTACTGTTTTTTTCCTTTGCATTTGGTCCAGACCACCATGACCACTTGTTCTATCCATAATTCTTCCACATAAAATATAACATAGAGACATCTTTCCTGCTTTTCCAGGACTCTCCTCACATTCTACCCCCTCTACACAAACCACAACGTATCCTGTGTTATAATAATTCCCCTGTGCCTCCTTACAGCTGTACAGCACCATATAGTAATAATGTCCCTTATGCTAACTTTTAATAATTCCCCGGTGCCTTCTTTAATAATACGCACCTTGACCCCTTATATGACCCTGCACTTCATTCTAATAATATGAACACCCCCTGTGCTTTCTTATATTAATAATGACAATAATAATGCCTCCTTGCTTCCTCTATAATGTGTTATGATCTGGTGACCTTGGAGCCGCATGAGAGACTTTCTCAGGAGTAGGTGGTACCTGTACTGACCGCAAACCCTAATCTAACACCGCAACTAGATGTAGCCGTGGGATGTACCTAACACATCCTAGACATCTCGACACAGCCGGAGGACTAAATACCCCTATAGATGGAAATGGGAATTCTATCTTGCCTCAGAGCAGAACCCCAAAGGATAGGCAGCCCCCCACAAATATTGACTGTGAGTATAAGAAGAAAGACACACGCAGGCAGAAAAACAGGATTTAGCAAAAGAGGCACTTCTAGCTAAATAGAAAAGGATAGGACAGAATTCTAAGCGGTCAGTATTAAAATCCTAAAAACATCCACAGCAGATAATACAAATATTCCACATCTAACTAAAGACATAGAAAGTATATCTGCATCTCCTGAGAATCCAGCATGACTGAAAAATCCAAACAAAGTCTAAGCTGGACAAAAACACAATAAATTGCACTGAATTGCAAAGCACACTGCATGTGTGCACAGAGACAAAAAAAACAGACACTTATCTTAGCTGAATTTTGCAGCAGGGCATGAGGAGCCAGAGAGAGATGCAATCCCTCCAAGTACAATGGGCAACTGGCACAGACTCATGGATCCTGCACACCTAAATACCTAATAGAGCTGCAATCAGCAGAAACACCTGCCCGGATTACAACCCCAAGACAAGTGCACTACCACCAACAATCACCGGAGGGAGCCCAAGAGCAGAATTCACAACAATAATGATAACGACCCCCCATTGTGCCTCCTTATAATAATTACCTTTAGCTCCTCTTTATTGTAATAATGCTACTGAGCAGGAGCATACATAGAAATAACAGGCCCCATAGAAAAAGTCCAATCATGTCACAGTCAAAGTAGAGCATACTTCCCTTTAATCATCACATACAGTATGATGGTCACCACAGGCCCTCACATAGTATGATGTACCCTCATAAACCTCCACACAGTATAATACCCCCACATGCCCCTATATAGTATGATGGTCCCCCATACGAGCCCTCTATGTGGTATGTAGGTCTACCACACAGCCCCCATATAGTATGATAGTCTCCCAAAAAGGACCCTATATAGTATAGTGGTCCCCCAAACAACCTCCTATATAGTATGGTGGTTCTCACCAAACAGACCCTTATATAGTATGATGGTACCCCCCAAACAAGCCCCATATAGTATGATGGTCTCCCACAACACACAAAAGAAAAAATAATCCATATACTCACCTAATCCTGGCTTCTCATCCTTATAGATGCACCTTTTCTGAGGCGGCTGAGAGCTGATGTTTTTAGTCTGGGAGGGAGCCAATATCCATGGCACCTTCCTAGGCTATTAATATCATCCCACAGCTGTCTTCCTAGCCTTTGCTGGTTAGTTTTTATAGGGGGAACCTATGACATTTTTTTTTCCTGGGGTCCCCCTATAAACCAGTAAAGGGTAAGCAAACAGCTGTGAGATTTGGAACCTTTATGGCTATTGACTCCTTCCCAGAATATAAACATCAGCCCTCAGCCATCGGCTTTCCCTCTGCTGGTTATTAAAATTAGCTCACTTTATTTTTTTTTCATTTTTTTTTCTTTAAAATTAACAGTTGCTGTTTGGTTACAGCCTTTGTAGGTTTGTTCTCTTAACGCTCCTACATAGGCTGGTGATAATGTGTGTGTAGGTTTATTTGTGTGTGTGTTTGTGTTTACTTATCGACTTAGTAATGAGGGTGTCAGGCTGACACCTTTTCATTACTAAGCCTATTACCCTGCATGAAAAAAAGTGGTGCTGAACCAAGAAATTACATCACAAAACTTTTTTTTTAAATATCTTTATTTAGCTCAAAAAAGGCTTCACTGCTGTACAAAAACGCATAAAAAAAGCGGCAAAAACGCATCAAAAATTGTGTTTTTGCCACAGCGTTTCAGCTTCCAAGAGATGCAGAAATTTCGCAGAACTTTCTGCAAGCAAATACTCAACGTGTGCACATAGCCTTAAATTGCATGGCCAAATGTGATCATTACATCGGTCGCAAATTGTGTATGCTGCGATTCTGCAAGCCTGTCCGAAGAAAAAAAATAAGACATGCACTGCCACATAGGTCCGAGTGCGATCCAATGTTCTGTCAGATTGCACTTAAACTGAAAATAAGGTCGTCTGAACGAGCCCTAAGGCAGCCAGGCAGGAATGAATTGCTATTTACTTGCAGATTAATCCTACAGGTAAATATCATTTTTGAACATGACAGGTTCCCTTTAAAGAGACTGTCAGCACAGAATGACTATTCAAACTAAGCGCTGGCACTTGGTGCACCATGGCGTAGCCGATCCTTTACATGCACCTTCCCATCTCCTTGTTTTCCTTCTGCCACCACTTCACCTCCTCTCCCCTCTTCTTTGAATGACAGCTGAGGCTCCATAGAGCCAGAGAAGGGCGGCAATAGATGGAAAACAAGTAGGTGGGCCGGTGCGCTTGAATGTTTGGCCACGCCTCGGTGCACCGAGCACCTGCACTTGGCTTGAACAGTAATTCTGTACTGGCAGACTCCCTTACAACAATTTGGGAATATTTTTTAGCCCTTACAGTGACCTTGATTTGCTTTTTCCTTCTTTCCGACATCTTCTTTGCTCACCGAGATCCACACAGGTGCACAATGAGCGTCTCCATATAAACTGAATAAATGAATATAAAATCTCAGACACCTTTGATATTTGTTACCTTTTTTGCAGTAAGTCAAACACATGAATGCAAAGACAACCTCATTACAAGTATTTAATGGTGCAAAGAGGAGACATTAGAGGTGGTGATGAACATGACTCAGCGGGTCTAATTCACCTTATTTACTAATTCTGTTGCAAAACTGTCCCAGAGCAAAAGCTTCATGGAACAGCAAATGATGGCGTATAGCATACATTCTGACAAGTGGCCACTTTCACAAAGTAATATTTTGTTCGATATTTTGCATCAGGTCCAAAACATGCAAGAGATTTGTTTTATAAATCCTGATGCAAACTATTGACCTACAAGCTTCTAGAAGTCATAGACACACTCAAGACACAGGACTAAAGGGAGTGTCAGCCGGTTTTTGCTATGAAATCTGAAGACAGCCGTGGATAGAGGCTGAAACCTTGAATTCATTGATGTGTCACTTATCAGGCTGTGTGCTGTTGTTTACTTACAGTGAAGCTTTTATTACTGGGATATTTTCATTGCCTGGTCCAATGTGTCCGTGACTACTGGTCCGACTCCGCCCCCTTTTGTGATAAGCAGCTCACTGTCAATAGACTGTTTACATACAGAACCTGGTGTGGGCTCTGCTTTATGCTGCATCTAGGAACTCTGATTGTGTCAGAACCACTACACCCAGGAAAACTAAGTGATACATCATTGGATTCAGGGTCTTTTTTTCTAAGTGATGCTGCTCTCAGATGAGGTAGCAAAAATTTGCTGACAGATTCCCTTTAAAGGATCACTCCCATCAAAATGTTGATCCTCTTATTATATTGCAATCATCATTTTATACCGTATAGCACTGAGTGCTTACAATTGATCATTTTGTCCTTCTATCCAACTAAGGGGTGGGTACCCATTCATATGTCCCGTTGAGGTTTACGTCGAAACCCCCCCAACTGGGCCATAGATGATAATCGTGCTGACAGTGTGAACATGCGCTCTGTCATGCATCATTTTTGGGGTTGTACGTCTACTGGAGATGGACACCCAGAGGCAGTCTACTATGTCTGAGTGTCCTCCTCCAGTAGGCATATATGTCTGAAAGTGATACATGCCAGAGCTCAGATTCACTCTGTCAGCACCATTATAGTCTATGGCCCCATCGGTCCATACGCCCAAATACACTGATTGGGAGTTTTCTGCCTATGCAGAGTGCATGCAGAAAGCTGTCAATCACTGATGTGGGTGGGGTTATACAGAGCTCAGCATTCAGAGAACTGCTAGACCTACAGCGGATAAAACAATGATTTCATCAAAACTTTACCAAGCAGCCAAGTAAGTGATACATCACTGGAATCAGGGTCTCTGCCCCTACATCCTGCTAACCTTAAATGGGGTAATAAGAATCTGAGAGGAATTATTTCTATACTAAATAATCTAGTCATAGTCATAGCTTCCGTTAGAAAATACACAATGTGAAAAAAAAAAAGAACTGGACTCTCATGGGTTACCGCGGGCAACTGCTTCACTTCCCTTTCTCCAGATTTTGATAAATATGCCTCATTAGGTTTTTCTCAGAAGAACCAGTTCATATGTCCTGTTTTATATGTTTAATGGAACTCCACATTGAAAAAAACTATCACATGGTGAAGATGAAGAGTACACCTCATTTTTCACAACCGTGCAGCAATATAACGACCTTGTTGCCTACAGCAAACAATCACAGTGTAACCCTTCATTTTTCCAGAGCAGGTGACACAAGCTATGCTGGGATAGTTCGGGGGCTTAGCGTTATCGTAATTGTTTTCTATGTATAAAAGTGAAATTGGATAGATAATGATTGTCATGTTATAGCGAAGAGATTTTCTGAATACCGATGTACGTCATCTGAGAATCCCAAAGTACAGCCGCTACCATCAATATAAGGACTACATGGCGCATGATGAAATCAATATTGGAAACATGTCTGCTTTATAAAAGAAAATTACACCCACACTGGGAATTCTGTTATTCTGAGGTCAGCATGTGACTCAGACTCCCACTGATGAGAAAGAATGGGGGGAAGCCATTGAGGCTCATAATTGGCTGCCACTGCCATCACCGACGTGACCACGCTGGGGAGGACATCTAAAGCAGATACAAGACATAGCAAGTAATTGGACACACATACTAATCCAAGTACATGTCATACATGTCGAGCAACTCAAAGGGTGCATCGTAAAGGTTACACCTAGTGTTTGCTAGTATTTAGCAGCTAACTTCCTGCAAAATGTCAATAAAAAGGGCAAATGTTTGTGAAATAATTAAATGGAAAAAAAGCCAAGATTCCGACTTCTTAGATTTGCTAAATTTTATTCCAGTAAAATAGATTCCATAATCACAGCAGATTGAGCAACGCATTTCGCCTGCGTCCTTCCTCAGGGCTCTGCTGAGCGTTTTGGAGTCCACTGTGATTATGGAATCCATTTTACTGGAATAAAATGTTGCAAATCTATGAATCTTTTTTCCATTGAATTTATCTGCAACTGGGTCCCTTGTGTTCCATGCTTCAGGATGCCCGAGTCTGGGTAAGCTGGTTATTTTTTAATTTTCATGAAATAATGCCGATCGTGACCAGTTTTCATAGATCGTATGAAATTGTCTGCCACAATGTTCCTCTACAATCGCCAAACAGTGCAATATTAAGTAAAAATTTGTAATTCATCATCTTTCTAAAAACTAGACATTGTATAGACAAGCACTGATAACGACCATTGGTTAGAACGTTTCAGACTACCGAACCACACTGTCCATAGAGAATCAGGTGGTTATCCTACCTTAAAGATGACATTTAACTTACTCAAAAAAAGTTGAGTTAATAACTTGTAAATATCCTTGAGGTCCCAGCATTCTGCCTGGTGTTTTCCATTTTGCGCTGCGTCGCTCCATTGCAAAGATATTCACACTGGTTGATTTTGGAGTGCAGTATGCGAAATCTCTGCTTATAGTACAACTGAGCATTTCTTCTGAGTACTCTTGGCTGGCTCCCTCCAAGATTCCAAGATACTGCCGATCAAAGCTCAGCAGCATCTAAGACTGCTTGACTAAAAGATTAGCTGCCAAGCTGTGATTGCCAGTGTCCAGGAGGGTGGGATGAAGATGGAACACCCCCCCCCCCCCGAGAAGAAAACCTATTTGGACTGCAAGCAGGGATTTCAATATGGTCAAAAAACAATAAATGTGAATATCTCTGCAATGGAGTTATGGAGTTACATAGCACAACATGGAAAAAGTGGCAGAAACAGGACCTCAGAGAGGTTTACAAAGTATTGAAGGCGTTTTTTTCAACAAACCCCAGAACATTTTTAAGAAACATGTAGAATTGAAGGAACCACAGTGAGAAGATGAAGATAAGGGTACTAGCTATTAACTTCAATTAATCTCTGTTTATGACAGCCTGAAAGCTCTTTATAGAGGCTCCACAGAAAGACATTGCACAAGCCTCTTCATGTAGCAGCTCCCTAAAGGTACCGTTATGCTAAACGACTTACCAACGATCACGACCAGCGATACGACCTGGCCGTGATCGTTGGTAAGTTGTTGTGTGGTCGCTGGGGAGCTGTCACACAGACAGCTCTCTCCAGCGACCAACGATCAGGGGAACGACTTCGGCATCGTTGAAACATCGGGTTACAAAGTGCAGGGCCGCGCTTAGTAACCCGATATTTACCCTGGTTATCATTGTAAAAGTAAAAAAAAAAAACACGACATACTCACATTCTGATGTCTGTCACGTCCCCCGCCGGCGTCCACAGGGTTAAAACTGCTTTCAGCAGGAGCGCTTGCTAATGCTGCGCTGCTGCCGAGAGCTTCGCTGCACTGTATCAGCGCCGGCAGTAACAGCGGTGACATCACCGCTGTGCTCTGCTTTACGGCCGGCGCTGACACAGTCAGTGCAGGGAAGCTCTCGGCAGCAGCGCAGCATCAGCAAGCGCTCCTGCCGAAAGCAGTTTTAACCCTGTGGACGCCGGGGGACGTGACAGACATCAGAATGTGAGTATGTACTGTTTTTGTTTTTAACTTTTACAATGGTAACCAGGGTAAATACCGGGTTACTAAGCGCGGCCCTGCGCTTAGTAACCCGATATTTACCCTGGTTACAAGTGAACACATCGCTGGATGGGCGTTACACACGCCGATACAGCGATGACAGTGGGTGATCAGCGACCAATAAAGGTCCTGATCATTCCCCAACGACCAACGATCTCCCAGCAGGGTCCTGATCGTTGGTCGCTGTCACACATAACGAGATCGTTAGCGGGATCGTTGCTACGTCACCAAAAGCGTGACGTTGCAACGATATCGTTAACGATATCATTATGTGTGACTCAGCCTTTAGCTGCCAGAAGAAGGGTCATCGAGCTGGGTCAATATCATTAGATCAAAATCAGGGACAGAATCATGAGGCAATCAAACAGAAATATGACCATTTTCCTAAAATTATACAAGGAGATGTAGGACACAAGGGACAGACAAATCAACAGACCAAGGGTAGTAAAAAATAACTGGCAGCAAGCAGTAGCTGAGGGGGTTTAAATAGGGAGTGATCCCACCGAAGCCTCAACGCAGAGAGCCAATAGCAACAAATAATCAAAACTCTAGAGTAAGACAAAGACTCCCTTTCTGGGTGGGATCACAAGTCCCAGCTATATGAATGTGACATAGGATCCCCCCTGCATCCATCAGAGCCATCAGCAGTGCCACCGAGCAGCAGAGGTTGTAGGAGAAGCTTCAAACACGGACATTACACTAGCTTTATGTTCAGCAGTTAATGTGAACTGTTAATGAAGAATCATAAAGGATCAATCTACTAAATGCCACCAGAGAAATCAGATAATTGGAAGAATTTTGTGACACGAGAATGGAGTTTGCATAATTTTAAGGCACTATTTAAATTTATGGTATCAGTTCCCAGTGGGCCGGCCTGGATTTTTTAAAGCAAAAATCATTCAGTGTGCTGTTCTACTATTGCTGTTAGAAATATTGGAATTCTGGTGAAAAAAGTTCCTTTACTTAATGGGTTTCTCCCCTGTTCATCTATCTTTAGGATATGTGATCATTTATTAATCATTTCGGACTGATTGCTAGGACCCACACCGATCGGCAGAGCATGGAACTTTTATCCCTCTTTTAATCCAGTAGCAGTGTACATGTTTAGTGACCACTCCATCCATTCCCTCTGGGGCTACTGAATGCTGCTCTTGACTTTTACAGCAGCCCCATAGAGAATGAATGGAGCAGCGGACTGAGAAATTATTAAAGGAAATCTGTCAGCAGGTTTTTGCTACCTCATCTGAGAGCAGCATAATGTAGACAGAGGGACACTGAATCCAACGATATATAACTTTGTTTTCTAGGTGCACCTGTTCTGACACAACCAGAGTTTTTATATTTAGCAATGAGGCAGAGCTGAGAAAGCTGACCCCGCCCACACCAGGGTCTCTGTGTTCATTGTCTATTCACAGTGAGCTGCTAATCACAGGAGGGGGAGGAGTCAGACTAGCATGCATGCACTGCTGTAGTCCTGACAATGATAATCACCATGTAATAAAACCTTCAGTGCAAGAAAACAACAGCACACAGCCTGACATGTGACACATCATTAGAATCTGTGCTTTAACCCCTACCTCAGGTTACATAGCAAAAAGCAGCTGACAGACTCTCTTTAATAGATCTTTAAGCTCACCTGAGGGCTGGATTCACATCTATATTCTTTAGTTCTACTGCATAATTTCCTTAATGCTGCTGTTTCTGTCTGTGTGCTAAGTAAGGAATGAAGAGTAGGAATCCATTACTGTGTACTGTGCTGTGTGCAGCCTCCTCCCACCAGCTCAGAGTCAACTGCAAATTAGAGATAGAGGCCGCAGAGGGTAAAACTGGCAAAAATGCAGAGTATAAGTAATATCATGGACAAATCTAGTGTTATTTCTCATGTAGACACAGGACAGCTGCTAATACATTATTGTATTGAAGAATGTAAACTATGTGTAGACATGTCAGTGTAAGCACCTGATTCGCTCATACTGCCATTTCAGAAAAAGGTACAACAGCATCAAACTATACTACACATATTGGTTTTTTGTTCTGTTTTTCCAAAATTTCCATTTTTTATCTATGAAGCTGTCATTTACTATATACAATGCTTTTGTCTTTGGCATAAAAGTTTTTAACAGCACATTTTGTACTTTCCTTTCACATAAAACCTGTAGAAAAGCATGGTCTCGCTGTCTTTATCCCTTACAGTTTAAAAACTTTTGGTGCATATATCATTGTAATTTGTCCAGGAACTGTCCTGATTCGCCTGCTCTGTAACTTGGCACCCGTTCTTTTTCAGTAGATTGTTTTTCTTCATCGACATTCTGCCAGCACTATAGGTACATAAACTTACTTTTCCTAAGTTCCCAACATGAGTTACCCCTGCTATTATTAGAGAGTATGCCTGAGTCAAGTTCATTGGTTTCTGTTGTCTAAGTGTTGCGTTTCAAAGACACGTTAGCAGGAACCACTTCTTGGAAGCCAAGTCCAACACAGTCGACATCAAGTTACATGTAAGGTGGACTCCTAGTACTTTTTTCCAAAGGTAAAACTTCATCATTTCATATAAACTAATTGGCAGATTTCCTATTTGCCACCATTTAAGATCACAGGTCACAATTACATGTATTACACACTTAGGCTAAGTGCACACGTTGCAGAATTGCCACGGAAATTTCCGCGGCAATTCTGCAACTCCTGTCGCGGGTATATCGCATGCGGAATTGGCATGCATATTCCCGCAGAAAACTAGCGTTTTGAAAGCATAATTAGCTTGCAGAATGCTAGCGTTTTCCAAGTGATCTGTAGCATCACTTGGAAAACTGATTGACAGGTTGGTCACACTTGTCAAACATAGTGTTTGACAAGTGTGACCAACTTTTTACTATTGATGCAGCCTATGCCGCATCAATAGTAAAAGATAGAATGTTAAAAATAATTTAAAAAAATTAAAAAAATGGTTATACTCACCTTCCGCAAACAGCCGATCTCCTCAGCGGCTTCCGTTCCTATAGATGCTGTATGTGCAGGACCTTCGATGACGTCGCGGTCATGTGACCGCGACGTCATCACTAGTCCTTCACACACAGCATCTATAGGAACGGAAGCCGCCACGTGCACCGCTGAGAGGCGGGAAGACTCCGGGGCCATCAGAGGGTGAGTATATCATGATTTTTTATTTTAATTCTTTTTTTTAACAATTATATGGTGCCCAGTCCGTGGAGGAGAGTCTCTTCTCCTCCACCCTGGGTACCAACTGCACATGATTTGCTTACTTCCCGCATGGTGGGCATAGCCCCATGCGGGAGGTAAGCAGATCAATGCATTCCTAGGTGTGCGGAATCCCCGCAATTCCGCAAATTTAATGAACATGCTGCATTTTTTTCTGGAATGCGATTCCGCTCAGGAAAAAAATGCAGCATGTGCACAAAAAATGCGGATTGCATTCTATTAAATAGGATGCTTAATGTGAGCATTTTTTTCGCAGTTTTATAGCGTTTTTATAGCAAAACGGAAGTCACTTCGCACGGAAGCAGTGAGGCAGGGAAGTTAACAAATGGATAGTCAAAGGCACAGTCGGGGGTCAGGCAACAAAGTCAGAGTGCATCAAAGGCAAAAGGGGTAATCCAATTGAGTAGTATAAAAGGCAAATCTGAGGTCTGGCAGCAAAGCTCATAACACAAAGTACAGAGCAACACACCACTGGGCAAGGCTACAATTGGCAATAGTCTGAACATTGCCAGACAGATAAATAGCCAGGTAATCACTTTGAATAGGTGACAACTAGAAAAAACCCCGCAGGCCCAACCAGATTGGGCAGATTAGCTGTCACTCACACTACTGACAGTCCAGCACACCCCTAATCCTATAGGGTGGCTGAGTTGCCACTCACGGCATCCTTAGTGAGTGGTGGAATCATGACGCTTACTGAATAAATAGGATGTAGATATACAGAATAACAAATATCTTTGGATTACAGTCAAAGTATTTTTTTATAGTAGAATGAAGTTGTGAATATTTTTTTCTATTGTTTACTGAAGCAGAGCTGTGTTAAAATAAACTTCATTCTAGAAATAATATAATCTATTTTAACACATGGCTTCCCCTAATTGTATCGAGGCTCTGATTGTTCTCTAACGAAAATCAAATAAGGTTCCAGAAATAATTTCTTTATATTGCTCATTATCCTTATTGAATGAATTTTCTGACGTAACTCACCAACAAATTGCATTTTTTTCTTCCCAGAGATTCTTACACAACATTAATTAGATTTTATGTGCAATTGTAACTGTACAGTGTGAATATGATCTGCCCTTAATGTGCTTATTCTTTTTTTTAAATAACCCTCGCTTGTAAAATTATGTCTTGGTCCATTTAGATGATGAAAATCCTCAAATCATGGTTCATGAACATTTGATTAAAGTTATTTGACTGTGAAAACTTATATAAAAATATTGCTTTATTGGGCTTAGACTCTGTTGAAATCTGCACTGGATATTTCGGCGAGAGCATAAATAATAAAGCATAGAGTATTTTTCTTCTTTTTGTGCTGACAAGCAGCAGAAATGACATTTTGCTTTGGTTTAACCCATACAAAAAAGAAATATAACATAAAAAAATCGCTTTCAGAAAACTTTATATGAACACAATATGCCAGAACAATGCTGTCTAGTGAACTCCTGAACTGTACAACTCTATGTTCAATTTAATAACTGTGGTTATAATACCAACCTGAAAAAATGAGAGTAATAAATAGAAAAACTCAGAGTATTAAAATGCAGATCTCATATGGGATTTAAAGAAGCAAAAAGATGTATCAGAAAAAAGTTTTTACAACCATCACAGTTTTTCCTGGTTGCTCTATGTCCTATCTAAGGGCAGCTGTTTTAGATCAGACAGTGATATAGAACTACTGTTCTCTTCAGAGTCTTAAAGTATCCTATGTAATGTAGCTTCAGTCTATCTGTTTCCACTTTTACTTGTGATAGGTTTATCCCTGTCAGCTCTACCAAGCAGGAGGCAGTGGAGAGCTGTATAAGAATACACTATAGATCTTGAACACAACACAGACAGATAATATATACAATTAGTGTGAGTTATTGACGCTTTATACCACATAATTGGGAGGCGTAAGAATAGTTAATGACAGCAATAACTACTGGAAAAACAGGACTGAAAAAATGATTTTTGACCATACAGAGGAACGAGTTGGACCAATGTGTAAGGTGACATACACTGTGTTCCAAATTATTATGCAAATTGGATTTAAGGGTCATAAAGATTTAATTGTTTTGTTTTTCAAACAAACTCGTAGATGGTATTGTGTCTCAGGGCTCAATGGATCACTGAACTCAATCTTAAACACATGTGATAATTGGTATTCCAGGTGATTCTAATTAAAGGAAAACTACTTAAAAATGATGTTCCACATTATTAAGCAGGTCACAGTTTTCAAGTAACATGGGAAAGAAAAAGGATCTCTCTGCTGCTGAAAAGCATCAAATAGTGCAATGCCTTGGTGAAGGGATGAAAACATTAGAAATTTTCCAAAAATATAAGCGTGATCATCGTACTGTTAAGAGATTTGTGGCTGTATCTGAGCACAAATGTGTTTGTGCTGATAAAGGCATAATGAGGAAGATTTCTGCCAGGCAAGTTCAACGGATTAAGAGAGCAGCTGCTAAAAAGCCATTACAAAGCAGCAAACAGATATTTGAAGCTGCTGGTGCCTCTGGAGTCCCTCGAACCTCAAGGTGTAGGCTCCTTCAAAGGCTTGCTGTGGTGCATAAACCTACTATTCCGCCACCCTTAAACAGTGTTCACAAGCAGAAATGGTTGTATTGGGCCCACACATACATGAAGACTAATTTCCAAACAGTCTTGTTTACTGATAAGTGTTGAGCAACTCTGGATGGTCCAGATGGATGGAGTAGTGGATGGTTGGTGGATGGCCACCATGTCCCAACAAGGCTGCAACCTCAGCGAGTAGGTGGAGGAGTCATGTTTTGGGCCAGAATCATGGGAAACAGCTGGTAAGGCCCTTTAAGGTTCCTGAAGGTGTGAAAATGACCTCTGCAAAGTATATAGAGTTTCTGACTGACAACTTTCTTCTATGGTCTAAAAAGCAGAAACGTGCCATCAGGAGCAAAATCATCTTCATGCTGACAATGCCCCATCTCATGCTGCAAAGAATACCTCTGAGTCATTGGCTGCTATGGGCATAAAAGGAGATAAACTCATGGTGTGGCCACCATCTTCCCCTGACCTCAACCCTATAGAGAACCTTTAGAGGATCATTAAGCAAAAGATCTATGAGGGTGGGAGGCAGTTCACATCCAAACAGCAGCTCTGGGAGGCTATTCCAACTTCATGCAAAGAAATACAAGCAGAAACTCTCCAAAATCTCACAAGTTCAATGGATGCAAGAATTGTGAAGGTGACATCAAAGAAGGGTCTTATGTTAACATGTAACTTGGCCTGTTGGGATGTTTTGGCGTTAAATAACTTTTTTGTTCAGTGAATGTGACCTCCTAATGCTGCAAATTCCACAAATGAGCATTTTCAGTTCTTTAAAACACATCAAATGTTTAGAAATTCTACTGTGCATAATAATTTGGAACAGTGCATTTTGAGTTTTTATTCATTTTGGAGATTATACTGTTATCATTGGGAGGTTTCTTCAATAAAATTTGATGTATAATCTAACGGGTGATGACTTTTATTAGACTGACTGTCATTTGCACCGACTATTTAGGAAAATCTGATAAAAATGCAATTTGCATAATAATTTGGAACATAGTGTATTCTCCCATAGCCAGTCTCCTGGAATATATTTTGTGCTCTGCGCTGTCTGTTGTACCTCTAGCATAAAATCTAAGTCCCATGACAAGCCCTTATTCCATTATTGATGGTTCTGATGGGGGTGGTACCTGTGTCTGTGTTAATTAGTCTACAATGGTAGACCTGACACCCAAGATGGTGCACCACCACATTATGGGTGTCAGGTCCGAGCATTCCTACATGAACAGTTTCCTGGAAAGTAGAGTGGTCGTCGTGGGCCAGTTGAATGGCCACCAAGGTCTCCCGATCTGACCACCTTAGACTTTTATCTTTAGGGTCATCTGAAGGCAATTGCTGTGAAGATACGAGATGTACAGTACTGACCAAAAGTTTGAACACACCTTCTCATTTAAAGATTTTTCTGTATTTTCATGACTATGAAAATTGTACATTCACACTGAGGGCATCAAAACTATGAAATAAGACATGTGGAATTATCTACTTAACAAAAAAGTGTGAAACAACTGAAATTATGTCTTATATTCTAGGTTCTTCAAAGTAGCCACCTTTTGCTTTGATGACTGCTTTGCACACTTTTGGCATTCTCTTGATGAGCTTCAAGAGGTAGTCACCGGGAATGGTCTTCCAACAATCTTGAAGGAGTTCCCAGAGATGCTTAGCACTTGTGGGCCTTTTGCCTTCACTCTGCGGTCCAGCTCACCCCAAACCATCTCGATTGGGTTCATGTCTGGTGACTGTGGAGGTCAGGTTATCTGGCGTAGCACCCCATCACTCTCCCTTTTGGTCTAGTAGCCCTTACACAGCCTGGAGGTGTGTTTTGGGTCATTGTCCTGTTGAAAAATAAATGATGGTCCAACTAAACGCAAACCGGATGGAATAGCATGCCGCTGCAAGATGCTGTGGTAGCCATGCTGGTTCAGTATGCCTTCAATTTTGAATAAATCCCCAACAGTGTCACCAGCAAAGCACCACCACACCATCACACCTCCTCCTCCATGCTTCTCGGTGGGAACTAGGCATGTAGAGTCCATCCGTTCACCTTTTCTGCGTCGCACAAAGACTCGGTGGTTGGAACCAAAGATCTCAAATTTGGACTCATCAGACCAAAGCACAGATTTCCACTGGTCTAATGTCCATTCCTTGTGTTCTTTAGCCCAAACAAGTCTCTTCTGCTTGTTGCCTGTCCTTAGCAGTGGTTTCCTAGCAGCTATTTTACCATGAAGGCCTGCTGCACAAAGTCTCCTTTTAACAGTTGTAGAGATGTGTCTGCTGCTAGAACTCTGTGTGGCATTGACCTGGTCTCTAATCTGAGCTGCTGTTAACCTGCGATTTCTGAGGCTGGTGACTCGAATAAACTTATCCTCAGAAGCAGATGTGATTCTTGGTCTTCCTTTCCTGGGGCGGTCCTCATGTGAGCCAGTTTCTTTGTAGCGTTTGATGGTTTTTGCCACTGCACTTGGGGACACTTTCAAAGTTTTCCCAATTTTTCAGACTGACTGACCTTCATTTCTTAAAGTAATGATGACCACTCATTTTTCTTTACTTAGCTGCTTTATTCTTGCCATAAAACAAATTCTAACAGTGTATTCAGTAGGACTATCAGCTGTGTATCCACCAGACTTCTGCACAACACAACTGATGCTCCCAACCCCATTTATAAGGCAAGAAATCCCACTTATTAAACCTGACAGGGCACACCTGTGAAGTGAAAACCATTCCCGGTGACTACCTCTTGAAGCTCATCAAGAGAGTGCCAAGAGTGTGCAAAGCAGTCATCAAAGCAAAAGGTGGCTACTTTGAAGAACCTAGAATATAAGACATAATTTCACTTGTTTCATACTTTTTTGTTAAGTATATAATTCCACATGTGTTAATTCATAGTTTTGATGCCTTCATTGAGAATGTACAATTTTCATAGTCTTAAAAATACAGAAAAATCTTTAAATGAGAAGATGTGTCCAAACTTTTGGTCTGTACTGTATATGCACAATCCTCAGATCAGAAACCATATTTATTTTATATAGTCATACCCTCAAAATTATGAAAAGGGAGGCTAAAGTAGCCAGGGACACTCTCAAAGACATGATAAATACAAAAAAGGAAAAGAGTGCAAAACGTCCCAAGAAAAAAATTTAATATTTATTCAAAAACACATAAAAACGACATACATAGTAAATGCATTGATAGACAAATTTAGTGAATAACAGGTGTAACATTTATTTAGTGAATAACAGGTGTAAAGCACAAAGATCCCATGTACTAGATCTATGCTGTGGAGATATGACATGTGCAGCATCTGAAACAACGGATACTGGAAGCCTGTGCTAGCATTTCTTCTGTGACGTTGCTATCCGTTTGTCAAGAGTGGGAGAAGAGGGTTGCATTGACAATCCAAAACAATGGGCAGCACTTTGAAAACATTTTATAAGTGGTCATAAACTTGTAAATAACTCATGAAAGAATAAAGTTAAATTAAAACCAAGCACACCATTGTTTTCTTGTGAAATTCTCAATAAGTTTGATGACCCTCTTCCCATTGGAAAAAATAAAGTTTGATCCAAATGCCCGACTTCAAAATGGCCACCATGGTAACCACCCAACTTTAAAAGTTTTCCCCCTCCCATATGCTAATGTGCCACAAACAGGAAGTTGATATCACCAACCATTCCCATTTTATGCAGGTGTATCCATATAAGTGGCCCACCCTGTACATTACAACCAGAGGCTTGCTGACAAATTTCTGTCTGGGGCAAGAACACAGCACTGGCTCAAGAGCAGTGGGTCATACATCAGCATGTGTTGCGCCTGCTTGAGGTGTGGCTGCAAAAAAGACGATTCTAGTTGCAACTTCTTTTTATTATTAGTTGCAAATGGTTTGCTTATTGATAATAGCTGCATGGTTTGCAGAAACCTTGCATCCATTAGCAATAATAAATCATTTACAATTCATTTCTAAAGATTCAGCTGAAAGAGGCTAAGTCGGGATTCCGCTATTCAGCTCACTGGACAGTTTCTTGCTAAGCCAGATACTAGTACCTGTGTGAGTTCTTGATTATCTCCATCCCGAGTTCCTGATTGGCTCAATCTTGTGATCTCCTGGTTGAACACCCTACTTAAACCTGGCATTGCACTTCCTTCCTTGTGAGATTATTGAGCTCCCAGCCTTTAGTCTAGCTTTTTCCCACGTGCTGCTTATCCTCAAGATCATACTGCTGCTCCATGCACCAACCTCTGGCTGTATCCTGACTACATTACCGGCTTATCCTCTCCACTATACTGCTGCTCCATGTACTGACCTCTGGTTATATCCTTACAATTATTCCTGCTTATCCTCAAGATCCTACTGCTGCTTGGTGTACCGACCTCTGGCTATATCTTGACTACAATTCCTGCATATCCTCCCAACTACACTGCTGCTCTTTGTACTGAACTCTGGCTGTATCCTGACTACAATTCCAGCATATCCTCCCAACTACACCGCTGCTCCATGTACTGACTTCTGGCTATCAACCGGACTACGATTCCTGCTTATCCTTCCAACTACAATGCTTCTCCATGCACCGACCTCTGGCTATATCCTGACTATGATTCCTGCTTATCCTCCCAACTACACTACTGCTCCATGTACTGACCTCTGGCTATTCTTGACTATGGTAGCTGCTGGTACTGCCCCTAGTGGTTGCAATATCATTACTCCAACAAAAATTGCTATTATAAAAGTATCCCAAAAAGTAGTGCTCTATACATTAAGGCCAAAAACACCTCTAATCATTAAAGAAGTATTTTCTAACATAACTGCATTAATGTAAAAGAGAGACCACCACATCAAAGCCCAATCTCCAGACCTGAACCCCATTGAAAACCTCTGAAATGTAATCAAGAGGATGATGGATAGTCACAAGCCATCAAACAAAGAACTACTTACATATTTGTGCCAGAAGCAGTGTGAAAGACTGGTGGAAAGCATGCCAAGACTCATGAAAGCTGTGATTAAAAATCATGGTTATTCCAAAAAATATTGATTTCTGAACTCTTCCTGAGTTAAAATATTAGTATTGTTGTTTCTAAATGATTATGAACTTGTTTTTTTGCATTATTTGAGGCCTGAAAAGCACTGTTGTTTTTTTTTTAAATTTTGACCATTTTTCCTTGTCAGAAAAAAAATACAAAATGTATTTCTTGGAACTTCGGAGACATGTTGTCAGAAGTTTATAGAATAAAAGAACAATTTACATTTTGCTTAAAAATATACCTAGAAAGAGAAAATCAAACAAACTGAACATTTTGCAGTGGTCTTTTAATTTTTGCCAGAGCTGTATATATACACTGCTCAAAAAAATAAAGGGAACACTAAAATCCCACATTCTAGATATCACTGAATGAAATATTCCAGTTGTAAATCTTTATTCATAGAATCATAGAATGATAGAGTTGGAAGGGACCTCCTGGGTCATCTGGTCCAACCCCCTGCTCAAAGCAGGATTCACTAAATCATCCCAGACAGATGTCTGTCCAGCCTCCGTTTGAAGACTTCCATTGAAGGAGAACTCCCCACCTCTCGTGGTAGCCTGTTCCACTCATTGATCACCCTGTCAAAAAGTTTTTTCTAATATCTAATCTGTTTCTCCTCCCATTCAGTTTCATCCCATTGCTTCTAGTTTTTCCTTGTGTAAATGAGAATAAAGATGATCCTTCTACAATGTGACAGCCCTTGAGATATTTGTAGACCGCTATTAAGTCTACTCTCAGTCTTCTTTTATGCAAGCTAAACATTCCCAAATCCTGTAAACGTTCCTCATAGGACATGGTTTGCAGACCGGTCACCATCCTGGTTGATCTTCTCTGAACTTGCTCCAGTTTGTTGATATCAAATGTAGTGCCCAAAACTGGACACAGTATTCCAGATGAGGTCTGACCAAAGAGGAGTAGAGGGAAATAATGACTTCACATGATCTAGACTGTATGCTTCTGCTAATACATCCCAGAATTGCATTTGCCCTTTTTGCTGCTGAGTCACACTGTTGACTCATGTTCAGTCTGTGATCTATTAGTATACCCAACTCATGCTGTTGCTTAGCCCTATTCCTCCCATTCTGTATATGCTTTTTTCATTTTTATTGCCCAGATGTAGTACTTTGCATTTTTACTTTTTAAAAAACATTCTGTTAGTTGCTGCCCACTGCTCCAGATTATTTATATATATTTGAATCCTCTCTCTTCTCCAGTATTAGCTATCCCTCCTAGCTTTGTGTCATCAGCAAATTTAATCAGTTTACCCTCAATTCCTTCATCTATATCATTGATAAAGATGTTGAACAATACAGGGCCCAGGACAGAGCCCAGTGGTACCCCACTTGAGACATTCTTCCAACTGGATGTGCAGCCATTTATGACCACTTTTTGGGTCCCATCACTAAGCCAGTTATGAATCGACTTAACAGTTGCCTTGTCCATTCCATACTTTTTTCAATAAGGATGGTGTGAGATACTTTGTCAAATGCTTTGCCGAAGTCAAGATATACTATATCTACAGCATTTCCCTGATCCACCCAGTCAGTGATTCTGTCATAGAAGGAAATTAAGTTAGTCTGACATGACTTATTAGTTACAAACCCATGCTGACTCTGGTTAATCACTTCATTCTTATCCAGGTACATTACATAGTGGAATGTGTTGAGAACAATAAAACCTAAAAAATTATCAACGTAAATCACAACTAATATCCCACAGAGGTCTGGAGTTGGAATGATGCTCAAAATCAAAATGGAAAATGAAGTTATAGGCTAATCCAACTTCAGTGGAAATGCCTCAAGACAAGGAAATTATGCTCAGTAGTGTGTGTGGCCTTCACGTGCCTGTATGACCTCCCTACAATGGCTGGGCATACTCCTGATGAGGTGGCGGATGGTCTCCTGAGGGATCTCCTCCCAGACCTGGACTTGCATGGTGTTGTACTGTGAGCACAACCCACATCTGTGGACGTCGGGCACTCAGACCATCCTCATGGAGTTAGTTTCTAACTGTTTGTGCAGGCACATGCACATTTGTGGCCTGCTGGAGGTCATTTTGCAGGGCTCTGGCTGTGCTCCTCCTGTTCCTCCTTGCACAAAGGTGGAGGTAGCGGTCCTGCTGCTGGGTTGTTGCCATCCTACTTCTCCCACCACGTCCCCTGGTGTACTGGCCTGTCTCCTGGTAGCGCCTCCAGCCTCTGGACACTACGCTGACAGACACAACAAAGCTTCTTGCCACAGCTCGCATTGATGTGCCATCCTGGATGAGCTGCACTACCTGAGCCACTTGTGTGGGTTGTAGAGTCCATCTCATGCTACCACGAGTGTGAAAGCACAACCAACATTCAAAAGTGACCGAAACATCAGCCAGAAAGCATTGGTACTTAGATATGGTCTGTGGTCCCCACCTGCAGAACCACTCCTTTATTGAGGGTGTCTTGATAATTGCCAATAATTTCCATCTGTTGTCTATTCCATTTGCACAACAGCATGTGAAATTGATTGTCAATCAGTGTTGCTTCCTAAGTGGACAGTTTGATTTCACAGAAGTTTGATTTACTTGGAGTTAGATTCTGTTGTTTAAGTGTTCCCTTTATTTTTTTGAGCAGTGTACATCACGTAAATTCTAGGATATGACTGTTGATTGAGCTGTTGTCTTGTGCCGTTTCATACATGAAGTCAAACTGTGCTTTTCCATCTATCCCGTCACCAATTACGGCTACATTTTAGATACAATTTAGAAGAGCTCAGTTTATAACAATTCTAAGATAGAAAGGACAACAGTTGTAAGCAAGTGGTCTGTAATCCAAACATAAATAGAGATAATTATCCTTCCATGCTATAATGAAATCCTTACTTCTTCTGAAGATTTGCTGGGTTTGATAAATATAATCCCACAGGGAAGAGAATTCAGGGAAAATGAGATAGTTTGCCAAGTGAAATGGCAGAATGTCAATGAAACAATCTTACATTTTATGTGAAGGCAGGATATTGCAATTATTTTTCTCAATTGCATCCATATATTCATGCTGTCATTGAGGCACTCAGATGGCAACATTGTTTTACACTGAACACTGTATGCTTCCTTAAAATTAAAAATAATGAGATATTTATACCGTAGCAACAATTCAATAACATATATATATATATATATATATATATATATATATATATATATATATATATACAGGAAAAAGGAAGGCAGCACACCATATAGTTTGGAGCGTAAAGGTGGATTTTTATTCAGACTCACGTGGCTCAGTATGATGAAAAAGCATTGTTATTTATCTTTTTTATGGTGTTCACTGAAGGGATTAACTAGCTGGACAGTTTTATAGGTCGGGTCGTTCTGGATGCGGCAATACCCAACATGTGTATTTTTTTTTTTTTTTTTACATAAAAACACTTATTTTTATATATTTTTTATTATTATTATTTTATGATTTTTTTAAAAAAATATATATTTTTACATTTTTTTTACTTTTTTACTTTATCTTTCTATGGGACTTTCACTTTTTGCAGTCTGATTGCAGTTATAAAGCTTTGGAATACATGAACAATGACACAGTCTTGTTAGACTATGCACTGCGTGTGATCTAACAAGCTTGCTAGCCCTGGTGACCCGGATGTCGTCATGAAGATGTCGGGTCATCATGGCAACGATAGGCCCCTCGCGATTACATCGTGGGGTCACTGAACTGAGGGGAGAGTGTCCCCTCCCTCTCTCTGCCTCCTAAATGCTGCAATTGATAGCGATCACAGAATTTAGGGGGTTAAACTGTTGAGAGCGGTGCGGGCAGCACTCCTGGCAGTAAGAGCCGGGTATCAGCTGTCAGATTCGCTGAACACCAGGAGGCGATCGCCAGGACGTATCCATAGATCCAATAGATCCAAGGTCAGGAAGTCCTTCCCAAGCTAGATATATGGATACCTCTAAGGTGGTAAAGGGGTTAAAAGAAGTAACATGAGCTTCATTCAGATGTTTTTCGAGAGGAAGACACTCAGTAATTTTTTATGCATTTTTTCAGTGTTTCCACCTAAAAAATTGTTATTTGTGCTTTCCTAATTTCTTTATGGATATCAAAAGATGTTCAGGAAATGCAAGGAAAAATGCCAGGATATAAAACGGGGAGATGATTTTATGTTTTTTTTTACATTTTGTTAATACTTACATTTTTTTCACTATCTTTTACCCATTGTTTAATCTGCCATAGGAGAATTGATCATCTGATCACTTGATTGCTTACTTATACTGGAATATTTTAGCCTTGCAGTTTATAGTAAAAATCACAATAACCTACAAGATTGCACCACTTTCCCGCAACCTCCTATTAAGCCTAGAGGCTAAGCTTCATGAAAGTGAAAAAACTAGTGGCAAAAGGGTACGTAAGCCTCCAGCTGCAATGGCAGCCCATCAGCACCCCACAAATGAGTTGCTGTAGAGATGATGGTCGCCATAATGGACTCGAAAGAGGAATTTAGTGGTTGAACAGCAACAATTGAAACCATCTCTGATCACTGCTGTCAGAGGCAGGTGCCGGCTGAGTAACACAGCCGCCATCTGCCTTATATAGAGTGAGCTCTGCTCCTGAGCCTTCTCTACACACCCATACCCAACGCGACATCTCCATGTATGTCACATGTCGGCAAGGGATTAAAGTTATAGTTTTTAATTGTTTGTTAGTTTATTTAATGAGAAAACATAGGTTACATACAGCAAAGACAATCCAAAGGGGAGAACCCTACAGTGTCTACAATTATGAAATAGTGAAATGGCAGGAACAGTACACCTGGATTATTGTAAAAATGGAGTCAAAAAGTGATGATTACAAATCACAGAAAAGAAACAACCTTACCAACACCAGGTCAGATTACCAATGCACCAGCAGACCCCAATAAAAAAGGCGAGGGGCCGCACAGGTGCAAAATGCTAATAGAACAACCACTCACAAACCTACCAATACATGGAGGGGGTGGCTGTCTAGTGTTAAAAATGTACACAGATGAGGCTTGCATAGGCCGCCAGTCACATATATACGTGTGATGCATAGTGTCTGGCTTACAGCCTATTGATGTCGCCAATACTATTAGATCAGACTGGCTGCCCAGCACTATATAAGTGCACCCCATATGACAGATACCCCAAATCACCCAAAGAACAGAAAAGGGCATAAAAAATGTAAAAATGCGCAATAAAATGAAGTAAAAAATACATGAGGTATTTGTCAATATTTTGGCAAAAATACGCAAGCTTGCAACCCACGTCAGGGGTCCTCATGTTTGCTAGTCCCAAAACTAAACTCAACTAAACAATTCATAGAAGGGTATATCCTATGCAACAACAAAAACAATTTGACAGATATTATGTTAAAATCTTAATACCTTAGTAGAGAAGTCTCATTGCTGTTGCACAAGATACGATGATATGAGTCTGTTCAGATTGACAGAATAATGGCTTCATGTGCATGCTCCCGCGTCGCTTAATATATATTTAATAGCTTCAGTCATTTGTGCGATTCTACAAACACTGTGTGCATTACCTTTAGATCTTAATATCCCTTGGTCGGCCACCTGAAAGGGTAGAAAAGACATCAGCGAAATGAGTCATTGATTGTAGAGATGTGGTCCATGACAGTTGGGCTTCCATCCTTTGTGAGTCATTTTGTCAACTTCCCGTGATGATAGAAGAACTGCAGATGTCAGAAGAGCTCAATGGAAATTATGTTTGGAGTTAATATGTCGGAGAGGTTTGGATTAGAGAGTGAAATTTGTGAACATAATACTATAATATTCCAAGCAACACAGAAGAGGTTCTTGATATTCTATAGTGGGGTTCAGATGAAAGGATCGGACAGAACGGCGAGTGCGGATACATATAAGGTGATACATGTAAGATCCCTGATGATGTGATAAGAAATTACATAATTACATACAATACATCACTAAGAAGTAAGAAAGAATAAAAAATGAGTAGTAAAAAGCGTCAATGAATTAGAGAGATCAGAGGTTCCTTTAAGAGATTTCATAAATACATAAAAGCGATATGCTTCAACATCAGACAGATGTCAATATGTGCAATTACATAATTGCATACAGAGCAAGAAACAACTAGGTGAATCTGCCACTGAAAGAAACTTAGGGATAGTAGAAGAATATAAACTGAAACCAATATTACAGAAACCAATGCCAGGCAGCAGCCGCAAAAGCAGCTACAATAATGTAATGCATAAAATCACATGCATTTATGGACATGAAGAAGACTTGGGGTCCGAATCAACATTAACGCTTTTTTTTTCGTGTTTTTCCTTTTTGTGTCTTATGGTATTCGCTGACATTTTTTTGCTCCAAATTCTTCAAAATGGTGAATACATTTTGAGCTAAGTCAAAAATGGTGCTTTTGTTTCTGTCTCAACTTCATAGTGCAAAATGTGGCAAAAATAAGCAAACATTCTGGGGGAAGACTGGAGAACGTTTATAGTAAATGCTGCTACTTTTAAAAAAATGAAAAATAGTGAATCAAGCAAAAATAGCTGGGAAGCCTAAACTCCATCCACGATGGGAAATATAGAAAAAAAACAGACGAACATCTATAAAATACACTGTAAAGGCACAAAAGAAAAGTTGAACTTGGGGAAAACAAAAGAAAGGAGCGATCCACTAAAAACGTAACAAAATCCAAGTGAAAATACAATAACCAATCGAGGTGCTTAGTATTACTTTTTTTTAATATAAATATTACTTTTGAGATCAAAGCTGGGTACTCTTTGGTTGCCAGGGCGTAAAGACACAGTTGAAAAAGAAAGTTTGACTAAGTCAAAAATATTATTTATTGGAATGTCTCATTTTGTGGTATTAAGGAAAAAAATTGAATTTTCCATTACTGAGAAAAGAAGATAATATAGATTAGATCCAATTTATAAATTTAAGTATATGAAAACAAAATTTTAAAAAATCATAACTGTTGAAAAAAAGACATGGACCCCACATCCAAAATTTCTATATTGATTGCCACTAGGCAAAAATGTAATAAACGAACATGAGGTTCTTAGTTTAACATTCTGATCAAAATCATGTCAGAATGAACCTCTCAGTGGGCCCATGGCCTAAAAGGTGCAGTGCCGTGTGTGCCCACCCTCACTGCGACCCACTGGTGCCTCCAAGCACTCATGGGACCCAGACAGATTTAATGTGACGTGGCAGTGGGCTTAATACATTTTGATCAGAATCTTGAACTAAGAACCTCATGCTCAGCTTTGTAAATTTTTGGCCTAGCCACATTAGATCAACACATAATTTTTGGATGTGTGGTGCATGTCTTTATTTCTACAGTTCTGGCAAAATTAAAAAATGGGACTTATAAAAAAAAAAAAGTGTAGTATGTCGATCTGCAAACATAAGTTTAATCATTACATTATAAGCAAAATCTAATGACTTTAGATGTGATTGTGCTATTTGTACGCCTCCGATTCTACATGGTGGGCTATTTATATGGATACACCTGGGTGGGCCATTTATAAAGTTGGATCCAAAATGTCCGCCTTCAAAATGGCCACCATGGTCACCACCCATCTTGAAAAGTTTCCCCCCTCCCATATACTAATGTGCCACAAACATGAAGTTGATATCACCAACCACTCCCATTTATTTAGGTGTATCCATATACATGGCCCACCCTGTATATAGAAGTCACTTTTCTGGTAGCTTCTACACGGAGTAGAAAAAAACAAGTGCTCAGTGTTCCTCTGGATATGTCATTTGAAGTATTACTTCTAGGGGAGAATATTTCTGTAATATAGCACCAGGCAGAGGAATTATATGAAGAGCCTTAGGGTCCACTGTGTCTGCAGCGGCACATAGCTCCGTGCTCGCGACTGATACTGGTAATGAGGGATTTATGCCTAGTGCCAACAAGGAGCTTTTTCCACCATAAATGTTAAACTATATAGTTCCTTACTGGCTGATTGCATGATTGCCAATAAAAGATCTTTTCTTGTTTTTTCCTCCAGCCGTTTTCATACCTCATCATCATCACTCTCCAAAGTCATTTGTGTCTCCATAAGTCACAGCTTTACTTTGTACTTCGTTTCTTTTTCTTTGTTTGGTTTACGATATTATTGGTATCTTCTTTTATGCCTTCGCAGATGAGTTTAAATCCTTCATGAGACGCTTACCCAACAGTCACTTTTTGAGCATTGGAGCCATTCACCAGCATTGGGGAAATGATTGGGAATTGCAGAATCGGTATAAACTACTACAGGGCTCGCTGGAAATACAACGACAAAAGATGCAGCATACAGCACGAAAATTATTTGGCCTTAGCTTACGCTGTCGACACAATCCCAACCACCAGCTACCAAGAGAAAGGTAAATGGGTTCTACTACTGCACAAAATCTTATCATATTGAAGAACACAGACTTTGGTTCCAATCGGATAGACGTTGTCATAAAGTAACGCTCAATGTGGAGAGACGTTTCTGTCTATGCCAAATAAAGCTCATTATTTCTCATGATGAAGGTTTCTACTATAATGACGTTCCATTGTTGTAATACAGGTAAATAGTCATTTCATAAATGCCTCCTTTATAAACTGAAGTCAGGTCAGACAATCACATGCAGTGATCGGGAGAAGCAACATTCGATCATTCATTAGTTTTAGAATACTTAGCATTAACCTTTTGCCACAATTAATCAAGGCAAAACTATTTCGGCAAAAAGTTGAATTCGGTGACAACATTTTAAAATAACCCTATAGTTCCTTTAGCGTTTAATGGCTTTCTGTCCAAATCTCTGTGGCTAAGCTGTGACGTCCTTTGACTATCCTGATTAACCACAAAATAGCTGCTTCATTTCCTGCATCTGCTTTTATACAGGCTGTGAGAATTCCTCTTGATTACTATACTATAATATGTGATGTGACAGCTACAAGACAATATGGAGAAGCCTGCCGAAGGTCATGTGATCCTGACTGGTGCAAATATGTAAAATGGAATGGCTTTTTTATCAGATTCTTGTAACGTGAATCTCAAATTTTTCAAATTCTCTCGGGTTCAACAAAGTCGTAAAAATGTGCCAAAAATTCAATTTGCATCAATTTGATTTGTTTATCTCACCACCATTCAAATGACTGTCCACCCATGTAAAATATAGAAGACCTGGGACCACCAGAATGAGAGACAGTCGTTATTAGTGGGTCTTGGTACCCGCTCATAAAAAATAATTGCAAATGGGGCATCCACTTTGTAATGTCAGATGTATCAAGGCCAGCACACTCATGGCATGGGCCATAAATCCCAGACACTGTGCCCCAAAGATTGAGCTGTGATGCTATGCAGCTACATTGCCATATGATGATCATGCCTGGATGATAAGGCTGCAGTTGAAATCAATGTCAGAGGTGGCCTGTATGGAGAGTTCTATAAAAAATGCATAGCAAGCCAAGGATCACGACTACCGAGCAGGAGACCACTGCAGTCAATAATGGGCAGTTAGAAAAATGGAATATGGGAAGGTTCTTGCAGTGTTCTTCAACAAGAGAAGGTCTGGTCTGGTGACCTTATCCTCTATTTCTGGCCGCTTTGAGAACAGGAGCCTGATAGTGGACAAACTGCACTATCAAACAGGGGATGCTTCAAAAAGGAGACAAACCTGTAATACCTATATAGTAAGTGCAAAACACATTTTCTGTAAGATGTTTATGCTATATTCAGAAAGACTAAACTCACATACAGTAAGGTTGGCTTTATAGGGTCTTATTTCATGGTCTTTGTAAGGACCACAATGCCTGGGCAGACCAAGGGTCTCCCGATCTAAGCTTAAAATCACATAATGTGGATACAAAAAGTCTACACACCCAGGTTAAAATGCTAGTTATATTTCCATGTGAAAAATTCATACCAAGAAGAATCGTCTACAAACTCTTTCCACCTTTAATGTCACACCAATTCACAAAATTGAAATAAAAATTGAAATCTTTTGGGGATGGAAAGAAAAATAAGGAACTATGTGGCTACATAAATATGCACACCTTAAAATTAATACATTGTTGAAGTACACTTTGAATGTATCACAGCAGTCTTTTTGGGTAGGAGTCTGTCAGCAATGTAAATCTAGAATAGCCAATCTTTGCCCACTCTTCCTGGCAGTAGCGCTCAAAGTCTGTCAAATTGAGATGTTACCTCGTGTGCACAGCACCCATTTTATGTAAATCCACAGATTTTCAATTGGATTTAGGTCTGGAATTTGGCTGGACCATTGCAAAACTCTCATGTTATTCCAGTGAAGCCATTTTTTGTTGATTTGGAGGTATGCTTAGGATCATTGCCATACTGAAATATAAAATTCCTCTTTGTCTTCAGCTTTTATAAGACCCCTGATGGTTTTGTAGCAAAAGTGACTGATATTTGGAACTGGTCATAATTGCTTCCACCTTGACTAAAACCTCGGTTCCAGCTGCTGATAAACAGCCCCAAATCATAGTTTTGCTTCCACCATGTTGTGCTGTGGGTATGGTGTTATTTTGGTTTTGTGCACTTTTGCCCTTGCATGAAACATACCTTTTGGAATTATAACCAAAGATGTTCAACCATGGTCTCATCAGACAACAATACATTTTCCCAAATGCTTTTGGTGGACTTGATGTAGGTTTTGCCAAAACATATCTGGGTTCGAATATTTTAATTTGTATGAAAAGATTTCCATCTTTTCATCTTAGCCCATGGGCCAGACACATAAAAAATGTGGGACATTTTTGTAACATGCAGTACACAATCAGAACTTGCTTCAAATTTGTCAAGCTCAATGAATGCTGCTGTACGCCTCTTAGCAGCTTCCAATTTTCTTCTGGTATTTTCAGAAGCGTTTGAGGGATGTCTAGTTCTAGATAATGTCTCTGTTTTGCCAAATTTAAGACACTTCTTTTAAATATTTTTGTAACATTCTCCTGACTGATAACGTTCAACATGAGATTGCTTTGCTGTGTTGTAAGCTGTTAACGAATCCTAGCTTTTGCTGCAAAGTGCAACTGAGAAAATGTCACTAGAACAGTTAAACTTTATTTGGGGATAATCAGAATCACTTTAAATTATGGCAGCTGTTTGCTGACTACTATTTAACAGGAGTTTAGATGTGATTGGCTAATTCTGAACTCAACCATGTCCCCAATGGCAATAGGGTGTGAACACTTATGTATAGTTTTGTTATTTATATTTTCCCCCATAAAATAATTTCAGTTTGTCACTCAATGGATTTGTCCAATTGATGGTTGACATTAAAGGTGGAAAAAGATCTGAAATGATTCTTCTTTGTTTGATTTTTTTTACATGACATTAACCTGGCATTTTTATCAGGGGTGAGTAGACTTTATCTTCACTGTAAGGCCACAAAAATGGGTCAAGGGACCAGAACAATTGTGGTCCATGATATATGGACATCTGAACCCAGTCTTAAAACTCTTTTTGATGACCATTTTGGGCTCTCTAGATTTTACCAAATTCTGTATAACATTGGAAGTTCCAACAGGGAATGTAAGGGGAATCATAGCTTTCCTCGTTAAAGAATTATTCATGTGGGTGATTTAGCGAGAGATGGTGACCTGTTCACTTGTGTAATTGTATTAGGACAGGCTGCATGTGAATGTGCCTCATTATAATAACTTATTATATTAAAAGAAAGCCAAAAACCGAGGATTAGAAAGCTGAACTATCAGAAAGCTTATTTCACACTAACAGAAGAAAATAAATCAAATCCTCTTCTACATCCATTTTTTAAATAAAATAATTGAAGTCATCTCCTTGTAATATCACAATTTCCTTAATTCTACTTGTCAGTACATTTAGCATGTATTCCTTTTTAGAAATCAATAACAATACAGCTCTGCTTTGATCTCTAAGTTTTAGCATTTGCCCAACAACTAGAATTGAAAATATCATTGCTTCTTAGGGCCTCTTAGGAGACTCATAATACCACTGAGATCAGAAATGAGCAAAACCGATGTTGAATTGAAGACATGTCTTGATAGAATAAGATTTTGTTTGCATGTGTATATTTATATTTATACTCATCAACAGTGAAATTGCAACACCAAGAAGAAAAAGTTGTGGAATTATGGAATTCTCAGGATGGATAGATATGATAATCATATAATGATGAAAACATGGAAACAAAATTTTCTAAATACCTCGATTTCTTCAGTATGGAGTATGGGCACTACATGCTGAAATACTTACACTCCTTGCCTGCTATCAGTGAGGTTATTAATGGTTGTCTGAGGATCTCAGACACTGAATTCACTTGAACAAATCATCAAAATCCTCTTCTGGCAACTACCTTTACAATTGCTGACCAATGGCATCCCAGGTGTGCACAATGGGTGACAAGTTCGCAGATCCTGCAAACCATGGTGGAATGTTTAGGATCTGCATAAACCACATGTGGGCTGGTGTCGTGTTGAAAAACATGTCCTGCAGGCTATGGTAACATGTATTAGGCCATGCAGGCTACTTCCAGTATCATGAGCAACATACGGCCTGGGATTTTTGTGTTGAAGAACGGCTCATTGGACACTTTGGAAAAATGGCTGTACCCCTGGTTCCACACCCAATCAATGTAACACCAAACTGTTAGTGTACCTGGAATGAAGATTAGAGGGAAATATCAACTGTACATTACACTGACCCACATCATTCTGGAGTATAAATAGAAGTCAGTAAACAGCTGCCATAATTTAAAGTGATTCTGATTATCCCCAAATAAAGTTTAGCTCTTCTAGTTGGACTCTCATGACATGTTCTTAGTTGCATTTTACAGTAAGACCCATGATTTGCTTACAACGCAGGAAAGCAATCTCATTGTTGAATCTTATCAGTCAGTACAAGGTTACACATCCCTCAAAAGTTTATAAAAACGCAAGAAAAAATTGGAAGCTACTAAGATGCCTATAGTACCATTCACTGAATGTTAGGGCTAGTGGAACGCAACAAATAATTAGAAAGATAGAGTAAGGTGCGTTCGCAGCCAGGGGTCCACCGTGCAGAGATGGAACCTGCTGCTAAGTAATGGCGGACTATATGGCGGTACAATATGGATTCACACATGGGTTAACTTCACCCAGTATGAAGAAAGCGAACCCTGTTACGTCACAGGGCCGCAGTACCGCACAAAGAGCGCAAGCAATGAGTCACAGAACTCTACCCCTAGACTCGGGATTAGAGTACAACTAGACCTCTTGCGCTCGACACCGCAACTGGGGTGTCAGCATAACCGAAATAACAATTTAGATGCACGGGAGTGCATGCAGTGCCGCTCTGGCGGACGCCACTAACTACCCAGGCTTGGGTAAGGAAAGCGCTGTGAAAGCGCATGGCGCCGCACTGGCGGTCACAGCAATTTGACGCTGTTTTGTGTGTTACGTGCTGAGAGCTAAGTCGAGTGCTAGATAGCAATCATCCACCTTACACGAGCAGTCATACACAAGGGAGGGGATAATTAATGAGCGACTTTCACACGTCAATACACACACGTTTACAAGTGTACACTAGCGCATGGCCGAGCAGCCATGTGAACCTTTTGTAGTGGCAGTGCTACAAGACCTTCCAGATGGACCAATAGGAGCCGCAACAGGACCTGAGCATGTGGCCCCCGACCTCCAATGGGAGGTCATCCCGTGGGCATGCTCAGCAAGGGAAAAGCAGGACTTAGTCCCAGAAAGACCTGCTCGCTGCTGAACATTGCTGGCTACAAGGGCAGTAGTAACCAGTTATCCAGTATCAGCCTGAGCTAGATGCTGGGACCGATGTCTCCGCTGAGCAGACTCCACTGCGGCTGGAGAAGAATGGGAGACTGCAGCGGAAATGGTTCGAGATTCAGAGGCAGGAACTCGACACCTAACACTGAACTGCACAATGTTCTGTCTGTGACAAAAATGTCCAACTTTTTTTAATGTGTCTGACCTCTGGCATAAGAAGAAAAGATAGAAACCATTTAATACAAATTAAAACATTCAAACCCAGCAATGTTTTGCCAAAGCCTGTATCAGGGCATTTGTAAAAACATGTTATTGTCTGATGAAACCATGGTTGAACTTTTTGGCCATAACTCCAAAAGGTATGTTTCATGCAAAGGCAGCACTGCTTATAACTATAAGAACACCAGATCCACCATACCCACAGCAAAGCATAGTGGAGGCTACATTATGATTCGGGGCTGTTTATCAGCAGCTGAAGCCAAGGCTTTAGTCAAGGTGGAGAGAATTATGAACAGTTCCAAATATCTATCAATTTTACCACAAAACCAACAAACTATCTTATTAAAACTGAAGACGTAGAGGAATTTCACCTTTCAGTATGACAATGATGCTAAGCATACCTCCAAATCAACAAAAGAATGGCTTCACTGGAATTACATGAAAGTTTTGGAATGGTCTAGCCAAATGCCAGACCTGAATCCAATTGAAAATCTGTGGATTGACTTAAAAGGGGCACTTTACACAGGAGATGACCTCGCAATTTGACAGACTTGGAGAGCTACTGCCAGGAAAAGTGGGCAAAGATTTTCTATTTTAGATGTGCCATGCTGACAGACTAATACCTAAAAAAGACTGAATGATGTGATAAATTTAAAACATAATTCAACAAAGTATTAATTTTAAGGTGTGCATATTTATACAGTCACATAGTTCCTTATTTTTTTTTTAACCGAAAAATATTTTAATTTTTACTTCAATTTTGTGAATTGTACATAACATGGGTGACATCATAGATTGAAAGGTTTTGCAAACAATTCTTCTTGGTATGATTTTTTCACATGGAAATTAGCTAGTATTTTAACAGGGGTGTGTAGACATTTTGTATCCACTTTATATATGACACAT
Source organism: Ranitomeya variabilis (assembly GCF_051348905.1). Taxonomy (NCBI): domain Eukaryota; kingdom Metazoa; phylum Chordata; class Amphibia; order Anura; family Dendrobatidae; genus Ranitomeya; species Ranitomeya variabilis. The sequence continues at coordinate 199,250,860 of NC_135233.1, forward strand.
ATGAGGCTGCAAGCTTAGATCGGGAGACCCTGGGTCTGCCCAGGCATTACGGTCCTATATGACCCTATAAAGCCAACCCTACTGTATATGAATTTAGCCTTTTTGAGTATAGGATAGAAATCACTAGTCTTATGGAAAATGTGTTTTGCACTTACCGATATTTAAGCATCCCATTTGGTAGTGCAGTCTGCCTTCTGGATTATGGCCCCAATATTGCTCACTGACACCTTCAGTAGTTTAGAAATTCTTCTGTAACCAATACCATCAGTATACTTTGCAACAATAAGGTTGGGAAGGTCTTGAGACAGCTCACTGGTTTTACCCATCATGAGATGTTTCTTGTATGGCTCCTTAGAAATGAAACCCTTTTTTTCTACACCATCAGTTGAACCAGCTGATATTATTTTTCATTAAGTGGCAAGATTGCATTCTAATTACTGATGGTTTCATGACTTTCCATGGCATTTTGCACCTCTCTTTCTTCATAAGTTCAATACTGTTTCCCTGTGTCTTTCTCATTATTACACATAACTTAATTTATGGACATCTATGGTTTGATTTCTTTTCCTGTGTGGATTGAATGGGTTGTCAGGTGAGAATTTCATATTAATAGCACCTTTAGAAATATTTTTACTTAGAAAATTGGTGACAAGTTCAATACTTATTGCACCCGCTGTATGTATTAGTTTATGTATATACGATGTACTGCAAAATATTTACAAGGTGAATTTTTTTTAATCTGTATCCAACAATCCAGAAAGACTGTTCTTTCACCACCACAAAATTGTTATATAATTTGCAATTTTAAAAGGTTAGGAATGGTATCAAGCGTAATTTATTTAATAAAACATGAAAACGGTTCTATGTTTTTATAATGTTCCATTTTTGGTCTGCGTGGGAATTTTTACAATTCATACATTTTTGTCATATAAAGAAAAAAAAGTCTTAGTTTCTCTTACCAATTAAACAGTAAAATATCGTCATTCACGTGCTACTTTTTTATGAGGCCATTAAATTGCTTTGGCAAGATTGATCAACCCAAGTCAAAGAAGGACATGTCTCTTAGGTCAGGAAAAAAAAAAGAAATGTAAAAAAGCAGATGGATTGTAATGGGTCAGTAAACTTTCCACAAAAATAACACATGGCACAATAACACAATACCAAAAAAATTGATGTGTGAAAGAATCCCTAGATCCTTTTGTGCCGACAGCTTCTTCAATAATGTTTCTGTTAATGGGGTTTTCCCGGCTTGTGGTTCAAGTCTACTTCATGTGACTGCAGACTTGTGAATCCTAACAGCACATAGCGCGCTGTCAGTATTCTCTGGGTTCCGGGCAGATGCACGACCACAAGTATGCGATTTGCATAAGTTCGGTCACATTCCGACTAGACTTGTGCAGTCTTGTTCAATACAAGTGAATTGAGTGAGTCCAGAAACATCTCATCAGAATGTGTCCAGAAGTATGCAACTCTCATACTTGTGGTCACTTGCTTCCGACGTCGTCGGCATTGGAGAATCCTGACAGTATACACAGTGTGCGCTGTGAGGATTTACAAGTCTGCACTCACATAAAGTCCCATAATGTGACTGCAGACTTGAGCGCAAAGCCTTGACAATCCATTTAATGATTATGTTTTAATTAAGATAATTTAGGATGTTGAATTTTTTTATTTTAGATACACTGAAACAATTAAAAAATGTTGCAACCAATTTAAGAAGGCTGTCTATTTACAGAGAGATTGTTAGATCTTTCGAAATAAAAGTATATTTTTAAGTTTTATACATTTATAGCAGCAATCTTTGTTAAAGTTTGCAACCTCTTTTGATAATATAAGTATTTTGGTATTGTTGAGTAGACATTTTGTGTAAAATTAAAGATAGGCAAAGGTCTTCTTTAAAAATCACATTTTATTTTCCAGCTTCTGACTGTTGTATTTTCTTGTTTTAGATCTATTCAGCAATGGTTGGCTCGAGTGCAGTCTCTCCTTTACTGCAATGAAAATGGCTTCTGGGGCACTTTCTTAGAAAGTCAGCGTAATTGTGTTTGCCATGGAGGAAGCATGCTTTGCCAGCGACCTATTCCATGTATTATAGGAGGAAACCAAAGTTGTGCAATGTGCAGCATGGCTAACATCTCACTATGTGGCTCATGTAATAAAGGTTACAAATTATATCGAGGCCGGTGTGAGGCACAGAATGTAGATTCTGAGAGAAGTGAGCAATTCATAAGCCTTGAAACAGAGTTGGACTTCCAAGACCAAGAGCTCCGGTACCTATTGCAGAAGATGGACTCCCGTCTCCATGTGCACACAACCTTCATTAGTAACGAGATTCGATTAGACACATATTTCGACCCACGCTGGAGAAAAAGAATGTCACTCACCTTAAAAAGCAACAAAAACCGAGTAGAGTTCCTCCACATGGTCATTGGAATGTCTATGCGTATCTGTCAGGCCAGGAACACCACTCTGGATCCAAGTTTCTTTGTGTATGTCAACCCATTCAGTGGCAGCCATTCTGAAGGTTGGAGTATGCCTTTTGGAGAACATGGTTATCCAAGGTGGGAGAAGACACGTCTTCAAAACAGTCAGTGTTTTAATTGGACTCTTCTCTTGGGAAACCGCTGGAAGACCTTTTTTGAAACTGTACACATTTACCTTCGCAGTCGTACACGTCTACCTTCTCTCATGCGTAACGATACAGGACAAGGCCCAGTGGACTTGTCAGATCCTACAAAGAGGCAGTTTTACGTGAAGATTTCTGAGGTCCAGTTATATGGTTTCAGCTTGAGATTTAACCCAGATCTTTTGCGTAGTGCAGTTCAACAAGTAAATCAGTCTTACTCCCAAGGTGGCCAATTTTATTCTTCATCCTCTGTTATGTTGCTTATGTTGGACGTCCGGGAAAGAATCAACCGGTTAGCTCCTCCATCTGGACCAGGAAAACCCCAGCTGGACCTCTTTTCCTGTATGCTGAAGCATCGCTTGAAGCTGACCAATAGTGAAATCATACGGGTCAATCATGCACTGGACTTGTACAACACTGAGATTCTGAAGCAACCTGATCATATGACAGTCAAATTATGTTAACCCTCCCATGCCTTCCTCTGAGTCAAAACATTTATTTTATTTTGGAAGTCCAGAGGTGAAAACTCTGAGGGAATGAACTTTAATTACCTTAGAATCTACCTTACGACCTGACTATGATTATGCTGCAAACTATAAAAATGGAGTATATTTACATACTTCCTTTTATTACATTTTGGAGGGTGTGCTCGGTTGTCATCCATACAGGGTCTTCAGAGTTTAAATCCTTTAAATTATAATTAAGTGTTACATCTTTATCGAACATTTATGATAGTTAGGTTTACCCGAGTTAAATCATTAGGCTTTTCCGTCATCGCTCTTTTTATGTTAGTGCAGCTATTTAATATTGATTTATGACTTAATTAATGACGGCCTGAATACAACTGCAGCTTCTATGTACTTAAATAAGTGTATTTTCCAACTTTAGGCCTCCTGCACTAGATAATTGTTGAAATTGAAAAAAAACTTAGATTCACTGAATCTAGCCTGTAATTCGGATGTGCCGATCCAATGAAAAAAACCTAAACCCTCAAGAAGCAAATGCTAATTATCCCATATTAAGAAAAAAATCCCTCTCAGCTCAAAACATGGCAATCAAAATAAATCCCTGGATTAATATCCCATTTCAGAAATCTAGTACCCATAAATTTGTATTATATGATTTCAAGAAAAGAATCCAGAACATTTCTTGGACTTATTCAATGAAATAACCACGTAAATATATTCTTACTGCCCTTACAGTAAAGAATCCCCAACTGTGATGGTGAAACCTGACTTCTAGATGTAGAAGATGAACCCTTTTCATTGTTACAGGCCTAGGTGTAAGATTACGAGACCTCTCTATGCCTTGGAATAAAATTTGAGGTTGTAGTAAATATAAACAACCTAAAGACTTCTATTGGTGCGATATTTGTGTTGCTTGACGCCTTAGGCTCCTAGTTAATGGAGAATCAGGAGCCCCAATTTATTTCTAATTAATGAATTTCTGAACTACTATAGGTACACTTTTATGCTTTAGGTTGGGGCAACATGGTGATTTTGGCTGTGTGATATTGGTGAAAGGGGTCGTACCAGGTAGATGATCTTCACAAGTGAGACACTAAGTATCCAACTAGCCCATTGCTTTTTTTCAATGTACTTGTCACGATTCCAGTACGTTTTGGCTTACAATGTGACCTCAAAAAATGGCAGTGAGCACATTTTTGCCAAATGACCATGTAGCCTCAGCCTTAACATTAACATTAGATTTTCTTACGAATGTCTATCTTTTACCAATTTACCGATACTGCAGTGATCGCATTGGTAGAGTTTCCAAAGTATTAGTATACATGTCTCTGTAATAACTTATGCTGACAATAGGTTGTTAGAATATCCACAAAGGTATCTTATAGCCAGAAACTCATTAAGGAACCTCGTGAAATATTATTTTATTACATTCATCCCTACTTCGGCTGATTTGCTCAGTAAATGTACAGAACAGGGCTATTTTAATACAACCTAATAAATCCTATGGCAGAATAGAATCTATAGAATTATAGTTGGTGAAAAACTATTTATTTTAGACCTCATTATATCCTTATCAAATCTATTTTCTATTGATTATATTTTATCTTTTAACCCAAGACTTGTTTTAAAGTCCGTAACATGGTAGTGTATCGAAGACTGAGTCTTCCATCGTCAAGATGATAAAACATTCATTGTTGTAAGACAAGTTCTGTGCTAGGACAGAGGTTATTATGTCGTTCAATCATATCACGCCACATTATTACCAGATCTACGCAAATAGAGCAGCGATCCCTGATATTAGACTCGCTAAGGCCAGTAAGTCTCATAGGTTTTAAGTATACGTTTTGGGACCAACATGATTATTCTTGGATTTTTTTTTTTGCAATTCATTGTCATTTTGCAGCCATTTTCACGAATTTTGACAAATGATAGTAAATAGATACACCAGCATCTGTGGGGGTTATGTAAAGCGAACAATGTGGAGATTATTTTAAAGTGTACGGAAGTATGTAGTCATACTCTTTGTTAGCATGCTCATTTTCAGGCAGTGCCAAATTTGTACTGATGTTCTAAAAAAAAGAAAAAAAAGGGAGAGGCACAGTACCAAAATATTCTAGACGTTTACAAAATGCACAATCCTTTTTCGCTACATAAGTGTTACGCATTATGTCTCTTTTTTTTACCTAGATAAATTCAGCTTAAGGACATTTGACATCCAACAAGCAGCCCTCCAATCAATCCCCATGGCAGTTACCCCAACACTTTGGTCCACTGACAAAGCCTCGAAACAAGTCTACCAATCCCATAACCGTATTCATGAAGAGGGTCCACCCATACCAGAGTCAGACAATCACTGCCCTAGGAGGGGGAAGACATGAGAGAAGCACACAGCCGTGTTCAGAACGCGGCAAGTAAGACTGGGGAGAGATGCTTCAGAAATTTAGTGACCTCCTGCATGAGCCTTGAAAATACCAGCAGTAAAGGGAGTAAACTGCCATAAAAAAAATTACCCCCCTACAAGGGAGAGAATCTTTCTTTTTCTGTATATTAAACTTGTAAAATGTAAAATATAAAATAACAATGAGAATTATAAACCAAATAGGAGGATGACAAGCTACTAATTCTGCAAATGCCAGCATGTTCCTCCTTAATTATATCAAATATTGACACACCAAGCTGAGACCTGACTGCATGGGATACTGGATGGCGTGGTGGGTGAAAGCGGATACACAAGCACATACATACTCTACAATGATAACCGAGTAGAGTGTAATGTTGAGTGAAACGTTAAAAAAAAAAGTAAATGATAGAGAAGAATGGTTTGTCCCTTACGCGAAGAGCTTTCGAGAGCTTTCGAAAGAGCGTTAACTCCACAATATGCATTATTATAGCCGAAAATTCATACTGTGTACATTGACTGTTGTCACATTGTTATATTCCCATGTCAGATCAGCCTAAAGCTTGATGAGTTCAGGTAAAAAAAAAAAATGTATCATCAAAAATCGGGACGATTGGTCAATTTTTTTTTACTAATACTTTTTGGGATCTTTTAACTAAGCCAACAAACTGTCTTATTCATATTTGTTGGGCTTGATATTAATATATATTTTTTGGAGTGAGGGAGTTAAAATGTGAACAATATTGTACGCGTTTGCAGGTCTGCGGCTATTAAAATGACAATGAAGGTTTCCTGGGAACTTGCGATGAAGAAAAATCCACGGGAGGTCTGTGCTAGACCGGTGTGTCGTCTGATGACTCGGCTTCTGCAGTATACAAGATAAATAATGACATTATGCAATGAGAGATGAGTTCTCACAGTATGTTAATGAAAACTCAAAGCTACACATGTTTATTGTGAAGGACATTAAAAAAATGAAAAGAAGGAAGATAGTAAACGACATACTGTTTTTTGTTAATCATTGGTTTCATTGTATTTATTTTTTTATTAGAAAATGATTTACATCTCAGCCAGGGAGAAAAGTTGTACCACCAGAGTAATTACCGTAATCTGTCATATTGAATATGAACAGACTTAATAGAGTTACACAAAGAAAGTATTAAAAAAAAGAAAAAAACTAAAATTTAGTATCAATATATATGGAAATATACATTAAACGGTGGAAGGCTTAAGAGCCGTTATCTGAAATGTGGGAGTTGTGGCTTTCTAGGAAAGTTTGCTTCAATTTGTATTTTTTTTCCAAAATGTGAATGAATCATCGTGCCACGTATTGCCTTCTGCATTGTGTTACTCAGGAAGTCTCATTAGGGAGTTACAGAGGTAAGATTGAACTTTGGCCCTGGTGCTCGTGAAGATCCATAATACAACATTATAAATGGGGCAATATAGTTGAGTGCACCTCAAAGGATATTGGCACAAGACGTCTGTGTACCTGGAAACTACCTGAAAAAAGGCTGCAAAGCCGGCGCAATAAAAGAGCATATGCACAGCAATGAAAAAATTAAAATGCTGTGCACATGTTCAGTCTTTTGTTAAGGAAGGTTACATTCCACAATGAGTGTCACAGGGTTACCGCAGCAGAGAGGAACCAAAAGACCGCAGCTTCTGATTGCTCCTACTCCTGCGCTGAAAAGAAGCACTTCACCTTCTTTTTAAATGGTGTAAATTCCTTTTGGCAGTACAGGGATTGATCAGCCATGTTGAGGGCTCTGGGAGTCTGAGCTCTTAGCTGAGCTTGGCTAGCACTTCTGTCCCCTATATAATCTGGGTCTTGACTGACATACCATGTCAGTGCTAGCATATGCTGCATGGCAAGGAGGATAGGAGTTAGTGGTTATATGAGAAGGCACTTGGTGGGTTTATCTGTGACTGTTGCTTGGTTTAGTAAGTGTCATAATTCCCTTTCATTCTCCTACTTGTATTTCCCCATCCTCCACTCCCCGGTGCATTCCTCTGTTATATGTGAGTGCATATTGCATGCCTGGTATTTTCCATTTCCCCTATTCGTATTACCTTGTTCATCTGGTTGGTGTACTACAGTGCACAACTACTCCCCTCTTCCCTGCGTAGTGGAAGGGTACAGATGGAGGGTGGAATCAGGAGATAAGGCAAGATACGTGGCCCCGGCATCTTCACCTTCAGAAGTAACCTGGGGAACAGGGCCAGCTAGGGGGCCCATACTGTTAAGGACAGTGAAGGAGCACCTGCTCCCGGGTCACCCAACAACAGAATCATGACAGTTAGTTTTTGATACTGTGTATCTTTGCTGCCGCTTCTTACAATACTAGCAAAGTCGAGGGGATTTATAGAAATCTCCTGCCCACTGTACTTTTTTTACTCAGTGTAAACTGAGCTGCGGTGCGTGTTTGAAATATACAACATGTCAATTTCTCATTTAGTTTTATGTGCAGATTCTCCCCATAGAATTGCATTAGATGGACAGAATCTGCAGGTAAACAACACAAGTAATCCACACATGACTGTATAAGTTAAATTTTGTCAAAGCCAAATACCTGGAAGTATCAAAAACTAAGCAGATTTAATTAAAACATGAGACTAAAACTGTAGCATAAAAAATGTGATAAAAATGAAAGTAACTTAATTTAGCTAAGAGGTGCAGAAATCCTGCAGAAAATCTGCAACATCAAAAACTCACCAAATACTCATCGGGTGAACGTAGCCCACAATGCTCATTATTTTGGGTGGCTTCATTTGGAACACTGCCTGTATACACATTTATCTAAGGTCACTCTAACCATTTTAATCAGTTGTAGAGATGAGTGAATTGATTCAACGTGAATTGAATTCATGTTGAATTCTTATGATTTTTTTGAACCCAGCAAATTCAAATAATTTGTGATTGACTCTTTGCAAATTGCTCAAAATGGCCACCACGATTTTACACATTGGAGAGGAGGCTACTATGACTTTGGGTGTGGTCAGGTGGGCTTCCCCATAATGCTTTGCAGATATTACATCACATTGTATAGCACAGCCAATCAATGGGGACTGTCATAGCATGCATGAAAGCCTAAGCAGGGAATGCAGAAGCCAATTTTGAAGTAAATCTGATTGAGAGAATGTCACAGCTCACAGATTAACAGTAGAGGGAGAGAGAGAAAGCCATAAAACACTGAATAAAGTGTACAGAGTATGTGATATCACAGCAATGTAGAAGATTAGTGTGTAAGGAAAAAGGGAATAATACAGATGCAATTGATAGGGAGAAAGGGATTGGAAAGTCAATGTGTTATTGGTTACTTACCATCCATTTACCCATGGCCATGTACAGTATGTGGATGTCACCTTGACATTACTAATGCTATGTTTCAATTAATGAGCTTGAAAGTGGATGAATATAGGTCTAGGAGACCTCAGAATGTCATACAAATCTTATCAGGGCAATTGGAGGTCTTAGATTTGCACAAATTTAATCTTTTTGAAAAAAAAAAAATGTGAATTCAAATTTCAAATGATTCTTTAATCTCTAATTAATTGTATTCAAAATGTGAGCTATAAATGGCCTACATAGCTACACATGCAATGCTTTGGCCATTTTTCTTGCTTTTTTTTAAGCGAACCTGTCAGCAGGATTTTGCTAAGTAAACTACAGGCATTGTCAGGTAGGCAGCGTTAAACTGATGAAAATGATACCTGTGGTGAAGAAATCTGTCTTGTGGTTCTTGTGTAATCAGTATTAGAAGATTTCAGTTAATAATATGCTCATGCTTTGGTGTGGGACTGTAGCCAGAGTCTTATCTTCTTGCTCTAAGTTAGAGAAACCATGGGAAGGCCAAGGAGAAACCAAGGAAAGACCGGCCCACTGGCCGCCCTAAAGCACAAACATATTCCTCATCGTAGAGAAAGGGAGAGAGACAAACTGTGCTTAAGGGCGGTTGTGGTCAGGTCTTCCCTTGATTTCTCCTTGGTCTTTCCTTGGTTTCTTTGGCTTAGAGTAGGAAGACAAGACTCTGCCCAGAGGCCTCCCCACAGCACAGGCATATCATTAACTGAAAACATCTAACACTGATTACACAAGAACCACAAGACAGATTTCTTCACCCCAGGTATTAATTTAATCAGTTTAACATTGCCAACCTGACAATGCATGTAGTTTACTTAGCAAAATCCTACTGACAGGTTCGCTTTAAGGTCAGTGCCATTTTTACCAAAACTCGGCTGTTCTAGGCTGGCATTTTTCTAAATAGGTTCTCTATAAAACTTTTTAAAATAGGAGCAATAACCCATGCACAATATGTTACAAAATAAGACAAGCTACAAAATATGTAAAAATAAATTTGGTTTATGAAAGAGGAATGTACCTAATGTGGTTGTTATAGGTAGCTCTCTGATTTGGGTCATGATGACTGAGGGAACCTAAAGACTCTTCTGACACATAAGTGGTGCATACTAGATGAAAAGGTCTTGCACAGTTATTGGGTCGGGGCCCTCTACAAGAAATCCAGCTATACATCATGTACTGGTATGATTCCAAGTATTGTGAATGCAAATCAAAGTAACATTCTAAGAAATTAAATATACTGTACATAATATTAACACAAAGAAAATTATAGGAGTCTAATGTTAGAGCATTTTCACCAAAATATACAAATCTCAGTCCTATATAGTTCTTTGTAAAATAAAAAATATAAAAACTAGTATTATATAATTTTGAAAAAATGAATCCCATGTTCCCACCAAAGCAATCAACAGTCATAAATGTAATTATATGAAAACTGTTTTAATGCAGAAACCTTAGATCATTCTAAAACAACTGGTGGTGAATAATTAGCAGATTCATCGAGACGTGAAGCTAATGAATCCTGCACATACATGCCATATTTTTCACTAGTGTATCCATGGCTTAGCGTAAGTCTGTTTGCCCACAATGAGTTTTTGGTGCTGCGTATTTTTGCAGTGTCAAAAATGTAGCGTCTTACAGTTCCAGCAGAGTAAATGGGATTTCTAGAAATCTCCTGCCCTCTGGGCTTCTTTTTACTCCTCGTAAACCAAGCTGTGGTCCATGTTTTTTCACAATCCACAACATGTAAATTTCTCTTGTGAGTACACAGAGTTTTATGTGCAGATTTTCCCCATAGACTTGAATTAGATGTAGAAGATCCACAGGAAAAAACACATACTGTATATTCCACACAGGACTGTATCAATAAAGTTTCGTCAAAGCCAAATACCAGGAAGTATCAAAAACAAAGCAGCCTTATACAAAGCATAACACAAGAAAAAGAGACACAAAACGCAGCGCCATAAACAAGATAAAAATGCAGTAAAAAATGCACTAAAAATCACAATGAAAAAAAAAGGAAGTGACCTAATTTACATAATAGGTGAAAAAAATCTGCAGCATCAAAAACTCACCAAAAAGTCATCATGGGAAAGTAGCCTTAGTGTATGCACATGTTGTCTCTTAGGCTACCTTCCCATGATGAGCTTTTGGAGAGTTTTTGATATTGTAGATTCTCTGCAAGTATTGTGTAAATTAGGTTACTTGCATTTTTCATGTGTTTTTTTTCATGGGTTTTTACTGCATTTTTGGCTCTCCCATTTTTATCTCTTGTTGGTGTGTCATGTTTTATATAAAGTTGTTTTGTTTTGACACTTCCTGATATTTGGCTTTGCAAAAACTTTATTGATATAGTCATGTGCGGATCACATGCATTTTTCATGCGTCTCCACTGTGAACGTCCGTTTTTACCTGAGGATTTTCAAGATCTAATTCAAGTCAATAAGGAAAATCTGCAAATAAAATCTAGCGTACTCACAAGAGAAATTGTCATGTTGCAGATTAGAAACTCGTGCCGCAGCTCAGTTTGCACTGAGTTAAAAAAAAAGTACAGTGGGCAAAAGATTTCTATGAATCCCATCCACTTTGCTGGAACTATAAGACACTGTGCTTTCAACACTGCAAAAATGCACAGCGTCAAAAACGCACCAAAAAATTATTGTAGACACAGCATTAGTCTGGTTTCACATGTTCTGGTATTTCCAGTACCGTAAAAAAATGGTGCTGGAGATGTCAGTGTCCATGTTTCTGTGTGTGTGTATTACTTGCGGTACACATGTGGCAACCGTGTGCTGCATCAGTAGCACACGGACAGGCGCCAGGGAAGAAGTGGTACAGTAAGCACTGTTTCCCAGCATCGGGTGCTGAAGACGGCTTTCTTCATTCTCCCTTGCTCTGCTGGCAATCAGTACGAGTAGGGGAGAATGATGAGAGTTGTATTCAAGTGAGAACAATGAGAGCAGGCGGCGGCTGATGGGTCTATTATTCCTATCAGCCTACACCTGCTTCCACTAATAAAAGTGACAGCAGGCGACAGCTGATGGGAGTATTCATCACCCGCCGCCTGTGCTATAAATAAATGAAGAAAATGGGTTCCCCTGTATTTTTGTTAACCAGCCAGGCAAACTCACAGTTGGGGACTGCAATCCTCAGCTGTCAGCATTAGCCAGGCTGGTTATCAAGAATAGAGGGGTCCCCACGCAGTTTTTTTTTAAATTATTTAGATTAATTATTTAAAAATGGCATGAAGTCCCCCCATTTTTGACAACCAGCTTTGCTAAAGCTGACAGCTGGGGCTGGTATTCTCAGGCTGGTAAGGAACCATGGATATTGCCCCCCCTAGCCTGAAAGTAGGAGCCTGCAGCCGCCCAGAATAGGCGCATCTATTAGATGTGCCAATTCTGGCACTTTGCCCAGCTCTTCCCACTTGCCCTGTAGGGGTGGCAAGTGGGATTCATATTTGTGGGGTTGATGTCACCTATGTATAGTCCGGTGACATCAAGATAAGACACCCATCCATTACTAATCCTATAGTTGTATTGTAAATAAAGACACAGCAAGAATAAAGTCTTTTATTTGAAATAAAACAAAACACACTTTTCCATTTTTATTTAAAAATAACACACACAGTTATACTCACCTAATGCCAATTCCATTGAAGCCCTCGTCTCCTGTAATAAAACAAAAATGAAAAACAACAATATCCCTCACCTAACTGTCATTCTATTCCATGCTGTAATCCATGTCTGGGGATAAACAGTTTTCAACATGGACGGTGCCAAGATGGGACCGTCCAGGAAGAAAACAACTGGTGAATGAGCTTCTGCGAGTGCAGCCTCAGTGACTAACGGTGACGTCATCGAGGTAACGTCCGGTCACTGAGGCTGTGTTTCCAGGCAGGTTAATGAACTGTGGTGACCTTGATGTGATCCCTGCTAGCAGAGTGAGAAACTGCTAGATTTGCAGCAAAGAAAACAAGTTTTAATAAAAAAAAACCTGATGACAGGTTCCCTTTAAGCTATATTGCTGAATTTGATTGCAAATTCCATTAAATCATCTTGGATACAAAGAATGATGGATTTTAATAATAGTGTTAATTAACAACTGAAATGCTCAAGTTCTCTGTAATTGAATTGATAACGTCAGACGCTCAGATTTGCTCGTCTCGAGTAGCGAGCATGATAGAAGTGAATGGCAAACTAGAGCATTTTTTCCCGAGGATGGACAAATTCTCTCTCTACTTAATTCACTTATGGGAATCCGAACACCACGGGACAATCAGCACTGCTTGCTACTCAAATGAGCGCCTGATTCTTTGTCGACTATCGACACTACTCGAGGCTCGCTACAGCATCTGACAGCTCGATGAGTTCGGCACTCGATTGAATATCCGGGTACTCGCTTGTCATGCTCGACATGCCCGGTATGTTTGGAACCTGAGTTTGAGCCACTAAACCTGTGGGAATTGCCTGCCAATCACTGTAGTTCCATAGCCATTGATGACAGCATGGGAAACACCCAATGTTTGGGGTGCCGAATCCGAACAGTAACATGGACTTTCTGGAGAAGTCTGTGTTTGGGGTCTGTGCCCAAACAGTAGATGTTCAGTACAGACCACGAACTTTACGGTTCGTATTTGCACATTATTAGCTGCCACATATAAGAAATAATCTTTCATTGACAATTCAAATATATTCTATTCTCTCCTAATACCCCTCATATCTGGAAATAATTTTGGGTTCAGTGTTTGAGTAGGGATTGTCATATTACATTTTTTCACGGTTGATTGCCTTACAGACTTTGTTGTTGCCATGTACAAGAAAAAGTCCTTTCAGGGACTATTCAAATAGATTCTATTCTGTAATAATACCGCTCTTAGCTATGTAGATAATATAAAATGCACAAGAACAGTATGAGCTGGTTGTGGATTGGATAGCAAATAATGCTTCCAGTCTGTTTCCTAACATCACCTGGTCTTCCACACAATACAATCTTGCTAGCCAAGAGTCTGGACAACATAATTCTCACCATGATCCCCTTCCTCCCACCATGCTGAGTTCCAGAAGACAATTAATTCCACAATTGGACACACCGAGGAGCTCTTTACCTTTCCATGTATGGATTCTTCTGGCCTTTCAACATGCAAGTTTCAAGAGGGAAATGAGTAGATTTTACGCACTGATGCCCACATTTCTGAGCAGCCAAAGCCAGAAGAAGACGACGATGGTGAATGTCAGTTAAAGTCTCAAGAAGTGGATTATTATGAGACACAGTTGCCAACAAGTCACCGCTGACAAGTCACCACTGGTCAATGATGCTGTGCTCGTAGCAGCTCATTCACCAGTGATTCTCAGCCTGGACGGTCGCATCTTGGTATCGTCCAGGTTGAAAACTATTTAGCCCCCAGACATGAATTACGGTGTGGGACAGAACGATGGACAGGTGTGGTATATTGTTGTTTTAGTTTACTTTTATTATAGGAGATCGAGGGCTTTGGTGGAATTAGGCGAAGTCATAAGTATGGTTTAATTGAGATTATTAAAGGAGTCTGTGTCATTTTTTAATTAAAGGACTTTATTCTGGCTGAGTCTTTATTTACCATATAACTACAGGATTAGTAATTGATGTGTCTTGTCTTATAGACTCCTCTCCATTACTAAGCCATGGCCTTGATGTCACCTGACAATACAAAGGTGACATCAACCCCACAAATATGAACCCCACTTGCCACTGCTACAGGGCAAGTGGGAAGAGCCAGGCAAAGTGCCAGAATTGGTGCATCCAATAGATCACCTTTTCTGGGCAGCTGCGGGCTGCTGCTTTTAGGCTGAGGGGAGCCTATATCAATGGCCCTTTACCAGCCTGAGAATACCAGCCCCCAGCTGTGAGCTTTAGCAAGGATGATTGTCAAAAATGGGGGGGACACCACACCGTTTTTTAAAATTAATTTAAATAATAAAAAAACAGCATGGGGACCCCTCTATTCTTGATAACCAACCTTGCTGAAGCTGACATCTGAGGGTTGCAGCCCCCAGCTGTAAGTTTTGCCTGGTTGGTTCAAGAAATTAGGGGGGAAGACAGCGGGTTTTTCATTCATTTATTTTGTTATATCGCAGGTGGCGGGTGAGGGATATCCGGATCATCCACTCCTGCTGTCACTGTTATTAGTGGCAGTAGGTGTCAGATGATGAGAGTAAGAATCCCAAAAGCCCACACCTGCTGTGATCGTTCTGACTTTAATATAACTCTCATCATTCTCCTCTGCTCGTGCTGATCGCCGGCAGAGCAGGTGAGACTGATGAGAGCCTTCTTCAGCACCTTTCGCCGGGGAACAGCGCTTACTGTAGCACTTCTTCCCCAGTGCCGATGCATGTCACATGAATGGCATCAATTTGTGCTCTCCGTGTGCATGTGTGTGGGACATTTTGCCGCCCGTGCTGATGGTAAAAAAACGGACATGTGGGACACACAGTCCATGGAAGCACACTGACATGTGCACAGACCCATTCATTTGAATGGGTCTACATGTGTCAGTGTCTCCAGTCTGTGTGAAAACTGTCACCACACGTACGGAGACAGGGATGTGTGAAAGAGGCCTAACAGCATGTCCGCTATTAAAGAGAAATGAATATTCACTGCTTTCACTCCCATGAGCGTGGAATGCAGTGAAGATTCATTTCTCTTTAGCAGCGGGCATGGGAGTAAGCCACAGCCGCCGGCTCCTGCCTACTGTGATGCGCTGCTACGCCGCTACCGCTCCCCCATTTCCAAGTCCACAGCCAGAGCAGGTGCACCCAGACTGTAAGATGCACCCCCCATTTTCCTTCACATTTTTGGGAGAAAAAAGTGCTTATAGTCCAAAAAATACGGTATCTAAATACCCCCAGGAATAAATGTTTTTCAGCCCTTGCACACATGAAGTGGACAGGGTGGTAGGCGTGGCGAGGAGCTGCTGTGTCCCAGTACCCTGGCACCCCACAAAGGAAATACAATGTCCCATCTGTTGTATGTGAAATGTGCAAAGCAGGACAGTTACATTAGACACTGAGATTCCCTCTCGTTCCATATTTTTAGTTCCAGATTCAGGGTTTATACAAACAATTCCAAACTGTGTTCTTACTCAACAGTTCAACTTTACTGGAAAACAGGGGTTCTGGTACAGACGTAACACAGTCACATCCAATTATTTTCCATGAGCTCGTTCTGGTAACACAGTTGACATCCAATCACATTCCACTAGCTCTCCCTGATTCTCTTCTCACAACTTCCATCTCACAGATGCTCCTTTTACTTCTGCGGCTTCCATGCCCCTAAGTCCACCATCTTCCTCCCACTCCCCCATCCGGTTTCAATTGGAAAAGGTAAAAGGTGCGCTCAGCTCTGCCTAGTCCTGGCCGTAGGCCCCGGATCCTCTTTGGAATGGTTTCTTCATTAGATGGTGACCACTCGCATGCTGCTAGGGCTGGGGTTCCTCATTGCCCCAGCATTCCTCACCTCCAGGGTTATCCGTCTGCTCTCTCTAACTGCTGCATCACTTTTTCTCACTAACCAGGAAGTTTCTCCACTATATCTCACTGCTCTGTACTACACCCATCTCTAAAGGCCCCGTCTCACATAGCGAGATCGCTAGCGAGATCGCTGCTGAGTCACAAGTTTTGTGACGCAACAGCGACCTCCATAGCGATCTCGCTATGTGTGACACGTACCAGCGATCAGGCCCCTGCTGCGAGATCGCTGGTCGTGTCAGAATGGCCTGGACCTTTTTTTGGTCGTTGAGGCCCCGCTGACATCGCTGAATCGGTGTGTGTGACACCGATCCAGCGATGTCTTCACTGGTAACCAGGGTAAACATCGGGTTACTAAGCGCAGGGCCGCGCTTAGTAACCCGATGTTTACCCTGGTTACCAAAAAAAACAAACAGTACATACTCGCCTTTCGGTGTCCCTTGCCGTCTGCTTCCTGCTCTCACTGACTCCCGGCCGTACAGTGAGAAGTGAGAGCGCAGCAGTGACGTCACCGCTGCGCTCTGCTCTCACAGTACGGCGGCTCAGTCAGAGCAGGAAGCAGACGGCAAGGGACCTGGACACCGAAAGGCGAGTATGTAGTGTTTGTTTTTTTTGGTAACCAGGGTAAACATCGGGTTACTAAGCGCGGCCCTGCGCTTAGTAACCCGATGTTTACCCTGGTTACCCGGGTGCTGCAGGGGGACTTCGGCATCGTTGAAGACAGTTTCAACGATGCCGAAGTCGTTCCCCTGATCGTTGGTCGCTGGGGAGAGCGGTCTGTGTGACAGCTCCCCAGCGACCACACAGCGACTTACCAACGATCACGGCCAGGTCATATCGCTGGTCGTGATCGTTGGTAAATCGCTTAGTGAGACGGGGCCTTAACTCCTCCCAACCTGGAAAACCCCTTATTCTAGCTAGGCTTATTCTGGCACTCTCAATTCTTACCGCTATTGTGCCCCACTAATCTATTCCCAATACTGTCCTATCCTATCTTCTACAACCCCTGGCAAAAATTATGGAATCACCGGCCTTGGAGGATGTTCATTCAATTGTTTAATTTTGTAGAAAAAAAAGCAGATCACAGACATGGCCCAAAACTAAATGGCAACTTTCTGGCTTTGTATATCTTTCCCTAATCTTGTAAAAAGCAGATGTGAAACACATAGACATTATAATAATATTAAACGAATACAGCAATGTACATAAAACTCTAGGAAACAGCACATATTTGATGCCAACACTGTTCAACGAGGGAGATGCACATGGCGGCCTCTGTCACCACCCACATGCATTGGCTTTACCTGTATAGGAATCCCAGAGTGCATCACAAGGCCTCCTTCTAATTTTTGTCAAGCTTTGCAAATAGTGAATCGGCTTTTCCATTCTAGGAGTACCACTTAGTCATTACCAATGTTAAAACAATGTTTTCTGAGGCCCATCTTTACATCTTTTCCAGGGTGTACTGCAATCAATCCTTTAACCCCTTTCCGACATCAGGCTTAATAGAACGCCAATGTCGCTGAGCTCACATCTTTTCCGACACATGTAGGCTGTTTTGAACACCCACGGGTTGAATTGCGATCTTCCTGTGGCTGTTAACCCATTAAATGCCACGATCAAACTCTGACAGTGGCATTTAACATGTGCTTCTGGTAGGCATGCTGGAAATCCGCCCATCGGTGACCTCGCCACGTGATCGCAGGTCGCCGATGGGTTGGCATGACAACCAGAGGTCTCCTGCAGACCTCTATGGTAGTCACTGCTGGACTGCTATGAGCGCCGCCCTATGGACGGCGCTCATAGCAAGTGAGTAATTCTGCTTCACAGGTGATCTGATCATCGCCCGAATGTAGCAGAGTCGATCGGGATACGGCAGCTTCTAGTCTCCCATGGAGACTATTGAAAGAAAAGAGGGAGACACAAAAGCGCAAATAGGGTCTTATCAAACGTTACACAGAGTTGCCCACCAAGAGAACTACTCATCTGGTGAGAGTGAAGGAAGGACATATATTAATGGCGCCTGCTGCAGATCCACAGGTCAGTGCAAGACCTGATTGAAACATACACTTAGGTAGGAAAAAAGGATCATCCCCACGCTGCCGCAAGACTTGTGGAGACTTGTATGTATGTATGTAGTCTTGTATGGAGACTATTGAAGCATGCCAAGAGTAAAAAAAAGTTTTAAAAATATGAAAGAATAAAAAAATATAAAAGTTCAAAAGTTTCAGCCCATTCAAAATAAAACAATAAAAAAAAATTTCAAACATACACATATTTGGTATCAGAATCGCCTGATGTATCCATAAAAAAAAGGATTAACCTGATCGGTAAATGGTGTAGCGAGAAAAAAGTCAAAACACCAGAATTACTTTTTTTGTCGCCGCGACATTGCATTAAAATGCAATAGCAGGCAATCAAAAGATTGTATCTGCACCAAAATGGTATAAATAAAAATGACAGCTCGGCACACAAAAAATAAGCCCTCACCCAACCCGAGATCACAAAAAATGGAGACGCCACTGGTATCAGAAAGTGGCGCAAATTTTTTTTAAACAAAGTTTGGCAATTTTTTTTTCACCACTTAGATAAAAAAAAAAAACATGTTTGGTGTCTATGAACTTGTAATGACTTGGAGAACCATAATGGCTGGTCAGTTTTAGCATTCAGTGAACATAGTAAAAAATCAAAACAAAAAACAACTGTGGGATTGCCCTTTTTTTTACAATTTCACCGCATTTTGAGTTTTTTTCCCCATTTTCCAGTACACGATATGTTAAAACCAATGGAATTGCTCAAAAGTACAACTCGTCTTTGCAAAAAACAAGCCCTTACATGACCGTTTAGACAAAAAAATAAAAAAGTTATGGCTCTTGGAAGAAGGGGAGCGAAAAATAAAAATGCGAGACCAAAAATACCTCTGGTCGTTGAGGGGTTAAATATTTACTAAGACTTATTATAAAAATAATAATAATAATAATAATAATCGTTATTTATATAGCGCCAACATATTCCGCAGCGCTTTACAGCTTAAGGGTCCCTTTCCACTTGCGAGATAAAAAACGGTCCGTAATCTGGACCGAAAAAACGGATGGAACGTATGCGATTGTCATGCGAGTGTCATGCGAGTGCCATGCGATTTTTTAATCGCACCATCCGTATGACATCAGTATGACATCCGTATTGCTGTCCGATTTTTATGCACCAGTGTCCTTTGAAAAGCCGGCAATTCAGCGCCATGTACAGTAAAATCACACTGACAGGTTAGAATAGAGTAGATATATACACATAGAATAGGTATATATACATATATACATGTCAGTGAGACACCTATATATGTATATTTATATTTAATGCAGCGCTAGATAGCTTAAAAGCCTCTAATTCAATTGCCGGCTTTTTCCTTCTCCTGCACAAACCCGACATGATATGAGACATGGTTTACATACAGTAAACCATCTCATATCCCCTTTTTTTTTGCATATTCCACACTACTAATGTTAATAGTGTGTATGTGCAAAATTTGGCCGCTGTAGCTGCTGAAATAAAGGGTTAAATTGCGGAAAAAATTGGCGTGGGCTCCCGCGCAATTTTCTCCGCCAGAGTGGTAAAGCCAGTGACTGAGGGCAGATATTAATAGCCAGGAGAGGGTCCATGGTTATTGGCCCCCCCATGGCTAAAAACATCTGCCCCCAGCCACCCCAGAAAAGGCACATCTGGAAGATGCGCCTATTCTGGCACTTGGCCACTCTCTTCCCACTCCCTGTAGCGGTGGGATATGGGGTAATGAAGGGTTAATGCCACCTTGCTATTGTAAGGTGACATTAAGCCAGATTAATAATGGAGAGGCGTCAATTATGACACCTATCCATTATTAATCCAATTGTTGGAAAGGGTTAAAAAACACACACACACATGATTTAAAAGTATTTTAATGAAATAAACACAGCGGTTGTTGTAATAATTTATTGTTCTCCCATTCCATTTCCAGGACCTCGCTTGGCAACATAATAAACGCACAAGATACATACCTTCTGCTGTCAGATCTCGTCCCACGAAGTAATCCATCTGAAGGGGTTAACTAATATTACAGGCAGGAGCCCTGCAAATGCAGCTGTGCTCCCTGCCTGTAATCCCCGGGGAATGAATGAAATGTAGGTCATTGACCTACATTTCCTTCAGTCGCGGTGATGCGCCCCCTGGTGGATGTCCTCATATGACCTGGAGCGTGGGAAAAAGTTCCCAGGCTGCAGTTCATGAGAACATCCAGCAGGGGCGCATCACCGCGACTGAAGGAAATGTAGGTCAATGACCTACATTTCATTCATTCGCTGGGGATTACAGGCAGGGAGCACAGCTGCATTTGCAGGGCTCCTGCCTGTAATATTAGTTAACCCCTTCAGATGGATTACTTCGTGGGACGAGATCTGACAGCAGAAGGTATGTATCTTGTGCGTTTATTATGTTGCCAAGCGAGGTCCTGGAAATGGAATGGGAGAACAATAAATTATTACAACAACCGCTGTGTTTATTTCATTAAACTACTTTTAAATCATGTGTGTGTGTGTTTTTTAACCCTTTCCTACAATTGGATTAATAATGGATAGGTGTCATAATTGACGCCTCTCCATTATTAATCTGGCTTAATGTCACCTTACAATAGCAAGGTGGCATTAACCCTTCATTACCCCATATCCCACCGCTACAGGGAGTGGGAAGAGAGTGGCCAAGTGCCAGAATAGGCGCATCTTCCAGATGTGCCTTTTCTGGGGTGGCTGGGGGCAGATGTTTTTAGCCACGGGGGGGCCAATAACCATGGACCCTCTCCTGGCTATTAATATCTGCCCTCAGTCACTGGCTTTACCGCTCTGGCGGAGAAAATTGCGCGGGAGCCCACGCCAATTTTTTCCGCCATTTAACCCTTTATTTCAGCAGCTACAGCGCTGAAATTTTGCACATACACACTACTAACATTAGTAGTGTGGAATATGCAAAAAAAAAGGGGATATGAGATGGTTTACTGTATGTAAACCATGTCTCATATCCTGTCGGGTTTGTGCAGGAGAAATGAGAAGCCGGCAATTGAATTAGCGGCTTTAATGCTATCTAGTGCTGCATTAAATATAAATATACATATATAGGTGTCTCACTGACATATATATATGTATATATACACATTCTATGTGTATATATCTACTCTATTCTAACCTGTCAGTGTGATTTTACTGTACACCGCGCTGAATTACCGGCTTTTCAAAGGACACCGGTGCGTAAAAATCGGACAGAACTCGCATGGTGCGAGTGCTGTGCGATTTTTTTCTCGCACCCATTGACTTGCATTGGCGAGTCTCGTCCGAGAATCGCAGCAATACGCAGCATGCTGCGATTTTTTTCTCAGCCGATCCAGATTTTTCTCAGTCCGATTTCGGCTGAGAAAAAAATCGCAAATCAAAAGACACCTATTAACTAACATTGGTCCGAGTGCAATCCGATTTTTTATCGGATTGCACGCGTCCGTTTTCCTCGCAAGTGGAAAGGGACCCTAACAGTTTCAAACACAACAGTCATAGGTAACAACGTTAACAATACAATAATTAAAGCGAAATTAGATGACCCTGCTCGTGAGAGCTTACAATCTACAATGAGGTGGGGGAGATACAAAGTACAGGTGTGTATTTACAATGGTGTATTTATAATGATGGTCCAGCCATCTTCAGGGTGTGGGGGATAGATGGAGATAGTGAATGGGCTACACACACACACAAACATAAAATGACTAATTAGGGAAAGTGATAGGCCGCTTTGAACAAATGTGTTTTGAGGGAGCGCCTAAAACTATGCAAATTGTGGATGGTCCTAATATCTTGGGGCAGAGCATTCCAGAGAATTGGCACAGCATGGGAGAAGTCTTGGAGTCAGGAGTGGGAGATACGGATCAGTGCAGAGGTTAATCGAAAGTCATTTGCAGAGCGCAGAGGTCGGTTAGGCCGATAGACAGAAATGAGGGAGGAGATGTAAGGGGGCCACACTGTGGAGAGCTTTGTGGGTGAGAACAAGTACTTTGAATTGTATCCTGTAACGAATGGGCAGCCAGTGTAAAGAATGGTGAAGAGCGGAGACGTCCGAGTAACGATTAGCCAGATGGACGACCCTGGCTGCTGCATTAAGGATGGACTGGAGAGGGGAAAGTCGAGTAAGGGGGAGGCCAATTAGTAGAGCATTGCAGTAGTCCAGGCGAAAGTGGATCAAGGCGACAGTGAGGGTTTTTGTTGTTTCCATGGTGAGAAAAGGGCGGATTCTAGAGATGTTATTTTGATGTAAGCGGCACGAGCGGGCAAGAGATTGTATATGGGATGTGAAGGAGAGATTGGAGTCAAACATAACACCCAGATAGCGCGCCTGCTGCCGGGGTGTTATTATGATGCCACCCACGGAGAGGGAAACGTCAGGTTTAGGGAGGTTAGTAGATGGCGGGAGCAGAAGAAATTAAGTTTTGGAGAGGTTGAGTTTCAGATAGAGAGCAGACATGATGTTGGAGACTGCGGACGGACAGTCACTGGTGTTCTGTAGTACAGCAGGAGTAAGGCCAGGGGATGACGTGTATAGTTGTGTGTCATCAGCATAAAGATGGTACTGAAAGCCAAATCTGCTGATGGTCTGTCCAATTGGGGCTGTGTAGAGGGAGAAGAGATGGGGGCCAAGGACTGAGCCCTGAGATACCCCAACAGTGAGAGGAAGAGGAGACGAAGTGGAGCCAGAGAACAGAACACTGGAGGAGCAGTCAGAAAGGTAGGAGGAGAACCACGAGAGAGCAGTATCCTTAATGCCTAGTGACTGGAGCCTAGAGAGTAGGAGAGAGTGGTCAACAGTGTCGAAAGCTGCAGAAAGGTCGAGAAGAATGAGCAGAGAGTGGTCACAGTTACATTTTGCTGTCAGAAGGTCATTGGTCACCTTGATGAGTGCCGTTTCTGTCGAATGTAGGGGGCGGAAACCAGACTGTGAAGGGTCTAGGAGGGAATGAGTGGAGAGGTAACGGGTAAGGCGGGAGTAGATCAGGTGCTCCAAGAGTTTAGAGATGAAGGGGAGATTGGAGACTGGTCTGTAGTTGTTTGTGCAGGATGGGTTGAGGGCAGCTTTCTTTAGTAATGGAGTAATGATAGAGTGTTTAAGACTTGCTCTTAGTGCACAAGCTTTAGTAGTGTAGGAGTCCCACTGTTTTCAAAATTCTCACTCCTAATTTTGAAAGGTGAAGCATATCCACCAGATCACGGGTAGCACCACAATTCTGTTCTGACAAGCATAGGGACAGGATGCAGCACCAGTGAGGGGCAATGTCAGGTTCTGTGGGTGTCATTGTAAAACAGCCTCTGTGCACCAGGCTGTGTGAGTGAACTTTTCAAAGCGCAGTGTTGCTTATTTTAAAAGCTGTAATGAAAGCAGGAATCATTTTCTGGCACATTAGTTTACGGTTTTGCAAGGATTTTAAAGTTTTTGCTACATTTTTGGTAATTTTGGCATCAGAAATTCTAAAGTGTTAGCAGCACCTTTACTTGTTGTAACAGATGCTAATTATTTGCTTCTTTTTCCGTTCGTGTCGTTGTTCTCATTAACTCTATGTGACTGTTTATTTGAACCTTTCCATATGGATCTAGTAAGGGATGAGGTTAGTTTCCTGACTTGAGAAAATTTTCTTTTACAGGGACCTTCTTTGTTTTGGACTCTTCCACAGCCCACAGCATGAGTCCTTCTTTCTGTGCATTCATTGCCCAATTCTCTCTTTATGGTCATGTGTAAACAGAAATTCCTAAAAGAACGCAATCAAATTGACAATCTTTTTAAAATTGTCCAAAAATGTATTCTTTATCAGTCTGCCATAGTCCCTACAGCCAAGAGTTCCCTGTTCCCACAAGGAGGACTCTCTATCTCCTCCTCCCTCCCCCTCCTAACAGTTCAGCATTGTTGCTGGCCAAAAATATTTAAAAATTTAGCAAAATGTCTGTGAAGCAGTTAGTGATTGCAACACTGTGAACCACTGATCCACCAGAAAATGATTCCTGCTGAAATTAGAGCTTTTTTTTTTTTTAAAAAATGAGGCCCCACCCTCCCCAAATTAAGTGAGTTATGAGTGAGGGGGAGTGGAGTCAAGTTGAGAGTCAAATGTGTTAGGTAGTTCTGAGGAAGTGCTAGATAATGATGATACCAATGGGTTCTAAGAAAGCGGATGCAGCAGAGGTCTCCTAACAGTATGAAGACACATCCCAAGCTTCGTGTGGATGCCGGGGCATTCTTGGGCGTAGGACTTGTATTGGTATTGTAGAGGTAGAGGTAGGACTCATAGCGGTATTGAGTGCCATATCTCTGTCTCCCCTCTGAGGAAGATGTCAGCCAGGTCACAGCGAAAAGGAAAGATGGTGGTCTTTAGGGAAACTATTATGCTGGATAGGAAGCTCCTGGGACCAACAGAAGAAGTTGAGGAGGGGCAGGTCAGGCAGAACGGAGTCAAGGAACATCACCAACAAGGGACTGTCTCAATATGTATGCTGCAACTGCTTGTATCCGTAAAGCCGAACCTGTTGTACCTGGACTATGGTCTCCTGTCATAGCTCTAGCTGGATCCAGTCCCATGGATGGGGAGATACAAAGGACTCCCAAACTATAACTGAGTAAAGAACAAACTCCACGGCACCTCACACATCTGTCTGGCTCCTGTTTAGAAGAAGGGTTTCAGGGCAAAAATAACTCAGTTCCCACCCACACTTATCCCTCTCCTGTATGTAGTGGCCACTAGCTGCACACAGGATCACATGCAGCAGTTGCCTGCAACACACAGGACAGGGAGTTAGGAGCTCATACATACTGACATTGTGTGCGTTCTCATCTCCCTCTCCTGTCAGCATCGCCTACTCACTGCTTTGTGATACTTTGTGCAACAAGCGGCCGCTACACTCAGGAGAGGGATGAGTAGGAACCAGCACCCTAAAACAAGCGGCCACTACACACAGGAGAGGGGTGAGTAGGAACCAGCACCCTAAAACAAGTGGCCACTGCACACAGGAGAGGGACGAGTATGGGCTAGCACCCTGAAACAAGCGGCAACTACAGACAGGAGAGGGATGAGTAGGGTCCAGCACCCTGAAACAAGCGGCCACTACACACAGGAGAGGGATGAGTAGGGCCAGCACCCTGAAACAAGCAGCCACTACACACAGGAGAGGGATGAGTAGGAACCAGCACCCTAAAACACGCGGCCACTGCACACAGGAGAGGGACGAGTATGGGCTAGCACCCTGAAACAAGCGGCAACTACAGACAGGAGAGGGATGAGTAGGGCCAGCACCCTGAAACAAGCAGCCACTATACACAGGAGAGGGTAAAAACCATCTTTGCCGACGTTTTTAAATATGAGCTCATGTTTATTTATTTCTGATTAATTAGGACACTGACGACCTGATATCTTTTTCTTTATCACTTCCTCCTCCTTCCTGTTCTGTAGCTACTTTGACAACATTTGACAGCAGACTAGAATATAAATCTAGGCATGTGTGAGTGCTTGTCTCCAGGGTTAGCCATGGGCAATCCAGCAATGACCTCTTCATAGTCTTCCACCTGACGGAACCGACTGGTGATACCTGCATGTCCCTTATCTGTTATTCTTTTTTAAAAAAGCTTAAAGGAAAGACCCTCAAAGTTCTATTTGCTGGAGCACTGCCTGTCTCATATGCAACATGGGAAAATCAGCGAGAACCTAAGAATATAAATGAAATGCAAGATTTAAAGGAGACCTCTCACAAATCATTAACTTCCCTTATTATTTATGAAACTAATGGGTAGCCCCAGATGTTGTCTGCAGGATGCGTTTTTTCCCTATAGACTTACATCACCGACGCATTTCGACGTATCGCCACACGTCGCAACTGTCGGGCGACGGTTGCGTCGTGTTTTGACGGACCGCCGCCACAAAAAACATTACATGTAACTTTTGTTGCGCGTCTAGTCCGCCTTTTTCGACCGCGCATACGCGGCCGAAACGCCGCCCCTCCTCCCCGGACCTTAAGACTGCTTCCGCTGCCCCCGTTGTGCTTTTCTTTCACAGCATGCGTCGGTACGTCGGCCCGACGCACTGCGACGGGCCCATACCGACGCTAGTGTGAAAGCAGCCTAAGTCTCACTCTTTCAGTGCAAGAAGGGCCATGAAGGGTTGTGCACAACTCGGAAGTTCGAACTTGACTTTTGCTAGAAAGTCAAGTCCTTTAGGAGGCCATTAGTGATACTTGACAGCAATTTTTCAAATAGACGTTAAAGGGAACCTGTCACCCCCAAAATCGAAGGTGAGGTAAGCCCACCGGCATCAGGGGCTTATATACAGCATTCTGGATTGCTGTAGATAAACCCCCGATGTATCCTGAAAGAGGAGAAAAAGAGGTTATATTATACTCACCCGGGGCGGTCCCGCTGCGGTTCTGGTCTGATAGGGCGTCACGGTCTGGAGCCTCCTATCTTCATTCGATGACGTCCTCTTCTTGTCTTCATGCTGCGGCTCCGGCGCAGGCGTACTTTGCCTGTCCTGTTGAGGGCAGAGCAAAGTACTGCAGTGCGCAGGCGCTGGGCCTCTCTGACCTTTCCTGGCACCTGCGCCCTGCAGTACTTTGCTCTGCCCTCAACAGAGCAGATCAGTAGGCCTGCACCTGAGCTGCAGCATGAAGACAAGAAGAGGACATCATTGAATGAAGATAGGAGGCCCCGGACCGCAACGCCCATCGGACCGGGACCGGGACCGCCCCTGGGTAAGTATAATCTAACCTCTTTTTCTCATCTTTCAGGATACATCGGGGGCTTATCTACAGCATTCCAGAATGCTGTAGATAAGCCCCTGATGCTGGTGGGCTTAGCTCACCTTCGATTTTGGGGGTGACAGGTTCCCTCTAACTAAAAAAATCACCTGTCTGCGGCTGCCCATTCATTTCTTAAAGGGGTTATTTACTACTTGGACAACCCCATCGGAATTCCTATGTTTCCCCCTTGTAAAATAACCACATTCATACTCATCTACGGTGCCGGCGCCATTGAGCGGTGTCAGCACTGGCTCTCACAGTGATAGCATGACATTGCCATGTCATACGATCCCTGCGGCTGAGCACATACATCCAGAGGAAGTGAGCACTGATGCTCTCTCACTTTCTCCAGATGTATTCAATTGTCTAAAGGAGGGGAAAGTGAAGCCAGCACCGATAGGCTGCAGGGATTGTGTGACATAACAGTGTCAAGCAATCCCAGAGAGAACCAGTGCCGATACCAAAGTAAAGGTGCTGACAAAATTTCAAGAAATAACAACGAATATCACATGAATGCCATGTTCCCATGCTGTAAAGGGGGCATTTTTTCTGCTGCTTCTTTCTGTTCAGAAAATCTGCATTTAACAGTTCAAGCGTTGTGGATGTGATTTTATGAAACTTGTGCCCTGTGTGTGTTTGATGAGTTGTGTATTTTT
Organism: Ranitomeya variabilis; assembly: GCF_051348905.1. Classification (NCBI taxonomy): domain Eukaryota; kingdom Metazoa; phylum Chordata; class Amphibia; order Anura; family Dendrobatidae; genus Ranitomeya; species Ranitomeya variabilis. The sequence goes on from NC_135233.1 coordinate 199,278,705, forward strand.
TCATTTCTTTTTACCTCTTTGGAGAACGTGAAAAAAGCAAGTAGTCCTAGCATTGATGCCTTGATGGAAAATATCTTCATCATTTAACACGATGGCCCAGCTTGAGGAAGTAAAGCTCTGTTAGATCCAGTCACTTTTTACAATGCAGCGTATGGCAACAGTAACCATACACTTTCATTGTTCTAAATTTTACCTAAATTTCAAAAAACAAAGTCAAGCTGGGAGGGCAAATATATAGTTAATGAGTATTGAAGACTAAAAAGATTAAGAAAATCAGTGGAAATGCAAAATGAAAGGCAGTAGACAAATTGCTAAAGAAAGCTAATCAAATCCTCCAAATTCTGTCCATGATGTAGATACCATTGATGTATTTTTTGTTGGTTCTTTCTTTTTTATATACTGTTTAACATCTACAGCCTCTATGCTTTATAGTCCATAGCTAGCTGCAGAATGATGTAATAGTAAATCTGTCAGTGAGCTTGTCTGACCACAGGCAGGGGCGCTGCTATCATGAAGCAAGTTGAGGACTTTGCTTCAGGCAGCAGCTCATTCCTTAAGCCAGGGGGCGGCAGAGTGGCGGTCAGAACACGTGGTGCTGTTGCCGACTCTCCCTGTAATCCCTGCAGACCCCCTGGGGGGCAGAGGGGGCCATTTCCTCGGGCCCAGTCACCTGAAGGGGCCCTCCGGGAGATCCACTGCCGAGTCTGAGGTGTCAGGGAGAGAGCAGCACAATGCCGGCTGCAGAGCCTCCCTCCGTGCAGAGTGCAATGTGGTCTCACCCGAGGAGTCTCTTCCTGGCTGGCAGCAGCAGCTGCAGTTACTTTCTGGCTGTGCAGTGTGTGCACGCTGGGTTTGGCTGAGGCACGCTGGGTCCTAGTGCCCTCCCCGCATCTATCTGGACACTTCCTGGTTCTCCTCACTGTCTGCCTGAAAACGTCATCAGTAAGTGGGGATGGAATTTATTAGAGTAATTCGATTTAGGCATATCATGGTCACTATGGGGGTGAATGTGAGAGGATTGTGGGGGCTGAAGTGGAGAGGAGGACAGGGCACTGTGGGGTAAATGTGAAACGATGGGGGTTATTGTGGGTGTGCAGGGGGACAGGGCACTGTGGGGGTTAAAGAGGATGGTGGTATTGTGGGAGGGGGACAGGGTACTGGACGATGCTGAAGTTGGTTTCTTATTCAGCAGTTTCTTATTCGGCTATTTTTTATTTTCTGTTTTTTTAAGTTTTTTGTATAAAAATAAACCATTCTGAGTATATAATAATATGCGGTCATGTGCCCTTTTGTGAATACACTTAAAAACAGATACAAAATTTAGAAGGCTGGCACAAAAATGGGCATCAAAGTGGGCACTGAGGTATGGTATTAAAGGTGTTAAATGGCTTTATGCCACTGATCTGACACCTGACTTGCATACCATGTGATGCCACACATCAAGTTCCTGTCACTCCAGGCTGGCACAAATGGGTTCTGGGCATCAGAACTGGCATCAAAGTGGGCAGAGAACCAATTTTCACAGATTTGAATAAGTAACAGCTATTTTTAAGGGGTTAAATGCCTTTGTGCCACTTATTAAACACCTGATTTAAATACCTACTGATGCCCCACATGAAATCCATGTCACTCTAGCCTAGCACAAATGTGTTCTGGGCATCAAAACTGGCATCAAATGGGGCAAATCGCCCATTTTCACTGATTTGAATAAGTAACAGCTATTTTTAAGGGGTTAAATGCCTTTGTGCCACTGATCTAACACCTGATTTACATACCTACTGATGCCCCACATGAAATCCAAGTCACTCCAGCCTGGCACAAATGGGTTCTGGGCATCAGAATTGGCATCAAAGGGGGCAAATAGCACATTTTCACAGATTTGAATAAGTAACAGCAATTTTTAAGGGGTTAAATGCCTTTGTGCCACTAATCTAACACTTGATTTACATACCTAGTGATGCCCCACATCAAAGTCAAATCACTTCAGCCTGGCACAAATGGGTTCTGGGCATCAGAATTGGCATCAAAGGGGGCAAATAGCACATTTTCACAGATTTGAATAAGTAACAGCAATTTTTAAGGGGTTAAATGCCTTTGTGCCACTAATCTAACACTTGATTTACATACCTACTGATGCCCCACATGAAATCCAAGTCACTCCAGCCTGGCACAAATGGGTTCTGGGCATCAGAACTGGCATCAAAGTGGGCAAATCGTACATTTTCACAGATTTGAATAAGTAACAGCTATTTTTAAGGGGTTAAATGCCTTTTTGCCACTAATCTAACACCTGATTTACATACCTACTGATGCCCCACATGAAATACATGTCACTGCAGCCTGGCACAAATGGGTTCTGGGCATCAGAACTGGCATCAAAGTGGGCAAATCGTACATTTTCACAGATTTGAATAAGTAACAGCTATTTTTAAGGGGTTAAATGCCTTTGTGCCACTAATCTAACACCTGATTTACATACCTACTGATGCCCCACATGAAATCCAAGTCACTCCAGCCTGGCACAAATGGGTTCTGGGCATCAGAACTGGCATCAAAGTGGGCAAATCGTACATTTTCACAGATTTGAATAAGTAACAGCTATTTTTAAGGGGTTAAATGCCTTTTTGCCACTAATCTAACACCTGATTTACATACCTACTGATGCCCCACATGAAATACATGTCACTCCAGCCTGGCACAAATGGGTTCTGGGCATCAAAACTGGCATCAAAGTGGGCAAATCGTACATTTTCACAGATTTGAATAAGTAACAGCTATTTTTAAGGGGTTAAATAGCTTTGTGCCACTGATCTAACACCTGATTTACATACCTACTGATGCCCCACATGAAATCCATGTCACTGCAGCCTGGCACAAATGGGTTCTGGGCATCAGAACTGGCATCAAAGTGGGCAAATCGTACATTTTCACAGATTTGAATAAGTAACAGCTATTTTTAAGGGGTTAAATGCCTTTGTGCCACTGATTTAACACCTGATTTACATACCTACTGATGCCCCACATGAAATCCATGTCACACCAGCCTGGCACAAATGGGTTCTGGGCATCAGAACTGGCATCATAGGGGGCAAATTGCCCATTTTCACAGATTTGAATAAGTAACAGCTATTTTTAAAGGGTTAAATGCCTTTGTGCCACTGATTTAACACCTGATTTACATACCTACTGATGCCCCACATGAAATCCAAGTCACACCAGCCTGGCACAAATGGGTTCTGGGCATCAGAACTGGCATCAAAGGGGGCAAATAGAACATTTTCACAGATTTGAATAAGTAACAGCAATTTTTAAGGGGTTAAATGCCTTTGTGCCACTAATCTAACACCTGATTTACATACCTAGTTATGCCCCACATCAAAGTCAAATCACTTCAACCTGGCACAAATGGGTTCTGGGCATCAAAACTGGCATCAAAGGGGGCAAATCGCCCATTTTCACAGATTTGAATAAGTAACAGCTATTTTTAAGGGGTTAAATGCCTTTGTGCCACTAATCTAACACCTGATTTACATACCTACTGATGCCCCACATGAAATACATGTCACTGCAGCCTGGCACAAATGGGTTCTGGGCATCAGAACTGGCATCAAAGTGGGCAAATCGTACATTTTCACAGATTTGAATAAGTAACAGCTATTTTTAAGGGGTTAAATGCCTTTGTGCCACTAATCTAACACCTGATTAACATACCTAATGATGCCCTACATGAAATGCATGTCAATACAGCCTGGCAAAAATGGGTTCTGGGCATCAAAACTGGCATCAAAGTACTCAAATCACCAATTTTCACAGATTTGAATAAGTAACAGCTATTTTTGAGGGGTTAAATAGCTTTGTGCCACTGATCTAACACCTGATTTACATACCTACTGATGCCCCACATGAAATCCAAGTCACTCCAGCCTGGCACAAATGGGTTCTGGGCATCAGAACTGGCATCAAAGTGGGCAAATCGTACATTTTCACAGATTTGAATGAGTAACAGCTATTTTTAAGGGGTTAAATGCCTTTGTGCCACTAATCTAACACCTGATTTACATACCTACTGATGCCCCACATGAAATACATGTCACTGCAGCCTGGCACAAATGGGTTCTGGGCATCAGAACTGGCATCAAAGTGGGCAAATCGTACATTTTCACAGATTTGAATAAGTAACAGCTATTTTTAAGGGGTTAAATGCCTTTGTGCCACTAATCTAACACCTGATTTACATACCTACTGATGCCCCACATGAAATCCATGTCACTCCAGCCTGGCACAAATGGGTTCTGGGCATCAGAACTGGCATCAAAGGGGGCAAATAGCACATTTTCACAGATTTGAATAAGTAACAGCAATTTTTAAGGGGTTAAATGCCTTTGTGCCACTAATCTAACACCTGATTTGCATACCTAGTGATGCCCCACATCAAAATCAAATCACTTCAGCCTGGCACAAATGGGTTCTGGGCATCAAAACTGGCATCAAAGGGGGCAAATCGCCCATTTTCACAGATTTGAATAAGTAACAGCTATTTTTAAGGGGTTAAATAGCTTTGTGCCACTGATCTAACACCTGATTTACATACCTACTGATGCCCCACATGAAATCCAAGTCACTCCAGCCAGGCACAAATGGGTTCTGGGCATCAAAACTGGCATCAAAGGGGGCAAATAGCACATTTTCACAGATTTGAATAAGTAACAGCTATTTTTAAGGGGTTAAATGCCTTTGTGCCACTAATCTAACACCTGATTAACATACCTAATGATGCCCTACATGAAATGCATGTCAATACAGCCTGGCACAAATGGGTTCTGGGCATCAAAACTGGCATCAAAGTACTCAAATCACCAATTTTCACAGATTTGAATAAGTAACTGATGTTTTTAAAGGGTTAAATGCCTTTGGGCCACTTATACGACAATAAAAATACACAGACAGTGATGCCCTGCATCAAACCCAGGTCACTCCAGCCTGGCCGAAATGGGTTCTGGGCACCAGAACTGGCATCAAAGTGGGCAAACAGCCAATTTTCACAGATTTGAATAAGTAACTGATGTTTTTAAGGGGTTAAATGCCTTTGGGCCACTGATCTGACACTTAAAATACACAGAAAGTGATGCCCTGCATCAAACCCAGGACTCTCCAGCCTGGCCCAAATGGGTTCTGGGCACCAGAACTGGCATCAAAGTGGGCAAACAGCCCATTTTCACAGATTTGAATAAGTAACTGATGTTTTTAAGGGGTTAAATGAGCTTGGGCCACTGATCTCACACCACTTTTTCATACACAGTAAGGCTATACACATACTAGTGAATTAAAAATCGGTCTCATTTTGATTTTGGAGAGTCGGTCGAGTGTAATACCATTGTCTTGTGAGTGTCATGCGTTTTTTGTGTGAGTACAATCCCAGTTTTCACACCTATCATCCGATTTACATCCAAATGCTTTGCGATTGGTTTCAGACTGCAATGCGATTTTAACAAGAGATTTTACATAGAGAAATGTTCTAAATCATTTATACAAAGTTTTAAAACAAAATATTCTTTAAAACATATATGTATTCTAGATAGAGAGATAGAGTAAAAGCCGGCAAATGATCAGCCGCGTACATTTTAATCACAGAGTGACAGATTAGATTACAATAGATAGAATAGAGAATAAAGGGATCACTAAAATCCCACATCCTAGATATCACTGAATGAAATATTCCAGTTGTAAATCTTTATTCATTTCATAGTGGAATGTGTTCAGAACAATAAAACCTAAAAATGATCTACGTAAATCAAAACTAATGTCCCACGGAGGTCTGGATTTGGAATGATGCTCTAAATCAAACTCGAAAATCAAATTAAAGGCTGATCCAACTTCTGTGGAAATGCCTCATGACAAGGAAATGATGCTCAGTAGTGTGTGTGGCCTCCATGTGCCTGTATGAACTCCCTACAACACCTGGGCATGCTCCTGATGAGGTGGTGGATGGTCTCCTGAGGGATCTCCTCCCAGACCTGTACTAAATCATCCGCCAACTCCTGGACAGTCTGGTGCAACGTGACATTGGTGGATGGTGAGAGACATGATGTCCCAGATGTGGTCAATCGGATTCAGGTCTCGGGAAAAGGGTGGGCCAGTTCATAGCTTCAATGCCTTCATCTTTCAGGAACTGCTGACACACTCCAGCCACATGAGGTCTGGCTGTAATAATTATAGGGGATAACTCAGGAGACTCTTTGCATGGAACAAGACAACAGGACACAGTTTTATAAGTGGTAAAGTCTATATTATCACACAGTGATTCAAGCAGGTGCAGAGAGAATCTCAAGTCCACAACACTTGGTGCAAATAATAAACGCAGCTTAGCAGTCAATAGGAAACTTCAGAGGTAGATGCAAACAAACAGTCTACGAAGCACAGTTATTCTTGAGGAAACTTTACACGAATAGATCCTTGACTTAGTCCAGACACAGATAGATATGCTATTAGGCAGTTCAAATCATATCTTAGCTCAACCAGGGAGGCCTGGTTAATAGTCTCAGGTTTTGCAGAGCAGCAAACAGCTTACATGTCCAGCAAATGCAGATGGAAGTAACACGAGCAGCAGATGAAGGAGGATTACTGAACACTGGTGTATGCAGCAGGAACTCAGAGCAGAGTGGCAGGATCTCCAACTCAGGTTCACAGGAGCAGGTGCAGGTGCAGGTGCAAGGCCAGGGAGTAATCAGGAGCTAGATGCAAAGCAGAACTCTAGCACAGACTGAAGGCTGGGGTGGAGTTTTATAGCAGGAAGACACAGTGCACATGAGACCAAAGACGCCATCTTGGAAAAGGGCAGTAATGCACAAAGGTAAAAAATGTTCAGAGTCCTGACACAAAGTCTCCTAAACACACAGGACATATCCGCTGCCACCAGCTCCGATTTTTTAACTCATAATGTGTCACGAGGCAACCCAAATTAGTAAAGTAATTCACTTCAGAGGACAGGACAGTACGTTGTAGAGCAAGGAGGAACAAAGGTAGTAATTTTATATATTTAACTCCAAAAAGGTAGGCAGTGTTAACAGAATTATAAAAAGATATTATAAAAGTAGACAAGTATCGTATGTACAGTATAACTACATCTAAAATGGGATTAAAGTTGAAAAAAACCTTACAGTTCATTATGTCATTTCATCTCATGGCAGACCATGTGCTGTGGGGGATGGGCATACATCAAGATGCATTACAGATGGGTCTCGCAGTTGGACCGTAGACAAAGGACTAGTGAAGACTGATGTCTAACTCACTTATCTCCGCGCCCAAAACCAAGGCACTCCCTCTGTGGTGACCTCACTCAGAGGCTGAATACTCCCCTTTCTTCGAGTTATGACAAGCCATTTCTATACATAACTTGCTGTCTGAACCTCGGAGACGAACGACAATGATCATGATGCTCACCATGTCATAGGAGTTCTTTTAAGTATAAAGACGGCGTAGATATTTGACCCGCTTAATGACAAATCAGTGCCTTGCATTTTTTTGGGTGTAGATAATAGCGATTTCAGTGAGTTATAAATTTCTCGGGTGGACATTCGAAATATGTAACCCTTATATCCCTATCCCTGATCTGTGTCCTTGTACAAAAATTTTCAAGAACAAAAGAGTCCCATGTGGTTTGAAAGTAACTGTACCAGTTATAGCTAGTATCAGGCGGGAGGCGGGATGAGGGGTTTAGGGAGAGGACTGGCTTTCACAGCACAAAGCCATAAAAATTTCTCAATGGAGCTTGCATGCTGGTCTTACATTACAGCCATATAGTAGGGGGAAGGTAGGAAGAGAGGCTTTGAATTCCATCCTTGTGTAGGCAGGCAGAGGAAACTGCAGCTGAGAGCTCTGTATATGTAATTGAAGTAATCAGAACTTCTTCCTATTTCCTGACAGGTGGTGCAGTTAAAAAGGTATAATTCTACCGGTTTCCAAATATCTCAACCCTTCAAAGACCGTTAAAAAGGGTATAAGTCTGTAAAAAGTAGGTTTTGCAAATTTCCTTATTTATGAAAAATTGCTGCTACATTTTAACACTAATAAAAGTGGCATAATGCCAATGGCGATGGACCACAAAGCCATTGGGATGTAAGGGTGGAGATGTCATTTAGCCCAAAGTCATTTAGCCCTTAAAAACATCAGTTAATTATTCAAATCTGTGAAAATGGGCTGTTTGCCCACTTTGATGCCAGTTCTGGTGCCCAGAACCCATTTGGGCCAGGCTGAAGGGACCTGGGTTTGATGCAGGGCATCACTTTCTGTGTATTTTAAGTGTCAGATCAGTGGCCCAAAGGCATTTAACCCCTTAAAAACATCAGTTACTTATTCAAATCTGTGAAAATTGGTGATTTGAGTACTTTGATGCCAGTTTTGATGCCCAGAACCCATTTGTGCCAGGCTGTATTGACATGCATTTCATGTAGGGCATCATTAGGTATGTTAATCAGGTGTTAGATTAGTGGCACAAAGGCATTTAACCCCTTAAAAATAGCTGTTACTTATTCAAATCTGTGAAAATGTGCTATTTGCCCCCTTTGATGCCAGTTTTGATGCCCAGAACCCATTTGTGCCTGGCTGGAGTGACTTGGATTTCATGTGGGGCATCAGTAGGTATGTAAATCAGGTGTTATATCAGTGGCACAAAGGCATTTAACCCCTCAAAAATAGCTGTTACTTATTCAAATCTATGAAAATTGGTGATTTGAGTACTTTGATGCCAGTTTTGATGCCCAGAACCCATTTGTGCCAGGCTGTATTGACATGCATTTCATGTGGGGCATCATTAGGTATGTTAATCAGGTGTTAAATCAGTGGCACAAAGGCATTTAACCCCTTAAAAATAGCTGTTACTTATTCAAATCTGTGAAAATGTACGATTTGCCCACTTTGATGCCAGTTCTGATGCCCAGAACCCATTTGTGCCAGGCTGGAGTGACTTGGATTTCATGTGGGGCATCAGTAGGTATGTAAATCAGGTGTTAAATCAGTGGCACAAAGGCATTTAACCCCTTAAAAATAGCTGTTACTTATTCAAATCTGTGAAAATGGGCAATTTGCCCCCTATGATGCCAGTTCTGATGCCCAGAACCCATTTGTGCCAGGCTGGACTGACTTGGATTTCATGTGGGGCATCAGTAGGTATGTAAATCAGGTGTTAAATCAGTGGCACAAAGGCATTTAACCCCTTAAAAATAGCTGTTACTTATTCAAATCTGTGAAAATGGGCAATTTGCCCCCTATGATGCCAGTTCTGATGCCCAGAACCCATTTGTGCCAGGCTGGTGTGACATGGATTTCATGTGGGGCATCAGTAGGTATGTAAATCAGGTGTTAAATCAGTGGCACAAAGGCATTTAACCCCTTAAAAATAGCTGTTACTTATTCAAATCTGTGAAAATGTACGATTTGCCCACTTTGATGCCAGTTCTGATGCCCAGAACCCATTTGTGCCAGGCTGCAGTGACATGGATTTCATGTGGGGCATCAGTAGGTATGTAAATCAGGTGTTAGATCAGTTGCACAAAGCTATTTAACCCCTTAAAAATAGCTGTTACTTATTCAAATCTGTGAAAATGTACGATTTGCCCAATTTGATGCTAGTTTTGATGCCCAGAACCCATTTGTGCCAGGCTGGAGTGACATGGATTTCATGTGGGGCATCAGTAGGTATGTAAATCAGGTGTTAGATTAGTGGCACAAAGGCATTTAACCCCTTAAAAATAGCTGTTACTTATTCAAATCTGTGAAAATGTACAATTTGCCCACTTTGATGCCAGTTCTGATGCCCAGAACCCATTTGTGCCAGGCTGCAGTGACATGTATTTCATGTGGGGCATCAGTAGGTATGTAAATCAGGTGTTAGATTAGTGGCACAAAGGCATTTAACCCCTTAAAAATAGCTGTTACTTATTCAAATCTGTGAAAATGTACGATTTGCCCACTTTGATGCCAGTTCTGATGCCCAGAACCCATTTGTGCCAGGCTGGAGTGACTTGGATTTCATGTGGGGCATCAGTAGGTATGTAAATCAGGTGTTAGATCAGTGGCACAAAGCTATTTAACCCCTCAAAAATAGCTGTTACTTATTCAAATCTGTGAAAATTGGTGATTTGAGTACTTTGATGCCAGTTTTGATGCCCAGAACCCATTTGTGCCAGGCTGTATTGACATGCATTTCATGTAGGGCATCATTAGGTATGTTAATCAGGTGTTAGATTAGTGGCACAAAGGCATTTAACCCCTTAAAAATAGCTGTTACTTATTCAAATCTGTGAAAATGTACGATTTGCCCACTTTGATGCCAGTTCTGATGCCCAGAACTCATTTGTGCCAGGCTGGAGTGACTTGGATTTCATGTGGGGCATCAGTAGGTATGTAAATCAGGTGTTTAATAAGTGGCACAAAGGCATTTAACCCCTTAAAAATAGCTGTTACTTATTCGCATGTGTGAAAATTGGTTCTCTGCCCACTTTGATGCCAGTTCTGATGCCCAGAACCCATTTGTGCCAGGCTGGATTGACAGGAACTTGATGTGTGGCATCACAAGGTATGCAAGTCAGGTGTCAGATCAGTGGCACAAAGCCATTTAACACCTTTAATACCATACCTCAGTGCCCACTTTGATGCCCATTTTTGTGCCAGCCTTCTAAATTTTGTATCTGTTTTTAAGTGTATTCACAAAAGGACACATGACCGCATATTATTATATACTCAGAATGGTTTATTTTTATACAAAAACCTGAAAAAAACAGAAAATAAAAAATAGCCGAATTAGAAACTGCTGAATAAGAAACCAACTTCAGCCCGAATAAGAAACTGAACGAATAAGAAACCAACTTCAGCATCGTGGGGTGAATGGGAGAGTTTGAGGGTATTGTGAGGGCTGACGTGGGTGAGGGGGCACTGGGGGCTGATTATTATTATACTGTTTAATGTTATGAGATATTCACTCCATCATATGTGAGGGTATGTGTCCTCGAGGTGTATTGGCCGCGCTTTGGATGCAGCAGATACCCCGCTCCACCCAAAGCGCTGCCCCCTGTTGTACGTGCAGTGATTCCGCATATATTCAGGTGGAATCACCGCATCCTATTCATAGACTGTTTTATTTATCTTGTGGAGACGGAGCATCTCCACAAGATAAATAGACACGCTGCTGTCTAGAAAGATGCGCCACATGTCCGGTTACGCAGGTCTGCCACCTGCGTTTATGTACACATAGTGGAGATGGGATTTCATAAAATCCCCTCCACTATGCTGTAACATCTGGACGCTGCGGTTTTGATGCTGCAGAAGTACACAGCGTCCAATCCCCAGCAAAAACCCAAGCAATACGCCCCTTGGAAACATACCCTAATAGTTGCTGTCTTGGGGGCTGGAGATGGGGAGGTCGGGGGCTTTTTATTATTGCAAGCTGGGTCTTTTATAAGTATTAGTTAAACAAGCATAGCAAAGAAGGTTAGTATTACTATAACAAGGATAAGTATTAGCATAAGGGCGCAGACAGACACTGTATAACTCATGCGAGGATCGCATTACAATCCTCGGACTGGCCCTGACACCTCTCCTGACATAAGCTTGACAGCATGATAGATTACTATGCAACTGTCAGCCTCAGGTCAGGAGAGCCGACAGTCAGTCCGAGGATTGCGATGCGATCCTCACATGAGAAATACGTCAGTCCGTCTGCCCCCTAACAAGTATAACAATACAGTAACCACGGGCTGCATTCTATGTTAGGAGAATACATTGCTTATAATTAAATTATTGAAGGGAACCTGTCACCCCCCCCCCCCCAGGGCCTATTAAGGTAATAGAGCCACCCTCAGCAGCACTAAGGCTGCATTCTGTGAAGGTGGCTCTTATGTTTTTGATCCCTAGTAACGCTGAAATATTCTCTTTTATAAATTGCGTGCACTGACGCCGCTACCATGAGGCGACTTGAGCTCTTTGGCTCAGGCGGCAGAAGAGAGGGGGCGGCAGATTCTGTAACTGGATTTGCGCTGCTAGGTTTTTTTGTTTTTTTTAAACTCCGGGGTCAAGTGCCCGCCCTGCCCCCTCCCTCCTGCCCCCCTCCCTGAAGACGTAATACTCACCTTCCTCCAGCGGTGGCTGCAACTGTGTCTCAGTGCCGGCAGTGCATCCTGTCTTCAGCGGTCACATGGTACCGTCATTAAGGTCATGAATATGCGCATATTCATCACCTTAATGAGCGCTACCATGTGACCGCTGAAGACAGGAAGGAAGATGCTGCAGAGATGCCGGGAAGTTCTGCGCCGCCCTGTGAGAGGTGAGTATGACAGGGAAAAACTATGGGGGAGCCACGCACGCAGGGGAGAAGGATGGGGGAGCCACGCACGCAGGGGAGAAGGATGGGGGAGCCACGCACGCAGGGGAGAAGGATGGGGGAGCCACGCACGTAGGGGAGAAGGATGGGGGAGCCACGCACGCAGGGGAGGAGGATGGGGGAGCCACGCATGCAGGGGAGGAGGATGGGGGAGCCACGCACGCAGGGGAGAAGAATGGGGGAGCCACACATGCAGGGGAGAAGGATGGGGGAGCCACACACGCAGGGGAGAAGGATGGGGGAGCCACGCACGCAGGGGAGGAGGACGGGGGAGCCACGCACGCAGGGGAGGAGGATGGGGGAGCCATGCATGCAGGGGAGAAGGATGGGGGAGCCACGCACGCAGGGGAGAAGGATGGGGGAGCCACGCACGCAGGGGAGAAGGATGGGGGAGCCACGCATGCAGGGGAGGAGGATGGGGAGCCACGCACGCAGGGGAGGAGGATGGGGGAGCCACGCAAGCAGGGGAGAAGGATGGGGGAGCCACGCACGCAGGGGAGAAGGATGGGGGAGCCACGCAGGGGAGAAGGATGGGGGAGCCACGCATGCAGGGGAGGAGGATGGGGAGCCACGCATGCAGGGGAGGAGGATTGGGGAGCCACGCACGCAGGGGAGGAGGATGGGGGAGCCACGCACGCAGGGGAGGAGGATGGGGGAGCCACGCACGCAGGGGAGGAGGATGGGGGAGCCACGCACGCAGGGGAGGAGGATGGGGGAGCCACGCACACAGGGTGGGAGGATGGAGTATAAATATGGAGTATAAATACTAGGCCCTATAGGGGGGGACACAGTGTGTATAGAAAGGAGAGGTCAGTGTGAAGAGTATGTACCATAAGAGGGACAGTGTGGGTGTCATATTTTGTGCTGACAATATAGTGAGGGGCAATTTACAGGAGCATTATAATGACACTTATCTTTAAGGGCATCATGTGGAGACTTTCTGCAAAAGAGCGGAGAAGATGGAAGTCTGCAGAGACGGCTGTGGATGAGAAAACTCATCATGGGGTCTGGATAAGATGAAGAAAAGGAGAACGACTCCAGAGACGACGTCATCTATAAGGTACCTGGATGTAAATGTTATTTGTGATACTGACTAACTCTCATGTTTTTATTTATGTTAGGAGCATTAAAGGGGATGTCCAGGTTTGTAATGAGTCTGCAGTCATTCTTTGTGACTGCAGACTTCTTACTTCTCACAGTGCGCCCTGCACGCTGTCAGGATTCTCTCGTGCTGGTGATTTAAATACATGCAGTCACATGCTGACTAGACATGCGTGGCCCCACTCTATGAAAATGAACTGAGTGAGGCCGGGCACGTCTAGTCGGAATGTGGTCAGAAGTATACAAATCACATGCTTGTGCTGACATGACCGTCCACCGGCCAGGGAGAATCCTAAATGTGTGCAGTGCATTAGTTGTGAGAATTCAGTAGCTGCGATGTCAGGATTCAGCTCTGCAGGTTCCAGTCGTCACATGGACACGTCACTCATATGCGATTTTCATACTCATGGTCCTGTGACAACGAGCTTCTCTTCTGCTTCTCTCAGTTTTTCACTGAACATTGAGAGCATTAGGGAGAGGAGCTCGTGGGTACATGACGGAGTGTGCAAATCGCATATGTCCTGGGGGGCGCCAAACTGAATTCTTGCCCCTGGTGCCAGAAACCCTAGATACACCTCTGCTGGTATGCTACTGTGAGCGGCGATTACCGGGTTCGGTGGAGGGATGTGTGTGCACAGGCAGTGAGGCAGGGACTGTGTGTGTGTGTGTGTGTGGGGGGGGGGGGGCGCCATTTTTCCTTTCGCCTCAGGCAGCAGAGAGGCTAGGTTCACCCCTGACCACAGGGTGTGTAACTCTTATCTTTCCTCATCTGAATTTTTCTTAGGTCCCTTCACACATATGGATATGCCACATCTGTGAGGTGGACGGATTATCTCGGCAAAGGAAGAGATCTCACTAACACAAATTTAGACACATTTGTGAACAATATTTGAGAGGCATTTTGAGTACATAGAAAAAGTGTTAGGTCTTTGAGTTCAGCATATGAAAAATGGGAGCAAAAACGAAAACTATTGCGTTTACATTTTTGTTCAGTATAGATGTGGCCTTACGAGTGATTCATAGAGAGGTAACAATACATTGGAATCATTGGGTTTTATCTCTGTGTTTCTATGCCCTAAAATCTTGTTTACTTATGCTGTTGCTGCCTGACATTGAGTACTACTGTTCAGCTTACTTGTAACCCGAATACCCAAGTCCTTCTCCTGTTCTATGGACTACAGAACAGAAGAAGGACTTCATTATCCAACCCCAATTCCAAAAAAGCTGAGATGCTGTGTAAAATAGAAAGAAAACCAGAGTGCAACAATTTGGGCATTTCTTATATTTCTTCACCACAGAACAAAGAAAACAGATTAGATGTTAAACGTTGGACATTTTTCCATTTAATTTGAGAAAAAATTTCACTTAGAAATTAATGGCAGCAACACATCTAAAAAGTTGGGACCGTGCCTTGTCTACCATTGTGTAGCATGCCTACTTCTTTTTATAACTGTCAGTAAATGTGAGGGAAGTGAGGAGACAATTGCTGGAGTTTGGGGAAAGGAATGTTGTTTCATTCTTGTCTGATCTTGGATTCTCGCAGCTCCATAGTCCGGGCTCATCTTTGCTGGATGTTTTCTATCCTTTTGATTTTCACTGAAATCTTCTCAGTTGCCATCATTTCTTCACGTGATCGTCCTTTTCTCTGCTTTTATCTAAGTTTCTCACTTACCCAGTTCCCATGTCTACATCACCACTGACCTACTTTCCCACACCTACCTCGCCACTGACCTACTTTCCCACACCTACATCACCACTGACCTACTTTTCCACCTTCATCACCACTTACCGACTTTTCCACACCATATACAAAAAAAGTGGAACTTTATCATGGTAAAGCATGTCTATGTGAAATATATGAAATAGGAATAGCAATACGGCTTTTGAATATTAGGAAAAAAAATGAGACGCTTTACATAAGATTTGGCCAAATTATATCTGCCCATCAACCAATGTCATGGTGGTCTCAAACACTGATGGGTCCCTAAGTGTGTGAATACCTCTCTTAGGCTGATGTCTGAATTCCTGGGTGAATGTGGACACTTCTCTCAGCAATGCCTGCATTTATGGGTAAGTAGGAACCTGCTGTAGTTAAAATCACTGCCTACTTACCAATAAATGCAGGCAGAGTTATCCACATCCACACAGGAATTCAGACATCAGGCTAAAAGAGGTATTCACATACGTAGGTACTCATCAGTCTTTGAGACTACTTTACCACACCTATATCACCACTGACCTACTTTCCCACCTACATCTTCACTCACCTACTTTCCCACACCTACATCACCAGTGACATACTTTCCCACACCTACATCTCCACTGACCTACTTTCCCACACCTACATCACCAGTGACGTACTTTCCCACACCTACCTCCCTAATGACCTACTTTCCCACCTACATCACCACTGACCTACTTTTCCACATCTATGTCACCACTGACCTACTTTCCCCCAGTTATATCACCACACTGACCTACTGTCCCACACCTACATCACATCTGACCTACTTTCCCACATCTACATCACCACTGATCTACTTTCCCACAACTACATCACCTCTGACCTACTTTCCCACACCTACATCTCATCTGACCTACTTTCTCACACCTGCATCACCACACTGACCTACTTTCCAGACCGACATCACCTCTAACTTACTTTCCCACACCTACATCACCTCTAACCTACTTTCCCACATATACGTCAGCACTGACCTACTTTCTTTCTTAGCCATTTAGGGGGTTTCTACTCTCATGATAGCTCCTCACAGTTTCACCATGGTGAACTCCTGTTACGCACAGTTCAATAAAATATTTCTCCCCGTTTCTCCTTTTTTTAATAAAAATTCTTTAGATAACAAGATTATATCTCTCTAATTGATTTTATTTCAATTTCTCATTATCAATACTTCTACTATTCCCAATATCACTCCATTTTTACAGAAAACTTTATTATTTATAATGGCATATCTTATAATTTTGCCAATTACTTCAACAGCTCAGTGCATTGGTCCCCCACTTTATATATTCCATATCTCAAGCCATGCCGGTTTGTACTACTTCTCCTGCTAATAAGTTACAATATTTTTCATTATTATTTTTTTTCTCTTTTTTTCTTATTATTTTTATATTTTTTTATATATTTTTCTCACAATCATTTACATTTTCCAGCATAGAAATATGCACTGCTCAAAAAAATAAAGGGAAGGCTAAAATACCACATCCTAGATATCTCTAAATGAAAGAGTCCAGTTGCAAATTTTTATTCATTGCTTAGTGGAATGTGTTCAGAACAATAACACAACAATTATCAATGTAAATCAAAATGAATATCCCATGGAGGTCTGGATTTGGAATGATACTCAAAATTAAAGTGGAAAATCAAATTACAGGCTGATCCAACTTCGGTGGAAATGACTCATGACAAGCAAAAGATGCTCAGTATTGTGTGTGGCCTCCACGTGCCTGTATGACCGCCGTACAATGCCCGGGCATGCTCCTGATGAGGCGGTGGATGGTCTCCTGAGGGATCTCCTCCCAGACCTGGAATAAAGCATCCGCCAACTCCTGGACAGTCTGTGGTGCAATGTGACGTTGGTAGATGGAGCGAGACATGATGTCCCAGATGTGCTTAAACGGATTCAGGTCAGGGGAACGGGCCGGCCAGTCCATAGCTTCAATGCCTTCATCTTGAAGGAACTGCTGACACACGCTAGCCACAGGAGGTCTGGCATTGTCCTGCATTAGGAGGAACCCAGAGCCAACGGCACCAGCATATGGTCTCACAAGGGGTCTGAGGATCTCATCTCGGTACCTAATGGCAGTCAGGCTACCTCTGGCGAGAACATGGAGGGCTGTGCGGCCCTCCAAAGAAATGCCACACCATTACTGACCCACTGCCAAACCGGTCATGCAGAAGGATGTTGCAGGCAGCAGATCGCTCTCCACGGCTTTTCCAGACTCTGTCACATCTGTCACATGTGATCAGTGTGACCCTGCTTTCATCTGTGAAGAGCACAAGGCGCCAGTGGCAAATTTGCCAATCCTGGTGTTCTGTGGCAAGTGCCAAGCATCCTGCACGGTGTTGGGCTGGGAGCAAAGCCCCCATCTGTGGATGTCAGGCCCTCAGACTATCCTCATGGAGTCGGTTTCTGACCGTTTTTGCAGACACATGCACATTTGTGGCCTGCTGGAGGTCATTTTGCTGGGCTCTGGCAGTGCTCCTCCTGTTCCTCCTTGCACAAAGGCAGAGGTAGCGATCCTGCTGCTTGGTTGCTGCCCTCCTATGGCCCCCTTCACGTCTCCTGGTGTACTGGCCTGTCTCTTGGTAGTGCCTCCAGCCTCTGGACACTACGCTGACAGACATAGCAAACCTTCTTGCCACAGCTTGCATTGATGTGTCATCCTGGATGAGCTGCACTAGCCGAGCCACTTGTGTGGGTTGTAGAGTCCATCTCATGCTACCACAAGTGTGAAAGCACAACCAACATTCAAAAGTGACCAAAACATCAGCCAGAAAGCATTGGTACTGAGATGTGATCTGTGGTCCCCACCTGCAGAACCACTCCTTTATTGAGGGTGTCTTGATAATTGCCAATAATTTCCATCTGTTTTCTATTCCATTTGCACAACAGCATGTGATTGTCAATCAGTGTTTCTTCCTAAGTTTGATTTCAAAGAAGATTGATTTACTTGGAGTTAGATTCTGCTGTTTAAGTGTTCTCTTTATTTTTTGAGCAGTGTACATACTTATCAGCACGGTGACCTCTACTTCTTTCATGCATTCCATGTCTACATACATTTTTCTCTTACCCAAGTATTATATTTACTCTCTACTTTCACCTGTCCACTCTAGCTCACCACAATACACGCACGCTATATTAGTCTATCTTCCTCAACAACACAGGTTGAATCCATTTTCCACCATTTCAATAATATCCTTAACTCCTCACACATTCTCATATATTATAGATGGTCTCTATTTTTATTCTTTTATAATTAAAAACATATACCGTATTTTTATATTCAAGGTTTCTTGCGCTACTATGTTTTTTATTCCTGTTTTGTTTTTTGTTGTTTTTCATTTAATGAATTTAATTTGAAATGGTGCCTTTATTTGAATTTCATCCTATTTAAGGCTGTCATCATGCATATATGTTCTTACTATGGTATCCTGATGAAGAAGTGGGATGACTTTGAAACGCATAGATAATAAACGGCATTCTTGCTATCGGTTTTACTGGATTATTCCTGTGTATCTCCATTATCCCAGTGGATCCCTATTCTGCTTTTTAGCTCCCCAGTTCTCCATCCTATTATGTTATTGTGCATGCAGTAAGATTTTATTCAGGTTCTTCAATGTTAAAAAATTGCCTTTCGATGGGCAGCACGGTGGCTCAGTGTTTAGCTTTGCATCACTCCAGGACTGTGGTCCTGGGTTCAAATCCCACCAAGGACAACATCTGTAAGAAGTTTATGTTCTCCTTGTGTTTTCTTGGGTTTCCTTCCATACACCAAAGACATCTTGATTTGCATTGTGAGCCCTAATGGGAGCAATTGTAATGCTGCTGCAGTGCAGTATAGAGCAACCTTCACCAGGTGATGCTGGTGACGGAAGAGAGGTTGCACACACTACGTAACACTACTAGGCAGCAGCACCAGGCACCACCAAGTGGCGAAAGAGTAGACAGACAGGCCGAGTCAGAAACAGTCGGGAGCAGGAGTACCAGAGATCACAGCAATACACATAGTCAAATACAAGCCAGATGTCAGAGCCAAGCGGGAGCAGAGATAACCGAGACATGAGACAGTAAAACAGGTCAGAAGACAAGCCTGGTCAATTACCTAGAGGGAGCAGGGTGTCAGGAAAGGGAAGTCAGGGGAACAGAGTAAACGGGCAGAGGACAAAACACGGTTTCAAGGGGTCTGCTGCTCTAGCCTGGGAGCATGGACTATCACTGACATTGGTCTGCAGGCCACAGTAGACTGAAATAGCCACACAAAACCCAAAACGAGGCAGAGGTTAACCCCTGCATGACCGGACCGGGGAGAAAATGGCTAGAAACAAACCTTGGCCTGAATCATGACAGCAATGTTGATGTCTGTAAAGCACTGCCAAATAAGATGGCGCTACATAAACAAAGCATAATAAATACATCAATATCTTTTAAATGCGGAAATAAAAAAACTATTTTAGCACATGTAGGTACCCTAAATAATAGTAACAAGGAGTTGGTCAACTGAGATTAAGAAAGAAACAGAGTTATTAAATTTTTTCTTTTATAATTATGTTTATAAAAGCTAAGAGAGTTGCTGATGCAAAGTCAGCACCGGTGATACCTCAACTAATATACTTAATTGGCTCAATGCAAACATGATCCAACCGAGTTAACTAAAATAAATGTGATCAAGGTTCCAAGACCAGATGGATTGCAACCAAATATTCGTGAAGAGCTTGAATTCTGCTGTGTTCCTGTTTTATAGATTTCAAGATTCTTCATTGTTTGACAATGTCAGGGGATTGGTACAAAGCAAATGCAGTGTATATTTCCCCAGGTAATCATTGACCACTACACTTAACAGCCATTATGAGTGACGAAAAATGTAAGGGTCTCTTAAAGGATTATATGCAAGAATGCCAGAATTTGTGAAAATAGAACATAATTATGTACCTACTGGCAATGTTAACACTAAAAAAACATGCTTTTAATTATGTAAATATGCTAAAAACACAAAAAAAACAGCATTTAGAGATAGCAAGGTAATAAATATACTGTTAGGCCATAATTCTCGAAGGAATGAAAAAAAACTGCGCATAGGAACACAATATGCCAATAATAACCTGTACAAGCTGACAACAAACAATGACAATGTCCACCATGGACAATCATCAGTAAAGAGAATAAAGAAAAATAACTGGAAAGGTCTTGTATTCAACACCAGGCATGGGACTTGTAAGGAGGAAGGCCGGGCTGTGGTCACCTGTACTGCGACGGGTCCGGAACTGTCGAGGCTGCGTCCCAGGTTGTCCAGGGGAATAATAGGATATAGGACAGACCTCTTCACCCGGAAGAAAGGGGCGTCGCAAACAAAAAGCACGTGCAGCGATGGGCAGTTTCCCGCCGGCAGAGGCAGAGCAGGTGTGTGCGCAGCGGGCTCCGGGTTCCAGGCATCAGCGCCGTGACAGACTGCGGCTGACACCCGACAATCACTACATCGGGACTGTGAGCAGAGACAGGGCTGTGGGCTCAGTTAAGTTTGGGGCCGCGCTTCTGCATAGAAACGTGGGCCGTGTACAGGACCCGACACTGCGATCCCCTTTGCTGACCAGCACACCAGAGACCTCACTTGACACTGGGGCTTTTGCAGCACCCTTGAATTTGGCTGCATGAGTTTATGGATTAGGAGCCCAACAGGTGAGACCAGAGACTGCCCATTTCCGCCAAAAGACGGACCGCAAGCTGTGAAGCCTCCTCTGAGGACATTTCATTGGCCGTTGCTGGAACTACAACCCTCACCGGATCATCTGTGGATGAGTAAACCAAGGACACGATAAGTTTATTAAGTGAACTGTTGCTGCATTGCCATTGTTTCCCTTTCCTTCATTTACTATTTAACTGTTAATCTACCTGCAAGGAGTACCTTCACTGTTAAATTAAATTGTTATCCCTTGCTCTGCCTTTCTTGCATCACTGCATCCCACAACCAGCTTACAGGACTCACGGATAGTAGGGGGAATTCTTTCCAAATGATTGGATAATAGTTTTATAAAAGTTGTACAAAAAGGACAAAAGTTGCGAAACCAATCTGATTTTGTTTTTATGAAGAGGTGAGTAGAAGCCTAAAGAAGTGGCAATAGATGTATTGCTTTGGACTTTGGTGTTGTACTTTTCCAAGGTGTTTGACAGATACAGTGGGGAAAAAAAAGCATTTAGTCAGCGACCAATTGTGCAGGTTCTCCCACTTAAAAAGATGAGAGAGGCCTGTAATTGACATCATAGGTAGACCACTACTATGAGAGTCAAAATGAGAAAACAAATCCAGAAAATCACCTTGTCTGATTTGGCAAGATTTATTTTGCAAATTATGGTGGAAAATAAGTATTTGGTCACCTAAAAACATGCAAGATTTCTGGCTCTCACAGACCTGTAACTTCTTCTTTAAGAGGCTCCTCTGTCCTCCACTCATAACCTTTAGTAATGGCACCTGTTTGAACTTGTTATCAGTATAAGACACCTGTCTACAACCTCAAACAGTCACACTCCAAACTCCACTATGGTGAAGACCAAAGAGCTGTCGAAGGACACGAGAAACAAAATTGTAGCCCTGCACCAGGCTGGGAAGACTGAATCTGCAATAGGCAAGCAGCTTGGTGTGAATCAACTGTGGGAGAAATAATAAGAAAATGGAAGACAAGACCACTGATAATCTCCCTCGATCTGGGGATCCACACAAGATCTCATCCTGTTGGGTCAAAATGACCACAAGAACGGTGAGCAAAAATCCCAGAACCACACGGGGGACCTAGTGAATGACCTGCATAGAGCTGGGACCACCATAACAAAGGCTACCATCAGTAACACTACGCCACAAGGGACTCAGATCCTGCAGTGTCAGATGTGTCCCCCTTCTTAACCCCTTCCTGACCTGTGACACCACGTAGGCGTCATGGAGGGATCGCGTCCCTGCAGATCGGATGAAAGGGTTAACTCCAATTTCACCCGATCTGCAGGGACAAGGGGAGCGGTACTTCAGCCCAGGCTACGATCGCTCTGATTGGCTGTTTCACTTTCAACAGCCAATCAGAGCAATTTGTAATATTTCACCAAACTGCTGAAATATTACAATCCAGCCATGGCCGATGCTGCAATATCATCGGCCATGGCTGGAGACCCTGATCCACCTCTGCCACCGACTGACAGTGGCGATCTGCCACTGCATTAGCCCTCCTCTCCCCTCCGTCCTGTCCTCCGCCCCGTCCTCCGTCCCCCCGTCCTGTCCTCAGTCCCCCCGCCTGTCCTCCGTCCCCCCGCTGTCAGATCTCACCCTTCCTGTGCCTCCCGAGCCCTGGCGTCCCTCCTGCTGCCGGCGGTCTTCAGCAATGGGCGCCGCCAACTTCCAAAATGGCGGGCGCATGTGCAGTGCGCCTGACGAATCTGCCGGCCGGCAGATCAATTCATTCAATGCCGGTACATTTTGATCACTGTGATACAACCTATCACAGTGATCAAAATAAAAAAAGTAAATAACCCCCCCTTATCACCCCCACAAATAGGGAAAATAATAAAATGAATAAAATTATATTTATTTTTATTTTTCCACTAGGGTTAGGGTTAGAACTAGGATTAGGGCTAGGGTTAGGGTTAGAACTAGCGTTAGGGTTGCAATTAGGGTTAGGGTTAGAATTAGGGTTAGAATTAGGGTTAGGGTT
The DNA here is from genome assembly GCF_051348905.1 of Ranitomeya variabilis. Lineage (NCBI taxonomy): Eukaryota > Metazoa > Chordata > Amphibia > Anura > Dendrobatidae > Ranitomeya > Ranitomeya variabilis. Next base: position 199,301,612 of record NC_135233.1, read on the forward strand.
GGAATTAGGGTATGTGCACACGGTGCGGATTTGGCTGTGGATCCGCAGCGGATTGGCCGCTGCGGATTCGCAGCAGTTTTCCATGCATTGTACAGTACCATGTAAACCTATGGAAAACCAAATCCGCTGTGCCCATGGTGCAGAACACACCGCTGAGTTGTATTTTCCGCAGCATGTCAATTCTTTTGCGGATTCCACAGCGTTTTACACCTGCTCCTCAATAAGAATCTGCAGGTTTGTAACACCGCAGGAAATCAGCAGGTAAAATGCAGGGTGTTTTACCTGCAGATTTTTCAAAAACGGTGCAGAAAAATCCACACAAATCCACAACGTGGGCACATAGCCTTAGGGTTAGGGTTGGGATTAGAGTTGGGGTTGGAATTAGGGTTAAGATTAGGGTTAGGGGTATGTTGGGGTTAGGGTTAGGCTTGTGGTTAGGGTTAGGGTTGGGATTAGGGTTAGGGGTGTGTTGGGGTTAGGGTTGTGGTTAGGGTTATGCTTAGGGTTGGGATTAGGGTTAGGGGTGTGTTGGGGTTAGAGTTGTGATTAGAGTTAGGATTAGGATTAGGGTTAGGGGTGTGTTGGGGTTAGTGTTGGAGTTAGAATTGAGGGGGTTTCCACTGTTTAGGCACATCAGGGGGTCCCAAACGCAACATGGCACCACCATTGATTCCAGCCAATGTTCCATTCAAAAATTCAAATGGTGCTCCCTCCCTTCCGAGCCCTGATGTGTGCCCAAACAGTGGCTTACCCAAACATATTGGGTACCAGCGTACTCAGGAAAAATTGCACAACAACTTTGGGGGTCTAATTTCTCCTGTTACCCTTGGGAAAATAAAAAATTGGGGGCAAAAAAATTATTTTGTGGGGAAAAAAAGTGATTTTTTATTTTTATGGCTCTGCGTTATAAAATTCTGTGAAGCACTTGGGGGATCAAAGTGCTCACCACACATCTAGATAAGTTCCTTGGGGGGGTCTAGTTTCCAAAATGGGGTCAATTGGTGGGGTTTCTACTATTTAGGCACATCAGGGCCTCTGCAAACGCGACATGGTGTCCGCTAACGATTGGAGCTAATTATTCATTCAAAAAGTCAAATGGCGCTCCTTCCCTTCCGAGCCATGCCGTGCACCCAAACAGTGGTTTACCCCCACATATGAACCATCCGTGTACTCAGGAGAAATTGCCCAATAAATTTTAGGATCCATTTTATCCTGTTACCCATGTGGAAATGAACAAATTGAGGCTAAAATAAATTTTTTGTGAAAAAAAGTACTTTTTCATTTTTACGGATCAATTTGTGAAGCACCTGGGGGCTCAAAGTGCTCATTATGCATCTAGACAAGTTCCTTGGGGGGTCTAGTTTCCAAAATGGGGTCACTTGTGGGGGAGCTCCAATGTGTAGGCACACAGGGGCTCTCCAAACGCGACATGTTGTCCGCTAACGATTGGAGCTAATTTTTCATTCAAAAGTCAAATGGCGCTCCTTCCCTTCCGAGCCTTGCCGTGTGCACAAACAGTCGTTTACCCCCACATGTGAGGTATCGGTGTACTTAGGAGAAATTGACCAACACATTTTAAGATCAATTTTATCCTGTTGCCAGTGTTAAAATGAAAACATTGAGGCTAAAAGAAATTTTCTGTGAAAAAAGCACTTTTTCATTATTACGGATCAATTTGTGAAGCACCTGGGGGTTCAAAGTGCTCACTATGCATCTAGATAAGTTCCTTGGGGGGGGTCTAGTTTCCATAATGGGGTCACTTGTTGGGGAACTCCAATCTTTAGGTACACAGGGACTCTCCAAACGCGACATGGTGTCCACTAAAGATTGGAGCCATTTTTTCATTGAAAAAGTCAAATGGCTCTCCTTCCCTTCCAAGCCCTGTCGTGCACCCAAACAGTGGTTTCCCCCCACATATGGGGTATCGACGTACTCAGGACAAATTGTACAATAACTTTTGGGGTCCAGTTTCTCCTTTTACCCTTGGGAAAATAAAAAAATTGTTGCTAAAATATCATTTTTGTGACTAAAAAGTTAAATGTTCATTTTTTTCCATCCATGTTGCTTCTGCTGCTGTGAAGCACCTGAAGGGCTAATAAACTTCTTGAATGTGGTTTTGAGCACCTTGAGGGGTTCAGTTTTTAGAATGGTGTTACTTTTGGGTATTTTCATCCATATAGACCCCTCAAACTGACTTCAAATGTGAGGTGGTCCCTAAAAAAAAATGGTTTTGTAAATGTTGTAAAAATGAGAAATCGCTGGCCAAATTTTAACCCTTATAACTCCCTAACAAAAAAAAATGTTGGTTCCAAAATTGTTCTGATGTAAGTAGACATGTGGGAAATGTTACTTATCAAGTATTTTGTGTCATATAACTCTCTGGTTTAACAGAATAAAAATTCAAAATTTGAAAATTGCGAAATTTTCCAAATTTTAGCCAAATTTCCATTTTTTTTTTTTTAAATAAACGCAAAAATTATCGACCTAAATTTACCACTAACATGAAACCCAATATGTCATGAAAAAACTTCCATCAGCAAGGAAATTGAAGATGAAACGTGGATGGGTCTTTCAGTATGTTAATGATCCCAAGCACACCGCCAGGTGGTTTTGTAAGAAGCATATGAAGGTCCTGGAGTGGCCTAGCCAGTCTCCAGGTCTCAACCTCATAGAAAACCTTTGGAGGGAGTTGAAAGCCCATGTCGCCCAGCGACAGGCCCAAAACATCACTGCTCTAGAGGAGATCTGCATGGAGGAATGGGCCAACATACCAACAACAGTGTGTGGCAACCTTGTGAAGACTTACAGAAAACGTTTGACTTCTGTCATTGCCAACAAAGGATATATAACAAAATATTGAGATGAACTTTTGTTAATGACAAAATACTTATTTTCCACCATAATTTGCCAAATAAATCTTGCCAAATCAGACAAGGTGATTTTCTGGATTTGTTTTCTCATTTGACTCTCATAGTTGTGGTCTACCTGTGATGTCAATTACAGGCCTCTCTCATCTTTTTAAGTGGGAGAACTTGCACAATTAGTCACTGACTAAATACCGTATTTTCCGGCGTACAAGACGACTTTTTAACCCCTGAAAATCTTCTTAAAAGTCGGGGGTCGTCTTGTACGCCGGGAATCGCCTTGTACGCCGGGTGTATATGGTGGGTGGGGGGGGAGTGTTCCTGATGACGACGAGGGGGCGTCTCACAGGAAAGTGAGTATCCCCCATTACCTTATCATAGCGCTGCAGCGTGGGGTCTCTGTGCTGGGAGCGGCGGCTGCTGTGCTGTGGTGCGGCTGCTCCTCTTCTGCAGTGTGGGGCCTCTGGTGCTGTGGGGCGGTGGCGGTGGCGTATCTTCATGCAGTCGGGGCTCCTCTGGCATCTCAAAGCCTGGAAGCCCCGCCGGCAACTCCATCGGTACAATGCGGTGGCCTCCGGGAAAATGACCGCTGCTTAGATTCAGATCTCGTGTCCCGAGATTTCGGGACGAGATCTGAATCTGAGCATGCGCAGCCCCCAGCGGCCATTTTCCCGGAGGCCACCGCATCGCACCTATTGAGCTGCCTCCGGGAAAATGGCCGCTGCTCAGATTCAGATCTCGTCTCCCGAGATCTCGGGACGAGATCTGAATCTGAGCAGCGGCCATTTTCCCGGAGGCCACCGCATTGTACCGATGGAGTTGCCGGCGGGGCCTCCAGGCTTTAATGAGATGCCGGAGGAGCCCCGACTGCATAAAGATACGCCGCCGCTGCCACCCCACAGCACAGAGGCCCCACACTGCAGAAGAGGAGCCGCCGCACCACAGCACAGCAGCCGCCGCTCCCAGCACAGAGACCCCACGCTGCAGCGCTATGATAAGGTAATGGGGGATACTCACTTTCCTGTGAGACGCCCCCTCGTCGTCATCAGGATCACTCCCCCCCCCCCCAAAAGGCACATATTCACCGGCCCTATAAGACGACATACGGTGTATAAGAAGACCCCCGACTTTTAAGAAGATTTTATTTTTTAACTGGTAAAGTTGGGGGGTCGTCTTATACGCCCAGTCGTCTTATACGCCGGAAAATACGGTACTTTTTTTTCCCCACTGTAAAAACCTAGTGAGAAGATTAAATTCTGTGTATTTACAAAATTTTGTATAGTTTGTGGTTGAACCAAAAAACTGGCTCACATACTGTATTCATAGAGTTGTCCTAATATTCCTACTCTATTCTTGCTCAGTTATATGAGGAATAGTCGTAAAATAAGTGCTGTCTCTGCTTCGTTTAACCTATTAATAGACAGATTCTCGAATGACACATGTGGTGTATGGTACAGTGCAGGCTATGAAAGATAGATGCTACAAGTGTTTGGACATTTGTGGTAGATGAGTTCCAACATGTAAAGTTACACATCTGAGTTTTACCATATTAATGGGAATTAAACTAGGAGAGTCACTTGTAGAGAAGAATCTGGTTGTATTTGTAGATAACAGGCTAATAGCACAATATCAAGCTGCGTCTCCTAAGCCCAGGAAGATATTGTCATGTTTTAACATGGACTCGAGGCACTGAGTAATAATATTATTACCCTTTTATAAAGCATTAGTGCTGCACTATCTGGTACATGCAGATTAGTCCAGGGAACCAGTTGATAGAAAGGATGCCCATTTGGAAAAAGTACAAGGAAGAGACACAAATCAGATAAAAGGCCTGGAGGATCTTAGTCAAGAGGAAAAAGCAAAATAATGAAACGTATTTGGTCTTTAGAAGGGACATTGAAGAGATACATAATTAATTTGTACTTGTGAGTATATAAATAGCCCCTACAAAAAATATTGTGACAGGCAAAACAAGGGGACTGAACATAAAACGTCACATTTCAGAGGCAATGTGGCTTTGTTACCATGTGAACTGTGAATCAGTGGCATATCTGCTTTATTTACATTTCTTGCAGCAAAATAAAATCAAAACTCGTGTAAAAGTATAGAATTATTGCTCTTAATGTTGATCCAGGCGGATCGAAAAGGAATATTTTCCCTTTTAGGACAGACTGGTTCATGCATTATCGATTTTTACTATTTTCTAGATCAATAAGAGGCAGCACATTTTCGGTTTACCCGTACCGCTTCCATTCATCCGCAGCCTTTACCTTCCCTCGGTTAAACTTTCTGGACATACGTTTTTTTTTCAGCTGTGCTACACGATTTAGCTTTCCTGTCGGTGAACTACTATTCTGTGCAGGTTTACTAGGTGGAGAACTATAATGAAGAAATTGCTGGTACAGAAACCGCTGTACGCGTGTGCTCTTCATGTAATCTCGTATGTCAGAAGTGGCACTTGTTCACATTTTAGCTAAGTAGATAATGGAAAACATAGAAAGGGTTATACGTCAGGCTTGTTTCTTTGACTTTGGGGAATAGCAACGTATGACGCTTAATGTCACATATCAATGCTCTGGCAAGAGAAACTGAGCAGGTAATTGCTATGTAATCCGAGAGCAGCGTAATGTAGAAATAGAAAGACTGATTCCAGAAATGCTTGCTGTTGTTTCAATATAATCAATATTTTATCAGCTGGAGATTACCATTATAAGACTAGGTGTCACTTGACAAGCAGTCTAAAAGATCAATAAAAACCATACAAATTTATTGGCATAATTTTTTTCGTTTTTTGTCATTTAGTGATTTTATTTAAACTTTTTTAAATTTTAACTTTTTTTATACTTTTTGCTTTGTCTTTTTAAGGGACTTCAATTTTTGTTTTTCTGATCACTGGTCTCATGCATTGCAATATAGTACACTTGTATTGCAATGCATGAGACCTGTCAGCTTTACACTGGCAGATCACCTGTAAGTCTATGCTGCTGGCTGGGATTAACAGGCCACTGTAGCTGGCAGACCCAGAGGTCATTATTTGACATCCGGCTGCCATGACAAACTTCAGCTTCTCTGTGATCACGTCACTGGAGTGTCAGAGGAGTGAGAATAAGAGCCCTGTCCCTCCCACAAACTTCTAAAACCCACAATTACTATTGATAGTGGCATCTAAAAGATAACACAGGGTTAACATCATTGTGACCTGAGCCAATCAGGTCCTGATGATGTCACCAGAGGAGAGCTAGCAATCTACATCAGAATTCCGATGCTTCGAGGTGTGCTGGGGCCCCGATCACAAGACTGCCCATCATAAAGCATCGTTTACACAAAGCCCAGCAAGCATCAACTTATATTTACCATCGACGTTCAGGAAGCAGTTAAACAGTTAATTATTTTAAGTCTACGTGGGCATTACCAGAGAGATTTCACTGGGGGTGTAAACTGATTCTTTAACCCCTTTCCGACGTTGGGCATAATAGTACGCCCATATCATAATCCCTCCCTTTGATGTGGGCTCCAGCGCTCAGCCCACATATTTCCCGACACATGTTAGCTGTTCTGAACAGCTGACATCGGTCTCTAACAGCTGCAGGTGGAATCGCGATCCATCAGCAGCTGTTTACTAGTTAAATGTTGCTGTCAATCTCTGACAGCGGCATTTAACTCGCACTTTCCAGGAAGTGACCCCGTCACTTGATTGCAAGTAACCGATGGGTTGGCATGACAACCAGAGGTCTCCAGCAGACCTCTATGGTTGTTAAAGCCAGATTGCTATGAGCGCTGCCTGGTGGCCGGCGCTCATAGCGAATGAGCATTTATGCTACGAACAGGCAATCTTATCATTGCCTGTATGTAGCAGCGCCAATCAAAGTACTGCAGCTTCTAGTCTCCCATGGCGACCGCGTCATCATCGAAGGTCCTTCGCACAATGCATCCTTAGGAACGGAGGCCGCCGCTTGCACCGCTGAGAGCCACGGGTCGTCGGAGGGTAAGTATATCCCATATTTTTTATTTTTATTCTTTTTTTTTACATGAATATGGATCCCAAGGCCTGAAGGCGAGTCTCCTCTCCTAAAGACCCTGGGAACCATCTGCACCGCACATGCCATATAAGATGACTGGGTGTATAAGATGACCCCTGTCTTATACGGCGAGTATATCCCAAACTCTACATTTTATATGGAAAAGTTGGGGGTCGTCTTATACGCCTAGTCGTCTTATACACCAGAAAATACGGTAGGTGTTTTTAGATGTAATAAAAAAACAATGTCTTTGTTACAAAACCACTTTTGGAAGCAAATAGAAAGAAAATCAAACAGTACTACTGGGATATTCAGATTCCTACATTTGTCTTGTGAATCAGGTTTTGGTATTTATGTTGTAGATTGTGCATGCTGACTCCAATATATGGGCAGTACCAGCCAAATTGTGAGAGCTGGGATAAATGGGCTCAGACATAAAACAAAATATGAATTCTCAAAACAAAGCCCGACATCTCAATGCCCAACAAGGGAGTGAAATAAAAATCATTCCAATTGAACAAATAAGAAAAAGTCATCCAAATAGACATCTGACGTTAAATAAAAGAGTCATTCTGGATCTATCAGCTACAGACTCGCTCTCCAGATGGTTTGAATGATGTAACTGAGAATGAATACTACAACTTCACATTGTTTGAAGCTTTAACTTTTGCTTGTAGTCTTACTGTTTGTGGAGCGCCTGCTAGGACAGTACTCGTTATCGGGCTGGTCCTTAAAGGGGACATGTCACGTCAGCAGTGACCCTGTCCATGGCCCTGGGCATCCAATAAAAGGGGAATAAACTTAATGGGATTAAATGTTTGTGACAACACCTGTGGTACTCTGCAAATATGAGATGCTAGCCAACGCTGCTCCACAGGTAGAGCTAAACCCAAGAGCAGCTGTAGTGTTAACGGTGAAGATGGTGCTTGTGGCAGTTGTAGTAGCTGTGGTGCAGGGTGGAAGGTGCAGTAAATAAATGTGAGGACACACAAGATGCAGTTTCCAATGCTTTACTCACAGTTCTTAGTTGCCCCAGCTGGGGTGCTGTGTCCTCCGAGTAAGTGATCCAGCCAGCTCTCAAGCAATTTGGGTGAACTTTTCAGAACCCTCTTTCTTATGTTCCTTTCTCTGGCCATCTTCCTGTGCTGGCTCTCGCCCTCCTGCCCTGCGCCTGCCACGCAGTGTCCCAAGCCAGCAGCCATGGATCCTGCCAAGCGGTGAGTGCTAAGTCCTCCCTGAATCCTATACAGCTGCCTTTCAGCGAATGTGTGCAGATGTCCCTGTGCTTCTTGCAAAAGCCACAGCCTCTGGTAAGCTAGCTGAGTTCTTAGTTTATCCACTAGTTTGAGGGCCGGTCCCTCACTGCGACCTGGTCCCTTCACCCGACGATGGTCAGTGTGGATACGAGCTCTACAGGTGGACTTCTCACTACCCGTGCCTCTAGGACCCCTTCCTTCGGTTCTTTCTGTCATTTCTCTTTCCTTCACTTCCCTCACTTTCAGGGAACTCCTTTCTGTCTGCCAGGAGTTGCAGACCCCCACGCCTGCTCAGTTCCACTTCTCTCTCAATCTCCACCTAAGCTGATGTTTCCAACAATCTCCTCCCCTACTCTACCTACTCCACCCACTCCTCCAATACCCTTTCCTATCCAGCATGGCCCTGACTGAATTGTCTAGTGTTGGATGCAGGTGTAGGGTTCTGTTTCATGCCCCCTTCTTACATGAGAGCAGAATCCCACACCTCTGGGTGAGGTGCAGTACTCTGTGGCGACTGGTGTTGTGAATTAGACTTTTTTGGCTCCCTCTTGTGGTCACTACTGGTATGACTCGGAGATTGTCTTTCCCTAGTTTGGCACCCACCTGGGTCGTTAGTCCAGGGGTGTTGCTATATGAACTTCCTGAATTCTTAGTCTGGTGCCTGGCATCATTGTAATCAGTCCTTTCTGTTTGCTCCTGTCTGCTGGTCCTGGTTCATGCAAAATTAAGCTAAGTCCTGCTTCCTTGTTTTTTGGTTATTTGTATTGCTCTTATTTTTTGTCCAGCTTGTACTAAATGTGATTCCTGATTTTGCTGGAAGCTCTAGGGGGCTGGTATTCTCCCCCCGGGCCGTTAGACGGTTCGGGGGTTCTTGAATATCCAGCGTGGATATTTTTGATAGGGTTTTTGCTGACCGTATAAGTCATCTTACTATATTCTGCTATTAGTCAGTGGGCCTCTCTTTGCTAAATACCTAGTTCATTCTTACGTTTGTCTTTTCTTCTTACCTCACCGTTATTATTTGTTGGGGGCTTGTATCCAACTTTTGGGGTCTTTTCTCTGGAGGCAAGAAAGGTCTATCTTTTCCCTTCTAGGGTTAGTTAGTTCTCCGGCTGGCGCGAGACGTCTAGAACCAACGTAGGCACGTTCCCCGGCTGCTGCTATTTGTGGTGCTAGGATTAGCTATACGGTCAGCTCAGTTACCACTGCCCTATGAGCTGGTTTTTTGTGTTTGCAGACTTGGTATTTATTGCAGAGACCCTCTGCCATTGGGGTCATAACAGTATGCCAGGCCCAAGTTGAATGTTTAATGCATTGCAGAAGTGGGATAATAAGAAAGGAAATTCTGAGTTTTTTTTTTTTTTCCTCTCTTTCATCCTCCCCTTTACCTCTGAGTGGCTTAAGCTTGCTGCAGACATGAATGTCCAGACTCTGATTACAAGTGTGGATCAGCTTGCTGCTCGTGTGCAGGACATACAAGATTTTGTTACCAGTAGTCCTATGTCTGAACCTAAAATACTTATTCCTGAACTGTTCTCTGGAGATCGATTTAAGTTTAGGAATTTCAGGAATAATTGTAAATTGTTTCTTTCTCTGAGACCCCGTTCATCTGGAGACTCAGCTCAGCAAGTTAAAATTGTTATCTCTTTCTTGCGGGGCGACCCTCAGGATTGGGCTTTCTCGCTAGCGCCAGGAGATCCGGCATTGGCGAATATTGATGCGTTTTTTCTGGCGCTCGGATTGCTTTACGAGGAACCCAATCTTGAAATTCAGGCAGAAAAAGCCTTGCTGGCTATTTCTCAGGGCCAGGATGAAGCTGAAGTGTATTGCCAAAAATTTCAGAAATGGTCCGTGCTTACTCAGTGGAATGAGTGTGCTCTGGCCGCAAATTTCAGAAATGGCCTTTCTGAAGCCATTAAGAATGTGATGGTGGGTTTCTCCATTCCTACAAGTCTGAATGATTCCATGGCGCTGGCTATTCAAATTGACCGGCGTTTGCGGGAGCGCAAAACTGCTAATCCTCTGGTGGTGTTGTCTGAACAAACACCTGATTTAATGCAATGTGATAGAATTCAGACTAGAAATGAACGGAAAAATCATAGACGGCAGAATGGGTTGTGTTTTTACTGTGGTGATTCTACACATGTTATATCAGCATGCTCTAAACGCCTTACAAGGGTTGTTAGCCCTGTCGCCATTGGTAATTTGCAACCTAAATTTATTTTGTCTGTGACTTTAATTTGCTCATTGTCTTCCTACCCTGTTATGGCGTTTGTGGATTCAGGTGCTGCCCTGAGTCTTATGGATCTGTCGTTTGCCAAGTGCTGTGGTTTTGTTCTTGGAATCTTGAGCCATTGGTAAATCCTATCCCTCTTAGAGGTATTGATGCTACGCCATTGGCGGAAAATAAACCGCAGTTTTGGACACAGGTAACCATGTGCATGACTCCTGAACATCGGGAGGTGATTCGTTTTCTTGTTCTGCATAAAATGCATGATTTGGTCGTTTTGGGTCTGCCATGGTTACAGACCCATAATCCAGTCTTGGATTGGAAGGCAATGTCTGTGTCAAGTTGGGGCTGTCAGGGAATTCATGGTGATTCCCCACCGGTGTCTATTGCTTCCTCTACTCCTTCGGAAGTTCCTGAGTATTTGTCTGATTATCAGGATGTATTCAGCGAGTCCAGGTCCAGTGCTCTTCCTCCTCATAGGGACTGTGACTGTGCCATAGATTTGATTCCGGGTAGTAAATTTCCTAAGGGAAGATTATTTAATCTGTCTGTACCTGAGCATACTGCAATGCGTTCGTATATCAAGGAATCTCTGGAGAAGGGGCATATCCGTCCATCCTCTTCCCCTCTTGGTGCGGGATTCTTTTTTGTGGCCAAGAAGGACGGATCTTTGAGACCTTGTATTGACTATCGGCTTCTGAATAAAATCACTGTAAAATTTCAGTATCCTTTGCCTCTGTTGTCGGACTTGTTTGCCCGGATTAAAGGTGCCAAGTGGTTCACCAAGATAGATCTTCGTGGTGCGTACAACCTTGTGCGCATTAAGCAAGGAGATGAATGGAAAACTGCATTTAATACGCCCGAAGGTCATTTTGAGTACTTGGTGATGCCTTTTGGGCTCTCTAATGCTCCTTCAGTGTTTCAGTCCTTTATGCATGATATTTTCCGGAAGTATCTGGATAAATTTATGATTGTTTATCTGGGTGATATTCTGTTTTTTTCTGATGATTGGGACTCGCATGTAGAGCAGGTCAGGATGGTGTTTCAGGTTTTGCGTGAGAATGCTTTGTTTGTTAAGGGCTCAAAGTGTCTCTTTGGAGTACAGAAGGTTCCCTTTTTGGGTTTTATTTTCTCCCCTTCTGCGGTGGAGATGGACCCAGTCAAGGTCCGAGCTGTTGTGGATTCTCTTTGTGGGCTCCCTCTGGTGGTTACTGCTGGTACTGGGTGACTTTGGTGGGTTGCGGCCTTTGGTTTCCACCTGTCCATCAGAGGCTGGGTGTTTCCTATTTTACCTGGCCTTTCTGTCATTCCCTTGCCGGCTATCAATGTATTCAGATGTGCTCTGTTTGGTTCCTGCCTACCTGCTCCCAGATCTTTCAGGATAAGCTAAGTGCTGATTTTCAGTTGTTTGGTTTTTTGTCCAGCTTGCTTATTATGTCTCTATGCTAGCTGGTAGCTCTAGTGGACTGAGGTTCTCCCCATGTGCCATGAGTTGGCACATGGGTTCTTGTAATCTCAGGATGGTTTTTTTGATTAGGGTTTTTTGCTGACCGCTCAGTCCCCTTTTGTATCGTTCTGCTTTCTAGTTTACAGCGGGCCTCAATTTGCTAAACCTATATATATCATCTCTATGTGTGTGCCTTCCTCTCATTTCACCGTCAATACATGTGGGGGGCAACTATACCTTTTGGGGTTAATTCCTCTGGAGGCAAGTGAGGTCTTTATTTTCTCTGCAGTACTAGTTAGCTCTTAGGCTGGTGCGTGGCGTCTAGAACCAACGTAGGCACGCTCCCTGGCTATCTCTAGTTGCGTTTGTCAGGCGTAGGGCAGCGGTCAGCCCAGGTTCCATCACCCTAGAGCTCGTCCGTTATATATTTGTACCTTGCTTGTCCTGTGCTATCCCTAGCCATTGGGGATTCATGACAGTATAGCCGGCCCACAAAGTGTTAATTGTTTGGGCTGAAGCAGGAGAAAAAGAAGTGTTTAAGGGAAATTTTTTTTTTTTCCCCTTCAGAGTTTTGCTGCCTAGCCCTTAATTGCTGTCTAGCTGCTTCTTACCTCCTCTTAACCCTTGAATGGCTTTGATCTTAGCTGTTTAACATGGATGTCCAGAGTTTGGCTTCCAGCCTGAGTAATCTCGCGGCAAAAGTTCAAAACATACAGGATTTTGTTGTTCATACTCCCATGTCTGAACCTAGAATTCCTATTCCAGAGTTTTTTTCTGGAGATAGATCTACCTTCCTGAATTTCAGGAACAATTGTAAATTGTTTCTTTCTTTAAAATCTCGCTCCTCTGGAGACCCTGCTCAACAGGTCAAGATTGTCATATCTTTCCTGCGGGGCGACCCTCAGAATTGGGCATTTGCATTGGCACCAGGGGATCCTGCATTGCTCAGTGTGGATGCGTTTTTTCTGGCATTGGGATTGCTCTATGAGGAACCTAACCTGGAGATTCAGGCTGAAAAGGCTTTATTAGCCCTCTCTCAGGGGCATGATGAAGCGGAAATATATTGTCAAAAATTTCGGAAATGGTCGGTGCTTACTCAGTGGAATGAGTGCGCCCTGGCTGCAAACTTCAGAAATGGTCTTTCTGAGGCCATTAAGGATATTATGGTGGGGTTCCCTACGCCTACTGGTCTGAATGAGTCTATGGCTATGGCCATTCAGATTGATCGGCGTTTACGGGAGCGCAAACCCGTGCACCAGTTGGCGGTGTCTTCTGAACAGGCACCTGAGACTATGCAATGTGATAGAATTCAGTCCAGAAGTGAACGGCAAAATTATAGGCGGAAAAATGGATTGTGTTTTTATTGTGGTGATTCAGCTCATGTTATATCAGCATGCTCTAAACGCACAAAAAGGGTTGATAAATCTTTTGCCATTGATACTCTGCAGCCTAAGTTCATTTTGTCTGTGACTCTGATTTTTTCACTGTCTTCCATTTCCGTCGATGCCTATGTGGATTCGGGCGCTGCCCTGAGTCTTATGGATTGGTCATTTGCTAAACGCTGCGGTTTTAGTCTGGAGCCTCTGGAAGTTCCTATTCCTCTGAAGGGAGTTGACTCTACACCATTGGCTATGAATAAACCGCAGTATTGGACACAAGTGACCATGCGCATGACTCCCGTTCATCAGGAGGTGATTCGCTTCCTTGTACTGTATAATTTACATGATGTACTAGTGCTTGGTCTGCCATGGTTACAAACTCATAATCCTGTCCTGGACTGGAGAACAATGTCTGTACTAAGCTGGGGATGTAAGGGGGTTCATGATGATGCACCTCCGATTTCAATCGCTTCATCTACTCCTTCTGAGATCCCTGCGTTTTTGTCTGACTATAGGGATGTTTTTGAGGAGCCTAAGCTCAATTCGCTCCCTCCTCATAGAGATTGTGACTGTGCTATAGAATTGATTCCTGGCAGTAAGTTCCCTAAGGGTCGTTTATTTAATCTGTCACTGCCAGAGCATACTGCTATGCGGAATTATATTAAGGAGTCCTTGGAAAAGGGACATATTCGTCCATCTTCGTCCCCTCTGGGAGCAGGTTTTTTTTTCGTGGCAAAAAAAGATGGTTCCCTGAGGCCTTGTATAGATTATCGCCTTCTGAATAAGATTACAGTCAAATATCAGTATCCATTGCCATTATTAACTGATTTGTTTGCTCGCATTAAGGGGGCTAGGTGGTTCACTAAGATAGATCTTCGCGGTGCGTATAATCTGGTGCGGATAAAACAGGGTGATGAGTGGAAAACCGCATTTAATACGCCTGAGGGCCATTTTGAGTATTTGGTAATGCCTTTTGGACTCTCCAATGCTCCGTCAGTCTTTCAGTCCTTTATGCACAATATTTTCCGTGAATATCTGGATAAGTTTATGATTGTGTATTTGGATGATATTTTGGTGTTTTCTGATGACTGGGAGTCTCATGTTCTACAGGTCAGGAAGGTGTTTCAGGTTCTGCGGGCCAATTCTCTGTTTGTGAAGGGCTCAAAGTGTCTCTTCGGAGTCCAGAAGATTTCTTTTTTGGGGTACATTTTTTCTCCTTCTACTATTGAGATGGATCCCGTCAAGGTTCAGGCTATTTGTGACTGGACACAACCTACATCTGTTAAGAGCCTTCAGAAGTTCTTGGGGTTTGCTAATTTTTATCGTCGGTTCATTGCAAATTTTTCCAGTATTGTTAAACCTTTGACTGATTTGACTAAAAAGGGTGCTGATGTTGCTGATTGGTCTCCTGCAGCCGTGGAGGCCTTTCGGGAACTTAAGCGCCGGTTTTCTTCTGCTCCTGTGTTGTGTCAACCAGATGTTTCACTTCCTTTTCAGGTTGAGGTTGATGCTTCCGAGATTGGAGCGGGGGCGGTTTTGTCACAGAGAAGTTCTAATGGCTCGGTGATGAAGCCATGTGCATTCTTCTCTAGAAAATTCTCGCCCGCCGAGCGCAATTATGATGTGGGTAATCGGGAGCTTTTGGCCATGAAGTGGGCATTTGAGGAGTGGCGTCATTGGCTTGAGGGTGCTAAGCATCGTGTGGTGGTCTTGACTGATCACAAGAATCTCATTTACCTTGAGTCTGCCAGGCGTTTGAATCCTAGACAGGCTCGTTGGTCGTTGTTTTTTTCTCGTTTCAATTTCGTGGTTTCATACCTGCCAGGTTCAAAGAATGTGAAGGCAGATGCTCTTTCCAGGAGTTTTGTGCCTGACTCTCCTGGAGACTCTGGGCCTACTGGTATCCTTAGGGATGGGGTAATATTGTCCGCCGTATCCCCAGACTTGCGACGCGCATTGCAGGAGTTTCAGGTGGATAAACCGGATCGATGTCCACCAGAAAGACTGTTTGTTCCGGATGATTGGACCAGTAGAGTCATCTCCGAGGTCCATTCTTCTGTGTTGGCTGGTCATCCTGGAATATTTGGTACGAGAGACTTGGTGGCCAGGTCTTTTTGGTGGCCTTCCTTGTCTAGGGATGTGCGTACCTTTGTGCAGTCTTGTGAAGTGTGTGCTCGAGCTAAGCCTTGCTGTTCACGGGCCAGTGGGTTGTTGTTATCCTTGCCCATCCCAAAGAGGCCTTGGACGCACATTTCCATGGATTTTATTTCTGATCTCCCGGTTTCACAGAAAATGTCCGTTATCTGGGTTGTGTGTGACCGCTTTTCTAAGATGGTTCATTTGGTGCCCTTGCCTAAGTTGCCCTCCTCCTCTGAGTTGGTCCCTTTATTTTTTCAGAACGTGGTTCGTTTGCATGGGATTCCGGAGAATATCGTTTCTGACAGGGGATCCCAGTTTGTGTCTAGATTTTGGCGGACGTTTTGTGCCAAGATGGGCATTGATTTGTCTTTCTCGTCTGCATTCCATCCTCAGATGAATGGCCAGACGGAGCGAACTAATCAGACCTTGGAAACTTATTTAAGGTGTTTTGTTTCTGCTGATCAAGATGACTGGGTTGCTTTTTTGCCACTGGCCGAATTTGCTCTTAATAATCGGGCTAGTTCTGCCACGTTGGTCTCTCCTTTTTTTTGTAATTCGGGGTTTCATCCTCGTTTTTCCTCTGGTCAGGTGGAGTCTTCGGATTGTCCTGGAGTGGACGTGGTGGTGGACAGGCTACATCAGATTTGGAATCAGGTGGTGGACAATTTGAAGTTATCTCAGGAGAAGACTCAGCAGTTTGCTAATCGCCGTCGCCGCGTGGGTCCCCGACTTCTTGTTGGGGATTTGGTGTGGTTGTCTTCTCGTTTTGTCCCTATGAAGGTCTCTTCTCCTAAGTTCAAGCCTCGGTTCATCGGTCCTTATAGGATCTCGGAGATTCTTAACCCTGTATCTTTTCGTTTGGATCTCCCTGCATCGTTTGCTATTCATAATGTGTTCCATCGGTCGTTGTTGCGGAGGTATGAGGTGCCCGTTGTTCCTTCGGTTGAGCCTCCTGCTCCGGTGCTGGTGGAGGGAGAATTGGAGTATGTTGTTGAAAAGATCTTGGATTCTCGTGTTTCCAGACGCAAACTCCAGTATTTGGTTAAGTGGAAGGGTTATGGTCAGGAGGATAATTCCTGGGTGGTCGCCTCCGATGTTCATGCGACTGATTTGGTCCGCACCTTCCATAGAGCTCACCCTGATCGCCCTGGGGGTTCTCGTGAGGGTTCGGTGACCCCTCCTCAAGGGGGGGGTACTGTTGTGGATTCTGTTTGTGGGCTCCCTCTGGTGGTTACTGCTGGTACTGGGTGACTTTGGTGGGTTGCGGCCTTTGGTTTCCACCTGTCCATCAGAGGCTGGGTGTTTCCTATTTTACCTGGCCTTTCTGTCATTCCCTTGCCGGCTATCAATGTATTCAGATGTGCTCTGTTTGGTTCCTGCCTACCTGCTCCCAGATCTTTCAGGATAAGCTAAGTGCTGATTTTCAGTTGTTTGGTTTTTTGTCCAGCTTGCTTATTATGTCTCTATGCTAGCTGGTAGCTCTAGTGGACTGAGGTTCTCCCCATGTGCCATGAGTTGGCACATGGGTTCTTGTAATCTCAGGATGGTTTTTTTGATTAGGGTTTTTTGCTGACCGCTCAGTCCCCTTTTGTATCGTTCTGCTTTCTAGTTTACAGCGGGCCTCAATTTGCTAAACCTATATATATCATCTCTATGTGTGTGCCTTCCTCTCATTTCACCGTCAATACATGTGGAGGGCAACTATACCTTTTGGGGTTAATTCCTCTGGAGGCAAGTGAGGTCTTTATTTTCTCTGCAGTACTAGTTAGCTCTTAGGCTGGTGCGTGGCGTCTAGAACCAACGTAGGCACGCTCCCTGGCTATCTCTAGTTGCGTTTGTCAGGCGTAGGGCAGCGGTCAGCCCAGGTTCCATCACCCTAGAGCTCGTCCGTTATATATTTGTACCTTGCTTGTCCTGTGCTATCCCTAGCCATTGGGGATTCATGACACCGAGCTATTCATGATTGGACTCAACCCACGTCAGTTAAGAGTCTTCAGAAGTTCTTGGGCTTTGCTAACTTCTACCGTCGTTTTATCGCTAATTTTTCTAGCGTTGTTAAACCTTTGACGGATATGACCAAGAAAGGTTCTGATGTTGCTAACTGGGCTCCTGCAGCCGTGGAGGCTTTCCAAGAGTTGAAGCGCCGGTTTACTTCAGCGCCTGTTTTGTGCCAGCCTGATGTCTCACTTCCCTTTCAGGTTGAAGTGGATGCTTCTGAGATTGGGGCAGGGGCCGTTTTGTCGCAGAGAGGCCCTGGTTGCTCTGTAATGAGACCATGTGCTTTTTTCTCTAGGAAGTTTTCGCCTGCTGAGCGGAATTATGATGTTGGCAATCGGGAGTTGCTGGCCATGAAGTGGGCATTTGAGGAGTGGCATCATTGGCTCGAGGGTGCTAAGCATCGTGTGGTGGTCTTGACTGACCACAAAAATCTGATGTATCTCGAGTCTGCTAAACGCCTGAATCCTAGACAGGCCCGTTGGTCATTGTTTTTCTCCCGTTTTGACTTTGTGGTCTCGTATTTACCAGGTTCAAAGAATGTGAAGGCTGATGCTCTTTCAAGGAGCTTTGTGCCTGACTCTCCTGGAGTCGCAGAACCAGTTGGTATTCTTAAAGAGGGAGTAATCTTGTCAGCCATTTCTCCGGATTTGCGACATGTGTTGCAGAGATTTCAGGCTGGTAGACCTGACTCTTGTCCACCTGAAAGACTGTTTGTTCCTGTTAAATGGACCAGCAGAGTTATTTCCGAGGTTCATTCCTCGGTGTTGGCAGGGCATCCGGGAATTTTTGGCACCAGAGATTTGGTGGCTAGGTCCTTTTGGTGGCCTTCCTTGTCGCGGGATGTGCGGTCATTTGTGCAGTCCTGTGGGACTTGTGCTCGAGCTAAGCCTTGCCGTTCTCGTGCCAGCGGGTTGCTCTTGACCTTGCCTGTCCCGAAGAGGCCTTGGACACACATTTCCATGGATTTCATTTCAGATCTTCCGGTGTCTCAGGGCATGTCTGTCATCTGGGTGGTATGTGATCGCTTTTCCAAGATGGTCCATTTGGTATCTTTGCCTAAGCTGCCTTCCTCTTCTGATCTGGTTCCTTTGTTCTTTCAGAATGTGGTTCGTTTACACGGCATTCCTGAGAATATCGTGTCTGACAGAGGATCCCAGTTTGTTTCCAGGTTCTGGCGATCCTTTTGTGCTAAGATGGGCATTGATTTGTCGTTTTCGTCTGCCTTTCATCCTCAGACTAATGGACAAACGGAGCGAACTAATCAAACTTTGGAGGCTTATTTGAGGTGTTTTGTTTCTGCGGATCAGGATGATTGGGTGACCTTCTTGCCGTTGGCTGAGTTTGCCCTTAATAATCGGGCTAGTTCCGCTACTTTGGTCTCGCCATTTTTCTGCAACTCTGGTTTCCATCCTCGTTTTTCCTCGGGACATGTGGAGCCTTCTGACTGTCCTGGGGTAGATTCTGTGGTGGATAGGTTGCAGCGGATCTGGAATCATGTGGTGGACAACTTGAAGTTGTCACAGGAGAAGGCTCAGCGTTTTGCCAACCGCCGCCGCGGTGTGGGTCCCCGACTTCGTGTTGGGGATTTGGTATGGCTGTCTTCTCGATTTGTTCCTATGAAGGTCTCCTCTCCTAAATTCAAGCCTCGCTTCATCGGTCCTTACAAGATATTGGAAATCCTTAATCGTGTGTCCTTTCGCTTGGATCTTCCGGTGTCGTTTGCCATTCACAATGTGTTCCATAGGTCTTTGTTGCGGCGGTACGTTGTACCTGTGGTTCCTTCTGTTGAGCCTCCTGCTCCGGTGTTGGTTGAGGGCGAGTTGGAGTATGTGGTGGAGAAAATCTTGGATTCTCGTCTCTCCAGACGGAGGCCTCAGTATCTGGTCAAGTGGAAGGGCTATGGTCAGGAGGATAATTCCTGGGTGGTTGCCTCTGATGTGCATGCGGCCGATTTAGTTCGTGCCTTTCACGCTGCTCATCCTGATCGCCCTGGTGGTCTTGGTGAGGGTTTGGTGACCCCTCCTTAAAGGGGGGGTACTGTTGTGAATTAGACTTTTTTGGCTCCCTCTTGTGGTTACTAGTGGTATGACTCGGAGATTGTCTTTCCCTAGTTTGGCACCCACCTGGGTCGTTAGTCCAGGGGTGTTGCTATATGAACTTCCTGAATTCTTAGTCTGGTGCCTGGCATCATTGTAATCAGTCCTTTCTGTTTGCTCCTGTCTGCTGGTCCTGGTTCATGCAAAATTAAGCTAAGTCCTGCTTCCTTGTTTTTTGGTTATTTGTATTGCTCTTATTTTTTGTCCAGCTTGTACTAAATGTGATTCCTGATTTTGCTGGAAGCTCTAGGGGGCTGGTATTCTCCCCCCGGGCCGTTAGACGGTTCGGGGGTTCTTGAATATCCAGCGTGGATATTTTTGATAGGGTTTTTGCTGACCGTATAAGTCATCTTACTATATTCTGCTATTAGTCAGTGGGCCTCTCTTTGCTAAATACCTAGTTCATTCTTACGTTTGTCTTTTCTTCTTACCTCACCGTTATTATTTGTTGGGGGCTTGTATCCAACTTTTGGGGTCTTTTCTCTGGAGGCAAGAAAGGTCTATCTTTTCCCTTCTAGGGTTAGTTAGTTCTCCGGCTGGCGCGAGACGTCTAGAACCAACGTAGGCACGTTCCCCGACTGCTGCTATTTGTGGTGCTAGGATTAGCTATACGGTCAGCCCAGTTACCACTGCCCTATGAGCTGGTTTTTTGTGTTTGCAGACTTGGTATTTATTGCAGAGACCCTCTGCCATTGGGGTCATAACAGACTGGACCCTCAGGGGCGCCACATTTGTCTGCTACTTTACTTTTACCCTCCTCTCTTCAATCTTCCAATGGTTTCTTCACATACAAGAGACTTACTAGAGAACATATTACAGGGAATCTGTCACCAGGTTTCTGATACTTAATCTGTAGGAAAAAGACCCTGATTCCAGGGATGTGCCACTTACTGGGCTGCTTGCTGTTGTCTTATTAAATCACAGTTTTATTAGCAGTAGATTATCACTAGAGGACTAGTAATCCTGCTGCCTTGTAGTGATCCTGCTTTGTAATATCCCTCCCTCACCACTGAGTGGCAGCTTCCTACGTATGCACAGTGTACACAGAAATCTGCCAATCAGTGGTGTGGGCGGGGTTATACAGAGCTCAGCATTCAGAGCACTGCTAGATCTGCAGCAGAGAAAACAGGGATTTTATAAAATCTACTGCAAGCAGCCCAGTAAGTGACACATCATTGGAATCATAGTCTTTACTCCTACATCATGCTGCTCTCAGATGGAGTAGTAAAAACTTGGTGACAGATTCCACTTCATGCATAATCTGGATGTTTTTCATTTCCACTTTTTTTTTCACACTTGAAAACCCACTATCCTGGGCCACTGATTTATCTTTCATCCACAAATATTCACAGGTGTTTTCTGAATACAAAAGTGATGCACCTAAATGTACAGATACATCAAGTTACATATCTCTCCTGCACGTTTCATGTTGCATCTTTCTTTATTTTCAGATTGCCCTTTATATTCTGTCCACTAATCATCCACTGCAAAAAAGTGGTCACTAGCCGCTGTTTTATCCTCCGCCCCCTCTTTTTTTATTTTTGAGTTTTTTATTTCTGTTCAGGACAAATCGTAGTCTATTTTCCACTCTGATCATCTAGTTGTTTACAACATATCATACATTTTTATAGAACATTTGTTTTAATAGTGAATCAAAAAGTTCCGATAGACATCATATGAATGAATCAGATTACTTTTTAAACATATTTCATTTTTTGTAACATTATTACTTATGAACGTGTATATTTCAATTTGATTGGAAATTGTAATAAGTTTTTACTTTTATCTGTACATCCACATTTATGTTTTTAGCAAATACAACAATAGATTTGTGCACAAACCCTGATTCCTTTCCACATTTTCGTGGCTGAAATAGTTGACATTTGAAATTTTTCCAGAAAATGAACTATTTCTCCCAGAAAATGATTGCAGTTATACATGTTTTGTTATACATGTTTCCTTTGTGGGTACTGGAATAACATAAAAACAGAGAAAAAAGGCAAATTGGACATAATTACATGTAAATCTGCAAAAATGGGCAGGGCAAAATTGTTGGCACCTTTCCAAAATTGTGGGTAAACAACTTTGTCTCAAGCAGGTGATGCTCTTTCAAACTCACCTGTGGCAAGTAACAGGTGTGGGTAATATGAAAATCACACCTGAAACCAGATAAAAAGGGGAGAAGTTGACTCAATTTTTGCATTGTGTTTCTGTGTGTACCACACTAAGAATCGAGAACAGAAAGAGAAGAAGAGAACTGTCTGAGGACTTGAGAACTAAAATTGGTGAAAAATATCATCAATCTCATGGTTACAAGTAAATCTCCAGAGATCTTGATGTTCCTTTGTCCACGGTGTGCAACATAATCAAAACATTTACAACTCATGGTACTGTAGCTAATCTCCCTGGACATGAACGGAAGAGAAAAATGAATCAAAGGTTGCAACGCAGAATATTCTGGATGGTGGATAAGCAGCTCCAATCAAGTTCCAAAGAAATTAACCCCTTTCCGACATTGGTCATAATAGCATGCCCACATCGGAATCTTTGATGTGTGATCCGGCGCTGAGCCCACATCTTTCCTGGCACATGTCAGCTGTTTGGAACAGCTGATGTGTGCCACTAACAGCCATGGGTGGAATCACGATCCACCCACGGCTGTTAACATGTTTAATGTCACTGTCAGTCTCTGACAGTGGCATTTAACTCAAGCTTCCTGGTAAGGGCGCTGGAAATCCCACCCATCGGTGACCCCGTCACGTGATCACAGGTTACCAATGGGTTGGCATGACAACCAGAGATCTCCAGCAGACCTCTATGGTTGTCATAGCCAGATTGCTGTGAGCGCCACCCAGTGGTTGGTGTTCATAGCAAGTGAGCATTTCTGCTACATACAGGCGATCTGATCATCGATCAGGTTATGACAGCTTAAAGTCTCCCATGGAAACTATTAAAGCATACCAAAAGTAAAAAAAAAAGATTTAAAAAATATAAAAAAATAAAAATAAATAAAAGCTCAAATCACCTCCCTTTCGCCCCATTCAAAATAAAACAATAAAAAAATCAAACAAATTCAAAACGCCAGAATTACTTTTGTGGTCGCCACTGCATTGCAATAACGGGTGATCAAAAGATCGTATTGAACCAAAATATCATTAAAAATGTCAGCTCAGCACGCAAAAAAATAAGCCCTCACTCAACCCAAGATCACGAAAAATGGATATACCACAGGTCTCAGAAATGGTGCCATTTCTTTTTTTTAGCAAAGTTTGGATTTTTTTTTCACCACTTAAATAAAAAAGAATCTAGACATCTTTGGTGTCTATGAACTCGTAATGACCTGGAGAATCATAATGGCAGGTCAGTTTTAGCATTTAGTGAACATGGTAAAAGAAAAAAAACAACTGGGGAATTGCTCTTTTTGCAATTTCACCGCCCTTGTATTTTTTTTGCCCGTTTTCCAGTGCACGATATGTTAAAACCAATGATGCCATTCCAAATTACAACTTGTCCCGCAAAAAACAAGCCCTTATATGGCCATTTTGGCTCAAAAATAAAAAAAATTATGGCTCTGGGAAGAAGGGGAGCGAAAAACGAAAATACAAAAACAGAGGGGGTTAAAGCTGCCCTGCAGGCTCAGGGTCCATCAGTGGCATTTCAAACTATCCATCTACATTTGAATAAAATCTGCAGATTAACAAAGGATTTTGTATCACAATGCAGTGCCCAGTGTCAGAAAGCTGGGTTTGCGTCCTATGTCATAGGTCATCCAAAAGAGCTATGACACAAAGAGCTGGAATGTTCTGAAGTGGCAGCACTAAATCTCATTGATCACCTCTGGAGAAATCCTAAAATTGCTGTTGGGAGAAGGCGCCTTTACATATGAGATATCTGGAGCAGTTTTCAAAAGAAGAAGAGAGCTCCAAAATTCCAGTTGAGAAGTGTAAGAAGCTTGTTGATGTCATAGGAAGCGATTGATTTCAGTTATTTTTTTTCAAAGGGTGCAACAAAATATTAAGTTGAGGGTGACAACAATTTTGTCTGGCCCAGTTTTAGGGTTTTCGGGTGAAATTATGTCCAATTTTTCTTTTTTCTCTATTTTTTCTGCTGTTCCAATACACACAAATGAAATAAACATGTGTATAACAAAACATAAGTGCAATAATTTTCTGGGAGAGATGCTTCATTTTCTGGAACAATTTCAAGGATGCCAACATTTTCGGTCATGGCTGTATCTGTTTTATTAGTGCCTGATGAAGGCTGTAGTTCACAGATGAAATATGTTGAATATTTCAATAAAAAGCAACCTTATAAAGTTTACCTTTTCCCTCCACCAACGAAACCGTGCTGGTGACATCACCCCGGTGGCGGCATCCTGGGTCTCACCCATGGGCTTTACTTGCCTGTACCTCAAAAGGGTTATCTGGATTAACCCCATGAGAGAAGTCTTAGTTAATAAATAGGGTCTTCCACCATTCAGTAGAAAGTGCACTAACCATGAAGTACGGTAGCTGTCAAGTGTTTGTAACATATCGGTTCTAATGAGAACTGGGCAGTGTAACGCATTGTTTCCCCTGGGGTGTGCATGCCAAACAAGAAACTCTTGTAAGGGACTAATCCTTTATGCTCGTCTTATGAATAAATATAGTTCTGCATGTCACAATATTTAATTTTTAAAATACAAATGGCAGACATGAAATTATATATAAATATTCAACATGTAAAGTTCCAGTGATTACAGGGGACTTCTGCATTAAACATCAGAAGTTTCACATCTTTGGCTGGTCCTGTGAAACGCAGCTTTCAATTTGCATAAAAATGCTGCAAAAACGCTTCATGTGAACACAGCCTTAATATATGTTGTCTTGGTGATAGCAGATTGACACCTGCATGTTCATTGCAGAGATTAAGGTTTTTAGGACCATTGCACTTTACGAATTAGTCAGTCTGAATGATCAGGACCACCATTGTGGTATTTACTAATAGAAATCTTTTTCAATGTGAGGGGTTGTTTTTCTCGTATATTTCCTTTCCACTGTAATAGTCTTCATTTCCCTCTCTTTATCCGTTATCCCGTTTCTCCTCGTCTTCCGCTCCCCTGCTCTTTGCTCTTGCTAGCACCATATACTGTTGCATTGATTCATTATCTAAAATAAAAGATCATGTACATAGGTGAGAATTTGGCAGCTGACCTTTCACCATGCACATTTACTTCTTTAATTAGCTACTTTTGGATGCCAGGAGCAATTCGGCTATCTAATTACAAAGACTGGGCATGTTGATCTGTCAGACTGTAAGGTCAACTATCCAACCAGCCAATGTCCAAGAAAGGAAACCGGAGAAGTTTCAAGGTATTTTTATTGTTTTAGAAACACTGATTGTCTAGATCTTATTTCTAGGTAATACTTTGTTGACATCTGTGCTGCAAGTCTGCACCATGGATCTATGGAGATTTCCGTTATTATTGATGGCAAGAAAAGCACAAAATGTAAAATCTCAAAGGAACCCCAACGTCAATAAAGCAGACGTGAACCAAGCCTTACAGGCGATTTTTTGTATAGAAATATCTATTAATACAGATTTTTACTCTAATAAAATACAACAATCTTCTAACTAATGTACATTATGGTTCATTTCGTTATTCATTTTATAATGTACGATAAAATCTAAGGCTCGACTTGCTGAAAAAGGAATCAAAATTGATGGACGAATCATCAACAATCTTAAACACGCAGATGATACATCATTGAGAGCAAAAAGTGTAGATGGAATGAAGGACTTATTATGTTGTGTCAAGATGGAAAGCTCAAGCATGGGACTGCTACTCAACACAAAGAAGGCAAAGATATTGTTTCCTGCCAAGTATGACCGGGAATCATTTGAGAAGGACAGCAACGAGTTGTAAAGGACGCAGCAACGACACCGGAAGTCAATAGGAGAAGAGCTATGGGCAAATCAACAAGTCACTGGACAAGGTCTTCAAATCGAGGAACATTTCACTGATGACAGACACAGCTCATACAGTACATAGTTTGGTCTTTTCTGTAGTACCATACGGATGCAAAACCTGGGTGATAAAGAAATAACATAGAAGAAGAATTGATGCCTTCAAAATGTGGTGCTGGAGATGAATGTTTCCAATACTTTGGATGGCAAGAAGAACAAACAAATCAACCAAGACGTGTCACTCTAAGCAAGGATCACCAAGCTACGACTTGCCTACTTTGGATACATCAAATGAAGAGAGCAATCACTGGAGAAGGACATCATGGTCGGAAAAATAGAAGAAACAAATCAAAGAGGAAGATCAGCAACATAATGGCTTGATACTGTCAAGATAATGGTGGAGAAGACACTGGTGGACCTATGTAGGCTTGCAAAAAATCGATCTAATTACAGATCACTTATTCATCAAGTCTCCATGGCTTGAGATCGAGCCAAATGCCATTAAAAAATATAAATAAGAAAAAATAATATTGTGGTACATAGAATTGTTAAATAAGTGGCGTCATTCAAAATTATAAGTCATCCTGCAAAAAACTATTTATCATACGGCTATGTGAAAGGAAAAATAAAAGCATCATGGCTTTTGGAAGAAGTGGAGCAACAAAAAAAGTGCAAAAATAAAAAATGGTTGCAGAGGGAAGGAGTTAAAGATACAAAACCATATCACTTTTTCGGAAACGGAAAAAATAATCATAATATACCAGTTACAAATTGGTCAGTTACTTCACAGCTAAGTGCAAGGATATATTCTTGTAAAATAAGGTGTGAGATGACACCTCTTCATTCAGCCTCTTACATATACACTACGCTGATTACTCTGCTAGAAGCAATAATTCATACTGTCATTATAAGACATGTGATGGAAAGTATCAGGTTTGTTCTTGTAGAATGTACCTAGGTCCATAGTTTTTATGGGCAGAGAATTATGGATACACACGACATAGATGGTTCTGTCGTGTGCTGGAGATGTGTGATTTTCACTAATCATTCTCAGATTGACTTTAGTGGCAATTCTTACCATGATTAGGAGTATAGAACCAATTATCAAAGAGACTTGTCATCGGAATATATAAAGAGAAGTATCTAATGTAAATGGAACTGGCGACGTTGAGTTTCACATTATCTTACAGATATCACCGGTAACCCTTAATTTGTAAGGTTATTTGATATAATTCCTTATCTGGTGAGGACTTTTAAATTACATATTAGTCTAATTTAGACACTATTACCGTAAGACACGTTCCCTTAATACTGTCAGTTTCAAGTAACAGATTGGTAATTTAAAAAAAAAAAGAATTAAGACTCGTGCTACGAAAGAGAATGGTGATAGTAATGATAATACTGACACATGTTGGTTTTATCTACATTAGATGTGGTATCCTAATTAGTGAGCCACAGCTGTAATTTGATCCCAGATATTGGCATGAATTTTTTACTAAATGGCCAGCTGGACAATCCACATCCAGTTCTCCTTTACTCCATGAATGTCATATCACATAGCCAAGGGCATGATTATAATGAGCCCTGGAGCCTAGGGGAGTCTAAAAGGTCCCTTTGGCCCATATCAAAAGACTTTCACTATTAAAGATTTAAGATAGTTGGGGGTCCTGTTTGGATATTTTGCATTGGAACCCACGAGCTTCAAGCTACGATACTTCGCATAGCAATAATTAAATTGTGTAGGCTACCCGTGTTGACTTGGTGAATACAGTGCTACAATTGTCTTCTGTTGATTTTGCCACAGCGTGAACACATCTGTTACAAAGACATTTTTGCAAACATATGATGGCATATGATGGCGTCAGAATCTGGGGAATCTCTAGGTTCTGACCCTCTTCCTTGTAACTTCATTAATAACTGTAATCATCAAAGGGAGACTTGGGCGTCGACACCACAACTGGTAGCTAATAGACAGGCTACCAAGAGTTAAATCTCTGCTAGGCTAGGTTGTTAATTCTCCTTGGTCACATGCTCTGGGAGAACCAGTCATATGTTCTCTCCCCTAATATGTGTGTGCTGGACTCTTCAGGTAGTGCCAGCAGTAGCTTGTCTAAACCTTGTCTGGAGCGGTGGAGCTATCCAGGCATTTCTGGTGGTTGCTCTGTGATAGCTGTGTATGGTTTTTGGTGAAAACCCTTTCCTTCCCCTTTGGTGTTACAAATAGTGTCTTTGCCTCATTGGCTTCTTACTCTCATTCCTTAGTATTTATACCTGTGTGAGTTCTGTGTGACTGAGCTTCTGTTTTCCCTGTCTGTCTTGTCTTTGTTAACCATTTCACTTCTACGGCTTCTTACCTGGGTGGGGGAGAGTATCAAATTAGTTTGGTGCAGGATGATAGCAAGGCACAAGATCCAGGCATCCCCACCATCAGGGGTAATCTTAATGACAGAGATAGACTAGGTCCCCTTTAGCTTTAGGGACTAAATTAGAAACCACTGTCACATTGTGACAACAACAAGAGGATTTAAAGTATCTTTGAAATATATAGAAATTAGAGCATTGATTTGGGGAGGGATGACTGGTCACATCAGGGATCCATATACAAAGAGTTCTGAACATTAGATGAGATGGAGCAGCATTAGTGGTGGAATGTGGCGTATTGCGGTAATTGCGCATGAATTTGTATAGTGACTGTTTCAGTAGGGTGTGCTCCAGACTAGCTGCCTTGATTCATTTCCCCATGGTGCGCATGAAACGTTCTACGATTCCATTAGCTTGCGGCCAGCAAGGTGTGATTTTTCTGTGGCTGAACCTCAAGTATTCAGAAAACTGTGCAAACACATGTCCATTAAATGGAGGTCTATTATCTGTTTTGACCACTCTTGGAATGCCATATGCAGAGAATATGTTGTCCAGTACTGGTGTGACACTATTAGCAGACGTTGAAGAGATGGATGAAATGACAGGGTATCTAGAATATTCATGAATTGTTACTAGAATGTATTGGTCATTTGGTAATGGTCCATATATGTCGACTGCCACTTCCTCCCATACAGCAGTGGGTAACGGAGACATTTGTAATGGCTCTAGAGTTGATGATGGAGTAATTAATTGACAAGTGGAGCAATGTCTAATCTTCTCTTCCATCAATTTATCCATATTTGGGAACCACACTTTTTCTCTGAGTAACTTTTTTGTGCCAACAATTCCTAGATGACCTTCGTGTGCTATCTGTATGACTAGGTTGTGCAAGGCCTTAGGTACAACCAGTATGGTACCACGAAGGATGAGTTGGTCTTCAGTGACTGATAATTCCTCACATACATTTGAAAATAGTTTTAACTCCTTCAGATCAATCCCATCATCAGGAAATTTTTTCTTTTGAATTTCATGCCACCTTCTATTTTGGATAATTTGCATTAAGGCACAGAGTGTCTTGTCACTTGTTGTATTCACAAACTGATCAACAGAAAGTGCTTTTGGCACGGCGTGAGCTGCAACAAAGTGTATGTATTCTTCAATGGAGGAATGCACAGGTAAATCATCATTCATAGGATGTCCTGAGAGGTAATCAGCCGGACTGCTGTATTTTCCAGGTTTGTGAACAATTTTGTAATTATAGTCCTGTAGACGTAGACCCCATCGTTCAATCCGTGCCGGCATTTTAGCTCTGGGATTTCCAAAAATTGTAAGGAGAGCTTGATGATCTGTGACAATAGTGAAAGGAGCGCCATAGAGAAATAAGTGAAAGTGTTCACATCCCCAGACGACGCCAAGCTTTCTTTTTCAGGTTGCAAATACTTTCTTTCAGTGCTTGTTAAGCTTTTACTTGCATAAGAAATAATGTGGGGACTTTGACTGTCATCCTTGTATTGTGCTAAA
Organism: Ranitomeya variabilis; assembly: GCF_051348905.1. NCBI lineage: Eukaryota > Metazoa > Chordata > Amphibia > Anura > Dendrobatidae > Ranitomeya > Ranitomeya variabilis. The sequence continues at coordinate 199,330,868 of NC_135233.1, forward strand.
ATAGCACCCAGTCCCATGGGACTGGCGTCCACAATCAGTTTGGTTCGAAGAGCTGGATCAAAATAGGCCATGGTGGTTGTTGAGCAGAGTTCGATTTTAATTGTTTCAAAAGAGGCCTGACAGTCTTGGGACCACTGAAAAACACAATTTTGTTTCGTAAGTTCCCTTAATGGAGTGCTGATTGGAAATTTGGAATGTATCTAGCACAGTAGCTTGCCACTCCAAGAAAAGAGCGCACTTCACTGGCATCCTGTGGAATTGAAGCTGCTCTGATGGATTCCAACTTCTTGGAATCAGGTCGTACTCCTTCCGCCAAGAAAATGTGACCATAGAACTCCAATTAATTTTTATCAAATTCGCATTTTTCTTTGTTTAAAGTGAGTCCAGCAGAGAGCAGACATTCAAAGATAGCATATAGAGCACGATTATGTTCATCTTGAGTTTTCCCAAAAACCAGTATGTCATCACTGTAATTAAAGGCATTTGGAATGTGTTGAATGACGCTCCTTATCGTATGTTGAAAAATTTCCGCTGCTGAGCAGACCCCAAAAGTCAATCTTTTGTATCTTCTGAGACACACATGGGTGAAAAATGTTGTTAAGTATCTGGATTCTGGGCTCAATTCTAATTGATGATAGCCCTTATTGAGGTCGAGCTTTGAAAAAACTGTTCCTCCGTTTAATAAATGAATAATGTAATTAATTGTGGGTGAGATATGTCTTTCCCTCTGAATAGCAGTGTTGGGCAGGCGCATGTCAACACACAGTCTCACCTGCTCTGGAGTCTTTGGTTTTGGAACTACCACAAGTGGAGAGACCCATGGAGTGGGACCAGAAACAGTTTCTATGACATCATCATCCATGAGTAATTGGAGTTCTTTTTCTACCTTCTTTCTCAGGTGAAATGGAATACGCCAGTGAGCCTGGGCTACTGGACGAACACTGTCATCCACATGAAGATGCTCTTGAGAGTCCTTTAATTTTCCTTAATCCACTAAATAAGGAGGGAAAACTGTTCACCATGGCTTGTACATCCAGGTCCGCAGGGTCGGTTATGGTATGAACAATCTGGATGAGTTCTAGCTTCAAGGCAGTGTGATAGCTGAGAAGACAGCCTCCTGATCCTTGTAATGTGTGAAAAGTGCTTTTCTGCCTATTTTCTTTATAGCTAAGTTCAGCATCAAATTGTCCCATTGTAACTAGAGGTGTTCTAGATCCATATGGAAATATTTTAGTATGCACTTGCTGTAAGACTGGCTTTATTTTCAATTGTTCATAAGCATTGCTGTCTATGATATCCACCGAAGCTCTGAGCCAGTGACAGAAGTCATGAACACATAGTTCTCAACCACAGACATTTCTTCTATATCTTGATTTACCATTTTTATATTTGCAGGCTTTGTCATTGGAATAGGAGACTTTTTGGGCGCTGATTTGCAGACAACTGCAAAATGGTTCCCTTTTCCACATTTACTGCAAGTTTGTCCTATAGCTGGACATTTGTTCATGTGGTGAGGGAAATCTTGTCCACATCTATAACATTTCTTCTGTTTCGGGGCTTGCTTGCCTTGTGCACTGTTATGTTTGAGATTATGCACCTGTAAATTATCCCCATTCTCCATTGCAGTTGCCTGATGATCTGCTATCTCTATAGCACGGGCCATCTTGAGTAAATCATGCAGAGAGAGATCCTGCTGCAGAGCTTTACGCCTTATGTTATTAGACGAGCAGGTGACAATTACTTCAGTTAGGATTTCATCATCTACGTCAGTAAATGCACACCCATGTGCTAGTTCTTTTAGCCAGATGACATAGGTGTCTATGGATTCTTCTGGAAGCTGCTTAGCAATCCTGAACTTGTATCTTTCATATCTGATGTTTTGTTTAGGGTTGAAGCAGTCAGTGAGAGCTTTGGAGCAGTTGATCTACGTGTCTGTCTCTGCTGCCGGCAATGTGCTGTATATGTCATAGACTCCTGTGCCGCGCAATGCAGGAACACGGCTCTCTTTCTTTTCTCCTCTTTTATGTCCATTGCTTCCAGGAAGTTCTCAAACCGGTTTAGCCATTTTCTCCAGTTTTGAGAGAGATTAGTAACATCAGTCATATCAAAATGTGGGAACGTGTGCCATGTGTGTTTGGCCATGATGGAGTCACTCAGTGGTGCTGGTGTGTGAAGCGGTAAAGCAGGGGTCCATACTCACAGCAGCAGGTTATTGAGTCTCATCCTCATCGCCAGTTGTAATGTCCACACGGTGCAAGGAATTTAAGAGAGTAAGCTTTAACTGTAGTTTATTCGTCTCCTCTTTTCCTCCAGCACACAGCATAACATTTTCTCCTCAGGCTATAACTGAAACTGAAAATAAACTCCTGCCCTCACTTTCTTAAAGAGACAGATCTAATCATTATACATTACAATCATCATCCCTGATTTTGCTGACAATTGCCTTAGTGTGTTTGAAAACTTTATTATTACCCCTGATGAAAAAACTTAACCCAAAATGTTAATTTTTTTGTTAGAAATACACACAAGGTTGTTAAATTCAACTATAGAAACAGTGTTTAAATCTTTTATTAAATTAAGTTTCCCCTCTTTTTCAAAAAAAAAATGCAACGTAACCCAAAACTCTATGTTGCAAAATAGTTACACAAATGTTCACACTTGAAAACAAAAGAAGAGCCGCAGCATGTGTTATGGTCATGGGGTATATATAAAAAAAATGTAAAAAAAAAATGTAAATGTGTCCCTTATATAAAAGATTTTTAAATAATGCATCCCCCATACTTTACAAAAAAAGAACAAGACAGAAAGACATGTAGCATGTAAATTTGGCATCCCAAAAGCAAGCACCCGCAACATATGTGTAAATGAGGGAGTGTACAAGTTTAGTGTTAGACTGCTACAGAAGTGAGCAAAAAAATAACATTTTCAACAACATATACACTTTATCAGGTATACAGTTGTTTTTAAATTTTTGGACTCTGCAGATTTGTTATTTGTATTAAAAATAATGATTACCTTTATAACTTCCCTGCCTGTGACACAAGCCTAGGTTTCAGGATTCGTCTTTACTATAAAAATTAGGACAGAGAGTATTAAACTGCCCTCCTGGCTTACAATTTCAGTGTGTTAAGATAAAAAGTGCTGTTTTGAGGTGATAAGCTGTTATTGCAGTATACCACAGATTAATGATTTCAATCACACGGACTATGCAGGTGCAGCCCTTCCCAATCTCACTTGAAGCTTTGGATTATTATTTGACTAGCACTCCAATTTTCAGTGTGCTTCAGCTGTAGTATACACTAGTGCACAAGTACTACACAATCCAAATTAGACCTTTTTCTATTCCTATGTGGAATGACCTGTTCGTTCTGTCCTCCTATCAACATGCTATAAAGTCCTTCGCAGGCCCCCATCTATCTTTTATACTGGACTAAATGGTGGCCCGATTCTAAAGCATCGGGTATTCTAGAATACGTATGTAGTTTATTTTTGAAGTTTTCAGAATAAAGCAATTTATACACAGGATTCGGCCGGCCGGGTGCGACCAATTAGTGAAGCAAGGTTCAAATTCCACGCCAATTCGCAGCCGGACTGCGCCTGTCGCTGATTGGTCACACCGGTCCGTGAACAATCAGTGAAGCCAGGGCCTGCACCTGTTTTTTGAGGGCCCTGGGCGAAAGAGTCTCAGTGGGCCCCCCTCTTTAACACATACCACGATTCATGATGCACAGATACAGCAGAGAAATATACCACAGCCAAGTAGCATATAACACAGCCCGCGTAGCATATAACACAGCCCATGTAGCATATAGCACAGTCATGTAGCATATAGCACAGGCCACGTAGTATATAGCACAGGCCACGTAGCATATAACACAGCCCACATAGCATATAGCACAGCTCACGTAGCATATAGCACAGCCTCGTAGCATATAACACAGCCACATAGCATATAGCACAGCCCACGTAGTATATAGCACAGCTAATGTAGTATATAGCACAGCCCACGCAGTATATAGCACAGCCCACACAGTGTATAACACAGCCCACGTAGTATATAGCACAGCCCACGCAGTGTATAACAGCCATGTAGCATATAGCACAGCCACATAGTATATAGCACAGCCACATAGTATATAGCACAGCCCACGTAGTATACAGCACAGCCCACGTAGTGTATAGCACAGCCCACGTAGTATATAACACAGGCCACATAGTATATAACACAGCCCACATAGTATATAACAGAGCCACGTAGTATATAGCACAGCTCACGTAGTAAATAGCACAGCCACGTAGTATATAGCACAGCCACATAGTATATAGCACAGCTCATGCAGTATATAGCACAGCCAAGTAGTATATTGCCCAGCCACATAATATATTGCACAGCTATGTATTATCGTATTTTTCGGACTATAAGACGCACCGGACTATAAGGCGCACCCAGGTTTTAGAGGTGGAAAATAGGGAAAAAAAATATTTGAAGCAAAAAAATGTGGTAAAATATTTAATAACATAAATAACATACTATTATATGTGGTGTTATTACATATAATAGTATGTTATTATGTTGGAAGCTGCAGGACCAATGTGGTGTCTGTACAGTACTATATGAAGATGCTGGAGGGTGAGTATAAGAATGGGGCACAGGGCTGATATTGAAAGCACCACTCCAGCACTGTAAAATAACACTAGAGTGCTGCTTTAAAATCCCATGGGAGAACTATAACTCCCAGCATGTCTTGCAGATCCTATGACATGCTGGGAGTTATAGTTCACCACAGGAGTGGCAGAGTGCTTTATTGTGTATTGTAAAGACTAACCTCTTAATTGTGGCAGCCTGCCAGCCACTGTGGTGATGTAAAAGCATCCCATGACTGCACACAGAGCCCTCCCTCTTGTTGCCTCTCCACAGCACAGATTTTGAGGAAGCCTGCAGATTCTAGTGTGGAGTCTGAAGGACCTGTGATGATGTCAAGAAGAGGGAGGGCTCTGAGCTGCCATGTGATGCTCCAGCCCGCCCACTCCTGAAATCACACAGGTCCTGTTTGTGCACAGCACTCGGCATCCAGGCATGGCAGGCAGGTATACAGCGATCTCCTCTCCGCTCTGGCCCCTGCTGCTGCTGCCTCCTCCTCCCCAGGACACACAAATCTCCCTAGCTGCTGCAGCAATCAGTGCTGAGGAAGCCATGAGTGTCCCTGCTTAAGTGCAGTATTCATTTGCTGCTCCCAGCTCACCGCTCAGCTGATCGGTGGGCGGGGAGCCGCTAATGAATATTCACTGCACTTAATCATCGGGACCACATGGTTTTCCCAGCGCTGATTCCAGGCAGCGGGGACATCCTGAAGTGGGATAACAGTGCGATCCCACTCACTGCTGCCCCCTTCCCCACATGCTACATCCGTACCATAAGACGCACCCACACTTTCCTCCCAAATTTGGAGGAAAAAAAGTGCATCTTATGGTCGGAAAAATACGGTATATAGCACAGAGACGCAGTATATAACACAGCTCACGCAGTATATAAAACAGCCCATGTAGTATATAGCACAGCGATGTAGTAAATAGCACAGCCCACGTAGTATATAGCACAAAGACGTAGTATATAACACAGCCCGTGTAGTATATAACACAGCCCACGTAGTATATAGCAATGTGGGCACCATATCCCTGTTAAAAAAAAGAATTAAAATAAAAAATAGTTATATACTCACCTTCCGGTGGCTCCCGGATCCAGGCGAGGCGTTTAGCGATGCTCCTCGCGATGCTCCGGTCCCAAGAATGCATTGCGGTCTCGCGAGATGATGACGTAGCGGTCTCGCGAGGAGCGGGAAAGGCGCCGGATGGTGAGTATATAATGATTTTTTTTAATTATTATTTTTAACATTAGATCTTTTTACTATTGATGCTGCATAGGCAGCATCAATAGTAAAAAGTTGGTCACACAGGGTTAATAGCAGCGTTAACGGACTGCGTTACAACATGGCATAATGCGATGTAACGCAGCCATTAACCCTGTGTGAGTGCTCACTGGAGTGTGGAGTATGGAGGGGGCACTGACTGAGAGTAGGAAGGGGCAAATTGGCGGCTGGACTGTGCCCGTCGCTGACCAATCAGCGACGCGGGATTTCCGTGACAGAGACAGACAAACAGACGGAAGTACCCCTTAGACGATTATATATATAGATGAGACAATCCCCCTGATTGGTTTCACTAGACTATGTGATGTGATAGCTGCAGGGAATTATGTGGACTCCTATGCGGCCTCCCATTAAGTAATTTGCCCATTTTGTGGCTCTTCTGCAGTCCGTCAAATGGCACTGATGATATTTTAAAATTGTTTTCCAATCTTCGTGAATTGAATGGCAAACTGAATTTCTGGAGACATGTGGACCTTGCAAAATTTCACTCAAAGTCAAGTCTTACCAAATGACTTCAGTGCGCTCAACGGATTTCTTTAACAAGCAAGCCATGAAACATTATGCAGACAGAAGGTGAGGGGCACAGCCATGTGCCATCAAAAGAGGTGATATCGTTGTTGTGCATCAAAAATCAACCAGCAAAACCTCAGCTGTATATAGTCCTGCAAAATATAATGTTACTGAGAGAAAAGGCAATATGGTCACGGCTGAGCGAGACGGACACTCCATCACTCGAAATTCCTCACATTTTAAAATCATACCGCAGAACAATGGTAATGAACTCCCACCAGTGGAAGATTTGATACCCGACGGTGGAGAAGACCAACAGGAGGTGGCTGATCCGTCAGCAATGGACACCCCCAATGAACCCAGACATTACCCTACACGGGAAAGAAGGGGTCCATCGAGACTTATTGAAGAGATACTGTATAATAAAAAAAAAAAAAAGGAATAAGGTAATACAGACATATGGTTTCTCTTGGACATTTTCGTGTGTTCGCGGGAGTTTATTTCCAGTTTGAGTTTCAGTTCTAGCCTGAGGAGAAAATGTTATGCTGTGTGCTGGAGGAAAAGAGGAGACGAATAAACTACAGTTAAAGTTTACTCTCTTAAATTCCTTGCACCGTGTGGACATTACAATGATGATGATGATTTAGTGGTGGAAATACCCTGGGAACAAGATAGGGGAGCTTAGAAGGTGATGTCATTAGAGAATTGAGGTGTTCACCCCAGTGATAAACAGCACAGATGACTTGTGGTTAAAAGATCCTTTATGGAAAAATCAGATTTTTTTGTGTTCATCAGCAGATGAACTGCATCTACTGTTGGAGAAGGAGGCTAAACTATACCAGGAAGTCTTGGAGGTGGTCGTGGTATATGCGTGCATCTTGGGTGTGGGAATTATTTTCCACAGTGCCTGAGGTGGCGGGTTGCGGGGGGGCGGTGCTGGCTTTTAAATAAAATATATATATTATCTTAAAATCCCCCCCTTGCCGCCGGATTGGGGATAGGGGAGGTCTATATAGAGTTGGGGCAGTAGAGGGAGCTCTATACAGAGATGAAACAGTAAAATTTAACCTTTATTATGGCAATTAAAAATTGACTTTATTATTACATAATTATAAAAGATTGGAGGTATAAAGTGTACCTAAGCCACCCTATATAGTGGGCTAGTAGGTCCTGCCTGACTGTGGAGGTAGGCACCCTACTTTACCGCGGTTGGTGCCCCCACTCGTCGGAGGCTGGCCCTATTAAATCCCTAGGGTTCCCTAGTATGTAGAAGCCCTAATGCACTCTAGCTGATACCTAGAGCTTGCCTTACCTAACAGTGGAGGTAGGCACCCTAGATTACTGCGGTAGGCGCCCCCACTCAGCGGTGGCTGACCCTAAGGTCCCTTACTGACCCTCTAATAAGGACAGATAAAAGATTTATGTCCCCATACACCACTAGAACCCGTGAAGAAAAAAGAAACAAAAGATAATAAATAATAAATTCAGAAAAAATTAGCAAAAATAAACCAAAAAGTACATTTCAGACTTATATAAGCCAGAAAGATCATCTTTTTAAGATACTAATTAGATAGATAATTACTTCCAATGGGAAATCTTGGGTGGCCCAAGTATAACAATGTGCCTTTGTTTGGATAGCTATATATCCCACAATCCAATGAAGAGAGAAAAAAAACTAAACAGAACACACAAATTATATAGTCAGAAAAAATCAGCAAAAATAAACCAAAAGATGTAAGTCCATTTCAGACTTCTATCAGCCAGACTGATGATTTACATAAAATACTGGTGTAATAGACTGTTTGACTAATATGTCCCATGGAAAATCACGGGTGACCAGGGTGTAATAATATGCCTTAGTTTAAGCAGATGATTATATGTATTTAAGGCATCTGAATACCTTCCATGATTAATTAAAACATCTGCATACCTTCCATAGTACTTGAAAGATATTATCAGACTTCCTCTATTATCTTAGAGAGATATGGTCTGGTCTTATCAAATATGCCCAATTTATTAAAAGGGCTGAGAGTTCTGGATCAATTGAGACTTTGATATTCTGCCTATTAGATGGCCCAATGGCTGGGGTCCACTCTATCTGTGCTCCTTTGAAATACACATATATCAAATGCAGAGGGGCGATTAAATAGACAATAAGGACAAAGCAATATCCACTCCCTTATACTTTCAGGGGAGTTGTACTAAGTTATCTTCCAGAAATGCAAAACACTTAGTCACCCTGCTGATATATGCACATAGTTGTCATTTATACTTATCAGCATTTGGATGTTCCCATTTTGTCCACTCGACTCCCTCAGGTAGTCCCCATATAGTGCTTGTATGCAGATTATCTCAATAGTCCACTCTCACATAGTCCCCATATTTAATGTCCGACGCGTTTCCCCCCCTCTCTTTCTTCTGGGGTATTGCGGGGGTTCATCAGGGAAAGCACAGCCACAAGTGTCCGTAGAGAGATAGAGGAGCACATGGCGTGGCGTCCACAATGTGCAGTCCGATTATCGCTCCATGCTGTGACAAGACCGGAACTCTAGAGCCGAGGACATAGTGCGGGGAATTTACCTCCCACTTCCGGTTCACTAGTTCCGGTCTTGTCACAGCATGGAGCGATAATCGGACTGCACATTGTGGACGCCACGCCATGTGCTCCTCTATCTCTCTACGGACACTTGTGGCTGTGCTTTCCCTGATGAACCCCCGCAATACCCCAGAAGAAAGAGAGGGGGGGAAACGCGTCGGACATTAAATATGGGGACTATGTGAGAGTGGACTATTGAGATAATCTGCATACAAGCACTATATGGGGACTACCTGAGGGAGTCGAGTGGACAAAATGGGAACATCCAAATGCTGATAAGTATAAATGACAACTATGTGCATATATCAGCAGGGTGACTAAGTGTTTTGCATTTCTGGAAGATAACTTAGTACAACTCCCCTGAAAGTATAAGGGAGTGGATATTGCTTTGTCCTTATTGTCTATTTAATCGCCCCTCTGCATTTGATATATGTGTATTTCAAAGGAGCACAGATAGAGTGGACCCCAGCCATTGGGCCATCTAATAGGCAGAATATCAAAGTCTCAATTGATCCAGAACTCTCAGCCCTTTTAATAAATTGGGCATATTTGATAAGACCAGACCATATCTCTCTAAGATAATAGAGGAAGTCTGATAATATCTTTCAAGTACTATGGAAGGTATGCAGATGTTTTAATTAATCATGGAAGGTATTCAGATGCCTTAAATACATATAATCATCTGCTTAAACTAAGGCATATTATTACACCCTGGTCACCCGTGATTTTCCATGGGACATATTAGTCAAACAGTCTATTACACCAGTATTTTATGTAAATCATCAGTCTGGCTGATAGAAGTCTGAAATGGACTTACATCTTTTGGTTTATTTTTGCTGATTTTTTCTGACTATATAATTTGTGTGTTCTGTTTAGTTTTTTTTCTCTCTTCATTGGATTGTGGGATATATAGCTATCCAAACAAAGGCACATTGTTATACTTGGGCCACCCAAGATTTCCCATTGGAAGTAATTATCTATCTAATTAGTATCTTAAAAAGATGATCTTTCTGGCTTATATAAGTCTGAAATGTACTTTTTGGTTTATTTTTGCTAATTTTTTCTGAATTTATTATTTATTATCTTTTGTTTCTTTTTTCTTCACGGGTTCTAGTGGTGTATGGGGACATAAATCTTTTATCTGTCCTTATTAGAGGGTCAGTAAGGGACCTTAGGGTCAGCCACCGCTGAGTGGGGGCGCCTACCGCAGTAATCTAGGGTGCCTACCTCCACTGTTAGGTAAGGCAAGCTCTAGGTATCAGCTAGAGTGCATTAGGGCTTCTACATACTAGGGAACCCTAGGGATTTAATAGGGCCAGCCTCCGACGAGTGGGGGCACCAACCGCGGTAAAGTAGGGTGCCTACCTCCACAGTCAGGCAGGACCTACTAGCCCACTATATAGGGTGGCTTAGGTACACTTTATACCTCCAATCTTTTATAATTATGTAATAATAAAGTCAATTTTTAATTGCCATAATAAAGGTTAAATTTTAGGAATTCTTGTTTTGGTTTAGGTTAGTTCTAGTTGAAGAGATGTTGCAGTACAGAGGGATTCTCTGTGGAAATGGGGCAGTACAGGGGGATTTTGTGTGGAGGTATAAAAATGGAACACCCGCCAGGGCTGTGGGGTACTCGGTACGAGGTCCAGTACTTAAAGGGATGTGTCACAGTGGCGGCGATTCGGTCCGTGGCCCTGGGCACCCATGTAAAAGGGACGGTCTTTAAAGGAGTTTGTGAAATAATAAAAGTTTGTGACGTCACCTGTGATACTTGGTCAGGGGTGACTGACGCTGCTTAAAGGGGTCCTCTGGGGTGATATTGTGGCAGCAGGTATGGTATGGCTTCCCACAGGTGAAGCTGGGTCCCCAGGGCGTCCGGTGTAGTAGGGACAGATGGTAGATGGTATAGAAAGTAACAGAGGACACAAGTTGCAGTCTCTTTACCTCTTTACTGTAGAATTCAGGCAGCCACAGTCCAGGGTATCGGATCACAGGTACTGGTATAGTCCGGCCAGCTTGGAAGCGAATCTGGAATTCCCCTAACCAGGTGGGGTTGGAAGCCTTCCTTCTAGCGCTGAGTTGTAGTCCCTTGCTGCCTTAAGCCTCACACAAGGTCCTCACATTCTCTCTCTATCCCCCTTGCAGGTAGGACACTAACCTGCATGACAGGTAACTTGAGCCTTTTTTACAGTATCTTTATCACGACCCGGGCTCTATCTGCTACTGTGTCTTCGGGTGTTAATGGTGGACAGGTGACTTGAAATCCAGCTGTCTGCCGGTTTCTGCTGTGAGACATAAAGTACTGCACAACCTCGGTCTTCCGGCTACCGTTATATGTTCTTTAGCATGGAGGTAGCCCAGTCGCAACTAACCCCCCAGCTCTTAACTCTCCTTTGCTTCTTTTCCTCCTTCATGCTCTCTACAACTTATTCCATCCTTTCCTTTCCAGGAGCTGCAGAACTCGGTCTGCTAGGCCCCTTCTTTTCTCACAGGAGCTGCAGATCTTCTCGCCTGCATGGCCCCTTTCCTCTGTCTCTCTCACAGACTCTTCTCAATGACTGACTACTTTCCCTCCAGCCAGAATATATATAGGGGAGCCACCCATAACCTAGATCAGAGCTCCCCCTTCTGGCCTGGAGTAAGAACATGTTGCATGTTTGTGATTACCTGCTAAAAGGATCCTTCCTCGCTTCCAAACATGACTCACTCTTCCCGTGAGGAAAGCAATGCCACTGTCTGTAACAACCAGGAACCTTGGGGTGTTACAATAGCATATGGGGCTCAATATGGAGATGAGACAGTATAGGGGGTCTCTATAGACAGATTGGTCAATGATGGAGTCACTGTGTGGAGATGGAACAATATGGAAGGACTCTCTATGGAGATGGGGCAGTTTATGGGGACTCTGTAGGGAGAGGGGCCTACATATCAGGACTCTATATGAATATGGGGCAGTGTTGGGGTAAATGTGTGGAAATAGGGCAGTAGATGGGGGCTCAGTATGGGAATGGAACATTATTGAGGGGTGGCTCTTGTGGAGGTCAAAGTTCATAAAGGAGGAATGTGTTTATTCTCCATACACTTATCGTATGGAGCTGGTTGTACGCATGCACATGTTGTGCAAAAGTTTTCTCCCGAAGCCTGTGTCTCCATATGGGTATTAGGCGTGGTCACATGATGCTCCATGTAGTCCTGACGTTACGCATTTCATGACACGGGTCCCAGCTGAGCTCTGGGTCCTCCTACATCCGCATGCATCGTCATTACCAAGTCTGCAGTAATTGGCTGCTGGTGGCTTTTAAACCCCTGTCCCCTGCTTGATGTCACCTTCTGACGAAGGGAATAACCTAACCATAAGCACCACACACGTGTGTGTGGTGGGGTGTGCACCACACTATCTGGTTCAACCTACCAAGGTATATTGATATGTCGCTTATATTGTATACTTGGTCTATTTGATTAGTGAGTGGACTATTTATCCAATTACATTGTTCTCAGGTATTTATTTTTCTGTGGGCTACTTATTATGAGTTGATTATTCTACAACCATACTTTACTCATGTTTCAATACTACTGTATGTTGTAGTACAACTTTTTCCAATTACACTATCATTACGTGATACCGGCATTGGCAGCTTGCTTGCGGGGGGGAGAGATGGCGTGCCATTCTAACCGCTCATTGGTGCACCTGTGATCGTGAACACTGATGGGTTTCTGTGAAAGCAAGGGTTCTGCTGAAGACCCCTATGCCTATTATGACAGTACTCCTGTGAAAGCCATGGCTGGCGTTCATAGGAGACCATGGTTTGTGCTATATACAGCAATACTGTGGCATTACTTTGTATAGCACAAGAGATCAGATGATTGCATGCTCAAGTTCCCTATCAAATACAGTGAAAAGTAAAAAAAAAGAATAATGTAAATAAAGAATAAAAAAATTGCGGAATTGTGCATTTTTTGCTGTTTTGCTGGAACTGGAATTTTCCCCCGACTTTCCAGTACATCACATGATGAAATGGATGATGTCATTTAAAGGTAAAATTCATCCTGCACACAACATGCCCTCACATGGCTATGTTGATGAAAGAGTAAAAAGTTATTTCTTTTGGAATAAGAGAAAGAAAAAACAAAAGGGCAAAGATGAAAACCCCCCAGTCCTTAAGGATTTCCTGCGTTTTATCAGTACTGTGGTTCCTGTTTGGTCCGCAGCCTGGTGATGGCTGGTAACAACAAATCTCAGATTATTTTTTAACATTGTTAAGGAGATACTGGGAGTTGCAATTTCATGCATAACAATTGTATATACTAGGGACTTAGCTGACATTGCAGTTAATTGGTATAGTAAGCTTGGTGCTATAATTTGTGCGCTAATAATAGTTATGGTGCTGAATTCATGTACTGACGCTGCTTCAGGTGATGTTGTCATGTACTGACGGTGATTCAGCTGATTTAGCCATGTACTGACATTGGTTCTGGTGATGTAGTCATGCACTGATGGTGCTTCTGATGTAGTAATTAGAGATGAACGAACCTTTCAAGGTTCGGTTCGGATTGGATCGGCAAACGTCCCAATGTTTGCCAAACATGTTTGGCAAACGGTTTCAACAAACCCTATTGAATTCAATGGAAGCCAAAACCATACGCATAGACAACATCTTCAGGGGGCCAAAAAGCTGCCAAAATAGCTCAAATTAGGGGCAGACACCAGGAAAACTGACATTAATTGACGCATCAATTGCTCTATAAATAAATAATTTAAAAAAAATTGATGTGGGTTCCCCTGTATTTTTGATAACCAGCCAGGCAAAACTAACATCTATGGGCTGCAACCCTCAGCTGTCAGCGTTAGCAAGGCTAGATATCAAAAATAAAGGGGTCCTCATGCTGTTCTTTTAAAAAATTTAATAAATAATTTAAAAACTTTCTGATAGCACCTTAAAAATTAGAACTTTCTAATGCTCGCAGTAACATCAGTGAGGTCATATCAGTTCACCACGAGACATTGAGCAGCACTAGCACATGCTGCTCAGTGTCTCTGTCTTGTTTATTACTTTAATTCTGTTACAGTAGACCATGGCTTCTGTAGATTGGGTAATAACTTGCGTATGGTTTAATTTAGATTTGTTACAGAGTCTTTCTCGTTCTGGCTGTGTGTTTATTTACAATATAACTATAGGATTAGTAATGGATATGTCTTCACCGCATATAGATGACCGACAAAGTGATGCTGATGACATAGTCGTCAGCACTAACCATCTTAGTAGCCATTTCGAAACTGCGCAGAAGGGTGCAGAGCTCCTTAATCTGTGCCTACCCTGTAACTCTGTAAATGTGATATATTCCACGTCCGTACTGCGTTGGCCCAGTCCATACAACATGACATACTGCATCAGCATATGCAATTGATGGGGCAGCTGATTGTTGTTGAAGTCCACTGGCCCGCATTTTAGCACAATGAGATTCCCAGAGTAATGCATGTTGATTGCTCATGTGAAGGTTCATACATGTAGTAGTCAAATTATTGCTCTTTTTATCTCTACTCAGTTTTTTGCAAAGTTGGCAGATTACCTGAGTTGGCTCGTCTTTTGCAGTGCCAAAAAAGGCCCAGGCTAGGCAACAATTGCCACCCCTGCAAGCTGCAGACTCGCGGATGCTGCTGGTCATAGCAAGAGTTGTGGCTGAGTATGCATTGCTCATCATTGCTGCATCACTACGTGACTGCGACCTCCTCGCCTTCCTCTTCAGATGACCTACTCATCTGTGTGCCTCTATGTTCACAAAAACTGGGATCTAACACCTCATCATCATACTCTGTGTTATCACATTCCTCGCCCTTGGAGTCACCCTCCTCCTTTTCATGCCCTGACAGCACAGTACAGTCCACGTGAGCCTCAGATATCTGAGTCTCATAAGGACCACCTCCCCCAGGGGTTAACATCTGATGACAAGGGTCAGGATGCTGTTCGGACTCTACTTTGTCCTGCCTCAGATCCATGCTAAATAAATTTTGGTCATCGGTGCAGATTTCTTCCTCTTGACTCTGTGAAGCTTTTGAGTACACTCCTGATGACTAGTTCATAGAATGTGTGAACAGTTCTTCAGACTCACCGATCTATGGTTCCGTACAGTTAGTTGTTCGGTTGAAGATTTGGGACACAGGGGGATGCAAGGGGAATTTGGGTGCCACCTCTGTGGAGTGTACTGGGTGTGATGTTGAGGTGGAGGAAGAGGAATAGTGGCCACTTGAATCTGCTCTTGCCTTCCAATCGAGCACATGCTTTTTCTGGGTCTCATCAACAAGGTTTACAACTGTGCCTCTGCTAAAGAAAGGTAGTGGAATAGCCCGTCCAGTAACAGAAATTGTCAGTTGTCTTTGCATAGGACATGACGTTCTTTCTCTAGTGCTTTCGCAAACATTTCCACCTACTCCACATACACCTTTAACACCAAGCCTAATTCCTCTTGCACCACGGCCTCGCTTTTTCCCAGTCATGTTGCTCAGATAGTGTAGTAGGAGCACAGCATTAGCAATAAAAAATAGATTTTAAACTCTGCATCACCTCTGCAAACAGCTGACTTTCAGCAACAGTAAATTCAAAGGTGAAATATGGCGTGCTGTATCGTGTTAGTCACAAAAGAAATAATTGTTTGAGTGTGGATGAGGCCTGTATGACATATTCTACAAATAATTTGAAAGTCAGATGTCCCCTACTGTATGATGTTAGGAACAGAAGAATTTTTTGGTGGCCTCCGGATAAAGCCTCTATAACACACTAGATGCTACAAACTATTTTAAAGTCAGGTCCCCTACTGTACGACACTAGGAACAGAACAATTTTTGTGGCCTCTGAATCAGGCCTCTATAACACACTAGATGCTACGAACTATTTTAAAGTCACGTCCCCTACTGTATGACACTAGGAACAGAAGGATTTTTGTGGTCTCTGGATCAGGCATCTACAGCTTAATTTCAACCCAACAAAATGACAAAGTGTGATACGGCGGGATATCTAACTTTTTGCAACTGAAAAATTATATATTTTTTTTAATGTGCCTTAAGTCTGCAGTTTCGTATCACCACAGCACTAAATGACAACATGGGATACGGCGAGCTGTACCATATTCAGCAATGGAAAAATTATATATTTTTTTAATGCGCGTAAGGTCTGCAGACAGATTCATATCACCACCACAAAATGACAACGTGGGATACAGCAAGCTATTTCATATTTAGCAACAGAAAGAATTATAATTTTTTTTTATGTGCCTTAGGTCTGCAGACAGTTTCATATCACTACAGCACAAAATGACAAGGTGGGATACAGCATTCTTTTTCACATTTAACTACTGAAAAAATATTATTTAGAATTCTGTACTCGTGCAAAGAGCGCAATAGAAACAGTGCACTTGTAGGACATGTGCCCTGCAGGTTTTGTCTGTGGACCTCAGTAATGGCAAGAAAAATGCTGGAAGGTAAATTTAACAGCCACACTGGACACTATCTAGCTACATTATCTGACTTATATACAACCGCCTAGCTAACTAGCTAAAATCTTGCTGCTAACAGTGCCAGCGTCAGGAGCAGCCTCTCTGCGCTTTTACATTGTCAAAATGGTGCTAAAACAAGATGTCTGCTCTTCATATGGAGAGGGACATGTGATTTCAGCAGCCAATGACACAAGCTGTTGTGTCAGGACATTGTGGGTGTTTCCTGCGCCCTGATTGGCTAGCTGCAATGTGCACACATAAAGTTAGGAAGAAAAATTACTGTTAACAAGAGCGCCGTGCCTCTGTACTCTGCAAACCCCTTCCCCTCATCAAACACATGCCAAATGCTCACGATACACCACCATTATCATTGCTAAAGTGCTGAAAATACGTTTTTGGCAACGCCAATATTTTCCTGCACTTTTTACCGAATGTTACCTATTTTTTCCAATTTTTATAAAATTTTGCTTGTGTTTCCGATCACGAATCCGAATGTGCCATATTCATTTCGAATTTATATTTGGCAATCATTTTCATTTCATTTTAAATAATTTTCCGAGCAAATTCGTTCATCGCTATTCTCTATATGTAAAGCTAATCATTTAGAGTTGAGTACATTTTGTGCACAGCTTACAGAATTCAGTTTGTGGAAAGGACAAAATAAGTTCAACCAGGCAAAAAAATAGGGAGACAAGGTAAGGACTAGTGATGAGCGAGTACACTCGTTGCTCGGGTGGTCTCCGAGATTTAGTTTTCCTTGCCGCAGCTGGATGATTTACGGCTGTTAGCCAGCCTGAGTACATGTGGGGGTTGCCTGGTTGATAGGGAATCCCCACAAGTAATCAAGCTGTCTAGTAGCCGCAAATCATCTAGCTGCGGCAAGGAAAACTAAATCTCCAAGCACTAACAAATACTCGGAGATCACCTGAGTGTGCTCTGGAAAACCCGAGCAACAAGTGTACTCGCTCATCACTAGTAAGGACGTTTGGAAGAAAGAATGTGTTTTTGCCATAGGTGGGAAGAATTAGTCTATGACCCTATTATTGGGTGAGTGTAAAAAGACATTATGGGGTGAAAGGGATTTCAGGTTGAAAAAGACGGTTATACTCAATAGGACGGGATCTCTGAGTTAGATACAGTAGACTTGTATCAATTATACTATATGAGTTACCATAGAATGGCCTCATGCATTCTAATAGAAAGAAATGTGTCAGATTGCTGGAGGCATGTTATCATGTGATAAGTTATTTGAGCAATTTTACTGGACTGTATTCACTTATAATTGGCCATGATTTTTTTCTCTCTTTCTTGATGTTGCAACGATCTATCTTCCAAAAGCAACAAAATCACATATGAAGATTTCACCCGGTTGCTTACGAGAATACATTTCTTATCTCAGTTGAACACTTCTGTTTGTAATAATATCCAATAAATTACTTTAAAAAGGCCAGTGATACCAGGGTAAGTTTTGCTTGGCTTGCACAATCCCTTATGACAGTTGGAGTCACTACAACAGTGGCTAAGTCTTATTTCTATATATAGTAAGCTATTTATACCCAGGCAGAAAACTGAGCTGAATCTGCAATGTGAGGAGGAAGGAGCAGGAGATAACCGTATGCATCCAGATGCTCACTATGCAGCACAGTATGGTTGCTATTTCACATACAACCTTACTGTGTATTACTGCGCAGAAATCATTACCGCCTACAACGCATTATGATAATAAACTGCAAACATAGACAATACAAATCTATTACACTTTAATAAAAAAAAAAAATATATGAATTATCGAAACAATCTAGCAGGACACCTAAAGTTACAGGCATTTCTTAAACAGTTTTAAAGGTCAGGTTGAAGGATTGTCAAGCAGACAACCATTTAATATTCACCATTCTTCATAAAATAGAAAGCATATTTCTATGATGAAGTCATCAATATCACATCGGTGGGGTGCGACACCTGCCATTTCCATTGATCAGCTGTTCCGGTTGCTGGTGGCGGCCGAATAAGGTCAGTTGCAGAGCTGCACAACACTGCTGTATAGTGGCCACGGCTGGATACTGCACACGCGCACCTATTGTAATGACACCTGACACCCAATCAATTCTTTTACATTTGATTCAAATAAGAATATATTTTCTGTATACAAGGTATTAAAAAATCCCTGTGTAATTTGGGGTGTATTATCCCGTCAAGATTTTCTTGTTTTTACAGCTCCAGAGATCAATGTTAAAAGCAATTGCACTTCACAATTGCCATGTTAATTGAACAGTGACTAGCACTACATATATTCTTGTCAGTTTTTTTTTAATGGAAAACGAAGTTTTGTTGTTATTTCACTACGCCTTTTTGGAAATGCAGTAAACTTAGTTTTCCTACAAGAGTAAACTCTGTGTCCTTTTCTCACTCTTATCATTTCATAATCATCCTCCTTCCTAGAGCTAAATTGGTTGTATACCCCATGAGCCCCATCCTGACTAATCGAATCTGACGTATACGGAAAGTCTTCAACTTTCTGACTTCTCTGATGTCTAGAAGTTGGTGTTCTGCTTTATCACCCATTGAACACAACAAGCAAGTCTGACATATGTCACAGGTGAGGATGTTCCCTTTAGTAGCCATTCAAATCCATTTATATAAACTTCTGTACACTTTATCAGGCTAAAATCACCATGGTATGTAAACTTTTGATCAGGGCAGGGCCGTATTTGCCACTAGGCACTTGAGGGCATGTGCTTGGGCGCCAGGATGCAGGGGGCGGCACCTGAGCAAGTTTTTTTTTTATTTTTTAAAGTCCAGGGTCGGCTGCTCACCCACCTCCCCACCTCC
This sequence comes from Ranitomeya variabilis, assembly GCF_051348905.1. Lineage (NCBI taxonomy): Eukaryota > Metazoa > Chordata > Amphibia > Anura > Dendrobatidae > Ranitomeya > Ranitomeya variabilis. The sequence continues at coordinate 199,350,218 of NC_135233.1, forward strand.
CCTCCTTCTTGAAAACATCATACTCACCCTCCTCCAGCGGTGCCTGCAACTCCGATGGTCTCAGCACCGGAAGCTCTTCCTGTGCTCAGCGGTCACATGGTACCGCTTATTAAGGTGATGAATATGGACGTGTCTCCACTCCCATAGGCATGGAGCACATATTCATTACCTGAATGAGCAGTACCACGTGACTGCTCACACAGGAAGAAGATGACGGCGCCTGGACAACAGAAAGATATGCAGGGATCGCACAAGGATTTGGAGGGTGAGCCCAGCCAGAGGCATATCTAGGGGAGTGCAGCCAGCAGGGGGGCACATCCTAATGCAGTGGTCCGCATTGTCTCCACTGGCAGCGGCATTCTGTCAACTCAGACTGAGAGTCAGCTGTTCTCTGTGCCGACTGTCAAGCTGACAGCCAGCACAGAGAAGCTGCAGAGCGCTGGCTCTGTCCTGCTTCCTCTCACACAGACAGTGTCGCTCCTGGATGACATCATCATTCAGCGGTGGCTGTGCCAGAGAAAGGAAGGTGACAAGATGCTGTGGCAAATGGTGAGAGGTAAATGGTGTTGTGTGTGTAGGGGGAGGAGAGGGCAATGATGGGGCTGATGGGAAGAAGGCAATGATGGGGTGATGGGGATAGTGGGGGAGGAGGACATGATGGAAGTGGTGGAATGGGCAAGGATGGGGGGATGGGGCAGGAGGAAATGATGGATGTAGTGGAAAGGACAATAATGGGGGTGTGTTATGATCCCAGTGGCTTAGGATCACAAATCTAACCAGCTAAGTCAGAGATAATAGGCCGAGCTCTGGGGATGTGGTAACTGGACTGACCGCAAACCTGATCCTAACCAAACACACTAAAGGTAGCCGTGGAACGTTTCCTGAAATCCTAGACGTCTCTTCACGGCCTGAGAAACTGACTACCCCTAAAGAGAAAGTACAGACCTCACTTGCCTCAGAGAAATAACCCCAAAGATATAGAAGCCCCCACAAATAATAACGGTGAGTTAAGAGGAAAAGAGATGAAACAGATTAAGCAAATGAGGCCCGCTAATGCTAGATAGCAGAAAATAGCAAGGGATCTGTGCGGTCAGTAAAAAACCCTATGCAAAAATATCCACGCAGAGAATGCGAGAACCCCCACACCAACTAACGATGTGGGGGGAGCAACTCAGCATCCCAGAGCACCAGCAAGCAGGGAAATCACATATTAGCAAGCTGGACTAAACACATCATATACTAGGACACATCTTGAACACAGATGAGCAAAAATAAGCAAACAAAACTTAGCTTCTCTTGGAGAGACTGATAACGGATGTAGACAGGAGCAATCAGAATAGCACTGAATACAACAACAGCAGGCAACAACTGAAAGTCCAAGTGAACTAAATAGGAAACCAGCTAACAGATAACGAGACAGCTGATCCAGCCTCAGACCTGCAGAATGACACTCACACAGTACCACTTGTGACCACAAGAGGGAGCCCAAAAACAGAGTTCACAACAGTACCCCCCCCTTGAGGAGGGGTCACCGAACCCTCATCAAAACCCCCAGGGCGATCAGGATGAGCCACATGGAAGGCATGAACCAAATCGGCCGCATGAACATCAGAGGCGACAACCCAGGAATTATCCTCCTGACCATAGCCCTTCCACTCAACCAAATACTGAAGCCTCCGTCTCGAAATACGAGAATCCAAGATCTTCTCCACCACGTACTCCAATTCGCCCTCAACCAGCACCGGGGCAGGGGGCTCAACAGAAGGAACCACAGGCACCACATACCTCCGCAACAAAGACCTATGGAACACGTTATGAATGGCAAACGACACTGGGAGGTCCAAACAAAATGACACCGGGTTAAGGATTTCCAAAATCTTATAAGGACCGATGAAGCGAGGCTTGAATTTAGGAGAGGAAACCTTCATAGGAACATACCGAGAAGACAGCCATACCAAATCCCCAACACGAAGTCGGGGACCCACACCGCGACGGCGGTTGGCAAAGCGCTGAGCCTTCTCCTGTGACAACTTCAAATTGTCCACCACATGGTTCCAAATTTGCTGCAACCTATCCACCACAGAATCCACCCCAGGACAGTCAGAAGGCTCAACCTGACCCGAGGAAAAACGAGGATGAAAACCAGAATTGCAGAAAAAAGGCGAAACCAAAGTAGCAGAACTAGCCCGATTATTAAGGGCAAACTCGGCCAATGGCAAAAAAGTCACCCAATCATCCTGATCAGCAGAAACAAAACATCTTAAATAAGTTTCCAAGGTCTGATTAGTTCGCTCGGTTTGACCATTCGTCTGAGGATGGAAGGCCGACGAAAAAGACAAATCAATGCCCATCTTAGCACAAAAGATCCGCCAAAATCTGGACACAAACTGGGATCCTCTGTCAGAAACAATATTTTCAGGGATGCCGTGCAAGCGAACCACATTCTGAAAAAATAGAGGAACCAAATCGGAGGAGGAAGGCAACTTAGGCAAGGGCACCAAATGGACCATTTTAGAAAAACGATCACACACCACCCAGATGACAGACATTCTCTGAGAGACTGGAAGATCCGAAATAAAATCCATGGAAATGTGCGTCCAAGGCCTCTTCGGGACAGGCAAAGGCAAAAGCAAACCGCTGGCATGAGAACAGCAAGGCTTAGCCCGAGCACAAATCCCACAGGACTGCAAAAAGGAACGCACATCCCGCGACAAGGAAGGCCACCAGAAGGACCTAGCCACCAAATCCCTGGTACCAAAAATCCCAGGATGGCCTGCCAACACCGAAGAATGAACTTCGGAAATAACTCTGCTGGTCCATCTATCTGGGACAAACAGTCTCTCTGGTGGGCAACGGTCAGGTCTATCCGCCTGAAATTTCTGCAGCACTCGTCGCAAATCTGGGGAAATGGCAGACAAAATCACTCCCTCTCTAAGGATACCAGCCGGCTCTGAAACTCCCGGAGAGTCAGGCACAAAACTCCTAGAAAGAGCATCAGCCTTCACGTTCTTCGAACCAGACAGGTACGAGACCACAAAATCGAAACGGGAGAAAAAAAACAACGACCAACGAGCCTGTCTAGGATTCAGCCGCTTGGCAGACTCGAGATAAATCAGATTTTTGTGATCAGTCAAGACCACCACACGATGCTTAGCTCCCTCGAGCCAATGTCGCCACTCCTCAAATGCCCACTTCATAGCCAACAACTCCCGATTACCAACATCATAATTCCGCTCAGCAGGCGAAAACTTTCTTGAAAAGAAAGCACAAGGCTTCATCACAGAGCAATCAGAGCTTCTCTGCGACAAAACAGCCCCTGCTCCAATCTCAGAAGCATCAACCTCGACCTGAAAAGGAAGAGAGACATCAGGCTGACACAAAACTGGAGCCGAAGAAAACCGGCGCTTCAGCTCCTGAAAGGCTCCCACGGCCGCAGGAGACCAATTAGTCACATCAGAACCCTTCTTGGTCAAATCCGTCAAGGGTTTAACCACGCCAGAAAAATTAGCAATGAAGCGACGGTAAAAATTAGCAAAACCCAAGAACTTCTGAAGACTCTTAACAGATGTAGGCTGAGTCCAGTCATGAATAGCCTGGACCTTGACTGGGTCCATCTCAATAGTAGAAGGAGAAAAAATAAAACCCAAAAAGGAAACCTTCTGTACTCCAAAGAGACATTTTGAGCCCTTCACAAATAAGGCATTAGCACGCAGGACCTGAAATACCATCCTGACCTGCTTCACATGGGACTCCCAGTCCTCAGAAAAGACCAAAATGTCATCCAGATACACAATCATAAATTTATCCAGATATTCTCGGAAGATGTCATGCATGAAGGACTGGAACACAGAAGGAGCATTAGAGAGTCCAAAAGGCATCACCAAGTACTCAAAATGGCCTTCGGGTGTATTAAATGCTGTTTTCCATTCATCCCCCTGCTTAATACGCACAAGATTATACGCACCACGAAGATCTATCTTGGTGAACCAACTGGACCCCTTAATCCGAGCAAACAGATCAGATAATAATGGCAAAGGATACTGAAATTTGACCGTGATTTTATTTAGAAGACGATAATCTATACAAGGTCTCAGAGAACCATCCTTCTTGGCCACAAAAAAGAATCCTGCACCAAGAGGGGAGGAGGACGGGCGAATATGTCCCTTCTCTAAAGACTCCTTTATATAACTCCGCATTGTGGCATGTTCTGGTACAGACAAATTAAAAAGTCGTCCCTTAGGGAACTTACTACCAGGAATCAAATTTATAGCACAATCACAATCCCTGTGAGGAGGCAGGGCACCGGATCTGGACTCATCAAATACATCCTGGTAGTCTGACAAAAACTCAGGGACCTCAGAAGGAGTGGAAGAAGCAATTGACACCAAAGGAGCATCGCCATGAATCCCCTGGCAACCCCAACTTGAAACAGACATAGCTTTCCAATCCAGAACTGGATTATGGGCCTGCAGCCATGGCAGACCCAAAACGACCACATCATGCAGATTATGCAGCACAAGAAAGCGAATCACCTCCTGATGTACAGGAGTCATGCACATGGTCACTTGTGTCCAATACTGAGGCTTATTCTCAGCCAATGGTGTAGCATCAATACCCCTCAGTGGAATAGGGAATTCCAAAGGCTCCAGGACAAAACCACAGCGCCTGGCAAACGACAAATCCATCAGGTTCAGGGCAGCACCCGAATCCACAAAAGCCATAACCGAGTAGGATGACAAAGAACAAATTAAAGTAACAGACAAAATGAATTTAGGCTGTATAGTACCAACGGTGACAGATTTAGCGATTTTTTTTACGCGCTTAGAGCATGCTGAGATAACATGAGTTGAATCACCACAGTAAAAGCACAACCCATTTTGACGTCTATGATTTTGCCGCTCAATTCTGGTCAGAATTCAGTCACATTGCATAGACTCAGTTCTCTGTTCAGAAAACACCGCCAGATGGTGCGTAGATTTGCGCTCCCGCAAACGCCGATCAATCTGAATGGCCAAAGCCATTGAGTCATTCAGACTTGCAGGCGTGGGGAACCCCACCATAACATTCTTAATGGCTTCAGAAAGACCTTCTCTGAAATTTGCTGCCAGGGCACACTCATTCCATTGAGTAAGCACCGACCATTTCCGAAATTTTTGACAATACACCTCAGCTTCATCCTGGCCCTGAGAGAGAGCCAGCAAGGCCTTTTCTGCCTGGTTCTCAAGATTAGGTTCCTCATAAAGCAATCCAAGCGCCAGAAAAAACGCATCCACATTCAGCAATGCAGGATCTCCCGGCGCCAGGGAGAAAGCCGAATCTTGAGGGTCGCCACGTAACAGGGAGATAACAATTCTAACTTGCTGAGCGGAATCACCAGAGGAACGAGGTCTCAAAGAAAGAAATAATTTACAATTATTCTTAAAATTCAGAAACCTAGATCTATCTCCAGAAAACAACTCAGGAATAGGTACTTTTGGCTCAGACATAGGACTGTGAACAACAAAATCCTGAATGCTTTGCACCCTTGCAGCAAGATGATCCACACTAGAAGTCAGACTCTGAATATCCATGCCTGCAGCTGAACTCAAAGCCACCCAGAGATTAAGGGGATGGGAGAAGCTGGACAGACTGCAGCAAAGGAAGAGAGAAAAAAAAAAATTGTACTCAGGACTTCTCTTATCCCACTTCTGCGATGCATTAAACACTTTTCAGGCCTGCTGTACTGTTATGATCCCAGTGGCTTAGGATCAAAAATCTAACCAGCTAAGTCAGAGATAATAGGACGAGCTCTGGGGATGTGGTAACTGGACTGACCACAAACCTGATCCTAACCAAACACACTAAAGGTAGCCGTGGAACGTTTCCTGAAATCCTAGACGTCTCTTCACGGCCTGAGAAACTGACTACCCCTAAAGAGAAAGTACAGACCTCACTTGCCTCAGAGAAATAACCCCAAAGATATAGAAGCCCCCACAAATAATAACGGTGAGTTAAGAGGAAAAGACAAACGCAGAGATGAAACAGATTAAGCAAATGAGGCCCGCTAATGCTAGATAGCGGAAAATAGCAAGGGATCTGTGCGGTCAGTAAAAAACCTATGCAAAAATATCCACGCAGAGAATGCGAGAACCCCCACACCAACTAACGATGTGGGGGGAGCAACTCAGCACCCCAGAGCACCAGCAAGCAGGGAAATCACATATTAGCAAGCTGGACTAAACACATCATATACTAGGACACATCTTGAACACAGATGAGCAAAAATAAGCAAACAAAACTTAGCTTCTCTTGGAGAGACTGATAACGGATGTAGACAGGAGCAATCAGAATAGCACTGAATACAACGACAGCAGGCAACAACTGAGAGTCCAAGTGAACTAAATAGGAAACCAGCTAACAGATAACAAGACAGCTGATCCAGCCTCAGACCTGCAGAATGACACTCACACAGTACCACTTGTGACCACAAGAGGGAGCCCAAAACAGAGTTCACAACAGGGGTGGTGGGGGAGAAGGAAATTATGGAGGTGGTGGAATGGGCAATGATGGGGGTGGGGGGAAGGAGAAGGCATTGATGGAGGTGGTGGAATGGGCAATGATGGTGGTGGGGGTGAATGCAACGGTGGTGGTGGGGGAGGAGGAAATTATGGAGATGATGGAAGGGCAATATTGGGGGGTGGAGGGGGGAGGAAATGATGGAGGTGGTGGAATGGGCAATGATGGGGGTGGGGGGACGGAGAAGGCAATGATGGAGGTGGTGGAATGGGCAATGATGGTGATGGAGGAGAATGCAATGGTGGTGGTGGGGAGGAGAATGCAATGGTGGTGGTGGGGAGGAGGAGGAAATGATGGAGGTGGTGGAAAGGGTAATAATGGGGGGTGGGGGGAGAAAATGATGGAGGTGGTGGAATGGGCAAGGATGCTCGTGGTGGAAAGGACAATGATGATGGTGGAAGGGGGAGAAAATGATGGAGGTGGTGGAATGGGCAAGGATGGTGGTGGTCAAAAGGAAAATGATGGTGGTGGTGGTCGAAAGGACAATGATGGTGGTGGTGGAAAGGGCAATGATGGGGATGTGGAGGAGGAGGAAATTATGGATGTAGTGAAAAGGGCAATGATGGGGATGGTTGGGGAGGAGGAAATGATGGAGGTGGGGGAGAAGGCAATAATGGTGTTAGTGGATAAGACAATGATGGGAGTGGTGGGGAAGGAGGCAACGATGGGGTGGTGGAGGAGAAGGCTGTGATGGAGGTGGTGGAAACGGCAATGATGAGGTAGTAGGGGAGAACTCAATGGTGGAGGTGATGGAAAGAGCAATGATGGGGTGGTGGGCGAAAAAGCAATGATAGTGGTGGTGGAGAAGGCAATGATGGAGGTGGTGGAAAGAACAATGATGGGGTAGTGGGGGAGAATGCAATGATACTGGTGGTGGAAAGGGCAATAATGAGGTGGTGGGGGAGGAGGAAATGATGGAGGTGGTGGAATGGGCAATGATGGGAGTGGTGGTGGACTGGGCAATGATGGGAGTGGTGGGGAAAAGACATTGATGGGTGGTGGGGGAGGAGAAAATGATGGTGGCGGTGGAATGGGCAATGATATGGGGTGGTGGGGAGAAAGGAATGATGGTGGTGGAGAAGGCAATGATGGAGGTGGTGAAGAGGGCAATGGTGGGGTGGGGTAGAGGACAATAATGGGATGCGGGGGGAGGAGGACAATGAGGGGTGTTGGGGATTGGGATGGGAGGAAGGGGGACTTATAACAGACTTAAGAACAGGGGGAGGTAGAAGAAGACATTATTATCACTTATGTCTAACACAGTCCCTTAGTATAGAGTGTACGTTCCTATTAAGTATAACACAGTCCCTTAGTATATAGTGTACTCACTTATTCTGTATAACACCATCCTTAGTTACATAGTTTCCTCTTTTATTATGTATAACATCGTCCCTTATTACATACCATCCTTTCTAGTTATATATGGTGCCGTCCCTTATTATATAGCTTCCTCTGCTGTTATGTACAGTACTGTCTCTTACATAGTGTTCATTTTGTTATTCACAGCACCCTCTTTTATTACATAGTCCCCTCTCTATTTAGATATAAAATGTCTGCTGATGGAGGAAAAATGTTTAGAATTGAGAGTCCTCAGTGGTTGATACCTTTTAATGGCTAACTGAAAAGATGGTAACAAATTGCAAGCTTTTGAGACTACACAGGTCTCTTCATCAGGCATAGACTAATACAAATTCTGAAGAAACACATATTTATGCACAACATAGCACAGAAAAAAAAAAAAAAAAACATGGATAAGACAGGTGGCATGAAGCAGAATTACCATGAGTGATAAACAGTTATGTCCATAAATGTTGGGCCAGTTCTTAGATAAGGAATGTTTTATTGTCCTCTGATTGGGTTCTGGTTCTGTTGTGATGACCCCTCATAGACTGAGGGGCAAGTTCCTTAGTTGATGTAAAAAGACATAAATCCGTGCGACACATTCATTCCACCACTAAGACAGTCAAAGGTCGTCATCAGTTTATATTCCCAGACTCTCTTGAGGACTCTCAATTAGTGTTGAGCGATACCTTCCGATATGCATTGGTATCGGTATCGGATAGTATCGGCCGATACCGGCAAAATATCGGATATCGCCGATACCGATACCCGATACCAATGTATTTCAATGAGACGCAAAGTATCGGAATGGTTCCCAGGGTCTGAAGGAGAGGAAACTCTCCTTCAGGCCCTGGGATCCATATTCATGTGTAAAATAAAGAATTAAAATAAAAAATATGGATATACTCACCTCTCCGGCGGCCCCTGGACTTTACCGATGTAACCGGGAGCCTCCGTTCCTAAGAATGAGCGCGTGAAGGGCCTTCGATGATGTCACGGCTTCTGATTGGTCGCGCGAGCGCTCATGTGACAACAACAACCGTAACAACCGTAACAACAAAATAACAACTCAGGCCCAGTGTATAACACAACACAATGTAAGTGGCAGCAAGTGGCTGGCTGATACACCACAAACTAAGAGGACTGAGGTATATCCACTTTGTGAGAATTTCAATCTTACTTTTTTGGGGGGGAGACTGAACCCAAACTCAGGCCCAGTGTATTTTACAACACAATGTAAGTGGCAGAACGTGGCTGGCTGATATGCAACAAACTAACAGAACTGACATATATCCACTTTGTGAGAATTTTAATCTCCCTTTTTTTGGGGGGGAGACAGCACCACAACTCAAGCACAGTGTGTAACACAACGCAATGTAAGTGGCAGCAAGTGGCTGGAAGATATCTGAAAAAATACAAGGACTGTAGTACAATTTCAATCTCCCTACAATGATCTCAGGACAAGTATGGCAGCAATAAAAAGGACTGCTGCACACAAAAGTGTGGACAAATAAACAAGATAACTGCAGAAAGGAGCAACAGGATTTTTGCTTTTAAAAAAGCAGTTGGTTTGCACAGCAGCGGTGCAAACAGCAATGCAGCTATCAGGGAGCCTTATAAGGCAGCCTAATAAGCTACAGAGCTGATGCACAAAAATATAGCCTCCACTGTAACTGCAAAAAAAAGGTGGTGTTGGACAGTGGAAATCGCTACAGCACAAGCGGTTTGGGGGTTAATCTTCCCTCCCTAACTATATCCCTTCTTCTGATGAAGCTGCAGCAACCTCTCCCTATGCTGAGATCGGCAGAAGTAAGATGGAGGTCGGCGTGCACGCCCCTTTATAGCCCCTGTGACGCAGCAGAAAGCAAGCCAATCACTGTCATGCCCTTCTCTAAGATGGTGGGGACTGAGACCTATGTCATCACGCTGCCCACACTCTGCGTCCTCCTTCATTGGCTGAGAAATAGCGGTGAAAGCGTCATACGAAACGCGACTTTGGCGCGAAGATCGCCGACTGCATGGCCGATACCACACTAGGATCGGGTTGGGTTTCATGAAACCCGACTTTGCCGAAAGTCGGCGATTTTTGAATTTGTCCGATCCGTTTCGCTCAACCCTAGTGGGGAGTGATGTTATACATTATCTGGACAGTGTTGGTTGCAGATAATGCTTTAATATGATTTCAAATATTGTGTACAGGCAAAAAAGAGAACGACAAAAGCCCAGGAGTATATTAAGCCCAAAGAATATTTTATCAATATCAAAATACATAATTTATCACATACTCATAATAAAAAAGCACGGTGCAATAGACTGCAGGGAAAAACATAACTATAAAACCAGTCTAACATTTTTCACCCATTTACTTGAATTGGTGCTGAAAAAAAGCTGAAATAACACACTGAAAAAGCAGGTATCAGATTTTGCTGCGTTTTTTGTGTCAAAACCTGATTCTATGGAATAGGATTTTTTTTTTTCGACACTAAACTTTATCAGCATGCACAAGAGACAAATCTAGCATGCCAAAACCACCGCAAGAAATACACAAACACAAGAAAAACCAAGGAAAACATGTCTTTTTCTTCTGTCAAAAGATCAGGTTTTGCTGAAGAAAAAAAAAGCTGAAAAAACGCCTAGTGTGAACTTAGGCTACTAGAGCAGTGATTTTCAACCTTTTTTGAGCCGCGGCACACTTTTTATACTTAAAAAATCCCGGGGCACACCACCAACCAAAAATGGCACAAAATGACACTAAAACAGTACATATTCTACATATAGTTAATAATATAGATTATAAATGTATTTATACTCACTCAGTGTGAAACCTGGGCCTGTTTCGATAAACACAAAAGGGATATCCTGGCAGGAATGGTGGAAAGACACACACGAAGCTCTTCCTCAACAGTTCTCAGTCTCTCCCTGTTTTTAGGTTTTTTTTGTGCACATGCCCTAACCCTACCCCTAACCCTACCACTAACCCTACCCCTAACCCTAACCCTACCCCTAACCCTAGTTCTAACCCTAGTTCTAACCCTAACCCTAGTGGAAAAAGAAAAAAAAAATATTTTTTTTTTTATTATTGTCCCTACCTATGGGGGTGATAAGGGGGGGGGGTCATTTACTATTTTTTTTATTTTGATCACTGTGATAGGTTATATCTCAGTGATCAAAATATACCTGGAACGAATCTGCCAGCCGGCAGATTCGGCGGGCGCACTGCGCATACGCCCGCCATTTTGGAAGATGGCGGCGCCCATGGAGAAGACGGACGGACACCGGGAGGCCCGGTAAGTATGAGGGGGGGATCTGAGCATGGGGGGTGGATCGGAGGACGGGAGGTGGCATCGGAGCACGGGGGGAGCGGGCAGGAGGACGGGGGAGTGGACAGGACGACGGAGGGGAGCGGAGCACCGGACAGAGGACCGGAGAGGAGATCGGTGGTGGTGGGGGGGTACATAAGTGTTTCCAGCCATGGCCGATGATAAGGGGGCACCATAGTTTATGGAACTTTCCCCGCGGCACACCCGACCATGTGTCGCGGCACACTAGTGTGCCGCGGAACACTGGTTGAAAATCATTGTACTAGAGGATAAATAGTCACAATTATCTATCAGAAAAATTAATAATGCAAACTTGCATTGTGGCTGGTTTCAGCATGCGTCCCTGCTGTCTCGATGAACGTTTCGCCTTCTTCATCAGGAGGCCTGTGTTTTCGGGGGGGTACAGCATGCTTAATATAGAAATATTGCTTAATTGAAATCTCAGGAGAGGTGGCTGTGGTATTAATAATCAGCCACAAGTTTGCAATAGGCCCTGTCCTCTGGATAATATGGCGCATGCATCATTGACGTCATTCCCCTAAGAACGATGATCCATCGATCTAACGTCAATGGAACTCAAGCACGTAGCACTTTATTCTAAATCCTATGCAAGTTTTATGATTCAACATTGTAATATATTTCACCTGAAATATTGATTGTCGCTCCCTTATTCTGTACAGTATTCTTTTGTTGCACTTATTTATGGTTTATTTCCATTACTGTTCACATTTCTCCCATATGTACATTTTATATATTTTGCTTTAGAGTTTTGCTTTCAGGACACTTTATAGTGCATATGTGCATAATTCATATTGTTAGGTCATATTTCTTATTATTGTCTCGAAGTGTGCAAATATTATACTCTACTTTGTACTTGATTCTTGCGTATATCTGGTCCTTTGTACTGACGCTTGCCAGTATTCATAGGACTGCACTGACCATTAATTTTAGGCTTTTCTATCTCTCATTCAATAGTATATAATACTGTGGCTGGATGTAATGAATGTTATTGTGTATAACTTAAAACACAACTCGTAAAAGTACTCCGGCTCTCCTGCTTTTCTCCCAAGTGGCGAAGCTGGGAAATGAGTGAGAAGTCAGGGCAAACCCTCCAACCTTCACTGGTTGAGGCTTTTGGCTTGTTGATTCTCTTGACGGTTCTCTTAAGCTGTCAGGAGTTACTCTCATCATGCTGCAAAAAAATCTCTCCTGCACATTAGACAAACGGCCACAACGTGGTTTTAGAAAGATTAATGTTTGTGTTAGAAAGATATGGAAATACTACTTGTGAAATGTTGAGTCCAGATAAAAAAACATATGCCGCAGACCTGCCATGATATATATTGATCAAATGGTAATGTTATTAATGATAAAAAAAAAATTATTTTAATTATTGAATAAAAATATATTCATTTTATATGTCGTTTCTCACAATAAGATCTACAACCCCTGTAAGTCAATAAGAATATTACAATTAGTAAAATGTTTTTAGGACATGAGCTGCTTACTTACTTTTCCAGAAGGTTTTGCAATATGTTTATAATTTCTAGATAATTTTTGCTTAGATGTTGGAGATCTTTTCATAATATGCACAGAATACATAAAAAATACACAAATGACCACAATGGTTCAGAAACATGATCAATACAGCTATATGTTTTTACAAATGGAATTTAGTGATGATCGAGCACTAAAATGCTCGAGAGCTCTGTGCTCAAATCAAGCAGGTTGGAAGCTCGGATGGACTTGAGTTGAGTAACAAGTATAATGGAGGTCAACGGGAAACCCAAGCATTTTTAGGGGTGGCCCTAAGGCTGGGGGGGGCAGGAAAATCATTGAAATGGATGGAAACAGCTTAAATGGAATGGGAACAGCATGGGGAAGAGTCCTGGAAGCATCTCTGGCTCCCCAGTCGATGCTAGGAACTAACTAAATAAATAAATACAAATAATAACTTGGGTGTCTCCCTACTTTTGATAACCAGCCAAAGTAAGGCAGACAGCTGGGACTAATATTATCAGGCTGAAACATCCGTGAATATTGGTCCCTTCTCAACCTATAAATTACAGCCCATGGCCTCCCAGAATTTGCCTGGCTCCTTCCGATTGCCCTGGTGCAGTAATAAATGTATTAATATTTTTTGGGTGATGCCAACTGTGTAATGTCAGCTGGTATCAACCCTTAGGGTTAGTAATGGAGAGATGTCTACCAGACACTCCCATTACTAACCCAGTAATAAAAAAACACACACACACAAAAAAACACATTATTTGAATAAAGACTTTGTCACAACATCCCTCGTTCACAAATTTATTATAAAAAAAATGTTCCCACAAAGCTTCATTGATGTAGTCTATATTGCCCCATGTCTCTGACATCTGTGAATAGCAGTAAAGTACAGTTATTCACAGGCACCGGGTGCTGATGACAACTCTCATCAGAGCCATCAGAGCTTTAATGAGAGATGTCATCACTGCCTATCGTCTATGAATAGCAGTGTTTTACTGCTATTCACAGTACATCAACTCCCCAAAATACTACTTCAATTGCCACAGCACCAGGGTAATCGGGAAGAGCAGGGTAAAGCGCCATAATTTGCGTATTTAATGTGATGTGCCACTTCTTGGGTGGCTTTGTGCTGGTATTTTTAGGCTGGGAAGGACTCAAGAATCAGGGACCTTCCCAGCCTGATAGTATAAGCCGGCAGCTGTCTGCTTTCCTTGGCTGGTTATCAAAAATAAGGGTGATCCCATTTTTTTTGTAATTATTTATTTATTAGGTTAAACATAAGTTCTCCATTGTATAACAACTCTCCTGAACTGCTTCCTGAGGATATTGTGCCTAGCATCGCATCACCGGTAGTGTTGAGCGATATCTTCCGATATCGGGAAATATCAGATCGGATTGGATCGGACCGATACGCCAAAAATATCGGATATCGCCGATTCCGATACCTGAAACCAATGCAAGTCAATGGGACACAAGTATTTCAATTAAAATAAACTCTTTCTTTCCTTGCACATCCAGTTCAGGAGGGGAAAAGAGTGTGGGCGGTGCATGGGCAGAGACTGTGCATGTCTGTGTGTGTGGACGGTGTATGTGCGGGGCTCTCGGGGGTCTGTACGGGCCTCTTGGGGTCTGTGTGGGCCTGCCGGGGCCTGTATGGGCCTCTTGGGGGTCTGTGCAGGCCTGCCGGGGCCTGAACGGGCCTCTCGGGGGTCTGTGTGGGCCTGCCGGGGGTCTGTATGGGCCTCTCGGGGGTCTTTGTGTCTGTGTGCAGGCATCGTCCGATGGGACTACAAGTCCCATTGGGCTATGCCTGCTACAATGACAGTGATTGACACATTAGCCAATGATGGGACAGTAGTAGTCCCATCATCCGGCTAATGTGTTGAATGTAAAAAAAACCCACAAAGATACATACTACATACATACAACATACGATATACTACATACATACAACATACTACATACATACTACATACATACATACAACATACTACATACATACTACATACATACATACTAAATACATGCTACATACATACAACATACTACATACATACTACATACAATATACTATATACTACATACATACAACATACTACATACATACTACTTACATACATACAACATACTGCATACGAACTATATACATACATGCAACATGCATACAACATACTACATACATACTACATACATACATACAAAATACTATATACTACATACATACATACAACATACAACATACATACTACATGCATACATACATCATACTGCATACATACTACATACATACTACATACATAGTACATACATACTACATACATACATACAACATACATACTACATACATACATACAACATACTACATGAATACTACATACATACATACAACATACATAATACATACATACAATATACATACAACATACATACTACATACATACATGCAACATACATACTACATACATACAACATACTACATGCATACTACATACATGCATACAACATACATGTAACGGGGTCTACCAGTACCACCCCGTGTTTCAGGAGGTCCACTCTGCTTTGGCTGGAGTCTGAATGAAGGACGCTGGCTGGAATTGCTTGGTTACATGGGCGCATATAAAAGATCACTGCTTCTCCACGTATTTCCAGTGTGACAGCACTTTACTCACAGGACACAGAATATATCACACAGATACAGAGGGCGGGCCAATTGAAAAGAGGCTGGCCAGACATACATTACAATAGCCGCAGGTGGCCGGAGCCTGCCGATATTTACTGTGGGAATTACAAAGGTGGGGGAGGTCAGAAGGGGGATATCTTGTCCCCTCTGCCCAGGGGCGCAGTCTGTGGGCTGATGCATTAGGGACATGCATCTCACATGGAACCTATTATACATACATATAACTGCACAACATATTCTGGGTGCTGGGGGGTTCCGTAACAATACATACTACATAGATACATACAACATACATACTACATACATACAACATACAGTACATTCATACATTACATACAATACATACATATAGACATACAGTACATATAACATAGAGTACATACTCACCATTTCTTGTCACTTTGTTTTCTTGGAGCCAGTGTCATCTGTAAAAAATATTAAAATAACAAACAAACACTATACTCCCTGATCCACAGAAATCCACGAGTGTCCCACGACGATCTCCCGTGGAGAACAGGAGCATCAGCTGATGTGACCGCTCTCTAGGGGCTCCAGGAATACCATGACAGGAGGGAGGTATCCTTCCGCACTGTATTCCTACGCCACTGTAAAAAAAATAGTCCCTAGTCTCACTTTTGGCATTGCTGTGTGAGAAATTTCCCATGCAGCAAATGCCATAAAGTGAGACTCTTAACTAAGGTAACCTCTCAGTGATGCACTGCAGGAGCCATTGTCTCCTGTCAGAGTGTCACTGGGGGTCCTATAGAGCAGTGACATCACCCAATGTCACTGTTTTATAGGGAAGATCATCGTGGGACACTCATTATTAATTGGACTATGGCGGACAGGTAGTATACGGTTTATTATTTTACTTTTTTTGCAGTCGCTGAAGTATGGTAAGTATGGTTAAATGAAGAATATTAAAATACTTTTTTCTGGCTGTGTCTTTATTTTTTTTAACTCTCACTACACTAGGATTAATAATGGATAGGCATCTTATTGACACCTCTCCATTATTAACCCGACTTAATGTCACCTTACAATAGCAAGGTGACATTAACCCCTTATTACCCCATATCCCACCGCTACACGGGAGTGGGAAGAGAGGGACTAAGTGCCGGACTGGGCGCATCTGTAAGATGCGCCATTTCTGGGGCAGTTGCGGACTGGTATTTGTAGGCGGGGGGTGGGCAATATCCATGGCTTCTCTCTAGGCTATGAATATCAGCCCGCAGCTGTCTGCGTAGCCTTTCTGGCTATAAAATATAGGGGGACCACACTTAATTTTTTTGGGGGGTCCCCCTATTTTATGTGTGTGTGGAGGTAAGAAGGGCTCCTGTGTGTTATCCAGACTGAGCCAGTATTCTTGATGCTATCCAGCCTGTGTGTCCTGGACTGTCTCTAAAGTCTTTGTTAAGAACTGTTCACTTTCTTTTGCCTGCACTAAAAGGCCATTTATTTTTAGAAGATAGTGGAACAATTGTTTGTACCTGGACCCTATAGATGGAGGGTGTTGGACATTCACATGTCTTAGGTAGACATCTGGAGATTCTATTGGCCCAGATGTCCCTGGGAAATCTTACAGTTTTGCAGGTCTTTTCTCACCTCTGTTGTGAATTAGACTTTTTGGCTCCCTCTTGTGGTCACTGGTGGTATGACTCTGGGATTGTCTTTTTTCTGTTTGGCACTCACCTGGGTCGTTAGTCCAGGGGTGTCGCTATATTAACTTCCTGGATCCTTAGTCCAGTGCCTGGCATCGTTGTAATCAGATCCTTCTGTTGCTCCTGTCTGCTGGTCCTGGCTCTTGCAAAATTAAGCTAAGTCTTGCTTCTTTGTTTTTTGAGTTACTTGCTTTGCTACTATTTTTGTCCAGCTTGTAATAAATGTGATTTCTGACCTTGCTGGAAGCTCTAGGGGGCTGGTGTTCTCCCCCCGGCCGTTAGACGGTTCGGGGGTTCTTGAATATCCAGCGTGGATATTTTAATAGGGTTTTTGCTGACCATATAAGTCATCTTACTTATTCTGTTATTAGCTAGTGGGCCTCTCTTTGCTAAATACCTAGCTCATTCTTATGTTTGTCTTTTCCTCTTACCTCACCGTTATTATTTGTTGGGGGCTTGTATCCAACTTTTGGGGTCTTTTCTCTGGAGGCAAGAAAGGTCTTTCTTTTCCCTTCCAGGGTTAGTTAGTTCTCCGGCTGGCGCGAGACGTCTAGAACCAACGTAGGCACATTCCCCGGCTACTTCTATTTGTGGTGCTAGGATTAGATATATGGTCAGCCCAGTTACCACTGCCTTATGAGCTGGTTTTTTGTGTTTGCAGACTTGGTATTGATTCCTGAGACCCTCTGCCATTGGGGTCATAACAGTATGCCAGGCCAACATTGAATGTTTAATGCATTGCAGAAGTGGGATATAAGAAAGGAAATTCTGAATTTTTTTTATTTTTTTTTCCTCTCTTCCTCCCCTTTACCTCTGAGTGGCTTGAGCTTGCTGCAGACATGAATGTCCAGACCTTGATTACAAGTGTGGACCAGCTTGCTGCTCGTGTGCAAAGCATACAAGATTTTGTTACCAGTAGTCCTATGTCTGAACCTTGTTGTGAATTTGGTTTCTGGGCTCCCCCGGTGGTTTCTGGTGGTACTGCACTTGTGTGCTTCATCTCCTCTGTTCACCTGTTTCCATCAGGATGTGGGAGTTTTCTATTTAACCTTGCTCCTCAGTCATTTCTATGCCGGCCAACAATGTTACCAGAAGCCTTTCTGTTGCATGTTCCTGCTCCTAGACTACTATCAGCTAAGTTGGACTTGTAGTCCTAAGTTTGTTTTGCATTTTTGTTCCAGTTCTCTGTGATTGATTATTTCTGAGGCTGGAAGCTCTTGTGAGCTGAAATTGCCACTCTGGTGTCATGAGTTGATATTAGAGTCTTAAAGTAATTTCAGGATGGTGTTTTGAAAGGGTTTTCAGCTGACTGTGAAGTTCCCTTTTCTGTCTTCCTACTATCTAGTAAGCGGACCTTAATTTGTTAAACCTATCTTCATACTTCGTATGTCAATTTCCTCTGAAATCACCGACAATATATGTGGGGGCTACTGTCTGCCTTTTGGGGAAAATTTCTCTAGAGGTAAGCCAGGTCTGTATTTTCCTCTGCTAGGGTCAGTCAGTTCTCCGGCTGGCGCTGGGCGTCTAGGGATAAAACGTAGGCACGCTACCCGGCCACTGTTAGTTGTGCGGTAGGTTTAGCTCACAGTCAGCTCGAGTTCCCATCTTCCAAGAGCTAGTCCTTTTTGTATGCTTTACTATGTTCTCTTGCCATTGAGAACCATGACAGTTTGGCCGGCCAAGGGTTAAAATAATTGGCAGAAGAAAGGAGAGAAAAGAACCCTGCAGAGAATTTTTTTTTTTTTTTCCTGAGTTTGCTCATTAGTTGATTCACTTGCATCTCTGCTTACTGCAGCCTTCGTCTCTCTCTCCTTCTAATCCTTGAATGGTTCTGATTTCACCTGATTAATATGGATCCGCAGAGTTTAGCTACAGGTTTGGATAATCTCGCTGTGAAGGTTCAAAGTTTACAGGATTTTGTTATTCATGCTCCTATATCTGAACCTAGAATTCCTTTACCTGAATTTTTCTCCGGGGATAGATCTCGCTTCCAGAATTTCAAACATAATTGTAAATTATTTTTGTCTCTGAGATCTCGCTCCGCTGGAGATCCTGCACAGCAGGTCAGGATTGTAATTTCCTTGCTCCGGGGCGACCCTCAGGACTGGGCATTTGCTTTGGCACCAGGGGATCCTGCGTTGCTCAATGTGGATGCGTTTTTCCTGGCTTTGGGGTTGCTTTATGAGGAACCTCATTTGGAGATTCAGGCTGAAAAAGCCTTAATGGCCCTGTCTCAAGGGCAGGATGAGGCTGAAATATACTGCCAAAAATTTCGTAAGTGGTCTGTGCTTACTCAGTGGAATGAGTGCGCCCTGGCGGCGAATTTCAGAGAGGGTCTCTCTGATGCCATTAAGGATGTTATGGTGGGGTTCCCTGTGCCTACAGGTCTGAATGAGTCCATGACAATGGCTATTCAGATTGATCGGCGTTTGCGGGAGCGCAAACCTGTGCACCATTTGGCAGTGTCTACTGAGAAGGCGCCAGAGATTATGCAATGTGATAGAATTCTGTCCAGAAGCGAACGACAGAATTTTAGGCGAAAAAATGGGTTATGCTTCTATTGTGGTGATTCAACTCATGTTATATCAGCATGCTCTAAACGTACTAAGAAGGTTGATAAGTCTGTTTCAATTGGCACTTTACAGTCTAAGTTTATTCTATCTGTGACCCTGATTTGCTCTTTATCGTCTATTACCGCGGACGCCTATGTCGACTCTGGCGCCGCTTTGAGTCTTATGGATTGGTCCTTTGCCAAACAGTGTGGGTTTGATTTAGAGCCTCTGGAAGTTCCTATACCTCTGAAGGGTATTGACTCCACGCCATTGGCTAGTAATTAACCACAATACTGGACACAAGTAAATATGTGTATTAATCCGGATCACCAGGAGATTATTCGCTTCCTTGTGTTGTATAATCTACATGATGTGTTGGTTCTTGGATTGCCATGGCTGCAATCTCATAACCCAGTCCTCGACTGGAGAGCAATGTCTGTGTTAAGCTGGGGATGTCAGGGGACTCATGGGGACGTACCTTTGGTTTCCATTTCGTCATCTATTCCCTCTGAGATTCCGGAATTTTTATCTGATTATCGTGACGTTTTTGAGGAGCCTAAAATTGGTTCACTACCTCCGCACAGAGAGTGCGATTGTACTATAGATCTGATTCCGGGCAGTAAGTTTCCAAAGGGTCGTTTATTTAATCTATCTGTGCCTGAACATGCTGCTATGCGGGAATATATTAAGGAGTCCTTGGAAAAGGGACATATTCGTCCTTCGTCATCTCCCTTAGGAGCCGGTTTTTTCTTTGTATCTAAAAAAGATGGCTCTTTGAGGCCGTGTATTGATTATCGGCTTTTGAATAAAATCACGGTTAAATATCAGTATCCTTTGCCACTGCTTACCGATTTGTTTGCCCGAATAAAGGGGGCCAAGTGGTTCTCTAAGATTGATCTTCGTGGGGCGTATAATTTAGTGCGAATTAAGCAGGGGGATGAGTGGAAAACCGCATTTAATACGCCTGAGGGCCATTTTGAGTATTTAGTAATGCCTTTTGGTCTTTCAAATGCCCCTTCAGTCTTTCAGTCCTTTATGCATGACATTTTCCGTGAATATTTGGATAAATTTTTGATTGTGTATCTGGATGATATTTTGATTTTTTCGGATGACTGGGACTCTCATGTCCAACAGGTCAGGAGGGTTTTTCAGGTTTTGCGCTCTAATTCCTTGTGTGTAAAGGGTTCTAAGTGCGTTTTTGGGGTTCAAAAGATTTCGTTTTTGGGGTACATTTTTTCCCCCTCTTCCATTGAGATGGACCCTGTCAAGGTTCAGGCTATTTGTGATTGGACGCAACCCTCTTCTCTTAAGAGCCTTCAGAAGTTTTTGGGCTTTGCTAATTTTTATCGTCGATTTATAACTGGTTTTTCTGATGTCGCTAAACCGTTGACTGATTTGACTAAGAAGGGTGCGGATGTTGCTGAGTGGTCCCCTGCTGCTGTGGAGGCCTTTCGGGAGCTTAAGCGCCGCTTTTCTTCCGCCCCTGTATTGCGTCAGCCTGATGTTACTGTTCCTTTTCAGGTTGAGGTCGACGCTTCAGAAATCGGAGCTGGGGCGGTTTTGTCGCAGAAAAGTTCCGACTGCTCCGTGATGAGAACTTGTGCGTTCTTTTCTCGTAAGTTTTCGCCCGCTGAGCGAAATTATGATATTGGTAATCGGGAGCTCTTGGCTATGAAGTGGGCTTTTGAGGAGTGGCGTCATTGGCTTGAGGGGGCTAGACATCAGGTGGTGGTATTGACCGACCACAAGAATTTGATTTATCTTGAGTCCGCCAGGCGCCTGAATCCTAGACAGGCGCGCTGGTCGTTATTTTTCTCTCGGTTTAATTTTGTGGTTTCTTACCTACCGGGTTCTAAAAATGTGAAGGCGGATGCCCTTTCTAGGAGTTTTGAGCCTGATTCCCCTGGTAATTCTGAACCTACAGGTATCCTTAAGGATGGAGTGATATTATCTGCTGTTTCCCCAGATTTGCGACGGGTCTTGCAGGAGTTTCAGGCGGATAGACCTGATCGTTGCCCGCCTGGTAGATTGTTTGTTCCTGATGATTGGACCAGTAGAGTCATCTCGGAGGTCCATTCTTCTGCGTTAGCAGGTCATCCTGGAATCTTTGGTACCAGGGATTTGGTGGCTAGGTCCTTCTGGTGGCCTTCCCTGTCGCGAGATGTGCGAGGTTTTGTGCAGTCTTGTGATGTTTGTGCTCGGGCCAAGCCTTGTTGTTCTCGGGCTATTGGATTGTTATCCTTGCCTATTCCAAGGAGGCCTTGGACTCACATCTCCATGGATTTTATTTCTGATCTCCCTGTTTCTCAGAAGATGTCTGTCATCTGGGTGGTGTGTGACCGTTTCTCTAAGATGGTCCATTTGGTTCCCTTGCCTAAATTGCCTTCTTCATCCGAGCTGGTTCCTCTGTTTTTTCAAAATGTGGTGCGCTTGCATGGTATTCCGGAGAATATCGTTTCTGACAGGGGAACCCAATTCGTGTCTAGATTTTGGCGAGCGTTCTGTGCTAGGATGGGCATTGATTTGTCTTTTTCGTCTGCTTTCCACCCTCAGACTAATGGCCAGACCGAGCGAACTAATCAGACCTTGGAGACTTATTTGAGGTGTTTTGTGTCTGCGGATCAGGATGATTGGGTTGCCTTTTTGCCCTTGGCGGAGTTTGCCCTCAATAATCGGGCTAGTTCTGCCACCTTGGTTTCTCCTTTCTTCTGTAATTCGGGGTTTCATCCTCGTTTCTCTTCCGGTCAGGTGGAGTCTTCGGATTGTCCTGGAGTGGATGCTGTGGTGGACAGGTTGCATCAGATTTGGGGGCATGTGGTGGACAATTTGAAGTTGTCCCAGGAGAAGACTCAGCATTTTGCCAACCGCCGTCGTCGTGTTGGTCCTCGTCTTTGTGTTGGGGACTTGGTGTGGTTATCTTCTCGTTTTGTCCCTATGAAGGTTTCTTCTCCTAAGTTTTAGCCTCGGTTCATCGGCCCGTACAAGATATTGGAGATTCTTAACCCTGTGTCCTTTCGTTTGGACCTCCCTGCATCTTTTTCTATTCATAATGTCTTCCATCGGTCATTGTTGCGCAGGTATGAGGTACCGGTTGTGCCTTCCGTTGAGCCTCCTGCTCCGGTGTTGGTTGAGGGTGAGTTGGAGTACGTTGTCGAGAAGATCTTGGACTCCCATGTTTCCAGACGGAGACTTCAGTATCTGGTCAAGTGGAAGGGCTACGGTCAGGAGGATAACTCTTGGGTGACAGCCTCCGATGTTCATGCCTCCGATTAGGTCCGTGCCTTTCATAGGGCTCATCCTGATCGCCCTGGTGGTTCTGGTGAGGGTTCGGTGCCCCCTCCTTGAGGGGGGGGTACTGTTGTGAATTTGGTTTCTGGGCTCCCCCGGTGGTTTCTGGTGGTACTGCACTTGTGTGCTTCATCTCCTCTGTTCACCTGTTTCCATCAGGATGTGGGAGTTTTCTATTTAACCTTGCTCCTCAGTCATTTCTATGCTGGCCAACAATGTTACCAGAAGCCTTTCTGTTGCATGTTCCTGCTCCTAGACTACTATCAGCTAAGTTGGACTTGTAGTCCTAAGTTTGTTTTGCATTTTTGTTCCAGTTCTCTGTGATTGATTATTTCTGAGGCTGGAAGCTCTTGTGAGCTGAAATTGCCACTCTGGTGTCATGAGTTGATATTAGAGTCTTAAAGTAATTTCAGGATGGTGTTTTGAAAGGGTTTTCAGCTGACTGTGAAGTTCCCTTTTCTGTCTTCCTACTATCTAGTAAGCGGACCTCAATTTGCTAAACCTATCTTCATACTTCGTATGTCAATTTCCTCTGAAATCACCGACAATATATGTGGGGGCTACTGTCTGCCTTTTGGGGAAAATTTCTCTAGAGGTAAGCCAGGTCTGTATTTTCCTCTGCTAGGGTCCGTCAGTTCTCCAGCTGGCGCTGGGCGTCTAGGGATAAAACGTAGGCACGCTACCCGGCCACTGTTAGTTGTGCGGTAGGTTTAGCTCACAGTCAGCTCGAGTTCCCATCTTCCAAGAGCTAGTCCTTTTTGTATGCTTTACTATGTTCTCTTGCCATTGAGAACCATGACAGAACCTAAAATACCTATTCCTGAACTGTTTTCTGGAGACCGATTTAAGTTTAGGAATTTCAGGGATAATTGTAAATTGTTTCTATCTCTGAGACCCCGTTCATCTGGAGACTCAGTTCAGCAAGTTAAAATTGTTATCTCTTTTTTACGGGGCGACCCTCAGGATTGGGCTTTCTCGCTAGCGCCAGGAGATCCGGCATTGGCAAATATTGATGCGTTTTTTCTGGCGCTCGGATTGCTTTACGAGGAACCCAATCTTGAGGTTCAGGCAGAAAAAGCCTTGCTGGCTATTTCTCAGGGCCAGGATGAAGCTGAAGTGTATTGCCAAAAATTTCGGAAATGGTCCGTGCTTACTCAGTGGAATGAGTGTGCTCTGGCCGTAAACTTCAGAAATGGCCTTTCTGAAGCCATTAAGAATGTGATGGTGGGTTTCTCCATTCCTACAAGTCTGAATGATTCCATGGCGCTGGCTATTCAAATTGACCGGCGTTTGCGGGAGCGCAAAACCGCTAATCCTCTGGTGGTGTTGTCTAAACAAACACCTGATTTGATGCAATGTGATAGAATTCAGACCAGAAATGAGCGGAAAAATCATAGACGTCAGAATGGGTTGTGTTTTTACTGTGGTGATTCTACACATGTTATATCAGCATGCTCTAAACGCCTAACAAGGGTTGTTAGTCCTGTCGCCATTGGTAATTTGCAACCTAAATTTATTTTGTCTGTGACTTTAATTTGCTCATTGTCCTCTTACCCTGTTATGGCGTTTGTGGATTCAGTTGCTGCCCTGAGTCTTATGGATCTGTCATTTGCCAAGCGCTGTGGTTTTGTTCTTGAGCCGTTGGTTAATCCTATCCCTCTGAGGGGTATTGATGCTACGCCATTGGCGAAAAATAAACCGCAGTTTTGGACACAGGTAACCATGTGCATGACTCCTGAACATCGGGAGGTGATTCGTTTTCTTGTTCTGCATAAAATGCATGATTTGGTCGTTTTGGGTTTGCCATGGTTACAGACTCATAATCCAGTCTTGGATTGGAAGGCAATGTCTGTGTCAAGTTGGGGCTGTCAGGGTATTCATGGTGATTCCCCGCCGGTGTCTATTGCTTCCTCTACTCCTTCGGAAGTTCCTGAGTATTTGTCTGATTATCAGGATGTGTTCAGCGAGTCCAGGTCCAGTGTTCTGCCTCCTCATAGGGACTGTGACTGTGCCATAGATTTGATTCCAGGTAGCAAATTTCAAAGGGAAGACTATTTAATCTGTCTGTACCTGAGCATACCGCAATGCGTTCGTATATCAAGGAATCTCTGGAGAAGGGGCATATCCGTCCTTCCTCTTCCCCTCTTGGTGCGGGATTCTTTTTTGTGGCCAAGAAGGACGGATCTTTGAGACCTTGTATTGACTATCGGCTTTTGAATAAAATCACTGTTAAATTTCAGTATCCTTTGCCTTTGTTGTCAGACTTGTTTGCCCGAATTAAAGGTGCCAAGTGGTTCACCAAGATAGATCTTCGTGGTGCGTACAACCTTGTGCGCATTAAGCGAGGAGATGAATGGAAAACCGCGTTTAATACGCCCGAAGGTCATTTTGAGTACTTGGTGATGCCTTTTGGGCTCTCTAATGCTCCTTCAGTGTTTCAGTCCTTTATGCATGATATTTTCCGGAAGTATCTGGATAGGTTTATGATCGTTTATCTGGATGATATTCTGTTTTTTTCTGATGACTGGGACTCGCATGTAGAGCAGGTCAGGATGGTGTTTCAGGTTTTGCGTGAGAATGCTTTATTTGTTAAGGGCTCAAAGTGTCTCTTTGGAGTACAGAAGGTTCCCTTTTTGGGGTTTATTTTTTTCCCCTTCTGCGGTGGAGATGGACCCAGTCAAGGTCCGTGCTATTCATGATTGGACTCAACCCACGTCAGTTAAGAGTCTTCAGAAGTTCTTGGGTTTTTCTAACTTCTACCGTCGTTTTATTGCTAATTTTTCTAGCATTGCTAAACCTTTGACGGATATGACCAAGAAAGGTTCTGATGTTGCTAACTGGGCTCCTGCAGCCGTGGAGGCTTTCCAGGAGTTGAAGCGCCGGTTTACTTCGGCGCCTGTTTTGTGCCAGCCTGATGTCTCACTTCCCTTTCAGGTTGAAGTGGATGCTTCTGAGATTGGGGCAGGGGCCGTTTTGTCGCAGAGAGGCCCTGGCTGCTCTGTGATGAGACCTTGTGCCTTTTTCTCGAGGAAGTTTTCACCTGCTGAGCGGAATTATGATGTTGGCAATCGGGAGTTGTTGGCCATGAAGTGGGCATTTGAGGAGTGGCGTCATTGGCTCGAGGGTG
Organism: Ranitomeya variabilis; assembly: GCF_051348905.1. NCBI lineage: Eukaryota > Metazoa > Chordata > Amphibia > Anura > Dendrobatidae > Ranitomeya > Ranitomeya variabilis. The sequence goes on from NC_135233.1 coordinate 199,376,251, forward strand.
CTAAGCATCGTGTGGTGGTCTTGACTGATCACAAAAATTTGATGTATCTCGAGTCTGCTAAACGCCTGAATCCTAGACAGGCCCGCTGGTCATTGTTTTTCTCCCATTTTGACTTTGTGGTCTCATATTTACCAGGTTCAAAGAATGTGAAGGCGGATGCTCTTTCAAGGAGCTTTGTGCCTGACTCTCCGGGAGTCGCAGAACCAGTTGGTATTCTTAAAGAGGGAGTTATCTTGTCAGCCATTTCTCCGGATTTGCGACGTGTGTTGCAGAGATTTCAGGCTGGTAGACCTGACTGTTGTCCACCTGACAGACTGTTTGTTCCTGATAAGTGGACCAGCAGAGTCATTTCCGAAGTTCATTCCTCGGTGTTGGCAGGGCATCCGGGAATTTTTGGCACCAGAGATCTGGTGGCTAGGTCCTTTTGGTGGCCTTCTTTGTCACGGGATGTGCGGTCGTTTGTGCAGTCCTGTGGGACTTGTGCTCGAGCTAAGCCTTGCTGTTCGCGTGCCAGCGGGTTGCTCTTGCCCTTGCCTGTCCCGAAGAGGCCTTGGACACACATTTCCATGGATTTCATTTCAGATCTCCCGGTGTCTCAGGGCATGTCTGTCATCTGGGTGGTATGTGATCGCTTTTCTAAGATGGTCCATTTGGTACCTTTGCCTAAGCTGCCTTCCTCTTCCGATCTGGTTCCTGTGTTCTTTCAGAATGTGGTTCGTTTACACGGCATTCCTGAGAATATTGTGTCTGACAGAGGATCCCAGTTTGTTTCCAGGTTCTGGCGATCCTTTTGTGCTAGGATGGGCATTGAGTTGTCGTTTTCGTCTGCCTTTCATCCTCAGACTAATGGACAAACGGAGCGAACTAATCAGACTCTGGAGGCTTATTTGAGGTGTTTTGTTTCTGCGGATCAGGATGATTGGGTGACCTTCTTGCCGTTGGCTGAGTTTGCCCTTAATAATCGGGCTAGTTCCGCTACATTGGTTTCGCCATTTTTCTGCAACTCTGGTTTCCATCCTCGTTTTTCCTCGGGACATGTGGAGCCTTCTGACCGTCCTGGGGTAGATTCTGTGGTGGATAGGTTGCAGCAGATCTGGAATCATGTGGTGGACAACTTAAAGTTGTCACAAGAGAAGGCTCAGCGTTTTGCCAACCGCCGCCGCGGTGTGGGTCCCCGACTTCGTGTTGGGGATTTGGTATGGCTGTCTTCTCGATTTGTTCCTATGAAGGTCTCCTCTCCTAAATTTAAGCCTCGCTTCATCGGTCCTTACAAGATATTGGAAATCCTTAATCCTGTGTCCTTTCGCTTGGATCTTCCAGTGTCGTTTGCCATTCACAACGTGTTCCATAGGTCTTTGTTGCGGCGGTACGTTGTACCTGTGGTTCCGTCTGTTGAGCCTCCTGCTCCGGTGTTGGTTGAGGGCGAGTTGGAGTACATGGTGGAGAAGATCTTGGATTCTCGTCTCTCCAGGCGGAGGCTTCAGTATCTGGTCAAGTGGAAGGGCTATGGTCAGGAGGATAATTCCTGGGTGGTTGCCTCTGATGTGCATGCGGCCGATTTAGTTCGTGCCTTTCACGCTGCTCATCCTGATCGCCCTGGTGGTCTTGGTGAGGGTTCGGTGACCCCTCCTTAAGGGGGGGTACTGTTGTGAATTAGACTTTTTGGCTCCCTCTTGTGGTCACTGGTGGTATGACTCTGGGATTGTCTTTTTTCTGTTTGGCACTCACCTGGGTCGTTAGTCCAGGGGTGTCGCTATATTAACTACCTGGATCCTTAGTCCAGTGCCTGGCATCGTTGTAATCAGATCCTTCTGTTGCTCCTGTCTGCTGGTCCTGGCTCTTGCAAAATTAAGCTAAGTCTTGCTTCTTTGTTTTTTGAGTTACTTGCTTTGCTACTATTTTTGTCCAGCTTGTACTAAATGTGATTTCTGACCTTGCTGGAAGCTCTAGGGGGATGGTGTTCTCCCCGCGGCCGTTAGACGGTTCGGGGGTTCTTGAATATCCAACGTGGATATTTTAATAGGGTTTTTGCTGACCATATAAGTCATCTTACTTATTCTGCTATTAGCTAGTGGGCCTCTCTTTGCTAAATACCTAGCTCATTCTTATGTTTGTCTTTTCCTCTTACCTCACCGTTATTATTTGTTGGGGGCTTGTATCCAACTTTTGGGGTCTTTTCTCTGGAGGCAAGAAAGGTCTTTCTTTTCCCTTCTAGGGTTAGTTAGTTCTCCGGCTGGCGCGAGACGTCTAGAACCAACGTAGGCACGTTCCCCGGCTACTTCTATTTGTGGTGCTAGGATTAGATATATGGTCATCCCAGTTACCACTGCCCTATGAGCTGGTTTTTTGTGTTTGCAGACTTGGTATTGATTCCTGAGACCCTCTGCCATTGGGGTCATAACACACCTCCCAGCTACCCGTCCCCTCCTCCCACTTTTTAAGTCCCCTCATTTCTGTACCCATCAGAGAAATGCCATTTGAGAGAATTGCCATGAACTTGGTCAGTCCCCTGGTTAAATCTGCTCATTGGAATCAATATATATTGGTCATCCTTTACTATGCTATGTGGTATCCTGAAGTGGTTCCCCTGAAAAACTCCTCTGCAAAAAGTAAAGCCTGGGAGTCGGTCCACGCTTTTTCCATGGTCAGGGTTATCAATGGTTCAATAAAACATTTATTTATTATTATTTATTATGCTTTGCTTATTTATATATAACATTGAAGAGTATGCTTAAGAAGGTCGTAGAAAAGGATGGTCAAGACTGGGACTGTCTCTTTCCGTGTCGGTTGTTTTCTATCTGAGAAATTCTGCAAGCCACTATTGAATTCTCCTTGCTTGAACTTTTGTATGGCTGACATCTGCGGGGAATCCTTGATAGAGCTAAGAAAACCTGGGAAGCCAAATCTGAGTCATTCAGGAATCTAAAAGTGGGTGGTCTAGCCCAATTGTCCTGGTTCCAAAGCCCAATGGCGAATGGAGATTCTGTAATGACTGTAGAAAATTGAATGAAGTCTCCAAGTTTGATGCATATCTATTGCCGCGTATCGATGAGCTGATTGAGAAAATTGGATCGGGATGGTACATAAGCTCCTTGGATTTGACAAAGGGACAGATCTCCATGTCACAAGGAGCCAAAGAGAAGATGTTGTTTTCTACGTCTTATGGATGCTTTTAATACAGGGAGACTACAGGGAGCTCTGGCTACTTTCCAGAGGGCAACAAACTGGATCCTGGCACCTCATAAGAATTATGCTGTGGCATACATGAACAATATCGTAATCTTCAACCCGGATTGGGGAAGTCATCTGGGAAAGGTCCAGGAGGTGTTTTATGCACTCAGGCCATATATTAAAATGTACTGGAGGTGTGTGGATATTTTCTGCACTGCCACAACAATGTAATTTCAAGACTTGATGAGCTAGTAATGGTGGTTTATTCAACACATTTCAGGGTATCAATGACCCCTTCTTCAGGAAATGCCACACAAGAACTCTGCTCCTAGTATTCACATGGTACCTCTTTCAACTCAGAGAAAATATCCACACACCTCCAATACATTTTAATATATGGCTGGTTACCGTCCCATGGATCTGCAGCAGCCGACAATTTGAGCGAGGGTGTTTCTCATCAAAAAGGTGAGCAGTTTTATTGAAATATACTATCCTTAGTCTGTGGGAAAGACCCTATTGCGCTTTTTTTTATCTTTCTTGAAACACTATGCACTCGGGAAGGCAGGGGTTTCTATAAATCCCAAAAAATGTGCCATGGGGAAAGAATAGACCAAATACATAGGATATGTAGTAGATAGAGGCAAGATGAAATCCTAGATAAGTAAAGTGGATGTAATCCAAAACTAGCCAAGACTACTTTCATAGTAGCAAGTTGCAGCCTTTCTGGAAATTGTGGGGTACAACAAGAGGCTCCTCCCAAACTTTGCAATTATAGCTGCACCCCTGACCGATTTACTATGGCCAAAAGCAATGCGGAGGTGGCCTTTCAAGTACTGAAAGTAGCTCTATGTAAGCAGCTGGTTCTGGTTGCTCCCGACTTTAAGAAGCAATTCGTACTCTAGACAGCCTCTCATATGTTGGATTAGGAGCACTCCATTCTCTACCTAAGCAAGAAGCTGTTGGCATGTGAGAAGAATTATCCCATAGTAGAAAAGGAATGCTTGGCCATAAAGTGGGCTGTGGAAACATTGCAATACTACCATTAGGGTACTGTCACGAGGGTACTGGGTAGACTACAGCTGATTACCCGGGCCCCTGCGATATCCCTCAGACTAGGGAAAACCCTGTCTGTCCCTCTCCCAGAATTTACACTGATGGTGTGCTTGTCTGGGCCGCCAGGCCTGACCCTGACTCCTGTTTCAGCCCTATGCTGAAACCTCCACCCGCCACCCAGTGATTAGACCACACACCAACCTCCACAGAAAGCACAGACAGGGAAAACTAAAAAACGCACCACGCTGCAGACACACAGGAAAACACTATAATGTGCACAGGGCAAAACAAACACAAATATAGGAAGGAGAAATATGACAAAGGATAATACACCACCAGATACGATATTTCTTCTCCTAGACCACCACTCCAGACCGAGATCACCAAGCACAAGACACAAGCTATAATCGGCGACGCCCAAAGTCCAGAATGACTATTTAAAGGCCACGGGCATGACCCAGCCTCCAACCAGATTACCAGCTAGATTAACCCCGACAACCTGGATAAAATCTAGCCAGCGCCACTGAGCGTATAGTGGACGAATGTGGAATTACCGCTGTCTGTCGGACGCCCTAGTGTGAATAGCGTCTGACATGACAGGTACTGCAGGAGACACATGTGCTTGATATATAGGAGAGAGGAGGCAATAAAGGGTCCCCGCCACCTCCTTACAGTGGGACCACTTTTCTGCTTTTTTTTGATCAAAAATGGTGTTTACTAATTAACCTGTATTATTTATATGCTCTAATCCTTTTGCTTATTTACTTACAGTAAGGTAAATGTACATTTGTTTCTGTCTTAGGTAAGGTTTTGACAAAGAAGACTTGGAAATATTAGCTGCTGGGGAATGACATCCTCCAGGATAGTTGATCAATTTTTACGTTATCACACTATCAGGCTCCTCAGCTGTACTGAAGAATCCTTAGGACAAAGATGAGTTGAACAGTTTTTATTTACAGAACACATTTCAATGCCGGACTAGCATCTTTATCTGGCAAAAAAACAATTGCATGGCAAGTGTTCAAGAGCAGAGGGTATAAAAAGTCTGGAGGTGTGACTAAAACTGAAGAAAATGACCAAAAAAAGATTTGAAAAAAGAGGGAAGAGTGGAGGGAGGGTGATAGAAGGGGTAAACGAGAGGAATGTGGAATAGAGTGAGATTGCAAAGGAGATGTAAAAAGAAGTAATGAGGGAAACATTATAGAAAAAGAAGAAGGCAACAGGAAAGAAACAAATAGAATAAGTGGAGAAATAAGGCGAAAATAGGAAAAAATAGGAGTAGGTTGGGGAATTGTTAGGCAAGGATCGAACCCTTGCAGTCTAAGAAAAAGGGCGTAGGAATGGGGTAAATAAATTGATTGAGCCATTGGGAGTGTAACACTGGTGGGTGTGGACCCCTTGCACCAGTGGTCGGGCTTATCTTGGAGGGGAGTAACTAATTGTCTACCTGTGGATAGGCTTTGGGGCCTGTAGTCACCAAGAACCTCAAACATAAAATTAAAATACATTATCTCATACATGTTCCTCTCTGGAAGATAATGTCATATAAAACTCTGCAATCTCTTACTCTGTGACTGAAAAATTGATGTTTTAATTCATATGAAAATGAAGCTTAAGTGCTTTTGGAGTGAGAAAGCACTAAATCCTTGCCTTCCTGGCTCTATTTCCTGCCCAGCCTTACCTTCATCTGCTTACTTGATAGATAACATATTGGGTAGTCAAGGCAGGAGGCTATCAGTCAAATAGTGAAAGGTGGGGTTGGATAGGGAATAGAGCGGGGGAGTCAAAGGCTTTGGAAGTGCTTTGACACTCCCAGAGCACTTAAGCTTCATTTGCATACGAGTTGAAACAATATTTTTTTTAATTAAGGAGCAAAAGATTACTTCAGCAAATTAATAGATTACATATTTCAAAGAGCAACACTTTGGAGGGGGTATCATTCTGATAGATTCCCTTTAAATGCTTTAGCAGCAAAAAAAGAAGAGTTAAAGTCTAGGTTCACGTTTCCAACTTTTTTTTGCTTCAATGGTTAATAATAAACCAACTTAGCGATATGTTCGGATAAAAATGTCCTATGATTTTTCATCAATAGCTCTTTTATTGTCATACTACCTTCTAACTGTCCTTGAAATGAACATTATCATAATCTAGGGAACAGATGGAAGCAAATATGACTCCAGAATTAAAGAATATAAGATTTTTTGATTTTGCCTTTTACCATGGAGATGTGTTGCCTTTACAGGAGTTGTAAAAACAAAACAATAGAAACTTTGTAATTAAGTGTTACTTGCAATGTTATTTCTTTTTTTAGTTTAAAGGCTTTGAAACACTACAAAATTGGATGTGAAGGTGGAAATGACTTTTAATGAAACTTCTATTATCCTAAAAAGGTGTGAATTCATTAACACATTTAATATCTGTGGAAGAAAAATAATTTTGACTAAGGCTATCCTAGTAGAAAAATGAAGACTCTCTTCCATTGTTTGCTCTTTGTAGCTCACAATTGCGATAACACTTTCACGTGGTTCTCCAGTCACTTCATATTGATAACATATTATTATTATTTATTGTTATAGCACCATTTATTCCATGGCGCTTTACATGTGAGGAGGGGTATACACAATAAAAACAAGTACAATAATCTTAAACAATACAAGTCACAGCTGGTACAGGAGGAGAGAGGACCCTGCCCGCGAGGGCTCACAATCTACAAGGGATGGGTGAGAATACAGTAGGTGAGGGAAGAGCTGGTCGTGCAGTGGTTTGGTCGATCGGTGGTTACTGCAGGTTGTAGGATTGCTAGAAGAGGTGGGTCTTCAGGTTCTTTTTGAAGGTTTCGATGGTAGGTGAGAGTCTGATGTGTTGTGGTAGAGGGTTCCAGAGTAGGGGTAATACACGGGAGAAATCTTGTATGCGATTGTGGGAAGAGGAGATAAGAGGGGAGTAGAGAAGGAGATCTTGTGAGGATCGGAGGTTGCATGCAGGTAAGTACCGGGAGACGAGGTCACAGATGTATGGAGGAGACAGGTTGTGGATGGCCTTGTATGTCATGGTTAGGCTTTTGTACTGGAGTCTCTGGGTGATGGGTGGCCAGTGAAGGGATTGACAGAGGGGAGAGGCCGGGGAATAGCGGGGGGGACAGGTGGATTAGTCGGGCAGCTGAGTTTAGAATAGATTGGAGGGGTGCAAGAGTGTTAGAGGGGAGGCCACAGAGCAGGAGGTTACAGTAGTCAAGGCGGGAGATGATGAGGGCATGGACTAGAGTTTTTGCAGATTCTTGGTTTAGGAATGTACGGATCTGTGAAATATTTTTGAGTTGAAGGCGGCAGGAAATGGAAAGGGCCTGGATATGCGGTTTGAAGGAGAGATCAGTGTCAAGGATTACCCCGAGGCAGCGAGCTTGTGTATGTGCACTTCATAGACATACAAGGCAGGAGAGCAGGCTGGAGAGCTGGGTGCATGAACATACCTGTAGGAAGAATAGACATGCTGGTTAGAGTGCGATGGTGGCGGATAGCAGGGCATAGTCTGTATACATCCTTCTGGTTTTAATTCTAAATGAATCCACATATCCACAGGATATCCACAGGATACACATGTGGTCAACATTGTTGGTGCCCCTCGTTTAATGACAGAAAACCCACAATGGTCACAGAAATAACTTGAATCTGACAAAAGTAACAATAAATAAAAGATCTTTGAAAATGAACAAATGAAAGTCAGACATTGCTTTTCAACCATGCTTCCGCGGAATTATACAAAAATTAAAACTCATGAAAACTGCAAAATGCAAATAAATTTATATATTTTATGCAATGTGATTTTCTGGATTTTATTTTTGACATTCTATCTCACAATGTTAAAATTAACCTACGCTTAAAATTATAGACTGTTAATGTCTTTGTCAGTGGGCAAACTTACAAAATCAGCGAGAGATCAAATAATTATTTCCTCCACTGTATATACTGCTAAGCATTGATAGTAATTTTCCCTAGCCATAGGGACTAGTACAACCCCGTACTATCAGGTATAAGAGATGCAGACTTTTGAAGGGAATGAAGATAATAAGCTGAATGGTCAGTCTCCTCTTGATTCTGCAGGACACGGCATCTGTGGTTTCTGAAAAGAATTTCACATTTTGATTTAATTCTAAATGAGCTTTATCCCAGAGAAGACAACAGCCTTTTTGAATTGTGTTGATACTTTCTTCTTCTTTTCTTAATGGAGCTTTAATTTGCATTTGTAGATTGCATGGCAAACTGTGTTCACAGACTATGATTTTTGGATGTATTCCTAAGCCCATGAAGTGATTTGCATAACCATTAATTCAAATCCTCCTGAGGGCCGACAAGTATCCAATATTGACCGTTGGCCTTTTCCCTTGTACAGATGGATTTCTCCAGAATTGCTAAATCTTTTGAAGATATTGTGCACCTTATTTAGAGGCATTTTTAAAATCTTTGCATATTAATGTTGAGCAATATTTGTAAAAATTGTCCCACAATTTTTAAACATAGTTTATCACAAATTAGTGAGCTCTGACTATCTTTGCTTCAGAGAGACTCTGCCTCACTAAGGCTAGTTTCACACTTGCGTTTTTGTCTGCATGCGTTTTTAAAAAAAACGCATGTGTGAAAAACGCATGTAAACGCGGTAAAACGCATGCGTTTTTTAGACGCATGCGTTTTTATAGAAAAACACAAGAAAACACAAGAAAACACAATAAAAAACAAGAAAAAACAAGAAAACCCTAACCCTAACCCTACCCCTAACCCTAACCCTAAACGTGACTGAAATACGTGGCACTGAAATACGTGCAACTGAAATACGTGGTACTTAAATACGTGGCACTTTAATACGTGGCACGTGGCACTTAAATACGTGGCACGTGGCACTTAAATACGTGGCACGTGGCACTTTAATACGTGGCACGTGGCACTTATATATGTGGCACGTGGCACTTATATATGTGGCACGTGGCACTTATATATGTGGCACGTGGCACTTAAATACGTGGCACGTGGCATACGTGGCACTGAAATACGTGGCACGTGGCACTTAAATACGTGGCACGTGGCACTTAAATACGTGGCACGTGGCACTTAAATACGTGGCACGTGGCATACGTGGCACTGAAATACGTGATACGTGGCACTTAAATACGTGGCAATATGACTGTCAGAAAATGTTCATTAAACGGTTAGGGGTGAGGTTAGGGGTAGAGTTAGGGTTAGGGTTTGGATCCCTTTATCACCTTGATGGTGGTGGGTGACTTTTTAGTGTGTTTTCTGGTTTTTTTCTATAAAAACGCATGCGTTTTTAGCGCAAACAAACGCATGTGCTTAAAAACGCATGCGTTTACATTGACAGCAATGCATTTTTTTGCCGCGAAAAAACGCATGCGTTTTTTCGCGGCAAAAAAACGCGCAAGAAAATACTGCAGGTAGCATTTTTGAAAATGAACGCATGCAGTCAAAAAACGCATGCGTTTGAAAACGCGACCAAACGCATGTGCAAAAAAACGCATGCGTTTTCAATGTTAAATATAGGAAAAAAAACGCATGCGTTTTTTGTGCAAAAAACGCTGCAGACAAAAACGCAAGTGTGAAAGCAGCCTAACATGCTCTTTTTTTAAACACAGTCATGTGACAATAATTTTCCAGCCTTTGGTTAACCCAGTCTTAACATTTTGAGATGGATGTTGGTGACATTAATTCCTCAATGAGTTTTTTTTCTTTTCAAATTAAATGCAAAAAATGCTATCTTTCCACTTCTGATCTGTGACTTATGTTCTGCTGTGAAAAAAATATAGCTGTAAGAGATTTCCAAATCATTGCATTCTTGTTTTCTTCATGTTTTACACAGCACAACTTTTCGGGAATTTGGGTTCTACTTATTACCTATTGTTAGAGCCAAGGATGCCTGCAATCCAACATTCCCGTATAGTCCATAAAATGGGCTCTTTTTTACCCTCTCCATTAAAAAATATTTTGTTTTTGTGATTTTTTTTCTTTAAGCTGGAAAAATTTATATGGATTAATATACTTGTAATTACCATAATTTTACAGTTCACAGTGGACACTGCTAATGTGTTCACACTGTACATATGAATTGATCTCGAAACGACTTAGCCCCTTAATGACAGAGTCAATTTGCTACTTAATGACTAAGCCAATTTTTACAATTCTGACCACTGTCAGTTTATGAGGTTATAACTCTGGAACGCTTTAACGCATCCCGCTGATTCTGAGAATGTTTTTTCGTGACATATTGTACTTCATGATTTTAAAAATTTCTTCGATATGACTTGCGTCTATTCATTAAAAAAATGGAAATATGGCAAAAAAGTTGAAAATTTTGCAATTTTCAAACTGAATTTTTATGCCCTTAAATCAGAGTCATGTGACACAAAATACTTAATAAATAATATTTCCCACATGTCTAATTTACATCAGCACTATTTTGGAAACATTTTTTTTTTGTTAGGAAGTTATAAGGGTTAAAAATTGACAAGCAATTTCTAATTTTTCCAGCAAAATTTACAAAACCATTTTTTTAGGGACCATCTCACATTTGAAGTGACTTTGGGGGGTCAATATAACAGAAAATACCCTAAAGTGACACCATTCTAAAACTGCACCACTTAAGGTGCGCAAAACTACATTCAAGAACTTGATTAACCCTTCAGGTGCTTCACGAACTAAAGCAATGTGGAAGGGACAAATGAACAAAAAATGTATTTTGGAACCAATTTTTTTTATTTTCACAAGGGTATCAAGAGAAAGTGGACCACAAAATTTGTTGTGCGATTTCTCCTGAGTATGCCGATACCCCATATGTGGGGAAAAGCCACTGTTTGGGTGCATGGCAGGGCTCAGAAGGGAGGGATCACATTTGACTTCTTGAACACAAAATTGGCTGCAATCAATGGTGGCGCCATGCTGTGTTTGGAGACCCCTGATGTGCCTAAACAGTGGAAACCCATACCCCTAACCCTAATCCCAACCCCAAACACAACCCTAACCCCAACACACCCCTAACCCTAATCCTAACCCTAACCACAAATCTAACCCAGCACACCCCAATCCCAACCCTAACTATAACCCTAACCACAAACCTAACTATAACACACCCCTAACCCTAATCCCAACCCTAACCATAATCCCAACCATAACCACAACCATAACCCTAACCACAACCCTAATCCTAGCCCTAACCATAACCCTAACCACAAACCTAATCCCAACACACCCCCAACCCTAATCCCAACCCTAACCATAACCCTAGCTACAAACCTAACCCTTGCACACCCCTAACCCTAATCTCAACCCTAACTGTAATCCCAACCATAACCCCAACTACCTAACTAAGGGGGTGATAACAGGGGTTTTATTTTTTATTTTGATCACTGTGATAGGGTCTATCACAGTGATCAAAATGAACCAATAGGAAAAATTTCCTATTGTTGCCGGGTGCCGGCCGTCAGGTCTCCGAGGGCGCCCACCATTTTCTCCCAGAAAAAGACACCGGCGGCCTGGGGGGACTTCATGGGGGATACCCGGATACCAGAGGTACCGGGCAGTGATCAGGGGACCGGGGGACCCTATTTCTCTCTCCTCTGATGTGCGATCTCATCAAAGGAGAAAGGAATTAAATTGAAAATGGGACTTTTTGTGCGCTCGCCGTTATACCACTAATAACGGCGATCACAACTCTGGGTTTGGTAAAAATTGACATTGACCCAGTAGCTGAGACCCCAGAGAAATTCTGACTCTGGGGGGCGCTATACACTTAAACCTCAGCACTGTTAAAAAGCGGCACTGTGGTTTAAGTACCCTTAACTGCCGCCGTTAAAAGGCGTATCGGCGGTCCTTAAGGGGTTAAAGTTAAAGATGACACATTCCTTTGTACTTTAGGCAAAACATATATATTTTCATTTTTTACATTTTAAAAATTACAAAAAGGAAAATGGGCCAATGCAAAAGTTTGGACATCCTGCGTGGTTAGTATCTAGTAGCATCCCCTTTTGCAAGTATTACAGCTTGTAAACCTTTTTTCTAGCCAATTCTTGTTTGAGGGATTTTTATCCATTTTTTCTTGGAAACGTCTTCCAGAAATTGTATATTTTTTTTGCCTAAAATATAAAGGAAATTTGTCATCTTTAACTTTAGGCCTTTTAAAAAGAATTTCATCTTCAACTTGCCTAACTGTTCACAATAACTGTAATTTTGACCAAGGGTGTCCAAACTTTTACATGCCGCTATAGACGTATGAAGGCTTGTTTTTTTGTGGAAAAATTTGTGGTTTTAAATTAATTAATTCAGTTTACCAGACAACTACTTAAAACCAGGAAAAAATATCCATATGCAATACAGTGGTAAAAAATGCAATCATGCCATTGTTTTTGGATAAAAATTGTGAAAAAAACGTGGACTTTTTCTGCGCTGCTGAATAACTGAAGATCCAGGTATATTGCATAAAATGTGGTTTTATTCAATTCGGTTCAAAGTGCTGAGACGTCTTTATCAGGAAATACCATAAATGTATAGATACAGACAATTAAAAGCTTTAAATACACTGTGTTCCAAATTATTATGCACAAAGAGTATAGGAGTGATAAGGTTAGAATTTTTTTGTTTATCATTTAAACTCATTGATGGTGATGTGTGTCAGGGCTCTTTATATCACTGAAAGAAATTGCAGATACCTGTGCAAATTAGTTTGGCAGGTGTGTCCAAATAAAGGCAAAACTACTTAAGAAGGCTGTTCCACATTATTAAGCAGCCTACATTTTTGGCCAAAATGGGAAAGAAAAATGATGTGTAGGCTGCTGAAAAGCAACAAATTGTGGAGTATTTAGTTCAAGGCATGACTACAATCAACATTACCAAGACACTTCATCGTGATCATCGCACAATCAAGAAGTATGTAGCTGATTCCCAGCTCACACGTGTGCATGCTGATAAGGAAAAATTGAGGACTCTTTCCAACAGGCAATTGCTTAAGGTTAAAAGAGCAGCTGCAAAAATGCCTGGTCATAGCAGCAGACAAGTTTTTGAAGCTGCTGGTGCCTCCAACGTCCCCAGAACAACAAGATGCAGGGTCCTTCAGAGGTGCGTAAGCCATCCTGTCGACCACCTCTATCCACTGCACACAAGCAGAAACAGCTCCAGTGGGCCAAACGATACATGAAGACTGACTTCCAAACTGTTTTGTTCACCGATGAGTGCCGTGCAAGGCTCGATGGTCAAGATGGATGGAGTGGAGGATGGCTGGTTGATGGACACCCCATGAAAACACGGCTAAGGCGCCAACAAGGAGGAGGTGGAGTAATGTTTTGGGCTGGAATCATGGGGAGAGAGATTGTCGGCCCCTTTATGATCCCTGAAGGGGTAAAGATGAACTCCATAATCTATGTGGAGTTGCTAAAAACACTTCCTGCCATGGTTCAAGAGGAAGAACCGTGCTTTCCGCAGCAAGATCATGTTCATGCATGATAATGCACTGTCTCATGCTGCAAAAAACACATCTGCATCTCTGGCTGCTATGGGCATAAAAGAGGACAAACTTATGGTGTGGCCACCATCTTCCCCTGACCTCAACCCCATTGAGAACCTCTGGAGCATCATCAAAAGGAGTGTCTATGATGGCTGGAGGCAGTTCACATCTAAGCAACAGCTCTGGGAGGGTATTCTGTCCACATGCAATACAATTGAAGCAGAAACCATCCAAAAACTGACAAATTCAATGGACGAGAGAGTTCAGAAGCTTCTTTCGAACAAGGGGTCCTATGTGCAAATGTACCATCACCTAGAATAAAGTTTTCACTTGAAAACTGTTTGATTTCATTTTGTAATAAGCTGATAATGCTTATAACTTCACAATTTACCATTTTTTTGTTCAAAATAAAATAAAAAAGGTTGAAAACTCTGCTGTGCATAATAATTTGGAACATGCATTTTGAGTGTTTATTTTTTTTAAAAAGATACTGTTTTCATAGGCAGTTTGTTCCAAAACATTGCAATTATACTAGAATAGTAGATGACTGGAAAATAACAATGACTGCAATTCAGATAGGTAATTTAGAGAAAATATGAGGAAATATTATTTGCATAATAATTTGGAACACAGTGTAGACACAAGATTCAAATTTCGGCGCCAATACGATCACTTGACAAACAATGCCAGAATTCAACGACAAGACACATGATATGCTTACATTTGAACTACAAAAAACATATTATTATTATTTAATATTGATATTATTTTCTTTTGTCCCTATTCATGAAGGAAATATCGACACCAAACCAAAAAAGAAGCAGAAAAAGAAGACGAAAAAACAAAAAACATGGAAAAATTGAGAAAAAAGAAAAAATTTTGTTTTTGGGTTACGTTTTCATGGTGTTCGTTATGTGGTAATAATGTTGGAAACTTGATTCTCCAGGTTAGTATGATTGCCACAATACCAAACTTGCAAACATTTTAATTGATCTTATTCTCAGGGGCATAACAATCATGGTTGCATAGGGCTCAATCGCAACTGTGCCTAGTGCACATTTCAAGGACCACTTGGTCTCTGCACCGCAATACAAGCTTCCTGCCAATCAGAGGCCGGCGTCTGACATCGGCGTGCAAGTCACTTGCAGCACATCATGGTGACATTGTGTGCACCTTGTCACTTGCCCACTCAAGTCAGCTGTTGGCCTTTGTGGTAGCAGGAGAACTTGAATAGAATAAATAACTTTTTTATGTGTTAAAGAAGAACAATAGCAGAATGTGGGGCATACCTACCAGGTGTACCTTTTCCGTTGTGGATCCGGAACTGTCCGGGCTGTCACCCAAGTTGCACGGGGGCATTTTAATACCCCAGACCGACCTTTGCACCTAGTGTTAGGGGGCGCACCTATTAAAAGGAGCTGCAGCACGTGGGAAGCGGAGCAGACTGGGCAGGAACATGCAGCGCGCAGGAGGACGTAGTCAGGACTCCGACCAGTGTGCAATGGGATGGAGCAGGCCCAAGCCTAAAGGGCCTTAGATCCTCAACCAGAGACTGCCGACAGAGACCAGTGAAGTATACACTGACACCGGAGACTGTGACTGACAAAGTCCTCTGTTGGGACTTAGACGCGTGCATGCTGAGACAAAAACTCCGGGTGACCCACTGTGAACGGTATCCTGATACACCCGCTTGCATCTGCTGAGTAACTTCCCACTCTGGCTGTGTTAGAGACTGTGACGGTTCCTCTGCTCCGTCTTCTGGACCCAGGACCCCTCATCGGGAAAGCGAGGATTTACCGCCGCCAGGACCCCCGTCAGGACGACAAGGATTAACCGCCGCCGCCAGAAACCAGAGCTCCATCTTCCTCAGGATGACAATGGACCCCTTATGCGCCAAAGCCTTGGTGCCACCGCTTGAATACAGGATTCCAGATTCTGACATCGTCGGACTGATAAGTGTAACATTACTGAACTTCCACTTTAAATTGCTCGCACCTGTTTTATTCCAAGTTAACATTTACTGCTCAATTCAGTGTAACCCCTTTTCTCCCTGCATGGAGTATCCACTGTTAAATAAATCCCACGTTAACCCTTGCTTTGCCTCCAGTCCTTTAATGCATCCCGCATGCTGCTCACACTTGGCATAGTTGGCAGGATGCAGTCCACTAGCATGGAGGTGGCAGACCAAGTGGCTGGGGAGCGCCCTAGGTCCAGAATTTCCCTGGGGGCCATGTTAAACAACCTCCTGAAATTTAATGGGAATAATACTATGTTGTGAAGCTGGACTGAGCATATTAGAGGAATGATGAAGATGCACCCCATGGTTCCTGCCCTACAGGCAGAGGTGGCCATGATGGCTTTGGACAGAGAGGCGAGGGACTCAGTTATGCTATGACCCACCAACAGCGAGATACTTTCAACAAAGTACTGCACATACTATAGGAGACCCATGGGTACCCCACAGATGTAGGGGAATTGCTCATGCGGTTGTTTAGCCAGATTCAAAGTGAGGGGGAGACAATGACTCAGTATATGAAAGTACTACAAAAGATACACATGGCCATATACAGAAAAGACGGCATAGGGTCGACCGACATAGTGTTGTGAGACCAGTTGGTGACCGGATTGAAAGACGCGCTGATGAAGCAGGCCCTGCGAGAGCATTTACTAGTAAACCCGCGCATGACCTTTGCAGAAGCTGGTAGTGAGGCGCACACACGCGAGCAAGAGCAAGGGGTTACAGTCCCGACGGCGATGGTCCGGAGTGGAGAGGTATCCGTGAATCTAGTCACCGAACCCGGTGGGTAGAAGAGTTGCAGAAGGAGATTCAAGTTATGCGGGAAGACCTGATGGAAACTAAAAAGAAGGTAGCCACATTAAGCTCACCTGGAGGCAGAATTATCCCAGAACCGTGACGGGCCATGAGAGCATATCGTCGGGAAGAACTCCCTACATGCTACATCCCCGCGTGTCAAGAGACCCTGCACAAGAAGAAGAAAGGAAACCCACTACTCCTGAGAATCTTCCTTCAGTCACTAACTATTTGTAACGCTCACGCCCAGACTGGTTGGCACAGGCGTGTGGGGGTGTGGCACCACTAGACCACAGACCAGACTTCCCTGGAAGGGGCATTACTAAGTAGCTCCCTAGGTGTTCACTGGAGCCTCTGATGGTGAGGTCAAACATGTGTGGCAGGTAGCTACCAGGTACCACTCCAGGATGGAGTCTGACTGTGGATGCTGATCCCACTGGGGGATAGGACACAGGCAGGCACGGCAGTGACACTGGCTGATGGACGGGTATGGCAGAGGCCCTGACGGGCAGACTGGCTTGACGGAGATACAGGCAGACAGATGGGCACGGCTGGCACTCTGACAGACAGGCGAGTACGGCTGGCACTCTGGCTGACAAGACAGACAGGGCTGATACTCTGGTAGGAACTGGTACAGAGGCAGGTGTATGGAAGCAGGTAAGAACCTGTACAGACTGGAGGATATATGGGAACAGGTAGAGACTAGTGTTGAGCGATACCGTCCGATACTTGAAAGTATCGGTATCGGAAAGTATCGGCCGATACCGGCAAAGTATCGGATCCAATCCGATACCGATACCCGATACCAATACAAGTCAATGGGACTCAAGTATCGGACGGTATTCCTCATGGTTCTCAGGGTCTGAAGGAGAGGAAACTCTCCTTCAGGCCCTGGGAACCATATTAATGTGTAAAAGAAAGAATTAAAATAAAAAATATTGCTATACTCACCTCTCCGACGCAGCCTGAACCTCAGCGAGGGAACCGGCAGCGTTGTTTGCTTAAAATTCGCGCTTTTCTTTCCTTACGTGAAGTCCCGGCTTGTGATTGGTCGCGTGCCGCCCATGTGGCTGCGACGCAACCAATCACAGCAAGCCGTGACGTAATTTCAGGTCATTCAGTATTTTAAAATTACGCTCCGGCTTTGTGATTGGTTGCGTCGCAGTCACATGGGCGACGCAACCAATCACAGCAAGCCGTGACGTAATTTTTAGGTCCTTAAGGATTTTAAAATTACGTCCCGGCTTTGTGATTGGTTGTGTCGCAGTCACATGGGCGACGCAACCAATCACAAGCCGTGACGTCACGGGAGGCTGGACACACGCGCATTTTAAAATGAGCGCGTGTCCAGCCTCCCGTGACGTCCCAGCTTGTGATTGGTTGCCTCGCGGTCAACCAATCACAAGCCGGGAGGCTGGACACGCGCGCATTTTAAAATGAGCGCGTGTCCAGCCTCCCGTGACGTCCCGGCTTGTGATTGGTTGCCTCGCGGTCAACCAATCACAAGCCGGGAGGCTGGACACGCGCGCATTTTAAATTGCTGGTTTCGAATTTCCCTCTCAATCTCTGTTCTTTCTCCGTTGGATTATTACCGGCCCCTCTGCTGTAGCGGCGGTCGCTGTGTATACCGGTGGGGGCAGCTCTACCCCGCTGATAATACTGGGTCCTGTCCTTCCAGCTGTCTGCCCCCAAACACGGCCTCCCGTGACGTCCCGGCTTGTGATTGGTTGCATCGCGGTCAACCAATCACAAGCCGGGAGGCTGGACACGCGCGCATTTTAAAATTTTTAAAATGCGCGCGTGTCCAGCCTCCCGGCTTGTGATTGGTTGACCGCGACGCAACCAATCACAAGCCGGGACGTCACGGGAGGCTGGACAAGCGCGCATTTTAAAATGCGCACGTGTCCAGCCTCCCGTGACGTCACGGCTTGTGATTGGTTGCGTCGCCCATGTGACTGCGACGCAACCAATCACAAAGCCGGGACGTAATTTTAAAATCCTTAAGGGCCTGAAATTACGTCACGGCTTGCTGTGATTGGTTGCGTCGCCCATGTGACTGCGACGCAACCAATCACAAAGCCGGGACGTAATTTTAAAATCCTTAAGGACCTGAAATTATGTCACGGCTTGCTGTGATTGGTTGCGTCGCCCATGTGACTGCGACGCAACCAATCACAAGCCGGGGCTTCACGTAAAGGAAAGAAAAGCGCGAATTTTAAACAAAGAACGCTGCCGCTTCCCTCGGTAAGGTGCAGGCTGCGTCGGAGAGGTGAGTATAGCAATATTTTTTATTTTAATTCTCTCTTTTACACATTTTTACATTAATGTTGTTTCGATACCGATACCCGATACCACAAAAGTATCGGATCTCGGTATCGGAATTCCGATACCCGCAAGTATCGGCCGATACCCGATACTTGCGGTATCGGAATGCTCAACACTAGTAGAGACCTGTTCTGACTGTTGAATATAAGCAACAGGTAGAGACCTGCACGGCAAGTTGCAGAACAGAGGTTGGAGCAAGAGCAACCCCAGGAGGTGGGGTTAAGAGCAGAAGGCAGAGCCAAGAACAGAAACACAGGAGGCGGAGCCAGGAACAGAAACGCAGGTAAGAGCAGAGAAGGAGAAGATGGAGCTAAGGGCAAAGAAGAGAAAGGCGGAGCTAAGAGCAGAGAAGGAGAAGGCAGAACTAAGAGCAGAGAAGGAGAAGGCAGAGCTAAGAGCAGGGGAGAAGAAGGCAGAGCTAAGGACGGAGGTGCTGGATGCGGAACCCTAAGCGGAGACACTAAAGGCAGAGCCAAGAGCAGAGACGCTGGAGGTGGAGCCAAGAGCGGAGACGCTGGAGGCAATGGCAATAGCCAGAACCGCAGGAAGCAATGCCAAGAGCCGGAACCGCAGGAGGCAATGCCAAGAGCCAGAAGGCAAAGAACCACAGGGAGTGGCGAGCAAAGCAGAGAAGCACAGAGCCACAGTGTTGTGGCGAGCAAAGCAGAGAAACACAGAGCCAGGAGTAGTGGCGAACAGAGCAGAGAGGGGCAGAGCCACAGACAGTGGTGAACAGAGCAGAAAGGGGCAGAGCCACTGGTAGTGGCAAACAGAGCAGAGAGATAAGGCAGAGGTACACACAGCAGAGTGGGAAAGGCAAACAAAGAAGGAACAGGAACAGACATAAACCAGAGTTCAGACACAGAAGTAATGGAACACAGATTCAGACCGGGGTACGATGCCCCACCGGGTGGCGAACACGGAACACAGACCAGGGTACGACGCGCCACTGGGTGGCGAACACAGACCAGAGTACAACGCCCCACTGGGTGGCAGACACAGAGACAGAACCAGACACCTCAGCAGCAAAGTACTGAGTGAGGTAGTAAGTTTGCTCAGGCATCCTCCAATGGGTGAGGATGCCTTAAGTATCAGAGGTCTCTAGGCTATTGGACAGGAACACCTTAGGGAGGTGCACACAGTGTCAATAAGAATCCGGAGTTGCTGGTGCTGCCCCCCTATGCACACAACCAGGAAGGGTACACAGAGTAAGCGGCCATGGAGCACACGGCATGGAGCCGTCAGCAGACAGATCTCACAGCATGGCACTGGGTGAGTGAGTTGATGTAACAGGTAGATGGGGGATGGAAGGCCATGCAGTGATGCCGGCAGGGTTGTTACACAATTGTGAAAATGAAGAATGTCTTGAACTGTCCCAAGTAGGTCCAGAAGAAGAACGGATACCTGAGGCTTCTGAGATTCCTTAAATGGCTGTTTTAGCAGAGCTGGGTGCGTCCCCATCCCCATCAGTTCAACGGGACTCAACTATCCAGCTTGATTCAACAGCTACTACTAGTTTACGACATTTTGAGCGTTCGACTGCAGGAAAAGCTCCTAACCTTGCTCTGCTTCCGGTCCATTACTACATCCCGCATCCTGCTCACAAAACCAGGAAGGGGAATATTTACACCAGGATGAGGGACATATGTACCATGAAGGTGCCCAGGATGATGGACATATACACTAGGATGGGGGACATATATACAAGTACTAGATTGTGGCCCGATTCTAACGCATCGGGTATTCTAGAATATGCATGTCCCCGTAGTATATGGACAATGATGATTCCAGAATTCGCGTCAGACTGTGCCCGTCGCTGATTGGTCGAGGCAACCTTTATGACATCATCGTCGCCATGGCAACCATTATGACATCTACGTCGATACTGTGCCCGTCGCTGATTGGTCGAGGCGAATTCGCGGCAGACTGTGCCCGTCGCTGATTGGTCGAGGCAACCTTTATGACATCATCGTCGCCATGCTGTGCCCGTCGCTGATTGGTCGAGGCCTGGCGGCCTCGACCAATCAGAGACACGGGATTTCCAGGACAGACAGACAGACAGAAAAACCCTTAGACAATTATATATATAGATGGGGGACATATTCAGTATACCAGGATGGGGGACATATATAGAAGGAAGGGTGATATATATACCAGGATGGGCCCAGGATGAGGAACATGTATACCAGGATGGGGATATATGTACCAGAATGGGGCCATGATGAAGGACATATATACCAAGAAGGAGCCTGGTATGGGGGACATTGCTACAAAATGTGGGTGCAACACGTATGTCTTTCTAGGATTTTAAACGTTACAAGGGGCCATACATCAGGCCAACACTTTGGTGTAGACCAAATTTTGCCCCAGGACCCCTGGGACTTTAATTATGCCACTTTCTATTCCATATATCTTGATTTGCTCCATGTTGGATGTATATGTGTCCATAAAGAATGTTGACTGTCTCTGATTTTTGAATAAGTTTTCCAGAAATAAAAAGAAAAAAACAAGTTAGCAACCCTGTATATAGCTATAGTGTTTTCAACTTACAGTCATTGGCCCCATAACAAATTAATATTGTAGCTTGAAATAATGTTGTACTGTCTTCAAATATACATGTAAGCTGGTGGCAATCTAGTGAGTTAGTGTTATCCCATTGTAGAAATTGTGTACCTCTCTAGAAATAGTTTCTCATCTGTTCTATATTCATGTAAAAAAATGTTTGTTACATGCATAAATTGGAGAGAGAAAAAAGCCAACGATTTGGCAAAATAAGGGGCTGGTTTTATTTTAGAAGCTGAGATCCACAGGATTGAAACATCAAACAAAAAAGATGTTTTTAATAGATGAACATGTGAAAACCACACAGCCGTTATCATGAACCGGGGAATGTTTTCAATTAATACAATAGGTGGAATGTTTGTTACTGCAGTATAATCAGTGTGGGAGGAAGAACACTTCAATTAGGATGACAAACAATCACTCCCGTAAATCAATCTTAAGCATAAACAGTCACTGTGGTTTACATATTTCTGTTAATCCATGTCCCGGTCAGGTGGATCACGAGCTACATGTGGCTCACGCACCTAATCACCGTGGCATGTTGTGTAGATGAGTAGACGTTATTCCATTTCTACAAATATTTGCCATAAAGCGTGCTCCTGGTTGGTATGGAAAGGAAAGTAGGCAACTTGGATAATGCTGTTATAGGTCTTTCCTCCTTTATGTTTTTCGCTTTTTGAGATATGTAAAAGAAGGGATTGAGAGACTCCTATGGTATACAATCCATTTGTTATGCAAATTTAAGGCTAGGCTTACCCACATAAAGTGCTCTCGGCTGAGCATTGCATCAAGGCTGCCACGGTTTTGTGATTGTCTGAAAAAGATGAACACTGCTATGATGGAGGCCAGAGAGTGTCCAAAGTGACACCATCAGTTTCCTTATAGTGAAAGACTCATCTGGTTCTGTCGGGGTCTCTGTCAGAATCCAGTTTTTTGGATATTCCATTGAAGTGCTTAACAGAGAGCACTGTATGTGTGTGAGCCTAGCCTAAAAAGTGTCAATTTTGTGTATAAGTTTTTACATTAGCAAGTAGAGATGAGCGAATATATTTGAGTGGAATTGAGTTATACTACGATATTACAAAAATACGCATTTACCAAAATGCAAATTTTTTGTAATTTGCTTTCACGCAGATTCAGCCGACTGGCCGCCATTTTTCTGAACCATGAGGGCTAACAACAGGTTTTAAAAACAAATTCTTATACTCACGTTATTGTTCACTTCTCCAGCCTATCCTTTCCTCTCTGGCCCCCCACTCCTCACTGTCTTCTGTCTGGTCCCCATCACAACGTCTTATCACAACCATGAGTGCTGAAATCTGCAGGCCTCTTAAGCTAGTCGTGAACTTGATTAGGCCTGGGACAGTACAGCACGTGGCAAGATCATGGAACATATCACAATGTCGTGACCATATGCTTGTGCAGAACCTGCCTGGGCCTCATTAGAGCCAGAAGTACTGGCCTGGTATGAAGCGGTCCAGGCAGTCCACACATTGGCAGATATAAGAAGATGTGGCGAGAGACGGATAAGTGACGGTGATGAGCGGAGAGGTGAGCAGTGAGATGAGTTTAAGACAGTATTTTTTATTATTTTTTATATGTTATATTTATTATGCTCTTGGAACTGTGAAGAGCCCAAACATAATAAGGTACATTAAATTCATGGAGAATATTTTCTTTGCAAATCGACTTTCCCAGGAAAATCCGCACATACAGGTCAATGCAAGTTTTGATTGATCTGCTCATTTCTAATATCAAGACATCTCAGAGAGATACAAATAATATGAGCATTGTATTTTACAGAATAATTATAGATACATCAGACCATTTTCATGAATATTGGAGTTAGTTTGAGGATAGATAGTGATTAATCCAACAATACTTGAAACTTGAAACTTCATTTTTATTTCTACATTGAAAACAGAGATTCTGTGCATGCCACGCAAGAATTGTTTAAAAGGATAAATGAGTGCCATGATAACATCCTCTCTGACATGTCTTTGTGCTACTTAGAGCACTTAATCATAGCTAGAGAGACAATGTTCATTGTGGGGATTTTTAAACTAAGGTGATAGACTGAAAGGGAATCTGTCAGCAGGATTTCACACTCCAAATGATTTATATTCACAAGTCGCTCTTTCATAGATAAGTCCAGTAATACCTTTCCATGCCCAGTATGTTCCTCCATTACTGAGAAATCACTGATTGTGTTATTATGCAAATGATCCTGAAGAACTATTTGTAGATCTAAAGTCTCCGTCACTCCAGCTCTATTCACTGCCAAGCTCAGCCTCCTTCTGCTTGAATAAAAGCTTCTATATTGTTTGACTTCAGTCACTTTAGGTTAGGTTTTCACTGCATTTTTGGTCCGAATGTACAGTTAAGTCCATATATATTTGGACAGAGACAACATTTTTCTAATTTTGGTTATAAACATTTCCACAATGAATTTTAAACAAAACAATTCAGATGCAGTTGAAGTTCAGACTTTCAGCTTTCATTTGAGGGTATCCACATTAAAATTGGATGAAGGGTTAAGGAGTTTCAGCTCCCATGAAATAGCCTTGGACTTAATTGTCCAAATACTTTTGGTCCCTTTAAAAACAGGGTGGCACATGTTAAGGAGCTGAAACTCCTAAGCCCTATATCCAATTTTAATGTGGATACCCTCAAATGAAAGCTGAAAGTCTGAACTTCAACTGCATCTGAATTGTTTTGTTTAAAATTCATTGTGGTAATGTCTATAACCAAAATTAGAAAAATTTTGTCTCTGTCCAAATATATATGGACTTAACTGTATGTATACATTGAAATTCTACAAATGGAAACTGTAAATGGTCCTATGAAAGATTAATAACTGCTGTAAAAAAAACACACAGATTGCATACAGACTGCACACGGATGACAAATGAGAAAGCAATATCCCACTTTTCTGGATGAAACTCTGAACGATTTTCTATACACTCAAGTAAACATATCCATACAGTCTGTCATTCTAGCTCTATTTTCTGTCTCGCTCCAGTGCCTCCTAGTTAACTTGCACGCAGTATAGAGGCTGTCAGTCAAGCAGGAGGAGGCAGTCCTGAGTAGATAACAGAGCTGGAGTGATGGATACTTCAGATCTACCATAGACCTGTAAGGATGTGACAGAGTCCGTCGGTATCTTTCCCCCCCTGTGAACACTGTACACATATATCACGTGCGGCACCTTGACGTTTACTAATGTTAATCTAATGTTAATGTGTTGTTTATGTCTTGTAATGTGATGTATTTGATAGGTGTTATGTAGGGTTGAGCGACTTTCATTTTTTAAAGATCGAGTCGGGTTTTGTGAAACCCGACTTTGTCCAGAGTCGAGTCGAGGGCAGTCGGCCGATTATCGCTAAAAGTCGGGGATCGACCGAAACACGAAACCCAATGCAAGTCAATGGGGAAGCATAGTCGGCAGTGAGTGGAGGCCAGGAAAACACCTACAGTGCCCATTTTAATGCCAAAAACATCCATTCTTGTTTCTGAAGCTTGTCAATCTTAATTAACTTTATAATAATAGTTGTTCATTGGAACTTGGGGGTCATTTGGCAAAAGTTGTAGGGGGTAGGGCTGGTTCAAGGTTTTAGTGGGCCCAGGAATCGTGGACTACGTCATGGCGGTGGAGCAGGGAGAGGTAAGTATTTCAACGTTGCAAGTGCTGTGATCCTGAGCAAGCAGGGGGTGCCCACTCGTTCGCATTGGCACTGGCACAGGGCCCCTCAAAGTACAGCGGTGTGTTTGCACGGCGGGGGCGCCTCCCACCAGCAGCGACACTTTTGCGTACTCTGAGGGGCCCTGTGCCAGTGACGTCGCCAACGAGTATGCCCCCCCACCTGATGAAGGTGCAGCGCCCCCACTGCCGCAGGGCCGAGGGGTACCCGGTACCGGGCCTCTGAGTCTCTGCTCTGGGGGTTGTCACGGTGGCTAGGCCCGGTCCGTGACCCCGCTGGTAGGGAGGTGACGTACAGTGAATGATAGAAACGGATGTGGATGGTGGTAGTGGTGCTGTGGTGGTGCGGTGCGGTAAATAACGAGGACACCAGGTTGCAGTCTCTTTACCTCTTTACTGAAGATCTCTGGGTCCTCAGTCCGGAGTCCGGATAACCAGGCTTCGCAAGTCCGGCCGGTCCAATGGCACCTCCAGAGTTCTCTTAACAGGTGGAAATCTGTGCCTTCCTTCTAGCGCTATGTGTTGCGGTCCTTCCCTGCTGTGCTTACGGAAAGTCCCCACAACTGTTGTGTCTGTTTCTTAAGTTCCCTCACAACTCGATTAGATGATGTTCTGCTAATCCTCCGTCCCTCCCTGATGTTACGGTTAGGACGGCACCCGTATGACGGGTAGGCTCGGAGCTCTTCCGGGACCCTAGAGTCGCCCCTCTCCACAAGTTGCCCCCCAAGACTGCATAGGTGATTTAGATGAGACAGCCCACCTTTGACTGACTGTCCTGCCGTTGGTTTAGAGTATTGCTTGAAGCTGAATATTGTAATACTCCCTCGGCGTTCCGGCCGCCGGTTATGCGCCTCAGTAGGATGTTGCCTCGGTCTTACAGCACGACTCCTACTGGTATTCTCCTTCTTGCTTTGATCTCGTTTCTCACTCAGCACAATCTATCTCGCTTCCAATCCCTCCTTGGGCACCGCCGCTATGCTGAGCAGGCACGGCCCCGTTACGTTCGCTCCAGTTGCCAAGTCTCTGTCAGGATCCCACCCCTGACAGGGACCCTACCGAATCTTCCCCTGCAACACCCTCTGCCACAAGGTGTTGCCTGGTTCCCATCCAGTCGGCTTTCTCCCTAACTTCCTGCCTGACCCCCAGTTTTACCAGTATGTGAGGAGTGGCCTAGTGAATAGAACCCTTAGCTCCCCCTGGTGGCCCGACGGTGAAATATATTGGTGTCTGTGATACCTGGTCAGATGAACTCCTTCAGTGCCATCAGACGTACCATGGCCCCCCTTAGTGGCGAAGCCACAGTACTGCAACGACCAGGACTCTGGGGCGCTGCACTCCCCCCCGGTTAAATCCAGTGCTCCGGGACTGGGAAGAAAACAACAATACAGGTTAGCAAAAAGACATACAATTTTGTTGAGTGCAATAACAATAAGTATACTTGAACAGAGCTTCCCTTTATGGGAGGTGAGGACACTTGAACGTTACAAACATGGTTATATATTATAAATTACAGGCTATAACCAACTCCTGTTACCCAACCGGGTATTCTACTTCAGTGCAAATTCTTGAACAATAATTTAACATCGCCTTTAAGGACGTACACTCTGAATCCACTAAAGACCTTCTTATAACACATTATAAGGCTTGAGCAACTGTGCTACATTCTCCTTCGTTATATCTGCAGGACCGCCTGTCCTAACGGCACCAGACCTACTGCCTCTCCTTTCTTACAGGACCGCTCCTTTCAGCCCGAGCCTTCTGTCTTTTCAACTACTATACATAGTATAGAACATAACATACTTTCAGTTTAAGAGCACTGAGCCATCGCTATATGGCTCCTAGGAGGACTCACCACTAACCCCTACGGGTTCACTTCCTGTCCTCTATTTGTAACACATTATTAAACACTTTCTTTACAATAGACTAGTTTTCTACATTTAACTTCTTTCTTCCAACACGTTAGTTACATACATATCAGCAGCATCATTAACTTTCTCTTTTAAGACATTATTGCTATCTCTCAGTCTTAAAGCAATACCATTCTTTAAATGCAACAAGTGGATGTCCCCTTTAAGAAGGGACCAAGTCTTTATGAGGTAGCACGTCTTCTCAAGCTACCAGTCCATACTCAGCAAAGGCTCCAGTGCGGTATCTTCACAAAGAGTCTTTCTTTAAGTAAAACCAGTAGGGAGCACCTTTAAGAAGGTGCAAACTATTTACAAGCAGTTTGTATCATGCACTATTCATGATTGCGGCAGTTCTTGATAACATAGAAAAGATAGAAAATAACCAAAGAGCAATAGGGATCCCGGGTCAACAAAGGGATCCCTTCAAGAGTTAACCCTGGACGGGTTTAGCAGCAAAACAGTAGAACAGTAACTATTTACATTGGTAAAGCGTTTTTGCTTACTCAGTCTTGTAGGGTAGGGGGTGGTCTTCTTCCAGGCCTCACCTGGCCAACGGGTCACCTTGGTGCGGCAAGGGCCGGTCCTGGCTCCAGCAGCGACAGGATCCCTCGCCGAGATGCCCCCCTAGCTTGTGGGCGAGCGCGACCCAGAGGCACGCGGTGGACCCGGACCTCCTGAGGTTCCGCGGGGACGGGCTCCGGCACCTTCTCTACAGAAGGCTCATCCTCCGGCGTTCCAGCAGCAGCGTGCAGGGCGACGCACCGCTGGACACCCCGAGCTATCCAGCCTGTTCCACCCGCTTCCCTCCTCCACCGGGTGTAGGTCACGGCATCGCCAGGCTCCAGGTCGGCATCATACCTTCCTCCACAGGGTTCAACTTCTTCACGGTCAACGCGGACCTGCAGTGGCTCCCTGATCTCTTGGATAACTCCCTTTCCATGTCGGGAGTTAAAGGAGACCACCACACCCCAGTGTGACGGTGGGGTTTCTTCCACACTGGTTAGATCAACCTGGGCTGCAGGCTGAGGTCTGTTCTGCCAGGCTGCCATGAGGCGCCGCAGATGTTCAGCCTCCGGCAGGGTCCTCAGGCCCGATGCGCGCAGCTCACAGTCTGCCGCGGCCTGGATGGAGGAAGCAGGGGACACTGGGGACAAGCGGACCTCCGTAGGCTGGCCCAGCCGAGCGATCACACGGGCATCGGCTTCCAAGCGGTAGGCCATCCGCCGGGCCTCGGCTGCGGCCACGCACTCCTCGGACGGCGGCCGGGGAGGTCGGCCCATCGTTGGCCCCGCAAGGGTCAGCTCCCGCAGTGATGGCGTATCCTGGGTTGCATCGGGCTGCACAGCCTCTCGCCGAGTCTGGTCATTCCCATGCGGTGCTCCCGGTGTCGCCATTTTCGCTTCTTCTCCAGTGTCCTCTTCCCGTGGTCTTTTCCGTGGGCGGCCCCGTCTCCATGGTCTCCACCCTCCAAACAAGATCAGGAGGTGGACCTCGGCTGTTGACGGACACGTCCTCAGGACACAGAAATATTTAGACTGGGCGGCCATTGTCTTTCGCGCTCTTCAGCTTGTCTACGCCCACTGTTGTGATTTTGCTTTTTGCTCCCTCTAGTGGTCATTAGTGATTTGACTCTGGAGCGTCTGTCTTTTCCTATATCCTCACCTGGGCCGTTAGTTCAGGGGCGTTGCTATATAAGCTCCCTGGACCTTCAGTTCAATGCCTGGCATCGTTGAAATCAGAGCTAATCTGTTGTGCTCTTGTCCTCTGATCCTGGTTCCTGTTTTTCAAGCTAAGTCTGCTTCTTTGCTTTTTGCTTTTGTTTTGTTTGGTATTTTTGTCCAGCTTGTTCCTATCTGTATCCTGACCTTTGCTGGAAGCTCTAGGGGGCTGGTGTTCTCCCCCCAGACCGTTAGACGGTTCGGGGGTTCTTGAATCTCCAGCGTGGATTTTTATAGGGTTTTTGTTGACCAGATAAGTTATCTTGCTATATTCTGCTATTAGTAAGCTGGCCTCTCTTTGCTGAACCTGGTTCATTTCTGTGTTTGTCATTTCCTCTTACCTCACCGTTATTATTTGTGGGGGGCTTGTATCTTGCTTTGGGGTCCCTTTCTCTGGAGGCAAGAGAGGTCTTTGTTTTCTTCTCCTAGGGGTAGTTAGATTCTCCGGCTGGCGCGAGTCATCTAGCGATCACCGTAGGCATGATCCCCGGCTACTTCTAGTGTTGGCGTTAGGAGTAGCTATTTGGTCAACCCAGTTACCACAGCCCTATGAGCTGGATTTTTGTATCTTGCAGACTTACACGTTCCTCTGAGACCCTGTCCACTGGGGTCATAACAGTATGCCAGGCCAGTATTCAATGTTTAATGCATTGCAGAAGTGGGATTATAAGAAAGAAAATTTTGAGTTTTTTTTTTCCCTCTCTCATTTTTTTTTTTTTTTCTTTTCCCCTTTACCTCAGAGTGGCTTAAGCTTGCTGCAGACATGAATGTCCAGACCTTGATTACAAGTGTGGACCAGCTTGCCGCTCGTGTGCAGGGTATACAAGATTATGTTACCAGAAATCCTAGGTCTGAACCCAAGATTCCGATTCCTGAACTGCTTTCAGGAGACCGATTTAAGTTTAGGAATTTTGAGGAATAATTGTAAATTATTTTTGTCCCTGAAACCTTGTTCATCTGGAGACTCTGCTCAACAAGTAAAAATTGTTATTTCATTCTTACGGGGTGACCCTCAGGATTGGGCTTTTTCGTTGGCGCCAGGAGATCCGGCATTGGCTGATATTGATGCGTTTTTTCTGGCGCTCGGTTTACTTTATGAGGAACCCAATCTTGAGATTCAGGCAGAGAAAGCCTTGCTGGCTATGTCTCAGGGCCAGGACGAGGCTGAGGTGTATTGCCAAAAATTTCGGAAATGGTCCGTGCTGACACATTGGAACGAGTGTGCACTGGCCGCTAATTTTAGAAATGGCCTTTCTGAGGCCATTAAGAATGTTATGGTGGGTTTTCCCATTCCCACAGGTCTGAATGATACCATGTCCCTGGCTATTCAAATTGACCGGCGGTTGCGGGAGCGCAAAACCGCAAATTCCCTCATGTTGTTGTCTGAACAGACACCTGATGTGATGCAATGTGATAGAAAAAACGCAAATTCCCTCATGGTGTTGTCTGAACGGACACCTGATTTGATGCAATGTGATAGAATCCTGACTAGAAATGAGAGGAAAATTCATAGACGCCGGAATGGCTTGTGCTACTACTGTGGTGATTCTACACATGTTATCTCAGCATGCTCTAAACGTATATCTAAGGTTGTTAGTCCTGTCACCGTTGGTAATTTGCATCCTAAGTTTATTCTGTCTGTAACTTTGATTTGCTCACTGTCATCTTATCCTGTCATGGCGTTTGTAGATTCGGGTGCTGCCCTGAGTCTTATGGATCTCTCATTTGCTAAGCGCTGTGGTTTTATTCTTGAACCATTAGAAAATCCTATCCCTCTTAGGGGTATTGATGCTACGCCATTGGCAGAAAATAAGCCGCAGTATTGGACACAGGTTACCATGTGCATGACTCCTGAACACCGCGAGGTGATACGTTTTCTCGTTCTACATAAAATGCATGATTTGGTTGTTTTGGGGCTGCCATGGTTACAGACCCATAATCCAGTCCTTGACTGGAAGGCTATGTCAGTGTCTAGTTGGGGCTGTCGTGGTATTCATGAGGATTCCCTGCCTGTGTCTATTGCTTCTTCTACGCCTTCGGAAGTTCCGGAGTACTTGTCTGATTATCAGGATGTCTTTAGCGAGTCCAGGTCCAGTGCATTGCCTCCTCATAGGGAATGTGACTGTGCAATAGATTTGATTCCAGGCAGTAAATTTCCTAAGGGAAGACTGTTTAATCTGTCGATACCTGAACATACCGCGATGCGTTCATATATCAAGGAGTCTCTGGAGAAAGGACACATCCGTCTGTCTTCTTCCCCTCTTGGTGCGGGATTCTTTTTTGTGGCTAAAAAGGATGGATCTTTGAGGCCTTGTATTGACTATCGGCTTTTAAATAAGATCACTGTCAAATTTCAGTATCCTTTGCCACTGTTGTCTGACTTGTTTGCCCGGATTAAAGGTGCCAAGTGGTTTACCAAGATAGACCTTCGTGGTGCGTACAACCTTGTGCGCATTAAGCAAGGGGATGAATGGAAAACCGCATTCAATACGCCCGAAGGTCATTTTGAGTACTTGGTGATGCCTTTTGGGCTCTCTAATGCCCCTTCAGTTTTTCAGTCCTTTATGCATGACATTTTCCGGAACTATCTGGATAAATTTCTGATCGTTTATCTGGATGATATTCTGTTTTTTTCTGATAATTGGGACTCGCATGTGGAGCAGGTCAGGATGGTCTTTAAAATTTTGCGTGAAAATTCTTTGTTTGTCAAGGGCTCAAAGTGTCTTTTTGGTGTACAGAAGGTTCCCTTTTTGGGGTTCATTTTTTCCCCTTCTGCTGTGGAGATGGACCCAGTCAAGGTCCGAGCTATTCTTGATTGGACTCAGCCCTCGTCAGTTAAGAGTCTTCAGAAGTTCTTGGGTTTCGCTAACTTCTACCGTCGTTTTATCGCTAACTTTTCTAGCATTGTGAAACCTTTGACGGATATGACCAAGAAGGGCTCCGATGTGGTTAATTGGGCTCCTGCTGCCGTGGAGGCTTTCCAGGAGTTGAAACGTCGGTTTACTTCGGCGCCTGTTTTGTGCCAGCCTGATGTCTCGCTTCCCTTTCAAGTTGAGGTGGATGCTTCAGAGATTGGAGCAGGGGCCGTTTTGTCGCAGAGAGGCCCTGGTTGCTCTGTTATGAGACCTTGCGCCTTTTTCTCTAGGAAGTTTTCGCCTGCGGAGCGAAATTATGATGTGGGCAATCGGGAGTTGTTGGCCATGAAATGGGCATTTGAGGAGTGGCGTCATTGGCTCGAGGGTGCTAAGCATCGTGTGGTGGTCTTGACTGATCACAAAAATCTGATGTATCTCGAGTCTGCTAAACGCCTGAATCCTAGACAGGCCCGCTGGTCATTGTTTTTCTCCCGATTTGACTTTGTTGTCTCGTATTTACCAGGTTCAAAGAATGTGAAGGCCGATGCTCTTTCCAGGAGCTTTGTGCCTGATGCTCCTGGAGTCGCTGAACCTGTTGGTATTCTTAAGGATGGTATTATCTTGTCAGCTATTTCTCCTGATCTGCGACGTGTGTTGCAGAGATTTCAGGCTGATAGGCCTGATTCTTGTCCACCTGACAGACTGTTTGTGCCTGATAAGTGGACCAGCAGAGTCATTTCCGAGGTTCATTCCTCGGTGTTGGCAGGTCACCCAGGAATTTTTGGCACCAGAGATCTGGTGGCCAGATCCTTTTGGTGGCCTTCCTTGTCTAGGGATGTGCGGTCATTTGTACAGTCCTGTGGGACTTGTGCTCGAGCTAAGCCTTGCTGTTCTCGTGCCAGCGGGTTGCTCTTGCCCTTGCCTGTCCCTAAGAGACCTTGGACACATATCTCCATGGATTTCATTTCTGATCTTCCGGTGTCTCAGGGCATGTCTGTTATCTGGGTGATATGTGATCGCTTCTCCAAGATGGTCCATTTGGTTCCTTTGCCTAAACTGCCTTCCTCTTCCGATCTGGTTCCTGTGTTTTTCCAGAACGTGGTTCGTTTGCACGGCATCCCTGAGAATATTGTGTCAGACAGAGGATCCCAGTTCGTTTCCAGATTCTGGCGATCCTTTTGTAGTAGGATGGGCATTGACTTGTCGTTTTCGTCTGCTTTCCATCCTCAGACTAATGGACAGACGGAGCGAACTAATCAGACTTTGGAGGCTTATTTGAGGTGTTTTGTCTCTGCTGATCAGGACGATTGGGTGACCTTCTTGCCGTTAGCTGAGTTTGCCCTTAATAATCGGGCTAGTTCCGCCACCTTGGTTTCGCCGTTTTTCTGCAACTCTGGTTTCCACCCTCATTTTTCTTCGGGTCATGTGGAACCTTCTGACTGCCCTGGGGTGGATTCTGTGGTGGATAGGTTGCAGCGGATCTGGAATCTTGTGGTGGACAACTTGAAGTTGTCACAGGAGAGGGCTCAGCGCTTTGCCAACCGCCGCCGCGGTGTGGGTCCCCGACTACGTGTTGGGGATTTGGTGTGGCTTTCTTCCCGCTTTGTTCCTATGAAGGTTTCCTCTCCCAAATTTAAACCTCGTTTTATTGGTCCTTACAAGATATTGGAAATTCTTAATCCTGTATCCTTTCGCCTGGATCTACCTGTGTCGTTTGCTATCCACAACGTGTTTCATAGGTCCTTGTTGCGGCGGTACGTTGTGCCTGTGGTTCCTTCTGCTGAGCCTCCTGCTCCGGTGTTGGTTGAGGGCGAGTTGGAGTACGTGGTGGAGAAGATCTTGGATTCTCGTCTCTCCAGGCGGAGGCTTCAGTACCTGGTCAAGTGGAAGGGCTATGGTCAGGAAGATAATTCCTGGGTGGTCGCCTCTGATGTTCATGCGGCCGATTTAGTTCGTGCCTTTCACGCCGCTCATCCTGATCGCCCTGGTGGTCATGGTGAGGGTTCGGTGACCCCTCACTAAGGGGGGGGTACTGTTGTGATTTTGCTTTTTGCTCCCTCTAGTGGTCATTAGTGATTTGACTCTGGAGCGTCTGTCTTTTCCTATATCCTCACCTGGGCCATTAGTTCAGGGGCGTTGCTATATAAGCTCCCTGGACCTTCAGTTCAATGCCTGGCATCATTGAAATCAGAGCTAATCTGTTGTGCTCTTGTCCTCTGATCCTGGTTCCTGTTTTTCAAGCTAAGTCTGCTTCTTTGCTTTTTGCTTTTGTTTTGTTTGGTATTTTTGTCCAGCTTGTTCCTATCTGTATCCTGACCTTTGCTGGAAGCTCTAGGGGGCTGGTGTTCTCCCCCCGGACCGTTAGACGGTTCGGGGGTTCTTGAATCTCCAGCGTGGATTTTTATAGGGTTTTTGTTGACCAGATAAGTTATCTTGCTATATTCTGCTATTAGTAAGCTGGCCTCTCTTTGCTGAACCTGGTTCATTTCTGTGTTTGTCATTTCCTCTTACCTCACCGTTATTATTTGTGGGGGGCTTGTATCTTGCTTTGGGGTCCCTTTCTCTGGAGGCAAGAGAGGTCTTTGTTTTCTTCTCCTAGGGGTAGTTAGATTCTCCGGCTGGCGCGAGTCATCTAGCGATCACCGTAGGCATGATCCCCGGCTACTTCTAGTGTTGGCGTTAGGAGTAGCTATTTGGTCAACCCAGTTACCACAGCCCTATGAGCTGGATTTTTGTATCTTGCAGACTTACACGTTCCTCTGAGACCCTGTCCACTGGGGTCATAACAGCCCACTCCACGCCCCTCTTCTTCTCCGGCGCTCTCCTCAGCGCTGTAATGGCTGCGGATTTTGGCGGTAAATGGCGTAGCACAGTCCTTGCAATAAAGTACAGTCCAAGCACAATAAATCACAGTTCAAAGGCACACATGAACTGATTCTTCAGGCTTAAGTAGATCCTGTTCGTGACGCCAAGTTTTGCAGCTCCCCCACTGCCGCAGGGCCGAGGGGTACCCAGTACCGGGCCTCTGAGTCTCTGCTCTGGGGGTTGTCACGGTGGCTAGGCCCGGTCCGTGACCCCGCTGGTAGGGAGGCGACGTACAGTGAATGATAGAAACGGATGTGGACGGTGGTAGTGGTGCTGTGGTGGTGCGGTAAATAACGAGGACACCAGGTTGCAGTCTCTTTACCTCTTTACTGAAGATCTCTGGGTCCTCAGTCCGGAGTCCGGATAACCAGGCTTCGCAAGTCCGGCCGGTCCAATGGCACCTCCAGAGTTCTCTTAACAGGTGGAAATCTGTGCCTTCCTTCTAGCGCTATGTGTTGCGGTCCTTCCCAGCTGTGCTTACGGAAAGTCCCCACAACTGTTGTGTCTGTTTCTTAAGTTCCCTCACAACTCGATTAGATGATGTTCTGCTAATCCTCCGTCCCTCCCTGATGTTACGGTTAGGACGGCACCCGTATGACGGGTAGGCTCGGAGCTCTTCCGGGACCCTAGAGTCGCCCCTCTCCACAAGTTGCCCCCCAAGACTGCATAGGTGATTTAGATGAGACAGCCCGCCTTTGACTGACTGTCCTGCCGTAGGTTTAGAGTATTGCTTGAAGCTGAATATTGTAATACTCCCTCGGCGTTCCGGCCGCCGGTTATGCGCCTCAGTAGGATGTTGCCTCGGTCTTACAGCACGACTCCTACTGGTATTCTCCTTCTTGCTTTGATCTCGTTTCTCACTCAGCACAATCTATCTCACTTCCAATCCCTCCTTGGGCACCGCCGCTATGCTGAGCAGGCACGGCCCCGTTACTTTCGCTCCAGTTGCCAAGTCTCTGTCAGGATCCCACCCCTGACAGGGACCCTACCGAATCTTCCCCTGCAACACGCTCTGCCACAAGGTGTTGCCTGGTTCCCATCCAGTCGGCTTTCTCCCCAACTTCCTGCCTGACCCCCAGTTTTACCAGTATGTGAGGAGTGGCCTAGTGAATAGAACTCTTAGCTCCCCCTGGTGGCCTGACGGTGAAATATATTGGTGTCTGTGATACCTGGTCAGATGAACTCCTTCAGTGCCATCAGACGTACCATGGCCCCCCTTAGTGGCGGAGCCACAGTACTGCAACGACCAGGACTCTGGGGCGCTGCAAAGGAACCTGCACTTTCATCTGCACCTTCCTCTTTGTCCCTGTGTAAGGTGGTATAACATGCGGGAAGGGGAACCTTACTTTCAGCAGGGTCAGATTCTGGCTGTGTAGAGTGCAAGGGGAATGTAGTGGTCTAGGTCAATGTACCAGCAGACTCATCTAGCAGTGGCTGGGCAATGGGCAGGATGAGGAGGAAACAGATATAGGGCCAAAGAATAAAGTAGGCTAAATGCAGTTCAAAATTGGTAACAGGACTAAACAGGCGGCATTGCTTTGTTCAGTGGAGTAGCAAACCCAGGAGCAGCAGACACTGTTTTAAGGGCCCAAACACACTAATAGGCCAAATGCAGTTTAATATCTGATACTTTAGGCCAAAAGCCTAAAGACTGAAGCTCAGCTTTATACAGTGGAGGACAACACCAGGGAGGGGCAGACACCGTTAGTAGGCTGTAACCACCAAGTTTTTTAAAAAACAGCACTTAATGAGACCCAGAAGGTTGAAGCTCAGCTTTATTCAGTTGAGGACAAACACCAGGGAGGGGCAGACACCGTTAGTAGGCCGTAACCAAAGTTGAAGGCCAAATGCATTTTAATATCTGATACTATAGGCCGAAAGCCAGAAGGTGGAAGCTCAGCTTTATTCAGTTGAGGGCAAACACCAGGGAGGGGCAGACACCGTTAGTAGGCTGTAACCACCAAGTTTTTTAAAAAACAGCACTTAATGAGAGCCAGAAAGTTGAAGCTCAGCTTTATTCAGTTGAGGACAAACACCAGGGAGGGGCAGACACCGTTAGTAGGCCGTAACCAAAGTTGAAGGCCAAATGCAGTTTAATATCTAATACTATAGGCCGAAAGCCAGAAGGTGGAAGCTCAGCTTTATTCAGTTGAGGGCAAACACCAGGGAGGGGCAGACACCGTTAGTAGGCTGTAACCACCAA
Organism: Ranitomeya variabilis; assembly: GCF_051348905.1. Taxonomy (NCBI): domain Eukaryota; kingdom Metazoa; phylum Chordata; class Amphibia; order Anura; family Dendrobatidae; genus Ranitomeya; species Ranitomeya variabilis. The sequence goes on from NC_135233.1 coordinate 199,412,920, forward strand.
GTTTTTTTAAAAAACAGCACTTAATGAGAGCCAGAAGGTTGAAGCTCAGCTTTATTCAGTTGAGGACAAACACCAGGGAGGGGCAGACACCGTTAGTAGGCCGTAACCAAAGTTGAAGGCCAAATGCAGTTTAATATCTAATACTATAGGCCGAAAGCCAGAAGGTGGAAGCTCAGCTTTATTCAGTTGAGGGCAAACACCAGGGAGGGGCAGACACCGTTAGTAGGCTGTAACCACCAAGTTTTTTTTAAAAAACAGCACTTAATGAGAGCCAGAAGGTTGAAGCTCAGCTTTATTCAGTTGAGGACAAACACCAGGGAGGGGCAGACACCGTTAGTAGGCCGTAACCAAAGTTGAAGGCCAAATGCAGTTTAATATCTAATACTATAGGCCGAAAGCCAGAAGGTGGAAGCTCAGCTTTATTCAGTTGAGGGCAAACACCAGGGAGGGGCAGACACTGTTAGTAGGCCGTAACCAAAGTTGAAGGCCAAATGCAGTTTAATATCTGATACTATAGGCCGAAAGCCAGAAGGTGGAAGCTCAGCTTTATTCAGTTGAGGGCAAACACCAGGGAGCGGCAGACACCGTTAGTAGGCCGTAACCAAAGTTGAAGGCCAAATGCAGTTTAATATCTGATACTATAGGCCGAAAGCCAGAAGGTGGAAGCTCAGCTTTATTCAGTTGAGGGCAAACACCAGGGAGCGGCAGACACCGTTAGTAGGCCGTAACCAAAGTTGAAGGCCAAATGCAGTTTAATTTCTGATACTATAGGCCGAAAGCCAGAAGGTTGAAGCTCCGATTTAGACAGTGGAGGACAATTTGAATTAGGGACTGCAGACAGACTTAGTAGGCTGTCCCCTGTGGACCATGCATCCACCACATTAACCCATTGCGCCGTAATGGACACGTAATCTTCCGTGGCCATGCCTACAGGTCCATGCGTCTGTTGTCAGGTGCACCTTTGTACTCACAGATTGCCAGAGTGCATGGACAATGCGGTCTTTTACATGCTGGTGGAGGGTTGGGATGGCTTTTCTCGCAAAAGAAGTGTCGACTGGTTAGCTTGTAGCGTGGTACAGCGTAGTCCATCATGGCCTTATTAATAGTAAATAAAATATACCATATATACTCGAGTATAAGCCGAGATTTTCAGCCCAAATTTTTGGGCTGAAAGTGCCCCTCTCGGCTTATACTCGAGTCATGATCGGTGGTGGGGTCGGCGGGTGAGCACTGTCATATACTTACCTAGTTCCGGGGCTCCTGGCGCTCCCCCTGCCCGTCCCACGGTCTCCGGGTGCCGCAGCCTCTTCCCCTGAGCGGTCACGTGGGACCGCTCATTAGAGAAATGAATAGGCTGCTCCACCTCCCATAGGGGCGGAGCCGCATAATTCATTTCTCTAATGAAGCGGTGCCGGTGACCGCTGATAGAGGAAGAGGCTGCGGCACCGAAGACAGGCAGGGGGAAGGAACCAGGGACGCCGGGAGCAGGTAAGTATTACATATTCACCTGTCCTCGTTCCACACGCCGGGCGCCGTCTCCATCTTCCCGGCGTCTCTCTGCACTGACTGTGCAGGTCAGAGGGCGCGATGACGCATATAGTGTGCGCGCCGCCCTCTGCCTGATCAGTCAGTGCGGAGAGACGCCGGGAAGATGGCGCCGAGGAGCTGCAAGCAAGACAGGTGAGTATGTGTTTTTTTTTTTTTATTGCAGCAGCAGCAGCACAGATTTATGTGGAGCATCTATGGGGCAACAGTGCAGAGCACTATATGGCACAGCTATGGGGCAATGGTGCAGAGCACTATATGGCAGAGCTATGGGGCAACGGTGCAGAGCACTATATGGCACAGCTATGGGGCAACGGTGCAGAGCACTATATGGCAGAGCTATGGGGCAACGGTGCAGAGTACTATATGGCACAGCTATGGGGCAATGGTGCAGAGCACTATATGGCACAGCTATGGGGCAACGGTGCAGAGCACTATATGGCACAGCTAAGGGGCAATGGTGCAGAGCACTATATGGCACAGCTATGGGGCAATGGTGCAGAGCACTATATGGCAGAGCTATGGGGCAACGGTGCAGAGCACTATATGGCAGAGCTATGGGGCAATGGTGCAGAGCACTATATGGCACAGCTATGGGGCAATGGTGCAGAGCACTATATGGCACAGCTATGGGGCAATGGTGCAGAGCACTATATGGCACAGCTGTGGGGCAATGGTGCAGAGCACTATATGGCACAGCTGTGGGGCAATGGTGCAGAGCACTATATGGCAGAGCTATGGGGCAACAGTGCAGAGCACTATATGGCACAGCTATGGGGCAACGGTGCAGAGCACTATATGGCACAGCTATGGGGCAACGGTGCAGAGCACTATATGGCACAGCTATGGGGCAACGGTGCAGAGCACTATATGGCACAGCTATGGGGCAACGGTGCAGAGCACTATATGGCACAGCTATGGGGCAACGGTGCAGAGCACTATATGGCACAGCTATGGGGCAACGGTGCAGAGCACTATATGGCACAGCTATGAGGCAACTGTGCAGAGCACTATATGGCACAGCTATGGGGCAATGGTGCAGAGCACTATATGGCACAGCTATGGGGCAACGGTGCAGAGCATTATATATATGGCACAGCTATCTATGGGGCAACGGTGCAGAGCACTATATGGCACAGCTATGGGGCAACGGTGCAGAGCACTATATGGCACAGCTATGAGGCAACGGTGCAGAGCACTATATGGCACAGCTATGGGGCAACGGTGCAGAGCACTATATGGCACAGCTATGGGGCAACGGTGCAGAGCACTATATGGCAAAGCTATGGGGCAACAGTGCAGAGCACTATATGGCACAGCTATGGGGCAACGGTGCAGAGCACTATATGGCACAGCTATGGGGCAACGGTGCAGAGCACTATATGGCACAGCTATGGGGCAACGGTGCAGAGCACTATATGGCACAGCTATGAGGCAACTGTGCAGAGCACTATATGGCAGAGCTATGGGGCAACGGTGCAGAGCACTATATGGCACAGCTATGGGGCAATGGTGCAGAGCACTATATGGCACAGCTATGGGGCAACGGTGCAGAGCATTATATATATGGCACAGCTATCTATGGGGCAACGGTGCAGAGCATTGTATATATGGCACAGCTTTATGTGGAGTATCTATGGGGCAACGGTGCAGAGCATTGTATATATGGCACAGCTTTATGTGGAGTATCTATGGGGCCATAATGAACGGTGCAGAGCATTATATATGGCACAGCTTTATGTGGAGCATCTATGGGGCCATAATGAACGGTGCAGAGCATTATATATGGCACAGCTTTATGTGGAGCATCTATGGGGCCATAATGAATGGTATGGAGTATCTATTTCTAATTTTGAAATTCACCGGTACCTGCTGCATTTTCCACCCTAGGCTTATACTCGAGTCAATAAGTTTTCCCAGTTTTTTGTGGCAAAATTAGGGGGGTCGGCTTATACTCGGGTCGGCTTATACTCGAGTATATACGGTATAACTAGGCTCTATGAACTTTTAAATAGGTTCCAGGGGTACACGGGCAGCATTGGTGTGGTCAGTGGAGGAGTATTGCAAGTAGGGACCGCAGACAGGCTATCAAAGGCCTAAAATAACAAACAATAGGCTCATGGCAGTTTTAAATCGGTTACATGGATACACAGGCAGGCACTCCAGGCAGCATTGTGGTCAGTGGAGGAGTATTGCAAGTAGGGACCGCAGACAGGCTAACAAAGGCCTAAAATAACAAACAATAGGCTCATGGCAGTTTTAAATCGGTTACATGGATACACAGGCAGGCACTCCAGGCAGCATTGTGGTCAGTGGAGGAGTATTGCAAGTAGGGGCCGCAGACAGGCTAACAAAGGCCTAAAATAACAAACAATAGGCTCATGGCAGTTTTAAATCGGTTACATGGATACACAGGCAGGCACTCCAGGCAGCATTGTGGTCAGTGGAGGAGTATTGCAAGTAGGGGCCGCAGACAGGCTATCAAAGGCCTAAAATAACAAACAATAGGCTCATGGCAGTTTTAAATCGGTTACATGGATACACAGGCAGGCACTCCAGGCAGCATTGTGGTCAGTGGAGGAGTATTGCAAGTAGGGGCCGCAGACAGGCTAACAAAGGTCTAAAATAACAAACAATAGGCTCATGGCAGTTTTAAATCGGTTACATGGATACACAGGCAGGCACTCCAGGCAGCATTGTGGTCAGTGGAGGAGTATTGCAAGTTGGGGCCGCAGACAGGCTATCAAAGGCCTAAAATAACAAACAATAGGCTCATGGCAGTATTAAATCGGTTACATGGATACACAGGCAGGCACTCCAGGCAGCATTGTGGTCAGTGGAGGAGAATTGCAAGTAGGGGCCGCAGACAGGCTATCAAAGGCCTAAAATAACAAACAATAGGCTCATGGCAGTTTTAAATCGGTTACATGGATACACAGGCAGGCACTCCAGGCAGCATTGTGGTCAGTGGAGGAGTATTGCAAGTAGGGGCCGCAGACAGGCTAACAAAGGCCTAAAATAACAAACAATAGGCTCATGGCAGTTTTAAATCGGTTACATGGATACACAGGCAGGCACTCCAGGCAGCATTGTGGTCAGTGGAGGAGTATTGCAAGTAGGGGCCGCAGACAGGCTATCAAAGGCCTAAAATAAACAATAGGCTCATGGCAGTTTTAAATCGGTTACATGGATACACAGGCAGGCACTCCAGGCAGCATTGTGGTCAGTGGAGGAGTATTGCAAGTAGGGGCCGCAGACAGGCTATCAAAGGCCTAAAATAGCAAACAATAGGCTCATGGCAGTTTTAAATCGGTTACATGGATACACAGGCAGGCACTCCAGGCAGCATTGTGGTCAGTGGAGGAGTATTGCAAGTAGGGGCCGCAGACAGGCTATCAAAGGCCTAAAATAACAAACAATAGGCTCATGGCAGTTTTAAATCGGTTACATGGATACACAGGCAGGCAGCATTGTGGTCAGTGGAGGAGTATTGCAAGAAGTGTCTGACACAGTTAGTACTCCCAAAAAATAAATAGATGTTAATGCAAAACAACTATAAATAAAAAAAGGGTGGCATGCTTAGGTACAGGGGTGGGCTCATTTGCAGAGTTTATGACAAAGTAATTTGGCAGTAAATTAGTATTTACTGGTCTCAATATAGGACACTGACCCAGACTACTTTAACTAGCATCATAGATGTTAACAAATTGGTATTGTTTGTCAGTGCCAGGCATTGAATGATGTCAGCGCATAGACTAAACATTGGTGGAGCTGTGCGAGATAATTTTGCACGTGGTAGAGCACAGTTTGAGCGGGGGGGGGGACTCTCTTGTGGCCGGCGGTACCGCCCCAGGGCCCCTCATGTTACAACGGTGTGTCTGACGTTGGGTGCGCACCACCACCGCCAGAGACACTACATTGTACTATGAGGGACCCAGTGGCAGTGCCGTCGACCAAAAGCAAGCACACCCACCTCTTCTGACAAACAGCACTGTAACTAATGGGTGCTTGCGCCAAGTGTCGAGAGTGAGACACCGGCCCCGTGGGGGGAGTTTTCCCATTGGGGGATGTGTAAACATGTCGTATGCTGTTCAAACAGCTGCTGCAAATTAAGAGATTTGAACACTCAGTAAGACCAGTCCACAAGCAAGACCTTTTTATAGGAAAGCTAGGTGTCAGCCAGGAAAGGTGGGGCAAAATAATTTGAAATCCAGGAGTGGTTCATTTTAATGAAGGTGAGATCATCCACATTTTGGGTAGCCAGACGAGTCCTTTTTTCGGTTAATATTGAACCAGCAGCACTGAATACTCTTTCTGATAGCACACTAGCTGCTGGGCAAGCAAGCTCCTGCAACGCATATTCTGCCAATTCAGGCCAGGTGTCTAATTTGGATGCCCAGTAATCAAATGGGAATGACGGTTAAGGGAGAACATCAATAAGGGCTGAAAAATAGTTAGTAACCATACTGGACAAATGTTGTCTCCTGTCACTTTGAATAGATGCTGCAGTACCTGTCCTGTCTGCGGTCATTGCGAAATCACTCCACAACCTGGTCAGAAAACCCCTCTGTCCAACGCCACTTCTGATCTGTGCACCTCTAACACCTCTGCCATGTAGCCCCCTGCAGCTTGTGTGAGAACCATCACCGGCGCTGTGTGATGGGAATGCCTGAATCAAACGGTCTACAAGATTAGCTTGTTTGGTTGCTAAGATTTGTTCGAGGTTCTCATGTGGCATAATATTTTGCAAATTGCCTTTATAGCGAGGGTCAAGGATGCAGGCCAACCAGTAATCGTCATCGCTCATCAATTTTAATAATGCGTGTGCCCCTTTTGAGGATACGTAAGGCATAATCCGCCATGTGTGCCAAAGTTCCAGTTGTCAAATCTGCGGTTGTGCTTGTTGGAGGGGCAGTTACAGGCAAATCTACGTCACTTGTCTCCCTTAAAAAATCAGAACCCGGCCTTGCAACGCCACTAATTTCTGTTGGCCCAGGAGAAGCTTCCTCATTCAAAAAGTACTCATCCCCATCATCCTCCTCGTCCTCCTCCTCCTCTTCGCCCGCTACAGCGTCCTCTACACGGCCCTGACCAGACAATGGCTGACTGTCATCAAGGCTTTCCTCTTCCTCGGCTGCAGACGCCTGCTCCTTTATGTGCGTCAAACTTTGCATCAGCAGACGCATTAGGGGGATGCTCATGCTTATTATGGCGTTGTCTGCACTAACCAGCCATGTGCATTCCTCAAAACACTGAAGGACTTGACACAGGTCTTGTAGCTTCGACCACTGCACACCTGACAACTCCATGTCTGCCATCCAACTGCCTGCCCGTGTATGTGTATCCTCCCACAAAAACATAACAGCACGCCTCTGTTCGCACAGTCTCTGAAGCATGTGCAGTGTGGAGTTCCACCTTGTTGCAACGTCGATGATTAGGCGATGCTGGGGAAAGTTCAAAGACCGCTGATAGTTCTGCATACGGCTGGAGTGTACGGGCAAACGGCGGATATGCAAGCAAAGTCTGCGCACTTTGAGGAGCAGGTCGGGTAGCCCCGGGTAACTTTTCAGGAAGCACTGCACCACCAGGTTTAAGGTGTGAGCCAGGCAAGGAATGTGTTTCAGTTGGGAAAGGGCTATGGCAGCCATGAAATTCCTTCCGTTATCACTCACTACCTTGCCTGCCTCAAGATGTACAGTGCCCAGCCATGACTGAGTTTCATCCTGCAAGAACTCGGACAGAACTTCCGCGGTGTGTCTGTTGTCGCCCAAACACTTCATTGCCAATACAGCCTGCTGACGCTTGCCACTAGCTGTCCCATAATGGCACACCTGGTGTGCAACAGCGGCAGCTGCGGATGAAGTGGATGTGCGACTGCGGTCTGTGGACGAGCTCTCGCTTCTGCATGAGGAGGAGGAAGAGGAGGAGGGGGGGCGAACGCCTACAGCCAACTGTTTCCTTGACCGTGGGCTAGGCAGAACTGTCCCAATATTGCTGTCCCCTGTGGACCCTGCATCCACCACATTCACCCAGTGTGCCGTGATGGACACGTAACGTCCCTGGCCATGCCTACTGGTCCATGCATCTGTTGTCAGGTGCACCTTTGTAGTCACAGACTGCCTGAGTGCATGGACGATGCGGTCTTTAACATGCTGTTGGAGGGCTGGGATGGCTTTTCTAGAAAGGAAGTGTTGACTGGGTAGCTCGTAGCGTGGTACAGCGTAGTCCATCAGCGCTTTGAAAGCTTCGCTTTCAACTAACCGGTAGGGCATCATCTCTAATGAGATTAGTCTAGCAATGTGGGCGTTCAAACCCTGTGTACGCGGATGCGAGGATGAGTACTTCCTTTTCCTAACAAGAGTCTCATGTAGGGTGAGCTGGACTGGAGAGCTGGAGATCGTGGAACTAGCGGTGGTGCCGGTGGACATGGGTGACTGAGAGAGGGTTGGAGATGGTATTCTTGCCGGTGCCCTACATGCAGTGTTTCCTACTACTAACCTGGTGATTCCCTGACTGCTTTGGCCTGGCGACGAAAGCTGCACAGATACTGCAGGTGGTGTGGGAAATGGTCGGCTTACAGGGAGGGAAGGGATGTAGCGTTGCTTACTAGCTTCATTGGCCGAGGGTGCTGCAACCTTTAGGGACGTTTGGTAGTTAGTCCAGGCTTGCAAATGCATGGTGGATAAATGTCTATGCATGCAACTTGTATTTAGACTTTTAAGATTCTGACCTCTGCTTAAGGTTGTTGAACATTTTTGACAGATGACTTTGCGCTGATCATTTGGATGTTGTTTAAAAAAATGCCAGACTTCACTCTTTCTACTATCGGATACCTTTTCAGGCATTGCAGACTGAGCTTCTTTAACGGGATGGCCACGCTGTCCTCCAACTGGTTTTGTTTTTGCCACGCGTTTTTGGCCAGATACGGGCCCGGTAGATGGAACCTGTTGTGATGTTGATGCCTGCTGCGGCTCCTCCTCCTCCGCTTCAGAACTACTGCCGCCTGCACCCTGTTCCCCCAATGGCTGCCATAGATGACCCACAACTGGGTCATCTATGACCTCCTCTTCTATGTCGTGTGCAATTTCGTCTGCGTCACCGTGTAAGCCGGTGGTATAGCGTTCGTGACAGGGCACCATAGTCTCCGCTGGGTTTGATTCTGCCTCAGTACACTGCGAGGGCAATGTTCTGGTCTGAGTCAAAGGAACAGCATAGTAATCTGGCTGTGGCTGTGCATCTGTGCACTCCATGTCCGATTCAACTTCTAATGGGCATGGCCTGTTAACTGTTTCACTGTCTAACCCAGGAACGGTATGTGTAAAGAGCTCCATGGAGTAACCTGTTGTGTCGACTGACGCATCCTTAACTGTTGTTTTTAGTGAAGGACACAAGGAAGCGACTTGTTCCTGACCGGGAGCATCCACTGACGATGCACTGCTCTGACATTTGGCACTTTCCGAGGAGGAGGCGAAAGAGCTAGAGGCAGAGTCAGCAATGAAAGCCAATACTTGTTCCTCCTGCTCCAGCTTCAAAAGTGGTTTTCCTACTCCCAGAAAAGAGAGCGTTCGAGGCCTTGTGTAGCCAGACAATGAACCTGGCTCAACAACTCAAGACTTAGGTGCTGTACTGCTTTTACCACGACCACCTGATGCTCCACCACCACTACCATCATTACCAGCTGACAATGACCGCCCACGGCCACGACCTCTTCCACTAGACTTCCTCATTGTTTGCAAAACGTAACCAAAGTAACCCTATTTGCAACTGTAAAACAACTTATAAGGTGAACTCAAACTTCTGTAGGATTTATATATACCTTTATAGGTGCCTGACACTAAAATCAGGCCCAATGTTACACACTAGGTTTTCTGTGCCCCAATAATTTGAGACAGATGGCACACACAGGACCAGCACTCAAGCAGAAATGCCAATCTTAATCTCCCACTATTATTTTTTTTTTTAAAAGGGAGAATTTACCCCCCCCCCAAAAAAAAGGCCAAGTATTATACAGTGTTTTCGGTGGCACACAATGAGAGACAGATGCCACACACAGCAATGGCACGGAGGCAGACTTGCCAATATTTATCTCCCACTATTTTTTTTTTTTTGAAAAGGGAGAATGTACCCTCCCCCCCAAAAAGGCCAAGTATTACACAGTGTTTTCGGTGGCACACAATGAGAGACAGATGCCACACACAGCAATGGCACGGAGGCAGACTTGCCAATATTTAGCTCCCACTAATTTTTTTTTTTGAAAAGGGAGAATGTACCCCCCCAAAAAAAATGGCCAAGTATTACACAGTGTTTTCGGTGCCACACAATGAGAGACAGATGCCACACACAGCAATGGCACGGAGGCAGACTTGCCAATATTTAGCTCCCACTAATTTTTTTTTTTTGAAAAGGGAGAATGTACCCCCCCAAAAAAAATGGCCAAGTATTACACAGTGTTTTCGGTGCCACACAATGAGAGACAGATGCCACACACAGCAATGGCACGGAGGCAGACTTGCCAATATTTAGCTCCCACTAATTTTTTTTTTTGAAAAGGGAGAATGTACCCCCCCCCCCCAAAAAAAAGGCCAAGTATTACACAGTGTTTTCGGTGCCACACAATGAGAGACAGATGCCACACACAGCAATGGCACGGAGGCAGACTTGCCAATATTTATCTCCCACTATTTTTTTTTTTGAAAAGGGAGAATGTACCCCCCCCCAAAAAAATGGCCAAGTATTACACAGTGTTTTTGGTGGCACACAATGAGAGACAGATGCCACACACAGCAATGGCACGGAGGCAGACTTGCCAATATTTATCTCCCACTAATTTTTTTTTTTGAAAAGGGAGAATGTACCCAAAAAAAAATAAAAATGGCCAAGTATTACACAGTGTTTTCGGTGGCACACAATGAGAGACAGATGCCACACACAGCAATGGCACGGAGGCAGACTTGCCAATATTTATCTCCCACTAATTTTTTTTTTTGAAAAGGGAGAATGTACCCCAAAAAAAATAAAAATGGCCAAGTATTACACAGTGTTTTCGGTGGCACACAATGAGAGACAGATGCCACACACAGCAATGGCATGGAGGCAGACTTGCCAATATTTATCTCCCACTATTTTTTTTTGAAAAGGGAGAATGTACCCAAAAAAAAAAATGGCCAAGTATTACACAGTGTTTTCGGTGGCACACAATGAGAGACAGATGCCACACACAGCAATGGCACGGAGGCAGACTTGCCAATATTTATCTCCCACTAATTTTTTTTTTTTGAAAAGGGAGAATGTACCAAAAAAGAATGGCCAAGTATTACACAGTGTTTTCGGTGGCACACAATGAGAGACAGATGCCACACACAGCAATGGCACGGAGGCAGACTTGCCAATATTTATCTCCCTGCAGTAATCTCAGAAAAGTATGGCAGGCAGCTATAAAAAGGACTGCTGCACACAAAAGTGTGGACAAACACACAAGATAGCTGTGCAGAAAGGAAGGAAAAACAGGATTTGTGCTTTGAAAAAAGCAGTTGGTTTGCACAGCGGCGTACACACAGGCACAGCAACGCAGCTATCAGGGTCAGGGAGCCTTCTAGTGCAGCCCAATGAGCTACAGCGCTGAGGAAAAAAAAATGTAGCTTCCACTGTCCCTGCAATCAAAAGGTGGTGTTGGACAGTGGAAATCGCTACAGCACATGCGGTTTGTAGCTTTATGTACCCTGCCTATCACTATCCCTGCTTCTGAAGAAGCTGCAGCAACCTCTCCCTACGCTCAGATCAGCAGCAGTAAGATGGCGGTCGGCGGGAACGCCCCTTTATAGCCCCTGTGACGCCGCAGAAAGCAAGCCAATCACTGCAATGCCCTTCTCTAAGATGGTGGGGACTGAGATCTATGTCATCACGCTGCCCACACTCTGCGTCCACCTTCATTGGCTGAGAAATGGCGCTTTTAGCGTAATTGAAATGCGACTTTGGCGCGAAAGGTGCGTACCGCATGGCAGACCCCACACAGGGATCGGCTCGGTTTCATGAGACGCCGACTCAAAAAAGTCGGCGACTTATGAAAATGAACGATCCGTTTCGCTCAACCCTAGTGTTATGTATAGAAGTAGAAATAGCATAAAAGATAGCATAGGTCAATAATGGGGTTAGATTAGTGGGGCACATTAGAGATAGGGAATAGGCATATCAGGTTAGGAATAGACAGCATAGGGGTTTTCCAGTGGGGAGGAGTTATGTACAGTGCAGAGCAGAGCATTGAGGATATAGTGAGGGACTTCCTGGTAAGCTCAGTCAGGATGCAGCAGTGAACAGTGATAGTCTGCTAGCCATGGGGATAAAGCTGCTATAGCAAGAAGGGGGCCCCAGGCTGCGGAAGTGCTAGCGATCACCACCTTCAACGGCAACCCATCCCAAGAGGATCTGGGGCCTAAGGCAAGGATTAGGTGCAGCTGAGATGGCAAGCCTTCTGCCATCTCCTACAGAGTCCGGACGAGGGGAATAGGAGGGAGCTGGTGGACCTAGAGGCACGGGTGTTGCAGACGGGACAGGTGTTGTCCGAGAGAGAGATGAAGATGGCAAGGAGAGCCAGAGATTGCCCTGTGAGACAGGGATTGTCCTGTGGGCCAGAGCTGATCGACAGGAAGAACAGAGATTGTCAGAGAAAGCCTCAGGATTGACACTGCATAGAAAATGTATGGCATCAGTGACGGAAACCCTGTGTTTAAGTAAAGTTGTACTGTTGAGCATGAACATGGAGTCCGAAGTGATTTGTGGGATCCATGGATCCAAATCCAAAGTGACAGAGAATGAGGTGACTTCAGCAACTGATGTGAGTGTTCTCCTGCGTATGTTGCACCCACAGCAGGAGGGACATTGTATTTCATATGTGGGGCGCCAGGGTGTGGGAACACTACAGGCTTTTACCACGACTATCTCCCTGGCCACCTTACAGCCCTTCAGCCTAATTTGCATATCAATTCAAACATTGATTTCTCAGAATCAGAGGAATGACAGATATTGTTGGACTTGTCTTTGAAAGAGCCACATGCACATATAAATACTTGGGAGGTGAAATCCAAAATTGCATCCAACTGTTTTCTAAACTGTAAAGGGCCAGTGAAAGGTAAAAAAATGAATAGTCACCTAACTTTTCACCTCACTGGCTCCATCCTTCACCTGTACAATCCTTGGTGTCTCTTCTTATTGCCTTCTTACCACTTATCTTTTTAAATATTTTCTGCAGGCAGAAAGTCTCAGGTTTTTAATGCAAATTGCCTCTTAAGAGAAAAAGAGGACTTAAACTCTATAGCGCCACCAAGTAGCAATCCTACAAGTCACAATCAACCCTTTAACGAGTCATGCAATATGACTTAAGGTACCGTCACACTAAGCGACGCTGCAGCGATAGCGACAGCAATGCCGATCGCTGCAGCGTCGCTGTGTGGTCGCTGGAGAGCTGTCACACAGACCGCTCTCCAGCGACCAGCGATGCCGAGGTCCCCGGGTAACCAGGGTAAACATCGGGTTGCTAAGCGCAGGGCCGCGCTTAGTAACCCGATGTTTACCCTGGTTACCAGCGTAAAAGTTAAAAAAACAAACAGTACATGCTCACCTGCGCGTCCCCCAGCCTCTGCATCCTGACGCTGACTGAGCTCCGGCCCTAACAGCAGAGCGGTGACGTCACCGCTGTTGCTTTCACTTTCAGTTTAGGGCCGGCGCCTTAGTGTCAGGAAGCAGAGGCTGGGGGACGCGCTGGTGAGTATGTACTGTTTTTTTAACTTTTACGCTGGTAACCAGGGTAAACATCGGGTTACTAAGCGCGGCCCTGCGCTTAGTAACCCGATGTTTACCCTGGTTACCAGTGTAAAATATCGCTGGTATCGTCGCTTTTGCTGTCAAACACGGCGATACACGGCGACCTAGCGACCAAATAATGTGCAGACCTTCTAGCAGCGACCAGCAATTTCACAGCGGGATCCAGATCGCTGCTGCGTGTCAAATACAGCGATATCGCCATCCAGGTCGCTGCAACGTCACGGATTGCTGGCGATATCGCCTAGTGTGACGGTACCTTTAGGATAAAAGCCAAATCAGTATCTCAATTCGCAGACACGGTGTTTTGAAACCTTACCCCTTAGACCCCAGTCCAGAGCCTCTCACCTAGCCAAATTAGTTCTCATGCTTCGCACTGATAAGGGCCAACAGCCTGAAACACCGTGTCTGCGAATTGAAATACTGATTTGCTATAATAACTGTGTCTTTTTTCATCTTGCAAACACAAAAAATTAAACAAGAGTGACCAAAACCTAATAAGCCCCCAAAAATGGTACCAATGAAAATTACTAACTTATCCTACATAAAGCAAGCCCTCAAATACTGAAATTTGGTAGAAGGAAAACATGCCTATTTCTTAAAAAAGAGTGATTTTTTTTGTATGTGCAAAAGTATAAAAATATATACATTTTTCCGTAATCATATTGTCCTTCAGAATAAAACTTATTAAGTCAGAATGTGCCTGTAGGCAGAAAAAAGATAAAAATAAAAGAAGTTACTTTTTTTCTCATTTCTCAATGGTACCACTGAAAAGTATAACTGGTCTAAAATTAAGAAAATCTATGTTTAAAGTATTTATGTACAAAAGTATTAAAATATTTAACTTTCAAAAGTAGTAAAACTATATAAATTTGGTAATACTATAATTGTACTGACCCAAAGAATAAGCTAACAGATCATTTATGCTACACAGTGAACAGTGTAAAATTTACAACAAAATTGAGGATGACAACAATGCTGTTTTTTCAATTTCTTCTCTTAAAGAGTTAATAATGGTTACTAAAAAATAAGTCTACTTCAGAATGGTGCCAGCAAAAAACGCCACATTGGAAAAAAAAATAAAAACTAACTGTATTATGGCTATGTTGATAGAAAAATAAGTTATGGCTACTGGAATATGTAACATTATCCAGATTCATCCCAAAATGGCTGCTGTATTCCCTGCTTCTGATTTTATACAGCCTGTGATAGTTCCCACTGATTGGCTGTGATATATCACATGATGCAATATTCCATAGCAGTAGCAGACTATTGGTCAGGTGGGCAGTCAGGCTGAACCAGAACCTAAAGGCCCCGGCACACATAGCGATTTACCAACGATCACGACCAGCGATACGACCTGGCCGTGATCGTTGGTAAGTCGCTATGTGGTCGCTGGGGAGCTGTCACACAGACAGCTCTCTCCAGCGACCAACGATCAGGGGAACGACTTCGGCATCATTGAAACTGTCTTCAACTATGCCGAAGTCCCCCTGCAGCACCCGGGTAACCAGGGTAAACATCGGGTTACTAAGCGCAGGGCCGCGCTTAGTAACCCGATGTTTACCCTGGTTACCAAAAAAAACAAACAGTACATACTCACCATCTGATATCCGTCAGGTCCCTTGCCGTCCGCTTCCCGCTCTGACTGAGTGCCGCCGTACAGTGAGAGCAGAGCGCAGCGGTGACGTCACCGCTGTGCTGTACTTTCACTTTCACTTTGCGGTTCTCAGTCAGTGTGGGAAGCAGACGGCAAGGGACCTGACGGACATCAGATGGTGAGTATGTACTGTTTGTTTTTTTTGGTAACCAGGGTAAACATCAGGTTACTAAGCGCGGCCCTGTGCTTAGTAACCCAATGTTTACCCTGGTTACCAGTGAAGACATCGCTGGATCGGTGTCACACACACTGATTCAGCGATGTCAGCGGGACCTCAACGACCAAAAAAAGGTCCAGGCCATTCCGACACGACCAGCGATCTCACAGCAGGGGCCTGATCGCTGGTACGTGTCACACATAGCGAGATCGCTACTGAGGTCGCTGTTGCGTCACAAAACTTGTGACTCAGCAGCGATCTCGCTAGCGATCTCGCTATGTGAGACGGGGCCTTAAGGTGTCCCCCCTGGATAGGGAAAGAAGTATTGTTACTGTGCAGGGCACCAGTGTGGTACTTTTTATCTTTGTTTTGATGGAAGTAGTGGGGATTGCGCTGTACAAGTGATGAGTTATAGGTGTATGTGTGATACATAGGGAAGCCCTACGTTATTTTTTGGGGGTCTCCCCTATAAAAATCAGTAAATGCTAAGCAAATAGCTGTAAGCTGATATTAATAGCCTGGGAACATCTATGGCTATTGACCCCTTCCCAGAATATTAACATCACTTGTTGGCTTTCCATCAGCTAGTTATGAAAATTACAGGGGACCCACACCATTTTTTTAATTTATTTGTTTATTTATTAACAAGTACAGTAAAATACACACTAAGGTAACCTTAGTTCACAGCTTCCATATGTTTCAAAAGCTGGAAGCACAAGTAACCTTAAAGTGTCCCTCAAAGTTTCCCATGATGTTTCTGGTCCTCAATGCTGCCAGAAGACCTGGTGGCGGTGAACTCTTGTATCCTTCAGATTACCTTATTTCATAGACAGCAGGTCTCATAGTAGATCGAATGCTGGACTGATGAATGCTGGAGTGCTGGGTGTCGTGAGAAGCAGCTGCAATGAACTCAAGTGAACTTGGCCCTGCCCTCACTGGGTGCTGTGAACTTTGATAACCTTACTGATGTCCCCTCAGTTCCAGCAACTGGGTCTTGCAGAATGCAGCGTGACACCTTGCAGTTGCTGGAACTCCAATATAGCTAAATAAATAATTTAAAAAAATAATGAGTCTGTCCCATTTTTGATAGCCAGTCAAGCTAAACCAGACAGCTGGGGGCTGGTATTATCAGAATGGGAAGGGGTGATGGATATTGGCCTTCTCCAGCCTAAAAATATTGTGTGTGTCTTTGCATAATGTTCACTGTGAGTTAGTAATGGGGGTGTCTTATAAACACCTCTCCATTAATAGCCCATGGGTTTGATGTCAGGTGACATTACAAAGCTGACATCAACCTTAATACTATTTAATACTATTATCCCACTTGTCACTGCACTAGGGCAAGTGGAAAGAACTGGGCAAAGTACCAGAATTGGTGTATCTAATAGATACACCTTTTCTGGGGTGGCAGCAGTCTGCTATTTTTAGGCTGGGGAGAGCCAATATCCATGACCCCTTCTTAGTCTAAGAATACCCGCTCCCAGTTGACTGCTTTAGCCTGACTGGTTGTAAACAAAATGGGGGACCCCATGCCATTTTTTAAAATAATTAATTTAAATAATTAAAAAATGGGGACCCTTCTATTTTTGATAACCAGGCAAGATAATGCTGACAGCTGAGGACTACAATCCACGGCTGTCAGCTTTACTTGCACTGTGTAGCAAGAATATAGGGAACCCTAAGCCATTTTTTATTTTATTTATTTACTTATTGCACAGGGGACCAGCAGGTCATTACTCTCATGATCATACACCTGCTCTAGCTGCTATCAGTGAGAAAAGGCATACAATTTTGAGAGTAGTACTCTTTCCAGCCGACACATGTTACCAGCGTTAACCTTTTTACCTCTAGTCACTGCTGCTGGGTCACATGCTGTCTTCTGTGTGACAGCATGGGAACCGCAGCATTCTGACTGGCGGTAATGAACTTACAGTCTATCAGAGTCAGTGTTTTACCATTCTATCACATAGGTGACAATGTGGGAAACTCTGGATGTTCGGAACCACCCATTCATTTGAATAGGGTCCGGGTTTGGGTACTGGTCTGGTACCCGAATCAAACCTTTTTTTATGTTCTGCCAAACCCGACGGACCCAAATATCCATGGATCCACCCATCACTAGTGATAGGATTAGTGTTAACAATGTGGTTTATGATAATCGTCAGTTTGGTGATATTATTTGGTTACTATTAGTGTTGAGCGATACCTTCCGATATCGGAAAGTATCGGTATCGGAAAGTATCGGCCGATACCGTCAAAGTATCGGATCTAATCCGATACCCGATCCCAATGCAAGTCAATGGGATGAAAATATCGGAATTAAAATAAACCCTTTCTTTCCTTGTAGGTTAATTCTACATGAAGGAAAACAACTAAGAATAATGTAGGATGTATTGGGGGAGGTGGCGGAGACATTAAAGACACAGAGGTTTAGCCCAAACAAATAGAATAGCAGGTTTTTTTGGTTTTTTTTATGACGTTCGGCGTTAGAAAGATTTTGACTATGTTATTTTTTTTTTTTATTTTGTCAGATATTGATGTTTCACTACTTCCACGCCCTTCACCTTCTTTTTTACTTCTCCCACACTTTCTTCTTCATTATCCTCATCATCAGCTTCTTTGACATCAACTATCTTCACCTTATTCATCTTCTTCTTCTTCTACCTCTAATTTTTTTTTTTTACATTGTTCATATTCTTTTTATTTAACTATCATCTTCTTCATATTCAACTTCTTCATCATATTCTTATTTGTGACAGGCATTCCCGTAGTTGTTATCTATAAAAGTTTGAAGATTACACCTTCCGTTCTGCCTGTCACAAAAGAGTTACATTTGTCCGTGTTCAGTTTGGCCTGCAGCATCAGGCTTTATCCAGGGGCACCACGAGGAGGAACGGACTCACCCCCATACACTGCTTAGTCTTCTTCTGCTTATAATTTAGATAATATCTTTTGCTCTGATATTTAGTGTTATGCTTAATGTTCTTCTGCTCTTTGTTCTGCAGCCTCTTGTTCTTCTGCTTCTCGGTCTCCCATGTCGTCGTCGTCTCCAGGGTCGTCGTCTCCGGGGTCGTCGTCATCGGGGTGGTCTTCAGGTTCATCGTCTCCAGGGTCGTCGTCATCTCAGTGGTCGTCGTCTCTGGTGTCGTCGTCATCTTAGGGGTGGTCTTCCGGGTCGTCGTCTTTAGGGTCTTGAACTTGGAAATGTAGCAGAAGGTACAAGAAGGCTGAGAAAATGCAGAGAAACAGCTGATGGAACTGGAACTCGGATGGCTACCCGAAGGTCCAAGAGCCAATGGAACTACCGAGGACCAGCTGACGTTACTGGAACCCGGTTACTAAGCAGGAGGTACCCGTGCCTGAAAGCACTACCAAGGACCACCTGACGTTGGTGGAACTCGGATACCCAGAAGGAGGCACCTAAGCCAAAGGCTCTGCCCGGAACCAGCTGACGGTACTGGAACCAGGATGGGGAGCAGAAGGTACAAGAGCAAAAGACACTGCCGAGAACCAGCTGACGGTACTGGAACCCGGATGGGTAGCCGAAGGTCCAAGAGCCAATGGAACTACCGAGGACCAGCTGACGTTACTGGAACCCGGTTACTAAGCAGGAGGTACCCGTGCCTGAAAGCACTACCAAGGACCACCTGACGTTGGTGGAACTCGGATACCCAGAAGGAGGCACCTAAGCCAAAGGCTCTGCCCAGAACCAGCTGACGGTACTGGAAACAGGATGGGGAGCAGAAGGTACAAGAGCAAAAGACACTGCTGAGAACCAGCTGACGGTACTGGAACCAGGATGGGGAGCAGAAGGTACAAGAGCAAAAGACACTGCCGAGAACCAGCTGACGGTACTGGAACCCGGATGGGTAGCCGAAGGTCCAAGAGCCAATGGAACTACCGAGGACCAGCTGACGTTACTGGAACCCGGTTACTAAGCAGGAGGTACCCGTGCCTGAAAGCACTACCAAGGACCACCTGACGTTGGTGGAACTCGGATACCCAGAAGGAGGCACCTAAGCCAAAGGCTCTGCCCAGAACCAGCTGAAGGTACTGGAAACAGGATGGGGAGCAGAAGGTACAAGAGCAAAAGACACTGCTGAGAACCAGCTGACGGTACTGGAACCCGGATGGGTAGCCGAAGGTCCAAGAGCCAATGGAACTACCGAGGACCAGCTGACGTTACTGGAACCCGGTTACTAAGCAGGAGGTACATGTGCCTGAAAGCACTACCAAGGACCACCTGACGTTGGTGGAACTCGGATACCCAGAAGGAGGCACCTAAGCCAAAGGCTCTGCCCGGAACCAGCTGACGGTGCTGGAACCAGGATGGGGACCTATTCAAGCTTATCTTCCTAGAGCCCCAACTAGCAGTGTTGGAGAAAAGGGTCAGCAGGGGGAGCAGACTGTAGGCCGAAGCCTGCACTGGCGGCAGCTTTGTGTCTGTGTGGCTGTTGCAGGACACGTTGCCGGCTACACAGCAGGGGAACAGCTGGCGGTGCTGAACCCCACTGACACATTGGCGAGGTGTTTTTCTCTGTGCAGCCAGCACTTCGGGACACCAACTGGCGGTGTTGGAGCCCAGGCTCTGCAGGGGGAGCAGAGTGTAGGCCGAAGCCTAATTGAACCAATTTTAAAGGTAACCTTTAACCCCCCCTCAGGTGTTACAAACTAGAAGAGCCACGCCTTATGCAGCAGTAGTGCTGCACAAGTCAAAGGTTGCTCTTTTAATTTTGTTCCTTGCACAAGCTGAATGAAACACGTACAACATTTTGGCCCTTATACAGTCAATCTGTCTTGGAGGCGGAAGTTCCCTTCGTAATGAGATGCAGCACAGCTGGCAAAAATACCACCTTGGTGCGGCCTCCTGAGCATCGCATTTTGAAGTACAGGAGTCTGCGTTGTTGCGTTATCCCTTGGCCATGCGCTGCCCGTCTTCTGACATCATGTCATGTCGGCTGGTGCGGTTCGCGATGCCCATGAATCCCAGCCCCGCAGTGTCTTTACAGTGTTTCACACTGCAGGGCTGGGATTCATGGCCTGGCGCAGTACATATGTTCGCCTCTCGCCCGGGTCCTTACACCTGCTACAGACTGTGCGGCGTCAGCTGATCCCTTATCGCATGCTACGGCCATGAAGCCGCACAGTCTGAAGAAGGCGGAAGGAGATGAGGGATAAGCGAACTTATGCACTGCTCATGCCCATCAATCACACCCTCACAGTCCAAATAAATAAGACACCGAGGGGCGTTGTGTGGGGCAAGGCGGCCACAGAGGCGCAGGCAGCCAAACAATGATGCCAGAAGACGGGCAGCGCTATCAAGGGTGTTGCAGCGTGTCATTACAAAGGAAAGTCACACCTCTGGGACGGTTAAATGGTCACACAGAGGACACATTTTAGACGTGTTTTCAGTTCCACATGTGCGAGGAGAATAAGTTTATGAGCCACCTTGCACACATGCATTATTACCGCTGTACAAGGTGGCTGGAAAACATACAAACGCCTGGGGGAGGGGGGACAGGTTCCCTTCAATTTCAGTTCTTGTGTCTGCGTGGCTGTTGCAGGACACGTTGCCGGCTACACAGCAGGGGAACAGCTGGCGGTGCTGAACCCCACTGACACATTGGCTGGTGTTTTTCTCTGTGCAGCTAGCACATCTGGGCCCCAACTGGCGGTGTTAGAGCCCAGGGTCAGCAGGAGGAGGAGAGGGAGCAGAGTGTAGGCCGAAGCCTGCACTGGCGGCAGTTTTGGGTCTGTTGTGCCTGCGTGGCTGTTGCAGGACACATTGCCGGCTGCACAGCAGGGGAACAGCTGGCGGTGCTGAACCCCACTGACACTTTGGCTGGTGTTTTTCTCTGTGCAGCTAGCAGTACCGGGCACCAACTGGCGGTGTTAGAGCCCAGGGTCAGCAGGAGGAGAGGGAGCAGAGTGTAGGCCGAAGCCTAATTGAACCAATTTCAAAGGTAACCTTAAACCCCCCCTCAGGTGTTCCAAACTAGAAGAGCCACAGCTTATGCAGCAGTAGTGCTGCACAAGTCAAAGGTTGCTCTTTTAATTTTTCTCCTTGCACACGCTGAAAGGAACACGTATAACATTTAGGCCCTTACACAGTCAAACTGATTTTGAGGCGTGAGTTCCCTTCGTAAAGAGACGCAGTACAGCTGGCAAAAATGCCACCTTGGTGCTTGGCGCGGCCTCCTGAGCATCGTTATTTGTTGCACAGGAGTCTGCGCTGTCGTGTTATCCTTTGGCCTTGCGCTGTTAGCGCTGCCCATCTTCTGACATCATATAATGTCGGCCGTTGCGGTTTGCGATGACCATGAATCCCAGCCCCGCAGTGTCTTAACATTGTTAAAACAGTGCGGGTCTGGGATTCATGGCCTGGCGCAGTACATATGTTCGCCTCTCGCTTGGGTTCTTACACCCGCTTCAGACTATGCGGCGTCAGCTGATCCGTTATCGCATGCCACGGCCATGAAGACGCACAGTCCGAAGAAGGCGGAAGGAGATGAGGGACAGGCGAAGAAATGCACCGCTCATGCCCATCAATCACACCCTCGCAGTCCAAATAAATAAGACACCGAGGGGCGTTGTGTGGGGCAAGGCAGCCGCAGAGGCGCAGGCAGCCAAACAATGATGCCAGAAGACGGGCAGCGCTACCAAGGAGCTTGTTGCGTGTCAATACAAAGGAAAATCACACCTGAGGGACGTTTTAATGGTCGCAGAGGACTCATTTTAGACGTGTTCAACATGGGCAAGGAGAATAAGTTTCTGAGCCACCTTGCACACATGCAGCATTACTGTCGTACAAGGTGGCTGTAAAATGTAGAAACACCTGGGGGAGGGGGGACAGGTTCCCTTCAATTTCAGTTCTTGTGTCTGCGTGGCTGTTGCAGGACACGTTGCTGGCTGCACAGCAGGGGAACAGCTGGCGGTGCTGAACCCCACTGACACATTGGCTGGTGTTTTTCACTGTGCAGCTAGCACATCTGGGCCCCAACTGGCGGTGTTAGAGCCCAGGGTCAGCAGGAGGAGGAGAGGGAGCAGAGTGTAGGCCGAAGCCTGCACTGGCGGCAGCTTTGGGTCTGTTGTGCCTGCGTGGCTGTTGCAGGACACGTTGCCGGCTGCACAGCAGGGGAACAGCTGGCGTTGCTGAACCCCACTGACACTTTGGCTGGTGTTTTTCTCTGTGCAGCTAGCAGTACCGGGCACCAACTGGCGGTGTTAGAGCCCAGGGTCAGCAGGAGGAGAGGGAGCAGAGTGTAGGCTGAAGCCTAATTGAACCAATTTCAAAGGTAACCTTAAACCCCCCCTCAGGTGTTCCAAACTAGAAGAGCCACAGCTTATGCAGCAGTAGTGCTGCACAAGTCAAAGGTTGCTCTTTTAATTTTTCTCCTTGCACACGCTGAAAGGAACACGTATAACATTTAGGCCCTTACACAGTCAAACTGATTTTGAGGCGTGAGTTCCCTTCGTAAAGAGACGCAGTACAGCTGGCAAAAATGCCACCTTGGTGCTTGGCGCGGCCTCCTGAGCATCGTTATTTGCTGCACAGGAGTCTGCGCTGTCGTGTTATCCCTTGGCCTTGCGCTGTTAGCGCTGCCCATCCTCTGACATCATGTAATGTCGGCCGTTGCGGTTTGCGATGACCATGAATCCCAGCCCCGCAGTGTCTTAACATTGTTAAAACACTGCGGGGCTGGGATTCATGGCCTGGCGCAGTACATATGTTCGCCTCTCGCTTGGGTTCTTACACCCGCTTCAGACTATGCGGCATCAGCTGATCCCTTATCGCATGCCACGGCCATGAAGACGCACAGTCCGAAGAAGGCGGAAGGAGATGAGGGACAGGCGAAGAAATGCACCGTTCATGCCCATCAATCACACCCTCGCAGTCCAAATAAATAAGACACCGAGGGGCGTTGTGTGGGGCAAGGCGGCCGCAGAGGCGCAGGCAGCCAAACAATGATGCCAGAAGACGGGCAGCGCTACCAAGGAGCTTGTTGCGTGTCAATACAAAGGAAAATCACACCTGAGGGACGTTTTAATGGTCGCAGAGGACTCATTTTAGACGTGTTCAGTTCAACATGGGCAAGGAGAATAAGTTTCTGAGCCACCTTGCACACATGCAGCATTACTGTCGTACAAGGTGGCTGTAAAACGTAGAAATACCTGGGGGAGGAGAGACAGGTTCCCTTCAATTTCAGTTCTTGTGTCTGCGTGGCTGTTGCAGGACACGTTGCTGGCTGCACAGCAGGGGAACAGCTGGTGGTGCTGAACCCCACTGACACATTGGCTGGTGTTTTTCTCTGTGCAGCTAGCACATCTGGGCCCCAACTGGCGGTGTTAGAGCCCAGGGTCAGCAGGAGGAGGAGAGGGAGCAGAGTGTAGGCCGAAGCCTGCACTGGAGCAAGTTGAAAGGGAACCTTTAACCCCCCCCCCAGGCGTTTGTAGCTGAAAGAGCCATCGTGTACAGCACTAATGCTGGAAAAGGTAAACTTAGCTCTTTTAATTATGGTCCTTGCACATGCTGAACCTAACACTTATGAAATGTGTCCCCTCCTACCGTGATACCGTCCGGTAGGTGGAACTTTCCTTTGTGATGTGACGCAGCACAGCCGTCATTCTTACCCCCTTGGCGCCGTGCACCGCCTCCTCAGCGTTGTTTGAATCAGTCCCGGAGCCTGCGCTGTTAGGTTAGCCCTTGGCCATGCACACATTTTGCGCTGCCCGTCTTCTGACATCATTTGGTGTCAGACTGGCTGCGCCTGTGCGGCTGCGCTGGCCGAGATCCCGCCTCGCAGTGTCGTCTAATGTAATCCCACCGCGGGCCTGGGATCCGTGGCCATGCGCAGTGCATATCCTCACCTCTCACTCCCCTCCTTACGGCTTCTTCAGACTGTGCGGTGTCACGGCCGTGGAATGCTATTAGGGATCAGCTGACACCGCACAGTCTGAAGAAGCCGTAGGGAGATGAGTGAGAGGTGGAGGTTCAGATATGCACTGCGCATGTCCATGGATCTCAGGCCCCCAGTGGGATTAAATCAGAAGACACTACGAGGCGGGATCTGGTCCAGCGCGGCCGCACAGGCTCAGCCAGCCTGACACCAAATGATGTCAGAAGACGGGCAGCGCAAAATGTGTGCATGGCCAAGGGCTAACCTAACAGCGCAGGCTCCGGGACTGATTCAAACAACGCTGAGGAGGCGGCGCACGGCGCCAAGGGGGTAAGAATGACGGCTGTGCTGCGTCACATCACAAAGGAAAGTTCCACCTACCGGACGGTATCACGGTAGGAGGGGACACATTTCATAAGTGTTAGGTTCAGCATGTGCAAGGAGCACCACGAAAAGAGGCACTTTTTCCCTTTGCATCATTACTGCTGCACAAGGTGGCTCCTTCAGTAACAAACGCCTGGGGGGGGACAGGTTCCCTTAAATTTAACTTGTTGTGCCTGCGTGGCGGTCGCAGTAAACGTTGCCGTATACACAGCAGGGGAACAGATGGCGGTGCTGAACCCCACTAACACATTGGCGAGGTGTTTGGCTCTGTGCGGACAGCACTTCTGGACAGCAACTAGCGGTGTTGGAGCCCAGGGACAGGAGGAGGAGGAGGAGGTGGGGGAGATAGAAGGGATTGCCACACACACAGCTGGGGAACAGCTGACATTACTGAACCCCAATAACAGAGGAGTGACTGTTGACTGTGCGTACAGCACTTCTGGACAGCAACTAGCGGTGTTGGAGCCCAGGGACAGGAGGAGGAGGAGGAGGTGGGGGAGATAGGAGGGATTGCCACACACACAGCAGGGGAACAGCTGACGTTACTGAACCCCAATAACAGAGGAGTGACTGTTGACTGTGCGTACAGCACTTCTGGACAGCAACTAGCGGTGTTGGAGCCCAGGGACAGGAGGAGGAGGAGGAGGTGGGGGAGATAGGAGGGATTGCCACACACACAGCAGGGGAACAGCTGATGTTACTGAACCCCAATAACAGAGGAGTGACTGTTGACTGTGCGTACAGCACTTCTGGACAGCAACTAGCGGTGTTGGAGCCCAGGGACAGGAGGAGGAGGAGGAGGTGGGGGAAATAGGAGGGATTGCCACACACACAGCTGGGGAACAGCTGACGTTACTGAACCCCAATAACAGAGGAGTGACTGTTGACTGTGCGTACAGCACTTCTGGACAGCAACTAGCGGTGTTGGAGCCCAGGGACAGGAGGAGGAGGAGGAGGTGGGGGAGATAGGAGGGATTGCCACACACACAGCAGGGGAACAGCTGACGTTACTGAACCCCAATAACAGAGGAGTGACTGTTGACTGTGCGTACAGCACTTCTGGACAGCAACTAGCGGTGTTGGAGCCCAGGGACAGGAGGAGGAGGAGGAGGTGGGGGAGATAGGAGGGATTGCCACACACACAGCAGGGGAACAGCTGACGTTACTGAACCCCAATAACAGAGGAGTGACTGTTGACTGTGCGTATAGCACTTCTGGACAGCAACTAGCGGTGTTGGAGCCCAGGGACAGGAGGAGGAGGAGGAGGTGGGGGAGATAGGAGGGATTGCCACACACACAGCTGGGGAACAGCTGACATTACTGAACCCCAATAACAGAGGAGTGACTGTTGACTGTGCGTACAGCACTTCTGGACAGCAACTAGCGGTGTTGGAGCCCAGGGACAGGAGGAGGAGGAAGAGGTGGGTGAGATAGGAGGGATTGCCACACACACAGCAGGGGAACAGCTGACATTACTGAACCCCAATAACAGAGGAGGGACTGTTGACTGTGCGTACAGCACTTCTGGACAGCAACTAGCGGTGTTGGAGCCCAGGGACAGGAGGAGGAGGAGGAGGTGGGGGAGATAGGAGGGATTGCCACACACACAGCTGGGGAACAGCTGACATTACTGAACCCCAATAACAGAGGAGTGACTGTTGACTGTGCATACAGCACTTCTGGACAGCAACTAGCGGTGTTGGAGCCCAGGGACAGGAGGAGGAGGAAGAGGTGGGGGAGATAGGAGGGATTGCCACACACACAGCAGGGGAACAGCTGACGTTACTGAATCCCAATAACAGAGGAGTGACTGTTGACTGTGCGTACAGCACTTCTGGACAGCAACTAGCGGTGTTGGAGCCCAGGGACAGGAGGAGGAGGAGGAGGTGGGGGAGATAGGAGGGATTGCCACACACACAGCAGGGGAACAGCTGACGTTACTGAACCCCAATAACAGAGGAGTGACTGTTGACTGTGCGTGCAGCACTTCAGGACAGCAACTAGCGGTGTTGGAGCCCAGGGACAGGAGGAGGAGGAGGAGGTGGTGGAGGAGATAGGAGGGATTGCCACACACACAGCTGGGGAACAGATGACGTTACTGAACCCCAATAACAGAGGAGGGACTGTTGGGACTGTGCGTACAGCACTACCAGGCAACAACTAGCGGTGTTGGAGCCCAGGGACAGCAGGAGAAGCAGAGGAACACAATGTAGGCTGAAGCCTGATTGGAGAAAGTCGAAAGGGAACCTTTAACCCCCCCCCCAAGGCGTTTGTAGCTGAAAGAGCCAGCTTGTGCAGCACAAAAGATGCAAAAGGAAAAGGTGGCTCTTTTCATTATGCTCCTTGCAAACACAGAACTAAACACTTATAAAATGTGTCCCCTGAAACTGTGAGACCATCCCGGAGGTGGGACTTTCCTTCATAATATGACGCAGCACAGCTGTCATTCCTACCCCCTTGGCGCCATGCCCCGGCTCCTCAGCGTTGTTTGAATCTGTCACGGAGCCTGCGCTGTTATGTTATCCCTTGGCCAGGCACACTTAGCGCTGCCCATCTTCTGACATCATTTGGTGTCAGGCTGGCTGCGCCTGTGCGGCCGCGCTGGACGAGATCCCGCCTCGCAGTGTCGTCTAATGTAATCCCACCGCGGGCCTGGGATCTGTGGCCATGCGCAGTGCATATCCTCGCCTCTCACTCCCCTCCCTACGGCTTCTTCAGACTGTGCGGCGTCACGGCCGTGGCATGCTATTAGGGATCAGCTGACGGCGCACAGTCTGAAGAAGGCGTAGGGAGATGAGTGAGAGGCGGAGGTTCAGATATGCACTGCGCATGTCCATGGATCTCAGGCCCCCAGTGGGATGAAATCAGAAGACAATGCGAGGCGGGCTCTCGGCCAGCGCGGCTGCACAGGAGCAGCCAGCCTGACACCAAATGATGTCAGAAGATGGGCAGCGCTAAGTGTGCCTGGCCAAGGGATAACATAACAGCGCAGGCTCCGGGACAGATTTAAACAACGCTGAGGAGCCGGGGCACGGCGCCAAGGGGGTAGGAATGACAGCTGTGCTGCGTCATATTACGAAGGAAAGTCCCACCTCCGGGACGGTTTTACGGTATCAGTGGACACATTTTATAAGTGTTAAGTTCTGCGTGTGCAAGGAGCTAAACAAAAATAGCTACCTTTTCCTTGTGCAGCATTACTGCTCTTTCAGTAACAAACGCCTTGGGGGGGGGACAGGTTCCCTTACATTTCAGTTGTTGTGTCAGCGTGGTGGTCGCAGGACACATTGCCGGCTGCACAGCTGGGGATCAGCTGACGTTACTGAAACCCAATAACACTGGGTCGTATGTTTTGACTGTGCAGATGGCACTTCTGAGCCTCAACTGGCGGTGTTGGAGCCCAGGAATTTAAGTTCAGGTGGTAGAAAGATGAACACAACAGGAGACCTGGATAACGTAGACAGTCACCTAATTATTTAATCAGGAAGAGGAGTGGCAAATTCCTGCGAGATCCAGGCCTTGTTCATTTTCAGGAAAGTAAGCCGGTCAATGTTATCGGAGGATAGTCGCATGCGACGGTCAGTTAGTACACCACCTGCAGCACTAAAGACGCATTCCGATAATACACTAGCCGCAGGGCAAGCCAGCACCTCCAATGCATACTGGCTTAGCTCTGGCCATGTATCCAGCTTTGAGACCCAAAACTTGAAAGGTGAAGAGCCGTCTGGGAGTACAGCAAGAGGGCAAGACATGTAGTCTGTCACCATCTGACGGAACCGTTGCCTCCTGCTGACTGGAGCCATCTGTGATGGTGTTGACTTTTGTGGCGGGCACAGAAAACTGTGCCTTAGTTGGGCCATACTGCTCTTGCCTTGGGCAGAGGCACTGCTTCTGCTCCCTCTTTGTGCAGAGCCTCCACCACTGCCTGGACGCACTGAGCTGCTTTGTAATGCACTAGCAGCACTTCTCTCACTTGGAATGGAGAAGATGATGGAATTCACCAGTGTGTCTTGGTACTCCCGCATTTTTCGCTCCCGGTTCAACGGTGTGATGAGGCTTTCTACGTTGTCCCGGTAGCGAGGATCGAGGAGGGTGAACACCCAATATTCAGACATGTTGAGAATGTGGGCGATGCGGCGGTCGTTTCTCAGGCACTGCAGCATGTAATCCACCATGTGCTGCAGACTGCCAACTGCCCAAGAAACGCTGTCCCCTGCTGGAGGCGTGATCTCTGCCCGCTCGTCATCACCCCACCCTCGCTGTACACACTGAGTACTGGACAATTGTGTAACTCCCTCCTCTGGATGGATGTCTTCCTCCTCCATTGACTCCTCCTCATCCTCCTCACAAACTGTCCCCTGCCTACGCGTTTGTGAGGAACCACGTGGCGCTGACTGTCCAGAAGATGATGGAAATGGTGAATCCTCATCCTCCACCTCTTCCACAACATCATCCCTTAGCGCTTGCAGTGATTTTTCAAGCAGGCAGATAAGGGGGACAGTCATGCTGACTAGTGCATCTGTTATGGTTCTCAATGGCAAGAGAACATAGCCCAGCAAACATAAGAACTAGCTCTTGGAAGGATGGAAACTAAACTGACCATGAACTAAACCTGCCGCACAACTAACAGTAGCCGGGTAGCGTAGCCTGCGTTTTATCCCTAGACGCCCAGCGCCGGCCGGAGGACTAACTAATCCTGGCAGAGGAAAATATAGTCCTGGCTCACCTCTAGAGAAATTTCCCCGAAAGGCAGACAGAGGCCCCCACAAATATTGGCGGTGATTTTAGATGAAATGACAAACGTAGTATGAAAATAGGTTTAGCAAAATTGAGGTCCGCTTACTAGATAGCAGGAAGACAGAAAGGGCACTTTCATGGTCAGCTGAAAACCCTATCAAAATACCATCCTGAAATTACTTTAAGACTCTAGTATTAACTCATAACATCAGAGTGGCAATTTCAGATCACAAGAGCTTTCCAGACACAGAAACGAAACTACAGCTGTGAACTGGAACAAAATGCAAAAACAAACAAGGACTAAAGTCCAACTTAGCTGGGAGTTGTCTAGCAGCAGGAACATGCACAGAAAGGCTTCTGATTACAATGTTGACCGGCATGGAAGTGACAGAGGAGCAAGGCTAAATAGCGACTCCCACATCCTGATGGAAACAGGTGAACAGAGAGGATGATGCACACCAGTTCAATTCCACCAGTGGCCACCGGGGGAGCCCAAAATCCAATTTCACAACAGTACCCCCCCCTCAAGGAGGGGGCACCGAACCCTCACCAGAACCACCAGGGCGATCAGGATGAGCCCTATGAAAGGCACGGACCAAATCGGAGGCATGAACATCAGAGGCAGTCACCCAAGAATTATCCTCCTGACCGTATCCCTTCCATTTGACCAGATACTGGAGTTTCCGTCTGGAAACACGGGAGTCCAAGATTTTTTCCACAACGTACTCCAACTCGCCCTCAACCAACACCGGAGCAGGAGGCTCAACGGAAGGCACAACCGGTACCTCATACCTGCGCAATAATGACCGATGAAAAACATTATGAATAGAAAAAGATGCAGGGAGGTCCAAACGGAAGGACACAGGGTTAAGAATCTCCAATATCTTGTACGGGCCGATGAACCGAGGCTTAAACTTGGGAGAAGAAACCCTCATAGGGACAAAACGAGAAGACAACCACACCAAGTCCCCAACACAAAGCCGAGGACCAACCCGACGCCGGCGGTTGGCAAAAAGCTGAGTCTTCTCCTGGGACAACTTCAAATTGTCCACTACCTGCCCCCAAATCTGATGCAACCTCTCCACCACAGCATCCACTCCAGGACAATCCGAAGATTCCACCTGACCAGAAGAAAATCGAGGATGAAACCCCGAATTACAGAAAAAGGGAGACACCAAGGTGGCAGAGCTGGCCCGATTATTGAGGGCAAACTCCGCTAAAGGCAAAAAAGCAACCCAATCATCCTGATCTGCAGACACAAAACACCTCAAATATGTCTCCAAGGTCTGATTCGTCCGCTCGGTCTGGCCATTAGTCTGAGGATGGAAAGCAGACGAGAAAGACAAATCTATGCCCATCCTAGCACAGAATGCTCGCCAAAATCTAGACACGAATTGGGTACCTCTGTCAGAAACGATATTCTCCGGAATACCATGCAAACGGACCACATTTTGAAAAAACAGAGGAACCAACTCGGAAGAAGAAGGCAACTTAGGCAGGGGAACCAAATGGACCATCTTAGAGAAACGATCACACACCACCCAGATGACAGACATCTTCTGAGAAACAGGAAGATCCGAAATAAAATCCATCGAGATGTGCGTCCAGGGCCTCTTCGGGATAGGCAAGGGCAACAACAATCCACTAGCCCGAGAACAACAAGGCTTGGCCCGAGCACAAACGTCACAAGACTGCACGAAGCCTCGCACATCTCGAGACAGGGAAGGCCACCAGAAGGACCTTGCCACCAAATCCCTGGTACCAAAGATTCCAGGATGACCTGCCAATGCAGAAGAATGAACCTCAGAAATGACCTTACTGGTCCAATCATCAGGAACATTAAACCGAGAGAAAAACAACGACCAGCGCGCCTGTCTAGGATTCAGGCGTCTGGCGGACTCAAGATAAATTAGATTTTTGTGGTCAGTCAATACCACCACCTGATGTCTAGCCCCCTCAAGCCAATGACGCCACTCCTCAAAAGCCCACTTCATGGCCAAAAGCTCCCGATTCCCAACATCATAATTCCGCTCGGCGGGCGAAAATTTACGCGAGAAAAAAGCACAAGGTCTCATCATGGAGCAATCGGAACTTCTCTGCGACAAAACCGCCCCAGCTCCGATTTCAGAAGCGTCGACCTCAACCTGAAAAGGAAAAGCAACATCAGGCTGACGCAACACAGGGGCGGAAGAAAAGCGGCGCTTAAGCTCCCGAAAGGCCTCCACAGCAGCAGGGGACCAATCAGCAACATCAGCACCCTTCTTAGTCAAATCAGTCAATGGTTTAACAACATCAGAAAAACCAGCAATAAATCGACGATAAAAGTTAGCAAAGCCCAAAAATTTCTGAAGACTCTTAAGAGAAGAGGGTTGCGTCCAATCACAAATAGCCTGAACCTTGACAGGATCCATCTCGATGGAAGAGGGGGAAAAAATATATCCCAAAAAGGAAATCTTTTGAACCCCAAAAACGCACTTAGAACCCTTCACACACAAGGAATTAGACCGCAAAACCTGAAAAACCCTCCTGACCTGCTGGACATGAGAGTCCCAGTCATCCGAAAAAATCAAAATATCATCCAGATACACAATCATAAATTTATCCAAATAATCACGGAAAATGTCATGCATAAAGGACTGAAAGACTGAAGGGGCATTTGAAAGACCAAAAGGCATCACCAAATACTCAAAGTGGCCCTCGGGCGTATTAAATGCGGTTTTCCACTCATCCCCCTGCTTAATTCGCACCAAATTATACGCCCCACGGAGATCTATCTTAGAGAACCACTTGGCCCCCTTTATGCGAGCAAACAAATCAGTCAGCAGTGGCAACGGATATTGATATTTAACCGTGATTTTATTCAAAAGCCGATAATCAATGCACGGCCTCAAAGAGCCATCTTTCTTAGCCACAAAGAAAAAACCGGCTCCTAAGGGAGATGACGAAGGACGAATATGTCCCTTTTCCAAGGACTCCTTTATATATTCTCGCATAGCAGCATGTTCAGGCACAGACAGGTTAAATAAACGACCCTTAGGGTATTTACTACCCGGAATCAAATCTATGGCACAATCGCACTCCCGGTGCGGAGGTAATGAACCAAGCTTAGGTTCTTCAAAAACATCACGATATTCAGTCAAGAATTCAGGAATCTCAGAGGGAATAGATGATGAAATGGAAACCACAGGTACGTCCCCATGCGTCCCCTTACATCCCCAGCTTAACACAGACATAGCTTTCCAGTCAAGGACTGGGTTATGAGATTGCAGCCATGGCAATCCAAGCACCAACACATCATGTAGGTTATACAGCACAAGAAAGCGAATAATCTCCTGGTGATCCGGATTAATCCGCATAGTTACTTGTGTCCAGTATTGTGGTTTATTGCTAGCCAATGGGGTGGAGTCAATCCCCTTCAGGGGTATAGGAGTTTCAAGAGGCTCCAAATCATACCCACAGCGTTTGGCAAAGGACCAATCCATAAGACTCAAAGCGGCGCCAGAGTCGACATAGGCATCCGCGGTAATAGATGATAAAGAACAAATCAGGGTCACAGATAGAATAAACTTAGACTGTAAAGTGCCAATTGAAACAGACTTATCAAGCTTCTTAGTACGCTTAGAGCATGCTGATATAACATGAGTTGAATCACCGCAATAGAAGCACAACCCATTTTTTCGTCTAAAATTCTGCCGTTCACTTCTGGACAGAATTCTATCACATTGCATATTCTCTGGCGTCTTCTCAGTAGACACCGCCAAATGGTGCACAGGTTTGCGCTCCCGCAGACGCCTATCGATCTGGATAGCCATTGTCATGGACTCATTCAGACCCGCAGGCACAGGGAACCCCACCATAACATCCTTAATGGCATCAGAGAGACCCTCTCTGAAATTCGCCGCCAGGGCGCACTCATTCCACTGAGTAAGCACAGCCCATTTACGGAATTTCTGGCAGTATATTTCAGCTTCGTCTTGCCCCTGAGATAGGGACATCAAGGCCTTTTCCGCCTGAAGTTCTAACTGAGGTTCCTCATAAAGCAACCCCAAGGCCAGAAAAAACGCATCCACATTGAGCAACGCAGGATCCCCTGGAGCCAATGCAAAAGCCCAATCCTGAGGGTCGCCCCGGAGCAAGGAAATCACAATCCTGACCTGCTGAGCAGGATCTCCAGCAGAGCGAGATTTCAGGGACAAAAACAACTTGCAATTATTTTTGAAATTTTGAAAGCAAGATCTATTCCCCGAGAAAAATTCAGGCAAAGGAATTCTAGGTTCAGATATAGGAACATGAACAACAAAATCTTGTAAATTTTGAACTTTCGTGGTGAGATTATTCAAACCTGCAGCTAAACTCTGAATATCCATTTTAAACAGGTGAACACAGAGCCATTCCAGGATTAGAAGGAGAGAGAGAGAAAGGCTGCAATATAGGCAGACTTGCAAGAGATTCAATTACAAGCACACTCAGAACTGAAGGAAAAAAAAAAAAAAAAATCTTCAGCAGACTTCTCTTTTCTCTCCTTTCTCTGTCAATTAATTTAACCCTTTATGGCCGGTCAAACTGTTATGGTTCTCAATGGCAAGAGAACATAGCCCAGCAAACATAAGAACTAGCTCTTGGAAGGATGGAAACTAAACTGACCATGAACTAAACCTGCCGCACAACTAACAGTAGCCGGGTAGCGTAGCCTGCGTTTTATCCCTAGACGCCCAGCGCCGGCCGGAGGACTAACTAATCCTGGCAGAGGAAAATATAGTCCTGGCTCACCTCTAGAGAAATTT
Source organism: Ranitomeya variabilis (assembly GCF_051348905.1). Lineage (NCBI taxonomy): Eukaryota > Metazoa > Chordata > Amphibia > Anura > Dendrobatidae > Ranitomeya > Ranitomeya variabilis. The sequence goes on from NC_135233.1 coordinate 199,446,895, forward strand.
CCCCGAAAGGCAGACAGAGGCCCCCACAAATATTGGCGGTGATTTTAGATGAAATGACAAACGTAGTATGAAAATAGGTTTAGCAAAATTGAGGTCCGCTTACTAGATAGCAGGAAGACAGAAAGGGCACTTTCATGGTCAGCTGAAAACCCTATCAAAATACCATCCTGAAATTACTTTAAGACTCTAGTATTAACTCATAACATCAGAGTGGCAATTTCAGATCACAAGAGCTTTCCAGACACAGAAACGAAACTACAGCTGTGAACTGGAACAAAATGCAAAAACAAACAAGGACTAAAGTCCAACTTAGCTGGGAGTTGTCTAGCAGCAGGAACATGCACAGAAAGGCTTCTGATTACAATGTTGACCGGCATGGAAGTGACAGAGGAGCAAGGCTAAATAGCGACTCCCACATCCTGATGGAAACAGGTGAACAGAGAGGATGATGCACACCAGTTCAATTCCACCAGTGGCCACCGGGGGAGCCCAAAATCCAATTTCACAACATGCATCATCTGCACTCGCCATCCGCGTGGAATAATCGAAGGGACGCAAAACCTGGCAGACGTCATTCATAGTGGCCCACTCTGTGGTTGTGAAGTCTGAACGGCACGGAGTGCGACTTCTTTGCGCCTGATGCAGCTGGTACTGCATTACAGCTTGCTGCTGCTCACACAACCACTCCAACATATGTAACGTGGAATTCCACCTGGTAGGTAGGTCACATATGATGAGATGTTCCGGCAGGTGGTGTCGGCGCTGCAGAGCCGCAATGCGCGCTTTTGCCGTGCTGGAACGCCGCAAGTGAGCACACTCTAGGCGGACCTTGTGCAGCAGTGCATCAAGATCTGTATAGTCCCTCAAAAAACTCTGCACGACCAAATTGAGCACATGTGCCAGACATGGGATGTGAGTGAGGTTGCCGAGGCCCAGAGCTGCCACCAGATTTCGGCCATTATCACACACTACCATGCCTGGCTGGAGATTCGCTGGCACAAACCACACATCGCTCTCCTGCTTGATGGCATTCCAGAGCTCCTGCGCTGTGTGGCTTCGATTCCCCAAAGAAATTAATTTCAAGACGGCCTGTTGACGTTTGGCCGCGGCTGTGCTCATGTCGGTCGTAACAGGTAAACGTTCATCACGGGTCCATGTGGAGGTGGACTGTGACGGCTCCTGCAGCGATGATTCTGAGGAACTGGTGTAAGAGGAGGAGTCAATGCGTACAGAATGGATTCCTGCAATCCTTGGAGTGGGCAGGACACATCCTGCGCCACTCGCACGATCTGTACCCGGCTCAACGACATTAACCCAATGGGCAGTGAGGGAAAGGTATCGCCCCTGTCCATGTTGACTGGTCCACGCATCGGTGGTGAGGTGGACCTTGCTACTGACGGCATTCAGTAGCGCGTGTTTTATGTGTCCCTCCACATGCTTGTGCAGGGCAGGGACGGCTTGCCTGCTGAAGTAAAAGCGGCTGGGCACATTGTACTGTGGGACTGCCAATGACATCAAGTCACGGAAGCTGTCAGTCTCCACCAGCCTGAATGACAGCATTTCCAGTGACAGAAGTTTGGCAATGCCTGCAGTCAGAGCTTGTGCTCGTGGGTGGTTTGACGAGAAAGGCCGCCTTTTCTCCCATGCCTGTACTACCGATGGCTGTAGACTGGGCTGGGAGTGTGTGGATGACTGGGAAAGTGGTGCTGCGGGTGGAATTACAGCGGGTCTCTGGACAACAGGGCCAGAGGTTCTTCCACGGCGATCCTGGGAGGAAGCCGAACCAGCTGCGTGTGAGCTGGAGGAAGAGGCAACACAAGCTGAAGAGGTGGTAGCTGCCGCTGTTGGTTGGCCTAGCTCTTCAGTGTGTTTTTCTAACAACGCCGCCTGCCTGGTCCGCACATGTTTCCACATGTTCGAGGTATTGAGGCTGCTGACATTTCGACCTCTTTTGACTTTGTGATGACACACCTTGCATTTGACATAGCAAATGTCATCTGCAACTGTGTCAAAAAAGGACCAGGCACTGCAAGTCTTGGGAGCGCCCTTTTTGGCTTTTGGAAGAGACATGCTCCTAACGGGTGCCAAAGCGGAGGCTGCAGGATCCGCAGTCTTCCCCCTCCCTCTCCCTCTTTGGGCCGTACGGGGAATCTCTTCCTCAGAGCTGCTCCCACCACCTTCCTGTCCCTCACGCCAAGATGGGTCAAGGACCTCATCATCTACACTACCCTCTGCCCCCAACTGCTCCTCCTGGGTAGTCTCAGCAGCAGAGCACGCACCAGAAAGTGGCACCTGAGTGTCATCATCAGCGGATGCGGCCTGCGATGTGGTGACCGGAAGCACTGGCCCACCCGCCTCTTCAGAGGAAGAGAGAAAAAGCTGTTGGGCATCACTGCACCCTGCCTCTTCTTCCATTTCTCCAATGCTGCTTGGCTGGCCCCCTGTTTCCAAGCCAAGAGATTCAGAGAACAGAAGTAGAGACGGCTCCTGTCCTGGGCTCTCTGTCTGCCTGGGCAATTTGGCAGGTGGTGAAGAGACAGATGGCTGCTCTCCAGTGCTCTGTGTCTGAGAGGATGTGGCACTAATTGAAGTTGATGCATTAGCTGCCATCCATCCGACAACGGCTTCAATTTGTTCTTCACGCAGCAGCGGTGTACGGCGCTCTGCGACAAAGCTGCGCATGAAGGACTGTTCCCTGGTGAAAGTGGGTGCTGATGAGTCACCGGTGCCCGCAGCAGGCACAGAATCCCCACGTCCTCTCCCTGCTCCGCGCCCACGCCCACGTGCCTTACTCACTGCCTTCTTCATCTTGGTTGACTGATAAAGATAAGCAGAAAAGTACTAACGGCTTTGTGTGCTTATTCCTGAACAACTCCTAACAGGTATAAGAAACACTAATTTTATAAAGTGTGGACTAGACTTTAATATGAGCTAATGTGGCCTACACAAATGTAAAGTGGTGTCACTGGTGTGTTTGGTGAACTTTATTATTTATTTATTTTTTGGGGACTGAACTGACAACAGAGAGAGCTGCAGTCACACGGAGACCGTGCAGACAGCCGTAAACGGCGCTGCAAGGCCCAAAAACCCTCCTCTACGTTATCCTATGTAGTGTTTTTCCACAAGTTAGCTGGAGACGGGTGGAAAGACACTAATAGGAATTTTTTGAAAAAATGTGCAGCAGCCTGCACTACTTAAAACAAAAGGAAAATTGATTTTACGGTATGACGCAGTGAAGAACCCTGAGCTGGAGACAACCAGGCTATGGCTGCTCACAGACTACAGGGCGAGCTGCAGTCACACGGAGACCGTGCAGACAGCCGTAAACGGCGCTGCGAGGCCCCAAAACCCTCCTCTACGTTATCCTATGTAGTGTTTTTCCACAAGTTAGCTGGAGACGGGTGGAAAGACACTAATAGGAATTTTTTGAAAAAATGTGCAGCAGCCTGCACTACTTAAAACAAAAGAAAAATTGATTTTACGGTTATACGCAGTGAAGAACAATGAGCTGGAGACAACCAGGCTATGGCTGCTCACAGACTACAGGGCGAGCTGCAGTCACACGGAGACCGTGCAGGATTTTTTTGAAAAAATGAGCAGCAGACTACACTACTTGAAAAAAAAAAAAAAAACCAGTATGAGGCAATGAACCACCCTCCCTGAACTGAATACAACCAGCTATGGATGGCCTATGTGGCTGCACTCAGACTAGAGAGTGGGCTGCACTCACACACACACACACACACACAGACCTTGCAGATCGCTGTGAAAACAGCCCTACAAGGCAAAAGCAAGGTGAATAGTAGGTGAACACAGCGGTTGCTAAATTAGCCTTTGAAAAGCACAAAGAAGCAAATCGCTATCTCTAAACTGGCCCTCAGTCAGCAAACAGCGTCCTGTCACTAACTGAATTCACAGCAGAGTGAGCGCAAAATGGCGCCAGCGACTTTTAAACTGCATCATGACATCATTTCAGCAGCCAATCACAGCCATGCCAGTAGTTTCATGCCTTCCATGCTGAACAGGATGTGCCCACACTTGGAATCATTCTCATTGGCTGAATTTGTGCAGTTTGAATCTGGGAACTTCCGATTCCGGTATCAGATACGCGGCAAGTATCGGATCTCGGTATCGGAATTCCGATACTGCTAAGTATCGGCTGATACCCGATACTTGCGGTATCGGAATGCTCAACACTAGTTACTATGTGATGGTACTATGTGGCAGTAACATTTGGCCCGTTCATGCTATGGTGTTATTTATCCCTTTATGTGGTATTATTAGCATATTAGTCTTGATTAGTGGATTTTTTTCAGAAACGTGATGGTGATATTTGCTATTCAGTAGCTTCTGACTCCTTATTATTAGTCAGAATGTGCTCCAACAAAACATCAAATCACACTTGGATCAATGTAATTCCATGGGAGCTGTGCACGTTACATTTTTTATTGGACAGAGTTGGTCCTGGGAAAAAATTGCAGCATGCCCAAGTTTGATCCGATATTCTGATCACACTCAATCATGCAAGTGAATGAGTACGTGGAAACCATCGGACTGTACTCCTAAGACAACCTGCTTTCAACTGACTAACAGAATGGAGAAAATGGAGAAATGTTTTTCTCCATCTTCTTATTATCTGAGAGAATCGGATCACACCTCTGATTAGAGTTTGATCAGAGTGTGATTTACATAATTGGCCCAATTCTCTCAGACGACAGAATATATGCTCTTGTGAACCCAGCCTTAGAAGAATTACTTAGAAAATTATCTTATGGCCGTGTTTTCTATGAGATTTGTATATTTTAGCTGTATTGTATATCTTTTTTATTGGGGGAGTGAACACATATGTCTTTATAGGATCTAGAACGCTACAGGAGGCCATGCATCAAACCAATATGATGGTAATGGTCAAGATTCAAAATTTTGCAGCAGGGCTCATAGAACCCAAGTTACGTCTCTGGAAAGCAAGTCTTTTTTTAAGGCTATTTCATAACTCTTCACTATTTCTAATTTTTAGAAGTGCACTTGATTAATTAAACTAAAATTAAATACACTTTGCACATGAAATACTCATTATTTAAACACTTCATTCCTTTTTTATGGAGAGTACCTTTAGTAAGGAATGGGTTAAAAAAAATGTAAATTCAAGTATAAAGAGTAAGAATAGGACTTTATGAAAACAGTTGCATACACTATTTGCTGAAGGGCTCATCACCCAACCTTTTATTGAAATGGAAGTATGGCTAGCTGAAGCATTTTTTCCATTCCATTAAACAGAATTTGAACATGTTCAGGAAACATGCGGGGTAAGAAATAATATGCAGAGAGATTCTGGCAGCAAGGCATTGTGTCCTCGCATTTGTAAGTAGTTTGTGGATCCAAGACAAGGAAATATTCTACTACAATCATATATAGGATGATATGTGGAATTTGAACATATTTAGAGATTTAGAGAGAAGCTTTACTTTGGTGTCAATTTAACATTCACAAAGAGTTTTTCTAGCTTTATAAAAAGCATTTAAAATACTTAAAGAGGTTGTCCATTACTTTTTCACTGATGACATATCTTTAGGGTAGATCATCAAGGTCCGACACTCTGCATCACCGCCGATGGACTGTTTTCGATGTCGGCAGCCACCGGCCAGAACTGCTTGATTGCGGAGCTGCTCTGATTTGAATAACAGGTAGATGTTTAGTACTCAGCCGTGGTTACTATCAGATGATGGAGCATCTCCGCATTTGAACATTTCCTCTGTTTATGACATTGAAAACAGGTGATTGGCAGGGGTGCGGGGTGTCGGACCTCGACCGATCAGACATTGATGATCTATCCCAAGGATAGGTCATCAATGAAAAAGTAGTGGACAACCTCTTTAAGTGCAAAAAAAAATTGATGCATTTTTAATTGTGTTTTTACATGACTGTTTCATTGTGATGTACAGGATAATGATCCATTCTCTGTTGTTTGTGGCTGGATGGAAGGGATAGAGGAATCAAGCATGAGTGTTACCCCGCCACCAACACACCATGGACTTGGACCTCGTGGAAGCACCTGACACGAGCGCCTTCTTGTTGCATTTATCTGCAACATTATACCCGCATAGTTATGATTTGAAATAGTTCTGACTACTGGGTTGAAACTCAGTTAGATCCATGGTACAAGAGTAAATTTTGACAGATGCTCCCCCCGAAAGGGATGGGCACATGCTGGAGTAGACAAGCTTAAGAGTGGTTTACCCAAGACAACAGTGAGGCACACAGTGTGCATCACAGTTATAGACATCCAACCCTGGGAACATCGAGTCGTCAATACAAAAACATTAGCAGCAGAAGAGTAAGTGGCAGAAGCTATTTCTCTGAGTCATTTCACACATTTTTTTAGACCAGCCCATACACCAGTAGAACACAGTAGAAGTCTGACACGTTGTGAACGACTGTAGATGATGGTACAGGAGTATTTTGAGGTCAATATCAATGCCATCAGGAGGAGTTTGGACCCTTTTGCAATTTTGGTCTTCAAAAATGGAAGATTGGCCTGTCATGTTTTTGGAGGTTTTGTCATGCCAGGCAGTCAGCGTTCTCATAGAACATGTCTTCAGCAATGCTGGCAGTGTCCTGACAGATAAGTGTATCCAGCTGTCCCCTGAAAGTGTAGACCACTTAACTTTCATCAAAATGAACAGGTCATGGATCTCCAATGACTTTTGCACCCCAGTCGCAGACGGGGCACACTAAGTGATGGTTTTGTTTCGAGGCTACCTCAAAACTCTGAATAATATGATGCATACTATCATGTATACTAAATTTTGGTTGATCAGTATCTATCTTTGTATTTATTAGGTTGATACACATAAAGTGATCTACCTGTGTGACACCAATATGAACATGAATGGTGCTTGTCAGTATTCTATCATATGATTATGTTCTTGGCCTTTTGGGGATTTATTTAAACCCACTTATAGACATCTGATTGCAATGTTTGCATGATTCCTCTGTGTGCCTGTTTATACTGTCCCTATTTTTTACACTATGGCTTCCCTTTTTTGACATATTGATTTTTTATGGTATCAGAAGAATAATTTGCTAAGCTACCTATAAGATACCAAGAGTGAAAACTGTATACATGCCAATCTGGCTTTCTGTTTCTTCTATCGCGGCCTGCCAGGGTGTGAATAGGAGCTTAGGGACAGCCATCGTATGAGCAAGGGCACCACTTCTCGTAATCTTAGGGTGCCAACCCCTGCAAACAGGTAGATTATCAGACAGTTCTTTTATAGCAAGGGACAGTGCACTTATATCAGCACACGGTGTGTTTTTGTATGTAAAGTCTGTTGAACACAACCATAGGAGTCACTATAGATGGCATACATTTGGATATAATTTGCAAGGATATTATACCTTGTTCAAATTGCCTTATATGAGGAATTGTGCAAATATCTGAGAGGAGTAGTGTAGATAGAACCTAGCTCAAGTTCATCAGGAATTTTTTGAATTTTGTTGTCTACATGTATTGATCATCTCAGGGGAAATAGTGACGATAGGATATTATATTGATCCTTCACTATTAATATCTACTCCTTGGGTTATCATTTATTTTAGAAAGTAACTATGCACAAGTGCACCTTCTACACTGGTGGGTATACATTTATTACTTACCAAATAAAAGTTACATTTTAAAAGGGTTTTTTTCTCAGTTAGTTAGCCTGCGCTATAGAAGTGAGTAAAATAAATAAAATCAATTGATGCCACTTTAGTGGTGTCTGCTAGTAATGAGCGAATAGTGAAATATTCTGATTCGGGAAAATAGGCACAAATAATTCGAATAATGAATCCAATGCAAGTCAATGGTAAAGCCAAATATTTTTATGCTGGAACCAACAAACAGGTCTGGGGGCATGGGAAAAAAGTTGAAATGGATGGGAGAGAGCTAAAACTAAATGGAAACAGCATGGAGAAGATGCCTGCAGGCCTTTCTAACTGACATATGGTACCTGGGAAAAATGTTGTCAGACTATTGCACCAGTTTTACAGATTTTTAAAAAGATCTATCAAGCAAACCAACATTTTTTTTAACCCCTTTCTGCCATCGGACAGAATAGTACGTCCGATGGCAGAATCCCCGCTTTGTTGTGGACCTTGGAGGTGAGCCCGCATCAAAGCCGGGACATGTCAGCTGTTTTGAACAGATAACATGTGCCCACAATAGAGAGTTTGACAGCCGCATTTAACTAGCTAATAGGTGAGGGTGGATCGCGATTCCACCCATGCCTATTAACTAGTTAAATGCGGCTGTCAAACTCTGACAGCGGTATTTAACAAGCGCTTCCGGCCATTGGGCTGCAAATACACACACCGCTGATCGCGGGTCAGTGATGCATCAGCATGACAACCAGAGGTCTCCAGCAGACCTCTATGGTTGTTGATGCCAGATTGCTGTGAGCACCACCCTGTGGTCGGCACTTATAGCAATGCTGTAATTCAGCTACATAGGAGCCATCTGAGCATCGCTCCTATGTAGCAGAGCCAATAAGGTTATGCCAGCTTCTAGCCTCCCATGGAGACTATTGAAGCATGGCAAAAGTAAAAAAAAAATGTTTTAAAAAATATGAAAAAAATAAAAAATATAAAAGTTCAAATCACCCGCCTTTTGCCCCATTCAAAATAAAACAATAAAAAAATCAAACATACACATATTTGGTATTGCTGCATTCAAAATCGCCCGATCTATCAATAAAAAAGAGGATTAACCTGATCGCTAAACGGCGTAGCGTGAAAAAAAATCAAAATGCCAGAATTATATTTTTTGGTCGCCACGACATTGCATTAAAATGCAATAACGGGAGATCAAAAGAACATATCTGCACCAATATGGAATAATTAAAAACATCAGCTTGGCATGCAAAAAATAAGCCCTCACCTGACCCCAGATCATGAAAAATGGAGATGCTACGGATATCGAAAAATTGCGCAATTTTTATTTTTAACAAAGCTTGGAAATTTTTTTTACCACTTAGATAAAAAAAAACCTAGACATGTTTGGTGTCTATGAACTTACAGTGACCCGGAGAATGATAATGGCAGGTCAGTTTTAGCATTTAGTGAACCTAGCAAAAAAGCCAAACTAAAAACAAGTGTGGGATTGCACTTTTTTTGCAATTTCACCTCACTTGGAATTTTTTTCCCATTTTTTGTACACGACATGGTAAAATCAATGGTGTCGTTCAAAAGTACATCTCGTCCCACAAAAAATAAGCCCTCACATGGCCATATTGACAGAAAACTAAAAAAGTTATGGCTCTGGGAAGAAGGGGAGCGAAAATCAAAAACACAAAACCGAAAAAAAGCAGGGGTCATTAAGGGGTTAATCTCTTCTTCTCATTTTCTTGTGATTCTAGGCATTCCCTGGCTACGTTCACAGAATCCAACGGTCGGAGACCAGAGAGATTACATTTCCAACAAGGAGTGATCCAGCAGTTGTGCCGAAGTCCCTTGATTCAGAACTTCCGGAACTGGTATTCATTGTACCCCCTGTGTATAAGGAATTCTCCGATATCTGTGATTAGAAGAGGGTAGATAAGCTTCCACCACATAGGCCTTATGATTGTCCTATTGAACTGCTCCCAGGGGCAGCCATTCCTTTCAGTAATGTATATTTGTTGGCGGCTCCTGAGCTCCAAGCTTTGAAGGAGTATATAGATGAAAATTTGGCCAAGGGCTTTATACGACCGTCTTCCTCACCAGCAGAGGCACCTATTTTTTTTGTAAAGAAGAAGGATGGGACTCTAAGACCTTGTATCGACTTTCGGGAACTCAGCGAGGTGACCATCCGGAATAGATATCCCTCGCCTTTGATTCCAGAACTGTTGGAAAAAATCTGTCATGCCAAGGTATTTTCTAAGTAGGATCTTCGTGGGGCATATAATCTGGTACGTATCCGTCCTGGTGATGAATGGAAGACAGCTTTGAGATGTCGGTATGGACATTTTAAGTACTTTTGGGCTGTGCAATGCCCCTGAAACCTTTCAACATCTTGCCAATGATATTTTTAGAGATTTACTGGACCAGTTTGTCGTAGTCTATCTGGACAACATCCTAATTTTTTCTGACTCTCTACAGGAACATCAAGAACACGTCAAAGTGGTTCTGAGACGCTTGCAAGAGAACCATCTTTACAGTATATCAAGCCAGAGAAGTGTGACTTCTATCGTTCTGAAATACAATTCCTAGGGTATGTCATCTCTCCCCAAAGGATAAACATGGAATCTGGCAAGATTCAAGCAATCATTGACTGGCTGGTGCCTAAGAATATTAAGGAAGTTCAACGCATTATTGGCTTTGCAAATTTTTATAGACGTTTTATGCAAACTTTTTCAGAGATTGTCCGTCCCATCACTTCTCTGGCTAAGAAGGAAAAATCCTTTAAGTGGTCTTCACAGGCTCAGGAAGCCTTTGATCGGCTTAAGTCATATTTCACTTCAGCTCCGCTTTTGATTCATGCGGACCCAGCACTTCCTTTCATCGTGGAGGTGAATGCTTCTGATTGGGTGTTGGGGGCCACTCTCTCAAAGAACTGGAGAGAAGGCTCTGCTACATGCTTGTGCTTTCTTTTCCCGTAGACTTACCCCTGCAGAAAGGAACTACGATGTGGGAGATAAGGAACAACAAGCGATTATTGCGGCCTTTAAAGGGAACTTGTCACCCCCCAGGTCGTTTTTAAGTAAAAGAGCCACCTTCAGCACTAAGGCTGCATTCTGTGAAGATGGCTCTAATGTTTCAGATCCCTAGTAACACAGACGAAAGGGGGATGATGGATGGCTGGGAGGCGGCTGAAACAGTCACCACTATGACTCAATACAGGTATGGGACGGAATTTATAAAACACAATATTTCAGTGTTACTAGGGATCTGAAACATAAGAGCCACCTTCACAGAATGCAGCCTTAGTGCTGTTGAAGGTGGCTCTTTTACTTAAAAAAGACCTGGGGGGTTGACAAGTTCCCTTTAAGGAATGGAGGCACTATCTGCAAGGGGCCGCACAAAAGATCATATTGCAATTTAGAATTCCTTAGATCTGCTAAATGTTTGCCTCCCCTTCAGGCTTGGTGGAGTTTATTTTTAAACCAGTTTAATTTTGTTATTTCGTACCATCCAGGTTCACGTAATGAGAAGGCTGATGCTTTGACCTGAATCCATTCTGCGGATTCTGCACCTGGACCCCCGACCAACACCATTTTATCAGATGCCAACTTCATCGGAGTAATCCATGATCCGGACCTGTGGACGGAGATCAATGAGGCCTATGATGGTGATGTATTTCTTGCCAACCTGCCTGTGAATCTCAATCTTGTCCTTAAGGAAGGCTTGTGGTTCCATGACTGACGTATCTACATTCCTGAGGCCGTACGTCTGCAGATCCTCAAGTTGGTACATGACTCCGAGTTGGCTGGTCATAGGGAGGTACAGAAGACACAAGAATTTCTGAGCCAATTTCGTCTGGTGGCCAACTTGCCTGAAGGGTACTAAAGACTATGTTCTCTCTTGCAAGGTATGTGCTTGTTATAAGACTCCGTTGCTTCTCCTACGGGTCTACTTCAACCACTGCCAGTTCCATCTCGTCCATGGGGCTCAATTTATATGGACTTCATTGTGGATCTTCCAACTTCTGGTGGTATGAATACAATCCTAGTGGTGGTTGATTGTTTTACTAAGGCTGCTAATTTTGTTCCTTGTGCTGGCCTCCCCTCGGCTAAAGAGACTGTGAACTTAGTGATTCAGAACATTTTTTGGCTGCACGGGGTCCCAGATGAAGTTATCTCTGACCGTGGAGTACATGTCACCTCAAGATTTTGGAAGGGGTTTTCTGCTGCACTTAATATTAATGTTCGTCTTTCTTCTGCATATCACCCTTAGACGAATGGTCAGACCGAGCGAGCCAATCACACTTTGGAGCAATATCTACGATGATACATCTGCCATCTTCAGGATGATTGGTTGGAGCTACTTCCTTTAGCGGAATTCTACTATAATAATTCTCAGAATGCCCCCACTATGGTAATGCCTTTCTTTGCTAATATAGGTTATCATCAGAGCATCTTTCCTAGCTCTCTGATGGATGTTCCATTCCAGCAGTGGAGGAGAGGTTGACTGCTATGAGGACTATGCCAAGGACTACAAAGGTACACCCAGTATTTCATGTCTCTCTATTGAAGCCTGTCTCTCCTAATAAATTCCAGGGATGCAGTGTGCCCCCTCCACAACCCGTACTGGTAGACGGGCAGGAGCAATTCTTGGTGGAAGTGATCATTGATTCCAGGATCCGCAGGAATCGACTTCAGTATATAATAAGATAACAGGGGTATCCACATGAGGAGGACTCTTGGGAACCCATGGCTAACATCTGTGCCCTGCAGAAGATTGCTCAGTTCCATCAAAGATACCCTGAGAAACCATGTCTGGGATCGTCCTGAGGCCGCTGTTAAGGAGGGAGTAATGTCAGTACTCTGGATTTCATGTTTCATCTGTGGTGCTTTTTGCCCTTTTCCAAGATGGCGTCTGCTGCCTTGCTTCTGCTCACGTGATCCGCCTTCCCTGTCTTTATAACCCTGGTTCCCCTCCTAGTCCTTGCTTGTGTTTTCTGCTAAGAATTCCTGGCTCTGTTGTTCCTAGAGACTGATCCTGTCCAGTGAATCTGGCTCGGCCTTTCCATCGTACATTCCTAGCATGCAGTGGTGTTTGTGCTACGAACTGTGTCTCTGTGCTTCTCTGCATCTGCTTCAGCCTGCCTGCTAGGACACGTGAGCTTGGCTCACTTCTGCTAAACTTCGTTGGTATTCAGTGCCAGTATGTGCGACTGTTCTGGACTTTTGGATCTGCACTGTTTTCGGACCCCTATTCTAAGAATGCTAGCCCTGATCTGAACTGTGTCTTTGTATCAGCATTTTCCAGTGTGTGCCTCGCCCATGAGACATACTTGCAGCAGTGCTGCCTATGAACTTCTTCTGATTTCATCTAGTTTGCTGTGTTGATTTGAACTGATGCTCTCGTGCTGCATCCACGTTTATTCGCTTTGCCTGCAACAGTGCAGCTAATGAACTTCTTATGACTTCACAGTTTGCTATGTTTATTTGAACTGTGTTCACATGCTGCACCTACGTTTTGTGTGTTATAATACAGACTTGACACTGAACACTGGTTCTGCTGCCTTATTTGTCTCAAGCCAAGAGGTTCCTGTGTGTACCGCTATAATTGTTACAACAGAAGGATTTATGTAAACTAGAAGCTTGGGCTGATAAATGGCAAATGAGCTTTAATGGGGATAAATGTAAGGTCATGCACTTGGGTAGAAGCAAAAAAGATGTATAACTATGTGCTTAATTGTAAAACACTGGGCAAAACCGTCAACGAAAAAGTGGGTGCAAGGGTGGACAACAAACTCACATTTAGTGGCCAGTGTCAGGTAGCTGCTGCAAAGGCAAATGAAATAATGGGATGCATTAAAAGAGGCATAGATGCTCATGAGGAGAACATAATATTACCTCTATACAAGTCACTAGATCGACCACACTTAGAATACTGTGTACAGTTCTGGTCTCCGGTGTATAAGAAAGACATAGCTGAACTAGAGCGGGTGCAGAGAAGAGCGACCAAGGTTATTAGAGGACTGGGGGGTCTGCAATACCAAGATAGGTTATTACACTTGGGGCTATTTAGTTTGGAAAAACGAAGGCTAAGGTGTGATCTTATTTTAATGTATAAATATATGAGAGGACAGTACAAAGACCTTTCTGATGATCTTTTTAATCATAGACTTGAGACAGGGACAAGGGGGCATCCTCTACGTTTGGAGGAAAGAAGGTTTAAGCATAATAACAGATGCGGATTCTTTACTGTAAAAGCAGTGAGACTATGGAACTCTCTGCCTTATGATGTTGTAATGAGTGATTCATTACTAAATTTTAAGAGGGGACTGGATACCTTTCTTGAAAAGTATAATGTTACAGGTTATATATACTAGATCCTTTGGTAGGGCGTTGATCCAGGGAACTAGTCTGATTGCCGTATGAGAAGTCGGGAAGGAATTGTTTTCCCCAATGTGGAGTTTACTCTTTGCCACATGCGGTTTTTTTTTGCCTTCCTCTGGATCAACATGTTAGGGCATGTTAGGTTAGGCTATGGGTTGTACAAGATGGACTTAATGTCTTCCTTCAGCCTTAAAAATTATCTTACTATGATACTATGTCTGTCATTGCCAACAAAGGATATATAACAAAATATTGAGATGAACTTTTGTTAATGACCAAATACTTATTTTCCACCATAATTTGCAAAATAAATCTTGCCAAATCAGACAAGGTGATTTTCTGGATTTGTTTTCTCATTTTGACTCTCACAGTTGTGGTCTACCTACGATGTAAATTACAGGCCTCTCACATCTTTTTAAGTGGGAGAACATGCACAATTGGAGGCTTACTAAATATTTTTTTTCGCCACTGTAATAGCATGCCCAAGTTGGACTCCTTCCCTTTGATGTGGGCTCCAGCGGTGAGCCCACATCTTTCCTGAATGTGTCCGGAATAGTCGCGGGTGGAATCGCGATCCACACGCGCCTATTAACCCCTTAAATGCTGCTGATAAATGCTGACAGCAGCATTTAACTCACTCTTCCAGCCATTAGACTGGAAACCCGCCCACCGGTGACCCCGTCACGTGATCGCGGGTCACTGGTTCAATGGCATGACAGCCAGAGGTCTCCTGGAGACTTCTATGGTTGTCAGAGCTGGCTTGCTGTGAGCGCCGCCCAGTTGTCGGTGCTCATAGCAAGCGAGTAATTCTGCTATATAGAGGCGATCTGAACACCGCCTCTATGTAGCAGTGTTGGTCGAGTTGTTCTAGCTTCTAGCCTGCCATGGAGACTATTGAAGCATGCCAAAAGTAAAAAAAAAAAGTTTTTAAAAATATAAAAAAATAATAAAAAAAAATTTTAAAAGTTCAAATCACCCCCTTTCACCCCCATTCAAAATAATTAAAAAAAACCCAACCTACACATATTTAGTATCTCCGAGTTCAGAATCGCCCAATCTATCAATAAAAGAAGAGTTAAACTGATCACTAAACAGCGTAGCGAGAAAAAAAGTCAAAACACCAGAATTACGCTTTTTTGGTCGCCGCGACATTGTATTAAAATAACGGGCGATCAAAAGAACGTATCTGCACCAAAATGGCATCATTTAAAATGTCAGCTCGGCACGCAAAAAATAAGCCCTCACCCAACCCGAGATCACGAAAAATGGAGACGCTACGAGTATCAGAAAATGGCGCATTTTTTTAAAACAAAGTTTGGATTATTTTTTCAACACTTAGATAAAAAAGAACCTAGACATGTTTGGTGTCTATGAACTCGTAATGACCTGGAGAATCATAATGGCTGGTCAGTTTTAGCAATTAACAAAAAACAAGTTTGGGATTGCACTTTTTTGCAAATTCACCACACTTGAAATTTTTTTCCTGTTTGCTAGTACAAGACATAGTAAAACCAATGGTGTCTTTTAAAATTACAACTCATCCTGCAAAAAACAAGCCATCACATGGCCATATGGACGGAAAAATAAAAAAGATATGGCTCTGAAAAGGAGGGGAGCGAAAAACGCAAAACCAAAAAAGCTTTAGTCATGAAGGGTTAAATTTTTATGGGGCAATAGGGGGTAACTTGAACTTTTGTACATTTTTCATATTTTTCAAAATGTTCACTTTTCATGGTATTCAATTTTAAGTGGGAGAACTTGCACAATTGGTCGCTGACTGAATACTTTTCTCCTCACTGTACAAAGCACTGCATCAGAACTGATATGAATAATTCAAATCATGATCTCCTATGAATGCCAGCCACAGCCTGCCTTTCACAGGAAAACAGTCACGACAAGCATGGAGGTCTTCAGCTGATGCCAGCTGTCATGGCAACCCATCTGAACCATGCGATCACAGGTCACGGGCATGCTGAAGGGCAGATGGAATGACACGCTCCCCTCAGAGATTGACAGCAGCATTTAACAGCCAAGGGCAGAGCTCTGCTCTTAGAGGCAGATGATGGCTGATTAAATCAGCCATCATCAGCTGGGAAAGATACAGGCGGGCCCACATCAAAGTCAGAGACACGACATATGACGTAAATGTATGTCATGAAAGTGTTAAGACTAAAATTGCAAAACCAAGCAGGAATTATGGAAATGGAGATGTGTTAATGATGTGGAAATGGTGAAAAATAAAAAAAACATTTTCAAAACTTCTCGATTTATTCAGTATTGGCTATGAGCTTCATAGAGAAATCCCCACACTTACACACAATGGGATGAAATCAATGAAATTATTACTTTCTGAGAAACGCTCTGAATGCACTTGGGCAAATCGTCAAGATCTGCTGCTGGCAGCTTCCTTTGCAATTGTTGACCAATGAGATCCTTGATGTGCTCGATGGTAGGCAGGTTCGGAGAGAGAATAGGTAGATGCTTTATATTGTGCAGGTAGATGCTGGATACTGTGTATGTAGGTGCTGTTTACTGCTGGGTGCTGCCAGTACTATTCTCATGTATAAAATATATATAACAGAGCAATACTCTGTATATCCTACAATGTCTTTTGTTTGGAGTTAATAACTAATGGTACGTCAGTTTTCTGGATTATATATGTGTATTTGCTCTTAAGATCCATCATGAAATACTGCAATAATAGAATTTTTCAGTTATTTATTTATTTTAATGTTATATGTGTGTGCTTTAGCTTTATACCATTGTTATTGAATAGCACATTCTAGCTAGGTTCAAGTCCTGAACTGGAACAATGTATGAAGAAAAAAATCACCAGTAACATTTCTCCGATGCTTCATTTTCAAGGTTGTTGGACAAAAGATGTATCAGAAGAGAACATCAATAAGCGGTAGTGAGAAATGTGTTATTTTACTATATTCATTATTATTTTTAGAATTGCAGGAATATTGTTAAAGAGTAACCATCGTCATAATTTTTTTACAGAAATCAATAGCACAAGTGAAAATAAGAACTTTGCAACATATCTTATTAGAGAAATTATCTTCTTTTTCCTACTGAACTTATCTTTCCCTCTCAAAAATCTCAATTTATGGGTACAACATGACTTCAGTGAATACAGATTTCCCCATTACTGAGGAAAGACATGACAGCTGGTGCTCATGAAGTTCTATGGAGAACTGTAATTGTCTTTTCTTGAGAACTTGCAGAAGCATGTCTGTGTCTGCCTCTAACTCCTCCGACCTCAGGAGAACTTGCTGCAGAATGTCTGTCTCTGCCTCTAACTCCTCCCAAATCAGGAGAACTTGCAGCAGAATGTCTGTCTCTGCCTCTAACTCCTCCCAAATCAGGAGAACTTGCAGCAGAATGTCTGTATCTGCCTCTAGCTCCTTCCACATCACAACTTGCAGCAGAATGTCTGTGTCTACCTCTAGCTCCTCCCACTTCAGGAGAACTTGCAGCAGAATGTCTGTGTCTGCCTCTAACTCCTCCCACATCAGGAAAACGTGCAGCAGAATGTCTGTGTCTGCCTCTAGCTCCTTCCACCTCAGGAGAACTTGCAGCAGAATGTCTGTGTCTGCTTCTAGCTCCTTCCACATCAGGAGAACTTGCAGCAGAATGTCTGTGTCTGCCTCTAGCTCCTCCCACCTCAGAACTTGCAGCAGAATGTCTGTGTCTGCCTCTATCTCCTCCCACCTCAGGAGAACTTGCTGCAGAATGTCTGTGTCTACCTCTAGCTCCTCCCACTTCAGGAGAACTTGCAGCAGAATGTCTGTGTCTGCCTCTATCTCCTCCCAAATCAGGAGAACTTGCAGCAGAATGTCTGTGTCTGCCTCTAGCTACTCCCACCTCAGGAGAACTTGCAGCAGAATGTCTGTGTCTGCCTCTAACTCCTCCCACATCAGGAAAACTTGCAGCAGAATGTCTGTGTCTGCCTCTAGCTCCTTCCACCTCAGGAGAACTTGCAGCAGAATGTCTGTGTCTGCTTCTAGCTCCTCACACCTCAGGAGAACTTGCAGCAGAATGTCTGTGTCTGCCTCTAGTGCCTAGCACCTCAGGAGAACTTGCGGCAGAATGTCTGTGTCTGTGTCTAACTCCTCCCAAATCAGAAGAACTTGCAGCAGAATGTCTGTGTCTGCCTCTAGCTACTCCCAAATCAGGAGAACTTGCAGCAGAATGTCTGTGTCTGTCTTTAGTGCCTTCCACATCAGGAGAACTTGCAGCAGAATGTGTGTGTCTGCCTCTAGCTACTCCCACCTCAGGAGAACTTGCAGCAGAATGTCTGTGTCTGCCTCTAACTCCTCCCAAATCATGAGAACTTGCAGCAGAATGTCTGTGTCTGCCTCTATCTCCTCCCAAATCAGGAGAACTTGCAGTAGAATGTCTGTGTCTGCCTCTAGCGCCTCCCACATTAGGAGAACTTGCAGCAGAATGTCTGTGTCTGCCTCTAAGTCCTCCCAAATCAGGAGAACTTGCAGCAGAATGTCTGTGTCTGCCTCTAGCTCCTCTCACATCAGGAGAACTTGCAGCAGAATGTCTATGTCTGCATCTAGCTACTTCCTCCACCTCCATCTATCTGTAATACTTTGTAAGAGTGCAGCAATATCTAGAGTTTATTGGAGAATATTCAAGAAAGATGTAGCTGCAGTGACGAGTAGCACACAGCAAAGAAGCCAGGAACTTTCCTTCTGGTTTTAGTTAGGGACGTTTTTGTAAGGCACACAGATCAAAGTGTGTGTTGTGGGAGAAAGAAAGGAGCTGGTGGTATCTAAGTAACAGGGGGAGACAGCAGGCCACCCCAACAGTGTGAAAGAGCTGGAGACAGACTGTGACTTCTTCTGGAGGGGGCTGAAAAGGATAGCATTTCTCCTTGTGGAGAGTGACTTGCCAAGTCTAGCATGCCAATGTGAGGAGACTTTTAAGCTTCTGGGATATTAAATAAGCAAATTGCCTCTTCAAAGAAAGAGGACTAGAACTTTGCACTGATGAGGGGCATGACTCCGAAACATAATGTCTGCAAATTGAGATTCTGATACTAAGGAGAACCGAGAGTCAAAACTAGCCAATATAGGTATACAACAAGTTAAATTTTATTTCAAAAAAGTTACATACATAAAACTGTACCATAAAGTGGTAAATAGCAACTATATCCTAAGTACATCAAAAAGAGCGATCCAGGGAGCAACAGGACATAAGTAAATTCAGTGGACACTACTTCCCAATCGTGTGCATATCAGTAGGTGCTCTCACACACATGGGACCTGCTAGTCAGTGGCAAGCGGTGATAAAACCAAGCAGTGTGCTTCTAATAGCGTTATCAGATCAATTCCCCACATAACATACGGCAATCGTTAATAGTACAACAGACTAACATAGTTAGATGAATTTACCCATTTGTATGCAGGCGTCCTGTGTAAATCCGGGATCGCAAAAGGGGTTTTGCGATCCCGGATTTACACAGGACGCCTGCATACAAATGGGTAAATTCATCTAACTATGTTAGTCTGTTGTACTATTAACGATTGCCGTATGTTATGTGGGGAATTGATCTGATAACGCTATTAGAAGCACACTGCTTGGTTTTATCACCGCTTGCCACTGACTAGCAGGTCCCATGTGTGTGAGAGCACCTACTGATATGCACACGATTGGGAAGTAGTGTCCACTGAATTTACTTATGTCCTGTTGCTCCCTGGATCGCTCTTTTTGATGTACTTAGGATATAGTTGCTATTTACCACTTTATGGTACAGTTTTATGTATGTAACTTTTTTGAAATAAAATTTAACTTGTTGTATACCTATATTGGCTAGTTTTGACTCTCGGTTCTCCTTAGTATCATTACTTATAGTAAGAGTCACCATAGTTATGTGTTATATATAACTGACGCCTTTATTTTGTTTAAATTGAGATTCTGGTTTGACTTTTATCCGGTCATATTTTCAGTCTCGTTAAAGGGTCAGTATTGACTTTTAGGATTGCTACTTCCAATAGGTGGCACTAGATTTCTAGCCATCTTCCTCTCTGAAGAGGCAGTTTGCATATTTAGTTTCCCAAAGGAGCATTGCAAGGCTTAAAAGTCTCTTCACATTGGCATGACATGGCTTGGCATGTCACTCATCTCAAGGATAAATGTTTCTCCTTGGATCTCAGTCAGACGCCTCTCACCCGGCCAAACTAGATCTCACACTTTGAACTAATGAGGGGCAGAACCCTGAAAAACAGTGTCTGAAAATTGAGATTCTGGTTTGGCTTTTATCGTAAGTAATGTAACAAGGCTCATTAAAAGGTCGATACTGACGTTTAGGATGGCTACTTCCAATAGGTGCAGTTTAAGTCCGCTTCCTCTCTGAAGAGACAATTTGCATGCTCCTAGAAGATGACAGCAAGGCAAAAGAGACAGAAAAAGACTGTATACCACACAGAAGCAATCCAACTTATAGAAAGACATGCAGTAAATCAAAAACATCACAGAAAAATAACAGCCTCGCCAATGATAAAGGTGAAGGGCAGCATAGGTGCAAAATTTAATTTAAATTTAGTGTAGGGACCAGGGCCGGACTGGGACTAAAATTCAGCCCTGGCATTTGAAGGTACACAGGCCCACTTGTCACATGGTGAACATGTAATATCTTTGTGCACCTGTAGGTCACAAGAAGTGAGGCGCTTATAACACGACTATATAACAGAGCTGTGCCCAGTATTACAGCTCAGTTGTTTTTATTGCTCTTAGGTGCAGGATCGGGCAAAACTGCTATTTTACACACAGGGCTGGGTCTCATAGATAATGAAGATGATGCTGCGCTCGACATAGTGCTGCTGCGGCATCTTCATATAGCTGATGGACAGTGATGCAAAGAGTCATATACCCACTGAGCTAATATTTATTTATTTTACTCACTGATATAGCGCCATTAATTCCACAGCACTTTACAGATGTTATCTTTACTTTCCCCATTGGGGCTCACAATCTACATTCCCTATGAGTCATTGGAGTGTGGGAGAAAACCAGAGAACCTGGAAGAAACCCACACAAACACGGGGAGAACATACAAACTCCTTTCATTGTTGTCCTTAGTAGGAATTGAACTCAGGACCCCAGTGCTGCAAAGCAACAGTGCTAACCACTAAGCCACCAAAAATCTCTACAAAGTCCAAGATCTGTGTTACCGCCATATCGTGACCATATACTGGTAGATATCAGCTGTGCAGAACATATACGAGATCACAGTACAGTTATATACACTGCTCAAAAAAATAAAGGGAACACTTAAACAACAGAATATAACTACAAGTAAATCAAACTTCTGTGAAATCAAACTGTCCACTTAGGAAGCAACACTGATTGACAATCAATTTCACATTCTGTTGTGCAAATGGAATAGACAACAAATAGAAATTATTGGCAATTATCAAGACACACACAATAATGGAGTGGTTCTGCAGGTGGGGACCACACACCAAATCACAGTACCAATGCTTTCTGGCTGATTTTCCGGTCACTTTTGAATGTTGATTGTGCTTTCACACTCGTAGTAACATGAAAAGAACTCTACAACCCACACAAGTGGCTCAGGTAGTGCAGCTAATCCAGGATAGCACATCAATGCGAGCTGTGGCAAGAAGGTTTGCTTTGTCTGTCAGCGTAGTGTCCAGAGGCTGGAGGCGCTACCAGGAGACAGGCCAGTACACCAGGAGACGTGGAAGGGGCCGTAGGAGGGCAACAACCCAGCAACAGAACCGCTACCTGTCATGATTCCCAATGGCAGGGAAACATCAAAACACAAAGATAACGGACGAGCTCTGGGTGATGGAATCTCGAGCTGACCGTGAGCTAAATCTACCACACAACTAATAGTAGCCAGGGAGCATACCTGATTAACCCTAGATGCCACGCGCCAGCCGGAGGACTAACTACCCCTGGTAGAGGAAGGAACAGACCTGGCTTACCTCTAGGGAAATACCCCAAAAGATGATAGCAGCCCCCACATGTAATGACGGTGAGTTTAGAGGAAAAGACATACACAGTATGAAGGTAGATTTAGCAAAGAGAGGTCCACTTACTAGATAGCAGAAGGATACAAAAGAGGACTTCACGGTCAACTGAAAACCCTATCAAAAAACCATCCTGAAATTACTTTAAGACTCCTGTGTCAACTCATGACACAGGAGTGGCAATTTCAGCCCACAAGAGCTTCCAGCTACAGAGAATAACAAAACTGCAAACTGGACAAAAGATACAAAACAAAAGGACAAAGTCCACTTAGCTGATCAGCAGACTAGTAGCAGGAACATGCAACCGAAGGCTCTGGTTACAATGATGACCGGCAAGGAAATGACTGGAGAGCAAGGCTAAATAGGAAACTCCCAAACACTGATGGGAGCAGGTGAACTGAGACAGCAAAGACACACAAGTCACCAGTACCACCAGCAACCACCAGGGGAGCCCAAAAGCGGATTCACAACAGTACCCCCCCCTTAAGGAGGGGGCACCGAACCCTCACGAGAACCACCAGGACGATCTGGATGAGCCCTATGAAAGGCACAAACCAAATCCGAGGCATGAACATCAGAGGCAGTTACCCAAGAATTATCTTCTTGACCATAGCCCTTCCATTTAACCAGATACTGAAGTCTCCGTCTGGAAATACGGGAGTCCAGGATCTTCTCCACAACGTACTCCAATTCACCCCCTACCAGCACAGGAGCAGGAGGTTCAGTAGAAGGAACCACCGGTACCTCATACCTCCGCAACAACGACCGATGGAATACATTATGGATAGCGAAAGATGCCGGGAGGTCCAAACGAAAGGACACAGGGTTAAGAATCTCCAAAATCCTATAAGGACCGATGAACCGGGGCTTAAACTTAGGAGAAGAAACCCTCATAGGGACAAAACGGGAAGACAACCACACCAAGTCCCCAACACGAAGGCGAGGACCAACACGACGCCGGCGGTTAGCAAACTGCTGAGTCCTCTCCTGGGACAACTTCAAATTGTCCACCACTTGTCCCCAAATCCGATGCAACCGATCCACCACAGCATCAACTCCCAGACCAGATGAAAAACGAGGGTGAAACCCTGAATTGCAAAAGAAAGGGGAAACCAAAGTGGCAGAACTAGCCCGATTATTAAGAGCAAACTCTGCCAACGGCAAAAAGGCAACCCAGTCATCTTGATCCGCAGACACAAAACACCTCAAATAAGTATCCAAAGTTTGATTAGCTCGCTCCGTCTGGCCATTAGTCTGAGGATGGAATGCAGACGAAAAAGACAAATCAATTCCCAACCTGGAACAGAATGTCCGCCAAAATCTAGACACGAACTGGGTTCCCCTGTCAGAAACGATGTTTTCCGGAATCCCATGCAGGCGAACCACATTTTGAAAAAACAGAGGGACCAATTCAGATGAGGAAGGCAACTTAGGCAATGGCACCAAATGGACCATTTTAGAAAAACGGTCACACACCACCCAGATGACAGACATCTTCTGAGAAACAGGGAGATCAGAAATAAAGTCCATAGAGATGTGCGTCCAAGGCCTCTTCGGAATAGGCAAGGGCAACAATAACCCACTAGCCCTAGAACAAGAAGGCTTGGCCCGAGCACAAACATCACAAGACTGCACAAAAACACGCACATCTCGAGACAGGGAAGGCCACCAGAAGGACCTAGCCACCAAATCTCTAGTACCAAAAATTCCAGGATGACCTGCCAGAGTAGAAGAATGAACTTCTGAGATGACTCTACTGGTCCAATCATCAGGAACAAACAGTCTACCAGGTGGACAACGATCAGGTCTATCTGCCTGAAATTCTTGCAAAGCACGTCGCAAGTCTGGGGAGACAGCAGACAAAACCACCCCATCCTTAAGGATACCAGCAGGTTCAGAATCCCCAGGAGAGTCAGGCTCAAAACTCCTAGAAAGAGCATCTGCCTTCACATTTTTAGAACCCGGTAAGTATGAGACCACAAAATTAAACCGAGAAAAAAACAACGACCAGCGTGCCTGTCTAGGATTCAGGCGCCTGGCAGACTCCAGATAAATCAGATTCTTGTGATCAGTCAAAACCACCACCTGATGTCTGGCACCCTCAAGCCAATGACGCCACTCCTCAAACGCCCACTTCATGGCCAAAAGCTCCCGATTACCAACATCATAGTTTCGCTCGGCGGCCGAAAATTTACGAGAAAAGAACGCACAAGGTCTCATCACTGAGCAATCGGACCTTTTCTGCGACAAAACCGCCCCTGATCCGATCTCGGAAGCATCAAACTCAACCTGAAAGGGAAGAGAAACATCAGGCTGGCGCAACACAGGAGCAGACGAAAAGCGGTGCTTAAGCTCCCGAAAGGCCTCCACAGCAGCAGGGGACCAATCGGCAACATCAGCACCCTTTCTAGTCAAATCAGTCAAAGGTTTAGCAACGCCAGAAAACCCAGTTATAAATCGACGATAGAAATTAGCAAAGCCCAAGAATTTCTGAAGACTCTTAAGAGAAGTAGGCTGCGTCCAGTCACAAATAGCCCGAACCTTAACAGGGTCCATCTCAACAGAAGAAGGGGAAAAAATGTACCCCAAAAAAGAAATCTTTTGAACCCCAAAAACACACTTTGAACCCTTTACACACAAAGAACTAGTCCGCAAAACCTGAAAAACCCTCCTGACCTGTTGAACATGAGACTCCCAGTCATCAGAAAAAATCAAAATATCGTCCAAATACACAATCATAAATTTATCCAAATATTCACGGAAAATATCATGCATAAAGGACTGAAAGACCGAAGGTGCATTTGAAAGGCCGAAAGGCATTACTAAATACTCAAAATGGCCCTCAGGCGTATTAAATGCGGTTTTCCACTCATCCCCCTGCTTAATTCGCACCAAATTATACGCCCCACGAAGATCAATCTTAGAGAACCACTTAGCCCCTCTTATGCGAGCAAACAAATCAGTCAACAAAGGCAACGGATACTAATATTTGACTGTAATTTTATTCAGGAGTCGATAATCAATACAAGGCCTCAGAGAGCCATCCTTCTTAGACACAAAGAAAAAACCAGCTCCTAAAGGAGATGAAGAAGGACGAATATGTCCCTTTTCCAGGGACTCCTTAATATACTCTCGCATAGCAGCATGTTCAGGCACAGATAAATTAAACAAACGACCCTTTGGAAATTTACTGCCAGGAATCAGATCTATGGCGCAATCACAATCTCTGTGGGGAGGGAGAGAACCAATCTTAGGCTCTTCAAAAACATCACGATAATCAGACAAAAATGCTGGAATCTCAGAGGGAGTAGATGACGAAATGGAAACCAAAGGTACATCCCCATGAGCCCCCCGACATCCCCAGCTTATCACAGACATTGTTTTCCAGTCAAGGACTGGGTTATGAGATTGTAACCATGGTAATCCAAGCACTAAAACATCATGTAAATTGTACAACACAAGGAAGCGAATCACCTCCTGATGGTCTGGAGTCATACGCATAGTCACTTGCGTCCAGAATTGTGGTTTATTACTAGCCAAAGGGGTAGAATCAATACCCTTCAGAGGTATAGGGACTTCCAGTGGCTCTAAATCAAACCCACAGTGCCTGGCAAAGGACCAATCCATAAGACTCAGGGCGGCGCCAGAGTCCACATAGGCATCCACAGTAATAACTGATAATGAACAAATCAAGGTTACAGACAGAATAAATTTAGACTGTAAAGTGCAAATAGACTTGTCAGCCTTCTTTGTGCATTTAGAGCATGCTGATATAACATGAGCAGAATCACCACAATAGAAACATAACCCATTTTTACGCCTGTAATTCTGCCGCTCGCTTCTGGACAGAGTTCTGTCACATTGCATATTCTCTGGCGACTTTTCAGAAGATACCGCCAAATGGTGCACAGGCTTGCGCTCCCGCAAACGCCGATCAATCTGAATAGCCATTGTCATGGACTCATTCAGACCTGTAGGCGCAGGGAACCCGACCATAACATCCTTAACGGCATCAGAGAGGCCCTCTCTGAAATTTGCCGCTAGGGCGCACTCATTCCACTGAGTAAGCAGAGACCATTTACGAAATTTTTGGCAGTATATCTCAGCTTCATCTTGCCCTTGAGATAGGGCTATCAAAGCTTTTTCAGCTTGAATCTCCAAATTAGGTTCCTCATAAAGCAAGCCTAAAGCCAGAAAAAAGGCATCCACATTGAGCAACGCAGGATCCCCTGGTGTCAATGAAAATGCCCAGTTTTGAGGGTCACCTCGCAGCAAAGAAATCACAATCTTAACCTGCTGGACAGGATCTCCAGAGGAGTGAGGTCTGAGAGAAAGGAATAATTTACAATTATATTTGAAATTCAGAAACCGAGATCTATCTCCGGAAAACACCTCTGGTGTAGGAATCTTAGGTTCAGACATCGGAGTATGTATAACAAATTCTTGTAAATTTTGAACCTTAGTAGCAAGATTATTTAAACCTGCAGCCAAGCTCTGAGGATCCATCTTTAAACAGGTGAGATCAGAGCCATTCAAGGATTAGAAGGAGAGAAAGGCAAAGGCTGTAATTAGAGCTGAAATACAACTGATCCAACTATGGAGCAAACATAGGAAAAAAAAAAAAAACTCTACAGACTTCTTTTTCTCTCCTTTCTTCTGCCAGTAACTTTAACACGGGCCGGTCATACTGTCATGATTCCCAATGGCAGGGAAACATCAAAACACAAAGATAACGGACGAGCTCTGGGTGATGGAATCTCGAGCTGACCGTGAGCTAAATCTACCACACAACTAATAGTAGCCAGGGAGCATACCTGATTAACCCTAGATGCCACGCGCCAGCCGGAGGACTAACTACCCCTGGTAGAGGAAGGAACAGACCTGGCTTACCTCTAGGGAAATACCCCAAAAGATGATAGCAGCTCCCCACATGTAATGACGGTGAGTTTAGAGGAAAAGACATACACAGTATGAAGGTAGATTTAGCAAAGAGAGGTCCACTTACTAGATAGCAGAAGGATACAAAAGAGGACTTCACGGTCAACTGAAAACCCTATCAAAAAACCATCCTGAAATTACTTTAAGACTCCTGTGTCAACTCATGACACAGGAGTGGCAATTTCAGCCCACAAGAGCTTCCAGCTACAGAGAATAACAAAACTGCAAACTGGACAAAAGATACAAAACAAAAGGACAAAGTCCACTTAGCTGATCAGCAGACTAGTAGCAGGAACATGCAACCGAAGGCTCTGGTTACAATGATGACCGGCAAGGAAATGACTGGAGAGCAAGGCTAAATAGGAAACTCCCAAACACTGATGGGAGCAGGTGAACTGAGACAGCAAAGACACACAAGTCACCAGTACCACCAGCAACCACCAGGGGAGCCCAAAAGCGGATTCACAACAGCTACCTCAGCCTTTGTGCAAGGAGGAACAGGAAGAGCACTGCCAGAGCCCTGCAAAATGACCTCCAGCAGAACACAAATGGGCATGTGCTGCACAAATAGTTAGAAACCGACTCCATGTGGATGTTCTGAGTGCACGACGTCCACAGATGGGGTTTGTGCTCACAGCCCAACACCGTGCAGGACGCTTGCCATTTGCCACAGAACACCAGGATTGGCAAACTCACCACTGGCGCCCTGTGTTCTTCACAGAAGAAAGCAGGTTCACACTGAGCAGATGTGACAGACATGACAGAGTCTCGAGATGCCGTGGAGAGCGATCTGCTGCCTGCAACATCCTTCAGCATGACTGGTTTGGCAGTGGAAGTTACAAAAAAAGCAGTAAAGCCGCACCCTATAATTATATAGTCTCTATGGACATCAGGGTGCACGTCCTCACCAGGGGGTCCATCCCAGATAGAACATCCAAGTCCAAACTGAAGTACAGCGCCACACCGGATAGTGAAAAGCAGCTCACATATTTATTCTGCCTCCTGCGGCAACGTTTCGGTCCAAAGAGCTTTGTCAAGCCCAGTACACAGCATTTCAACCACCATTATATACCCATAAGCCCTCCCCTTTAATTAACCATCTACCAATAGAAATACAATAGAAAAACATACATAACACAGTTCACATATACACATATAAAAAACAATTGTACATGAGTAGTAATCATTGCACCACCCCTTCTAACATAGATCAACTAACCCTGATTCCTCTTTTGCATATATCTTATTACCAAAACACAGAGATGAAATCCCAGTACATAGAATGTAAACAAAGGTGTCCCACCTATCGGAGCAATGCTTTGGCGGTTACCATAGTACCCAGATACTCCCACAGGCGTGTTCATGAAGGATATCATCCAATCATATCGCCAAGTTACAGGTCATGTGACCGCATCATCCCCATGTGATATGTATCACACTACACAGGTCCAGCAGACACCTCCCCAGTCCGAATAATAACCCCAACTGCGCATGTCGCCGGCAAGATTCTGCTCATAGGAGGCAAAGTCCCACATATTAGTGCGCATGTCCATAGGGCTCATAAATCCGGAGATATCCTTGCGCACACATATCTTTTCAGTCAATGTCCGCAGTGGGGAAACAGGTCAATAGTGCGCATGTCCGTAACTCCTCCTCAACACTCCTGCATTCAGCGCCGATACATAGCAAAACAATGATGCGTATGTCTGAAATCACAAATTGTATCTCCAGATAACCGATAGAACGGTGTTATGCATGTCCAGAAAGCCTTCCTCAATCCTCCATATATATGGTAATGGCACACATGACTTAAATAATCGCACCTTTACATATGTCCTTAATGCTGTGCTGAAACCTATAATAGAATATAATATACCTAAAAGGGAAAGCACATCCCTCCCAATCGTTTAATAATATATACATCACAATATGCAAATGAACAATCACATTTACATATTACATTATAGTGCCCTAGGATATTAACCATTTAACTCTAAATATAAACAAAAACAAGAAAAACACAGCATCATGATGAACATAACAGCATAATCAAATAGAGCCATATCTCAACTTAGTCATCCACGCCCCCATGTCCCCCATGTCATACCAAGAATTCCCAGCCAGTTTCCCATGCTGGTATTTGCCCAGCCTCAAGCTGCTTAGCATCCACGATCTAACGGAGGCAGGCACATTCAGCCTAAAGCGGCCATTGACGCAAGGGACATAATAGCATAGACAGCCAGTCTCCAAAAGGTATATATCCAAACACAACGTAACACCTTTAAGGCTAAATAGGGACATGTAACCATAATATAATTATGGAAAAACCCTCATCAAATAGGTAAGGGATATAATATAACAAACATCAAAGCATATTAACCATATAGTAAAGCCCCATATTCTCCTTCATAATCAGTGTTCATATAAATAATAGTATCAATAATCCCTGGGACACCAATCGGCCTCAAATGGACGGCCACATGGTTAACCCCTTTATCACTGATACAATTATCCCTCAAAACAAGGGACAAAAGATTAATCGGAGTGTGCATCAAACTACCCAAATAATCTGTACAATATAAAAAATAAGGCAAACAAAGAATATATAATACAGTTAAAAACATTATACCGATGAGATACTGCAACAAAACCTCAGAGGAAACAATTCTGTTGGTATTCTATATTCAATCCTTTGGGGAAAAGAGTGTTCAATTCAAATATCCATTTTAATTCCTTTCTCTTCAGGAGACTAACGCGATCTCCACCTCGTCTTGGCATGGGTACATCGTCTATAACCCTCTACCTCAATTGATTATTAACCAAATGGCCCATTTCATGAAAATGTCTCGGGACCGGAAGTTCAATTAATTTCGTTCTAATAGTGCTTTTGTGTTTGCTGATCCTCGCTTTAACACATAGAAGAGACCACATGGGCAGCTGAGGACATAAACAACAAAGCTGCTCTTACATGTATAGCGTTTCCGTATTTCGTACCTCTTTCCAGTGTATGGATGATAGAAGGATGCACCTTTTACTAAGTTGTTACAACATGCGCATCCAAGACAAGGGAAATTTCCCAAGCTAGGATGGCTAAGGGTGGTTTGTACGTCTCTCCTAAAACTACCAACATCTGACATAACCAACTCGTCCTTAAGGTTCCTATTCCTCCTATAGGAAAATAAAGGAGGTACTTGGAACTCATTAATATCGGCATGACCCTTACTCAATAATGACCAATGTTTATGTATGACATCCGAGATCTTATTACTCAAGAAGCTCATCACGTTTTTTAGTCAAGGCCTTCATTTTAAACTTGTCAAGGTCAACCTTGGAATAACCCCTTGACAAGAACTTCTGACACATCTCAGTAAGTCTATCATCAATTTGAAGCTATTGGCAATAAGTATGCTTTTGATATCATGCTATTGAATATTGAGTTTTTGAAAATAGAAATTACAACTCTTAAGAGCAAACAAGATGAGATGAGAAATGCTCTTCTGGCAGTAACCTCAGCTGATGATTTTAATAACATCAACTCTAAGATTGAGGAAAATCTCCTTAAATATAGGAATGGTCTGGAGGATATCAAGAGATCCAAATGGTTTAGGGATCTGGAGGACTATAATGACGGTAGAATTTATGGTTGGCAATTTAGAAATTATATGCCAAACAGATCCGTACCAGGATCGGGCCGTCCTAGGGGTGGTCCGAAGAGGATGAGGAAGTTCCAGAAACGGATGACTCCACAATCTTCATTTGGTTTTACTGGTGGGGAATCAGACTCCACCGACGATGGTGGAGGGATGAATGTGGATACAGGTCGTTTTTTAGCCAAAGAAATAGTGGACGTGTCCCAAGAAGACGGAGGAGCCACAGGGGTGGCAGAAAACACAGGAAAAAGGAATCAAGGACTGATGACCAGATCCAAAGTGAAGAGGAAGTAGGAGAATCATCATCATTGGTGGTAAATATATCTTCATTATCTCTTTCAGATTTACAAGTAAGGGTGCTCTCCAGGGGGCTATCGTTTTGTCCCATGGATAGCACCAATTGGTTTAACCTTGATAATGATTTATTTTCTTTTTTTCGCCGTCTAAAATTGGCAGTGTTCTTTTCGGATAAAGAGAAAGCTGTGACCTTACCTCCGCAAACACAACTCTCACTTGATAAGTTTGGTCTCTATGGTAAGAGTGACTTTGTGCCTCCAATACAGGATCCAGTTATAGAGACTTTTTGTAAATTGGTGAAGGCTGATATAGCCAAGTTGAAAAATAATGGGAGGAGATTGGGTCGTTCTAATTTGACCTTTGCGGAATGGAAAGAGATTGGGATACTGAGGAGAAATAAATCCATCACCATAAAGCCAGCCGACAAGGGCGGGGCTTTGGTGGTGATGGATACCTCTCAGTATATTGGTGAGATACGGTCACAGCTTTCAGATATTGCTGTTTATGAAAGATTGCAGGTGAACCCAACCCAGAGATTCAAATTAGAACTGGATTTATTGATTGATGGGGCACTGGATAGTGGTCTCATCGATACAAATTGGCAAAATATCTAAAAGTTGAGTATCCCGTGGTTCCGGTTCTGTACATCCTTCCGAAGATCCACAAGGATCTTCAGAGACCCCCTGGTC
Organism: Ranitomeya variabilis; assembly: GCF_051348905.1. Lineage (NCBI taxonomy): Eukaryota > Metazoa > Chordata > Amphibia > Anura > Dendrobatidae > Ranitomeya > Ranitomeya variabilis. The sequence goes on from NC_135233.1 coordinate 199,478,502, forward strand.
GCCCGATTGTGTCGGGAAGGGGGTCTCTATGCAATAAAGTGGTGATCTTTTTGGATTGCTTACTAAGGAAGTTTGCCGCTTCTGCACTCTCTTATGTAAGAGATACAAGTGACTTCATAAGATCTTTGGAGGGTGTGCAGGTTGTGGAATCCACGTGGCTGGTTTCGTTTGATGTAACATCCCTGTACACCTCCATTGAGCATGCCAGGGGATTGTCAGCAGTCGGTGTGGAGGTTGCCAGCTCCGACATGGCCCCGGACTGTGCACGGTTCGCCCTGGCGCTGCTGGAGTTCATCCTCGGGAGGAATTATTTTCTCTTCGGGGATGATTACTACCTGCAGTGCCACGGGACAGCTATGGGGTCAAATGTGGCCCCCACTTATGCTAACATCTACATGGCATGTACAGTTTGCGGTTTTGGGGCCATGTTAGGGGCTGGCGGCACTATATCGATGACATCTTCCTGATATGGGATGGTGACAGGGATGAGCTTGAACATTTTCATTTGTATTTGAATAACATCTATCCTGGGTTGGGTTTTACCATGGATTGCTCTCAGATGAGGATGCAATTCCTTGATACTTGTGTTTACAAGATGGATGGGTTTTTGCATACGGATCTGTTCGTTAAGCATACGGACAGAAATAATCTACTACATTTTTCCAGTGAACATCCGCGTCGGATGGTGGAGTCTCTGCCATGGAGCCAATTATTGAGAGTCAGAAGAATTGTTTCCTGTGATTCTTTCATTGATGATAGACTTACTGAGATGTGTCAGAAGTTCTTGTCAAGTGGTTATTCCAAGGTTGACCTTGACAAGTTTAAAATGAAGGCCTTGACTAAAAAACGTGATGAGCTTCTTATACCTAAAGTGTCTGCTGAATCAAACAAAAGAATACCGTTTGTTACAGTGTATAATGGTATGAGTAATAAGATCTCGGATGTCATACGTAGACATTGGTCATTATTGAGTAAGGGTCATGCCGATATTAATGAGTTCCAAGTACCTCCTTTATTTTCCTATAGGAGGAATAGGAACCTTAAGGACGAGTTGGTTATGTCAGATGTTGGTAGTTTTAGGAGAGACGTACAAACCACCCTTAGCCGTCCTAGCTTGGGAAATTTCCCTTGTCTTGGATGCGCATGTTGTAACAACTTAGTAAAAGGTGCATCCTTCTATCATCCATACACTGGAAAGAGGTACGAAATACGGAAACGCTATACATGTAAGAGCAGCTTTGTTGTTTATGTCCTCAGCTGCCCATGTGGTCTCTTCTATGTGTTAAAGCGAGGATCAGCAAACACAAAAGCACTATTAGAACGAAATTTATTGAACTTCCGGTCCCGAGACATTTTCATGAAATGGGCCATTCGGTTAATCAATTGAGGTACAGGGTTATAGACGATGTACCCATGCCAAGACGAGGTGGAGATCGCGTTAGTCTCCTGAAGAGAAAGGAATTAAAATGGATATTTGAATTGAACACTCTTTTCCCCAAAGGATTGAACATAGAATACCAACAGAATTGTTTCCTCTGAGGTTTTGTTGCAGTATCTCATCGGTATAATGTTTTTAACTGTATTATATATTCTTTGTTTGCCTTATTTTTTATATTGTACAGATTATTTGGGTAGTTTGATGCACACTCCGATTAATCTTTTGTCCCTTGTTTTGAGGGATAATTGTATAAGTGATAAAGGGGTTAACCATGTGGCCGTCCATTTGAGGCCGATTGGTGTCCCAGGGATTATTGATACTATTATTTATATGAACACTGATTTATGAAGGAGAATATGGGGCTTTACTATATGGTTAATATGCTTTGATGTTTGTTATATTATATCCCTTACCTATTTGATGAGGGTTATTCCATAATTATATTATGGTTAGTGTTGAGCGATACCTTCCGATATTCAAAAGTATCGGTATCGGATTGGATCGGCCAATATCCAAAAAATATCGGATATCGCCGATACCGATACCCGATACCAATACAAGTCAATGGGACACAAATATCGGAAGGTATCCTGGATGGTTCCCAGGGTCTGAAGGAGAGGAAACTCTCCTTCAGGCCCTGGGATCCATATTCATGTAAAAAATAAAGAATAAAAATAAAAAATATGGATATACTCACCCTCGGACGGCCCCTAGATGTCACCGCTGCAAGCGTCTGTCTCCCTCCGTTCCTAAGAATGCAGAGTGAAGGACCTTCAATGATGTCGCGGCTTGTGATTAGTCACGTGACCGCTCATGTGACCGCTCACGCGACCAATCACAATCCGCGACGTCATCGCAGGTCCTACACTCACTGCATTCTTTGGAACGGTGGCTGCCGATTACACCGCTAAGGTCCAGGATCCGCCAGAGGGGTGAGTATATCCATATCTTTTATTTTTATTCTTTATTTTTTACATGAATATGGATCCCAGGGCCTGAAGGAGAGTCTCCTCTCCTCCAGACCCTGGGAACCACACACTGGGAACTTCCGATTCCGATTTCCGATATCACAAAAATATTGGAACTCGGTATCGGAATTCCAATACAGCGAATATCGGCCGATACCCGATATTTGCAGAATCGGAATGCTCAATACTAATTATGGTTACATGTCCCTATTTAGCCTTAAAGGTGTTACGCTGTGTTTGGATATATACCTTTTGGAGACTGGCTGTCTATGCTATTATGTCCCTTGCGTCAATGGCCGCTTTAGGCTGAATGTGCCTGCCTCCGTTAGATCGTGGATGCTAAGCAGCTTGAGGCTGGGCAAATACCAGCATGGGAGACTGGCTGGGAATCCTTGGTATGACATGGGGGACATGGTGGTGTGGATGACTAAGTTGAGATATGGCTCTATTTGATTATGCTGTTATGTTCATCATGATGCTGTGTTTTTCTTGTTTTTGTTTATATTTAGAGTTAAATGGTTAATATCCTAGGGCACTATAATGTAATATGTAAATATGATTGTTCATTTGCATATTGTGATGTATATATTATTAAACGATTGGGAGGGATGTGCTTTCCCTTTTAGGTATATTATATTCTATTATAGGTTTCAGCACAGCATTAAGGACATATGTAAAGGTGCGATTATTTAAGTCATGTGTGCCATTACCATATATATGGAGGATTGAGGAAGGCTTTCTGGACATGCATAACACCGTTCTATCGGTTATCTGGAGATAAAATTTGTGATTTCAGACATACGCATCATTGTTTTGCTATGTATCGGCGCTGAATGCAGGAGTGTTGAGGAGGAGTTCCGGACATGCGCACTATTGACCTGTTTCCCCACTGCGGACATTGACTGAAAAGATATGTGTGAGCAAGGATATCTCCGGATTTATGAGCCCTATGGACATGCGCACTAATATGTGGGACTTTGCCTCCTATGAGCAGAATCTTGCCGGCGACATGCGCAGTTGGGGTTATTATTCGGACTGGGGAGGTGTCTGCTGGACCTGTGTAGTGTGATATATATCACATGGGGATGATGCGGTCACATGACCTGTAACCTGACGATATGATTGGATGATATCCTTCATGAACACGCCTGTGGGAGTATCTGGGTACTATGGTAACTGCCAAAGCATTGCTCCGATAGGTGGGACACGGTTTGTTTACATTCTATGTACTGGGATTTCATCTCTGTGTTTTGGTAATAAGATGTATGCAAAAGAGGGATCAGGGTTAGTTGATCTGTTAGAAGGGGTGGTGCAATGATTACTACTCATGTACAATTGTTTTTTTATATGTGTATATGTGAACTGTGTTATGTATGTTTTTCTATTGTATTTCTATTGGTAGATGGTTAATTAAAGGGGAGGGCTTATGGGTATATAATGGTGGTTGAAATGCTGTGTACTGGGCTTGACAAAGGTCTTCGGACCAAAACGTTGCCACAGGAGGCAGAATAAATATGTGAGTTGCTTTTCACTATCCGGTGTGGCGCTGTCCTTTTCTTCAGTTTGGACTTGGTTTGGCAGTGGGTCAGTAATGGTGTGGGGTGGAATTTCTTTGGAGGGCTGCACAGCCCTCCATGTGCTCGCCAGAGGTAGCCTGAATGCCATTAGGTACCGGGATGAGATCCTCAGACCCCTTGTGAGACCATATGGTGGTGCAGTTGGCCCTGGGTTCCTCCTAATGCAGGAGAATGCCAAACCTCATGTGGATGACGAATGGAGAGCAGGATGGTGGGTGGAGAGGGGGACGGTGAGTGCAGAAAGGGACGGCAAGTGGAGAGCGGGACAGTGAGTGGAGCGGGGCTGTGGATGGAGAGCACCGGATGGCCATTGGAGAGTGGGGCTGCAGAGGGGGAGAGCGGGGCTGTGGAGGGAGAATGCGGAAGGGTGACTGTAGAGTGGTGCTGCAGAAGGAGAGAGCGTGACAGTGGATTGACAGCTGGGCTGCCGAGCGGCTGAGGGAGAAAGCGGGACGGTGGGTGGAGAGCTGGGCAACGCCGGGCTTTTCAGCTAGTGTTATATATTACACTATGTATATAGACATCAGGTCTTATATCATCACAGATTATCCTGTATATAAGATCAGATGTCTGTGCATACAGAATAGGATATGTCAGTGACATATTCTCCTATACACTGTGTATACTAAGATATACCGTATGTACTTACAGATTGCTTCTGGACCTGGCTACAGGACATACATGATATAATATATGGTGGCTCTATATATATATGCAGTGTATGATGTCCTGCAGCCAGGCTCAGGAGTGATCAGCCTATGATCCTGTATACAGCTGTCTGCTGTGAGTTATTTTTGCAGCTTGTTCTTACACACAGATCAGACCACACTGGAGCTGATGACCCCACTGACAGCAGGACCAGATCTGTGTCAAGCTTTAAGCTGCGCAATAAATCTCACCCTGCCTCAGCTCGATTGAAGATACCACAAGGCAAGATCCAACACTGCCAGTGACCTCCAGCCCCGGCCCCCTGCTCTGCTGGCTGACCTCATCACAGAAGCTCCTCTCATCCCGGCGGCTCGCAGGTGACGTCCACCCTCCCATCATGTGTGTCTGCAATCCTGGGATCGCCGGCCGGCACTTGTACAACTCTATGGCACAGTACAGTGCCAGGAGGCCTACAACTTCTGCACAGGGACCTGCATAGCACCCCCTTCTTGTGCACATGATCACGCAGCAGAATTGAAATCAGCAGGGCCAAGGGAGGGGGTGACACAGAACAGCACAGAGCCACCCCCCTGGTCCTGCTGGTTTCATCAGTGCAGCGTGATTCTGTGTGCACGGCAAGCTAATGCTGCCTGACGTGCACGCTGAAGAGGGAAGTGACTGAGCGGCCCATTAGAGGCATTTGCCAGAAGTGACCGATGGCCAGTCGGCCCTAGTGGGGACTCACAAGTATGAGGACCCTTGACGTGGGTTGCCAGCTTGCACATTTTGGCCAAAATATTGATCAATCCCTCATGCATTTTATACATAATTTCTTATCTCTTTATTGCACATTTTTCCATATATTTGCAAGATGCTGCCGGGCTTATTAGAATTGGTTGGATGAATTAGGGTTTCTGTCCTTGTCGGGTGCACCGTGCACTTACAGTTGAAACCAGAAGTTTCCATACACTATATAAAAAGACATCTGCAGGTTTCACTCAATATCTGGTATGAAATCAGAACAAACCTTTCCCGTTTTAGGTCAATTAGGATTACCATAATTATTAATATTTGCCTAATGCCAGAATAATGAGAGACAGAGAAAATGTTTTAAGGCATTTTTATAACTTACTGCAAAGTCAAAGGTTTCCACACATTTCATTAGTATTTGGTACCATTGCCCTTACACTGAATGACTTGGGTCAGATGTTTGGGATCTCCTTCCACAAGCTTCTCACAATAGTTGGTTGGAATTTGGGCCCATTCCTCCTGACAAAACTGCTGTAACTGATCCAGGTTTGTAGGTCACCTTGCTCGCATCGGCCTTTTCAGCTTTGCCCATAAATTTCCAATAGGATTGAGATCAGGGCTTTGCGATGGCTGCTCCAAAAAATTTACTTTGTTATCCTTAAGCCACTTTGTTACTATTTTGGCAGTATGCTTCGGGTCATTGTCCATTTGGAAGACCCCTTTCCGCCAAAACTATAAATTCCTGCCTGATGTCTTGAGATGTTGCTTCAGTATTGCCACATACTCTTCTTTTCTCATGATGCCATCTATTTTGTGAAGTGCACCAGTCCCTCCTGCAGCAAAAACAACCCTACAATATGATGCTGCCAGCCCCGTGTTTGACTGTCGGGATGGTGTTCTTAGGCTTCCAAGCTTCTCCCTTTTTCCTCCAAACATAGCGATGGACATTATAACCAAAAAGTTCAATTTTAGTTTCATCAGACCACAGGACATGTCTCCAAAAAGTAAGGTCTTTGTTCTTGTGTGCATTTGCAAACATTAATCTGGCTTTTTTATGTTTCTTTTGGTGTAATGGCTTCTTCCCGGCAGAGTGGCCTTTCAGTCCGTGTTGATACAGTATTCGTTTCATTGTGGATAGTGACACAATCTTACCAGCTTCCTACATCATCTTCACAAGGTCTTTTGCTTTTGTCGTTGGGCTGATATGCACATGTCAGACCAAAGCACGTTCATCTCTGGGACACAGAACCCGTCTCCTTCCTGAGCGGTATGAAGGCTGGACACTCCCATCTTGTTTGTACTTGTGTATAATTGTTTGTACAGATGAGTGAGGCACCTTCTGTTATCTTGAAATTGTACCCAAGGATGAATCAGGCTTGTGCAAGTCCAATTCTCTTCCTGATATCTTGGCTGATTTCTTTACGCTTTCAAGCAGTGTATTTCACGTGTGCATTAAAATACATTCACACGTGTGTCTCTAATTAGCTCAGATGTTTCCAAAAAAACTATCAGAAGCTTCCAAACACATGATCTCATCATATGGGCAGTCCAGAATTGTTTAAAGGCATAGTAATCTTCGTGTATGTAAACTTGTGACTTTGCAGTAAATAATAATAATGCCTTAAAACATTCTCTCCCTCTCTCATTGTCCTGGCATTTTGCAAATATTAATAATTATGGTAATCCTATTTGACCTAAAATAGGAAAGGTTTATTTTGATTTCATGTCAGATATTGCATGCAGATGTGTCTTATTATGTAGTGTATGAAAACTTCTGGTTTCAGCTGTCTATAGTGCGGAGCAGCCCTGCTGATCTAATAGTGTGGGCTTCAGTAATGAGATGTAAGCCAGACACTGTGCATCACATGTATGAGTATGACTAGCGCCCTATGCAAACCTCATCCGGGTGCATGCTTAATACTAAGCAATCACCCCCCTTCATGAACTGGTAGGTTTGTGAGTAGTTTCTGCATCCATATTTTGCACCTGTGCTGCCCCCGCCTTCAACATGGGGTCTCCTCCATCCTGCAGTGTATTTACATTCTAACCTGATGTTGGTTAGACTGTTTTTTTCTGTGACAGAAGGAATCTGGCCCCATGGCCTGCCCCATAAAGAGCACATGTAGAAGCTGCAGAGCAAGACAAGAGGACACCACCCTCAGAGGCCATAGTAGAAAGATCTGGAGGCTCGGGACCCATTACCTGTGACTGCAAGTATTCAGAGACTGATTGATTATTGCTATTGCGGCCTGTTATTCAGAATCCATCCAGTTTAAGAGATTCCAACCTTCCATTTGCTGTTTTCCTCATTGCCTACATTTACTGCAATTTTCCTGATCTCAACTAAGTAAAGTGTTGTTGAAATATAATCCAACCTCAGTGTCACTGTCGCCTATCCTCCTGCATAGTACATCTCTGCTACAACAATACTATAAACACCAGCTGTCATCTTCTATTTCCGCAATGGGAAAATCTGTATTCACAGAAGATGAATTGATAGTAAAAGGTCAATCCAAGAGGACATAGTAACATAGTAACATAGTTAGTAAGGCCGAAAAAAGACATTTGTCCATCCAGTTCAGCCTATATTCCTATATTCCATCATAATAAATCCCCAGATCTATATCCTTCTACAGAACCTAATAATTGTATGATACAATATTGTTCTGCTCCAGGAAGACATCCAGGCCTCTCTTGAACCCCTCGACTGAGTTCGCCATCACCACCTCCTCAGGCAAGCAATTCCAGATTCTCACTGCCCTAACAGTAAAGAATCCTCTTCTATGTTGGTGGAAAAACCTTCTCTCCTCCAGACGCAAAGAATGCCCCCTTGTGCCCGTCACCTTCCTTGGTATAAACAGATCCTCAGCGAGATATTTGTATTGTCCCCTTATATACTTATACATGGTTATTAGATCGCCCCTCAGTCGTCTTTTTTCTAGACTAAATAATCCTAATTTCGCTAATCTATCTGGGTATTGTAGTTCTCCCATCCCCTTTATTAACTTTGTTGCCCTCCTTTGTACTCTCTCTAGTTCCATTATATCCTTCCTGAGCACCGGTGCCCAAAACTGGACACAGTACTCCATGTGCGGTCTAACTAGGGATTTGTACAGAGGCAGTATAATGCTCTCATCATGTGTATCCAGACCTCTTTTAATGCACCCCATGATCCTGTTTGCCTTGGCAGCTGCTGCCTGGCACTGGCTGCTCCAGGTAAGTTTATCATTAACTAGGATCCCCAAGTCCTTCTCCCTGTCAGATTTACCCAGTGGTTTCCCGTTCAGTGTGTAATGGTGATATTGATTCCTTCTTCCCATGTGTATAACCTTACATTTATTATTGTTAAACCTCATCTGCCACCTTTCAGCCCAAGTTTCCAACTTATCCAGATCCATCTGTAGCAGAATACTATCTTCTCTTGTATTAACTGCTTTACATAGTTTTGTATCATCTGCAAATATCAATATTTTACTGTGTAAACCTTCTACCAGATCATTAATGAATATGTTGAAGAGAACAGGTCCCAATACCGACCCCTGCGGTACCCCACTGGTCACAGTGACCCAGTTAGAGACTATACCATTTATAACCACCCTCTGCTTTCTATCACTAAGCCAGTTACTAACCCATTTACACACATTTTCCCCCAGACCAAGCATTCTCATTTTGTGTACCAACCTCTTGTGCGGCACGGTATCAAACGCTTTGGAAAAATCGAGATATACCACGTCCAATGACTCACCGTGGTCTAGCCTATAGCTTACCTCTTCATAAAAACTGATTAGATTGGTTTGACATGAGCGATTTCTCATAAACCCATGCTGATATGGAGTTAAACAGTTATTCTCATTGAGATAATCCAGAATAACATCCTTCAGAAACCCTTCAAATATTTTACCAACAGTAGAGGTTAGACTTACTGGCCTATAATTTCCAGGTTCACTTTTAGAGCCCTTTTTGAATATTGGCACCACATTTGCTATGCGCCAGTCCTGCGGAACAGACCCCGTCGCTATAGAGTCCCTAAAAATAAGAAATAATGGTTTATCTATTACATTACTTAGTTCTCTTAGTACTCGTGGGTGTATGCCATCCGGACCCGGAGATTTATCTATTTTAATCTTATTTAGCCGGTTTCGCACCTCTTCTTGGGTTAGATTGGTGACCCTTAATATAGGGTTTTCATTGTTTCTTGGGATTTCACCTAGCATTTCATTTTCCACCGTGAATACCGTGGAGAAGAAGGTGTTTAATATGTTAGCCTTTTCCTCGTCATCTACAACCATTCTTTCCTCACTGTTTTTTAAGGGGCCTACATTTTCAGTTTTTATTCTTTTACTATTGATATAGTTGAAGAACAGTTTGGGATTAGTTTTACTCTCCTTAGCAATGTGCTTCTCTGTTTGCTTTTTGGCAGCTTTAATTAGTTTTTTAGATAAAGTATTTTTCTCCCTATAGTTTTTTAGAGCTTCAATGGTGCCATCCTGCTTTAGTAGTGCAAATGCTTTCTTTTTACTGTTAATTGCCTGTCTTACTTCTTTGTTTAGCCACATTGGGTTTTTCCTATTTCTAGTCCTTTTATTCCCACAAGGTATAAACCGCTTACAGTGCCTATTTAGGATGTTCTTAAACATTTTCCATTTATTATCTGTATTCTTATTTCTGAGGATATTGTCCCAGTCTACCAGATTAAGGGCATCTCTAAGCTGGTCAAACTTTGCCTTCCTAAAGTTCAGTGTTTTTGTGACTCCCTGACAAGTCCCCCTAGTGAAAGACAGGTGAAACTGTACAATATTGTGGTCGCTATTTCCTAGATGCCCGACCACCTGCAGATTTGTTATTCTGTCAGGTCTATTAGATAGTATTAGGTCTAAAAGTGCTGCTCCTCTGGTTGGATTCTGCACCAATTGTGAAAGATAATTTTTCTTGGTTATTAGCAGAAACCTGTTGCCTTTATGGGTTTCACAGGTTTCTGTTTCCCAGTTAATATCCGGGTAGTTAAAGTCCCCCATAACCAGGACCTCATTATGGGTTGCAGCTTCATCTATCTGCTTTAGAAGTAGACTTTCCATGATTTCTGTTATATTTGGGGGTTTGTAACAGACCCCAATGAGAATTTTGTTACCATTTTTCCCTCCATGAATTTCGACCCATATGGACTCGACATCCTCATTCCCTTCGCTAATATCCTCCCTTAAAGTGGACTTTAGACAAGACTTTACATAGAGACAAACCCCTCCTCCTCTCCGATTTTTACGATCCTTTCTAAACAGACTGTAACCCTGTAAGTTAACTGCCCAGTCATAGCTTTCATCTAACCATGTCTCGGTTATTCCCACTATGTCAAAGTTACCTGTAGATATTTCTGCTTCTAGTTCTTCCATCTTGTTTGTCAGGCTTCTGGCATTTGCGAGCATGCAGTTTAGAGGATTTTGTTTTGTTCCAATCTCCTCGCTGTGGATTGTTTTAGAAATGTTCTTACCTCCCTTCTGAGTATGTTTTCCTGGGTCTTCTTTGTTCGAGTCTAATGTTTTTCTTCCCAAACAGACAAAGAAGCTAATTACAAGATACATTGCAAAGTTGCATATTTTTTAGTATTCTATTAATTTATTTTTTGAAAATAAAAATGACACTCTTTAAAGTATGTCTTGACTTATCTGTGATACTTAAGATTGAAAACATGTTGAGCTTTTGCTGCAGAATTATTGTAGGTAGACTAGGGCTGCATTTACTCATAACTTGTCGTGCAGCTCCAATGTACACAAAATGCACTCACATGAAAAAACGTCTATAATAAATTAATAAATTCAACCTGTGACGGAGATGGATGTGGACCTACTGTGCAATGGGCCAGGCTTACCCTGGAGCAGCGTTATTAAGTGACTGCCTGGGTTTTGCTAGAGCCTTTGATGGTGAGGATAGGTTTGGCCATAGGTAGTCAACAAGTGTCACTCCAGGGCAGTCCCCAGACCTGCACCAGCTGACCCACGGGTCTGAGCAGGTATGCAAAGTACAGGAGGGCAAGACAAAAAAAAAGCGCAATATCCACCTCTTTAAAATTGCATTTGCATCTTCCTTTATATCGAAATGTAACATGGCACTATTCAAAGTTGCCTGCCTGATCTATATAGCTCTTCCACAAGCTTTGTGCCAGGTACTCTGACTACCACTTCCCTGGGGAGCTCTGTCCTCCATGCTTTAACCTCTGTACATGGATGCAGACTTAAACCGAGAACCTGAGTTAGTCCTTGGAGTAGCTGCTAGTCGTTTAAGTTGGTCCTGAGTTAGTTCTTGGAGTAGCTGCTAGTCGGTGAAGTTGGCCTTGAGCTTGTTCTTGGAGTAGCTGTTAGTCGGTGAAGTTGGCCTTGAGTTAGTTCTTGGAGTGGCTGCTAGTCGGTGAAGTTGGCCCTGAGTTAGTTCTTGGAATAGCTGCTAGTCAATGAAATTGGTCCTGAGTTAGTTCTTGGAGTGGCTGCTAGTTGGTCAAGTTGGCCCTGAGTTAGTTCTTGGAATAGCTACTAGTCAATGAAGTTGGTCCTGAGTTAGTTCTTGGAGTGGCTGCTAGTCGTTGAAGTTGGCCCTGAGTTAGTTCTTGGAGTGGCTGTTTGTAGGTGAACTTGGCCCTGAGTTAGTTCTTGGAGTAGCTGCTAGTCGGTGATGTTGGCTGGAAGGAATGGTCAAGTAGCCATGTCAAAACAAGAAGTTATGAATAGAGACAAAATCATTAGACGGAAGAATAGTCAGTAATCAAGTAAATATTTACTAGAATCAACATACAAACTCCTTACAGATGTTGTCCTTGGTGAGATTTGAACTCTGGACAAGCAACAGTGCCAAACACTGAACCACTGTGTTGCCCATGTGGATTTTGACTTTGAACGATATTAAGCCCCCAGAGATGGAACTCACCTTTTTCGCTTTTTCTTCAAGCGGCTGTATGAATGTTTAGTTTTCTCTGAGAAGAGCTTCATTAACATTTTTTTGGCACTATTACCATTTTTTACTTATTAATCACACGCGGCAATGTTTTTATTGCTTTTTAATTTTTTTTTTTTAGCAGTTTTTCTTGAAGGCTTAAAATTGTGATAGTACAATATCTCGATCAATATGGATTCTGAGATACTAAATATGTTTAGAATTTTTGGCTGCATTTTGCTATGTAAAAAAAGTTATTTTTCTTTTAGATATCTATTAGTCTCACAATGGGGCTTGAACGTACATTTTTTGAAGATGCCGAAACCTACAGACAGGCGATCTATTAGACACTGCCTGTGGCATAGTAGGTAAACCTGTACATCATAGTGCCTTAATGAGTTAAAATCTAGAAATTATTTTTATTTCAACCTGAACACATCATTTTTCAACATCTATTTTCCATCCCTGTCTTTTTTTTAATCCATTTTATTGACATATGAGGCTAACTCTTCTATTTATCCATCTATATCTGTATGTAGTTGCTAGAACAATTAGATGTACCCTATGGAATTAGCTGGATTTCTGTATTGAATGCTGCTAGTGAAATATAGTCTCACTGTTATCAAAGTCATAATTATATACAAACAAGGCATAAAGACCATCATCAGGTACAGGGAGACGTTTACTTGAGCTTTATGGCTTGAAATGTATTTTTATCTGAGACCAATATTAATTATTGAACCAGAAAAAGGCATTCCCAGTCCAGCATTGTTCTCTACATATCTTTTCTCTGTCGTTTCTTTGTCAGCTTTTTCAATTCTTTATAACACCATCAGCACTTTTTTTTCAGCACATATGCTTCTCATGGTGCTCCCTAGAGTTTGTCCTATATATACAGACATCAGCTACTGGTTCCTTCTTTTATTTTATTATTTATTTATTTTTAAATAAGCCTAGAATATATATTTTAGACTTAACCCCTTCCCGACCTGTGACGACACGTAGGCGTCATGAAAGTCGGTGCCAATCCGACCTGTGACGCCTATGTGGCATCATGGAGGGATCGCGTCCCTGCAGATCGGGTGAAAGGGTTAACTCCAATTTCACTTGATCTGCAGGGACGGGGGAGTGGTACTTTAGCCCAGGGGGGGTGGCTTTGCCCCCACGTGGCTACGATCGCTCTGATTGGCTGTTGAAAGTGCAACAGCCAATCAGAGCAATCTACTATATAATTGTCTAAGGGTCACTTATGTCTGTCCTTCTTTCTGTCACGGATATTCATTGGTCGCGGCCTCTGTCTGTCATGGAATCCAAGTCGCTGATTGGTCTCGCCAGCTTCCTATCATGGCTGCCGCGACCAATCAGTGAAAGCCACAGTCCGATTAGTCCCTCCCTACTCCCCTGCAGTCAGTGCCCGGCGCCCGCTCCATACAGCGCACACACACGCACAAACACACACAGATATATATATATATATATATATATATATATATATATACAGCACACACACACACATATATATACTGCACACAGTACACATCACACACCACACTGGTGAGCTCGCAGTCAGTCTCACCCTCTGCAGCCGCTGTACATGCCCCTCATCATCCCCGGAGCTGTCTGATCACGCCTCCGGTAATCGCAGATCACTGCGCAGTATTCCCTCTCTCCTGCTATTCATTACATGGTATAATGTCACCGCCAGTGATGATGTCACCAGTGATGATGTCACTCCCTGCAGGCACCGCACATGCTGTCAGCTCACCTGTACGGATGCGGTCAGCGCGGCCGCTGGCTCCTGGGGCGGTGCGGGGACATGGTGACCTCCTCACGGTACCGGAGCCGGTGTCTCAGACTCTCCTGCAGCGGCGGCTGTGGCGGAGACCCGGAGCATGAGAGGCGCCCAGTGATTGGCTGACATTGCTGTTGCTTTGCTGAGAATGAGCAGGGAGGAGGGAAGCACCGGCCGGAGGAGGAGGCACCGGGGCTGGAGGCTGCTTCTTCCTTACTATTGTGTCTTGCACCTTACTGTCCTATATTCCAGCCCATAGTTCTAAATTTGGGAACTACAACTCCCAACAGTCTGTCCAGAAGAATGATGGGCATTGTAGACTCACACCACACCTTCGTGTTGTGTTTTTTTTTTGCTGAGCAATATACTACGTGACTGGGCAATATACTACGTGGCTGGGCAATATATTACGTGGCTGGGCAATATACTACGTTAGCTGTGCTATATACTACGTGACTGGGCAATATACTACGTGGCTGGGCAATATACTACGTGGCTGGGCAATATACTATGTGTGCTGTGCTATATACTATGTGGCTGGGCAATATACTATGTGGCTGGGCAATATACTACTTGGGCTGTGCTATATACTACGTGGCTGGGCAATATACTACGTGGGCTGTGCTATATACTACATGGCTGGGCAATATACTACGTGGGCTGTGCAATATACTACGTGGCTGGGCAATATACTATGTGGCTGGGCAATATACTACGTGGGCTGTGCTATATACTACGTGGCTGGGCAATATACTACGTGGTCTGTGCAATATACTACGTGGACATACATATTCTAGAATACCCGATGCGTTAGAATCGGGCCACCATCTAGTTTGTAATATTTTACCTATGAAATTTGGTGAAATATTACAATCCAGCCATGGCCAATGCTGCAATATCATCAGCCATGGCTGGAGACCGTGATCTGACCCCCCACCGACTGACAGCGGCGATCTGCCGCCGCTGTCAGTCTTTCCTCCCCTCTGTTTTGTGCTCCGCTGCTTTCCTCTCCCCTCCTCTCCCCTCCGGTGCCCCCCACGCTGTCTGATCCCACCCCCATACCATTGGAGTCCTAGGGACCCTCCCGATGTCCGTCCGGTATCTTTGATGGGTGCCGTCATCTTCCAAAATGGCGAGCGCATGCGCAGTGCGCCCGCCGAATTTGCCGGCTGGCAGATTCGTTACAGATACATTTTGATCACTGTAATAGGTTATATCACAGTGATCAAAATAAAAAAAATAGTAAATGAAGCCCCCCCTTATCACCCCCATAGGTAGGGAAAATATTAAAATAAATAAATTATATTTATTTTTATTTTTCCACTATAGTTAGGGTTAGAACTAGGGCTAGGGTTAGGGCTAGGGTTAGGGTTAGGGCTAGGGCTAGGGTTAGGGTAAGGGTTAGGGCTAGGGTTGCAATTAGGGTTAGAATTAGGCTATGTGCACACGGTGCGGATTTGGCTGCGGATCCGCAGCAGATTGGCCGCTGCGGATTCGTGGCAGTTTTCTATCATGTTTACAGTACCATGTAAACCTATGGAAAACCGCTGTGCCCATGGTGCGGAATATACCATGCGGAAACGCGTTGTATTTTCCGCAACATGTCAATTCTTTGTGCGGATTCCCCAACGTTTTACAGCTGTTCCTCAATAGGAATCCGCAGGTGAAATCCGCACAAAAAACACTGGAAATCCGCAGTAAATCCGCAAGTAAAATGCAGTGCACTTTACATGCGGATTTTTCAAAAATGGTGCGGAAAAATCCGCACATGAATCCGCAACGTGGGCTTATAGCCTTAGGGTTAGGGCTGGAACTAGAGTTAGGGTTGTAATTAGGGTTAGGGTTGGAATTAGGGTTAATATTAGGGTTAGGGGTGTGTTGTGTTGAGGTTAGGGTTAGGCTTGTGGTTAGGGTTATGGTTAGGGTTGGGATTAGGGTTGGTTGCGTGTTGGAGTTAGGGTTGGGATTAGGGTTAGGGGTGTGTTGGGGTTAGGGTTGTGGTTAGGGGTGTGTTGGGGTTAGGGTTGTGATTACGGTTATGGATAGAGTTGGGATTAGAGTTAGGTGTGGGTTGGGATAGGTGTTGAAGTTAGAATTGAGGGGTTTCTACTGTTTAGGCACATCAGGGGGTCTCCAATCACGACATGGCGCCACCATTGATTCCAGCCAATCTTGCGTTCAAAAAGTCAAATGGTGCTCCCTCCCTTCCGAGCCCCAATGTGTGCCCAAACAGTGGTTTACCCAAACATATGGGGCATAAGCGTACTCAGGAAAAATTGTACAACAATTTTGGGGGTCTAATTTCTCATGTTACCCTTGTGAAAATAAAAAAATTGTCAGCAAAAATATAATTTTTGAGGAGAGAAAAATTATTATTTATTTTCATGACTCTGCGTTATAAGCTTCTGTGAAGCACTTGGGGGTTCAAAGTGCACATCACACATCTAGATGAGTTCCTTGGGGGTCTAGTTTCCAAAATGGTGTCACTTATGGGGGAGTTCAAATGTTTAGGCACTCAGGGGCTCTCCAATTGCGACATGGTGACTGCTAACGATTGGAGCTAATTTTTCATTCAAAAAGTCCTGGCGCTCCTTCCCTTCCGAGCCTTGCCGTGTGCCCAAACAGTGGTTTATCCCCACATGTGAGGTATCAGTATACTCAGAAGAAATTGCCCAACACACTTTAAGATCCATTTTATCCTGTAGCCCATGAGAAAATGAAAAAATTGAGGCTAAAGGAATTTTTTGGTGAAAAAAAAAGTACTTTTTCATTTTTACAGATCAATTTGTGAAGCACCTGTGGGTTGAAAGTGCTCACTATGCATCTAGATAAGTTCCTTGGGGGTCTAGTTTCCAAAATGGGGTCACTTGTGGGGGAGCTCCAATGTTTAGGCACACAGAAGCTCTCCAAACACGACATGGTATCCGCTAACAATTGGAGCTAATTATTCATTCAGAAAGTCAAATGGCGCTCCTTCCCTTCCGAGCCTTGCCGTGTGCCCAAACAGTGGTTTACCCCCACATATGAGGTATCGGTGTACTCAGGAGAAATTGCCCAACAAATTTTAGGATCTATTTTATCCTGTTACCCATGTGAAAACAAAAAAATTGAGGCTAAAATAATTTTTTTGTGAAAAAAAAGGTACTTTTTCTTTTTTACGGATCAATTTGTGAAGCACCTTGGGGTTTAAAGTACTCACTATGCATCTAGATAAGTTCCTTGGGGGGGTCTAGTTTCCAAAATGGGGTCACTTGTGGGGGAGCTCCAATTTTTATGCACACAGGGGCTCTCCAAACGCGACATGGTGTCCACTAAAGATTGGAGTCAATTTTTCATTCAAAAAGTAAAATGGTGCTCCTTCCCTTCCGAACCCTGTTGTGCACCCAAACAGTGATTCCCCCCCACATATCGGGTATTGGCGTACTCAGGACAAATTGTACAAAAACTTTCGGGGTCCAGTTTATCCTTTTACCCTTGGGAAAATAAAAGAATTGTTGCTAAAAGTTCATTTTTGTGACTAAAAAGTTAAATGTTAATTTTTTCCTTCCATGTTGATTCTGCTGCTATGAAGCACCTGAAGGGTTAATAAACTTCTTGAATGTGGTTTTAAGCACCTTGAGGGGTGCAGATTTTAGAATGGTGTCACTTTTGGGTATTTTCAGCCATATACACCCCTCAAAGTGACTTCAAATGTGAGGTGGTCCCTAAAAAAATGGTTTTGTAAATTTTGTTGTAAAAATGAGAAATCGCTGGCCAAATTTTAACCCTTATAACTTTCTAGCAAAAGAAAATGTTGTTTCTAAAATTATGCTGATGTAAAGTAGACATGTGGGAAATGTTATTTATTAACTATTTTGTGTCACATAACTCTCTGGTTTAACAGAATAAAAATTAAAAATTTGAAAATTGCAAAATTTTCAAAATTTTACCCAAATTTCCGTTTTTTTTCACAAATAAACACAAAAATTATTGACCTAAATTTATCACTAACATGAAGCTCTATATGTCATGAAAAAACAATCTCAGAATCGCTAGGATCCGTTGAAGTGTTCTTGAGTTATTACCTCATAAAGGGACACTGGTCAGAATTGCAAAAAAATGGCCAGGCCATTAAGGTCGAAATAGGCTGGGTCATGAAGGGGTTAATATAAATTAGCATTGATGTTTACTGAATTTTATATATTTTTTTCTTATACGTTTTTATAGTCTATTTTTTTTTTTTAAACATTCAAAACCTAAGATGGAAAACAAAATGAACACATGCCCTGCTATAAGTAAGTAAAAAGCAAAAGTGTATATATATATATATATATATATATATATATATATATATATATATATATATATATATATATATATATATATATATATATATATATATAACGACTTAGTGAACATTGTTTTTGATCAAAAAAGCCATAAAAGCCACCCCACCATCGTCAAGGTGTACCCAGTCGGGACAGTCTTAACCTCTAGTATTAAAACCTTACCATGTATCAAAGTTGACCTCAATGTGAATAAGGGCCCAACTGTGGACTTGCAGCTTCACATTTCGAAGGCGTTGATTCTTCTTCTGTCTTGTTTCTGTATCAATTAGGTTTCACAGAATAGACCAAACTACGTACGAGCCTTTCTATCACTTAGCAGAGGCAAAAACCTTTGAGATGCTTATCTCATCAGAACAGGTCAGCTCCTCTAAAAACTACTGTAACCTTCAAATATGACACCCACGCCCAAATTTAGTCATCTGCCTATTGGATTGAATATTTTCCACCAGTCAGCAAAGTAGAGTCACCATATCACCATTTTCCCCATAGGAGAAGGTCTCAGAGGTAGGTGTCCAGTGGATATGTCATAAATGTTTCAAATACCAGTTGAAAGTGTAACTTCACTTAAGAAAGCTTCTGGTCTCCTAAAACGCTGAAGACTGATCCAATATAAAGTCTACAAAATTATAGCAGTGGTCATCTAAGCACCACGTGTCCTTCATTTAGCAATCATTGTTGGTCTCACCTTCCAAACCCCAAAAAATCAATACTCTCTATGTAAAAATTAGCTTGTCAAAATTGCTCGTTAGAGAAAACAAATTGGCAGCATCACAATCTAGAGGCAGCATTAGTTGCTGAAATTTGCAATCCGAGCCTGGCAGGAAGATTGCAGCCAGGTATGTTCTCTGAAATGAGCACTTCCAAGAAAACATAGTTTGAAAAGCCAGCTGGGGAGTATTGGGAGAGACGTGTGTAGTCTGGTACATTACCCTACCAGAATCTTCCCCTTCTGCTCCAGTTGATTGACACATTTCTCCCAAGTGTGTGCATAAAAGAGATCTGTTAATCAATTGGAGAAGAGTAGGGAGACAAAGGCCACGGGCCAAGTTGGACTAATCAGGTTTCTCCGTATGTTTCCAGGACGGCTTTTCAAGCCATGTTTCCTCTGCAACTCTGCAGCATTTCAGTGTAAAACATATACTGAATATATTTTTTCAATCGTGCACCCATTCATTTTTCCAACAGTTTGGGCAGCTGAGTCTATCCTAAGAATTAATTTCAACTGGACTTTTTTCTCTAAGTCTACATTTCCCTTTAAGTTAATATATCTCTGACAATAAAAAAAAGTGTTGGTTACTTAGCTATTGTTTTATTTGATGCTTTAGAGTGCTTTATACATACAAAAAAGACAAAGAGATCACTTATATTGGTATTTTAAGAGTAGAAGGAAGATTAATTATTTAGTTTAAGATATTCTTCTATACGAGTAACATAGTTTTCCCTAGAAATTAGGTTTATTTTTTTATGTGATCCATGCTTTTAATATAATGCTTTCAGTTTCCATAGTTTGTTTCAATAATTCTTTTCTCTAAATTGGTTCTTCTCTCTGAAATCCTATTTAGCATAATGAGTTTGTCTCTATGTACTGTATAAGAGTTATACAATTTACCTTTCAAATAGTTGTTTAATTTGGATTCAATGTCAGGTTTAAGGATTAATCATAAAAATTTCAAGGACAAGGGTATGTAACTTAGAACTTTGACTCCATGTTGATTGTTTTACAAGTCCATGAATGGAGATGATTTCCAATATACAGTATCATCATATCCTGTTAACTTTACAAGGAGTATATTGGTTTCTAAAATCAATTGGGCTCTTAGTCTAATATCTAATATGAATATATGGAGTGTCTAATTAAACTGGTGCCTTAAGGAAATCAGCACAATCATAGCAAGATATACTGTATCTTTCACCTTGTGGTATTGATAGGGTCCGACTCCTAAGAGATAGTCTCACAGGGTGCTGTAAGAACCCATAAACTTACTTTTAAAGGAGTTGTTCAATCCTGTGGTTAAAGTCTATAGTCACTCTGTGTGACTGCAGACTTGTGAATAGAGATGTGCGGACCCCTGGATGTTCAGCTCCGGCGGGTTCGGACGAACAATTAAAAAAGTTCAGGTTTGGGTACCAGAGCAGGACCCGGACCCAAACCTGAACTTAGAAGCCATTCACTTGAATGAGGGACCCAAACATCCAGTGTTTGCCACGCTGTCATGTGCATGAAAGCATTGCAAACAAATGACAGCGTGAGCCCGCAGCTGTGATTGCAGGTTTGAAGTTCACCTCCGGTCATGGCGTGGGCTGATGGGACTACTGCTCCCATTAGCCTACGCTTGCTGCCGCTAATAACAGCGAGAGCAGAAGCGGCTGATGGGAGTATTTATCAGCTGGCGCCCGTGCTCTAAATAAATTATTTGAAAGCAAAATGGCATGGGTTCCCATCTATTTTTGATAACCAGCCAGACAAAACTGATAGATGGGGGCTGCAACCCTCAGCTGCCAGCGTTTTTTTAATTGTCTAAATAAATAATTAAAACACTACATTTGGTCCCCCCATTTTTGACAACCAGCCAAGCTAAAGCAGACAGCTGGGGGCTTATATTCTCAGGCTGGTAAGGGTCCATGGAGATTGGCCTCCCTAGTCTAAAAATAGCAGCCCACAGCTGCCCAGAAAAGGTACATCTATAAGATATACCAATTCTGATGCTTTGCTGGGCTCTTCCCACTTGCCCTGTAATGGTGGCAAGTAAGGTTCATATTTGTGGGGATGATGCCACCTTTGTATTTCCAGGTGACATCAAGCCCACGGCTTAGTAATGGAGAGGTGTCTATAAGACAACTCTTTATTACTAATCCTATAGTTATATGGTTAATAAACATACAGCCAGAATAAAGTCCTTTAATTGAAAGAATGACAGACTCCTTTAATGATTCTAAATTAAACTATACTAACATCACCACCCATTCCATTGAAGCCATTGTCTCCTGCAATAAAACAAAAAAAATTAACAACCATATCCCTCACCTGTCTGTTGTGAACTATATTTCTTGGCTCCCTCTTGTGGTCACTAGCGGTATGACACTTGGATTATCTTTCTCCAGGTTGGTACACACCTGGTTCGTTAGGCCTTGGGTGTTCCTATTTAGACTTCCTGGAAACTCAGTCTAGTGCCTGGAATCGATGTAGTCAGTCTATGTCTGTTTGCTCCTGACTCCTGGTCTCCGGTTCTTTGCAAAATAAGCTAAGTCCTGCTTTCTTATTTTTGTTATTTCGCATTGCTTCTATTTTGTTCCAGCTTGTTCATAATGTGATTCCTGATTTTTCCTGGAAGCTCTAGGGGGCTGATATTCTCCCCCCACACCGTTAGTCGGTGTGGGGGTTCTTGGATATTCAGCGTGGATATTTTTGTAGGGTTTTTGCTGACCGTATAAGTCCTCTTCCTATATTCTGCTATTAATTAGTGGGCCTCTCTTTGCTAAATCTAGTTCATCCTTACGTTTGTCTTTTCTTCTTACCTCACCGTTATTATTTGTTGGGGGCTTGTATTATAACTTTGGGGTCCTTTCTCTTGAGGCAAGTGAGGTCTTATTTTCTCTGAAAGGGTTAGTTAGTTCTCCGGCTGGTGCGAGACGTCTAGAATCAACGTAGGTACGTTCCCCGGCTACTTCTAGTTGTTGTGCTAGGATCAGCTATACGGTCAGCCAAGTTACCACCTCCCTATGAGCTGGTTTTGGTGTTTGTGGACTTAGCTGGAACTTCTGCGATCCTCTACCACTAGGATCATAACAGTATTCCAGGCCAAAAGTGAATATTTAATGCATTGCAGAAGCGGGATTAAAAGAAAAGAAGTTCTGAGTTTTTTTTTTCTTCTTCCCCTTTTTCCTCTGAGTGGCTTGAAGCTCTGCTGCAGACATGAATGTTCAGACTCTGAATACTAGTGTGGATCAGCTTGCTGCACGAGTGCAGGGCATTCAGGATTTTGTTACTAGTAGTCCAATGTCAGAGTCTAAGATACCTATTCCTGAGCTTTTCTCTGGTGATCGATTTAAATTTGGGAATTTTAGGAATAATTGTAAATTGTTTCTATCTTTGAGACCGCGTTCGTCTGGAGACTCAGCTCAGCAAGTTAAAATTGTTATCTGTTTCTTGCGTGGCGACCCTCAGGATTGGGCTTTTTCATTGGCGCCAGGAGATCCGGCATTGGCAAATATTGATGCATTTTTTCTGGCGCTCGGATTGCTTTATGAGGAGCCCAATCTTGAAATTCAGGCAGAAAAAGCATTGCTGGCTATCTCTCAGGGCCAGGATGAGGCTGAAGTGTATTGCCAAAAATTTCGGAAATGGTCCGTGCTTACTCAATGGAATGAGTGTGCTCTGGCCGCAAATTTCAGAAATGGCCTTTCTGAAGCCATTAAGAATGTGATGGTGGGTTTTCCCATTCCTACAAGTCTGAGTGATTCTATGGCTCTGGCCATTCAGATAGATCGGCGTTTGCGGGAGCGCAAATCTGCTAATCTTCTGGCAGTGTTGTCTGAACGGACACCTGACTCAATGCTATGTGATAGAATTCAGACTAGAACTGAACGACAAAATCATAGACGTCAGAATGGGTTGTGTTTTTACTGTGGTGATTCTACGCATGTTATCTCAGCATGCTCTAAACGCCTAACAAAGATGATTAGTCCTGTCGCCATTGGTAATTTGCATCCTAAGTTTATTTTGTCTGTAACTCTAATTTGCTCATTGTCTTCCTACCCTGTTATGGCATTTGTGGATTCAGGTGCTGCCCTGAGTCTTATGGACTTGTCGTTTGCCAAGCGCTGTGGTTTTGTCCTTGAGCCTTTAAAAAATCCTATTCCTCTTAGAGGGATTGATGCTACGCCATTGGCGGAGAATAAACCGCAGTATTGGACACAAGTGACCATGTGCATGACTCCTGAACATCGGGAGGTGATTCGTTTTCTTGCTCTGCATAAAATGCATGATTTGGTCGTTTTGGGTCTGCCATGGTTACAGACCCATAATCCAGTTTTGAATTGGAAGGCAATGTCTGTGTCAAGTTGGGGTTGTCAGGGAATTCATTGCGATTCCCCGTCTGTGTCTATTGCTTCTTCTACTCCTTCTGAAGTTCCGGAGTATTTGTTGGACTATCAGGATGTATTCAGTGAGTCCAGGTCCAGTGCCCTTCCTCCTCATAGGGACTGTGACTGCGCTATAGATTTGATTCCTGGTAGTAAATTTCCTAATGGACGATTATTTAATCTGTCGGTACCTGAGCATGCCGCAATGCGTTCTTATATAAAAGAGTCTTTGGAGAAGGGACATATTCGTCCATCCTCTTCCCCTCTTGGTGCGTGATTCTTTTTTGTAGCCAAGAAAGACGGGTCTTTGAGACCTTGTATAGACTATCGGCTTCTGAATAAAATCACGGTCAAATTTCAGTATCCTTTGCCACTATTGTCGGATTTGTTTGCTCGGATTAAGGGTGCCAAGTGGTTCACCAAGATAGATCTTCGTGGTGCGTACAACCTTGTGCGCATTAAGCAGGGAGATGAATGGAAAACTGCGTTTAATACGGCCGAAGGTCATTTTGAGTACTTGGTGATGCCTTTTGGTCTCTCTAATGCTCCTTCAGTGTTTCAGTCCTTTATGCATGACATCTTCCGGAAGTATCTAGATAAATTTATGATTGTTTATCTGGATGATATTCTGTTTTTTTCTGATGATTGGGATTCTCATGTAAAGCAGGTCAGGATGGTGTTTCAGGTTTTGCGTGATAATGCTTTGTTTGTGAAGGGCTCAAAGTGTCTCTTTGGAGTGCAGAAGGTTTCCTTTCTGGGTTTCATTTTCTCCCCTTCTACAGTGGAGATGGACCCAGTCAAGGTCCGAGCTATTCATGATTGGACTCAACCCACGTCTGTTAAGAGTCTTCAGAAGTTCTTGAGTTTTGCTAATTTCTACCGTTGTTTTATTGCTAATTTCTCTAGCGTTGTTAAACCTTTGACGGATATGACCAAGAAGGGTTCTGATGTGGCTAATTGGGCTCCGGCAGCCGTGGAGGCTTTCCGGGAGCTGAAGCGCCGGTTTACTTCGGCGCCTGTTCTGTGCCAGCCTGATGTCTCACTTCCCTTTCAGGTTGAAGTGGACGCTTCTGAGATCGGTGCAGGGGCTGTTTTGTCGCAGAAAGGCTCTGGTTGCTCTGGGATGAGACCTTGTGCTTTTTTTTTCTAGGAAATTTTCGTCTGTGGAGCGGAACTATGATGTTGGTAATCGGAAGTTGTTGGCCATGAAGTGGGCATTTGAGGAGTGGCGTCATTGGCTCGAGGGAGCTAAGCATCGTGTGGTGGTCTTGACTGATCACAAAAATTTGATGTATCTCGAGTCTGCTAAGCGCCTGAATCCTAGACAGGCTCGTTGGTCGTTGTTTTTCTCCCGTTTTGACTTTGTGGTCTCATACCTGCCTGGTTCGAAGAATGTGAAGGCTGATGCTCTTTCTAGGAGTTTTGTGCCTGACTCTCCGGGAGTCTCAGAGCCAGCTGGTATTCTTAAAGAGGGAGTAATCTTGTCAGCCATTTCTCCTGATTTGCGACGTGTGTTGCAGAGATTTCAGGCTGGTAGACCTGACCCTTGCCCACCTGATAGACTGTTTGTTCCTGATAAATGGACCAGCAGAGTTATCTCCGAGGTTCATTCCTCAGTGTTGGCAGGGCATCCTGGGATTTTTGGTACCAGAGATTTGGTAGCTAGGTCCTTTTGGTGGCCTTCCTTGTCGCGGGATGTGCGTTCTTTTGTGCAGTCCTGTGGGATTTGTGCTCGGGCTAAGCCTTGCTGTTCTCGGGCCAGCGGGTTGCTTTTGCCCTTGCCCGTCCCGAAGAGGCCCTGGACACACATTTCCATGGATTTCATTTCAGATCTTCTGGTGTCTCAAGGAATGTCTGTCATCTGGGTGGTGTGTGATCGCTTTTCCAAGATGGTCCATTTGGTGCCCTTGCCTAAGTTGCCTTCCTCTTCCGATCTGGTTCCTTTGTTCTTTCAGAATGTGGTTCGTTTGCATGGCATTCCTGAGAATATCGTGTCTGACAGAGGATCCCAGTTTGTGTCCAGGTTTTGGCGATCCTTTTGTGCTAAGATGGGCATTGATTTGTCTTTTTTATCTGCCTTTCATCCTCAGACTAATGGCCAAACGGAGCGAACTAATCAGACACTGGAGGCTTATTTGAGATGTTTTGTTTCTGCGGATCAGGATGATTGGGTGACCTTCTTGCCATTGGCTGAGTTTGCCCTCAATAATCGGGCTAGTTCCGCTACTTTGGTTTCGCCATTTTTCTGCAACTCTGGTTTTCATCCTCGTTTTTCCTCGGGTCATGTTGAATCTTCTGACTGTCCTGGGGTGGATTCCATGGTGGATAGGTTGCAGCGGATTTGGAATCATGTGGTGGACAACTTGAAGTTGTCACAGGAGAAGGCTCAGTGTTTTGCCAACCGCCGCCGCGGTGTGGGTCCCCGACTTCGTGTTGGGGATTTGGTTTGGTTGTCTTCTCAGTATGTCCCTCTGAAGGTTTCCTCTCCTAAGTTTAAGCCTCGCTTTATTGGTCCTTATAAAATTTTGGAAGTCCTTAATCCGGTCTCTTTTCGTTTGGATCTTTCGGTGTCGTTTGCCATTCACAATGTGTTCCATAGGTCTTTGTTGCGGCCGTACGTTGTGCCTGTGGTTCCTGCTGTTGACCCTCCTGCTCCGGTCTTGTTTGAGGGCGAGTTGGAGTACGTGGTGGAGAAGATCTTGGATTATCGTCTCTCTAGACGGAGGCTTCAGTATCTGGTCAAATGGAAGGGCTATGGTCAGGAGGATAATTCCTGGGTGGTCGCCTCTGATGTTCATGCGGCCGATTTGGTTCGTGCCTTTCAAGCTGCTCACCCTGATCGCCCTGGTGGTCTTGGTGAGGGTTCGGTGACCCCTCCTTAAAGGGGGGGTACTGTTGTGAACTATATTTCTTGGCTCCCGCTTGTGGTCACTAGCGGTATGACACTTGGATTATCTTTCTCCAGGTTGGTACCCACCTGGTTCGTTAGGCCTTGGGTGTTCCTATTTAGACTTCCTGGAAACTCAGTCTAGTGCCTGGAATCGATGTAGTCAGTCTATGTCTGTTTGCTCCTGACTCCTGGTCTCCGGTTCTTTGCAAAATAAGCTAAGTTCTGCTTTCTTATTTTTGTTATTTCGCATTGCTTCTATTTTGTTCCAGCTTGTTCATAATGTGATTCCTGATTTTTGCTGGAAGCTCTAGGGGGCTGATATTCTCCCCCCACACCGTTAGTCGGTGTGGGGGTTCTTGGATATTCAGCGTGGATATTTTTGTAGGGTTTTTGCTGACCGTATAAGTCCTCTTCCTATTTTCTGCTATTAATTAGTGGGCCTCTCTTTGCTAAATCTAGTTCATCCTTACGTTTGTCTTTTCTTCTTACCTCACCGTTATTATTTGTTGGGGGCTTGTATTATAACTTTGGGGTCCTTTCTCTTGAGGCAAGTGAGGTCTTATTTTCTCTGAAAGGGTTAGTTAGTTCTCCGGCTGGTGCGAGACGTCTAGAATCAACGTAGGTACGTTCCCCGGCTACTTCTAGTTGTTGTGCTAGGATCAGCTATACGGTCAGCCAAGTTACCACCTCCCTATGAGCTGGTTTTGGTGTTTGCGGACCTAGCTGGAACTTCTGCGATCCTCTACCACTAGGATCATAACACCTGTCCTTCGTTCTGTCCCATGCCATAATCCATGTCTGGGTAAAAGCAGTTTTCAATCTGGATGGTGTCAAGATGCGACCATACAGGATGAGAACCACTGGGAGAAAGAGCTGCTGTGAGCACAGCATCAGTGACTAGCGGTGACCTCATCGATGATATCGCAGGTCAGTGAGGCTGTGTTCCCAGCCGTACCACTGAACTGCGGTGACTTAGGTAAGATCCCTGCTAGCACAGTGAGAAAAACACTCACAGTGAACTGTGGTGAACTCTCTGAGCTCAGCGCTGCACCGTGAAACTTTCTCACTGTACTAGCAGACATCTCACCGAGGTCACCACAGTTAAGTGGCCTGGCTGAGAACGCAGTGTCAGTGACCGATGGTGACCTAGATGATGTCACCACTAGTCATTGATGCTGTGCTTGCAGCAGCTCATTCATCAGTGATTCTCAGCCTTGACAGTCGCATCTTGGCACCGTCCAGGCTGAAAACTGTTTATTCTCAGACATGGATTACAGGGTGGGACAGAACTATGTACAGGTGAGGGATATGGTTGTTTTTTCTATTTGCTTTATTACAGTAGACGATGGCTTCAGTGGAATGGGTGATGATGTGAGTATGGTTTAATTTCGAATCATTAAAAGTGTCTGTTTTATTCTTTCAATAAAAGGATTTTATTCTGGCTGTGTCTTTATTTACAATACGACTATAGGATTAGTAATGGATAGGTGTCTTATAGAAGCCACTCCAGTACTAAGCCATGGACTTGATGCCACCAGACAATACAAAATTGACATGAACTCCACAAATATGAACCCCACTTGCCACTGCTACAGGGCAAGTGGGAAGAGTCGGCCAAACTGCCTGATTGGCTCATCTAATACAGTAGATGTGCCTTTTCTGGGTTGCTGTGTGTTAGGTGTCATGTTCTCGCCGCTGCACAGGGGAAATCTAGAACCATGTCCTCTGTTGTTTCCAATTCTTCCCCAGCCACAGAGGAGTCTGATCAGGAGAGACATCGGTCCCAGTGTCTTGCTCAAGCTGATGCTGAGAGTCTGGTTACTGCTGCCGTCCCAGGTTCAGCTATTATAACCAGCATTAATCAGCGGTGAGCATACGCTCCAGGGACTAAGTCCTGCTTTTTGTCAACTCAGCATGCCCGTGGGACAACCTCTCATTGGAGGTCAGGGGTCACATGCTCAGGTCCTGAAGCAGTCCTAAATGGACCACAAGGAAGGTCCCGGAAGGCTGCAGCTATAAAAGGTTTGCATGGCCGCTCGGCCATGTGCTAGTATAAATCCAAAATCGTGTATGTATGGATGTGTGTATGCAATTTGATAAAAGCTCTTAAATTGATTCCCTTCCCTAACGTTGTTGACCCTGTGTGGGTGATTAGAGCTAACTAGTCTCAGAATATGCCATCGAGCACAAGTAGTGTGTCTACATTAGCGTCCGTCAGAGCAGCGCCGTGCGCAAATAGTGCGCTTTCCTGGCCCAAGCTTAGGGTGGTTAACGGCATCCGCCAGAGCACATAGTGCGGTAAATCTTTAGTTAGTAGTGTTGAGCGATACCGTCCGTTACTTGAAAGTATCGGTATCGGAAAGTATCGGCCGATACCGGCAAAGTATCGGATCCAATCCGATACCGATACCCGATACCAATACAAGTCAATGGGACTCAAGTATCGGACGGTATTCCTGATGGTTCCCAGGGTCTGAAGGAGAGGAAACTCTCCTTCAGGCCCTGGGATCCATATAAATGTGTAAAAGAAAGAATTAAAATAAAAAATATCGCTATACTCACCCTCCGACGCAGCCTGGACCTCAGCGAGGGAACCGGCAGCGTTGTTTGTTTAAAATTCGCGCTTTTACTTGGTTACGTGAAGTCCCGGCTTGTGATTGGTCAGGGCGGCCATGTTGCCGGGACGCGGACCAATCACAGCAAGCCATGACGAAATTACGTCACGGCTTGCTGTGATTGGTCCGCGTCCCGGCAACATGGC
This sequence comes from Ranitomeya variabilis, assembly GCF_051348905.1. Classification (NCBI taxonomy): domain Eukaryota; kingdom Metazoa; phylum Chordata; class Amphibia; order Anura; family Dendrobatidae; genus Ranitomeya; species Ranitomeya variabilis. Next base: position 199,507,654 of record NC_135233.1, read on the forward strand.
CGCCATTAACCAATCACAAGCCGTGACGTCACGGGAGGCTGGACACGCGCACTTTTTAAAATGGGCGCGTGTCCAGCCTCCCGTGACGTCCCGGCTTGTGATTGGTTGCGCCGCGGTCAACCAATCACAAGCCGGGAGGCTGGACACGCGCGCATTTTAAAATTTTAAAATGGGCGCGTGTCCAGCCTCCCGGCTTGTGATTGGTTGATCGCGGCGCAACCAATCACAAGCCGGGACGTCACGGGAGGCTGGACATGCGCCCATTTTAAAATGCGCGCGTGTCCAGCCTCCCGTGACGTCACGGCTTGTGATTGGTTGCGTCTCCCATGTGACTGCGACGCAACCAATCACAAAGCCGGGACGTAATTTTAAAATCCTTAAGGACCTGAAATTACGTCACGGCTTGCTGTGATTGGTTGCGTCTCCCATGTGACTGCGACGCAACCAATCACAACGCCGGAACGTAATTTTAAAATCCTGAAGGACCTGAAATTACGTCACGGCTTGCTGTGATTGGTTGCGTGCCGGTCACATGGGTGGCACGCAACCAATCACAAGCCGGGACTCACGTAAAGGAAAGAAAAGCGCGAATTTTAAACAAAGAACGCTGCCGCTTCCCTCGGTAAGGTGCAGGCTGCGTCGGAGAGGTGAGTATAGCAATATTTTTTATTTTAATTCTCTCTTTTACACATTTTTACATTAATGTTGTTTCGATACCGATACCCGATATCACAAAAATATCGGATCTCGGTATCGGAATTTCCGATACAGCAAGTATCGGCCGATACCCGATACTTGCAGTATCGGAATGCTCAACACTATTAGTTAGTTTTTCCCTGGCACCACAATTGCAGTGCGAAACGTTAGTGGGTCTACAGGGACTCTAACCCCGTGTCCTTGGGGCAGGGTCCTGTGACCAAAACACTAGCGTTCACTCTGTGGTATTGCAGCCCTATGACGTAGCAGGGTTCGCCTCCTACATACCGGGTGAAGTTTACTTGAGTGTGGTTATGTTAAACCGCCATATACTGTCCGTCATTACTTAGCAGCAGGTGTCATCTCTGCACGGTGGACCCCGGGCTGTGAATGCACCTTATATCCTCTTTAATTTAATTTAATGCTACTTTTAGGCTTGGGGAGGCAAAAATATCCATGGCCCCTTTCCAGGCTGAGAATACCCCCCAGCTGTCTGCTTCAGGCTGATTATCAAAAATACAGGGTAACCCACGCCTTTTTAAATTTTAATTATTTATTTACAGCGCAGGCGCCGGCTGATGAATACTCCAATCAGCCTACACCAGTGACCGGAGGTAAACTTTTTACTTCCGATCACAACTGTGTGCTCACGCTGTCATTTGACAGTGTGGGAACCGCGACTGTCTGACCAGCAGTAACTATTTTACCGCTGATAAGAAGCAGTGTTTGCTGTGCTGTCATGCACATGACAGCGCAACAGACACCCGGTGTTCGGGGAGCCAAACCTGAACTGTAACTCAAACTTCCTGGTGAAGTTCGTGTTCGGTGTCCGTGCCGAACAGTAGGTGTTCGGCACAGACGTCAAATTTTACTGTTTGTGTTTGCCCATCTCTACTTGTGAATCCTCACACTGCACGCTGTCATGAGTCTCTGATGGCACTGTTGAAACCAGACGGTCATGTGCATACTTCCGTCCACATTTCAACTAGACCTATTTGGCCTTTTTCGATACACATGTTTTGCATGAGTCTGAGCACATCTAGTCGGCATGTGACCACGTGTATGCAGATCGCCCAGTCTAGGCAGTGACACCAGAGAATCCTGATAGCGTGTGGTGTGCATGCCTTAAGGCTTCAGAAATCTGCAATCATAACAAAGCCGTCAACCTTTTTAAGCTGTGTGTTACGCAGTGCACTTCAGAGCCGTGTTTATAGCAATCGGTGGGACATGAAACTTCACTCATCAGCAGCTACTTACAATGTCTATTTTATATGCAAAAATGTATAGTAACAGTTACACTTCACATTTTTAGCACAAATTTAGAGGATACTAAAAGAATTACCCAGCATTGAACGCAGTCTATGAACTTTAACTGCTATTATTTTTGTGTGTTTAGTTAAAAAAACTTTTTCCTACAAATGTGACGCTGGCATATCTGAGTGTTTCACCTGTTTAATGATGCCCTGAAAAGAATTAAATTAATATTGTCTTTTGTATTTTGATTTTCTTTTTTATGTTTAGAGAACAATAAGATTTAGAGAGCAGAAAAAGTGCCTAACTTAGCTATGTGTCAAATTTAAGGCAGATTGGTCCAGTGGTTTGTCCTTAAATTAATATATTCTTTTGTTTTCTGTTTTTTATTTTGAAAATATGTTGAGCAGGTCGAGATCCATTGTAAAATCTTCCGAAGTACCTGATCTACCGTTGTCTCCGATTGGGCACAATTGTTTGGCGCAGATTACTATCTGCTTTTGTGCTTCATTTTTCTTTTTGTTATTATTTTCTTATTTAAGTATGCTGAGAACAGTAGGTCTATAAGAACTGAAACTCTCTGTAAAACCTTCAGAAATTTCTGATTTACCTATGTTGTAGTTTTAATTTGAAAACCCTGTATCTCGAGAGCTGGAACACAGTCTAAATCCTTAAGAACTGTCTCAATCCTTAAGAACTGTCTAATTTACCTAGGTATCAGATTTTGTGCAGATTGGTCACAGTTTACACCAATAAATTAGTATTTGCTTTCAAGTTCAGTTTTCTGGCAAATACCTTGAGAACGCAATTGTGTTCTGTTTTTTGACAAATTTGTCAATAATGGTAGGTTCAAGAGAATGGAAACCATTTGTAAAGCCTTCCAAACTGCCTGATTTATTATTTTGGCATATTTAGGGCAGATTGGTCAAGTCATTAACTGTAATTTAACATTTGCATTTGTATTCTACTTTTTCGTGAATATCTTGAGAATGATAGGTCCTATAAAGTTAAACCTGGTCTAAAAGTTTTGGAAACACATAATTTTCCTATATGATGCAGATTGGTTCAGTGGTTTGTCCATAAATTAATATTTGCTTTCAAGTTCTATTACCTCTTGTCATTATCGTGAAAACGGTATGTCCTAGAGAGCTGAAACTCATTCTCAAAGCCTTTGGAAGCGACTGATTTACCTCTGTGCCAAATTTGGTGCAGACATGTCCAGTTTTGGCCGTATATAAAGAAAAGACATGGTCATCGGACAAGAGAAATTCATATATATAAGTATATGCTTCATGTAAAATGCATTAAAGGATAAAAAATAGTACAAAAGTCGACCAGAGTATAAGCAGAGGCACCTAATTTTACCACGAAAAACTGGGTAAACTTATTGACTCGAGTATAAGCCAGGTATGCATTGTCGCCTCATCCCTATCCTTGTATGCATTGCTCCCCCGTCTCTGTCCTTGTATGCATGGCTCCCCGGCCCCTGTAAGCATGGCTACCCAGTCCCTGTCCTAGTATGCATGGATCCCCCATCACTGTCCTTGTATGCATGGCTCCTTATTCCCTATCTTTATGCATGGCTCCTATAAAAAAAACAAAAAAAAAATCTTACTTACTTTGCCCGCGTGCCCTCACTGCATCTCATTCCGGTGCCAGCAGCTCTTACGGCCAAGCAATCACATGGCCCCGCTCATTAAGGTAATGAATATTCACTCCATGCCTATGGGAGTGGAGGGGTGTGAATATTCATTACCTTAATGAGCGGGGCCACATGATCGCTCGGCCGGAAGAGCTGCTGGCGCCGGAACGAAGGAGATGCAGTGATGGCGTGCAGGAAATGTAAGTAGGATATGTGCTGGAAGCCAGCGGCTGCGGCTGTCACTATGCGCTATTACAGAGAAATGAATATTCATTTCTCCTTAGCAGCGGCACAGGTTTTAGCCACAGCCGTCGGCTCGTGCCTCCTGTGACATTCTGCTCCCCCTCCCCTGCCGTCTTTCTGGGACAATTTACTCGTGTATAAGCCTAGGGGGGTATTTTCAGCACAAAAAAAGTGCTGAAAAACTCGGTTTATACACAAGTATATATGGTTATTTTAAATTGAATTACTTATTTTATAGACTCCACTCCACTCAAGCAAACGTTTTGGCACGGGTGACAAACTCAGAAATGATGCCATTTAGAAATCTATATCTTCTAAATATGACAGCAGTAACTTGCATGCCTCCTCAGCGCCAGCCTACTCACATGGGTCTCTGAGTGGCTTCTTCTCATCTCTGGCCACCTCGCTGAGTTTTGTGTTTTGCAGCACTCCTCAGCACTGCTGCATGTGAATGTGGTTTCCATTTAGCCTTAGAGGGGCATGGCCCACCTCTGCAAGAATTTAACCCTCCTGTGTCCTGCAGAGATTGGGTTCGCTGGCCTATCTCCTGCCAACAGGGTCTATATTAGGCAGCTCCTCCCACCACTCTTTCCCAAATGTTGGTTCCTTGCCTGCTAACACCTTTCTTATGCATTCCTCCATTTCCGTCTTCTGTTAACAACACGGCTTGTTAACCCGTCCTGTCTGACCTCTCTGCTCCTAAAGTCGACTGCATGTATCGAACAAGTGCTGCCTGCCCTTACCTCTATTTGTCTGACCACATCTTTGTCTTTGCCCTCCTGAACCTCATAACCATGCCTCTGACCCTCCGGTCAGCTGCTGCAGTCCCGGGGACTGCCCTGGAGTCGTGCCTGTAGCCTACCGGCAGCCCAGCCTAACCTCACCATCAGTGGCCCTAGTGAAGACCAAGTAGACATTTAGTCACGCCTCTCTAAGGTAAGCCTGCCCCTTGGCGCAGTGGGTCCACACCCACCAGCCTTATACTAGAGTGTTTCACTAGGATTTTAATGGTGATGTAGATTGCAGAGTTTACAACTCAGGAACTGATAAGATTTTTGCTTGCATTTTTTAACCAAATCTATAGTGTTTGGCATATCGCTACCATACACAGTGTATAAACCTGTCGAAAACATTATTCTGCCAATTCTATGTTTAGAAATATGCTATATATTTGTGATACCAAACAAAAAACAGCAGCAACAATTTGTACAGAGAAAGGAAATGTTCCTAAAATTACATTTGCCAGTACATCTGACTACAGCATGTACTGCTGACAAAGCAGCTTGTCAATGTGTCAATCCATCTCTGTTAAAAACAGCAATCCTCTCTGAGATACAGTAACCTAAAATGGACAAAAAATGTGCGTTAACGGGAATGGCAATATACAGTCACCAGCATTGAAATTTCAACACCAAGAAGGAAAATTCATTGGATTATAAAAAGTACAGGATGGAAAGACATGTTACTTATATGGAAATGATGAAAAAATGTAACCAGTATGTGTTACGGATCTGCAACACAGGACTAAGGTAGAAGGGGAAAAACTGACCCTGCACTATGACTAGGCTGAAACCCTACGATGCAGTGGGCAACCCATTCCTTGCCAATAGACCCACTGACGATCCTAGGTTAATCTCAAGCGAAGACCTATAGATAAGGGGAAGGGGTTCCCTAAAAGAACTAAGGACTGGGTACAAAAACGGGTCATCTCCTAATAGAAAACAAAGAGAAGGCTGTAGAAACCAGTGGAAAACAAAAACTAAGGCTAGCAGAACAAGAGGTACCAGCACTACACACATAACCCACACAGAAGACAAAGCAAAGCACCAAGCTAGAGCTCAAGCAGATAAACACTGTTGTCCAGCAAGGACTGGGAGTCAGATGCTAGTTAATAAAGAGTGAAACAAACACCTGACCCAAGACAAACCCAGCAACAGAGGAAAAAGACCAGAAGCCAGAACTCCACAAGAAAATGGGGGGTAGTCACAAACTAAACAGATTCTAACAGTATGCACCAACTTTGGTAACGTGTAGCAGAGACCTGGGATCAAATTTCTGTTGAGACATGTTTAAATCTGTTACAGAGCAGTCCCAGAAGGATTCAGGCAGTGTAGAAAGCCAAAGTTTTAATACATCAGCAGTTAAACAGGTGAAAGGTCTGGAGCCGATTCCAGGTATGGTATTTGCATTTGAAAGCTGTTGCTGTCAACCCACAAAATGTGGTCAAAGGAACTCTCAATGAAAGAGAAACTGACCATTGTTAGGCTGAAAAAAAGAAAAAATCCTTCAGAGAGATAGCACAAATGTTAGTAGTCAAATCAACAGTTTGGTACAGTCTGCCATTAGCGGCTGTCTTTTGGAGAATTGTGCTCTTAGCTTCTGCTGACAGATCATATTATTATGCATCTGGTTAGTTAAACCTTTTCGAGTGGCCTCTGAATCTTGCCGAATCAATGATCCTACAAACTCCCCTGCAGCCAATATATTACCACATATTCTATTTCTATCAGTTTACATACCTTGAATTTACACTTGTTTCTTGCTGTCAAATACTAATTTAAAGAGGAAGATATTTTATTATTAATTACTGACCTATTAAAAACACAAAAAATGTGACCAGTGACCAATTTTCAAATATGCAATCATCCCCAAATTACAGTAATGCATCTAAGGTGTTCAACAGCTGAATCTTTTCCAAATTAATCAATCAGAAATACTGCCAAATTGGGTATTTATCACATCTTGCAATCCTCTGAGGCAGCATCATCTGATCATGTATTAGAAGCTTACTGCATACTGTTTATAGCTTAAACTCAATAATCAAGCAGTACGTTGTTAGCTGAGGGCAAGCTATTTTTTTTTTACTTGGCTTAAACACTAACTAGGGCAGGGATTTTGTTAAGGTCTTAAAAGATCAAGGGCACGGACCAAAAGGCATATGTTTTGTTCTGCTAGTCATTTGAGGGTTATGGTTATCGAAAATGCAATGTACTGTATTCTTATTCTTTATTGTTATTTCTCTCTCACTTGCTACATATATATTCTAATAACATAGGGTACTTGGTTAATGCTGTTTTAATACAAAAAACGTATCCCCTTCAAGACCGGAGGTATTTTTGGCTTTGCTCTTTAGTTTTTTGCTACCCTTCTTCCCAGAGCCATAACTTTTTCAATATGGCCATGTGAGGGCTTGATTTTTTGCGGGACGAGTTGTCCTTTTGAAGAACATTATTGGTTTTTCCATGTTGTGTTCTAGAAAACAGGAAAAAAAAATCAAGTGTGGTGAAATTGCAAAAAAATTGCAATCCCACACTTGTTTTTTGTTTGGCTTTTTTACTAGGTTCACCAAATGCTAAAAATGACATATCGTTATGATTCCTCAGGTCATTACGAGTTCATAGACACCAAACATGTCTAGGTTCTTTTTTATCTAAGTGGTAAAAAAAGTTGCAAACTTTGTTAAAAAAAACAATTGCGCCATTTTCCGATACCCGTAGCGTCTCCATTTTTCGTGATCTGGGGTTGGGTGAGGGCTTATTTTTTGCACCAATCTGACATTTTTAATGATACCATTTTGGTGTAGATTTAATCTTTTGATCGTCCATTATTGCATTTTAATTCAATGTCGCGGCGACCCAAAAAATGTAATTCTGTCGTTTTGACTACGCCGTCTAGCAATCAGGATAATCTTTTTTTTTATTGATAGATTGGGCGATTCTGAAAGCGGCGATACCAAATATGTGAATGTTTTAGGTTTTTTTTTATTGTTTTATTTTGAATGGGGCGAAAGGGGGGTGTTTAGAACTTTTATTTTTTTTTAGCTTTTTCATATTTTATTTTTTTTTTTAACTTTTGACATGCTTCAAAAGTCTCCATAGGAGACTAGAAGCGGCCACAGCCTGATTTGCTCAGCTGCATATAGGCGATGATCAGATCATCTATATGTAGGTGAATTACTTACTTGCTATGAGCGCCGACGACCGGGTGTCGCTCACAGCAAGCCGGCACTGACAAGCATAGAGGTCTCCAGGAGACCTCTGGTTGTCATGCCTATGAACCGATGACCCGCGATCACGTGATTGAGGTCACTGGTGGGTGGATTGATGGCCAGAAGCGCAAGTTAAATGCCTAGGTCAGCGTTTGACAGCGACATTTAATAGCCGCGGGTGGATCGCGATGTCAGCTGTTCAAAATAGATGACATGTCTTGGGAAAGATGTGGGCTCACCGCCAGAGCCCACTTCAAAGGGAGGGAGTCCAACGTCGGAGTACTATTATGCCTGACGTCGGAAAGGAGTTAAAAGCCATCCCTCCACGACAAGGTGTACTCCAATCGAGATGCTACCTAGCTGTAGTTAATCTAAGTATGTGTCAGCAGGCTGAAAAATATAAATGGCTAGAGTAGGACCTGGGTCCCGACTGTTCAGACACCAGTTTGTGGAAAGCTATATGAGCAAAAAGAACAAACCAAAAAGCAAAGCCATTTTTGTACACACAACAAAAAAATAAATCAAAACCTAAAAAAATTGAGGTAGAGCATATGCTGGTATAAGTGCATATCATAGCTGTACATTCAATAAATATGGAGCCAATAAGATGCCTCACTAATGGTATTACATAATGGTGTAGTATCTACCTGTATTTCTCAGTATTTGAGGACACCATTAATTCTTACCAAATCCCCAACTCAATTTGCTGAAATGTAGCCAAAATCATGTAAGGAACCTTCACGATCAGTAGTGTAGGGGAAGCGTAGTGGGAATTGCACTAGTGTACTCACTAAGAGAGACCCACCAGAGTGACCACCACTCGTAACTGTATCGATTTGTACAGCATACCGATACAGGTAAGCTTTACGATAGAGCAGGCAGACCTGCGAACTACAGGACAGAAGGGAAAAGCACTGGACCTGGTTGGTCTGCCACACCAGACTCTCCAGGATCCGGGGTTAGGTGAGTATAGGATGTTTATTTTTTATGGCATGCTTTACTTCAAGTACATACATTAGTATATTCATTATGCAAACTAATGGGCAGGTCAGTGAGGGATCAGTGACCTGTCAGCAGTCGGCATTATGAATATATAATCAGAGCACCACATACACCAACCCCGCCTTAGGGCAAGAGAATCTCATTAGCATAAAACTGAAAATAAAGATTAAGAAACAACAACAAGATGGATTTCATCAACCAAGGTATCATTTTATTCACTACAATGGGGCTGACCTTACACTGTGTGTAGGTTCCGGTGCACAATCATGCTGACAGGTTCCCTTTAAGCACCTTGAAACCGTCGATGCTTCACAGAAGTTTTTAACGTTGAGCCGTGTAAATAAAAAAATCACATTTTTCCCACAAAAATGTTTTTTAGCCGCAAACTTTGCATTTTCACAAGGGTAACAGGAGAAGTTGCACCATACAATTTGTTGTGCAATTTCTCCTGAGATGGCCAATACTCAATATGTGGAGGAAAACTACTATTGGAACTAAGTACAGTCATTGATAGACCATTATTTTTAATCTTTAAAGACTCCGTAATAACAGGGTCTGTACCACAGGACTGGCATATAGCAAATGTGGTGCCAATATTCAAAAAGGGGACAAAAACTGAACGCGGAAATTATAGGCCAGTAAGCTTAACCTCTACTGTGGGTAAAATCCTAGAGGGCATTCTAAGGGATGCTATGCTGGAGTATCTGGAGAGGAATAACCTCATGACCCAATATCAACATGGGTTTACTAGGGACCGTTCCTGTCAGACTAATCTGATCAATTTCTATGAAGAGGTAAGTTCCGGACTGGACCAAAGGAACCCAGTGGACGTAGTGTATATGGACTTTTCAAAAGAGTTTGATACGGTGCCACACAAAAGGTTGATACATAAAATAAGAATAATGGGGATAGGGGAAAATATGTGTAAATGGGATAAGAGCTGGCTCAGGGATAGGAAACAAAGGGTGATTATTAATGGAGCACACTTGGACTGGGTCACGGTTAGCAGTGGGGTACCACAGGGGTCAGTATTGGGCCCTCTTCTTTTTAACCTTGTAGGGGGCATACAGAGTGGAATTTCAATATTTGCAAATGACACTAAACTCTGCAGGGTAATCAATACAGAGGAGGACAATTTTATATTACAGGAGGATTTATGTAAACTAGCAGCTTGGGCTAATAAATGGCAAATGAGCTTTAATGGGGATAAATGTAAGGTCATGTACTTGGACAGAAGTAATAAAATGTATAACTATGTGCTTAATTCCAAAACTCTGGGCAAAGCCGTCAATGAAAAAGACCTGGGAGTATGGGTGGATGACAAACTCACATTTAGTGGCCAGTGTCAGGCAGCTGCTGCAAAGGCAAATAAAATAATGGGATGCATTAAAGGAGGCATAGATGCTCATGAGGAGAACATCATTTTACCTCTATACAAGTCACTAGTTCGACCATACTTAGAATTCTGTGTACAGTTCTGGTCTCCGGTGTATAAGAAAGACATAGCTGAACTAGAGCGGGTGCAGAGAAGAGGTTATTAGAGGACTGGGGGGTCTGCAATACCAAAATAGGTTATTACACTTGGGGCTATTTAGTTTGGAAAAACGAAGGCTAAGGGGTGATCTTATGTTAATGTATAAATATATGAGGGGACAGTACAAAGACCTTTCTGGTGATCTTTTTAATCATAGACCTGAGACAGGGACAAGGGGGCATCCTCTACGTCTGGAGCAAAGAAGGTTTAAGCATAATAACAGGCGCGGATTCTTTACTGTAAGAGCAGTGAGACTATGGAACCCTCTGCCGTATGATGTTGTAATGAGTGATTCATTACTAAAATTTAAGAGGGGACTGGATGCCTTTCTTGAAAAGTATAATGTTACAGGTTATATATACTAGTTTCCTTGATAGGGCGTTGATCCAGGGAACTAGTCTGATTGCTGTATGTGGAGTCGGGAAGGAATTTTTTCCCCAATGTGGAGCTTACTCCTTGCCACATGGGTTTTTTTTGCCTTCCTCTGGATCAACATGTTAGGTCATGTTAGGTTAGGCTATGGGTTGAACTAGATGGACTTCCTTCAACCTTAATAACTATGGTACTATGTTACTATTTGGGTTAAATGGCAGGGCTTGGAAAGGAAGGAGCACCGTTTGACTTTTTGAACACAAAAATCCCTGGAATCAAGATTGGACGCCATGTCGCGTTCAGAGAGCAAATGATGTGCCTAAACATTAAAAAAAAAAACGTAAGTGACCACCTCCCCCATCCTTACAAGCTGCGGCCTGTCCGTCAGGTAGTCGTTTATCCAGTTCACTGTCCCCTCATCTACCGATTATCAGCCAACTTATTTCATAGGGGCGGCTGTAAGGTATTGAAAGCACTTGAGAAGTCAAAGAACATAGAGCACTGGAGTTCCATCTTTGTCCATGAATGAATGAACTGTATGTAGCAGAGACACTACAGCATCATCCACCCCCAATCTCTGCTGGAATGCAAACTGTAGGGGGTCAGTGTAGGCCCTCACTGTCAGGCACAAGTAGGCAATTATTATTCTCTCCAATGACTTCATAGCATGCAATGTTAGGGCCACCGGATAAATAGTCATGTAGGGAAGTCTGAAAAGTGATCTTGGGAACCGGTACTGGGCAGGTGGTCTTCCACAGCCTTGGTACTCTGTAATTGTAGTCTCCAGTTAAACAGGAGCTGGAAGACAGTACACAGTTGGTTTGCGCACGCTCTGAGGACACGTGGACTGAGGCCATCAGGCCCAGCTGCTTTGCCAATTGCTAGTTTACTAAACTGTTTCCATACATCGCTTGGGGAGACAGAGAAAGCAGGCAGCTTATCCCCCAATGTGAATGCTGCCGATCGATCGTTCCCCTGCTCCATCCTCCATTCCTGATGACGCTGCGCATGTGTCGATGAATCTGTTGAAAAACTCATTCATTTCATTAGCCATGGGCAGATCCACTTCCCCACACTACTGCCTTGCCTTAAACCCAGTTAACTGCTTCATGTCCTACCACACCTCCATGAAATTGTTGTGTGACAATTTATTTTCTAAATTAATTCGGAACGCCTCATGGGCATTCTTAATTTTCCCCTTTAAGTCCCTTTGTATCAATTTCAGTTTCTTTGTATCCTTCATTTTAAATGCCAGTTTTTTGTTGTTTAGTAGGTATTTCAATTCTTTTGTAATCCAAGGCTTGTTATTTGCATAACATCGAATCTCTTTAACTGGTACTACAGTATCAGTACAAAAATTTATATAATCAGTTACTCTCTGGACAATATCATTTACATCATTCACGTTCCCCCCTGTCGCATATCACCGCCCAGTCTGTGAGGTCAAAGCAGTCTTGCAGGGCCTCCTCGGCTGCAGAAGACCACCTCCTGATTAGTTTTAGGCTAAGTTCACACGTTGCAGAATTGCCGCGCAAATTTCCGCGGCAATTCTGCGCCTCCTGCCGTGGGTATATCGCATGCAGAATTAGCATGCATATACCCGCAGAAAACTAGCGTTTTGCAAGCATAATTAGCTTGCAGAATGCTACAGTTTTCCAAGCGATCTGTAGCATCGCTTGGAAAACTGACTGACAGGTTGGTCACACTTGTCAAACATAGTGTTTGACAAGTGTGACCAACTTTTTACTATAGATGCAGCCTATGCAGCATCTATAGTAAAAGATCGAATGTTTAAAAATAATTAAAAAAATAAAAAACATGGTTATACTCACCTGCAGACCTCTGCAGCGTCAGTTCCTATAGCTGGAGTGCAGTGAAGGGCCTGCGATGACGTCACTGTCTTGTGATTGGTCGCGTGAGTCACATGAGCGGTTACGCGACCAATCACAAGACAGTGACGTCATCACAGGTCCTGAACCACATCATCTATAGGAACGGAAGAGAGATCATGCACCGGAGAGGCGAGAACACTTCGGGCGCCATCAGAGGGTGAGTATAGGACTATTTTTTATTTTAATTCTTTATTTTTTACCAATTATATGGTGCCCAGTCCGTGGAGGAGAGTCTCCTCTCCTCCACCCTGGGTACCAACCGCACATGATCTGCTTACTTCCCACATGGTGTGCACAGCCCCCTGCGGGAAGTAAGCAGATCAATGCACTCCTATGGGTGCAGAATCGCCGCGATTCCGCAATTTTAATGAACATGCTGCGTTTTTTTCTGGAATGCGATTCCGCTCAGGAAAAAAATGCAGCATGTGCACAAAAAATGCGGAATGCATTCTATTACATAGGATGCTTAATGTAAGCGTTTTTTTCTCGGTTTTATAGCGTTTTTATAGCGAAAAACCGCGAAAAAAACGCGAAAAATATGCTACGTGTGCACACAGCCTTATAGTCGCTGGTTGTTTGCTGACAACTGGTTGATAAGATGGAGACAATAGTATGAGGTTGTGGTCAGATTTCCCCAGAAGGGGCAGTGCAGATGATGAATAGGCATCTTTAACATTTGCATAGAGGAGATCCAATATACTGCTGTCCCTTGTTGCACATTTAACATATTGATAGAACTTTGGAAGAACCTTACTTCTTACTTAATTACTTATCAACTTCTTAGTTCTTACTTACTTACTTCTCAATTAATTAATCTAGGGGTGCAGTAATCATATTGACATCCCAAGTGTGTCACAAACTTTTATACGATTGGAAGTGACGAAAAAATAATTACATTTTTACCACAAAAATTTAGCTTTAGCCCCAGATTTTACATATTCAAGGGGAAATGGGTAAAAATGTCACAAAAATTCGTCACCCAATTTCTGCTGAATGTAGAAATATCTGTTACGTGGCTGTACAGTACTACTTATCCAAACGGCAAGACTAAAAGGGGATGGAGCGCTATTTGCCTCCTGGAGTACAGATTTTCCTAGAATAGTTTGCAGACTCCATATACAGAGCGCCTAAGTGCTACAAAAGCAAAATCACATGGGCGGCACGCGACCAATCACAAGCCGTGACGTAATTTTCAGGTCCTGAATGCCTAGAATTAGGCATTCAGGACCTGAAAATTACGTCACGGCTTGTGATTGGTCGCGCCGCGGTCACATGGGCGGCACGCGACCAATCAGAAGCCGTGACGTCACGGAAGGCAGTAAACGCGCGCATTTTAAGCAAAGAAGGCTGCCGGTTCCCTCGGTAAGGTGCAGGCTGCGTCGGACAGGTGAGTATATCAATATTTTTTATTTTAATTCTTTATTTTACACATTAATATGGATCCCAGGGCCTGAAGGAGAGTTTCCTCTCCTTCAGACCCTGGGAACCATCAGGGATACCGTCCAATACTTGAGTCCCATTGACTTGTATTGGTATCGGATATCGTATCGGATTAGATCCGATACTTTGCCGGTATCGGCCGATACTTTCCGATACCGATGCTTTCAAGTATCGGACGGTATCGCTCAACACTAGTGAACACACTACAAATGATACAATTTTAAAAACATGACAAACAGAATTTAAATACAAACAACAGCCAGATGGAATACGTAAAAAAACACCGACATATCGATCCTTTCGTTTAGACCTGTTGGTCCTGTCGTGCATGTGCGCAGAATCCATCTAGCCTCTCTCCTAAGAAGAAGCCTGTGCAGATCACCTCCTTGTTGCGGTAAGTTCACCCTTTCTAGAGCTGCGAAACGGAGCATTTTTTCATTACCCTCATGACATCTCCTCACATGGTCAATAAGACGGGGAACTCCTTTCCTATGTATGTGGTGTATGTGATTTTTTGCCCCTGTGGCTTCTTTTATATTGGCCAGACTATCCGCCCCCTTTTTGTAAGGGTTAGAGAGCATTTCAATTCCATTCAGTCAGGGAAAAGAGTTCCCCGTCTTATTGAATTTTGTGCACTTTTCAGAAGTGCACAAAATTGTGGTGATGAACTCCTAGCTACATTTCTTTTTGGCGAACAAACTGTTTTCAGTTACAGCAAAATATTTCACATTTTGACCCATCAACCCAGAGCATCTGCTGCTAATTTTCTGTACCTCAGTTCCAAGGGGTTTTTTTTGCCACAGCTCTTACAGGCAAACCACTTCTGGACAGACATACATACAGACACACAGTGTAAGCTCGTCCCCCCTTTCTGCCAGTTCTGAGTTGACAGCGCTGCTGGACACTTTACAATTTTGAAGGTGAAAATGACATGGCTTTCATCTGCTGCACAGTTTCCTTGGCTAACTGCTGCATCTACGGCCCACAATATTGCCCCTTTCTTGGTGCTTCTTCAAAGGAGCTTGAACAGCAAATTTTAAAAACCTCAGTCTATGTTAACATTTTTGCTTGGGAGACACCTTGCTGGTGCAGTATAACTACCTTGTGTTTTGGTACTGTGCTGTAATCAGTCTTGCCTTGGTATAACTGGTGACATAAAACTGTATTTCATAACTTCAACTTTCTAGTCGAGTTTGAATGTTCCTCACCCAGTTTTAAGCCTCCAGCCTCTTGTGTCTGTTTCAGTTAATGAATGTGTTTTATCCTACATGTGCAAATGATGATCATTATCACCTGTTTGGTACAATTGGCTACTCATTAATTTGACTAAAAATCCTACAGAAAAATGAGAGAAAAAAAATTAAATTAGGTAGATTTCCAATCTTTGTCAGCTAACTGAAGTGATTTGTGTTCCACCAATTCTTTACAATTCGCAGAACTTCATAAACTAGATTTCCAATGTTATATTTAAGATCCACTGAACAGTAAGAAAAAATTAAGAATTTGCTAAATTGTTAAAATTGCAGGTAGATCAAGGGAATCTTGCACCACCAGATTTTAGATAGTATTAATTCTAGAGATGAGCAAGCAGTAAAATGCTCGGATGCTCGTTACTCGAACCAAGCAATTCTTAATACTCGCATGCTCGTTTCGAGTAACGAGTATAATGGAAGTCAATGGGAAAGCCAAGTTTTTTTCCTTCAGACCCTACAAAGAGGTCTGGAGGGCAGTGAAAATGTTGAAATGGATGGAAAAAGTGCTGAATGGGAGGAGAACAGGATGGAGAAGACTGTGGGATTCATCTCTAACTCCCAGATCACTTCTGAGAACAATGGTGTCACACTTTTACTCTACTTTAAGGACTGACAATAAAACATTCAAAATCAACAAGAACAAGAAATTGGAGTTTACAGGAAAAAAAAATGTTCAGAAACATTCTTTCCTGTATAATGACTTAAATTTAAATAAGGCAAAATTTTAAAAGGATTTAAAAAAAATAATTTAAGCAAACCAAATTTGAAATTTGTAGTAAAAAATTGGAGATTTCAGTGTAATTGATGAGGGAAACAAGTACTGCCAAAAATGTGATGGAAGAAGGACTCAGATACACTTTATATTAGACTTAAAGGAGGGTTTCTTACAAATTCTGTTCACATTGTCATGTATTGGTCTTCTAGGCTCATAAAGGCTATGCACAAAGTGCAAAGCCTGCCAATTTTTTTTTCTGTAGCAAAATTGCGCCATCGTCACCTGCACATCGGTAACATGTCACTGGGAGAGGAAAGAATGGATTCAATGAAATTTCAACAATTTCTTGATACAAAGATAACACCATCTGTAAAAAAAAAGCTGAAGGTGAAAAGAGGATGGCTTTTACAAATGGATAATGATCATCAAAGTCCACAATAGACTTCCTCAAAAGGCGCCAGCTGAACGTTTTACAATGGCCCTCACAGTCCTCCGATCTGAACATCATTGAATATCTGTGGTTAGACCTCATAATAGCAGTGCATGCAAGACAACCCAGGAATCTCACAGAACTGGAAGAATTTTCCAAGGAAGAATGGAGGAAAAACCCTCAAACAAGAATTAAAATACTCTTGTCTGGCTACAAAAAGAATTTACAAGCTGTGATACTTTCAAAATGGGATTCAACTAGGTACTAACCATACAGAAAGCCCAAACTTTTGTATCATCTCATTTTCTTTTTTGTATTTTTTTTAAAATGAAAAAAAAATTCTCCGTTCTCATCCTTTTTGGCTGTTCTTTTGGTCACTTTTGCATTTTGTTATTGCTATAATCCCTAGAGTTACTGTAGCATTAGGTGGTGTCTACAACTCACAGTAGTTACTCAGGTAGTGCAGCTAATCCAGGATGGCACATCAATGCGAGTTGTGGCAAGTCTGTCAGCAGAGTGTCCGGAGCATGGAGCAGATACAAGGAGACAGACCAGTACACCAGGCGTTAGGGGTCGAGTTCCCGCCTCTGCACAGAAGGAATCTCGGGCCATCTCCGTTGCGGTCTCCCATTTGTCTCCTGCCGCAGTGGAGTCTGCTCAGCGGAGACGTCAGTCCCAGCGTCTTGCTCAGTCTGACTCTGTACAAAGGGTTACTGCTGCTTTTCCAGCTTCTGCCATTGAAGCCAGTGCTGGGCAGCGGCGAGCAGATGCTTTTGGGACTAAGTCCTGCTTTTCTCCTTCTGAGCATGCCCAGGGTAAGATCTCTCATTGGAGATCGAGGGTCACATGCTTGGATACTGCACCAAAGTCTATTGGTTCTCCAGGAAGGTCCTGAAGGTGCTCAGGCTCTGTGGCAGCCTCTCATTGGTCCTTCTAGAAAGGTCTTGTACTTGCTGCAGCTATAAAAGGCTCGCATGGCCGCATGGCCATGCGCTAGTATCAATCCAAATATGTGCTTTGCGCCAGTGTGGTTATGTATAAATGGATTCAGGGACCTCGCTGAAATAAGCCCCTAGAATACCGGCACCTCCGGTGAGGAGATTGTATGAACGTATTCAGGGACCCGGCTGAAGTAAGCCCCTAGAATTCCGGCACCTCCGGTGAGGAGATTGCGTGTGTGCATAACCACTGACTGCTATCATTTCGGCAGCAAGCTTGTGCTCCTGTGAGGCTAACAGGGCACAATGCTTTCTTCTCACGGATACTCTGTGAAGTAACAGAGCTAGTCTATACCGCCAAACAGTGCCACCATTCACTAGCAGCAGGTTCCTCCTGCACGGTGGACCCCAGGCTGCGAACGCACCATTTATAATAAACAGCTATATTTACTCGGTGCGTTCCGCTAGCCGTAACAGAATACTAGCGCCAGGTTCTGGCTAGTAAATGGTGGACGATCAGTATTCACAGCGGTACATCCAGCAGCTGGAGGGTAGGTTGGCGGCTCTTGAGCGCACAACCTCAGCTGTGGATGTTACCGCAGTCGCTGTTCAGGCTGCAAGTGTAGCTGCAGCCAGTTTGTCCTCTGCTACCCCTGCTCTGACTTTATCCCGTCTCCCACTTCCAGACAAGTTTGCTGGTGACAGTAAGCTATGTCGGGGATTCGTGAGTCAGTGCACCTTACATCTTGAGCTCCTGGCTGCACGTTTTGCTACGGAACGGGCGAAAGTGGGATTTATTTTATCCCTTTTGTCGGGCAGAGTGTTGGAGTGGGCAACGCCGCTATGGGAGCGTAATGATCATGTGGTGCAGAGTGCTCCTCTTTCCCTGGATGCTCTGAAACAGGTCTTTTTGGGACCTCATGTCACCCACGACACTGCGCTCCAATTGTTGGCAATAAAACAGGGTTCGTCCATGGTCAGTCAGTTCGCCGTCCAATTCCGGACTCTGGTCTCAGAGCTGGAGTGGTGGATAAAGTCCTTATTCCGGTGTTCTGGAAAGGACTGGCAGACCATGTGAAGGACGCCTTGGCCACCAGGGAGATTCCCGCCATACTGGAGGAGCTCATTACTATATCTACCCGCATCGACCTCCGTTTTAACGAGCGGAGGTTAGAGCGGACCCAGTGTAGGTAGAGGTTTCATCTGGCTCCCACCTTCGCCAGACCTCCAGAATCTTCCGTTCAGGCATCCGACTCCCATGAGGCCATGGAGGTTTCTCAAGCGGGACCTAACTCCCGGCTCGCTCGGGTACCCGTGGTTTGTAAAAATTGCCAACAACTAGGACATTATGCCAATAAATGTCCATGGTAGTCGGGAGAACAATCGCGTCTAGTAACCATTGGAGGAGGTTCACTAGACACAGCGGCATTTTCCTCCAAGTTGTCCTTTAAAGGGACAATCACGTTAGGCTCATCTTCTCTAACAGTCGAGCTTTGTGTGGACTCTGGAGCAGAGGGGAATTTCATGTCCTCTGCTTTTGCTCTGCGCCATGCAATACCTCAGGTGATGCTCGCCAAACCGGTGACTGTTAGAGTAGTGAATGGGTCGACACTTCCCACACAAATCACACACCAGACTGCCCTTTCACGTTATCCATGTCCCTCTTCCCACCAGGAGATTATGTCCCTTCTTGTCCTTCCCGAGGGAATGGACGAGATTCTGCTGGGAATACCCTGGCTCCGTTTCCACTCCCCACATATTGAGTGGACCTCTGGGAGGATATTGGGTTGGAGTGAATCCTGTAAGGGCAGATGTGTGAGAGAGTGCGTTCAGGTTTCCACCACTGAGACACCCGCAGATCTTTCTTCTCTTCCCAAATTCTATTGGTCCCATGCAGACATCTTCTCCAAAAAGGCTGCGGAGACCATCCCTATGACTGTCCTATTGATCTCTTGCCTGGAGCAGAACCTCCTCAGGGACATGTCTATCCCCTCTCTCTCCCGGAGACAGAGGCTATGTCCCAATACATCCAGGAGAATTTGGCAAGAGGGTTCATTAGGAAGTCAGTGTCACCTGCAGGGGCGGGGTTCTTCTTCGTGCAGAAGAAGAACAGAGAGTTACGTCCTTGCATGGATTACAGGGGTCTTAACGCCATCACCGTTAAGAAAAAGTACCCGTTGCCCCTGATTTCAGAGCTCTTTGATAGGCTATGGGGAGCAAGGGTATTTACCAATTTAGATCTGTGATGTGTTTATAACCTGATTCGCATCGGTGAGGGGGACAAATGGAAGATGGCATTTAATACCAGGAATGGGCACTATGAGTATCTAGTGATGCCCTTCGGGCTCTGTAATGCCCCAGCCATTTCCCAAGACTTTGTTAACGATATCTTCTGGGGTATACTCTCCACCTCGGTCGTAGTCTATCTGGATGATATTCTCATCTTCTCTCCAGATATTGACTCCCACCGGAGAGATGTTGGCAGAGTCTTCGACCTCTTATGGGCAAATTCCCTGTATGCAAAGTTGGAGAAGTGTATGTTTGAGCAGGAGTCTTTACCTTTCCTGGGCTATATCATCTCTGCCCAGGGATTGGCTATGGATCCTGCCAAACTACAGGCTGTGATGGACTGGCAAGAACCCCATTCTCTTAAAGCGGTGCAGCGCTTTATTGGGTTCATTAATTACTATCGCCAGTTCATTCCCCACTTCTCAACTTTGGTAACTCCCTTGGTAGCCCTCACCAAGAAGGGAGCAAATCCCAAATTGTGGTCTGAAGAGGTCTCCAGGGCCTTCTCTTCTATTAAGTCTCATTTTGCTAGTGCTCCCATCCTACATCATCCCGATGTTGATAATCCATTTATATTGTAGGTGGATGCCTCATCCGTTGGTGCAGGAGCAGTCCTCTTCCAAAAGGATGCTCAAGGTCGGAAGCATCCTTGCTTCTTCTTCTCCAAGACCTTCACACCAGCGGAGAGGAATTATTCCATCGGGGACAGGGAGTTGCTAGCAATGAAGTTGGATTTCTCGGAGTGGAGACATCTTTTGGAGGGGGCTCGCTTTCCCTTTCAAGTCTTCACGGACCACAAAAATCTGGTATATTTGCAAACTTGGCTAAATTCTCATCAGGCCAGATGGTCCTTGTTCTTCTCCCGGTTCCACTTCACCCTCCATTATCTCGCTGGGGAGAAGAACATTCGTGCTGACGCCCTCTCTCACTCCATTGTGTCATCTGAGGAGGAGGAAGGGGAGCCTCACCTTATTGTCCCTTCTGAGAGCCTGAGAACCGTTGCTCCGGTTTTGCTAGAGTCTGTGCCTCCGGGCAAGACTTTTGTACCCATTAATTTGCGACCGGAGGTTCTCTCTTGGGCTCATTCGTCCAGGGTGGGTGGACACTTTGGGACAAAGAGGACATCTGAACTGCTGGCAAGGACATACTGATGGCCACATATGGTCCGTGACGTCGGAGATTATATTCGGGTGTGTGTCTCCTAGGCCAGAAATAAGTCTCCTCGACAATGGCCAGCTGGGTTATTCTATCCCTTGCCGGTGGCAGACAGGCCCTGGGAGATGGTCGGGATGGACTTTGTGGTGGGTTTGCCCAAGTCTCGTGGCTGTACCATCATTTGGGTTATCACCGATCATTTTTCTAAAATGGTGCACTTGGTACCGCTTCCAAGGCTACCTTCTGCACGGGCCTTGGCAGCGTTGTTTATAAAACACATTTTCCCCCTACCGGGGTCCCCAGTTTGCGTCTTGATTCTGGAGAGAGCTTTGTCGTCTTCTCAGCATTGAGTTGAATCTCTCTTCCGCATATCATCCCGAGACAAATGGGTTGGTAGAGAGGGCCTTTTTGTCTCAGCCAGGCAGGATGACTGGGCATCCTTGCTACCGTGGGCGGAGTTTGCGCTGAACAACGCCATAGCCGATTCCACTGGACAAACCCCATTCCTCCTTAACTATGGTCCACATCTGCGGGTACCTGTCCCCATGCCCATGTCTTCTGCTGACTCCAGGGTGGTAGACTGGGCTGTGGAGGCACGGGATATTTGGGACCGCACTCAGGATGCCATTCGGGCCTCCAAGGAGAAAATGAGGTCCTCCGCTGATGCACATAGGCTCCACTCTCCGACCTTTGCTCCTGGCGACTTGGTGTGGCTCTCCACCCGTAACATCAGGCTGCGAGTTAAGTCCACTAAGTTTGAACCTCGTTACTTGGGCCCTTTCAAGGTCCTCGAACAGGTTAACCCTGTGGTCTATTGTTTAGCCCTTCCGCCGTGCCTGGGTATCACCGACACCTTTCATGTGTCCCTCTTGAAGCCCGTTTACATGTCCCAGTTTTCCGAGTCATCTGCCGGGACATCGGGTTCGTCTACGGACGATTATGAGGTGAACGGTATTTTGGAGTGCAAGGTGGTACAAGGCAAAAAATTTGATTTGGTGAACTGGAAGGGTTATGGTCCTGAGGACAGGTCCTGGGAGCCTGCTGAGCACATTCAGGCTCCGCAGCTCATTGCTGCCTTCGAGCGTAGCGAGGTCCAAGGAGGGGGGCCCTAGGAGGGGGGTAATGTTAGGGGTCGAGTTCCCGCCTCTGCACAGGGGGAATTTCGGGCCATCTCCATTGCGGTCTCCCATTTGTCTCCTGCCGCAGTGGAGTCTTCTCAGCGGAGACGTCGGTCCCAGCGTCTCGCTCAGTCTGACTCTGTACAAAGGGTTACTGCTGCTTTTCCAGCTTCTGCTATTGAAGCCAGTGCTGGGCAGCGGCGAGCAGACACTTTTGGGACTAAGTCCTGCTTTTCTCCTTCTGAGCATGCCCAGGGTAAGATCTCTCATTGGAGATCGAGGGTCACATGCTTGGATACTGCAGAAAAGTCCATTGGTTCTCCAGGAAGGTCCTGAAGGTGCTCAGGCTCTGTGGCAGCCTCTCATTGGTCCTTCTAGGATGGTCTTGTACTTGCTGCAGCTATAAAAGGCTCGCATGGCCGCACGGCCATGCGCTAGTATCAATCCAAATATGTGCTTTGCGCCAGTGTGGTTATTTATAAATGGATTCAGGGACCTCGCTGAAATAAGCCCCTAGAATCCCGGCACCTCCGGTGAGGAGATTGTATGAACGTATTCAGGGACCCGGCTGAAATAAGCCCCTAGAATTCCGGCACCTCCGGTGAGGAGATTGCGTGTGTGCATAACCACTGACTGCTATCAGTTCGGCAGCAAGCTTGTGCTCCTGTGAGGCTAAAAGGGCACAGTGCTTTCCTCTCACGGCTACTCTGTGAAGTAACAGAGCTAGTCTATACCGCCAAACAGTGCCCCCATTCACTAGCAGCAGGTTCCTCCTGCACGGTGGACCCCGGGCTGCAAAAGCACCATCTATATATATAATTGTCTAAGGGTTTTTCTGTCTGTCTGTCTGTCTGTCCTGGAAATCCCGCGTCTCTGATTGGTCGAGGCCACCAGGCCTCGACCAATCAGCGACGGGCACAGCATGGCGACGATGATGTCATAAAGGTTGCCTCGACCAATCAGCGACGTGCACAGTCTGCCGCGAATTCACCTCGACCAATCAGCGAAGGGCACAGTATCGACGTAGATGTCATAATGGTTGCCATGGCGACAATGATGTCATAAAGGTTGCCTCGACCAATCTGCGACGGGCACAGTCTGCCGCGAATTCTGGAATCATCATTGTCCATATACTGCGGGGACATGCATATTCTAGAATACCCGATGCATTAGAATTGGGCCACAGTCTAGTTTATAATAAACATCTATATTTACTCAGTGTGTTCCGCTAGCCGTAACAGCAGGAGGCGTGAAGGGGGCCATAGGAGGGCAACAACCCAGCAGCAGGACCGCTGTGCAAGGAGGAACAGGAGGAGCAGTGCCAGAGCCCTGCAAAATGACCTCCAGCAGGCCACTAACATCCATGTGTCTGCTTAAACTGGCAGAAACAGACTCCATGAGGGTGGTATGAGGGCCATTGGCATTTGCCAGAGAACACAAAGATTGGCAAATTCTACAATGGTGCCCTGTGCTCTTCACGGATGAGACCAGGTTCACACTGAACACATGTGGCAGATGTGACTGGAGTCTTGAGACGCTCTGGAGAACTTTCTCCATCATGACTGGTTTGGCACTGGGTCAGTAATGGTGTGGGGAGGCATTTCTTTGGAGGGCCACACAACCCTCCATGTGGTAGCCAGAGTTACCCTTGACTGCCATTAGGTATCGGGATGAGATCCTCAGACCCATTGTGAGACCATATGCAGGTGCACTGTTCCCTAGCTTCCTTCTTATGCATGACAATTCTAGGCTTCATGTGGCTGAAGTGTGTCAGCAATTCCTGCATGATGAAGGTATTGATGCTACGGACTGGCCTGCCCGTTCCCCAGACCTGAATCCAATTGAGCACATCTGGGACACCATCTCTTGTTCCCTCCACCAATGCCACGTTGCACCACAGACTGTCCAGGAGTTGAGTAATGCTTTAATCCAGGTCTTGGATTAGATCCCTCGGGAGAACATCCGCAGCCTCATCAGGCACGTGGATGCCACACACACTACTGAGCATCATTTCCTTGTCATTAGGCATTTCCACTGTTCACAATAACAGTAATTTTGACCAGGGGTGACCAAACTTTTATATGCCACTATATAATAAAAGTTATGATGGCCATTTAAAGTTGACTTGTCTCCAGTTTTCACAATGCAAATGTGTAAATTATTACTAGATCTCTTTTATCTGATCCCCACATGTATTCAGGCTGTCTAGCAGACGCAAATCATGCAGCTGCGGGGACTCAAACATAATCTACCAGCACGCCCAAACAACTCGGAGAACACCCGAGCATGCTCAGAAATCTTGAGTGATGAGCACACTCGCTCAACACTAGTGTGCATGCATCATGAAAGCGCATGTTCACACTAGCCACGGAACAGAAAAAAATAAAGACAGAAACATAATTAGTACCCAGCAGTAATAAATAAACAGCATAGTGCATGAAAATAATATACTGCACTTAGATAACATATTTTTTTATCAAAAAAATGCAAAAGACTTCCCATGGCTGTGTGTCCACAAGTTGGGCCCAGTCCTTCTCAGCCCTTATCCACATTCATATCACTTGACAAATGGTAATGTTTTTAATATTGGAGTTAGGACTGTCCCGATCACGGTCACCGTGGAGTGGTGGGATGGTTTTTGCAGTGTTTTGATCATTTTTGGAGACAGACCTGCTTTGGGAAATCTGATATAAGAAATAGATATAGAAATCCTTTCTAATTCTGGAGTCTGTAGGTGTAGTCCAGTAATTGGAGGTTAGTGTTAGTAATTCCGCTCTATGTCAATGGTCCATACAGCATCCTGTAATTGATGGCTGTGGCATCTTTAGCTTTGTGTAATTTGTGGTCAATGCTTTTAAAGTAGCTGCATGTCTTATGATCCAAATATCCAGATCTTTACTGAGGAGAATATAAATCAGATTATCAATTCTAAACCACAAATCTCCCAATATAGACTATGGTACATTGCATTCGCGGAGGAACCTGAGTTCCGTGAGCGTGTACTTCTCCTTTATGATACAGGAGCACCATGTACTTTACTGCTCTGTAAGCATCATCTTTACGCTCCTAGGAACAATCTGTGCAATTTTCTTGTCATTTTAAGAGAACTTATTCTTCTGAGCAGTGCCTTACCAATCCCTCCACATTGTGCCACGCTGCGTCTTATGAATTTAATCGCAATCTCACACTTTGCCATGCTTATTTACAATGGAATAATATCATATTTATTAAAAAATAGCTGAGACTATACAGCATGTATCTATGCAGCCAGTGCTTACCGGTGGATCGCTGCCAGCCGCTATAGCTGCAGTTAATAAAGTAGCTTGATGTACAATTATTACCTGTAGCTTTAGAAATCAAAAGCTGCTCTCCCCAACAAAAGATCGTATGATATATTGCTATATCCCATGTTGATCATCCAGAATATTGTATCCTTATTTTATATGTTCTATTTAATCATGTTGCATAATTTGTTTGAAGGGAATGTAAGAGGAGATTCATGCTGCTTGCATCTCGGGCAGCATCAATCATACACCGGCCGCATGTATGTAATTTCTTGCATAATTTGAAAATCCACGACAGCTTCACCTAACCCCACCCCACTCTCCTTGATGGTCAGTGCCGTCTCTATGTGTATGTACAGGGAGTGACATGTCAATCTAGCAAATCAGAGAGGGCATTGACCTCAGACTAGTCATTCGAGATGCAAACTCCCGGCTTTTCAAAATGTTTTCTCTGAAAGGCAACAACATTTCGGGGTATAACACACAAGCCTGCTATATCACAGTTGGTGTTTTGATTCCTGACGCCCATGGTATGCATAGCATGAGCCTCTTATCAGGATCTTTGGCATGGGCATATGTCTGTCCAATGAGCTCCAATGCTACGAGGAGTCGAACCGAACTCTTTCAAAGGCCTTTTCACACAGGCTGATGAAAGTAAAAGGGCAGAAAGGTTATTACTACTGTTGAGCGATACCGTCCGATACTTGAAAGTATCGGTATCGGAAAGTATCGGCCGATACCGGCAAAGTATCGGATCCAATCCGATACCGATACCCGATACCAATACAAGTCAATGGGACTCATGTATCGGACGGTATCCCTGATGGTTCCCAGGGTCTGAAGGAGAGGAAACTCTCCTTCAGGCCCTGGGAACCATATTAATGTGTAAAATAAAGAATTAAAATAAAAAATATTGCTATACTCACCTCTCCGACGCAGCCTGTACCTCAGCGAGGGAACCGGCAGCGTTGTTCGCTTAAAATGTGCGCGTTTACTTCCTTACGCGAAGTCCCGGCTTGTGATTGGTCGCGTGCCGCCCATGTGGCCGCAACGCGACCAATCACAGCAAGCCGTGACGTAATTTTAGGTCCTTCAGGATTTTAAAATTACGTTCTGGCTTGTGATTGGTCGCGTCGCGGTCACATGGGTGACGCGACCAATCACAAGCCGTGACGTCACGGGAGGCTGGACACGCGCGCATTTTAAAATGCGTGCTTGTCCTGCCTCCCGTGACGTCACGGCTTGTGATTGGTCGCATCGCGTCGCGACCAATCACAAGCCAGAACGTAATTTTAAAATCCTGAAGGACCTAAAATGACGTCACGGCTTGCTGTGATTGGTCGCGTCGCGGCCACATGGGCGACGCGACCAATCACAAGCCGGGACGTCACGGGAGGCAGGACAAGCGCGCATTTTAAAATGCGCGCGTGTCCAGCCTCCCGTGACGTCACGGCTTGTGATTGGTCGCGTCGCCCATGTGACCGCGTCGCGACCAATCACAAGCCAGAACGTAATTTTAAAATCCTGAAGGACCTAAAATTACGTCACGGCTTGCTGTGATTGGTCGCGTCGCGGCCACATGGGCGGCACGCGACCAATCACAAGCCGGGACTTCGCATAAGGAAGTAAACGCGCGAATTTTAAGCAAACAACGCTGCCGGTTCCCTCGGTGAGGTCCAGGCTGCGTCGGAGAGGTGAGTATAGCAATATTTTTTATTTTAATTCTTAATTTTACACATTAATGATGTTTCGATACCGATACCCGATACCACAAATGTATCGGATCTCGGTATCGGAATTCCGATACCCGCAAGTATCGGCCGATACCCGATACTTGCGGTATCGGAATGCTCAACACTAGTTATTACAGCATGTATATCCGGTATAGACAGAAACAATAATTTATTGTCCCACATTAACCATCGCATCAGCGTACAAACAAGTGCTTTATTCATTGACCAACTGATTGGTGGCATGACAAAAATTGGCAATAATTGGGAGCAAACTGTGCTTGAAGGCAGATTATGGGCCAGGGTGACTGGTACTAAAATTTGCTACTGGGCTAGTTTTCGATCTCTTATGCAGCATTACCCATTGGGTTAGTGTGGCTTATCCTCTTGGTTCACTAACAAGCCAGGGCTACCCTACCAAAGAAGAAAAGCCAACTAGGACATGGCAATTGACCAAATAATGCAATCATACAATGTTTAAAATATTAAACACAAATCAATAAACTAAGATAAGGATTGAACATTGTTCAACAGTCTTTTTTTGGATAAGGGGTACAACAAAGGATTGCCCAAACTTAAAAAATGACCTGTCAAAAGTTGGAAGTTTTTTGCTCTTATTTTATTCCCATTACTCCCCTGAGTGTTCAGTTTTTTATTGCTTTTAAATCCGCTGTACAGTTCCACAGATATGGGCTTTTTTATTAAGTGCTACTGTTAAGATCTTTATCAAAGGGGCGTGGCTCTCAGGATTACCAGAGGCGTGTCTGTAGGATGCTCTGCATATTTACTATGTGAGCACCGCCCCCTTAGTAAAGACCATAAAAATTACCGCTGCATAAAAATTCCTATATCTCTGCAACCGTATAGCGGATTTAAAAACAACAAAAAATGTAATACTCAGGGGAGCAGCGGGAATAAAATAGGAGCAAAAAAAAGCCACTATTGACTTTAAGAAAAGTCCTCTATAAGGACTGGGAGCCAAATGTAGTGACAGGTGAAGCGCTTTCTGGAGTCTACACAAGTCGGAGAAACACTCAACTATATTCTACTTTTAAATATGTGTCGAGAGTATTAGCATATTAAAGTACACCTGAAAGGACTGCTGCTATTAGTAATGCACACACTGTCTGAGCTGTATACACACACGACTGTTATTACCTTTGATGAATAAATCTTTCTTTGAATCTTAAACACTTGCATTAATATTGTCATGAGCCAAGCTCTTGCGGATTTATTTCATGTTTTCCCTGACAGCATGATCCACAATATCTAAAGAGAATGAATGTACTAATCTGTATGACAAAGGACATCCGCGTCCACACACTCTTCTACGCTGCCGGACTCTAGGGAGAAAAGAGTAGCGGTGACATGTAATTGGATTTACCTCCGTCAGATGCATACATTGTGGGGGTCTTAGAACAGGTCAGGCTAAGGATTTGTCTCACTGATGCGTCAGTGAACTTTTAATATTTAATAGAAGACTAATTAATCCCTTCTAACCCCCAGCACTTAGTATAAAGTGACACCACCCAGAGGATAATGAGGAGCGCTGTTCATACTGCACGAAAGGTGGCCAGAAGAGATTGCTAGAAGGAAATATACAAAAAGGACAGGGTAAAAATGCAGAGGTGTAGTGAAGGAGGAAAGATAATGTCACTCATGTGTGTGCATGACCTTGGAAGAGAAGAGCTGCTGAACACATGCAGAATGAAGAAAAGAGATTGAGAGCAAATGGAAAAAAGGTGGGAGGTGGGAGAGGTGGAGAATGAATAAAGCCAGAGAGGAAAGAAGACGTGGGGAGGATGGAGAGACCAGTAAAATCATCACCATGGATAAATGAATAGATGCAATGGACAGGCAGAAAGTATTATATTAGAATCCATTTACCTTTCTAAAGAAGATGCAGTTCATCTCAATATATAACCAGTCTGATGTATAGATATACAGAAAAGATGATAGATAATAGATAGAAATGTACTCCAGTTAACTGTCGCAACATTTCTGGCGAGGTGCTTAGAGGAACACGACTATAATAAGATACGCCAAATTCATTAAAGTGGTTGTCCAAAAAAAAGATAAAATAGGGTCCCTCATATAACTCAAACAACAGCTTGTCCTAGTCACGTGTCAGTACAGGATACAGACTGAAGACATACAGCTCACACATAACTCAGTGGAGCATGGCTGCGATATGTGAAGAAATTGTGCTTCGCGAGGGTATTTCAAGCTTTAGGCTGTGTGCACATGTTCAGGAATTTTCGTGGTTTTTTTCACTATAAAAACGCGATAAAACAGCGAAAAAAACACATACATTAAGCATCCTATTATTAGAATGCATTCTGCATTTTTTGTGCACATGCTGCGTTTTTTTCTGTGGCGGAATCGCATTCCGGAAAAAAACGAAGCATGTTCATTCTTTGTGCGGAATGACCTGTGATGACGTAGCATTCTCGCAAGACCGCTAGGTCATCTGGGGTCATTGCCGCTAGGCATTATTGGGAACGCGAGCATCGCGAAGAGCGGGACGGCTGCCAGGGACGTCGGAAGGTGAGAATATCATGATTTTGTTTCATTATTATTTTTAACATTAGATCTTTTTACTATTGATGCTGCATAGGCAGCATCAATAGTAAAAATTTGGTCACACTTGTCAAACACTATGTTTGGCAAGTGTGACCAACCTGTCAATCAGTTTTCCAAGCGATGCTACAGATCGCTTGGAAAACACTAGCATTCTGCAAGCTAATTACGCTTGTAAAACGCTAGTGTTTAGTGGGAAAACGCATGCCAATTCCACATGCGTTTTTCCTGCGGCAGGGAGTTCCGGAATTGCCGTAGAAACTTCTGCGGCAATTCCGGACGTGTGCACATAACCTTACACTCATCAGTCTGAGAACTTTTTAGCAGTGCATGGAGATTGACTACACCAAAGTGGCAAAGAAATAAACACATTGAGGAGGATGGAGCTGGAGATAACCCCCATTATGCTCAGCGGGGAAGAGATATATTTCTCCACATATGACAGCCGTGCCCCCGACTGCCGACTGAGATATGTCTGATACAGCTCTTGTCATTGAGACACAGTTCTCTGGAGCAGTATGTCTTCAATCTGCAGTCTGTACTTGGATGGGCTGCAGTTTGAATTATCTCAGGGACTCCATTTGATCTCATTCTTGGAGAACCCCTTTAAATGTCCTCTTAATAAATTACGTTTATCTTGCTTCACCACACTTTTTCTTTAACACTGGTGTGAACAATGTCAGACATAATGAATCAGTCTCAGGGCTGTCCCACACGTCCAGATAATTCCGGTACCGGAATAAATCGGTACCGGAGTTATCCGTGTCCGTGTGCCTGGGAACTCACGGAGGCCATACCTGCGGCACACGTGTGCCGCCCGTATGGCGAGTGGGTACCACACGGAGCGTGTGGTACCCACTCTGCATGGTGCTGAAGCTGCGCTTCATATCCTCTCTGCAGTAACGTTTGCTGCAGAGAAAATATGAAGAATAGTGTTAAAAATAAAGATTTAGGTGTCCGCCGCCCCCCCACCCCCTGTGCGCCCCCCCGCTGGTCAGAAAATACTTACCCGGGTCCCCCGTCGGCTGTCGCTCCTTCTTGGTCTTGCCGCGGCTTCTCCTGCATGCGGTCACGTGGGCCCGATCATTTACACTCATGAATATGTGGCTCCACCTCCCATAGGGGCGGAGCCGACTATTCATGATTGTAATTGATCGGCCCCACGTGACCGCATACAGTAGGAGGCGCGGCCAGACCAGGAAGGAGCGACAGCCGACGGGGGACCCGGATAAGTATTTTCTGACCAGCGGGGGGGCGCACAGGGGGTGGGGGGGCGGCGGACACCTAAATCTTTATTTTTAACACTATTCTTCATATTTTCTCTATAGCAAACGCTGCTACAGGGAAGATATGAATACCGGCTTCAGCACCATGTGGGGGGGACAGCGCTTACTGTAGCGCTGTCTCCGGCACGCACACGGACCCCAGACGGAGAATGTCCGTGTGAGGTCCGTGTTTTACGCGGACCCATTGACTCTATTGGGTCCGTGTAAAACGTGCGCTCCCACGAACACTGACATGTCTCCGTGTTTGGCACACGGAGACACGGTCCGCACACGGTCCGCACAAAATCAATGACATCTGAACAGATGCATTGATTTTTATGGGTCTACGTGTGTCAGTGTCTCCGGTACGGGAGGAAACTGTCACCTCACGTACCGGAGCCACTGACGTGTGAAACCGGCCTCATAGTGCACTGCTACAAAAAGGTTCACTCAAATTTTAACTCCCATTTCACATGTGTACATCCACATGCAGCATAATTTTGCAGGAAAAATCTGTAATTAATCTTCTTCAACAGCAAAATCTGCATGAGGTTAATGCAGATTTGTATCAGATTTTGCTGCAGAATTTGCCCTATGCATTGCAAAAAAATGAAGTCCAAAATGTTTTATCCACAGCATACATTGGCATTCTGGTGCAGATTTCATGCAGATTTTTATATTCCAAATCATGTAGCTGAGACTTTGCAAAATCTAAAGCACTTTACTGCTGCTTTTATACATTGCATCCATCTCCCTCATTGACCGTAGGTGTATAGGTGGATAGTTGGTGTTCATGTGTTTTGCACCACTGCTACTATACCTCCATCATATTACATTGGGGCCTGTCTGAATTTTGCAGTGACCTAGTATTTTACCCAGATATTGATAAGTTCTCTATTTCAGTAATATTTTCTGTAGGGCCTAGCAAAACAATGAGGACCCTTGAGGCAGGTTACAAGCTTGCATATTTTGGCTAAAATATCAACTAAGGCTAGGTTCACATTAGCGTTTGAGTCCGCAGCATATCATCCGCATGTGCAAACGCATGCTTATGCAGGTTTTTTTTATCCGCATCATCTTACTCATGACAGCAAAAAAACTCTGCGTCTGCATGCGTTTGCATGCGTTTTTGCATGCGTATACGTTGTTTATGCGCATGCATTCGATATTTCCAATGTTTTCCAGTAGCTTTTCCTTGACATTAGACACCCAATGGGTGTGTCACATGGGATTTCTATATATAGACACACTGCACTGAGGAAATCCTCATCTTTAGATGCTGTATCCTGCTTCAGGAAGATGGATCTTGACATGGACAGCATCTATGTTAATCTGGATTTAAAATTAAAATTGGCTGTTGCCTTTGCTTTTGCTTGTCAAGAAGAAAGAAGACAAAGACTGAGAAGACGTCATTGTCGCTACTGGCAATACCCCATCCTTGAACTCCAACAGAGCCTTGGAGCCTACCACTCGTTATACACCGGGCTGCGTGCAAACCCTCAGAAGTTTTTTGACTATACAAGGATGTCTGAACGGAGTTTCGATGACTTGCTGCAACGTGTCTAAGGATCCATTATCAGGCATGACACACAACTCCGTGTCATCCCTCTGTTGTCCGAGGGCTGAGTAGTCTCTAGGAGCTCGCTGCCTGGGGTTTTGGGAGTTAATGTGATATGTACAGGCTCTGAGTCTTTAGCTTTTACAGCACAGCCTATCCCGGGAAAACGATGGTCAGTCTATTATTAAGTCTCTCACCAGAAATCAGGGGCTCAGCACTGTTAAGTCTCTCACCAGGAATTAGGGGCTCTGCACTGATACCGTGGGTACCAGGGGTCACAGTCTCTGTACTGATACCGCGGGTACCAGGGGGTCGCAGTCTCTACACGGGCCAATGTCTCTACACAGGTCTCAAAGTGCCCCTCTCCAGTCACAGCAGAGTCTGCTTTCATGAACTCAAAAGATGCAGTCTTTCTGGGCAATCTCCCTGTATTTGTCCTCTGACCGGGAGCTCTCACTCTCTCCCGGAGCCCAGCTGCACCCTGCTCTGACCGCTGCTCACGCTGCTCTGTCTCTTGCACACGTGCCTTTCCCGCTCCCTGCCCGGCTTCCTTCCTGTCCCAGTCTCTAAGTCTGCCCCCTGGGGAACCTGTAGCACAGCTCAATGGTTCCAGGCACAGAGCCGAGAAGGTAACCACCCCCGGACTCTTCTTGTGCTTCACCTCCTTACATTCCCCCCCTCTCTCTGCTCGCCATTCCATGGGTGACTTTTTCAGGAGTTCCTGTTGGCAATCTTCCAGTCCTTGCACAATCTGCTGCCAGTTAACTCTTCCTGATTGTAGAGAACAGGGGATACACCAGCCGTTGAACGTTCAGAGCGTCTCAAATCAGCAGGGGCGGTGGTATCAACTGCTGTAGGAGGAGTCGAGGTTTCCTCTGATACTTTGGTAGTTTCAGGCACCAGCCCTGTTTCTGGGTTCCCTGGGAGAGATTGGGAGTCTTCCTCGTCTTCCACATCTGCATTGATCACTGGTGCAGCCGGTGGGGGCGCTGGAGCTAATTGGACTGATTCAGGATCTCGAGACAAACAGCGACGCAACATATTCCTGTGCAGTGTGCGGGTGGGAGTCCCCTCTTCCGTTTCGGGCTGGACCTCATAAACGGGACCCCCGTTGCCGAGCTGCCGCTTCACTCGGTATGGCCTTTTCCCCCACCAGTACTCTAGTTTGTTGTGTGGGCGTTTTTCCCTCACTAAGACTCGGTCTCCAGGCCGCAGGGCTGTCTCCTTTTGAGGAGCTACCTGGGGATGCTCCAATTCTTGCAGCCGGTTCTGCACTAGACGTTGAATTGTCCGCAGACGACGATGATGTTCTTGAACCCAGGAGTACACCCCTGTCCGTGGGTAGTCCTCCTCGGGTTCCAGCTCCAGCTCTGCCAGGCCCTTCCCGGGTCGGCCAAAGAACAAAGAGTAGGGGGTGAATCCGGTGGTGCTGTGTTTCCCATTGTTATATGCCCACACCAATTCAGGGACGGACTCAGTCCACGTCGCCTTCTGGTCCTCTTCCAGTGTCAGCATTTGAATCAGAGTGCGGTTAAATCTTTCACAAGCTCCATTCCCTTGTGGATGATAAGGGGTGGTCCGGGACTTATCAATTTTGTACAGCTGGTGCAGCTCCTCATCACTCTTCCGAGGAAGCAGGCCCCTTGATCAGAATGGATGCGCTTGGGACACCCGCACACCTGTATGAAGTGTTTGCAAATTGCGTGAGCAGCAGACTCTGCAGTCTGGTCCCGCGTGGGCGTCACTACGGCAAATTTAGTAAAGTGGTCTATCATCACTAAACAATGCTCATAGCCTTGGTGTGCTGGTCCAATTGTCAAGTAATCTATTGCCAGTAGGTCCATGGGGCCAGAAAACCTCACAGTCTCTGTGGGGGCTTGTTGTTCTGGTGGTTTGACCAGCTCACAACTTCTGCATTGCTGACATACTTTCTCCACAATGTTCCTTAAGTTGGGATGATAAAATAGGCGCTGTAACCACTGGAAAGTTTTTTCTGGCCCAAAGTGTGCTCCTTTCTCATGTGCTTCCTTAGCCACCTGATCTATCAAAGACGAGGGAATCACCGTCTGCCATACAAGACTGAGTTCTGTTTGCAGGAATACCTTCCTGTACAGGATACCATCCTGCAACTGGAGCCTCTCCCATTGGCGTAGCATCTTCAGTACTTCAGGTGACATGGACCTCCTCTCGTGCCGATTGGACATTTGTTGAGACACAACCCACCTTCTCAACTGAGCTAGCTCCGGATCCTCCTGCTGCACTCGGACCCACTCATCGCAGGGTTGCTCCAGCAAATTCACACATGCCTCTTCCTGTTCAATTTCCCGCGTCGCTGCCACCGTCCTGGCAGCCTCTCCAAAACCTGGAACCTCCACATCTTCCAGTTCTTCATCCTGGCTGGGTGCTGGTTTGCGATAGATTACTAGGGAGAGGGCATCCGCATGAACATTCTCAGTTCCTCTTTTATACGAAATTCTGTATCGGAACTTGGCCATTCGGGCTACCCAATGTTGTTCCAGGACCCCTAACTTAGCATTCTCGAGATGGGCCAACGGATTGTTATCGGTGCGTACATGAACTTCTGAGCCAGCCAGATATTCCACGAACTTCTCAGTCATTGCCCACACCAGCGCTAACAACTCCAGCTTTAACGAACTGTAGTTTTCTGGATTCTTTTCCGAGTCATGCAAAGACCGACTGGCGTATGCGATGACGCGCTCTTTCCTGTCCTGCATCTGCGGTAGTACGGCTCCAAGGCCCTGCAGGCTCCCATCAGTGTGCAAGATGAACGGTTGTGTGAAGTCAGCATAGGCCAGCACAGGGGCCTCCATCAAAGCCTTCTTCAAAGCCAAGAATGCCTCCTTCTGACGCTTCCCCCACTGTATGTTCCTGTTTTTGACGCAAGAGGGCACTCTCCTCAACAACTCCTGGAGTGGATTAGCAAGGCGGGAAAAGTCTTTTACGAAGTGTCTGAAGTATGCTGTGAATCCCAGGAACGAACGCACATCTTTCACAGTTTTTGGAGTTGGCCACTCTTGTACCGCAGCGATCTTCTCCTGGGAAGGCCTCATCCCCTCAGCGGAGACAAGGTGTCTCAAGTATTCAATCTCGGTACTGAAGAGGTGACATTTCTGGGGTTTCACTTTCAAGTCATACTTCTGTAGCCGACTCAGAACTTGCTCTAGTCTCGGCAGATGCTCCTCAAAGGTGGGGGCAAAGACGATGATATCATCCAAGTAAATCAAAGTGGCTACAAAGTTCAGGCCTCCCAGACATCTCTCCATGAGTCGCTGAAATGTTCCTGGGGCATGTGCTAGGCCGAAGGGCATCTGATCGAGCTCATACAGTCCCATCGGAAGGATGAAAGCCGTCTTGGCTCGGCCTTGCTCAGACATGGGCACCTGCCAGTAGCCGCTGGCCAAGTCTAACGTGGAGAAATATCTGGCATTCCCTAGTGCCGTCAGGGACTCCACTATCCTGGGCAGTGGGTACGAGTCCCGCACTGTGCAAGCGTTGAGCTGGCGATAGTCCACACAGAACCGCAAGGACCTGTCTTTCTTTCTCACCAAGACTATAGGGGAAGCCCACGGGCTCTGACTCTCGCGTATAACTCCCTTCTTCAGCATGTGTGACAGCATTCCCTTCACCTCTCAGTACATCTGTGGGAGTATTTGGCGGTACCGTTCCCGGATTGGTGCCGCATCCCCGGTGGGTATCTCGTGGGTGATGGCCGTGGTACGTCCAAAGTCATCTTCATCTTTGGCGAACGCCTCCTGAAATTTCCCCAATACGGCTTCCACCTGAGGTACCTGCTGCAGAGTAAGTTCTGAGAGCTCCGCCCTCAGGCGTTCCAGCATCTGGCGCCCTTCTTGCAGTAATTTGGGGTCCATAGCTACCTCCGCATTAACGGTCACCAGCCATGGATCTTCTGGCCTTGCGGTCAGCTGTACCGCCTCAGTTGGGACCAACTCGTCTGGGAGGCCCAGGACTTGGGTGATTTCACTTCTAGGGGGCAAAGTTGTATCTGTCTCCCCCAAATTTATGCAGCGCACAAGGACAGTTCCATCCCGCATGGTAGCCAGGGACCGCGCGTCCAATATTCCTGACGGCAGCTGGTCAGCTCTGCTGGGCTCAATTTGGACTTCGACCCCTTCCAGCGGGATGCCGGCTCGTATAGGCAGGGGAAGCACCGTCTACCCAGGGGGCAACACTCGATTGACTGAGGCGGGGGCGACGACTTTGCCGAGTTCCTTTCAGTCACTGTATGCTTCCCGGACCTGGGCAGTCCATATCAGTTGTTGAAAGACCCTTCTCTGGGGGGTTTGGTCGCTCCATTGTTGCAGGAACTGTTCTGGGGACTCATTGAAAACCAGGCTTCCGAGGTCTTTTAACACATTCATGCCCAGGGTCACTGTATGGTCTTTAGCTACCTCCCCATCCACCAGTACCACTCCTTTTTTCCCGAGGTCTTTTCCGCAGACCTCTATCTTCATCCATACCACCCCTGTGACTGGGATGGGCAAGTGATTGGCTGCCATAAGTTTGATCACAGGGCCCCATTCGGGCCGTAGCGCCTCTGTGAAGTGACGGCGGAAATATCTCTCAGGCATGGTGGTCACTTGTGAGCCGGTGTCTATCAGGCACCGCACTGCTCTTCAATTGATTTCTGCCCAGACCAGAGGGCACGTGAAAACAAGGCTGTGGGGACTTTTACTACTCCTCTGTTCTTCACGCTCCGAGCGGTGCCCCTTGAGCTCAGAGCCACCCAGTTTAAAGGAGGGCGCGGGGATGGTCGGCTCCGCCGGGGACACCATCGAGCAATGTGGCTGGATTCCCCACAAGTGTAGCATGTAAAAGGGCTTCTCCTCCTGGTAGTTTCATCCTTTCTTCGGGGGGCAGCTTCTCTGTCTCGCACCAGAGGGTCGGGCCCTTCTGCCAGAGTTCTTCTGGAAGCCGCCATTTCTTCACGGATCTCTTTAATCTCCATTCTCAGGTCCTCCACCCACTGGGGGACATTGTCTGTAGTGGTGGTTACCTCCCCACTCTGCACCCTTCCCACCAGCCCCGTCACTCCCTGTTCTTGTTCTCGCACACGCGCCTCACTGCCAACCTCAGAGAAAGTCATGTCTGGCTTTACTCGCATTCGCTCTCGCAGTGCCTGTTTCATCATTGTGTCACGCAGTCCCGTCACCAGCTGATCTCTGAGCACCACATCAACTGACCCAACCCCTACATGAACCTTTCGTCTGAAAGCAGTGTGAAGCTCTTGTAGGGTGTTCATGAATTGGGTCACGGCTAGTGTTGAGCAATACCTTCCGATATTTGAAAGTATCGGTATCAGATTGGATCGGCCGATATCCCAAAAATATCGGATATCGCTGATACCGATACCCGATACCAATACAAGTCAATGGGACACAAATATCGGAAGTGATCCTGGATGGTTCCCAGGGTCTGAAGGAGAGGAAACTCTCCTTCAGGCCCTGGGATCCATATTCATGTAAAAAATAAAGAATAAAAAAAAATAAATATGGATATACTCACCCTCGGACGAGCCCTGGCTGTCACCGCTGCAAGCGTCTGCCTCCGTTCCTAAGAATGCAGAGTGAAGGACCTTCGATGACGTCGCGGCTTGTGATTGGTCGCGTGACCGCTCATGTGACCGCTCACGCGACCAATCACAAGCCGCGACGTCATCGCAGGTCCTACACTCACTGCATTCTTAGGAACGGAGGCTGCCGGTTGCACCGCTGAGGTCCAGGGGCCGTCCGAGGGTGAGTATATCCATATTTTTTATTTTTATTCTTTATTTTTTACATGAATATGGATCCCAGGGCCTGAAGGAGAGTCTCCTCTCCTCCAGACCCTGGGAATCATACGCACCGCACACGCCTGGGAGCTTATAGGAACTTCCGATTCCGATTTCCGATATCACAAAAATATCGGAACTCGGTATCAGAATTCCGATACAGCGAATATCGGCCGATACCCGATATTTGCAGTATCGGAATGCTCAACACTAGTCACGGTCTCTCCCTCCAGTTGTACCCAGTGAAACAGTCGCATGCGAAGTTCCCCTACGTCAGTGGGGTCCCCATGCATCTCCTCAAGTATGCGCAGCACTTTGTCCAGGATATCTCTCTCCCGGGGGGACCTATGCATGACAGAATCCCGCGCCTCCCCCTCCAGGGCCATCAATGCAATTTCTGCCTCCAGGGCTGGTGTCATGGGATGCATCCGCATCATTCCCCGGATGCGCTCCGTCCAACTCCACAGCATTGCATTATTCCCAGTGAACCTTGGCAAATTATTCAACATGGCTCCCAGGGAAATGCTAGACCTGGGAACTTCCCCAGCTGCTTGGTCTGCCCTGTCCGCTCTACCGTGTGACATCCTGCCGACTATGCCAAATGTAGTAGTATGCAAGTACTGAGTATGTCACCACGGAACAGACAGACCAACAATTAAGGGGTTTAATAACAGGAATCAGGTTCTCCTCGCAGGGAGGAAGCAATGGAATATAACTAGCAATAAAACAGTGCAAAAATATGGGAGTCAAACAGTGTAACAGAAGTAAGCAGGATTTCTTGAGAAAATAACACTTAGCAGTCTGATGAGGACTTGCTTGAAGGGTCGTCTTCTCCAATGTAGGTGCCGAGAAACAGCGGCACTTGTTGTCCCTCTGTTGTCCATAGGCTGAGTAGTCTCAAGGAGCCCGCTGCCTGGGGTTTCGGGAGTTAATGTGATATGTACAGACTCTGAGTCTTTAGCTTTTACAGCATAGCCTATCTCGGGAAAACGATGGTCATTCTATTATTAAGTCTCTCACCAGGAATCAGGGGCTCTGCACTGTTAAGTCTCTCACCAGGAATCAGGGGCTCTGCACTGATACCGTGGGTACCAGGGGTCACAGTCTCTGTACTGATACCGCGGTTATTAAATTTTGACCTTTGTTTTCTTGGCCGAGTGGGAGTGGTGGCCTCTGTAGCAGTCTTGTTGTGTGGTGCTGGACTGGGCAGCATGATGGATGCTACTGGCTGCAGGGGTGCTGAACTTGGGAAAGTAGTGGTGGATGCTGCTGGTTGCAGGGGTGCTGAACTTGGGAAAGTAGTGGTGGATGCTGCTGGTGGCAGGGGTGCTGAACTTGGGAGCATGGTGGATGGTGCCAGCTGCAGGAGTGCTGAACTTGGGAGCCTGGTGGATGCTGCTGGCTGCAGGGATGATGAAGTCGGCAGCGTGGTGGATCTGTGAACTGGAGGCGGTGGTGGTGGTGGATAGTTCGGTGATGTGGGAGTTTGAAAGTAGATGTTCAGCTGCTGGTAATATCCTCTGGCCTGTGGATTGTAGCTTTGGGACTGCTGCTGCAATGCCTGGCTGTAAGGTGCCTGGCAGACCTGCATGACGTTGATCTGGAATTGAGACATAAGGTTTTCCGACGCACTATTGAAGAAAAAAAATATTGCGCCAGTCTCAAAGCACCTTAATCCCATCCTGGAAGACTGAGCTTAAGTGCATAAACTCGGGCATGAATGACCTCTCCCAAGCCCTCTGCCGCTGATGAGAAGACCCAACAAAAGCAGCGGCAGAGGGCTGGGAGAGAGGAAAACCTGATGGACCGGTGGCTGCCTGTTCCTCAGCCTGTGAGGCCTTACAGTTTCGTGTCATCCCTCTGTTGTCCGTGGGCTGAGTAGTCTCTAGGAGCTCGCTGCCTGGGGTTTTGGGAGTTAATGTGATATGTACAGGCTCTGAGTCTTTAGCTTTTACAGCACAGCCTATCCCGGGAAAACGATGGTCAGTCTATTATTAAGTCTCTCACCAGAAATCAGGGGCTCTGCACTGTTAAGTCTCTCACCAGGAATTAGGGTCTCTGCACTGATACCGTGGGTACCAGGGGTCACAGTGTCTGTACTGATACCACGGGTACCAGGGGGTCGCAGTCTCTACATGGGCCAATGTCTCTACACAGGTCTCAAAGCACCCGTCTCCAGTCACAGCAGAGTCTGCTTTCATGTACTCACAAGATGCAGTCTTTCTGGGCAATCTCCCTGTATTTGTCCTCTGACCGGGAGCTCTCACTCTTTCCCGGAGCGCAGCTGCTCCCTGCTCTGACCGATGCTCACGCTGCTCTGTCTCTTGCGCACGTGCCTTTCCCGCTCCCTGCCCGGCTTCCTTCCTGTCCCAGTCTCTAAGTCTGCCCCCTGGGGAACCTGTAGCACAGCTCAATGGTTCCAGGCACAGAGCCGAGAAGGTAATCGCCCCCGGACTCTTTTTGTGCTTCACCTCCTTATAGCAGCACCAGGACAGACGCCAGCACCAGAGACAGCAGCTCCAGGACAGATGGCAGCACCAGGAGACAACAAGTCTAAAGCAACAGAAAAAAAAATTAAGAGAGAGACATTTTCAAAGGTTC
The DNA here is from genome assembly GCF_051348905.1 of Ranitomeya variabilis. Taxonomy (NCBI): domain Eukaryota; kingdom Metazoa; phylum Chordata; class Amphibia; order Anura; family Dendrobatidae; genus Ranitomeya; species Ranitomeya variabilis. The sequence goes on from NC_135233.1 coordinate 199,548,439, forward strand.
TATACTTATATAGCCAGTGTTGTCCTCACCAGGACGGCAGCACCAGGACAGACACCAGCACCAGCAGAGACGGCAGCACCAGGAGAGATGGCAACACCAGGAGACAAACAGTCTAAAAGAAACAGAAAAAAAATTTAGTACAACGTACAGACAGCAGTGAGAGAGACAGACATTTTCAAAAGTTCTATACTTATGTCTTGTTCAGAGTCTTGTGCTTCCGTCCAGAGTCTTGAGAGTAATGGACTACCTGTCTCCACACCCCCTTTTATACATCAGTGATTTTGCAGGTGGAAACATAGTTTCCTGGACATGATTAGTGTGAAGTATGGCTTGTGTATCGAACGCATGTGTACGCATGTCCTTGCTTACCAATGCGTTCCCATAGACAGTAATGCATTTTTTTTATGCAATCATCCGCAATCGTCCGCATGCAAATGCATGTGTACGCCATGTTAAATGTATGTAAGCATGACGCATGCAAATCTAACGCAGTGCACAAAGACTCAAATGTGAAGCCAGCCTTAGACCTCATGTAATTTTTTTCAACTTACCGGGGTGCAGCCATGCTCTATAGTGATGTTGGAGGAGAATTGGGGTGTCTGTTTTTGTGGTGCTGTGACCTTGTGCTGGGCAGCCTGCCTGATCTAATAGTCTGGGTTTGACCTATAGGCTGTAAATCGGCTTGTGCACTACACGTACTGTGTGACTGGCACCTTATACAAGTCTTATCTGTGTACTTCTATAATACCACCCTTCTCATGGATTAAATGTGTGGTGAGTGGTTGTTCATTAGCTTTTTGCACCTGAAAACAAATTGACAGCACATGTGAAAGCCTACCCTGTTGGCAGGTGTGTTCATTGTAGCAGAAACACCTAAACATACTGAAAATGCGTCTGTAAGCTTTTCATCCTCCAACCTAAGGCCAGAGTCACATTTATATATACTGTATATGTATATTTTCTCATCTGATTATGCTAAGCAAACTCTGATCACAGTGTAAACCAATGTTCTAGGATGAGGAGAAGATGTGGAAAAAATGTCTCCATCTTCTCCATTCTGCCAGTGTGTGAAAATTGTACCACATGTCACTCAAGTGCAGTTTCGATGTTCTTCATGGACTCATTGACTTGCATGGCTCAGTGTGATCCAAAAATTGCGTTCAAATTGTTCTTGCTGCAATTTTTTCTTCGGATAGGCTCGGTCTGAGGAAAATAATGGACATGTGCACGGCCCAATAGAATAACACTTATCCAAGTATAATCCAATGTTTTGTCAAATCGCACTCAGACTGAGGCTGGAGACAATAATAATAATCGGTCCAATTTTGATGCAGGAGAGTCGGACGAGTGTAATGCGTTTTTCATGTGAATACAATCCAATTTTTCATACCTAGCATCCGATTTACAGTACATCTGAATGTAGTGTGATTGCTATCCAATTGCAATGTGATTTTAACATGAGCCTTTACATAGAGCAGTTCTCTATGTCATTTACACATTGTATTCAAAGGAAATATTCTTCAAAACACACACACACACACATATATATATATATATATATATATATATATATATATATATCCATAAAAGCAAAAAAAAACGGCAATTCACCTGTAGCGTAGTGTATAATCACTGCAGGAGCCGCCAGGATAGAAGAGATGGATTACATACAGTAAATACACATAGAAAACATAGATACAGTTGTGCTCAAAAGTTTACATAGCCAGACGAATTTTTACTTTCTTGCCCTTTTTTCAGAGAATGTGAATGATAACACCAAAACTTTCTCTCCACTCATAGGTAATGATTGGGTGAAGCCATTCATTGTCAAACTACTGTGTTTTCTCTTTTTAAATCATAATGGCAACCCACAATAACCCAAAACATCCATATAGATGTCAGTGACATATTCAATTAGTGCAGTGTTTGTGCAGCTTACTGTACATGTATTTAATTCATAAATGATTATTTTTCTGAAAAAAAATGGCATGGGCTCCCTCGTAATTTTCTTAACCAGCAGAGGCAAAGCCGATGGCTGGGGGCAGATGTTTATAGCCTGGGAAGGGGGTAATACCCATATAGCTTCCCAGGCTATTAATATCAGCTGACAGCTGTATAATTAGCCTTTACTGGCTATTAAAATGGAAGACCCCCCAAAAAAATGATGTGGGGTCCCCCTATAATTAATAACCAGCAAAGGCTGGCAGATTTGGACTGATATTAATAAACCAGGAAGGGGCCATGGATACTGCCCCCCAGGCTAGAAACATCAGCTCTCAGCTGCCCCATAAAAGACATATCTCTAAGATGCTCCAATTCTTGCACTTAGTCTCGCTCTTCCCACTTGCCCTGTAGCGGTGGCAAGTGAGGTGATAGGGGGGTTGATGTCACTATTGTATCAAGCCCCGAGGTTAGTAGAGGAGAGGCGTCAATAAGACGCCCCCATTACCAACCCCATAGTCACATTGTATGAAACCCAGACACCCAGAATAAAGTCCTTTAATTGAAAGAATGACACAGACTCTTTTAATAAATCTTAATTAAACCATACTTATGACCTCACCTATTCCCCTTATGCCCTCGTCATCTGCAAAAGAGTTAAAAATAAAAAAACAATATTCCTCACCTTTCTGCAGAGATGCTGCTAATCCACGACGGGTCCAGCCCTGTTACATCTAGATGGCAGGCTGAATGGTTGCATGATGCGACCTACAGCCTGTCATTCAGCAGAGACACCGTGTGCTCAGTGTCTCCCTGTGAAATCATATTCCCTGTCTGAGTGCACTGCAAGCATGAGAAAGTTCTCCTGCTCTTGGTGCCATCAGACAGGTCCTTAGAGTCCACAGCCAATGAACTCACTTCATCTTTCTGACATCAATGCAAGCACAGTGGGAAAATTCTGATAAATGCAGAGGTGGACTGGTGACGTGTTTCTATTATTTTTTCCTCTGATTGGCACTCTCCTTGTTTTGGCTTACAAATAACTATCACATACTGAATATGTGAATGTGGCCTTAAACTGATGTCGATAAACTCTATCAATCAGTTTGCCGTCAGAGAAAAAGACAGTCTGTATGAATGTAGCCTAAAAATGAGAGTGATGGTGCTTTCACACTGCGTTAGGGCACCCATTTATTGGTCCCATCGGGGCAACCCGCAAACCAGGATTCAGAGCAATAGACTATAATGATCTAGACTGTTATGATCTGGTGGCCTAAGAGCAGCATGAGACGTACTCTGGAGAAGGTGGTACCTGTACTGACCACAGACCCTGAACTTAACACCGCAACTAGAAGTAGCCGTGGAATGTACCTATCACTCCCTAGACATCTTGACACAGCCGGAGGACTAATTACCCCTAGAGATAGAAAAGGGAAAACTATCTTGCCTCAGAGAAAATTCCCAAAGGATAGACAGCCCCCCACAAATATTGTCTGTGAGAGGAGAGGGAAAAAACATACACAGACTGAAATCAGAATTTAGCAAAGGAGGCCACTTCTAGCTAAATAGAAAGGATAGGACAGAGTACTATGCGGTCAGTATTAAAACACTAGAAAATATCCACCACAGAAAATACAAAATCTCCACAGCTAACTAAAGATATGGAGGGTATATCTGCATCTCCAGAGATACCAGCTTGGCTAAACAAATCCTTATACAGACCAAGCTGGACAAGACAAAACATGGAAAAGAACTGAACAATAAGGCCACAGCATGTGGACAGCAAAAATCAAGGCCAGAACTTATCTTTGTTGAAATGAACAGCAAAGCAGGAGAGAGCAGGCAGGGATGTGAATCCTCCAGGAACAATGGGCAACTGGCACTGACTAAAGGGTCAAGCAAGGCTAAATAGCCCAGTCAGGATTGCAAAAACTTGACACACCTGATGAATCCTGCGATCCAGAGACAGCAGCACTACCACTTATAACCACCGGAGGGAGCCCAAGAGCAGAATTCACAACAGTACCCCCCCCTTGAGGAGGGGTCACCGAACCCTCACCGGAGCCCCCAGGCCGATCCGGATGAGCCAAATGAAAGGCACGAACCAATTCCTCAGCATGAACATCGGAGGCAACAACCCAAGAATTATCCTCCTGGCCATAACCCTTCCGTTTGACAAGATACTGAAGCTTCCGCCTCGAAAAACAAGAATCCAAAATCTTCTCAACCACATACTCCAACCCCCCATCAATCAACACCGGGGAAGGAGGATCAACAGAGGGAACAACGGGCACCACACATTTCCGCAACAAAGATCTATGAAAAACATTATGGATAGAAAAAGAGGCTGGAAGGGCCAAACGAAAAGACACTGGATTGATAATCTCAGAAATTCTATAAGGGCCAATAAACCGAGGCTTAAACTTAGGGGAAGAAACCTTCATAGGAACATGACGGGAAGACAACCAGACCAAATCCCCAACCCGAAGCTGGGAACCAACACACCGACGACGGTTAGCAAAACGCTGAGCCCCCTCCTGAGACAACACCAAATTGTCAACAACATGAGCCCAAATTTGCTGCAACCTGTCAACCACAGAGTCCACCCCAGGACAATCAGAAGGCTCAACCTGCCCCGAAGAAAAACGAGGATGAAAACCAGAGTTACAAAAGAAGGGTGAAACCAAGGTAGCAGAACTAGCCCGATTATTAAGGGCAAACTCGGCCAATGGCAAGAAAGCCACCCAATCATCCTGATCAGCAGACACAAAGCATCTCAAATAAGTTTCCAAAGTCTGATTAGTTCGCTCGGTTTGGCCTCTCAGGGACCGGCAAAGGCAAAAGCAACCCACTAGCGCGGGAACAGCAAGGCTTGGCCCGCGCACAAGTCCCACAGGACTGCACAAAAGAACGCACATCCCGTGACAAAGAAGGCCACCAAAAGGACCTACCAACCAAATCTCTGGTACCAAAAATCCCAGGATGACCAGCCAACACAGAACAATGAACCTCCAAAATCACTTTACTAGTCCATCTGTCAGGAACAAACAGTTTCACCACTGGACAGCGGTCAGGTTTATCAGCCTGAAATTCCTGAAGAACCCGTCGTAAATCAGGGGAGATGGCAGAAAGAATCACCCCTTCCTTCAGAATGCCGACCGGCTCAAGGACCCCAGGAGGATCAGGCAAAAAGCTCCTAGAGAGGGCATCAGCCTTAACATTCTTAGAACCCGGAAGATACGAGACCACAAAATCAAAACGGGAATAAAACAGGGACCATCGGGCCTGTCTAGGATTCAGCCGTTTGGCAGACTCGAGGTAAATCAGATTCTTATGATCGGTCAAGACCACAATACGGTGCTTGGCCCCCTCAAGCCAATGTCGCCACTCCTCAAATGCCCACTTCATAGCCAACAACTCACGATTGCCGACATCATAATTGCGTTCCGCAGGCGAAAACTTTTGAGAAAAGAAGGCACACGGTTTCATCAAGGAACCATCAGAATTCCTCTGAGACAAAACGGCCCCTGCCCCAATCTCAGAAGCATCAACCTCAACCTGAAAAGGAAGAGAAACATCCGGCTGACGCAACACAGGGGCAGAAGTAAATCGGCGTTTAAGCTCCTGAAAGGCAGAATCAGCCGCAGAGGGCCAATTCGTCACATCAGCGCCTTTCTTTGTCAAATCGGTCAGGGGTTTAACCACACTGGAGAAGTTGGCAATGGAACGGCGATAAAAATTAGCAAAGCCCAAAAATTTCTGAACGTTCTTCACGGATGTGGGCTGGATCCAATCATGAATGGCCTGAACCTTAACCGGATCCATTTCTATAGATGAGGGAGAAAAAATGAAGCCCAAAAAAGAAATCTTCTGTACTCCAAAGAGGCACTTAGACCCCTTCACAAACAAGGCATTATCACGAAGGATCTGAAATACCATCCTGACTTGTTTCACATGAGGCTCCCAATCATCTGAAAAAATCAAAATATCATCCAAACATACAATCATGAATTTATCAAGATAATTCCGAAATATATCATGCATGAAGGACTGAAACACAGATGGAGCATTAGAGAGACCGAATGGCATCACAAGGTATTCAAAATGGCCTTCGGGCGTATTAAACGCAGTTTTCCATTCGTCACCCTGCTTAATACGAACAAGATTATATGCCCCTCGATGGTCAATCTTAGTAAACCAACTAGCCCCCTTAATCCTAGCAAACAGATCAGAAAGCAAAGGCAAAGGGTATTGGAATTTGACCGTGATCTTATTTAAGAGGCGATAATCAATACAGGGTCTCAAGGAGCCATCTTTTTTGGCAACAAAAAAAAAACCTGCTCCCAATGGTGAAGAAGATGGCCGAATATGCCCCTTCTCCAAGGACTCCTTAACATAGCTCCGCATGGCGGTATGTTCTGGCACAGACAGGTTGAAAAGTCGGCCCTTAGGGAACTTACAGCCTGGAATCAAGTCAATAGCACAATCACAGTCCCTATGCGGTGGAAGGGAACTGGACTTGGGCTCACTGAATACATCCTGGAAATCTGACAAAAACTCAGGAATTTCAGAAGAGGGGGAGGAGGCAATTGACATCAAAGGAACGTCACCATGAACCCCCTGACAACCCCAACTAGTCACAGACATAGATTTCCAATCTAATACCGGATTATGCACCTGTAACCATGGGAAACCCAGCACAATAGCATCATGCAAATTATGCAACACCAGAAAACGACAATCTTCCTGATGGACTGGCGCCATGCACATGGTCAGCTGTGTCCAAAACTGAGGTTTATTTTTAGCCAACGGTGTAGCATCAATGCCCCTCAAAGGTATAGGACTCTGCAAAGGCTGCAAGGGGAAACCACAATGTCTGGCAAATTCTAAGTCCATTAAGTTTAGAGCGGCACCTGAATCCACAAATGCCATGACAGAAAATGATGATAATGAGCAGATCAGGGTCACAGATAACAGAAATTTAGGTTGTACAGTACTGATGGTAACAGAACTAGCAATTCTCTTGGTACGCTTAGGGCAATCAGAAATAACATGAGCAGAATCGCCGCAGTAAAAACACAACCTATTCTGACGTCTGAATCCTTGTCGTTCAGCTCTAGACACAATCCTATCACACTGCATAGGCTCAGGACTCCGCTCGGAAGACAGTGCCATAGTGTGCACAACTCTGCGCTCGCGCAAGCGCCGATCAATCTGAATGGCCAGAGACATAGAATCACTCAGACCAGCAGGCGTGGGGAACCCCACCATAACATCTTTAACGGATTCAGAAAGACCCTTTCTGAAAATTGCCGCCAAGGCATCCTCATTCCATTTAGTCAGTACAGACCATTTTCTAAATTTCTGGCAATATGATTCTGCCGCTTCTTGACCCTGACACAGGGCCAACAAGGTCTTCTCAGCATGATCCACTGAATTACGTTCATCATACAATAACCCAAGCGCCTGAAAAAAGGTGTCTACATTAAGCAACGCCAGATTCCCAGGTTCCAGGGCAAATGCCCAATCCTGGGGGTCACCACGTAGCAGAGATATACCAATTTTAACCTGCTGGATGGGATCACCAGAGGAACGGGGTTTCAGAGCAAAAAACTGTTTACAGTTATTTTTAAAGCTCAAAAATTTGGACCTGTCCCCAAGAAACAAATCAGAATGGAATTCTAGGCTCTAAAACCGGAGTCTGAACGATATAATCGGAAATACCCTGTACTCTAGCAGCAAGTTGATCCACACGAGAAGCCAATCCCTGAACATCCATACCAGCGCCGAACTCCTGAGCCACCCAGAGGTAAAGAGGGGAAAAAAAAACCACAACAGACTACAGAAAAAAAAATGGCTCACCACTTTCCTTCCCTTCTTCTGAGATGCGGTTAACTCATTGTGGGCCTGTTGTACTGTTATGATCTGGTGGCCTAAGAGCAGCATGAGACGTACTCTGGAGAAGGTGGTACCTGTACTGACCGCAGACCCTGAACTTAACACCGCAACTAGAAGTAGCCGTGGAATGTACCTATCACTCCCTAGACATCTCGACACAGCCGGAGGACTAATTACCCCTAGAGATAGAAAAGGGAAAACTATCTTGCCTCAGAGAAAATTCCCAAAGGATAGACAGCCCCCCACAAATATTGACTGTGAGAGGAGAGGGAAAAAACATACACATACTGAAATCAGAATTTAGCAAAGGAGGCCACTTCTAGCTAAATAGAAAGGATAGGACAGAGTACTATGCGCTCAGTATTAAAACGCTAGAAAATATCCACCACAGAAAATACAAAATCTCCACAGCTAACTAAAGATATGGAGGGTATATCTGCATCTCCAGAGATACCAGCTTGGCTAAACAAATCCTTATACAGACCAAGCTGGACAAGACAAAATGGAAAAGAACTGAACAATAAGGCCACAGCATGTGGACAGCAAAAATCAAGGCCAGAACTTATCTTTGTTGAAATGAACAGCAAAGCAGGAGAGAGCAGGCAGGGATGTGAATCCTCCAGGAACAATGGGCAACTGGCACTGACTAAAAGGTCAAGCAAGGCTAAATAGCCCAGTCAGGATTGCAAAAACTTGAAACACCTGATGAATGCTGCGATCCAGAGACAGCAGCACTACCACTTATAACCACCAGAGGGAGCCCAAGAGCAGAATTCACAACACTAGACACACTAAACTTGTGCTCTGTCATGCATCATTTTGGGGGGGCATGTATGCCTACTGAAGACAAGAGTTGAGCGACTTTTACTTCTTTCGGATCGAGTCGGGTTTCGCGAAACCCGACTTTGTCAAAAGTCGGGTCGGGTGAAATCGGCCGATTATTACGAAAAGTCGGGGGCCGACTGAAACACGAAACCCAATGCAAGTCAATGGGGAATCAAAGTCGGCAGTGAGTGGAGGACAGGAAAACACCTACAGTGCCCATTTTAATGCCAAAAACATCAATTCTTATTACTTAAGCTTGTCAATCTTAATTTACTTTATAATAATAGTTAGGCATTGAAAACTGGGGGTCATTTGGCTAAAGTTGTGGGGGGGTAGGGCTGGCTCAAGATTTTCGTGGGCCCAGGAAACGCGGAATACGTCATGGCGGTGGAGCAGGGAGAGGTAAGTATTTCAACTTTGCAAGTGCTGTGATCCTGAGCAAGCAGTGGGGGCCCACTCGTTGGCATTGGCACTGGCACAGGGCCCCTCATAGTATGGCGGTGTGTTTGACGGTGGGTGGCGCCTCCCACCGGCAGAGACACTTTTGCGTACTATGAGGGGCCCTGTGCCAGTGACGTCGCCAACGAGTATGCCCCCCACCTGATGAAGGAACCTGCACTTTCATCTGTACCTTCCTCTTTGTCCCCGTGTAAGGTGGTATAGCATGCGGGAAGGGGAACCTGACTTTCAGCAGGGTCAGATTCTGGCTGTGTAGAGTGCAAGGGGAATGTAGTGGTCGGGGTCAATGTACCAGCAGACTCATCTAGCAGTGGCTGGGCAATGGGCAGGATGAGGAGGAAACACAGATATAGGCCCAAATAATAAAGTGGGTCAAATGCAGTTCAAATGTGGTAACAGGACTAAACAGGCGGCATTGCTTAGTTCAGTGGAGGAAAACTGTAATGAGTGGCAGACACAGTTAGTAGGCCCAAATAATAAAGTAGCCTAAATGCAGTTCAAAATTGGTAACAGGACTAAACAGGCAGCATTGCTTTGTTCAGTGGAGGACAACTGTAATGAGTGGCAGACACAGTTAGTAGGCCCAAATAATAAAGTGGGCTAAATGCAGTTCAAATGTGGTAACAGGACTAAACAGGCGGCTGTTGTGAATTTGGTTTCTGGGCTCCCCCGGTGGTCACTGGTGGTACTGAACTTGTGTGCTTCATCTCCTCTGTTCACCTGTTTCCATCAGGATGTGGGAGTTTTCTATTTAACCTTGCTCCTCAGTCATTTCTATGCCGGCCAACAATGTTACCAGAAGCCTTTCTGTTGCATGTTCCTGCTCCCAGACTACTATCAGCTAAGTTGGACTTTTAGTCCTAAGTTTGTTTTGCATTTTTGTTCCAGTTCTCTGTGATTGAATATTTCTGAGGCTGGAAGCTCTTGTGAGCTGAAATTGCCACTCTGGTGTCATGAGTTGATATTAGAGTCTTAAAGTAATTTCAGGATGGTGTTTTGAAAAGGGTTTTCAGCTGACTGTGTAGTTCCCTTTTCTGTCTTCCTACTATCTAGTAAGCGGACCTCAATTTGCTAAACCTATTTTCATACTTCGTATGTCAATTTCCTCTGAAATCACCGACAATATATGTGGGGGCTACTGTCTGCCTTTTGGGGAAAATTTCTCTAGAGGTAAGTCAGGTCTGTATTTTCCTCTGCTAGGGTCAGTCAGTCCTCCGGCTGGCGCTGGGCGTCTAGGGATAAAACGTAGGCACGCTACCCGGCCACTGTTAGTTGTGCGGTAGGTTTAGCTCACAGTCAGCTCGAGTTCCCATCTTCCAAGAGCTAGTCCTTTTGTATGCTTTACTACGTTCTCTTGCCATTGAGAACCATGACAGTTTGGCCGGCCAAGGGTTAAAATAATTGGCAGAAGAAAGGAGAGAAAAGAAGTCTGCAGAGAATTTTTTTTTTTTTTTCCCTGAGTTTGCTCATTAGTTGATTCACTTGCATCTCTGCTTACTCAGCCTTCGTCTCTCTCTCCTTCTAATCCTTGAATGGTTCTGATTTCACCTGATAAAAATGGATCAGCAGAGTTTAGCTACAGGTTTGAATAATCTCGCTATGAAGGTTCAAAGTTTACAGGATTTTGTAATTCATGCTCCTATATCTGAACCTAGAATTCCTTTACCTGAATTTTTCTCCGGGGATAGATCTCGCTTCCAGAATTTCAAACATAATTGTAAATTATTTTTGTCTCTGAGATCTCGCTCCGCTGGAGATCCTGCACAGCAGGTCAGGATTGTAATTTCCTTGCTCCGGGGCGACCCTCAGGATTGGGCATTTGCTTTGGCACCAGGGGATCCTGCGTTGCTCAATGTGGATGCGTTTTTCCTGGCATTGGGGTTGCTTTATGAGGAACCTCATTTAGAGATTCAGGCTGAAAAAGCCTTGATGGCCCTGTCTCAGGGGCAAGATGAGGCTGAAATATACTGCCAAAAATTTCGTAAGTGGTCTGTGCTTACTCAGTGGAATGAGTGCGCCCTGGCGGCGAATTTCAGAGAGGGTCTCTCTGATGCCATTAAAGATGTTATGGTGGGGTTCCCTGTGCCTGCAGGTCTGAATGAGTCCATGACAATGGCCATTCAGATTGATCGGCGTTTGCGGGAGCGCAAACCTGTGCACCATTTGGCGGTGTCTACTGAGAAGGCGCCAGAGATTATGCAATGTGATAGAATTCTGTCCAGAAGCGAACGACAGAATTTTAGGCGAAAAAATGGGTTATGCTTCTATTGTGGTGATTCAACTCATGTTATATCAGCATGCTCTAAACGTACTAAGAAGGTTGATAAGTCTGTTTCAATTGGCACTTTACAGTCTAAGTTTATTCTATCTGTGACCCTGATTTGCTCTTTATCGTCTATTACCGCGGACGCCTATGTCGACTCTGGCGCCGCTTTGAGTCTTATGGATTGGTCCTTTGCCAAACGCTGTGGGTTTAATTTAGAGCCTCTGGAAGTTCCTATACCTCTGAAGGGTATTGACTCCACGCCATTGGCTAGTAATAAACCACAATACTGGACACAAGTAACTATGCGTATTAATCTGGATCACCAGGAGATTATTCGCTTCCTTGTGTTGTATAATCTACATGATGTGTTGGTGCTTGGATTGCCATGGCTGCAATCTCATAACCCAGTCCTCGACTGGAAAGCAATGTCTGTGTTAAGCTGGGGATGTCAGGGGACTCATGGGGACGTACCTTTGGTTTCCATTTCGTCATCTATTCCCTCTGAGATTCCGGAATTTTTATCTGATTATCGTGACGTTTTTGAGGAGCCTAAACTTGGTTCACTACCTCCGCACAGAGATTGCGATTGTACTATAGATCTGGTTCCGGGCAGTAAGTTTCCAAAGGGTCGTTTATTTAATCTATCTGTGCCTGAACATGCTGCTATGCGGGAATATATTAAGGAGTCCTTGGAAAAGGGACATATTCGTCCTTCGTCATCTCCCTTAGGAGCCGGTTTTTTCTTTGTATCTAAAAAAGATGGCTCTTTGAGGCCGTGTATTGATTATCGGCTTTTGAATAAGATCACGGTTAAATATCAGTATCCTTTGCCACTGCTTACTGATTTGTTTGCTCGAATAAAGGGGGCCAAGTGGTTCTCTAAGATTGATCTTCGTGAGGCGTATAATTTAGTGCGAATTAAGCAGGGGGATGAGTGGAAAACCGCATTTAATACGCCTGAGGGCCATTTTGAGTATTTGGTAATGCCTTTTGGTCTTTCAAATGCCCCTTCAGTCTTTCAGTCTTTTATGCATGACATTTTCCGTGAATATTTGGATAAATTTATGATTGTGTATCTGGATGATATTTTGATTTTTTCGGATGACTGGGACTCTCATGTCCAACAGGTCAGGAGGGTTTTTCAGGTTTTGCGCTCTAATTCCTTGTGTGTAAAGGGTTCTAAGTGTGTTTTTGGGGTTCAAAAGATTTCGTTTTTGGGGTACATTTTTTCCCCCTCTTCCATTGAGATGGACCCTGTCAAGGTTCAGGCTATTTGTGATTGGACGCAACCCTCTTCTCTTAAGAGCCTTCAGAAGTTTTTGGGCTTTGCTAATTTTTATCGTCGATTTATAACTGGTTTTTCTGATGTTGCTAAGCCGTTGACTGATTTGACTAAGAAGGGTGCTGATGTTGCTGATTGGTCCCCTGCTGCTGTGGAGGCCTTTCGGGAGCTTAAGCGCCGCTTTTCTTCCGCCCCTGTATTGCGTCAGCCTGATGTTACTCTTCCTTTTCAGGTTGAGGTCGACGCTTCAGAAATCGGAGCTGGGGCGGTTTTGTCGCAGAAAAGTTCCGACTGCTCCGTGATGAGACCTTGCGCGTTCTTTTCTCGTAAATTTTCGCCCGCTGAGCGAAATTATGATATTGGTAATCGGGAGCTCTTGGCTATGATGTGGGCTTTTGAGGAGTGGCGTCATTGGCTTGAGGGGGCTAGACATCAGGTGGTGGTATTGACCGACCACAAGAATTTGATTTATCTTGAGTCTGCCAGGCGCCTGAATCCTAGACAGGCGCGCTGGTCGTTATTTTTCTCTCGGTTTAATTTTGTGGTTTCTTACCTACCGGGTTCTAAAAATGTGAAGGCGGATGCCCTTTCTAGGAGTTTTGAGCCTGATTCCCCTGGTAATTCTGAACCTACAGGTATCCTTAAGGATGGAGTGATATTGTCTGCTGTTTCCCCAGACTTGCGACGGGTCTTGCAGGAGTTTCAGGCAGATAGACCTGATCGTTGCCCGCCTGGTAGACTGTTTGTTCCGGATGATTGGACCAGTAGAGTCATCTCGGAGGTCCATTCTTCTGTGTTAGCTGGTCATCCTGGAATCTTTGGTACCAGGGATTTGGTGGCTAGGTCCTTCTGGTGGCCTTCCCTGTCGCGAGATGTGCGAGGTTTTGTGCAGTCTTGTGATGTTTGTGCTCGGGCCAAGCCTTGTTGTTCTCGGGCTAGTGGATTGTTGTTATCTTTGCCTATTCCGAAGAGGCCTTGGACTCACATCTCCATGGATTTTATTTCTGATCTCCCTGTTTCTCAGAAGATGTCTGTCATCTGGGTGGTGTGTGACCGTTTCTCTAAGATGGTCCATTTGGTCCCCTTGCCTAAATTGCCTTCCTCATCCGAGCTGGTTCCTCTGTTTTTTCAAAATGTGGTTCGCTTGCATGGTATTCCGGAGAATATCGTTTCTGACAGGGGAACTCAGTTCGTGTCTAGATTTTGGCGAGCATTCTGTGCTAGGATGGGCATTGATTTGTCTTTTTCGTCTGCTTTCCATCCTCAGACTAATGGCCAGACCGAGCGAACTAATCAGACCTTGGAGACTTATTTGAGGTGTTTTGTGTCTGCGGATCAGGATGATTGGGTTGCCTTTTTGCCCTTGGCGGAGTTTGCCCTCAATAATCGGGCTAGTTCTGCCACCTTGGTTTCTCCTTTCTTCTGTAATTCGGGGTTTCATCCTCGTTTCTCTTCCGGTCAGGTGGAGTCTTCGGATTGTCCTGGAGTGGATGCTGTGGTGGAGAGGTTGCATCAGATTTGGGGGCATGTGGTGGACAATTTGAAGTTGTCCCAGGAGAAGACTCAGCAGTTTGCCAACCGCCGTCGTCGTGTTGGTCCTCGTCTTTGTGTTGGGGACTTGGTGTGGTTGTCTTCTCGTTTTGTCCCTATGAAGGTTTCTTCTCCTAAGTTTAAGCCTCGGTTCATCGGCCCGTACAAGATATTGGAGATTCTTAACCCTGTGTCCTTTCGTTTGGACCTCCCTGCATCTTTTTCTATTCATAATGTCTTCCATCGGTCATTGTTGCGCAGGTATGAGGTACCGGTTGTGCCTTCCGTTGAGCCTCCTGCTCCGGTGTTGGTTGAGGGTGAGTTGGAGTACGTTGTCGAGAAGATCTTGGACTCCCGTGTTTCCAGACGGAGACTTCAGTATCTGGTCAAGTGGAAGGGCTACGGTCAGGAGGATATTTCTTGGGTGACAGCCTCTGATGTTCATGCCTCCGATTTGGTCCATGCCTTTCATAGGGCTCATCCTGATCGCCCTGGTGGTTCTGGTGAGGGTTCGGTGCCCCCTCCTTGAGGGGGGGGTACTGTTGTGAATTTGGTTTCTGGGCTCCCCCGGTGGTCACTGGTGGTACTGAACTTGTGTGCTTCATCTCCTCTGTTCACCTGTTTCCATCAGGATGTGGGAGTTTTCTATTTAACCTTGCTCCTCAGTCATTTCTATGCCGGCCAACAATGTTACCAGAAGCCTTTCTGTTGCATGTTCCTGCTCCCAGACTACTATCAGCTAAGTTGGACTTTTAGTCCTAAGTTTGTTTTGCATTTTTGTTCCAGTTCTCTGTGATTGAATATTTCTGAGGCTGGAAGCTCTTGTGAGCTGAAATTGCCACTCTGGTGTCATGAGTTGATATTAGAGTCTTAAAGTAATTTCAGGATGGTGTTTTGAAAAGGGTTTTCAGCTGACTGTGTAGTTCCCTTTTCTGTCTTCCTACTATCTAGTAAGCGGACCTCAATTTGCTAAACCTATTTTCATACTTCGTATGTCAATTTCCTCTGAAATCACCGACAATATATGTGGGGGCTACTGTCTGCCTTTTGGGGAAAATTTCTCTAGAGGTAAGTCAGGTCTGTATTTTCCTCTGCTAGGGTCAGTCAGTCCTCCGGCTGGCGCTGGGCGTCTAGGGATAAAACGTAGGCACGCTACCCGGCCACTGTTAGTTGTGCGGTAGGTTTAGCTCACAGTCAGCTCGAGTTCCCATCTTCCAAGAGCTAGTCCTTTTGTATGCTTTACTACGTTCTCTTGCCATTGAGAACCATGACAGGCGGCATTGCTTTGTTCAGTGGAGGACAACTGTAATGAGTGGCAGACACAGTTAGTAGGCCCAAATAATAAAGTGGGCTAAATGCCGTTCAAAATTGGTAAAATGACTAAACAGGCGGCATTGCTTTGTTCAGTGGAGGACAACTGTAATGAGCGGCAGACACAGTAGTAGGCCCAAATAATAAAGTGGGCTAAATGTCTGGCAAAAAATTGTTCATAAATAAACAGGTGGCCAAGCTAGGTACAGGGGTGGGCTCCTCTGCTGAGTAGCAGACAGTGGTAGTAGGCGCAAAGTATTAACTGGTCTAAGGGCCCTTGTATATTTTAACTATCATCTATCATTTCAACAAATTTGTATTGGCAGTGCCATTGAAGGATTTAACAGCCCAGACTACACAGTGTTGAAGCAGGGAGAGGTAAGTATTGCATGTGGTAGAGCACTGTTCGAGCTGGGGGGAACACTCTCTCGTGGGCGGTGGTACTGGCACAGGGCCCCTCATATTATGACGGTGTGTCTGACGTTGGTTGTGCACCACCACCGTCAGAGACACTTCATTGTACTATGAGGGACCCTGTGCCAGTGCCGTCGCCCAAGAGTGGGCACACCCACCTGTCCAGGCAAACGGCACTCGCACTGGTGCTTGCGCCAGGTGGTGACCACGGCCCTGTGGGGGGAGTCAGCCCATTTAGGGAGGTATAAAAATGGCCTATGGTGGACATTCAGCAGCTGCAAATGGAGGAATTGGAGCAGTCAGTAAGAGGAGGCCAAAAGCAAGACATTTTTCAGGCAAGCTACGTGTTAGCAGGGGAAGGTGGGGCCAAATAATTTGAAATCCATGATTGGTTCATTTTAATGAAGGTTAGATCATCAACATTTCGGGTAGCCAGACGTGTCCTTTTTTCGGTCAGTATTGAACCAGCAGCACTGAAGACTCTTTCTGATAGCACACTAGCAGCAGGGCAAGCAAGCTCCTGTAATGCATATTCTGCCAATTCAGGCCAGGTGTCTATTTTAGATGCCCAGTAATCAAAGGGGAATGACCTGTGAGGGAGAATATCGATAAGGGAGGAAAAGTAGTTCGTAACCATACTGGACAAATGCTGTCTCCTGTCACTTTGAATCGATGCAGCAGTACCTGTCGTGTCAGCGGTCATTGCGAAATCGCTCCACAACCTGGTCAGAAAACCCCTCTGTCCAATGCCACTTCGGATTTGTGCACCTCTAACACCTCTGCCATGTGGCCCCCTATGGCTCGTGTGAGAACCATCACTGCCGCTGTGTGCTGGGAATGCCTGAACCAAACGGTCTACAAGAGTTGCTTGTTTGGTAGCCAATATTTGCTCAAGGTTCTCATGTGGCATGATATTTTGTAATTTTCCTTTATATCATGGATCCAGGAGGCAGGCCAACCAGTAATCGTCATCGGTCATCATTTTGATAATGCGGGGGTCCCTTTTTAGGATACGCAAGGCATACTCAGCCATGTGGGCCAATGTTCCAGGTGTCAATTCACTGCTTGTGCTGGGTTGAGGAGCACTTTCTTGCAAATCAACATCACTTGTGTCCTGTAAAAACCCTGTACCTGACCTTGCAATGCCACCAGTTTCTATTGCCCCCTGAGAAGCATCCTCCTCCCATAAATATTCATCCCCATCATCCTCCTCCTCTTCATCCGCCACCTCGTCCAGGACAGTTCCCTGAGCAGACAATGGCTGACTGTCATCAAGGCTTCCCTCCTCCTCGGCTGCAGACGCCTGCCCCTTAATGTGCATCAAACTTTGCATCAGCAGATGCATTAGTGGAATGCTCATGCTTATGATGGCATCGTCTGCACTTACCAGCCATGTGCATTCCTCAAAACACTGAAGGACTTGACAGAGGTCTTGTAGCTTCGACCACTGCACACCAGACAACTCCATGTCTCCCATCCAAGTGCCTGCCCGTGTATGTGTATCCTCCCACAAATAAATTACAGCACGCCTCTATTCGCACAGCCTCTGAACCATGTGCAGTGTGGAGTTCCACCTTGTTGCAACGTCGATTATTAGGCGGTGCTGGGGAAGATTCAGCGATCGCTGATGGTTCAGCATATGGCTGGAGTGTACGGGCGACCGGCGGATGTGTGAGCAAAGTCTTCGCACCTTCAGGAGCAGGGCTGGTAACCCCGGATAATTTTTCAGGAAGCACTGCATCACCAGGTTCAAGGTGTGAGCCAGGCAAGGTATGTGTTTCAGTTCTGAAAGGGCTATGATAGCCATAAAATTCCTTCCGTTATCACTGACTACCTTGCCTGCCTCAAGATGTACACTGCCCAGCCATGACTGAGTTTCTTGCTGCAAGTACTCGGCTAGTACTTCCGCGGTGTGTCTGTTGTCACCCAAACACTTCATTTCCAACACAGCCTGCTAACGCTTACCACTAGCTGTTCCATAATGGGACACCTTGTGTGCAACACTGGCAGCTGCAGATGGAGTGGTCGTGCGACTGCGCTCTGTGGATGAGCTTTTGCTTCTGGAGGAGGAGGAGGAGGAGGAGAAGGGGTGCCGAACGCCTACAGCCAACTGTTTCCTAGACCGTGGGCTAGGCAGAACTGTCCCACTATGGCTGTCCCCTGTGGACACTGCATCCACCACATTAACCCAGTGCGCCATGATGCGTAACATCCCTGGCCATGCCTACTGGTCCATGCATCTGTTGTGAGGTGCACCTTTCCACTGACTGATTGCCTCAGTGCATGGACAATGCGGTCTTTGACATGCTGGTGGAGGGCTGGGATGGCTTTTCTCACAAAGAAGTGCTGACTGGGTAGGTCATAGCGTGGTACTGCGTAGGCAATCAGGTCTTTGAACGCTTTGCTTTCAACCAACCGGTAGGGCATCATCTCTAACGAGATTAGTATAGCAATGTGGGCGTTCAAACCCTGTGAACGTGGATGAGAGGATGAGTACTTTCTTTTCCTAACGAGAGTCTCTTGTAGGGACTGGAGAGCTGCATTTGGTGGAACTAGCGGTGGTGTTGGACATGGTGGATTGAGAGAGGGTTGGTGATGGTATTCTTGATGTTGGCCTACATACAGTGTTTCCTACCAAGAACCTTGTGATTCCCTGACTGCTTTGGCCTTGCGACGATACCTCCACATTTGCTGCTGGTGGTGTCCTAACCGGTGGGCTTACAGTGAAGGAAGCAATGTAGCATTGCTGACTACCTTCATTCTGAGCAGGTGCACCAACGGTACAGGACGTTTGGTAGTTAGTTCAGTCTTGCAAGTGCATGCTGGTTAAATGTCTAAGCATGCACATTGTATTTAAATTTTGAAGATTCTTCCTTCTGCTAAAGGTCTTTGAGCATTTCTTACAGATAACTTTTGACTGATCATTCAGATCTTGGTTAAAAAATTGCCACACTGCACTCTTCCTACTATGGAATACCTTTTCAGGCATTGCACGCTGTGCTACTTTCACCAGATGGCCACGCTGTCCTAAAACTGTTTTTATTTTTGACAAACGTTTTTGGCCTGAAACGGGCCTGCCAGATGACAGCTGTTGCGATGTAGATGGCTGCTGCAGATCATTCTCCTCCGCTTCTGAGCTACTGGCAGCGGCACCCTCTTCCCCCAATGGCTGCCAATCTGGGTCAACAACTGGGTCATCTATCACCTCCTCTTCAATGTCATGTGCACCTTCCTCTGTGTCACTGTGTAAGGTGCTATAGCATTCGGGACAGGGCACCATAGTCTCATCAGGGTCAGATTCAGGCTCAGTACACTGCAAGGGCAATGTAGTGATCTGAGTCAATCGAACAGCATAATAATCTAGCTGTGGCTGTGCATCAGTGCACTCCATGTCCGATTCATCTTGTAATGGGCAGTTAACAATTTCCCTTTCTAACCCAGGCACGGTATGTGTAAATCGCTCCATGGAGTAACCTGTAGTGTCGCCTGACGCATCCTTCACTTTTGGTTTGGGTGAAGGACACAAGGAAATGTCTTGTTCCTGACCGGGAGCATCCACTGACGACTCGCTGCTTTTATATTTGGAACTTTCTGAAGAGGAGGTGAAAGAGCTAGAGGCTGAGTCAGCAAGGAAAGCCAAAACTTTTTCCTGCTGCTCCGGCTTTAAAAGCTGTTTTCCTACTCCCAGATAAGGGAGCCTTCGAGGCCTTGTGTAGCCTGACGATGATGCTGGCTAAACACCTCCAGCCTTAGGTGTTATTGTGCTTTTGCCACTACCACCAGATGCACCACTACCACCACCACCATCAGTACCAGCTGGCAACGACCGCCCACAGGCTCTTCCACCAGACTTCCTAATTTTTTGGAAAATCTAACCAAAATAACAACCATTATATGGTACTGTAAAACAAGGTAGAAGTGTATATAAACTTGTTGAGAATTTAAATCTCCCTTTTTTTGGGAGACTGAACCAAAACTCAGGCCCAGTGTATAAAATAACACAATGTAAGTGGCAGAAAGTGGCTGGCTGATATACGACAAACTAACAGAACTGTAGTATATCCACTTTGTGAGAACTTGAATCTCCCTTTTTTGGGGGGGAGACTGAACCAAAACTTAGGCCCAGTGTATAAAACAACACAATGTAAGTGGCAGAAAGTGGCTGGCTGATATACGACAAACTAACAGAACTGTAGTTTATCCACTTTATGAGAATTTGAATCTCCCTTTTTTGGGGGGGAGACTGAACCAAAACTCAGGCCCAGTGTATAAAACAACAAAATGTAAGTGGCAGAAAGTGGCTGGCTGATATACGACAAACTAACAGGACTGTAGTATATCCACTTTGTGAGAACTTGAATCTCCCTTTTTTGGGGGGGAGACTGAACCAAAACTTAGGCCCAGTGTATAAAACAACACAATGTAAGTGGCAGAAAGTGGCTGGCTGATATACAACAAACTAACAGAACTGTAGTTTATCCACTTTGTGAGAATTTGAATCTCCCTTTTTTTGGGGGGAGACTGAACCAAAACTCAGGCCCAGTGTATAAAACAACACAATGTAAGTGGCAGAAAGTGGCTGGCTGATATACGACAAACTAACAGGACTGTAGTATATCCACTTTGTGAGAACTTGAATCTCCCTTTTTTGGGGGGGAGACTGAACCAAAACTTAGGCCCAGTGTATAAAACAACACAATGTAAGTGGCAGAAAGTGGCTGGCTGATATACGACAAACTAACAGAACTGTAGTTTATCCACTTTGTGAGAATTTGAATCTCCCTTTTTTTGGGGGGAGACTGAACCAAAACTCAGGCCCAGTGTATAAAACAACACAATGTAAGTGGCAGAAAGTGGCTGGCTGATATACGACAAACTAACAGGACTGAAGTATATCCACTTTGTGAAGATTTGAATCTCACTTTTTTTTTGGAGACTGAACCAAAACTCAGGCCCAGTGTATAAAACAACACAATGTAAGTGGCAGAAAGTGGCTGGAAGATATATGAAAAAATACAAGGACTGTAGTACAATTTCAATCTCCCTACAATGATCTCAGGACAAGTATGGCAGCAATAAAAAGGGCTGCTGCACACAAAAGTGCACTGTGGACAAATAAACAAGATAACTGTGCTGAAAGGAGCAACAGGATTTTTGCTTTTAAAAAAGCAGTTGGTTTGCACAGCAGCATGCAAACTGCAATGCAGCTATCAGGGAGCCTTATAAGGCAGCCTAATAAGCTACAGAGCTGATGCACAAAAATATAGCCTCCACTGTCCCTGCAAAAAAAAGGTTGTGTTGGACAGTGGAAATCGCTACAGCACAAGCGATTTGGGGGTTAATCTTCCCTCCCTAACTATATCCCTTCTTCTGATGAAGCTGCAGCAACCTCTCCCTATGCTAAGATCAGCAGAAGTAAGATGGCGGTCGGCGTGCATGCCCCTTTATACCCCCTGTGACGCCGCAGAAAGCAAGCCAATCACTGTCATGCCCTTCTCTAAGATGGTGGGGACAGAGACCTATGTCATCATGCTGCCCACACTCTGCGTCCTCCTTCATTG
This sequence comes from Ranitomeya variabilis, assembly GCF_051348905.1. Lineage (NCBI taxonomy): Eukaryota > Metazoa > Chordata > Amphibia > Anura > Dendrobatidae > Ranitomeya > Ranitomeya variabilis. Next base: position 199,569,926 of record NC_135233.1, read on the forward strand.
GCTGAAAAATGGCGGTGAAAGCGTCATATGAAACGCGACTTTTGCGCGGAGATCGCCGACCTCATGGCCGATCCCACACTAGGATCGGGTCGGGTTTCATGAAACCCGACTTTGCCAAAAGTCGGCGATTTTTTGAATTTGTCCGATCCATTTCGCTCAACCCTTCTGAAGACGCATACCTAGATGGAGGCACAAAAGAGAAAGGCTGCCAGCACTCACTAACTGTGGATGCTCATACAAGCTCCAAGGAACCCTCTTGGAAAATCAGCAACATCAAATTGAAAGAAAACAGCGTTCAATCCCAGGTGAATAATTTCAAAGATAAGGAAAAGTTTATTCAGTCGTCAAAATACGTTTCGACCTATAACAGGTCTTTATCAAGACTGGAGAGCTTGAGCTTGGAGCTTGAGCTTGGAGCTTGAACAAGCGTTCACAGTAAGTGACGTTGTTTTCTTTCTATTTGGTATACCTAGCTGCAGTCTACTACATCTCAGATTGAAGAAAAATATCACAAGAATGGACAACTAATTGGCTGCAGTGTTTCTCATTACATTTTTGAAAGTGAATTATATCAAATTTGCTTACATACTTTTAAGTTATATGGATGTGGAAGGATTCATGGAGGGGATATTACTGTCATGACACAGCTGTTAGGTGACCCGGGACCAGGAGCTCATTCCCTGTCGATAACAACACGGGGCACCCTTGCTCGCCTTGTTTCCCAGGATACTTCAAATGGTGAAGAGTCTGGGCCTCTGCCCTTTCCTTATCTCCTAAGTTAGCCTCCATCTGTTCACATCCCCCACCCAGGGAAAAGGGGGCGCTACTGTGCACTGTAGTACACCAACCCGACAAACAAGGTAACACGGACAAGGGTTAACAGAAAACTCAAGGCATACAAAATATTCAACACATGTAACAGAGGAATGCACCAGGGTGTGAAGGTAGGGGAATAAACCAAAATAGAGAAGGATAAGGAATTACAATGCATACAAACCAGGCAACAGTCACTAATAACTCCTCCAACTCTCCTCATATGAACACCTCTCCCTCCTTTAGCCATGCAGCAAATGCTAGCTCTGACAAGGATTTATATCAGAGCCCAGATTATAAAGGGGAAAGGAGTGGCTAACCAAGCTCAGGGATTTCCAACATGGCCGAATAACCCCTGTTCTGACAGAAGTAAACACATGTAAAATGAAGGAGAAGTGCTTCTTATCAGCGTCGAAGTAGGAGCAATCATAAGCTGCGGTCTTCTGGCTCCACACTGTCGCGGTAACTCCATGACAGTTACTGTGTGCATGCAAATAATAGCTATTTATTTCGGTTGGTTTTAGGTCATGATCTTGCCAATTACAGAGTGGCTTATCCAACGTTTAGCTTTATATGTCTCAATTTACAGCAGCTGCTAATTGCACTCTGACTCTTGGTGTTTCATGTCTCAATGACACATAGTCTGCCCCCTCCATGCAAACGAGTCATTACTGACTCAGCATGAGCTACAACACCATCACCATGCTTCTGTGTTCTCTGCGTTCTGTACAGAGGAAGATAAGAAAATATGAATGCAAATTGCATTTCTGTAATTGATAAGTCTGATTTACAGCCTACATTTTAATGAAAACAAAACATCCTGTCTGGTAAGATGATTCTATAATTGTCTTTCTGATTCACTTGTTTATCAAAATTGCCCATATATAATGCTAGTCATTTATCACAGAAACACTGTATTTATGTAGCATTTTATAAGACCGGTGACATTTAAGTGCATGTGCAGGATAGCAGATAAAAAGTAGTTTCTTACTGTGCTACTAGTAAAGCTGTGACTAATACACACTGCTTAACATCTAGAAAACTATGCACTGGCGCAAGCACCTGTGACATGAAGTGTTATCGTTGTCAGTGGGAGGACACCAGCGGCACCCAACAGACCGCTTAAAAACGATCTGTTGGGTTTCAATCTTTCATTTGCTCTTTTATCAGAAAAGTAACACAGCATGTATGCTCATATACACTGCTCAAAAAATAAAGGGAACACTTAAATAACAGAATATAACTCCAAGTAAATCAAACTTCTGTGAAATCAAATTGTCCACTTAGGAAGCAACACTGACAATCAATTTCACATGCTGTTGCGCAAATGGGATAGACAACAGATGGAAATTATTGGCAATTATCAAGACACACTCAAAAAAGGAGTGGTTCTGCAGGTGGGGACCACAGACCACATCTCAGTACCAATGCTTTCTGGCTGATGTTTTGGTCATTTTTGAATGTTGGTTGTGCTTTCACACTCATGGTAGCATGAGATGGACTCTACAACCCACACAAGTGGCTCAGTTAGTGCAGCTCATCCAGGATGGCACATCAATGCAAGCTGTGACAAGAAGGTTTGCTCTCTGTCAGCGTAGTGTCCAGAGGCTGGAGGCGCTACCAGGAGATAGGCCAGTACACCAGGAGATGTGGAGGGGGCTGTAGGAGAGCAACTACCCAACAGCAGGACTGCTACCTCCGCCTTTGTGCAAGGAGGAACAGGAGGAGCACTGCCAGAGCCCTGCAAAATGACCTCCAGCAGGTCACAAATGTGCTTGTGTCTGCACAAACGGTTAGAAACCGACTCCATGAGGATGGTCTGAGTGCCCAACATCCACAGATGGGGGTTTTGCTCACAGCCCAACATCATGCAGGATGCTTGGCATTTGCCAGAGAACACCAGGATTGGCAAATTTGCTACTGGCGCCCTGTGATCTTCACAGATGAAAGCAGGTTCACACTGAGCACATGTGACAGACGCGACAGAGTCTGAAGACACCATGAAGAGCGATCTGCTGCCTTCAACATCCTTAAGCATGACCGGTTTGGCAATGGGTCAGTAGTGGTGTGGGGTGGAATTTTTTTTCAAGGGCTGCACAGCCCTCCATGTGCTCGCCAGAGGTAGTGTGACTGCCATTAGGTACCGAGATGAGATCCTCCTGAGACCATATGCTGGTGCAGTTGGCCCTGGGTTCCTCCTAATGCAGGACAATGCCAGACCTCATGTGGCTGGAGTTTGTCAGCAGTTCCTGCAAGATGAAGGCATTGAAGCTATGGACTGGCCCGCCCATTCCCCAGACCTGAATCCAATTGAACACATCTGGGACATCATGTCTCGCACCATCCACCAACGTCACGTTGCACCACAGACTGTCCAGGAGTTGGCGAATGCTTTAGTCCAGGTCTGGGAGGTGATCCCTCAGAAGACCATCCGCCGCCTCCTCATGAGCATGCCCAGGCCTTGTAGAGAGATCATAGAGGCACGTGGAGGCCACACATACTGTACTACTGAGCATCATTTCCTTGTCTTGAGGCATTTTCACTGAAGTTGGATCAGCCTGTAACTTCATTTTCCACTTTGATTTTGAGCATCATTCCAACTCCAGACCTCCGCGGGTTATTAGTTGTGATTTACGTTGATCATTTTTAGGTTTTATTGTTCTCAACACATTCCACTATGTAATGAATAAAGATTTACAACTGGAATATTTCATTCAGTGATATCTAGGATGTGGGATTTTAGCGTTCCCTTTATTTTTTGAGCAGTGTATATATTTTAGGACATTACAAAAAATCCCCACATACCACATATTAGTTATATTTGCATTCCATAGACTCCATATGTACAGTATTGTGTGACATGGACTAATGGAACCATTTGAAGTTTATAACATGTGTTTAAATAAATCAAATGCAATTAATATGGGATTTTGGCAGCAAGGTGGTTCAGTGTTGTGCAGGGTACTGGGTTCAAATTCCACCAAGGACAATATCCGCAAGGAGTTTGTATGTTCTCCTATGTTTGATGGCTTTACTCCCACATTCGATAGACATACTGATAGGGAATGTAGATTGTGAGCTCCAATGGGGACAGTGATGATGATCACTAATATGTGTAACATGCTATGGAATAAAGAAAAAATGAAATTATAAAAAATTACATGGAAGTTGAACAACACCACACTAGAATTCCTAGATTCCGACTTCTACCGATGCAGTAGTTGAAAAGTAAAAAAATCCATTTGTTGCATGTACGCCACTCAGGATATGAAGAAAACATGAGCTCTTGTTGAAATCCTGGGGAAATTTTACTCAGGGTGACTGACCATTAATTGCAATTCTTCACAGCAGAAGGAAGGTAATGGTTTACAGGTACACAGCTATGACAGTTCTGAGCTGAAGTTGATCACACGGATTTTATTCAGGTTTTTTTCATCACACAGAATCACTTCTCTTCATGAAATGCTTCATCAACATATATGAAGTCTCTTCACAGATAACTTCTCTTCACACACAGTGTCTTAACTAAAGCAGAACTGTACCTTTCTCATGTAGTGAGGTGAGGAAGGAGGGTGAGTCCGGTGCTGTAGCTCTCTCACTGCTATCTTGAGGTAATAAAGATGCTTCTGGCTGTCCTGACTTCTATGCTTACCTCAAACACTTCCCATGAAGAACTGGTCTATACAGCTTGTCTGATTTCAGTCTGACAGTAGACTCTCTAACACACACCTTACTCTTGGATGTCCAACACAGAGGACACAATATTAACTTTCCCAGTATCCCCTGGGGCTGATCTAACCACTTACTGTCTGCTATACCATTTTAACTCCTCAGCTGGATGATTCTAAATCAACAGTGCAGAATCTACCTGTCACACATTTAACACAATCACTTAAGAAATGCTGCAGAATATGTTAGCACTATAGAAATAAAATTATTATTATTATTGTTATTAAGAAAAATAAAAAAGGTGATCTGTCATCTTTCCTGAGTATTCTTTTATTTATTCTTTTTTAAGCCTGCCATGCTGATAGGGCTCATGCACAAGATCGATTACATTCTATGAAGATGTGTAATTATCTGATTTTTTTCCTTGGTTCGCAGAATAAATTGGAGAAATGTCCAATTATGATCCAGGTGTCGTCTCAAAATCGGCAATGCAAGTCTATGATTCCATTAAAAAATTGGACTTGATATCCAAGTGTGCTTTGATTTTCATGGAGTGACAGAATGGAGAAAGTGTAGAAACCTTTATTTCTATCCACATTCAATGGAAACTGATGCCACATTTATCAAACTCTGAACAAAGTCTGATCAGAATAATCGGACAGTTTTCATTGGATGGAGAGAAAACAGTCGTATGAACCCATCCTTAAAGAGATATGGGACTTTAGGTTAAATTCAACTTTTTAAAGTCTTTACCAAGGGGGCCGGGCTTACAGAATAATAATATAAAGCAGCATTTAGGCACTCCCTAGAGAATCCTGTGAGCACCGCACACTTGGGAACGACCATACACGTTTGCAGCAAATAAAAATGGCCATAATTTCTGGAATCGTAAAAAATCAACACAATCAAAATATGAACAGAGATTAAAGACAGTTTGGTTCTGATTCATGGAAGGTTTTACACCAGAATTTTTGCATTTAAAGCTTTGAAAGGTCATAAAATATTGGTGCGACCCGAGGATGCACTAAAATTTTGCTAATTTTGCTCAACTCATGCCATTTTCACCCAGCTCCGACAAAGTGGGTGCAACTGGGGTAGGAAAGAGAGGCGGCAATCTAAGCTCATCAAATTTATGAAGATTGGATTGGCGGCGTTCCTCTTGTCACAAATCTTACTCCAGCCCCCCATGAATCAGGAGTGTCTGACTCCAAAACTCCTCCTCATCAAGACTGGTGTGAAAAACGGTGATCTTGATGAATCGTGGGGCCTTAAAACATTCATTGAGAAATCTCAACTCATTTCATATGAACAAAACCATAATATTATCTTAAACATACAGTATATTGGTTTTAAGCAGACTATGTAATTCTTACTGGCTTGGACCAATGAACCCAGAAGAAAATCACAATTGTGGTCAATGCTCGTGAATCAGAGTCAGGCTACATTATGAGGCTAAGAAAGTAGATGCAAATAGAATGTGAAATTGGTTCAACAAGAAAAGTCCATTAAAAACTAACTTTTAATGAAAAATTACCTAAAATAAACCCTACGAGAAGTGCTGACCTTAAATATCATCTGTGAACGGTTCTGGATGTGGGTTGGACTTTAATGATTGGGCAATTAACAATATCATCAAGTGATAACTTTTTATTCTCAGTACATGTGCCTTTTGATTATATACATCATGTACAGTACAGACCAAAAATTTGGACACACCTTCTCATTTAAAGATTTTTCTGTATTTTCATGACTATGAAAATTGTAAATTCACACTGAAGGCATCAAAACTATGAATTAACACATGTGGAATTATATACTTAACAACAAAGTATGAAACAACTGAAAATATGTCTTATATTCTAGGTTCTTCAAAGCAGCCACCTTTTGCTTTAATGACTGCTTTGCACACTCTTGGCATTCTCTTGATGAGCTTCAAGTGTGAATTTACAATTTTCATAGTCATGAAAATACAGAAAAATCTTTAAATGAGAAGGTGTGTCCAAACTTTTGGTCTGTACTGTATGTCGCACGTTCCCCATCCCTGACAATCTGCTAATAACTGGTTGATAATTTACATTATTTGCCTATCTCTTTTCCCATGTCTCTTTCTTGGGTGCAGTTATGATACAAAGCCTATAAGTGCTTGCTGCACGCAACCTCTGGAATACATCTGTCATCAACACCTAGCTCTGCTGTTATGCCCGCCCTACATATGGATCTATAGATATCTATGTTGCACCTGTGAGTTTCTTCACTTTTATGCCCCAGTCGGTGGGCACTGGGCAAGCTTTCCCATAAAAGTGCTGCCAACATGCACCTGTGCATTAAGATACACCATTCTATTGGGAATGATAGTTTATTCTGGGCTGAGATACGCTGCTGACTCATGCGTGGTTCATTGTATCTTCTGCGCTTGCGCAGCACCCTGACCATATAAGGTGGCAGTGTCAAGACCCGGCGTGCTTGCGCCATATACATCCTCGGCCTCTAGCATCTGACCGCAGTTTGGTGATGTGCATTGCTGCACTGGGAGACAGCATTCTGGTATGCATAGCTGTACGCCGCTCACCTGGGGGGAGGAGGTCAGTACTTGTATTTATATGGAGAGAGGGTTAGAACAGTTTCCACGTCGTCTGCTGGACACTGACTCATCACTTCATGTTGCCATCATGGATCTCCTGATGAACCTGAAACTATGGGCGAAACGCGTTGAGATAGCTAGTAGGAGCAGTATCACCATTCACCAGTAGGAGCAGTATCATCTAAAGATGAGTTACCAGACTTGTACATATATGTTTGTTTCCTTCTCAGGGGTTATCAGGTTATCACCCTGACATATTTGTATTCCTTGGACTTGCTCACACTGCCTCCCTGCTGGGAAACAATATTAACATCTACATGCTTTTGGCATTTATTTCATTTATATGGCAAATCATGACCTTGAGTATGTGCATTATATGCTTTTAGATTTACTCTATGATCATATGATTGATATCTGCCCACTCTATGCCGCATCTTTCGCACTTTTTTCTTCTGTCCAAGTGTATGGTCTTTGCTTTATGTATGGGACTGTGCTTTTCAATATAATTGCCCCATTCACTATCATCTAATTAATCTAATTTGAACACAAATTGGAGTGATCATTCTACCATATATTTTGCCTTATAGGGTAGCCTATACCAGCTCTACCCCCCCCCCCAAATATTTACCTGTAGACAAATGTTTCATTTTTTCCATCTATACGTCTAACAATAGGGATTATTAGGGGGGCAAAGCCAACGCATGAGCTGGGGCGCCATCTCTCATTTATTTAGGGTGCCAACCTCCGCAAGAAGGAAGGTATTCAGCAGGCTCTAGTTTAGGAGATAGTGCACCTCTCCTTCCACCGAGCTTTTTGTATGAATGCATGCTTCATAATTTCCTGCACTGTGCTAATCTTACATACATACAGATTTACCTAGGCATGTTTTTTTTCAATGGCATTACTATCATGTAATATCCACTTTCCCTTAGCTGGCGTTATTGCAGAATTAGGGTTGGAGCCATTGTGCATTTTCTTTTGCGCATCTCTTTATTGTTATTCTCCTCTTAATGAAGTGTTTTTTATGAGGGACATTGTTTTTTATTTGGTCCCTTGCAAGATTATCAGCAGGGACTATTGAAATGGGAGTTATAGCGCACTCGGATGCATATCTATAGTGAGCGTCTACCCCTATAGTCAGGGTTATATTTTTTCATAAGTGTGAGAATGAACTCATTCCCTGTTCTTTTGCTCTTTTTACTGGTACTTTGTACCTGTTTTGCGCATTTTCACTTTTCTCACCTTCGTAGAGTTTATTTTAGGTAGTTTTTCATTAAAAGTTAATTTTTAAAGGGTTTTTCTTGGTGAATCATCAGGCTGCATTGTTGCAGACATATATACTTTATGCTATGGAAATTCAGAGAAAGCATACTTTGCAAAACCATCCTGGGACAATGGTGCAAATCCTGACAGAAAATGGATAATTTTTAGACCGTTTATGCAATTTAGGTAGCCTAAAAATGTTGATATGCAGACTGCAGAAATATGCCACTCATTACCATCTGTTTTTCCCTAGCCAGGTAGGTTGAATACATTTGTGCTTTAAAAAGGCTGTCTTTGCATTGCAGAAATCAAAATGTGTTCAACTGACTCCAAAGGGAACGCACAGTTTTCTACACATATTGTCTTTTTTTACTTTTTATGAATGTGTTTTAGTTTCTCAACCTGGGTTCTCATGTCTCCCTGCATGTTTTTTTCTACCATTGTTGGATTTGTGTTGAAGTCTCCCCCCCTAGTTGCTCAGAAGATATGAAATACCCCTCGATGGCCTTTTAGGGAGCCAGGTCTTAGGTATTTAGTTGTCTGGCTAGGGCCTTTAGTAGTCTGTACAGGGACAAGTTGGGTACAGGTGCGGCTTCTCTCTTTGGTTAATCTTTCCTCTTCTGTTACCCGTTTGAGTGTGTGAGCATGATCATAACAGTCTTGCATGTGGGCAGGGCAAATACAATGTGTAATTATGAACTAAACGTTAAAACATTGGGTAAAATTGTTGTTGAAAAACACTTGAACATATGGGTTGACAGCAAACGGAACTTTATTGACCAATGATAGGCAGCTGCTGCCAATGGCACCTGTCTTGAAAAATATAATATTACAGATTATGGACACTAGATTCACGATGGGGCGCTGATCCAACTAACCAGTCTGATCGTGGAGTCATGTGGAGTGAAGATGAAGTTTAACCCCCTAATATGAGGCAATTAGCATTTGACTCATGGGATTTTTAACTTTCTCAGGATCAACATGTTAGACTATAAATTGAACTCAGTTGATTTACAGTATGTCTGCCTTCAACCTTAAAAAGTATGATATTAACTTCTACCTTTTATGCAAAGTTTGTCAAAGTGATAGTGATTTTGTTTTATAGTCTCCACTGGAGATTCCTGAACAACTGAACGGTTTCTGCAGTCTTGAAAAACAAAAAAAAGAGATGAAACTCTCTGCTCTTCCTTTTCGAGGTTATCCAACCACATTATGATGGAGCGCTCTCTCTATTTTCTCATATTCTATTAAGTGAAGAGTGAAAAAATACTACAACACTTACTTTCCCAAGGACAAAAATCCTGGGTCTCCTTCTACTCATGTTCCGTGAAAGTCCCAGAAGTTGGACTTATGTATCCTTCCCTTTTTTCATGCTTACAAAAAATGGGTATATAGCTCGACACGATTTTTGTGGTAGCACTTTATGGATGCAATTTTAATTCTTCTATTTTTTATTATAGGCTTAGAATGCTTTCTTAGATTCTACATTGCTTTTCTGCATCATTGAAGAAAAGCGAGATAAGAGGCCATTATGTGTGTACAAGCCAATGCTCATTTGTGTGTATGTGTGCAGTTACGAATGTTTGTGTATGTAGTATCTAAATATGTGCATATTTGTAATGTGTTTATTAGCAATTATACTTGTGCATGTGGATAAGTGTTAACTTTTATTTTTTGAATTACCCTTTAATTTCAGGGTAAATAAGACCAATGTTTGACAAGTGCTTAAAGTATTATGTTATTGTATCAAAAAAGGTATAAATTGTAGTAAATGGTAACATTTTTTCAAAATCTAAATTAAGTGAATTTTGTCGACAAGTATAATTGTTTGTAACAAATTAGAAGCATAAAAGATAAAGAAAAAGATGTTGTCTTTCTTTCAGGTAGCTGATACATAAATCTGTTTTGAAGCACGTATTACAATGTCATTTGAGAATGTGAACAATTATGGAGGCATTGACGGATTAATTCACAACATGCTGCTTATACCCTAGAACATATGCCTAATGGATTTATAGACTTTCTGTATTCTTTCTGTTAGAAAGGCCAAGGTAATTTGGCACTTTGATACAAAGAAGATATAGTGTTATGGTTTGGTTTCTTCATCTTGTTATTCGGTAGCATGGGAAGATGCAAACTTCATGTTAATTTGTTTGTAAATGTGTTAAATTCTTCTTCTGTCAATTTTTACATATTTTTATTTTGGGACGTCCATCTTTATTGACCACCGCTATTTACAAGCTGCTAGATTTGAACAACCAAATGAATTATGGAAACATTTTGAAAAAAAAAAAAAAACAGGCTTTACTATATATTTTCTGGGGTACTTAAGATTGGGATAGGAAATAAGTACACAAAACACTTGGAGTCCGATTCATCAAGACGGGAGTTTTGTACTCCAGTATTGATGAAGAATGCTCTTGAGTAAGATGCGCCCAATTTTTTACAAGGCATGCATCTCTTAAAAATTTGGCATGCATAGCTGCGATTTGCCATCGCCAGAAATTTACTCCGCCAGTGAATTTTTGTCATACCTCTTATGCCCAAATTATGATGAATTTGTTGGCGTTGCTCGACTATACCCCGTTCCACTGAAGCTCAGTGTCTGCAAATTGAGAATCTGGTTTGGCTTGTAAAAAGGCTCGTTAAAGGGTCGATATTGGCTTTTAGGATTGCTAATACCTATAGGTAGAGTTTTAGTCCTCTTCCTCTCTGAAGAGACAATTAACCATTTCATTAAATGTCACAACAGATAACTTATCTTTCAGTTTATGCCATTGAACATATTAACAAATATATACGCGGGTGTGATAAAGAAAAAACGCTATGACACAGGGAAGCATTCTGGATATATTTCCTTAACACACAGGTTCCTGCAGGACTGAATCTAAAACGGGAAATCTTGTTACATTACACAGGTCAACAAAAAAAATTTTTTTTTCTGGTGTCCAAAATATTTTAATGAATTTGGGGTATTTTTGGGGTGCTGATTCTGAATATGCTATCAGTTTTGCCAGATTGGCTCAAGTTTTTGACATTTTTGGTATCTTATTTATAGCACTTGTTGGTAAATGCGACGCATCATCTCATTAATTTCTTTGGATTAGTACTTGAACTGAGCAGTTCTCAATATAGTTTTGTGTTAATTAGTGTTCTAAAAGTTTGTTCATAGCTTGATTTTTGCACTAACTTTATGTTGTTGTCTGTTTTCCAGTGAAAAGCATGAACTCATCAAGAAGAAGTTGTCTTAACGATCCAGACTCATTCTGTTACATTTGTGGTGAATACACACTGCCAAAACATAGAAGAAACATAACAGACTTCGTAAAAAAAGTGTATTTTGCCTATTTTGGGGTTATGCTTGGGGACCAAGACAAGTTTTGGGCACCACACATAGTGTGCAAAGCATGTATCGAATTATTACGAAAATGGAGCAAAGGACAAAGAAAAAGCTTCAAATTTGGTGTTCCAATGGTGTGGAGAGAGCCAAAAAATCATCATGATGACTGTTATTTCTGTGCAGTGCAAGTGCAAGGATTCAATAAGCATAAGAAACGAAAATGGGAGTAACATGAAATCTGCAAGAAGGCCTGTCCCTCATTGTGAAGATGTGCCTGTACCTGTGTTTACCATAAATAACAGTCATCATGATGATTTTTTGGCTCTCTCCACACCATTGGAACACCAAATTTGAAGCTTTTTCTTTGTCCTTTGCTCCATTTTCGTAATAATTCGATACATGCTTTGCACACTATGTGTGGTGCCCAAAACTTGTCTTGGTCCCCAAGCATAACCCCAAAATAGGCAAAATACACTTTTTTTTACGAAGTCTGTTATGTTTCTTCTATGTTTTGGCAGTGTGTATTCACCACAAATGTAACAGAATGAGTCTGGATCGTTAAGACAACTTCTTCTTGATGAGTTCATGCTTTTCACTGGAAAACAGACAACAACATAAAGTTAGTGCAAAAATCAAGCTATGAACAAACTTTTAGAACACTAATTAACACAAAACTATATTGAGAACTGCTCAGTTCAAGTACTAATCCAAAGAAATTAATGAGATGATGCGTCGCATTTACCAACAAGTGCTATAAATAAGATACCAAAAATGTCAAAAACTTGAGCCAATCTGGCAAAACTGATGACATATTCAGAATCAGCACCCCAAAAATACCCTAAATTCGATGAAATATCTTTGGCACCAAAAATGCTGTTGACCAGTGTTATTGATTCAATCAAATACTGAATCTATATACAGTGCGTGTTATCTATTTTCATATTTTCTGCACAACAATGCCTCTTATTTTATTAAAGATTACCTTTTATTGGATTTTGTTGGACCTGGATTTTTCTACCTTCATCCCAGCATCACCTCCGTATCTGGCAGAGACAGAATCCTGTGCTCCACGTATGGACCATGTAATGTTCTTCATTAAGTTGAGTGGAATTCACTACATTTTCTAGTACGCAGCTTACAAACAGAATGCATCTTCACCAGAAATTTAGAGATGTTACTTCAGTCAGTGACATCAGTGTCATAAATTTTATTGAATTATCCGTGTGGGCTTTATCTTCCCCCAAACTGGAGAAAAAAACCAGCAAAAGTTGCAAAATTTTTGTTCAACTCAAAATTGCCCCCCAAAATTGTGACATTTGATGGTATTTCTTCAGAATTGTTGCATAAAGTCTTGCATAAATCTGGTCCAATGTCTAGTATCGCAACTCTTAACTATAATATATACAATATAATACATACATGAATAATTAAGGCCCAATTTCAAGTATCATAGCTCATATCTATAGTATATAAAATATAATCCCAAAATTAGTGCAATTTTACTTATAAATTAACCAGACATTATAGAAGCTTTTCCATCAACGCCTTTATCCTATTAATATATTGCAGTCAACATGTTATACAGCACTGTGTACTTACAATTGCTCATTTTGCCTTTCTACCCAGCTAATTCTTCTCTTTTCTCTGTTCTATGTAGAAAAAGGAAGTATGTTTTCCCTACATTTATTACTCCCCTCTTCAACTCCTGACCAGCTGCTCCTTCTCACCCTGCTAGGAACTTTTGCAGTGATGACTCATGCAGGAAAAATTGACCTCCTCTTTCTACCTAGAGCTTAGAAGGATTCAGCTTGTCAGTTTTTAATCACATGATGTCATCGACCTAATGTAAAAGAGAAGAATTATCTGGGTGGAAAGGCAAAATGAGCAATTGTAAGTACACAGTGTTTTATAACAGGATGGCTACAATATAATAAGGCTATGGAAGTGTTTCTTTGACACATGGAAACCATCAACTTTCTGAATTGGATTAACACCAATAAGAATGGAAACATTAATTTATTAAGTGGATTGCACATAAGTCCAGTTTACCCCAAAGTTACAGTTTTTCCTTTATTCGTACACTTTGTTGTGTTCATTCTAGTTCTCAAACAGTTCTCCATCGACGTCTACCTGGTGAGTGCCTTTTGTCTTTTCATCCCCGTGCTGTAAAGCTTCTCTTAAGCGCATCCAAAAAACTCTTCTCTCTACATATCCATCCACCCACTTCAAGTAAGTGTTCTTGCGAAGATATTTGTTTAGTCCAAGCATATGTTTAAGATGAGCCATATTAACTGCCTCCAGGAGAATAACGATGATTCCACATTGGCTTTCCAAGAACTGCCAGGACATGACCATCTCAAATTCAAAGCTGCACCATTTGCTCTCAATAAAGTTTTGAGACAGGATAATTAAAGCTTTTCTGCTTCTACGAATTCCTTCATTCACAATATTGGTAGTGATGGGCATGCCTGGTATAAAATCTCGGTAATGTAGGCATAATTGAAAGCGTGGATTATTATCTTCTAATTTGGGAACTAATTGTTCTTTTACCCATTCTTCATCTAAGCTGGAATGGATAACAAATGCATCATATTCCTTTTCATAATTTTCATTTTTATCAGTTCGTAATAAATAGCAAAGGTAAAAATACTTTTGTTTATAACAACAAAATATACCCCCAGCAATGGATATTATCATTGCAAAAATCCCCAAACCTACATAAATAATCAAATCACAGTTTAAGTTCACTTCACTAAGCTGTGCACCCTTGAGATCTTCTGGTGTACTACATTTAAGATTTTCACTGAATTTCAGTCCTCTGCTTCTTTGCTCATGGACCCACAGGAGAAATGTTTTCTGGTGACAAGAACAGACATATGGATTATGTGATAGGTCCACGTTTTTCAATTTTTTGGATAGAAATGTAGTGGTTTCCTCAGAGAAACTCTGGAAACTGTTGGAACTCACATTTAACATTGTAAGTCCTATTAACGGACTTAGCATCGGTGGTTGGAGTTCTAGTAGGTTGTTCTTACTGAGGTCCAATGTTTGCAGAAATGTAAGACTAGCAAATGTTTCAACGGGAATATTCTTCAGTCCACAAGATGACACATCCAGTAAGCGGAGCTCAGTCAAGGTTGCAAAAACAGAAGCCAGGATATTAGTATCGAAGGTAGTATGGGCAACTTTAAGCACTTCTACACTCTTCAGGCCACAAAAAGAGCACTGAATAGAAAAATGGCATGATGTGTATGACAGATCAAGGTAAACTAGTCTTTCCATAAGATAAAAGATTGGATATGAGCCTACGTTGGTCAACTGTGTGTGACTGAGATCCAGTACACGGAGATGAGACATGTTTAGGAATAAACTCCTCAGGAATATCTTAGGATTGTAACTAAGGTTTAGGTGTTTCAGAAAAGGTACCCCATCATAAATCAAAGCACAACAAGGGTCAATATTTAGTTTATTCCCGCTCAAGTCCAGTAATTCAAGGTTAGGGGCTTCTATTGTGTCTTCGAAGTAGGAAAGTTGTTCATTTTGTGTTATCCGAATCTCTTTCAGTTTTTTGAGCTTTGAGATGACTCCCGAGGGCATTTTACAGAGCAGACTTTTTTTTACTTCAATCTTTTGAAGGTTGGAGGCTACAGATTTAAAGTACAAAAAATGTAAGTCTGTATTTATCACACGAAGAGACGTGATGTTTCTAAAGCACTCGCAGAAGATATTTTCTTTTGAAAAGTGCATACCACTTATTGCCAATTCATTAATTTTCATTCCGCATAATTCTTCAAAATGTTCACTTTTTACCGAAATCTTTGTTAAAGAGTTTCTGTAATGGCCAATCAATACAGTCTCAACATGAAGTCCATACATGGCATTAAAGCTCCTTTTCATAATATCTGCATTAGAAAAACAGCCTTTTAAATGTAATGTACGTAAAGAAATTAATGCAAAGGCACCAGGATCAATGTGGTCTATATGGTTCTGCGATAATATGAGTGAAAAATTGGAAACATTTACATTCCGTAGGTTCTCTAGGTCATTTTCTTTTATGTCAATAATCTGATTAGCACGGAGGTCCAGAACGTGAAGGGAAGACACATAAATGGGCAGGTACAAACTCTTCAGCAAATTCTTGGCAACATTCAGCTCCTTTAGCGAGATAAGTTGAGCCACAGGAAGCATTGATAGTGAAGTAAGAGATGTTTCAACAACAACAAGTCGATGTAAGGAATCAAGGCCTGAAAACATTAGTGGAGACCAAAATCGTATTGGGTTTCCAGTGAGGATTAAGGTATGCAAATTCTCAAGGCCAACGAAAGCATGATCTTCAATAGAGACTATACTGCACCTATGAAGATGGATACAAAAGGGATTAAAGGTATATTACAAAGGTATATAGGCACAAAAACATTTACATTTACAAGCCACTTTGGAGGATTTGGTGGAATACTCACCCTGTAAGGTCTAGAAGTTCAAGTGTAGATATCTGGAAGAAGTTCTTCTTGTGAAGACTCCTGAGTGGGTTAAAACTAAGGTCTAATCTTATAGAATGTGTAGGCAAATCCTGGGGCACCGTAGAGAAGTTGCAATTACAGCAGTTCAATGATACTGGAGGAAGTTCCTAGAGTGAATTAAAAAAAAATTTATTTTTAAATTAGATTACATTATGATCACTCAATTATTTGTAGTGAAGACTTAAAGGGATCTTCTCATTTAGCATGTTAAAGGCTGTGACAGGGTCTCTAGCACAGTTCATGAATAGAGATATGTGTCCGATATCAGTGATGTAAAACCAGAATAATTTTCCTCCAGCACACTACGTGCTAAGAGGGTTAATTTAAAGTTGTGTACATGGGCTGGTTTTGTGGGCACCCATAGAGTGAGAGGGAGGGTACTCACCATATCTCCACTTGCAGAGCCGACACCAGTATTTGTACAAACAGGACCTGCAGTGATGTCACAGTCATGTGATCATCACATGGGTTTGTTAAATACCTGGACATGAGAGTCAGTTTGGGTTGTGACTTGGGAGAGGAAGGACTCCCACATGGCTCCAGGAGGAACTGAGGACAGTGTGTGGTGTCTGCAGGTGAAAATCTGCAGAGAAAAGACCCCTCACAAGGCATATCCACTAATGAGACCCTCATTTGTCTCCAGAATGGGGCACCATCATGAGCTACTTTCAGTGGAGGGGTGGTTGGAATTGGAATTCCCTTAAAGATAAATGGGAATTTTGACCACCTCTCCACCATTAGTGGCCTGTTGTCTAAATAGATATGGTCTCATTGGCAGGTTCTGCATTTACTATACATTTATAGAATATATTGAAGCTATTAGAGTTGGTGCAAATTGATTTGCAGAAACAGGTCCATCAGCAGTATCCGCAGGATTCTTCTTTTGATTCGTCGGCCTGGCTGAACTTCTAATGTAAAGCTTCAGGCCAGCCAGCTAGTTAATAGAAAAGCTGGGAGATAGGCCTCTCATTCAGTGATTACAGAATACTGACATTGCACTGACTCTAGTCGCTATGCCATAAAAGCATGATATGGGAATACCTCTTTACACAACCTTACTGTTATTAAAACAAAAATCCAGCCCTTATCTCAGTTCCCCATGCCTTACAAATACGAATTGCTAATATGATGCAGCATAAAACTGTGGTTACTAAAGGCAGAGGAGTTTTCTTGTGATCCCCCTGGATATAGCTCATTTAACAGTTATGCATGTATAAAACGCCAGCATAATAAAAACTGCTAAGCATTGTATAATTAAACAAATTACACATCAAATATAAATACAAGCATAATGACCCTGTGTTGCTACATACTTACAAGAGCTAAAGGTAGAATTTAACGTTGATTCATTTATGTGACATTTTGCTCCCCAATTAATAGTGCCAGAGAGTGCAACTTACTAATGATATCAGCAAATTGCACCCTATTAATTGTGGTAGCAAAGTATTGCCCTATTGCGTTTCTATAGTGAGATGAAAAACATGTTCTGTCTTCAACAGGAAATCCTGTAAGACTTAATTAAGAACAAGTATGTTCTCAGCTCATCTCAGATATTATGGAGTTTTGGGGACACACAGTAATAGGTAAACAAAAGAATTCCCCCAAAAACTGGCACAAAAATACAAGTTTTGATCTTAGCAGCTATGGATGAGCAAACCCGTGGATGTTTGGGTTTGCCCAGAATTATTAAAAAGACTGGTTTGGTACCCAAACTTGACCCTGGAAACCAAACACAATATAAGTCAATGGGGACTCTAACTTTAATGCTGTAAAATGTTGGAGTAAGGACTAGGGGGCTGCAAATGGAAGAACAATGTTGGTAAGAGCAGGACAATTGTCCTGAAAACAAATGTGGATAGGGAAATCACTTAAAGGGGTTCTGTCACCATAGCAATCATGGTAAAACAGGAAGTAAATGAATAACATTACACTTTTAACAGTGCCCTCACAGAGTCGGAGGCTTGCTACCACAAGTCCAGTTAAAAAATTCACCCATAGAGCATGGGACACAGTACCCCTAGGGCTCCATAACATCTGCTCCAGTAGCCCACATTACAAATGTTGCTGATGAAAAGCTTTTAGTATGATCCTGGATCGAGCTGGTGATCCACGGGAAGGCTTGCTACCGGCAGTCCAGTTAAAAAGAAGCTTATAATAAATTTCACCCACAGAGCATGTTTCCACAATTATTGCACAGAAGCTGATAACAAATTTCACACGCAGAGCACATGCATTATCTATCTACCCAACCTCCTGATGAGCCTTATGGCGAAACGCATACAGGTTCTATGACATCTATCTTGATAAGTACCCCTCTTATTCATATTATTGTCTATATCAACTTAATCTATGGGTCATTCGAATAACTGATGATGGTAAAAGTTGATGCTGTTCTATTTTGGTTGAAGCACCCTTTATAAGTGTTTAATCTGGCCTGTGTATCATAAGGGTCTCTTAGGGCTAGCCGCCGTGATGCGGGGGCGCCATATCTGCTGATAAGTAGGGTGCCACTGCCAACCTCTGCTGACAGCCATGGAACAGCGGAGGTACAGATTAGAGAGGGGTTACTTATTTTATGCTGTGCATCATTTTTATCAGGCATGGTAATTAGTGTTGAGCATTCCGATACTGCAAGTATCGGGTATCGGCCGATATTTGCTGTATCGGAATTCCGATACCGAGTTCCGATATTTTTGCGATATCGGAAATCGGAATAGGAAGTGTGCGGTGCATATGGTTCCCAGGGTCTGGAGGAGAGGAGACTCTCCTTCAGGCCCTGGGATCCATATTCATGTAAAAAGTAAATAATAAAAATAAAAAATATGGATATACTCACCCCTCTGGCGGACCCTGGACCTTAGCGATGTAACCGGCAGCCTCCGTTCCTAAGAATGAGTGAGTGTAGGGCCTGCGATGACGTCGCGGCTTGTGATTGGTCGCGTGAGCGGTCACGCGACCAATCACAAGCCGTGACGTCATCGAAGGTCCTTCACTCTGCATTCTTAGGGAACGGAGGCAGACGCTTGGACCGGTGAGAGCCGGGGCCGTCAGAGGGGTGAGTATATCAATATTTTTTATTTTTATTCTTTATTTTATACATGAATATGGATCCCAGGGCCTGAAGGAGAGTTTCCTCTCCTTCAGACCCTGAGAACCATTCCGATATTTTGTGTCCCATTGATATGCATTGGTATCGGGTATCGGTATCGGCGATATCCGATACTTTTTGGGTATCGGCCGATCCAATCTGATACCGATACCTTTGCATATCGGAAGGTATCGCTCAACACTAATGGTAATTCACTATTTTCCCTGACCTGATTTATATATACAGGTGCACTGCCTTTCTTTCTGACCTGTTCTATTGGGTACTGTCCTCATATGTTGTGAAAGTGGATCAGCTGGCACTTATTGATAGGGCATAATAGGACAGTAGGGTCAGCAGTCGGTGAGCGGGGGCGCCATTCTCATGTGCGTTGTCATAGGGTGCCAACCTTCCACAGCCGGGCAGGCACACAGTTCAGGGTTCATCTTGAGGGTGGATGTAGCGTGCACATTTTTAGTGTGGTGTTTGTAATTGTTGTTTGTCCCTTTTTAGAGTTATATATTAAAAGTTATATTTTATATTCTTATTATTGGGGAATATTCATGTTAGCTTATATTTATTTACTCCTTATACCTAGTTTGATTATTTCTGCAGAGCATATTTCCACATTTCCCTAAAAATCAAATACTTCACACCCAGACAATGGCCCAGAGTACCCCCACAGGCAAGGTTGCAGAGTACACAGAGCGGCTTAAAGGTACAGTACTCCCACAAATATTAGTTAAAGAATACACATAGCGGCTTTTGACACAGTAAACTCACAGATATGGGTTAAAAAGAATACACACAGCGGCTTTTGGCACAGTACCATTACACACAGGGTTGCATAAGAGAAAAATAATACGTCCAGACGCACTTCACTCCCACCATCACAGTTACAGATTATAAAAACTTTGGGTTAGGAATGGCATTGTCACAGATACAGGTGCAGAGCACACAGAGAGTGGTTTTTCAAAACAGCGCAGATGCAAACCCTTAAACTGTTAATCACTACAGCTGCATCCTGTCCCTACGTTAAGCAGAAGAAAAATAAAAAATAATAGTCTTAAACTGAGAAGAACAGGTCCAAGTGGTGGTATAGGTAGAAGATGCTGCACAGCACTGCAGCTCATTGGTTAGAACTGAAGCTTTGCAGCATTGGGCTCCTGGGTTCAAATACAACCAAGGACAACATCTGCAAAGAGTTTGTGTCTTTTTCCCTTGTTTGTGTAGGTTTCATCAAGGTAATCTGATTTCCTCCCACACTCCAAAGAAAAACTGATAGGCATGAGCTCGCTTGACATGCCTTGGAGGTTTTGTCATGCCCAGAAGCCAGCGTTCCCTTAGAATGTGCTTTCAGCGCTGCTGGTGGTGCCCTGATGGATAAGCGCATCCAGGTGTCCTCTCAAAGTGTAGACCACCTAACTTTCATCAAAATGAACAAGTCATGGATCGCCAATGATTTTTGCACCCCAGTTACAGATTGGGCAGACTAGGCAATGGTGTCATATTTAGTGTCATGTATTCATCTCACATTATTGCAGTCTTTGCCATCTTTTTGTTGTCTTTTGTGCCTGCTGTTGTTACTGCTGCTGATGTTACAAACAATTTGTTTTAAATGTGGAGACTCAAAGTTGGGTCTCCATCTGGTGGGTTGCCTGTGTAAGTAGGGCTCCCAGATAGACAGGCCTGAACCCACTTTCAGTCAATTACATTTGTTACTTTCCTTACATTTTTCTACCAATACTACTGTATGAAACTGATGTTTGTGCTATCTGAGTCTGGCTGGAATTTAAAAAAAAATTAAGGTGTTGCATGAGGTATCAGGGCTCTTATCTAAGAAGACTAACACTGCTCCGTTAACCACCAGGTCCTCATTGAAGCTTCAATTCCAAGCTGTAAATGCTGGACCAGGCCCTGGTGCCATTTGCAAATTTCTACTGTGGGTCAATTAATGCCTCTTTTCATGGTGTCTGCCCCTAATTCTGTTTGGGAAGCTATTTGTCACACCTTAAGATGTTGTCTACGCATTTGGTTTTGGCTTCCTATTGAATCTAATGGGGCTCAGATACATTCGCTGAAACGTTTTGCGGACATCAGTCCGTACGTCAAATCTGAACCGAAACGAACTTTGAAAGGTTCGCTCATCTCTACTGTTCTTTAAAATGGCAGAAAAAGGAGACTGCATAATATTTCCATTTTGTTGCACCCTATTTTAAATCTTACCGACTCCGTGAGAAAATTATATGTCAAGGTAAGTGGTATAACATCTTTATACCTATCCCAGAGTGTCTATCAGCCATATGCTCCTTATTCTCATCACGCTTCCTAAAGCTCAATGTGGACAAAACTGAACTCATCATCCTTCATCCATCTCAACTAACCCCCCTACTAGATATGTCTATAACAATAAATTACACCACGCTCTCCGCAACACAGAAAGTCTAATGCCTTGGAGTAACCCTCAATTCTGCCCTGTCCATCAAAAAGCATATGCAAGCTCTTGCCACCTCCTGCTGCCTCCAACTCAAAAATATTTGCAGATATGTCTTCCCCAACCCTCAATTTAGTAAAAAGTTAGAGCATGCCCTCATCATCTCTCGCCTCAACTACTACAATATCCTCATCTGTGGCCTCCCTACTAGCACCTCTCTGGTCTATCCTTAACTCTGCTGGCCAACTAATCCACCTCTCACCACACTATTCCTCCACAAATCCCTTTTCTGGCTCAAAATTCCTCAATGTCTTCAGTTCAATCTGCTAACACTGAACTACAAAGTAGTCCATAATCTGTCTCCTCCGCATATCTTCGAACTAATCACTCACCCAATGGCTTCCAAGTCTTTTTCTGAGTATGCTCTAATGCTGGATGATGGTGAAATTGCCTACTGCTAGCCAGCAAGAGCAGTGTGTTGGTCACACTTGATGCCTCGCACCCTTGAGGGCCTCGTATACTCTTCAC
This sequence comes from Ranitomeya variabilis, assembly GCF_051348905.1. NCBI lineage: Eukaryota > Metazoa > Chordata > Amphibia > Anura > Dendrobatidae > Ranitomeya > Ranitomeya variabilis. Next base: position 199,592,159 of record NC_135233.1, read on the forward strand.
CCTCCTCCCAATCCTGGCAAGGGGGAACTTTAGCAGAGTCCTTCCTAGGTGGTGAGCAGCACAGCGGCTGATGACCAGACACACTAACAGAAGACAGAGCAAACACATCAGAGACAAAAAATTACAGCGCAACTGCATAAATTAAGGTGAACAATAATAAATGAAGCACAGGCACCAAAGCATGAACCTCCTCAGAAGCACAGCAACATTGACATTAAACACCCCCCAGAATTGAGAATAATCAACAACAAAAGGAGAAAATAGCAGGTTTAAATCTGCCTCCCAGCAGTCACCTGACCATGCTAGGGCAATGCCCAATCTCCACTTCGGACCACAGAGACACCGGAGTAGGGGAGAGAAGACTGGAGGGAACCTCATACCCCTTTCAATTAGTTAAACATTAAATGGAATTCCATATTTTTCTGGAATCAACAATCTGTTCGCCCTCATACTTTTCCTGACTATCCACCAGGACAGGGCCCAGGGAGGAATGAGCGACCACCGGTCTCTGAACTTTCTTTAGTAGGGGCCAATGAAAGACATTGGGGACCCTAACAGCAGAGGTGAGTTAACCCTAAAAGCAACTGGATTAACTTCCTCCAGAATAGGAAAAGGTGTAATAAACCAAGGGCCTAACTTAGAGCAAGGTAACTTTAGTTTAAGGTTTTTAGTGGACACTCACATCAGATCCCCAACCACCAACTGCTGCCCTTAAGATAGAAGTTGATCAGCTGCAACCTTCTGCCTGGAGGACGCCTTCTGCAGTTGCCATAGAATCCCCTCCCAAACCACCCTCAGCCTAATAGTAGTTTCATAGACTCCAGGAATTTCTTCCCACCCCCTGAGGAAAGCAGGAGACCTGGTATGGAGATAAAAGTTACAAAAGAAAGAAGACATACCCAATGACTTATGATGTCTATTATTAAAGGAAAACTCTGCCAAAAGTAAATAGTCCCCTATTCAATCTGGTTATGAGAACAAAAGCACCTAAGGTACATTTACAGTGACTGGTTAGTCCTTTCTGAAAGACCATTAGACTGGGGATGGCATGCAGAAAAAAATGACAATTTCGTCCCAATACTGCCACAGAAAGCATTCCAGAACCTATAGATAAATGTGAGCCTCAGACACTATATTGACCGGGACACCATGTAACCTGACCACATTATCAATAAACACGTTTATCATCTTGTGAGAGTAAGGCAAACTTGTCAGATAGATGAGGTGGCACTGGTGGGAGAAACGGTCAACGATAACCCAGATAACAGTCATCCCATCAGAGGCAAGTAGATCTATGATAAAATCCATTGAGATATTCTACCAGGGTCAGTCCGGAATAGGAAGTGGGAGGAGTTTACAAACCTGAGAGGACCATGGCACCTTACTCCTGGCGCGCACCTCACAGAACTGAACAAATGCCTTCACATCCTGATCCAAGGAGGGCCTCTTTTCACCAAGTGCATGGTACCCTTGACCCCAGCCCGGACAGAATTATGAGAGTCCTGGATAATATGGAGCCTAAGGTTAACAGGCTCAAACAACTTATTCTGCGGGGTATCAGTGGGATCCAGTGCTATGACTTAACAATCTTCCATTCTACTTTGTTTGTGGTGACCACCAGGGGATAACATGGGTGATTGACCTCCTCCTGCTGAACAGGGTATAAACTACAGGAGACAGCATCCACATGGGTGTTTTTAGACCCAGGAATGTAGGTAATAGAAAAATGAAATTGTGAAAAAACAAGGCTCATCTAGCCTGTCTGGGATTAAGCCTTTTGGCGGTTTACAAATAGATTAAATTTTTATGGTTAGTGAGCTCTACAAGTGGATGTTTAGCTCCCTCAAAGAAGTGCCTTCACTCCTCAAGAGCCCATTTAATGGCCAACAATTCCCAGTTGCCAACATCATAATTTAACTCCGTGGGAGAAAATGTATTAGGAAAAAAAGCACAGGGCCGAAGTTGAGTAAGAGTAGCATATCCCTGAGACAACACCGCCCCATGTCAACCTCAGATGCATCCACCTCAACCACAAATGGTTTATCAAGGTCCAGATGGACCAGAACCGTGGCAGAGGCAAATGCCTCCTTGAGGCTAGAAAATGCACAATCAGACTCAACCCCTCACCCAGCTACATCGGCCTCCTTGCGAGTAGAGTCGATGATGGGTTTGAACATTTTGGAAAATCCCATGATGAACCTTCTTTTGAACATCCTTTTATAGATTATCAATTATCAATGTAAATCTGTCGTTAAACCCCCAAGTCCTCCTTTTTTTATGGAGGGCTTTAATTAATATTCATAGTTTTTATTATTCTGTTTTTCTCCTAAGTATTACCTCATTCTTTATAAGCTGAGTGGACATGTTGTCATATCAGAGTCCACTTGAGCATTGTATAACCTGCTGACAGGTATAACTTAGAGCACGTACACACATTAATTAATATCTGTGATTTTTATACATATTCAACAAAGCGTCCATTTTGTCTGTAAGCATCCATGTTTTGGATATCTTCAATCTTTAATCAGGATACATATCCTTAATAGCCACCCCTTTGGAGATAAGTAAAATCAAACCCCTAATCTCGTCGAGCCTATCAATCTGTCTTAGTGATCTGATGGATTTTTTCACCGCTTACGAGACAAGCCATCTCTAGTAGATGGACCATCCTTAACAGACTTGTGCAGAAGGAAGTCAGATCCTACTCTCTCCCTCATTGGCATGTTTCAGGCAGACATATTCAGGGGAGGTGGATATGGCATTCCTCTCATGGTTTCACAGCAGCATCTTTCATCTAGAAGATCATTAAAGTCGGCATGTGTGGTCATCACTGTGGTTTCCTTGGTTTTCATCATCAATTTCTTAAGGCATGGAGATATACATATTCAGAAAAGCATCCATTTTGTCTGTAAGCATCAGTTATTTTGTATATCTTCAATCATTAATCAGGATACATATCCTTAACAGCGCCTCTTCCCTTCAGAGCTTTGCACTGTGCCTCAAAAGTAGTATTTCCCCACATATGGTGTATTGGCGCACTCAGGAGAAATTGTACAACAAATTGGTGCATTTTCTACTGTTACCCTTATGAAAATGCTAAATTTGGGGCCATAATAACATTTTTGTGAGGAAAATATGATTTTATTATTTTCGCAGTTCAACGTTATAAACTTCTGTGAAGCACCTGGGGGTTCAAGGTGCTCACCACACACTTAAATACATTCCTTGAGGGGTCTAGTTTCCAAAATGGGGTCACTCGTGGGGTTGCCACTGTTTAGGCACATCAGAGGCTCTCCAAATGGGACATGACTTTCGCTAATGATTCCAGGAAATGTTAAGTTCAAAAAGTCAAATTACGCTGCGGTCCCTAAAAAATGTTTTTGTAAATTTTGTTGGAAAAATAAAAAATCGCTGGTCAAAGTTTAACCCATATAAGTTCCTAACAAAAAATAATTTTGGTTCCAAAATTTTGCTAATGTAAAGTAGACATGTGGGAAATGTTACTTATTAACTATGTTCGTGACATATCTCTGTGATTAAGGGCATAAAAATTCAAAGTTGGAAAATTTTCAAAATTTTCGCCAAATTTCCACTTTTTTTCACAAATAAAGTCAAGTCAAATCGAAGAAATTCTACCACTATCGTGAAATCTCACAGGGATCCGTTGAAGCATTCCATGGTTATTACCTCATCAAGTGACAGTGATCACAATTGTAAAAATTGGCCTAGTCATTAATGTGCAAACCACCTTCGTGGGCTGATTTACATATAAAAAATAATCTTTGAGTTCCTTGAAGGCAATATGAACATGATCCCTATGGGACAACACATCCCTATTAGTGATGAGCGAGTGTGCTCGTTACTCGAGTTTTCCGAGCATGCTGGGGTGTTCTCCGAGTATCTTGGGTGTGCTCGTAGATTATGTTTGAGTCCCCGCAGCGGCATGATTTGCAGCTGCTAGACAGCCTGAATACATGTGGGGATTCCCTAACAAACAGGCAATCCCTGCATGTGTTCAGGTTGTCTAATAGCCACAAATCATGCAGCTGCAGGAACACATATGCGAGGGAGGGCCAGGGCCATAGTCGTGGCTGAGAGTATCTGCTTACACGTGCCCTGGCCTCCCGCCACATGCACACAATGTCCCCTTTTTAGCGTACCCTCAGCTACATCATCTGCATCGTCAGGGTCCCATCTGAGCGGTCATTTCCCAGATGGTCCAGATGATGACAGTCTCACACCAAATGTTTAGTTGACCCGCAGAGGAGCCACAATCTACCTTCCTAGTGTAATTGTCTTTGCGTATATAAGTAGGACATCTTTCCCAGTTGCATCGGCTCCTCCACGATAGATGAAGGTAGTTCTGGAGACAGCACTACTCTCCTACCAGAAGCTTTGTCCCATAAGTGATCTTGTCTCCTTCTGTCCAGATGTACGTCCAGAGTCATGGAGGCTTCCAGGCTTTGAAGCAGTGAGTGATGCACTAACATGTCTTTTGCAGAATCTGCCAGTCTATGCTTTGCATCATTCCGCCGTCTGAATTGAGAACAATTTTTCTCCTCCAAGAGGCTACCCTGAACGAGTGCTCTGAGGTCAGGCTACTTTCACACATCAGGTTTTTGCCGTCAGGCTAAATCCGGTGAGTTTTTAAAAAAAAGTATCCTTTTTTTTACCGCCGGATCCGTTTTTTTCTCATAGAGTTGTATTAGCGCTGGATTGCGCCTGATGGCCACATGTTTCATCCCTTTTTTGATGGATCCGTCCTAAAAGCTGTTTTCAGCGGACGGAGAAAACGTTCTGAGGAACGTTTTCTCTGTCTGGCGAAAAAACGCCCAGTGACTGATCCGGTGAAAAATGTACAAAACAGACATGTGAAATAATGAATCCGGCCTCCGAATCCTGTTTTCCATGCATTCTCCATTCAAATCATGCACATTTTCCATTCTGGGGTCTCTCTCTCTCTCTCTCTTCCCCAGAACAGGAAGTCCATCCGCGGGTTAATTTAAATTAAAAAATATGGATCCAGCAAAAAAACGGATCCGTTGCATCAGGTTTTCCACTATTTGCAACGGATCAATTTTTTCAACAATTACCTGGATCCTGCCTGACGTCAAAGAACTGATGTGTGAAAGTAGCTTTAGAGTTGGTGATGGCAGCTGTATCTGGTTTATCATAAAGGAGTCCAATGCCCTAAAAAATCCTCAATGGAGTTACTGAACAGGGAATCATCAAAGTAAAGGCCCATGTCTGGGGATCCCCCCCTAAATAAAGAGATAGCCAGCTTCACCTGAGACCTCCCGTCCCCTGAAGACATGGGTCTAAACTGAAAATATAAGTTGCAATTCTCCTGAAAATTAAGAAATTGTTAGCGATCTCCCGAAATAAAATCTGTCAATGGAACTTTATGCTCAAGGGATCTTCTGACCCCAACAACAGGGCCCGGTACATGGGGTATAGAAGCTACCAGAGGAGCGGTCGCTTCAGTACGTAACTGAGCTAAGGCTCGGGTATGATGCCCCACAGTAACAGCCAAATCCTGAAACATGCTAAGCAGATTTTGCATCTGCTCTACCAGCTGATTAATTCAATCAAGACTAATTATGTGTAATACTGGGTAATGGTGAAATAACCTACTGCCAGTCAGCAAGAGTAGTGTGTCGGTCACACTGCCGTGCACCCTTGAGGGCCGAGTATACTCTTCACTCACCTCCCTGTAATGGCAAAGGGAAACTTTAGCCGAGCCCTTCCCAGTCAGCGAGCAGCACGGCATCTGGTGGCCGGACACACAAACAGCAAACAAGGAAAACACATCAGAACCAAAAAACTGCAGTACAACTGCATAAACCAAGGTGAACAATAATAAATGAAGCACAGGCACCATGGACCTCCTCAGAAGCTCAGAAACAATTACCTTAATTACTCGTCAGAACTGAGAATAATCAGCAACAAAAGGAGGAAATGGCAGGTTTAAATCTATCTCCCAGCAGTCACCTGAAAATGTCGGGACAATGCCCAATCTCCACCAAAGACCACAGAGACACCAGATGAGGGGAGAGACGATTGGAGGTAACCTCATACTATCTGACTGCACCAGCAGGTACAACGTCCTTCACCCACTGGCAGCAGCTAATACCAAGGGGCCCGGCATCCCGGGGATCACCGCACAGCATAATCGCTAGGAGCAGTGGTGTCCCGCCTCCCAGTGATGGAGGAGTGCATCTCCTAGAATGTGATACCTGGTCTGTTGACCCACTGAAGAGAGGGAGCCCGCCCAGGAGTGCGAGGGGCCTGCTCAGGAAAGAAGCTACCATTCCTGACATATGCCCCATCGTCCGAAATTCTATGCTGCTACAGCTCCAATTATCCAACACCTTTGAATCTTTCAGACAGAACACAGAAAAACCCATCTCTTCAAAAAAGCTGGCATCTTTCAATAACCCCGGCTATTGAACTCCCCAACACCGCAGCTACTGTAACCCCCCAACCTACTTTCTCCTTCCAAATTATCCATGATCCTCTATACTGTAAGCCCACAAGGGCAGGGCCCTCACTCCTCTGTACCCATCTGTCATTGTTAGCTTGTTATCTGTATTTCCTATTTGTATCCTGTAACCCCTGTCATGTACAGCAGCTGGGAATCAATGGTACTCTAAAAATAAATAATAATAATAATAATATTGAGGCTGATAGTAACATAAAGCCAATATTCTGTTGTAATGGCTAAAAATGGAGATAACTCAGATGCAGAACATCTATCCTCATATATAGAAAACACACATCAAGAAGAGAAAGGTAATAATGGATGCATCTTTGGGATAAAATACAGATTAATTTAGTGCATGACACTTGCGCAAAATGCATTGATGTCACATAATGCCAGGACGTAGAGGGGGACTGCTGGGATGAAACAAAGGCACTGCAGAGTCCACAACAGGTGATTGTTGCTGCAGCCGCTGAACACATGTTGTGCCGCCTCTCAGCAGTGATCAGCGGCTAATTCACCTGCCGCTCTGTCTGTGCAGCGGCTGCAGCAGCAATCATCTGAGGCACAGCCCAGTCATCCTTCTTGCTCTGATTAAACTGTTCCAAAGCAACAAACCCAACCAAGGAGCATGGACATGTTAATGAGAAGCCAGAATGCTGCTGTTTCAGACAGCCTTGACAATGTCTAGGACGGAAAATATAGTAGAGATTATGTCCTTCTTCCTCTCCTGCATTGCTAAACCAGTGTGGTGGCACTGACAATAAGAAGGAGGAGGCTGCAAAGCTACCTAAAGCCATGCAGGGATCAAATGCAAAATCTGTTTTATGCCTGTAGCCTAGCCACATTCCCTGTCTGCTGACCCCTTAACAGCTGCCCTTCACTATCCTCTCCCCCACATTCCAACAACCCACTCCAATCCTCTGATTACTCTTCCACATACCTATTGCCCTCCCCACAATAGTTTTCCTGGCCTTCTAAGAAGACAAAAGCCTCACCTATTGCTATCCTTGAATGTAACAATCCTACTTATTTATGTCCAAAAATCAGCTATTTCAAGAAAAATTGTCCATGTAATGTATATATAAATACCATATATGTGCTTGTCATGTGTGTTTATTTGTGCAATGCATATACTGTATTTTTATCGCAAATGTATGTATTTGGGACTAGAAGAAAAAACAATTTAAATAAATTCAATGGGGCAATAGTTTTGTATGTAATCATATAATACCCTAAAAAATAATTTTATTAAATATTATTAAAATGCCACCAACCTGTGGCTACACCAAAAACTAAACAAAAACACACCGTGAAAAAACTGGAATGGGAAAAGAGACATACCCTGATGTGTGTCTATGCTGAAGTCTGCCTGTCTGCGGGGGTTGGCGCCCTAGGGGAAGCATATTGGCACCCCCGCTTGGCGACGGCGGACCCTGGGGTCCCTAGATTGACCCTGATTGGCCCAATGGGGCCCTCTTCCCACACAATGATGCACTATAGGTACCCCTATGGACTATACATGAAACACGTATAAATAGGGAGACCTATATCCCACACCGTTAAAAACAATTAGAGAACATGTTAGTAGGCGTTTGACGGAAATGAAAATGCACTTGTAACAATGATTGTGGATAATTTATGACAAAAAGTACATTTGTACAAATTACTGCATTTTTCATTAACCTCAACTATAATACAATTAAAAAAGCATTTTCCACCGAACAGATCAAAGCTGACCAGCAAACCAATGATAAATACTGTCTGGGCCAAATGAATATATGTCTTATACAAGCATGATGTTGAATAGAAAAAATGATGAACACCAACCAAAACAGATATACATGATCAATAGGGTTGAGCGAAACGGATCGGTCATTTTCATAAGTCCCCGACTTTTGGCAAAGTTGGGTTTCATGAAACCTGACCCGACCCCAGCGTGGGATCGGCCATGCGGTACACGATCTTCGCACCAAAGTCGCGTTCCTTATGACGCTTAAAGCACCATTTTTCAGCCAATGAAGGTGCACGCAGAGTGTGGGCAGCGTGATGACATAGGTCCTGGTCCCCACCATCTTAAAGAAGGGCATGGCAGTGATTGGCTTGCTTTCTGCGGCGTCACAGGGGCCATAAAGGGGCGTTCCCGCCGACCGCCATGTTACTGCTGCTGATCTGAGCATAGGGAGAGGTTGTTGCCGCTTCGTCAGAAGCAGGGATAGCGTTAGGCAGGGTAAATTAAGCCCCAAACCGCTTGTGCTGTAGCGATTTCCACTGTCCAACACCACCTTTTCTTTTTGGGACAGTGGAGGCTCGATTTCTGTGCAACAGCTCTGTCTGTAGGTTATAAGGCTCCCTGATAGCTGCGTTGCTGTGTGTACGCCGCTGTGCAAACCAACTGCTTTTTTCAAAGCACAAATCCTGTTGCTCCTTCATCTCTGCACAGCTATCTTGTTTGTTTGTCCACACTTTTGACTTTTGTGTGATTTGTGTGCAGCAGTCCTTTTTATTGCTGCCTGACATACTTTTCTGAGATTACTGTAGGGAGATAGTAATTGTAGTGCTTTTTTTTTTTTTTTCTATATATCTCTTCAAGCCACTTTCTGCCACAGAAAACCTACTGTATAAGGCCGGTTTCACACGTCAGTGGCTCCGGTACGTGAGGTGACAGTTTCCTCCCGTACCGGAGACACTGACACACGTAGACCCATAAAAATCAATGCATCTGTTCAGATGTCATTGATTTTGTGCGGACCGTGTGCGGACCGTGTCTCCGTGTGCCAAACACGGAGACATGTCAGTGTTCGTGGGAGCGCACGTTTTACACGGACCCAATAGAGTCAATGGGTCCGCATAAAACACGGACCTCACACGGACATTCTCCGCCTGGGGTCCGTGTGCGTGCCGGAGACAGCGCTACAGTAAGCGCTGTCCCCCCCACATGGTGCTGAAGCCGGTATTCATATCTTCCCTGTAGCAGCGTTTGCTATAGAGAAAATATGAAGAATAGTGTTAAAAATAAAGGTTTAGGTGTCCGCCGCCCTCCCACCCCCTGTGCGCCCCCCCGCTGGTCAGAAAATACTTATCCGGGTCCCCCGTCGGCTGTCGCTCCTTCCTGGTCTGGCCGCGGCTTCTCTACTGTATGCGGCCGATTACACTCATGAATATGTGGCTCCACCTCCAATAGGGGCGGAGCCGCCTATTCATGACTGTAAATGATCGGGCCCACGTGACCGCATACAGTAGGAGGCGCGGCCAGACCAGGAAGGAGCGACTGCCGACGGGGGATCCGGGTGAGTATTTTCTGACCAGCGGGGGGGGCGCACAGGGGGTGGGGGGGTGGCGGACACATGGATCTTTATTTTAAACACTATTCTTCATATTTTCCCTGCAGCAAACGTTGCTACAGGGAACATATGAATCGCAGCTTCAGCACCATGCAGAGTGGGTACCACACGCTCCGTGTGGTACCCACTCGCCATACGGGCGGCACACGTGTGCCGCAGGTATGGCCTCCGTGAGTTCCCAGGCACACGGACACGGATAACTCCGGTACCGATTTATTCCGGTACCGGAATTATCTGGACGTGTGGGACAGCCCTAACAGTGTGCCTGATTTCTTCCTAATTCTCCCATAAAAAAAAAAGTGGGAGATTAAGACTGGCCAATCTGCAGTAGTGCCAGTCCTGTGTGTGGCTTCTGTCTTTTTTTTCTGCCACAGAAAACCTACTGTATAACAGTGTGCCTGATTTCTTCACAATTCTCCCATAAAACAAAAAAAAAAGTGGGAGATTAAGACTGGCAAATCTGCATTAGTGCCAGTCCTGTGTGTGGCTTCTGTCTTTTTTTTCTGCCACAGAAAACCTACTGTGTAGCAGTGGGCCTGATTTCTTCACAATTCTCCCATAAAACAAAAAAAAAAGTGGGAGATTAAGACTGGCAAATCTGCAGCAGTGCCAGTCCTGTGTGTGGCTTCTGTCTTTTTTTTCTGCCACAGAAAACCTACTGTATAACAGTATGCCTGATTTGTTCCTAATTCTCCCATAAAACAAAAAAAAAGTGGGAGATTAAGACTGGCAAATCTGCAGTAGTGCCAGTCCTGTGTGTGGCTTCTGTCTTTTTTTTCTGCCACAGAAAACCTACTGTATAACAGTGTGCCTGATTTCTTCACAATTCTCCCATAAAAAAAAAAAAAAAAGTGGGAGATTAAGACTGGCAAATCTGGATTAGTGCCAGTCCTGTGTGTGGCATCTGTCTTTTTTTTTCTGCCACAGAAAACCTACTGTGTAGCAGTGGGCCTGATTTCTTCACAATTCTCCCATAAAACCAAAAAAAAAGTGGGAGAGTAAGACTGGCAAATCTGCAGTAGTGCCAGTCCTGTGTGTGGCATCTGTCTTTTTTTTCTGCCACAGAAAACCTACTGTGTAACAGTGGGCCAGATTAAATCACTTGTCTCACATATCCCCCCAAAAAATTAAAATAAAGGGAGAATAATCTTGCCAAACCTGTGCATGTGTGCGAGTGCTGTCTGTGGTATCTGTCAGTCATTTTGTGCCACAGGAACTATACCGTGATATAGTGGGCCTGATTCAATCCTTTGTCTCCCATATCAAAAAAAAGAGGGACATTTCTATTGCCAGTGTTTTTATCTGCATCACTCCTGTTAGTGCCATATCTGCCAGCCTCTTTCTGCTAATCAAACTGTGTTGTTGTGTAATACAGTGGGCCTGATTTTTCCCTGGATTCCCCCACACATAAAGAGGGACATTTCTATTGCCAGTGTTTTTATCTGCGTCACTCCTGTTAGTGCCATATCTGCCAGCCTCTTTCTGCTAATCAAACTGTCTAGTGTAATACAGTGGGCCTAATTTTTCACTGCATTCTCCCACACATAAAAAAGGGAGATTTACATTCCCAACAAGTTCACGCACACCTTGTACCTGGTTTTACAGGACCACATAACGCTTGTTAGGGTACCGTCTCACAGTGGCACTTTGATCGCTGCGACGGCACGATCCGTGACGTTCCAGCAATATCCATACGATATCGCTGTGTCTGACACGCAGCAGCGATCAGGGACCCCGCTGAGAATCGTACGTCGTAGCAGATCGTTTGGAACTTTCTTTCGTCGCTGGATCTCCCGCTGTCATCGTTGGATCGGTGTGTGTGTGACACCGATCCAACGATGCGTTCGCTTGTAACCAGGATAAACATCGGGTTACTAAGCACAGGGCCGTGCTTAGTAACCCGATTTTTACCCTGGTTACCATCGTAAATGTAAAAAAAACCAAATAGTACATACTCACATTCCGGTGTCCGTCAGGTCCCTTGCCGTCTGCTTCCCGCACTGACTGACTGCCGGCCGTAAAGTGAAAGCAGAGCACAGCAGTTACATCACCGCTGTGCTTTGCTTTCACTTTACGGCCGGCAGACAGTCAGTGCGGGAAGCAGACGGCAAGGGACCTGACAGACACCGGAATGTGAGTATGTACTGTTTGTTTTTTTTTACATTTACGATGGTAATCAGGGTAAACATCGGGTTACTAAGCGCGGCCCTGCGCTTAGTAACCCGATGTTTACCCTGGTTACCTGGGGACCTCGGCATCGTTGGTCGCTGGAGAGCTGTCTGTGTGACAGCTCCCCAGCGACCACACAACGACTTACCAACAATCACGGCCCGGTCGTATCGCTGGTCGTGATCGTTGGTAAATCGTTTTGTGTAACGGTACTCTAAGTTTGGTAACATTTTTCCAAGAATGAGGAAGTCTGGTGGAAGAGGTCGTGGCCGTGGGCGGTCATTGGCAGCTGGTAATGATGGTAGTGGTGGTGGTCGTGGAGCATCAGGTGGTCGTGGGAAAAGCAGTATAGCCCCTAAGTCTCGAGTTGTTGAGCCAGCATCATCGTCTGGCTGCACAAGGCCTCGAAGGCTCCCTTTTCTGGGAGTAGGAAAACCGCTTTTGAAGCCGGAGCAGCAGGAACAAGTATTGGCTTTCATTGCTGACTCTGCCTCTAGCTCTTTCGCCAACTCCTCGGAAAGTGCCAAATGTCAGAGCAGTGCGTCGTCAGTGGATTCTCCCAGTCAGGAACAAGTCGCTTCCTTGTGTCCTTCACCCAGAACAACAGTGAAGGCTGCGTCAGGCGACACAACTGGTTACTCCATGGAGCTCTTTACACATACCGTGCCTGGGTTAGAAAGGGAAATTGTTAACAGGCCATGCCCATTACAAGATGAATCGGACATGGAGTGCACAGATGCACAGCCACAGCCAGATTATTATGCTGTTCCTTTGACTCAGATCAGAACATTGCCCTCGCAGTGTAGTGATCCAGAATCTGACCCCGATGAGACTATGGAGCCCCGTCACGAACGCTATAGCACCGGCTTACACGGTGACCCAGAGGAAGGTGCACAGAACATAGAAGAGGAGGTCATAGATGACCCAGTTGTTGACCCCGATTGGCAGCCATTGGGGGAACAGGGTGCAGGCGGCAGTAGCTCTGAAGCGGAGGAGGAGGAGCCGCAGCAGGCATCAACATCACAACAGGTTCCATCTGGCAGGCCCGTATCTGGCCAAAAACGTATGGCAAAACCAAAACCAGTTGTAGGACAGCGTGGCCATCAGGTTAAAGTAGCTCAGTGTGCAATGCCTGAAAAGGTATCCGATAGGAAGAGTGCAGTCTGGAATTTTTTTAACCAAGATCCCAATTATCAGCGCAAAGTCATCTGTAAGAAATGCTCAAGGACCTTCAGCAGAGGTCAGAATGTTAAAAATTTAAATACAAGTTGCATGCATAGACATTTAACCACCATGCACTTGCAAGCCTGGACAAACTACCAAACGTCCCTTAACGTTGTAGCACCCTCTCACAATGAAGCTAGTCAGCAACGTGACATCCCTTCCCTCACTGTAAGCCCACCGTTTACCACACCACCTGCAGGTAATGTGGCGCTTTCATCACAAGGCCAAAGCAGTCAGGGAATCACCAGGTTTGTAGTCGGAAAAACTGTATGTAGGGCAACAGCAAGAATACCATCACCAACCCTCTCTCAGTCACCCATGTCCACCGGCACCCCCGCTAGTTCCACCCTATGCAGCTCTCCAGTCCAGCTCACCCTACATGAGACTCTCGTTAGGAAAAGGAAGTACTCATCCTCGCATCCGCGTACACAGGGTTTGAACGCCCACATTGCTAGACTAATCTCGTTAGAGATGATGCCCTACCGTTTAGTTGAAACCGAAGCTTTCAAAGCCCTGATGGACTACGCTGTACCACGCTACGAGCTACCCAGTCGACACTTATTTTTGAGAAAAGCCATCCCAGCCCTCCACCAGCATGTAAAAGACCGCATTGTCCATGCGCTCAGGCAATCTGTGAGTTGAAAGGTGCACCTGACAACAGACGCATGGACCAGTAGGCATGGCCAGGGGCATTACGTCTCCATCACGGCACACTGGGTTAATGTGGTGGATGCAGGGTCCACAGGGGACAGTAATATTGGGACAGTTCTGCCTAGCTCACGGTCTAGGAAACAGTTGGCTGTAGGCGTTCGTCCCCCCTCCTCCTCCTCGTCCTCCAGCAGAAGCGAGAGCTCGTCCACAGACCGCAGTCGCATGACCACTCCATCCGCAGCTGCCACTGTTGCACACGAGGTGTCCAATTATGGAACAGCTAGTGGCAAGCGTCAGCAGGCTGTATTGGCAATGAAGTGTTTGGGCGACAACAGACACACCGCAGAAGTTCTGTCCGAGTTCTTGCAGCAAGAAACTCGGTCATGGCTGGGCACTGTACATCTTGAGGCAGGCAAGGTAGTGAGTGATAACGAAAGGAATTTTATGGCTGCCATAGCCCTTTCACAACTGAAACACATTCCTTGCCTGGCTCACACCTTAAACCTGGTGGTGCAGTGCTTCCTGAAAAGTTATCCGGGGTTACCCGACCTGCTGCTGAAAGTGCGCAGACTTTGCTCTCACATCCGCCGTTCGCCCGTACACTCCAACCGTATGCAGAACCATCAGCGGTCTTTGAACCTTCCCCAGCATCGCCTAATCATTGACGTAGCAACAAGGTGGAACTTCACACTGCACATGCTTCATAGACTGTGCGAACAGAGGCGTGCTGTTATGTATTTGTGGGAGGATACACATACACTGGCAGGCAGTTGGATGGCAGACATGGAGTTGTCAGCTGTGCAGTGGTCGAAGCTCCAAGACCTGTGTCAAGTCCTTCAGTGTTTTGAGGAATGCACACGGCTGGTTAGTGCAGACAACGCCGTAATAAGCATGAGCATCCCCCTAATGCGTCTGCTGATGCAAAGTTTGACGCACATAAAGGAACAGGCATCTGCAGTCGAGGAGGAGGGAAGCCTTGATGACAGTCAGCCATTGTCTGCTTAGGGAAGTCTACAGGACGAGGTGGCGGGCGAAGAGGAGGAGGACGAGGAGGATGATGGGGATGAGTATTTTTTGGATGAGGAAGCTTCTCAGGGGGCAATAGAAACTGCTGGCGGTGCAAGGCCGGGTTCAGGGTTTTTGAGGGAGACAAGTGACGTTGATTTGCCAGAAAGTGCTCCTCAACCCAGCATATGCACTGACTTGACAACTGGAACATTGGCCCACATGGTGGATTATGCCTTGCGTATCCTCAAAAGGGACCCACGCATTATACAAATGATGACAGATGACGAATCCGATTACTGGTTGGCCTGCCTCCTTGATCCTCACTATAAAGACAAATTGCAAAATATCATGCCACATGAGAACTTCGAACAGATATTGGCAACCAAACAAGCTACTATTGGTGACCGTTTGATTCAGGCATTCCCAGCAAACAGCGCCGGAGATGGTTCTCACACGAGCTGCAGGGGGCAACAGGGCAGAGGTGTTAGAGGTGCACAGATCAGAAGTGGCGTAGGACAGAGGGGTTTTCTGACCACCAGGTTGTTGAGTGATTTCGCCATGACCGCAGTAACGACAAGTACAGCAGCATCCATTCAAAGTGACAGGAGACAACATTTGTCCAGTATGGTTACTAACTATTTTTCCTCCATTACCGATGTTCTCCCTCAACCGTCATTCCCCTTTGATTACTGGGCATCCAAAATAGACACCTGGCCTGAATTGGCTGAATATGCATTGCAGGAGTTTGCTTGCCCAGCAGCTAGTGTGCTGTCAGAAAGAGTATTCAGTGCTGCTGGTTCAATACTGACCGAAAAAAGGACTCGTCTGGCTACCCAAAATGTTGATGAACTAACCTTCATTAAAATGAACCACTCATGGATTTCAAATTATTTTGCCCCACCTTTCCCGGCTGACACCTAGCTTTCCTGTAAAAAGGTCTTGCTTTGGGACTGGTGTTACTGACTGTTCCAATCTCGTAATTTGCAGCTGCTGTTTGTCCAGCATACGACATCTTTACACCTCCCTAAATGCCCTAACTCCCCCCATGGGGCCGTGGTCTCGCCACTTGTGGCAAGCACCCATCAGAGTGCCGTTTGTCTGAAGAGGTGGGTGTGCCCACTTTTGGTCGACGGCACTGGCACTGGGTCCCTCATAGTACAATGAAGTGTCTCTGGCGGTGGTGGCGCGCACCCAACATCAGACACACCGAACTTGTAACATGAGGGGCCCTGGGCTTGTACCGTCGGCCAGGAGAGAGTGTCCCCCCCAAGGTAAAACAGTGCTCTACCACTTGCAAAATTATCTGTCGCTGCTCCACCACTGTTTAGTCTATGCGCTGAAATCCTTCCATGCCTGGCACAGACAATAACAATTTGTTGACATGTATGATGCTAGTTAAAATACTCAGGGGCCCTGTCCTACATTTACACCAATAAATACTTTGCGCAAAATTAAAATGTCTGAAAGTCAGCATAGGAGCAAACCCCTGTACCTAAGTATGCCACCCTTTTTTTTTGGGGGGGGGGGGGGGGTTTGGTTTTTTTGGGGGAGACATTAACATCTAGTTTGTTTTTGGGAGTACTTACTGTGTCAGACACTCCTTCTAATTGTCCTCCACTGACCACACCAATGCTGCCTGTGTACCCCTGTAACCAATTTAAAACTGCATAGAGCCTATTTTATTATTTTAGGCCTAGGAAGTCTGTCTGCGGTCCCTCCTTCCAATTGTCCTCCACTGACCACACCAATGCTGCCTGTGTACCCTTTTTGCCAAATTTAAGCTGCATGGAGCCTATTTTATTATTTTAGGCCTAGGAAGTCTGTCTGCGGTCCCTCCTTCCAATTGTCCTCCACTGACCACACCAATGCTGCCTGTGTACCCCTGTTGCCAAATTTAAGCTGCATAGAGCCTATTTTATTATTTTAGGCCTAGGAAGTCTGTCTGCGGTCCCTCCTTCCAATTGTCCTCCACTGACCACACCAATGCTGCCTGTGTACCCCTGTAACCAATTTAAAACTGCACAGAGCCTATTTTATTATTTTAGGCCTAGGAAGTCTGTCTGCGGTCCCTCCTTCCAATTGTCCTCCACTGACCACACCAATGCTGCCTGTGTACCCTTTTTGCCAAATTTAAGCTGCATGGAGCCTATTTTATTATTTTAGGCCTAGGAAGTCTGTCTGCGGTCCCTCCTTCCAATTGTCCTCCACTGACCACACCAATGCTGCCTGTGTACCCCTGTTGCCAAATTTAAGCTGCATGGAGCCTATTTTATTATTTTAGGCCTAGGAAGTCTGTCTGCGGTCCCTCCTTCCAATTGTCCTCCACTGACCACACCAATTTTGCCTCTGTACCCCTGTAACCAATTTAAAACTGCATAGAGCCTATTTTATTATTTTAGGCCTAGGAAGTCTGTCTGCGGTCCCTCCATCCAATTGTCCTCCACTGACCACACCAATGCTGCCTGTGTACCCCTGTAACCAATTTAAAACTGCATAGAGCCTATTTTATTATTTTAGGCCTAGGAAGTCTGTCTGCGGTCCCTACTTCCAATTGTCCTCCACTGACCACACCAATGCTGCCTGTGTACCCCTGTAACCAATTTAAAACTGCATAGAGCCAACGTTTTTAGTTAACACATACTGCGTTTGTCTGTATGCGCCACTAAATCACGCTGTCCTCCACTGAAAAAGCTGAGCTTCAACCTTCAGGCTCTCATTAAGTATTCTTAAATGTAACACTTTTGTTGCCCTACTACTTGGGTTGGGGCCTAGTAACGGTGTCTGCCGCTCCTTGGTGTTCTCCTCCTCCTTGGTGTTCTCCTCCAGGTTTCCTTGTCTGAGCTTCAACCTTCAGGCTCTCATTAAGTATTTTAAAATGTAACACTGCAATTGCCCTAGTACTTGGGTCGGTGCCTAGTAACGGTGTCTGGCGCTCCTTGGTGTTCTCCTCCTCCTTGGTGTTCTCCTCCAGGTTTCCTTCTCTGAGCTTCAACCTTCAGGCTCTCATTAAGTATTTCAAAATGTAACACTGCAATTGCCCTAGTACTTGGGTTGGTGCCTAGTAACGGTGTCTGGCGCTCCTTGGTGTTCTCCTCCTCCTTGGTGTTCTCCTCCAGGTTTCCTTGTCTGAGCTTCAACCTTCAGGCTCTCATTAAGTACTTTAAAATGTAATACTGCAGTTGCCCTACTACTTGGGTTTGGGCCTAGTAACGGTGTCTGCTGCTGCTTGGTGTTCTCCTCCACTGAACAAAGCAGTGCCGCCTGTTTCCTACTGTTAGCAATCTAGAACTGCATTTAGCCTAGTTACTTATTTGGCCCTACTCACTGTGTCAGCCTCTCATTACAGTTGTCCTCCACTGAACAAAGCAATGCCGCCTGGTTAGTCCTGTTACCAATTTTGAACTGCATTTAGGCCACTTTTTTATTTGGGCCTAGATCTGTGTTTCCTCCTCATCCTGCCCATTGCCCAGCCACTCCTAGATTAGCCCGCTGGTACATTGACCCAGACCACTACATTCCCCTTGCACTCTACACAGCCTGAATCTGACCCTGCTGAAAGTCTGGTTTCTCTTCCCGCATACTATACCACCTTACACGGGGACAAAGAGGAAGGTGCAGGTGAAAGTGCAGGTTCCTTCATCAGGTGGGGGGCCCACTTGTTGGCGACGTCACTGGCACAGGGCCCCTCATAGTACGCAAAAGTGTCACTGCCGGTGGGAGGCGCCCCCGCCATGCAAACACACCGCCGTACTGTGAGGGGCCCTGTGCCAGTGCCAATGCGAACGAGTGGGACCCCCTGCTTGCTCAGGATCACAGCACTTGCAACATTGCATTACTTACCTCTACCTGCTCCACCGCCGTGACGTAGTCCACGTTTCCTGGGCCCACTAAAAACTTGAACCTGCCCTACCCCCCACAACTTTAGCCAAATGACCCCCCAATTTTCAATGGCTACCTATTATTGTAAGGTAAATTAAGATTGACAAGCTTAAGTAAGAAGAATTGATGTTTTTGGCATTAAAATGGGCACTGTAGGTGTTTTCCTGGCCTCCACTCACTGCCGACTATGCTTCCCCATTGACTTGCATTGGGTTTCGTGTTTCGGCCGAACAACGACCCCGACTTTTCAAGAAGATTGGCCGATTTCACTCGACTCGACTTTTGACAAAGTCGGGTTTCGCAAAACCCGACTCGACCCCAAAAAAGTAAAAGTCGTTCAACCCTAATGATCAACCTATAACCAATGCAACTCTGCCAAATTCAATAAACAATATATCGCAGAAGCTGGAGCATGTAAATAGAGTTGGTACTCATCATTAGGTGAGGTGCCGTCCGCCTAGTATATAAGTAGCCTCAACGCGTTTCGCCTCTCTGGCTCATCGGGAGGCCCGATTTTATGTCATGTGTCTTGATAGGTTGTGATAAGTCTAAACCGCAATGTTTTTACCTCAGTTTTAAAGCCAGGACGCCGGAATTTTCAAGGCCCGCACAGGGATTTCATACTAAAGAAAACACGTGAATGACCGTTGTTCATTTAGTCCCCTGGGGGTCATTGTGTCCATCCTAAAAGTCCACTCACACTCCCTTTGTAGAAATCACTGTGCGGACCTTCATCTCCAGGGATGTGAAGTCTTGTTGGACAATTTGTATTTTGTAATATTTAGGAAGCTTTTTTATGCTCTATTCTGTTGATGGTCCCCCCCTTATGGGGGGATTGACACAGATCCGTGTGTATAATAGATTAAATGGAAATCCTCAGTTTATTGGGACCCTTCTTAATGAAAAAACTTCCATTGTAGCTGCCGCGTCAATTAGGCTATTTTAACCCCTCCATGTTATCACAGTGATGTGTGTCTGTGCCCAAATAAGAAATTGTCATATCCCTCCATCAGGTAGAACTGGCTTATTGAAGGGAGACATATAATTGTTGGATAGCCTGAATAGCCCCTTTAGAAATGAAAATTAATGTTTACATTGTAGGCGTGCACATACTGTATATTGATGTAAATCTGTTCTTGACATTATGGGTACAGACCATGGAGGAGCGGTTATGAGCTTATGCCCGATGGGAAGCGGTTTTCCTTTTAACTATCCGCTTTGACATCGGGAAGAGAATATTGGGATTTGTTTAATTATCTACCTGGTTTGGAAGGTTGTACAGGAGACTTTCATATACCAGTGTGAATCCTTATGGCAGTTGCACTCCGCCTTTATGCGTGCATAGTATCCATGAATTGGGATCTGTATTGGCGCAGGATCCACGTATGTTTTTTATATTAGGGAAATTTATCTATCCCATTTGATTTTGCCCAGGATAAAGATATGGAAGCAGAGAAAGCCCGGTGTGCGCAGCACAACTATATTGTCCATCTTACGCGTGCGCAGCATCTATTAATGCCGATTTGCCATGGTTAATTTTATCTACTCCACTGATTCTGCGCAGGAAAAGGTTGTGGAACGCAGGAAAGTTTTTAGCGTTCCGTCCGACGCATGCACAGTAGCATTTTAGTTTCCACGAGGTTGGACTATGGCTATCATAGCAATTCTGTGCAGGGGAGCCTATGGAACGCAGGGAAGTTGGAAGCGTTCCACCCGACGCATGCGCAATAGGTTTGTAGGCGGAGTTTGATTCTGATGTATGAAACCAAGAAAAAAATGCAGCAGCACTCACCAGGAAGTGTGGTCCAATCTTTTATTGAAGCATATTCATAGCCGCGTCTTCACGGCTCGGGGGAGTGCAGGAGGGAGGAGGTGAGCAGGAGTGACGACGATCATTTTGCGCTGAAGCAGCGAAACGATCGTCGTCACTCCTGCTCACCTCCTCTCTCCTGCACTCCCCCGAGCCGTGAAGACGCGGCTATGAATATGCTTCAATAAAAGATTGGACCACACGTCCTGGTGAGTGCTGCCGCATTTTTTTCTTGGTTTCATTCATTGTTCCACTGTTTCCATGCGAGCACCTCCAGTTCTGACGTCGGACTTTCCGTTCACATTACATGTGAACCACGGTTCACTCCAGGGAAGCTAGGCTGTGCAGCACCATTTTTTTCTTTTTTCTTGATATTGATTCTGATGTATATCCGAGATTCCTAGGGGCGGTGGAGATCCTGCGCAGGACTTAGAATATGACATACTGGGAGGTGCCAGGCAGTGTATCTGGCGCAGGTGTAGGAACTTATTTTAGGACCGTAGGGGGCAATCTATTGGTTGCACTTCCGGCCTGAATACAGAAAGCACGTGCATTGAAAATTCCGGCGTCCCGGCTTTAAAACTGAGGTAAAAACATCGCGGTTTAGACTTATCACAACCTATCGAGACACATGACATAAAATCGGCCTCCTGATGAGCCAGAGAGGCGAAACGCGTTGAGGCTACTTATATACTAGGCGGACGGCACCTCACCTAACGATGAGTACCAACTCTATTTACATGCTCCAGCTTCTGCGATATATTGTTTATTGAATTTGGCAGAGTTGCATTGGTTATAGGTTGATCATGTATATCTGTTTTGGTTGGTGTTCATCATTTTTTCTATTCGACATCATGCTTGTATAAGACATATATTCATTTGGCCCAGAGAGTATTTATCATTGGTTTGCTGGTCAGCTTTGATCTGTTCGGTGGAAAATGCTTTTTTAATTGTATTATAGTTGAGGTTAATGGAAAATGCAGTAATTTGTACAAATGTACTTTTTGTCATAAATTATCCACAATCATTGTTACAAGTGCATTTTCATTTCCGTCAAATGCCTACTAACATGTTCTCTAATTGTTTTTAATTGCACAGTGTGGGATATAGGTCTCCCTATTTATAGGTGTGTTTCATGTACACTCACCGGCCACTTTATTAGGTACACCTGTCCAACTTCTTGTTAACACTTAATTTCTAATCAGCCAATCACATGGCGGCAACTCAGTGCATTTAGGCATGTAGACATGGTCAAGACAATCTCCTGCAGTTCAAACCGAGCATCAGTAGGTGGAAGAAAGGTGATTTGAGTGCCTTTGAACGTGGCATGGTTGTTGGTGCCAGAAGGGCTGGTCTGAGTATTTCAGAAACTGCTGATCTACTGGGATTTTCACGCACAACCATCTCTAGGGTTTACAGAGAATGGTCCGAAAAAGAAAAAAAATCCAGTGAGCGGCAGTTCTGTGGGCGGAAATGCCTTGTTGATGCCAGAGGTCAGAGGAGAATGGGCAGACTGGTTCGAGCTGATAGAAAGGCAACAGTGACTCAAATCGCCACCCGTTACAACCAAGGTAGGCCTAAGAGCATCTCTGAACGCACAGTGCGTCGAACTTTGAGGCAGATGGGCTACAGCAGCAGAAGACCACACCGGGTACCACTCCTTTCAGCTAAGAACAGGAAACTGAGGCTACAATTTGTACAAGCTCATCGAAATTGGACAGTAGAAGATTGGAAAAACGTTGCTTGGTCTGATGAGTCTCGATTTCTGCTGCGACATTCGGATGGTAGGGTCAGAATTTGGCGTAAACAACATGAAAGCATGGATCCATCCTGCCTTGTATGGAGCATCTTTGGGATGTGCAGCCGACAAATCTGCGGCAACTGTTTGATGCCATCATGTCAATATGGACCAAAATCTCTGAGGCATGCTTCCAGCACCTTGTTGAATCTATGCCACGAAGAATTGAGGCAGTTCTGAAGGCAAAAGGGGGTCCAACCCGTTACTAGCATGGTGTACCTAATAAAGTGGCCGGTGAGTGTATAGTCCATAGGTGTACCTGTAGTGCATCATTGTGTGGGTAGAGGGCCCCATTGGGTCAATCAGGGTGAATCTAGGGACCCCAGGCTCAGCCGTCGCCGAGCGGGGGCGCCAATACGCTTCCCCTAGGGCGTCAACCCCCGCAGACAGGCAGACTTCAGCATAGACACACATCAGGGTATGTCTCTTTTCCCATCCCAGTTTTTTCACGGTGTGTTTTTGTTTAGTTTTGGTGTAGCCACAGGTTGGTGGCATTTTAATAATATTTAATACAATTATTTTTTAGGGTATTATATGATTACACACTAGAAGAAAAAAATTGCAACTGGGTTTAGTTGAAAATGTTGCATAGTTTAGCTTTTACAGATTCATTGTTCCCCTGGTCATTCAACTTTGATTTGTTCCGAAAGGAGCTCAGAAAAAGACACATAAAAAAGTTAGAAACGATTCCATTGGAGAGTCAGAATGCGCTCACTGACAGATTCTCAGATAACTCATTCTGCAGCAATATACAGTGTGAAGGAAAAAGGTGCGAAATCATTAATGAAACTCGATCACAAAAAATATATTTAGCCGAGTTAAGTAAAAAAAAACAAAAAACCCAAAGGTGGAAAACACCAAAGAACTATTTTCAACATATACAGTATATAGGAAATCTAGGAAAAATAGTTATTATATTTTATACATTTGAGATGTAGACTAATATTTTTTTACCCTGAACAAGAAAACACAAAAATTAGAGAACAGGTAGAACAACGACCACCTACCTCGATGCAGCAGCTCCAAGCAAAGTGAACCACATACCACAGGTTGAACAATAAAATCCATCGATCTTCCATACTCCATAAACTTCACCTCTGTAGTTTCCTAAATGACTCGCTCATAGGAGAAGAACACGGTTGTGGACATGTTTCGTGCCCTAGAAGTTGCTACATCAAAGGCTGCGTTAATAAGATCAAGGTCACTTCCTGAAACTTGCTGACAAGTTGAACAAACTGCTCTCTGATCCACATCTTAGATACGCACATGATACATAAAACAACATTATTTACAAATAAAATCATAAATGTAAATAAAAAATGTTTTTTGCAATATCTGCAAAAAAGTATGTACAGATATATATATAGATAGAGAGATTTTTATTCTATTGGTATGTTCCATACTCCCCTCTGTAGCAGCATAATTTGTGCTTTCCTCACCAAGACGCCTCTGCTTCCTCTTTTAAGGACAAGCTGGGGTTAATAAGATGAAGTACAAGGTTAGCTTGGTTTTTTAAACATATTACTCGACCTTGACCCTGAAAATTCTATTTGTGACTCATTCAGAATATTTACCTCCTATTGTGAAAGAATACCCGGCCGTCACCACTCTTCGACTGCCCTTTTTCGTTTTATTTTACAGTCACAGAATGATAATGTTTCCTAAATAACCCTTATCCAAAATAATGATAAATGCCCCTAATGTCACTTGAAAGAACCTGACTTTCTTGCAAAAGTCGGGATAGAACTTGTGGATTGTGAGATTCTGGTATGA
Source organism: Ranitomeya variabilis (assembly GCF_051348905.1). Lineage (NCBI taxonomy): Eukaryota > Metazoa > Chordata > Amphibia > Anura > Dendrobatidae > Ranitomeya > Ranitomeya variabilis. The sequence continues at coordinate 199,616,296 of NC_135233.1, forward strand.
TGAGAGCTGGATCCCATAACTCTCCAAAGTAGTGGAGATTTACTGGTGGACCTGGGGAAGGTGAGTACAGGCCAACTATATTTTTTATACATAGCAAACTGTGCCCAGGAATGAACATTAACTTAAAAGGGACAGCCCCTCTAAAGTCATTTGCTGGGTAAGTAAAGCTGCAATTATTATGTAGGAAGGACCTATTTTCAATTCAGAGGGAACACTACTTGTCAATCAGCAACTGTCAGAGATCAAGGAAATTAATAAAAAATGATTGGTTTCAGATGTCCTTTGTAGAAAGGGATGAGCAGTGCCAGTGGTCTGAGCCTTATAGATGTGACACTGAGGCCATATCGGTATTACAGCACTGGAGGTGCCATATACACAGATGCAACCAACAGGCAAAATACAATGTGTCCATAAAGTCATGGTGCACTTTTGGTGCCCTTTCTCTGGCCCAATCATATCAGACCTGTTCATGAGGAGAGATAACAAGAATCAATCAAACAACACAAACTCATTTAAAGGTACCTTCACACGAAACGACATCGCTAGCGATCCGTGACGTTGCAGCATCCTGGCTAGCGATATCGTTTCGTTTGACACGCAGCAGCGATCAGGATCCTGCTGTGATGTCGCTGGTCGCTGAATAAAGTCCAGAACTTTATTTGGTCGTCCGATCACTGTGTATCGTTGTGTTTGAAAGCAAAAGCAACGATACCAGCGATGTTTTACACTGGTAACCAGGGTAAACATCGGGTTACCAAGCGCAGGGCCGCGCTTAGTAACCCGATGTTTACCCTGGTTACCAGCGTAAAAGTAAAAAAAACAAACAGTACATGCTCACCTGCGCGTCCCCCAGCGTCTGCTTCCTGCTCTGACTGAGCGCCGGCCCTAAAGTGAAAGTGAAAGCACAGCGGTGACATCACCGCTCTGCTGTTAGGGCCGGAGCTCAGTCAGTGTCAGGAAGCAGACGCTGGGGGACGCGCAGGTGAGTATGTACTGTTTGTTTTTTTTACTTTTACGCTGGTAACCAGGGTAAACATCGGGTTACTAAGCGCGGCCCTGCGCTTAGCAACCCGATGTTTACCCTGGTTACCCGGGGACCTCGGCATCGTTGGTCGCTGGAGAGCGGTCTGTGTGACAGCTCTCCAGCGATCAAACAGCGACGCTGCCGCGATCAGCATCGTTGTCGCTATCGCTGCAGCGTCGCTTCGTGTGAAGGTACCTTAAGCTGTTGATGATCCCCCAGTCAGATTAACCCCTGATAAACAGAACTCTGATTAATACACTGTCAGGTCTGTGACATCATGCAACTGCAAGCTTATGCCAGCAGTGTGGTTTTCCATGGATGTGTGTAGGGCAACAATTGGAGCCCACATCGAACTGCACTGAATAGGTATGAAACTAGGAGAGTTTTTCTATTATTTGGAGCAGATTTCACATTTCTATCATCTTTTGTTGTTTCGCAGTGACTGGTCAAAAGTGCACCATGACTTTACGGAAACACTGTAGTTCTCTAAATGGATAACTTCAATATTTTGCTCTTCCAACACTCAACTCTAAGCAGCAAATCTCAGCCTGAACAGCAGAATCCATGGTGGATAAGCTGAGTCAGAGCCAGACACATGACGTGATCATCACAAATGTCTCTGCATTTTAATAGTGAAAATAAAACAATTCTTAGGAAAGTACCAAAACTATGTCACTTCATGAGCCTCACCCGCATGTTCACAAAATGCATTCTACCTATCGATTACACAGGTCTACAAAAAATAGTTTTTGTAATCATCGCAAGTGACTTTTCTGAATCATCGTTTTGTCCTGTCTATAGTTTTTCTGTAGCACGTATAGTTTCCATGGAGCAGCATCATTAGTATAAGGTATAGGAAATATACTGGCGACATTAAGAAAACAGTAATCTACATATCAGAAAAAAATGCTTCACCTTACAAAACAGTTTATATTGAACCAAAATAATTTCACATGAAAAATAGAAACCAAAATATGAGCAGAAATTGAAAGTGCTTGACATTAGACTGTCGCTGATACAATTTTTCAGGGTTGTCCCTAAATAACATCCAACAGTAATCTGCCATCATTGAGTCATTCCAAAAACCCTGGTAGCGGTGTTCCATTAATGTCCTGGTGAAACCGCTCGCCTTGTTCATCGCTTACATCCCCAAGATTTTGAAGGCAGAAATCTAAATGTGAATGCAAAAAGTGCATTTTCAGAGACATCTAAGACACTGGCATGCATTTAGCAGTTCCTCAACACCTTCAACATATTCTGGAGAATTTTGTTTTCCTAAGAAGTTTTCACAGATCCGTCAGAGCCCACATCAAAGCAGGGGATCTGACCTCGGATGTACTATCCTGTCCGAGGTCACAAAGGGGTTAAATCAGTTCAGTCAGTAGGCTAAGTTCAGTTCAATGGTGGTGACAAATGAAAAAAAAGATTGATGAGCCCACCGACTATTTGTAGATATTTCCCCAGAGATGACAGAGGCAGCTTGTATTTAGAACTGATTTTACTGGTGGTAATCTGGTAGATAACTATAAACAGTTGTGAGGTAAACGGGTCAGCCTATTCCTTACAGATGAACATTGGCAGACAGGCAGTTTCTCAGTGTGATATTGACTGCTTTCAGGTTCTCTCTCTGTGGAGACCCTCACTCAGTTACACCTCAGTGGCTGAGCTGTTTTCTTCCCTCTGAGGCGACTTGCCCTCCCAGAAATGCTGTGAAAATCCCCTCACAATGGCGGCTGTACGATGCCTTCCCTTCTAACTCTTTGTGGCATGGCTCAGATCCCTGTAGAGGCCTGTCTCCTGTCAGAGTCTCACACACCAGTCCTTGCTGCCATCACCATCCTTTTCTGACTGACTCACACCTTACTGCTTCATAACAGTTAGCTTCTCCCCATAACATGTGCCTTTCTGAGAAGCAGTCATTGGTTGGCTGCACTTTCAATACTCCTTCTCATAAGACTCACTAAAACCTTTACTGATGTTGTCCCTGTAAGAAAATTCACAATTAAGTAAGACGTGCAAAAAATGGGAATAACATAGGAAAAACCACATACACTGAAAATGCAGAAACAACGCACCGTATATACTTGAGTATAAGCCAAGATTTTCAGCCCATTTTTAGGCTGAAAGTGCCCCTCTCGGCTTATACTCGAGTCATTGTCCAGGGGGTCAGTGGGGGAAGGGCAGCGGTGGCTTTCACATACTCACCTGCTCTTGGCGCGGTCCCTGCATCTCCGATGGTCTCCGGCGTCGGCAGCTCTTCCAGCAGCTCTTCCTACCGAGCTGCGTCGGCAGCTCTTCCTGTGTTCATTAAAGTAATGAATATGGACTCCACTCCCTTAGGGGTGGAGCCACGTATTCATTACTTTAACGAGAGGTTCAATGTGACCGCTGAACATAGGAAGAGCTGCCGGCTCCCGGAGACCATCTGTCAGTGAGAAGCAGGGACTGCGCAGGGAGCAGGTGAGAATAATGGGGGAGGGTGAGCATTGCGTGATATTCACATGTCCCTGTTCCACCGCTGCGTGCTGCTCCATCTTCCGTGTCCTCCAGCTGTGACGTTCAGGTCAGAGGACGTGATGACGTGGTTAGTGCGCACTGCCCTCTACCTGAACAGTCAGAGAGCCGGGAGACAGAGCGGTGCCCGGCGGTGGAACAGGGACAGGTGAATATCGCAAGTGCCGAGGGCCTGAGCGACGAGAGGTGGGTATGTGATTTTTTTTTAATCGCAGCAACAGCATATGGGGCATAGTCTATGGAGCATCTAATGGGGCCATCAACCTTTATACAGCATTGTGTGGGGCATAATCTATGGAGCATCTTATGGGGCCATCAACCTTTATGCCGCATTGTATGTGGCATAATCTATGAAGCATCTTATGGGACCATCAACCTTTATACATCATTGTATGGGGCAAATGTTTCTATGGAGCATCTTATGGGGCCATTATTAACCTTTTATGGAGCATTATATGGGGCATATTTTCGTATGAAGCATCTTATGGGGCCGATCATAAACTGCATGGGACATTATATGGGGCGCATTTTTTATGGAGCATCTTATGGGGCCATTATTAACCTTTGTGCAGCATTATATGGGGCATCTATATATATAAGAGGCATCGTGATTACTTGCTAATCCCACCCCCTGCACAGTACCTCTGCCCCCACCACATCACCACACACAATCCCGCCCCCCACCCCATTAACACACACAATCCCACCCCCCACCACATTACCACACACAATCCCGCTCCCACCACATTACCGCACATAATTCCGCTCCCCACCACATTACAGCACATAATCCCGCCCCCCACCACATTACCACACATAAACCCGCCCCCATCACATTACCACACATAATCCCGCCCCCCACCACATTACCACACATAATCCCGCCCCCCCCACCACATTACCACACATAATCCCGCCCCCACCACATTACCAGACGAGGCTCCATCCCCCACATTACCACACGAGGCTCCATCCCCACACATTACCATACGAGGCTCTGTCCCTCCACATTACCACACGAGGCTCCGTCCCCACACATTACCACACGAGGCTCTGTCCCCACACATTACCACACGAATCCAGTTTGCTTATGATTTTACACTGTGAATAAAATGTATTAGTATTATTCTGATTTTTAGTTATTATTATTGTTATTAACTTCCTTTTAAGTTAATTTACCACCTGCATAAGCGCTATTGAATGTTGTCATTATTTACTTTAGTTTAATCACTAGCAGCGTTAATTAGATAGCAATGAGCATGCCGAACGTTAGCTGGCTGGAAACAGCTAGTATTTTAATATGGAGCATCTTATGGGGCCCATCATGAACTGTATGGAGCATTATATGGGGCTCCTGATTCAATATGGATATTCAAAAACACGTAACCTACTGATGTCTCAATTAATTTTACTTTTATTGGTATCTATTTTTATTTTTTAAATTTACTAGTAGCTGCTGCATTTTCCACCCTAGGCTTATACTCGAGTCATTAAGTTTTCCCATTTTTTTGTGGCAAAATTAGGGGTCTTGGCTTATACTCGGGTCGGCTTTTACTGGAGTATATATGGTAATAACAAAAATACTTCTGTCTCAGAAACTTTATGTGAGCAAAACTAAGCATATTTTTTGAATCAGCACACCAAAATCCATAAAACAGACAAATTACCTTTGCTGATGATTTTTTGTGTTGACCAGTGTTATCTATCTATTATCTATATTATCTATACAGTAAAGGAAATAAGTATCTGATCCTTGCTGAATTTGTAAGTTTGCCCACTGACAAAGACATAAACAGCCTATAATTTTAAGGGTAGGTTAATTTTAACATTGAGAGATAGAATATCAAAAATAAAATCTGTCTATTAAAATTCAAATACTTATTTTCCCTGCTGTATGTATTATCTATCTATCTATCTATCTATCTATCTATCTATCTATCTATCTATCTATCTATCTATCTATCTATCTATCTATCTATCTATCTATCTATTATCTATCATCTATTATCTATCTATCTATCTATCTATCTATATATTATCTATCTATCATCTATATCTATCTATCTATCTATCATATATATTTATTTAACAAAACAAAATAAAATCTAAATGTTTAAATATAAAGAATGCTGCTCTAATAAATGAACATATTTCTGTTTAATGTTTTTAATACTTCCTTGTTTCTAATTTTCTTAAAGCAAACCTCTTGCTTCCTCTTTTAAACATATTGTGAAAATATTACTTTCATTTGTCATTATATACCGGATGATGTAAGAAAACAAAAGTAATTTGTAAATAAACTACTAAAATATTAAGGAGTAGATTTTGCCCCTGCCAAAGCATTTTTTTCTCACCAGTTTGTCATGGACAAGGATTGTCGGCGAGATATTTTGGCAGAATGAGTTGGGGTTTTTGCCATCACTTTGAGGTACAGTATATGTAATATATTGAGTTAAGGGGTTGCCTGGTCACTCTATAACTGCACTGCACGCTAAGAGGATTTTCCGTTGTTGGTGCCAAGAGTGAGCGGTCTTGTGATTGCAAGTGTAATGCTGTTGCAGTGCGGTATAGCACAACCTCCACCAAGGGATGCTGGTGAGGGAAGAGAGGTTACACAGCGCATCACTTCTATGTCATTTATATGGATACGATTGGGGAGGTTGATAGGGTTTATGGGGTAGGGCATGGCTTAGGTATGATGAGCAATTTAGGCAGAAGAAAGCTGTGAGGACTGGTATGAGGTGGGACCACAAGAATATAATAATAATAATAATAATAATAATAATTTGTATTTATGTAGCGCCAACATATTCCGCAGCGCTTTACAACTTATAGAGGGGACTTGTACAGACAATAGACATTACAGCACAACAGAAATCACAGTTCAAAACAGATACCAGGAGGAATGAGGGCCCTGCTCGCAAGCTTACAGACTATGAGGAAAAGGGGAGACACGAAAGGTGGATGGTAACAATTGCTTTAGTTATTTGGACCAGCCATAGTGTAAGGGTCGGGTGTTCATGTAAAGCTGCATGAACCAGTTATCAGCCTAAGTATGTAACAGTACAGACACTGAGGGCTATTAACTGCATGAAGTGTATGAGAACATGATGCGAGGAACCTGATTATGTTTTTTTTTTTATTAGGCCACACAGGGATAGTTAGGTTAATGCGTTGAGGCGGTAGGCCAGTCTGAACAAATGAGTTTTTAGGGCACGCTTAAAACTGTGGGAATTGGGGATTAATCATATTAACCTAGGTAGTGCATTCCAAAGAATCGGCGCAGCATGTGTAAAGTCTTGGAGACGGGAGTGGGAGGTTCTGATTATTGAGGATGCTAACCTGAGGTCATTAGCAGAGCAGAGGGCACGGGTAGGGTGGTAGACTGAGACCAGAGAGGAGATGTAGGGTGGTGCTGAGCCATGGAGTGCTTTGTGGATGAGGGTAGTAGTTTTGTACTGGATTCTGGAGTGGATGGGTAGCCAATGTAATGACTGGCACAAGGTAGAGGCATCAGTGTAACGGTTGGTGAGGAATATGATTCTGGCAGCAGCATTCTGGACAGATTGGAGCGGGGAGAGTTTGGTAAGAGGGAGGCCGATTAGTAGAGAGTTACAATAGTCCAGACGAGAATGAATAAGTGAGACAGTAAGAGTTTTTACAGAGTCGAAAGTAAGAAAAGCGCGAATTCTAGAAATGTTTTTGAGATGCAGATAAGAAGAGCGAGCCAGTGATCGGATGTGGGGGGTGAATGAAAGCTCGGAATCAAGGATGACCCCAAGGCAGCGGGCATGTTGCTTTGGAGTAATGATAGAACCGCACACGGAGATGGCAATGTCAGGCAAAGGTAGGTTAGTAGAGGGAGAGAACACGAGGAGTTCAGTTTTTGACAGGTTCAGTTTCAGATAGAGGGAGGACATGATGTTAGAGACAGCGGTAAGACAATCACTGGTGTTTTCTAAGAAGGTCGGCGTGAAAGCAGGAGAAGAGGTGTATAATTGGGTGTCGTCAGCATAGAGATGGTACTGGAAACCAAATCTACTGATTGTTTGTCCAATAGGGGCTGTATACAAAGAGAAGAGGAGGGGGCCTAGGACTGATCCTTGAGGAACCCCAACAGTAAGGGGAAGGTGAGAGGAGGAGGAACCAGCAAAACATACAGTAAAGGATCGGTCAGAGAGATAGGAGGAGAACCAGGAGAGAACAGTGTCCTTGAGGCCGATGGAGCGGAGCATAGTGAGGAGGAGCTGATGATCCACAGTGTCGAATGCTGTGGAGAGATCCAAGAGAATTAGCATGTAGTAGTGACCATTAGATTTAGCTGTTAGTAGGTCATTAGAGACTTTAGTGAGGGCAGTTTCAGTAGAGTGTAAAGAGCGGAAGCCAGATTGAAGAGGGTCGAGAAGAGAGTTATCTGAGAGATAGCGGGTAAGACGGGAGTGGACTAGGTGTTCGAGGAGTTTAGAGATGAAGGGAAGATTAGAGACAAGTCTATAATTAGCGGCACAATTTTGGTCGAGGGAGGGTGTTTTAAGTAATGGATGTATGATGGCATGCTTAAATGAGGAGGGAAAATAAGTGAGGGAAAGGTTGAATATTTTTGTTAGGTGAGAGGTGACAGCCGGGGAAAGGGACTGGAGGAGATGTGACGGAATGGGGTCACTGGTGCAAGTGGTCAGGCGAGAAGATGCAAGGAGCCTGATTACTTCTTCTTCTGTAACTGGTTTAAAGTCAGAGAGTGAACTAGATGCAGTGGGGGAGGGAGGACAGTGCATGGTATGAAGAGATTGGGAGATGATTTCCTGTCGAATGTGGTCAATTTTTTCTTTGAAGTAATTGGCCAGATCGTCAGCGCGGAGATCTGTGGTTGGGGCCTGCTCTCTTGGGTTGAGTAGGGACTGGAAATTGTCAAAGAGACGTTTAGGGTTATTGGATAGCGAGGTGATGAGGGTGTTGAAATAGGTTTGTTCGGAGAGGTGAAGGGCAGAGTTGTATGTTTTTAGCATGAACTTATAATGGATGAAATCTTCGGGTAGATTAGATTTTCTCCACAGATGTTCGGCGCACCTGGAGCACCGCTGCAGGACACGTATTTGCAGCGTGTGCCACGGTTGTCGCCGTCTGTGCCGAGTTGTTCTATGTATAGGAGGTGCAGCTTCATCCAGGGCACTTTGCAGGGTTTCATTGTAATGCTTCAGAGCAGAATCAGGACATGAGATGGAGGAGATTGGGGCCAATGAGGACTGCAAGTTCTTCATAAGTTTCTGGGTGTTAATGGCCTGTATGTTTCTATAAGTGTGGAAAGTGGGGGTGACCTGAGCGGGATGGCAGTTCTTGATAGAGAATGAAAGAAGATTGTGGTCAGAGAGCGGGAGAGGGGAGTTTGTGAAATCATCCAGTGAGCAAAGCTGGGAGAAGACCAAGTCAAGGGAGTTTCCATCTTCATGCGTTGGAGAGTTAGTATGCTGTGAGAGGCCGAAAGAGGAGGTTAGAGATAAAAGGTGAGAAGCAGATGGGGAGAGGGGAGAAGCAATGGGGATGTTGAAATCACCCATGATGAGGGTGGGGGTGTCACAGGAGAGAAAGTGAGGAAGCCAGGTGGCAAAATGATCCAGGAACTCATGAGAGGGGTCGGGAGGACGATACACCACCGCCACTCGCATGGAAAAGGGGACGTAGAGTCTGACAGCATGGACCTCAAACGAAGGGAATACAAGTGAGGGTACTTGGGGGATAACTTGGAAGGTACATTTGGGTGAAAGGAGCAGACCAACGCCTCCACCTGCTCTGTTGTCCGATCTTGGGGTATGAGAAAAGTGTAGTCCACCATATGAAAGAGCAGCAGCAGCGGTGGTGTCTGACTGCTGGATCCAGGTTTCAGTAAGAGCCAGGAGATTAAGAGAGTTAGAAAGGAAGAAGTCATGAATGAAGGAGAGTTTATTACACACAGAGCGAGAATTCCAAAGGGCACAATTCAAAGAGACAGAAGGCATGCATGGAATATTAATAAGGTTAGAGGGGTTTCTGGGTGTAGCAATTGGGAGGTTTGACTGGCTATAACATGGGGGGCCGGGGTTTGGAGAGATGTCTCCAGCGACTAGGAGAAGGAGGATAGAAAGAGTGAGCAGATGGTTAAGTGATTTGTGAGAGCGTCTCTTGTGTTGGATGGTGGGACTGAATGGATCTGCGCTGTTAAGCAATGTGAACAGAGCATGAGTGCTTTACATAGGAGAGGCAAGGACAGAGGGGCCGATATGGATGGAGTGTAAAGAGTTTATGCAAGGGCGGTGACTTGTGAGTGAATGCAGCAGCCAGGATATAGATTATACAAATACATATGGTGAGTATTTGTTCTGTTCCAAATGAATAGGGAATAGGTTTAGATTGTCTTACCTGTCTCCTGCCCTGTCTATCTGCCATTTTACAACTGCCGAATACTTAGAAAAAAGTACTTTGAATAAAAGTACACGAATAATAGTGCACGAATGCACCCCTGCACAAATGCATCCCCAAGCTATGTCTACATTTATAGAAAGCTAGCTCTTAGATCTCACTTTTTTTTTTTTTTTTGTTTTTCTCGTTACCAATCAATCTAACTCAGTTGAGACAGCAGGACACAATAAATGTAGTGATCAGATAAACAAATGTCTAGGTATACATGGATCATAAACCCCTTTGAAACAGTTATGTGATCTCTCTGCATAAGGACAAGCAGAAGTGAGTTAAATATCTATAAACACAAACAAATGCATAATAACATGACTAACATATATAGATATATGCAGGATTCAATGCCGAAGATAGAATGACTCAGATACCATTCAAGCTGCTTGCTGTCAGGGAATGGAGCAATAGACATGCAGGATATTTCAGTTCAGAGAATGAATTATATGTTTACCATTCAAGCTGCTTGCTGTCAGGGAATGGAGCAATAGACATGCAGGATATTTCAGGTCAGAGAATGAATGATATGTTTACCTGTATGAAGAGAAAAGAGATGCTTGTTATATTCTGCCATGTTATAACTGCCGAATACTTAGAAAAAAAGTACTTTGAATAAAAGTACACGAATAATAGTGCACGAATGCACCCCTGCAGAATATATTGTTGTGGATGCACTTAATGACCCGATCGGCCTCTCAGTCTTTTTGGGAAGGTGCAGAAAAGGGGATTTTAATGGCAGTTCAATGAGGGTCATTGTAAATTTGGTTCTCTGTGTAAATTCAAGCATGAGTGTTCCTTTTGTGGAGGCAGTCCTAGCTAGGACAAGTGTTTTAAATGGTCCAAAGGAAAATCAGGCTAGGATCTTGGAAAAAGAGAGGACCCCAGTGAGTGTCATGGCGATGCTCCTCTTTTTAAATAGATAGCTAGATTTGGAGGCAGTGTCTTTGCTTTAGTTGGGGTTTTTGAAGGGTTTCAGGATCTTTTTTGATCCCCGGGCTCCTATATTTAGGCGAGGTAATTTAAAGCCAGCAAGGTAGCATCCCAGTGTAGTAAAGGAAAAATTTGGCAAGGAGTTGGAATTATGTCGCATGACAGCTTCATTCAAGGGTCCTCTATCCTCCCTTTGACCAAGTTGAGAATTTCTCATTAGGTCGTGGTTCCTAAGCGGGAACCTAATAAGTTCCGGCTTATTCACCATTTATCAAACTCAGCTGGAGCCTCTGTTAGGCCGGGGTCACACTTGCGAGTGCAATGCGAGAAAGTCGCACGAGTCTCTCTCATCAATACTCGTCACTGCTGCCGGCTGTTGGGAATGAAGGGTTCAGCTGCATAGAAATACATGTAGCTGCGCACTCCGTTCCCGAGAGCCAGCGGCTGTGCAGGGTATTGATGCGAGAGACTCGTGTGACTTACTCACATTGCACTCACAAGTTTGACCCCGGCCTTAATGACTGCATTTCCCCAGAGTTGTCTTCCTTGTCATATGTGTCTTTTGATAGGATGATGGATTGAATGGGAAGGCACACTATTGGGTAATAGAGGCTCCTGTTTCAGCCCAATGTAATTAGCGGGCGTAGGTCCAGGTTGGGGTTATTAATTATGGGATATTAATACCTGGTGCTGTGTTGCCTGGGAGATTCATAAGGTTGTGGAGTTTGCCTCTTGACTAGATCTGTTAGCTGTTTATAGCCAATTAATATTTGCATTGTTTATATTGTTGTGGACGCTCCAGGTTTTTCTGTGTAATATTTAATAAAAGACTTCTGCCACCATTTTACCCAAGTCACTAGTAGTCATATGTTTAGTTAATATACACTGCGTGTGATAGGGAAAACATTGGTTTAATAGTCAGGAAACTACCAAATGCCCTCTTAAATTGTCAAGTGCAACGATATTCTCCTGACCAAGTGTATTGACGAGTAATGTGTGACATTACCATTACCTCCACGCACACACCACTTGAACATTCCAGAATTAAGGATTAAATTGGCCACAGCAGCCTTTATTAAACAAAGAATGTAACCATATTGAGAAAATGGAGGATGGTCCTTGAAGCCCCTGGCATATGATGGGTAAAACATATTCACATCTGCTCAGGTCGTATTTTAAGTCTAGCCATTTTGGCACCTGTTAATCGACATGATGCATAAACAAAATCCCACTACCAAGGGCCCTTCCAGGCTTAATTGAGTCCACTTGGGGTGTCCAGAAACTTGTGGGCTCCGTTTCCACCAATCAACCATTAATAACATCCACTATCCTTGATTATCTCCCCCCACATTGCTACTAGGACAGAAATATTGAAATTCCCCTAACTGACCAAAATGTAATAAACTGTCATTGTTCTAAAACAAAAAATGGAGAAAAGAACCCAAGTAATAAACTAGGGTGGAAGATTGTTTCCCTTGGTACTGTACCTAAAATGGCTGCCCCCTCCCACCAGTAGTCTCCTACTTTTAAGCCCACTCCTCCCTCGAATCACCCTATGACTCTGATGTTACACCTTATCCTCCCTCTTTCCGTTAACTCTTCCTGTCCCTAATCCCACTGTTCATTCCATTCTCACACTATCCCTGTCACGTCAGCCTCTTAAAGCCAGTTCCTCTCTTGAGTAACAGAAATATCTACTATATAATTGTCTAAGGGTCACTTCCGTCTGTCTGTCTGTCTGTCTGTCTGTCACGGATATTCTCGGCCTCTGTCTCTCATGTAAATCCAAGTCGCTGATTGGTCGCGGCAAAACAGCCATGACCAATCAGCGACGGGTACAATCCGGCGGCAAAATGGCCTCTCCTTCCTCCCCGTAGTCAGTGCCCGGCGCCCACTCCATACTCCCCTCCAGTCACTGCTCACACAGGGTTAATGGCAGCGTTAACGGACCGCGTTATGCTGCGGTGTTAACGCAGCTATTAACCCTGTGTGACCAACTTTTTACTATTGATGCTGCGTATGCACCATCAATAGTAAAAAGATCTCATGTTACAAATAATAATAATGAAACAAAAAAAGGTTATTCTCACCTTCCGACGTCAGGTTCCGGTGCCAAGGATGCTAGACGTCGCGCGCCGTCTTCGGCAGTGCAAGCGGCAGGTTCCCGTGCCAAGGATGCTATGAGCAAAGGACCTGCCATGACGTCACGGTCATGTGATCGCGACGTCATCACAGGTCCTGTGCTCATACCAACCCTGGGACCGGAAGCTGCCACGTGCACCGCACACAGGCGCCAGGACATTCTCACCTTCCGACGTCAGGTTCCGGTGCCAAGGATGCTAGATGTCGCGGCGCGCTGTGTTCAGCAGTGCAAGCGGCAGGTTCCGGTGCCAAGGATGCTATGCGCGAAGGACCTGCCATGACATCACGGTCATGTGACCGCGACGTCATCACAGGTCCTGCACTCATACCAACCCTGGGACCGGAAGCTTCCTCGTGCACCGCACCCAGGCGCCAGGACTTCAAGGAGCCTTCGGAAGGTGAGTATATGTTTATTTTTTATTTTAAGTCTTTTTAACCACACATATAGTGCCCACATTGTTATATACCACGTGGGCTGTGTTACATACTGCGTGAGCTGCGTTATATACTACAAGGCTGCTATGTACTACGTGGGCAGTGTTATATACTATGTGGGCAATGTTATATACTTCGTGGGCTGCGTTATGTACTACATGGCTGCTATATACTACGTGGGCAGTGTTATATACTGTGTGGGCTGCGTTACATACTGCGTGGCTGCTATATACTATGGGGGCAGTGTTATATACTATGTGGGCAATGTTATATACTGTGTGGGCTGTGTTACATACTGTTTGGGCTGTGTTATATAATGCGTGGCCACTGTTATATACTGCGTGGCCAGTATTAACACATCGGGCATTCAAGAACATGTCGTGGCCTGTGCTATATACTATGTGGCTGCTATATACAAACATATTCTAGAATACCCGATGCGTTATAATTGGGCCACCATCTAGTCTGTTATGATCTGGTGACCTAGGATCAGCATGGACGAGCTCTGGAGTAGGTGGCCTCTATACTGACCGCAGACCCTGAACTTAACACCGCAACTATAAGTAGCCGTGGGATGTTCCTGTCACTCCCTCGACACCTCGTCACAGACGGAGGACTAATTACACCTAAAGAAAGAAACAGGAAAACTATCTTGCCTCAGAGAAAATCCCCAAAGGAAAGACAGCCCCCCACAAATATTGACTGTGAGAGGAGAGGGAAATTACAAACGCAGACTGAAAACAGAATTTAGCAAAGGAGGCCACGCTACCTAGAAAGAAAAGACAGGACAGAGTACTGTGCGGTCAGTATTAAATACTACAAAATCCACCACAGAAAATACAAAAATCTCCACACCTAACTAAAGGCATGGAGGGTAACTCTGTGACTCCAGAGCTTCCAGCTTGGCTGAATAAATCCTTACACAGACAAAGCTGGACAAGAAAAAACATAGCAATTCACTGAACTATAAAGTCCACCGCATGTGGACTGCAAAAACAAAGCCAGGACTTATCTTTGATGATTTGGACAATCCAGCAGGAGAAACCAAGCAGAGATGTGAATCCTCCAGAAAAACAATGGACAACTGGCACTCATTAAAGGGTGAAGCCAGACTAAATAGCCCCGTCCAAAGTGGAAGCACCTGATGACTGCTGTGAAGGACAAACAGCAGCACTACCACTTATAACCACCGGAGGGAGCCCAAGAGCAGAACCCACAACAGAATTCACAACACTAGTCTTCAATAAATCTGCTGCGTGTGATTACTCTGATTGTAATGCATATTTCTTCCCAGTTAACTAAACAATTCTTGTAATTTTCTGTATTAAGGAAGTGAAAATTTTGCAATTTCTTTTAAGTTACACTAGTTTACAAAAAGAAGAAAATATAAATGTTGAAGTCGAAAGTGTTAGGGTAAAGGTGCACAGCAACATGTGCAGTGCCCGAGGGTCCTGGTCATCGCAGTGGTATTGCTTTCCTCTCGGGGAGAGTGATGCTACGTTTGGAGGCAAGGAAGGATAACTGCATCCAGGTATCACAAACTTGCAACACACATTCACACTCCAGGCCACCAGGGGGAGCTTCTGCTCCTATTTATTAGGTCACTCCCTATATATATATATATATATATATATATATGTATATATATATATATATATATGTATATATATATATATATATATATATATATATAACTGGTAGTCTGTAGGGAAAGTCAGTCAGTTCCAGACAGAAGTTGGTTGCTGGCTGAGCTCAGCTCAGTGAGTTCCAGAGAGTAGTCTGAGGAGAACAGAGGGTCCACGGAGCTGTGCATGCCCTCAGAGCTGCAGCTCTCAGAAAGAGACATTGAAAGACAGAATTGTATTGCAGCGAGCGTGAAGGAAGTCAAAGCAAAGGAAAGGATACCAGAAGGGGACCAGCCCCGCTCAGGCTGCCTCCTTCTGAGGTGCAAAATCCCAGTAGCCGGAACACCGAGGGAGTAAGGACCTCTACGCCATATTTCAGAGACCGGCAGGACAGCTAATTGCAGGTTACCTGTCCGAACCTACACCCAGTAGGCACGGTGACACCCACAGAGCAGAATTATCTAAGAGACCCTATAAACAGGCTCAAGTCACCAGTCATACGGGTTTTGTCCTATCCTATATGGGGGACAGAGAGAGTGAAACATCACATCTGTGAGACCCTTATGTGAAGCCATAGGCAGTAAGGGACTACACCACTGCAGCACAAGGGAAGGCTAATGATTTCCATTTGGACAAGGGGACTCTGGACTTGCCTCCAAACCGGCCGGACTCTGTCCACCCTGTGGTCTGGTGCTCTGGAATGTGAATGCTGAAGTCTTCAGTAAAGGTAAAGAGACTGCAACCTTGTGTCCTCGTTCTTCTCTGCGCCTCTCACCATCCACCGTCTACACACCGGGAAGCCCTGGGGACATACTTCACCTGTGGGAAGGTATACCATCTAGCTGCCATAACATCACCCCAGCGAACCCCTTAAAGCAGCATCGGTCACCCTGACCGAATACTACAGGTGGCATCACAAACATAAACTTTATCCCTTTAAAGACCTTTCACTTTAACATGGGTGCCCAGGGAACAGCAGGACCCGGTACCGAGTACCCCTTGCCTGCGGGGCGACTCATTTTGGCATCACGAACAGGATATACTAAACCCCGTGAATCGGCTCATGTGTGCCTAGAGACAGTGCCAGAACTGTGCCTGAACCGTATTTTATTGTGAAACTCTGTTTTGCAAAAAAACGGAGGAGCCCGGCACCAGAGATGCTGCGGAAGGTAGGAACGACAACCCTGCCCCGGTAGCTGAAGACCTCTTAGTGGGCCCCATAGCTGCACCACCCTGTTATGGGTCTGCCCGACTCCAGATCCTAGGGAAGTGGGACCAGGCCATGGGGATGGAACAGTTCCTGAAGACCCAGATCCAACCCGCCAGCCTACCTGGAGAGGTATATGCGGAGAAAACCATCTACCCTTGGGTGAATCCCGGATCAAATCTCATGGGGTTCCCCGGGACAGCCAAATGGGAGGGAGAAACCCTAGAGGTCCTGAGCTGGGATGAATACCAGCAGCAACTCGCCCGCAGATGGGAGGAAAGGGAGGAGGAACACTAGGCTCGGCGCAGAGCCTTTGACAAAAGGGATCTGCAAGCCAAGGCCCAAGCCCACAAGGACCACCATGTATACCAGGCCCTGCTTGAGCAGGTCACTGTGGTAACCTTTAAACTGAAAGGAGGCTGGGGCTTCATAAAGGAGCAGGGGTTGTATGCCGAAGTGTTCGTGAATCGGAGGGATGAGGAATCCCATCTCTGGGAAGGACACCCGGATAGGGATCTGTACCCAGGAGACCGTGTCACATACACTAGGCACTTTGGCGAAAAGGGGTTGTACGCTTTAAACGTCCACAAGTACAAAGACTCCATGTCCAAGCCGCCCAGCTCCATGACAGCAGCCATGCCGAGTCGTGCTGTAACAGCGCCCCCTTGTGCCAAAGCGGCCACAACCACCACTACTCCCACTGTCACCACTGCCTGCACTACCACTAAGACTATGGTGTGTACCATCAGCACTATGGAGACTGCAGTAGCCACTAGGCCAACCATCACCTGCACCTAAGCTGTTGTGGAGCAGAGGTCAGTAGGCACCCAAACCCCCATCAGGAGTGCAGGCGCACCGTATGTAGCACCTGGTAGCTGCCCGTATCCAAAGGGACTGTCTTTACCAGTACTACCCCAGTAGAACAAAGGAAATCTGAAAATGACTGTATATAGTTAACTGTTAATTCTTTGCTGCTACCACAAAAAGTTCACTGTTAAAAGGTTTATTGAACCCGACCAGGGTTACCACTTAAAGGGGTCCCATGCGTAAAGGGATCCTGTGTTTGCACAAGTTGACTTAAAGAACTGTGAATCATGGACTGTGCATGAACAAAAACTTTTCCTGTAAATAGTTTGCACCTTCTTAAAGGTGTTTCCTACTGGTATTACAAAAGACGCTTTTAAAGAGACTACTTCTAAGGAGACTGCTTCTAATGTTGCTCAAAAGTGTTTTGCTTTCCAGAGACCTGAAGAAAAACCCGTCTGGCTTGGCAGGATTCCGGGTCTGGATACACGCCTTGTAGTCCGCCCAAGGCCAACGTTGAGGGTTAATGACAGGTCCCTTGCATCATTGCTGCTGTTACTAAGTTATTGTTGTGAATTCTGCTCTTGGGCTCCCTCCGGTGGTTGTAAGTGGTAGCGCTGCTGTCTCTGAGTCGCAGCATTTGTCAGGTGTGTTCACTTTTTGCAATTCTGACTGGGCTATTTAGTCTTGCTTGACCCTTTAGTCAGTGCCAGTTGTCCATTGTTCCTGGAGGATTCACATCCTTTCCTGGTCTCTCCTGCTTTGCTGTTCATTTCAACAAAGATAAATTCTGGCCTTGATTTTTGCTGTCCACATGCTGTGGCCTTATTGTTCAGTTCTTTTTCATGTTTTTTTCTTGTCCAGCTTGGTCTGTATAAGGATTTGTTTAGCCAAGCTAGTATCTCTGGAGATGCAGATATACCCTCCATATCTTTAGTTAGCTGTGGAGATTTAGTATTTTCTGTGGTGGATATTTTCTAGTGTTTTAATACTGACCGCATAGTACTCTGTCCTATCCTTTCTATTTAGCTAGAAGTGGCCTCCTTTGCTAAATTCTGATTTCAGTCTGTGTATGTTTTTCCCTCTCCTCTCACAGTCAATATTTGTGGGGGGCTGTCTATCCTTTGGGGATTTTCTCTGAGGCAAGATAGTTTTCCGTTTTCTATCTCTAGGGGTAATTAGTCCTCCGGCTGTGTCGAGATGTCCAGGGAGTGTTAGGTACATTCCACGGCTACTTCTAGTTGCGGTGTTAAGTTCAGGGTCTGCGGTCAGTACAGGTACCACCTTCTCCAGAGTACGTCTCATGCTGCTCTTAGGCCACCAGACCATAGCAGTACAACTGGCCAACAATGAGTTAACTGCATCTCAGAAGAAGGGAAGGAAAGTGCTGAGCCTTTTTTTTTCTGTAGTCTGTTGTGTTTTTTTTTTTCTTCTTCCCTCTTTACCTCTGGGTGGCTCAAGAGTTCGGTGCTGGTATGGATGTTCAGGGATTGGCTTCTCGTGTGGATCAACTTGCTGCTAGAGTACAGGGTATTTCCGATTATATCGTTCAGACTCCGGTTTTAGAGCCTAGAACTCCTGATTTGTTTTTTGGGGACAGGTCCAAATTTCTGAGCTTTAAAAATAACTGTAAACTGCTTTTTGCTCTGAAACCCCGTTCCTCTGGTGATCCCATCCATAAAATTGTTATATCTCTGCTGCGTGGTGACCCCCAGGATTGGGCATTTGCCCTGGAACCTGGGAATCCAGCGTTGCTTAATGTAGACACCTTTTTTCAGGCGCTTGGGTTATTGTATGATGAACCTAATTTAGTGGATCATGCTGAGAAGACCTTGTTGGCCCTGTGTCAGGGTCAAGAAGCGGCAGAATCATATTGCCAGAAGTTTAGAAAATGGTTTGTACTGACTAAATGGAATGAGGATGCCTTAGCGGCAATTTTCAGAAAGGGTCTTTCTGAATCCATTAAAGATGTTATGGTGGGGTTCCCCACGCCTGCTGGTCTGAGTGATTCTATGTCTCTGGCCATTCAGATTGATCGGCGCTTGCGCGAGCGCAGAGTTGTGCACACTATGGCATTGTCTTCCGAGCGGAGTCCTGAGCCTATGCAGTGTGATAGGATTGTGTCTAGAGCTGAACGACAAGGATTCAGATGTCAGAATAGGTTGTGTTTTTACTGCGGCGATTCTGCTCATGTTATTTCTGATTGCCCTAAGCGTACCAAGAGAATCGCTAGTTCTGTTGCCATCAGTACTGTACAACCTAAATTTCTGTTATCTGTGACCCTGATCTGCTCATTATCGTCATTTTCTGTCATGGCATTTGTGGATTCAGGCGCCGCTCTAAACTTAATGGACTTAGAATTTGCCAGACGTTGTGGTTTCCCCTTGCAGCCTTTGCAGAGTCCTATTCCTTTGAGGGGCATTGATGCTACACCGTTGGCTAAAAATAAACCTCAGTTTTGGACACAGCTGATCATGTGCATGGCGCCAGTCCACCAGGAAGATTGTCGTTTTCTGGTGTTGCATAATTTGCATGATGCTATTGTGCTGGGTTTCCCATGGTTACAGGTGCATAATCCGGTATTAGATTGGAAATCTATGTCTGTGACTAGTTGGGGTTGTCAGGGGGTTCATGGTGACATTCCAGTGATGTCAATTGCCTCCTCCCCCTCTTCTGAAATTCCTGAGTTTTTGTCAGATTTCCAGGATGTATTCAATGAGCCCAAGTCCAGTTCCCTTCTACCGCATAGGGACTGTGATTGTGCTATTGACTTGATTCCAGGCTGTAAGTTCCCTAAGGGCCGACTTTTCAACCTGTCTGTGCCAGAACATACCGCCATGCGGAGCTATGTTAAGGAGTCCTTGGAGAAGGGGCATATTCGGCCATCTTCTTCACCATTGGGAGCAGGTTTTTTTTTGTTGCCAAAAAAGATGGCTCCTTGAGACCCTGTATTGATTATCGCCTCTTGAATAAGATCACGGTCAAATTCCAATACTCTTTGCCTTTGCTTTCTGATCTGTTTGCTAGGATTACGGGGGCTAGTTGGTTTACTAAGATTGACCTTCGAGGGGCATATAATCTTGTTCGTATTAAGCAGGGTGACGAATGGAAAACTGCGTTTAATACGCCCGAAGGCCATTTTGAATACCTTGTGATACCATTCGGACTCTCTAATGCTCCATCTGTGTTTCAGTCCTTCATGCATGATATATTTCGGAATTATCTTGATAAATTCATGATTGTATATTTGGATGATATTTTGATTTTTTCAGATGATTGGGAGTCTCATGTGAAACAAGTCAGGATGGTATTTCAGATCCTTCGTGATAATGCCTTGTTTGTGAAGGGGTCTAAGTGCCTCTTTGGAGTACAGAAGATTTATTTTTTAGGCTTCATTTTTTCTCCCTCATCTATAGAAATGGATCCGGTTAAGGTTCAGGTCATTCATGATTGGATCCAGCCCACATCCGTGAAGAGCCTTCAGAAATTTTTGGGCTCTGCTAATTTTTATCGCCGTTTCATTGCCAACTTCTCCATTGTGGTTAAACCCCTGACCGATTTGACGAAGAAAGGCGCTGATGTGACGAATTGGTCCTCTGCGGCTGTTTCTGCCTTTCAGGAGCTTAAACACCGATTTACTTCTGCCCCTGTGTTGCGTCAGCTGGATGTTCCTCTTCCTTTTCAGGTTGAGGTTGTCGCTTCTGAGATTGGGGCAGGGGCCGTTTTGTCTCAGAGGAATTCTGATGGTTCCTTGATGAAACCGTGTGCCTTCTTTTCTCGAAAGTTTTCACCTGCGGAACGCAATTATGATGTCGGCAATCGTGAGTTGTTGGCTATGAAGTGGGCATTTGAGGAGTGGTGACTGTTATGATCCTAGTGGCAAGGATCGCAAGTAGGACTAGCTAAGTAACTAAACCGACTACAAACTCTGGGGAAGTGGTAACTGAATTGACCACAACCTGATCCTATCCGCAAACAACTATAGGCAGCCGTGGAATGTTACCTGAAAATCCTAGACATCTCTTCACAGCCTGAGAAACTGACTATTCCTAGAGGGAACGAAAGTCCTCACTTGCCTCAGTGAAATGACCCCAAAGATATAGAATAGCCCCCCACAAATATTAACGGCGAGTTAAGGGGAAAGCACAAACGCAGAGATGAAATTAGATTTAGCAAATGAGGCCCGCTAACACTAGAAAGCAGAAAATAGAAAGGAAACTGTGCGGTCAATTAAAAACCCTATTCAAAATATCCACGCAGAGATCGCTCGAGCCCCCGCACCAACTAACGGTGCGGGGGAAGCAACTCTGTACCCCAGAGCAAACCAGCAGAAGAAATCACATATTAGCAAGCTGGACTAAACTCATCATACACAGAAATCA
Source organism: Ranitomeya variabilis (assembly GCF_051348905.1). Taxonomy (NCBI): domain Eukaryota; kingdom Metazoa; phylum Chordata; class Amphibia; order Anura; family Dendrobatidae; genus Ranitomeya; species Ranitomeya variabilis. Next base: position 199,637,803 of record NC_135233.1, read on the forward strand.
TATTGCAGACTGATGAGCAAAAAATAATTAAACAGAACTTAGCTTCTCCTGAAGAGACTGAAACCGAAGATAATCAGGAGTAATCAGAATAGCACTGAGTACATTGACAGCCGGCAACAAGTGGAAGTGAAACAGAGCTAAATAGGAAACTCCCAAGTGAATAACGAGGCAGCTGATCAGCCACAGACCCGCAGGATAACAAACAAAGCCACCAGGGGGAGCCCAAAACAAAAGTCACACAATACCACCTGTGACCACAAGAGGGAGCCTGAAAACAGAGTTCACAACAGTACCCCCCCCTTGAGGAGGGGTCACCGAACCCTCATCAAAACCCCCAGGGCGATCAGGGTGAGCCACATGGAAGGCACGAACCAAATCGGCTGCATGAACATCAGAGGCGACAACCCAGGAATTATCCTCCTGACCATAGCCCTTCCATTTAACCAAATACAGAAGCCTCCGTCTAGAAAAACGAGAATCCAAGATCTTCTCCACCACGTATTCCAATTCTCCCTCAACCAGCACAGGGGCAGGAGGCTCAACCGGAGGACCCACAGGCACCACATACCTCCGCAACAACGACCGATGAAACACATTATGAATAGCAAACGACGCTGGGAGGTCCAAACGAAATGACACAGGGTTAAGGACTTCCAAAATCTTATAAGGACCGATAAACCGAGGCTTGAATTTAGGAGAGGAGACCTTCATAGGAACAAAGCGAGAAGACAACCACACCAAGTTCCCAATGCGAAGTCGGGGACCCACACAGCGACGGCGGTCGGCAAAGCGCTGAGCCTTCTCTTGTGACAGCTTCAAATTGTCCACAACATGATTCCAAATCTGATGCAACCTATCCACCACAACATTCACTCCAGGACAGTCAGAAGGCTCCACCTGACCCGAGGAAAAACGAGGATGAAACCCCGAATTACAAAAAAAAGGAGAAACCAAAGTAGCAGAACTAGCCCGATTATTAAGGGCAAACTCGGCCAACGGCAAAAAAGTCACCCAGTCGTCCTGATCAGCAGAAACAAAACATCTCAAATAGGTCTCCAAGGTCTGATTAGTTCATTCGGTTTGGCCATTCGACTGAGGAATGAAGGCCGAAGAAAAAGACAACTCAATGCCCATCTTAGCGCAAAAGGTCCGCCAAAATCTAGACACAAACTGGGATCCTCTGTCGGAAACAATATTTTTAGGGATCCCATGTAAACGAACCACATTTTGAAAAAACAGCAGAACCAACTCGGAGGAGGAAGGCAACTTAGGCAAGGGCACCAAATGGACCATCTTAGAAAAATGATCACACACCACCCAGATGACAGACATTCTCTGAGAGACAGGGAGATCTGAAATAAAATCCATGGAAATGTGCGTCCAAGGCCTCTTCGGGACAGGCAAAGGTAACAGCAAACCACTGGCACGAGAACAGCAAGGCTTAGCCCGAGCACAAATTCCACAAGACTGCACAAAGGAACGCACATCCCGCGACAAGGAAGGCCACCAAAAGGACCTGGCCACCAAATCTCTGGTACCAAATATTCCAGGATGGCCCGCCAACACCGAAGAATGAACCTCGGAAATAACTCTGTTGGTCCATCTATCCAGGACAAACAGTCTCTCCGGTGGACAACGCTCAGGTCTATCCGCCTGAAGCTCCTGCAGCACTCGTCGCAAATCTGGGGAGATGGCAGACAAAATCACCCCTTCTCTGAGAATACCAGCCGGCTCTGAATCTCCAGGAGAGTCAGGCACAAAACTCCTAGAAAGAGCATCAGCCTTTACATTCATCGAACCAGGCAGGTACGAGACCACAAAATCAAAACGAGAGAAAAACAACGACCAACGAGCCTGTCTAGGATTCAGCCGCTTGGCCGACTCGAGATAAATCAGATTCTTGTGATCAGTCAAGACCACCACACGATGCTTAGCTCCCTCGAGCTAATGTCACCACTCCTCAAATGCCCACTTCATAGCCAACAACTCCCGATTACCGACATCATAATTCCACTCGGCAGGCGAAAACTTTCTTGAAAAGAAAGCACATGGCTTCATCACAGAGCCATCGGCGCTTCTCTGTGACAAAACAGCCCCCGCTCCAATCTCGGAAGCATCAACCTCAACCTGGAAAGGAAGAGAGACATCTGGCTGACATAAGACCGGAGCCGAAGAAAACCGGCGCTTCAGCTCCCGAAAGGCCTCCACAGCCGCAGGAGACCAGTTAGTAACATCAGAACCTTTCTTGGTCAAATCCGTCAAAGGCTTAACAACACCAGAAAAATTAGTGATGAAGCGACGGTAAAAATTAGCAAAACCCAAGAACTTCTGAAGACTCTTAACAGATGTAGGCTGCGTCCAGTCATGAATAGCCTGAACCTTGACTGGGTCCATCTCAATAGTAGAAGGAGAAAAAATGAAACAAAAAAAAAAAACCTTCTGGACTCCAAAAAGACATTTTGAGCCCTTCACAAATAAAGCATTGGCACGCAGGACCTGAAACACCATCCTGACCTGCTTAACATGGGACTCCCAATCATCAGAAAAAAACAGAATATCATCCAGATACACAATCATAAATTTATCCAGATATTCTCGGAAGATGTCGTGCATAAAAGACTGAAAGACAGAAGGAGCGTTAGAAAGTCCAAAAGGCATCACCATGTACTCAAAATGGCCTTCGGGCGTATTAAATGCAGTTTTCCATTCATCACCCTGCTTAATACGCACAAGGTTATACACACCACGAAGATCTATCTTGGTGAACCAACTAGACCCCTTAATGCGAGCAAACAGATCAGATAACAATGGCAAAGGATACTGAAATTTGACCGTGATTTTATTTAGAATGCGATAATCAATACAAGGTCTCAGAGAACCATCCTTCTTAGCCACAAAAAAGAACCCCGCACCAAGAGGGGAGGAGGAGGGGCCAATAAGTCCTTTCTCCAAAGACTCCTTTATATAACTCCGCATGGCAGCATGCTCCGGCACTGACAAATTGAAAAGTCGTCCCTTAGGAAACTTACTACCAGGAATCAAATTTATAGCACAATCACAATCCCTATGAGGAGGTAGCGAACTGAGTTTGGGCTCATCAAATACATCCTGATAGTCTGACAAAAACGCAGGGACTTCAGAAGGAGTGGATGAAGCAATTGACACCACAGGAGCGTCGCCATGAATTCCCTGACAACCCCAACTTGACACAGACATAGCTTTCCAATCCAGGACTGGATTATGAGTCTGCAACCATGGCAGACCCAACACGACAACATCATGCAAATTATGCAGCACAAGAAAGCGAATCACCTCCTGATGAACAGGAGTCATGCACATGGTCACTTGTGTCCAGTACTGAGGTTTATTCGTAGCCAATGGTGTAGCATCAATTCCCCTTAGTGGAATAGGGAATTTTAAAGGCTCCAAAACAAAACCACAGCGCCTGGCAAATGACAAGACCATCAGACTCAGGGCAGCACCTGAATCTACAAAAGCCATAACCGGGTAAGATGACAAGGAACAAATCAGGGTAACAGACAAAATAAACTTAGGCTGTAAAGTACCGATGGTGACAGATTTATCAATCTTTTTTGTGCGCTTAGAGCATGCTGAGATAACATGAGCTAAGTCACCACAGTAAAAGCACAACCCATTTTGCCGTCTATAATTTTGCCGTTCACTTCTGGTCAGAATTCTATCACATTGCATAGACTCAGGTGTCTGTTCAGAAGACACCGCCAAATAGTGCGCAGGTTTGCGCTCCCGCAAACGCCGATCAATCTGAATGGCCAGAGTCATTGACTCATTCAGACCTGCAGGCGTAGGGAACCCCACCATGACATTCTTAATGGCCTCAGAAAGACCTTTTCTGAAATTTGCAGCCAGGGCACACTCATTCCACCGACCATTTCCGAAATTTCTGGCAGTACACCTCTGCTTCATCTTGCCCCTGAGAGAGGGCCAACAACGCTTTTTCAGCCTGGTTCTCAAGATTAGGTTCCTCATAGAGCAATCCAAGGGCCATAAAAAACGCATCAACACTGAGCAATGCCGGATCCCCTGGCGCCAATGCGAAGGCCCAATCTTGAGGGTCACCACGCAAGAAAGAAATTATAATTTTAACTTGCTGAACGGAATCACCAGAGGAACGAGGTTTCAAAGAAAGAAACAATTTACAATTGTTCTTAAAATTCAGGAACCTAGATCTATCTCCAGAAAACAACTCCGGAATAGGTATTCTAGGCTCTGACATAGGACTGTGAACAACAAAATCCTGAATACTTTGTACCCTTGCAGCAAGATGATCTACACTGGAGGCCAAACTCTGAATATCCATATCAGCAGCTGAGTTCAGAGCCACACCAAGATTAAGAGGAGGAGAGAAGCTAGACACACTGCATCTAGACACACGGCAAAAAAAAAAAAAAATTCTCAAGGCTTCTTTTCTCCTGCTTCTGCCATGCAATTAACATTTTACTGGCCGGCTGTACTGTTATGATCCTAGTGGCAAGGATCGCAAGTAGGACTAGCTAAGTAACTAAACCGACTACAAACTCTGGGGAAGTGGTAACTGAATTGACCGCAACCTGATCCTATCCGCAAACAACTATAGGCAGCCGTGGAACGTTACCTGAAAATCCTAGACGTCTCTTCACAGCCTGAGAAACTGACTATTCCTAGAGGGAACGAAAGTCCTCACTTGCCTCAGTGAAATGACCCCAAAGATATAGAATAGCCCCCCACAAATATTAACGGTGAGTTAAGGGGAAAGCACAAACGCAGAGATGAAATTAGATTTAGCAAATGAGGCCTGCTAACACTAGAAAGCAGAAAATAGAAAGGGAACTGTGCGGTCAATTAAAAACCCTATTCAAAATATCCACGCAGAGATCGCTCGAGCCCCCGCACCAACTAACGGTGCGGGGGAAGCAACTCTGTACCCCAGAGCAAACCAGCAGAAGAAATCACATATTAGCAAGCTGGACTAAACTCATCATACACAGAAATCATATTGCAGACTGATGAGCAAAAAATAATTAAACAGAACTTAGCTTCTCCTGAAGAGACTGAAACCGAAGATAATCAGGAGTAATCAGAATAGCACTGAGTACATTGACAGCCGGCAACAAGTGGAAGTGAAACAGAGCTAATTAGGAAACTCCCAAGTGAATAACGAGGCAGCTGATCAGCCACAGACCCGCAGGATAACAAACAAAGCCACCAGGGGGAGCCCAAAACAAAAGTCACACAATACCACCTGTGACCACAAGAGGGAGCCTGAAAACAGAGTTCACAACAGGTGACATTGGCTTGAGGGGGCCAAGCACCGTATTGTGGTCTTGACCGATCATAAGAATCTGATTTACCTCGAGTCTGCCAAGCGGCTGAATCCTAGACAGGCCCGATGGTCCCTGTTTTTCTCCCGTTTTGATTTTGTGGTCTCGTATATTCCGGGTTCTAAGAATGTTAAGGCTGATGCCCTCTCTAGGAGCTTTTTGCCTGATTCTCCTGGGGTCCTTGAGCCGGTCGGTATTCTGAAGGAAGGGGTGATTCTTTCTGCCATCTCCCCTGATTTATGACGGGTTCTTCAGGAATTTCAGGCTGATAAACCTGACCGCTGTCCAGTGGGGAAATTGTTTGTTCCTGACAGATAGACTAGTAAAGTGATTTCGGAGGTTCATTGTTCTGTGTTGGCTGGTCATCCTGGGATTTTTGGTACCAGAGATTTGGTTGGTAGGTCCTTTTGGTGGCCTTCTTTGTCACGGGATGTGCGTTCTTTTGTGCAGTCCTGTGGGACTTGTGCGCGGGCCAAGCCTTGCTGTTCCCGCGCTAGTGGGTTGCTTTTGCCTTTGCCGGTCCCTGAGAGGCCTTGGACGCATATTTCTATGGATTTTATTTTGGATCTTTCGGTTTCCCAGAGGATGTCAGTTATCTGGGTGGTTTGTGACCGGTTTTCTAAGATGGTTCATTTGGTACCTTTGCCTAAGTTGCCTTCCTCTTCTGATTTGGTTCCGTTGTTTTTTCAGCATGTGGTTCGTTTGCATGGCATTCCGGAGAATATTGTGTCCGATAGAGGTTCCCAGTTTGTTTCTAGGTTTTGGCGGGCCTTTTGTGCTAGGCTGGGCATTGATTTGTCTTTTTCTTCCGCATTTCATCCTCAGACAAATGGCCAAACCGAGGGAACTAATCAGACTTTGGAAACTTATTTGAGATGCTTTGTGTCTGCTAGGGTTGAGCGACTTTTATTTTTATAGGATCGGGTCGGGTTTCACGAAACCCGACTTTCTCAAAAGTCGGGTCGAGTGAAATCGGCCGATCCTGTAAAAAAGTCGGGGTCGGGGTCGGCTGAAACACGAAACCCAATGCAGTGCAATGGGATACTATGGTTCCCAGGGTCTGAAGGAGAGGAAACTCTCCTTCAGGCCCTGGGATCCATATTAATGTGTAAAATAAAGAATCAAAATAAAAAATATTGATATACTCACCCTCGGACGCGCCCTGGTACTAACCGGCAGGCTTCCTCCGAGGGTAAGTATATCAATATTTTTTATTTTGATTCTTTATTTAACACTTAAATATGGATTCCGATACCGATTCCCGATATCGCAAACATATCGGAACTCGGTATCGGAATTCCGATACCAGATTCAGAAGATCGCCGACCTCATGGCCGACCCCACACAGGGGTCGGGTCGGGTTTCATGAAACCCGACTTTGCCAAAAGTCGGCGACTTCTGAAAATGGCCGACCCGTTTCGCTCAACCCTAGTGTCTGCTGATCAGGATGATTGGGTGGCTTTCTTGCCATTAGCCGAGTTTGCCCTTAATAATCGGGCTAGTTCTGCTACCTTGGTTTCACCCTTCTTTTGTAACTCTGGTTTTCATCCTCGTTTTTCTTCAGGGCAGGTTGAGCCTTCTGATTGTCCTGGGGTGGACTCTGTGGTTGACAGGTTGCAGCAAATTTGGGCTCATGTTGTTGACAATTTGGTGTTGTCTCAGGAGGGGGCTCAGCATTTTGCTAACCGTCGTCGGTGTGTTGGTTCCCGGCTTCGGGTTGGGGATTTGGTCTGGTTGTCTTCCCATCATGTTCCTATGAAGGTTTCTTCCCCTAAGTTTAAGCCTCGGTTTATTGGCCCTTATAGGATTTCTGAGATTATCAATCCAGTGTCTTTTCGTTTGGCCCTTCCAGCCTCTTTTTCCATCCATAATGTTTTTCATAGATCTTTGTTGCGGAAATATGTGGTGCCCGTTGTTCCCTCTGTTGATCCTCCTGCCCCGGTGTTGATTGATGGGGAGTTGGAGTATGTGGTTGAGAAGATTTTGGATTCTCGTTTTTCGAGGCGGAAGCTTCAGTATCTTATCAAATGGAATGGTTATGGCCAGGAGGATAATTCTTGGGTTGTTGCCTCCGATGTTCATGCTGAGGATTTGGTTCGTGCCTTTCATTTGGATCGTCCGGATCAGCCTGGGGGCTCTGGTGAGGGTTTGGTGACCCCTCCTCAAGGGGGGGGTACTGTTGTGAATTCTGCTCTTGGGCTCCCTCCGGTGGTTGTAAGTGGTAGCGCTGCTGTCTTTGAGTCGCAGCATTTGTCAGGTGTGTTCACTTTTTGCAATTCTGACTGGGCTATTTAGTCTTGCTTGACCCTTTAGTCAGTGCCAGTTGTCCATTGTTCCTGGAGGATTCACATCCTTTCCTGGTCTCTCCTGCTTTGCTGTTCATTTCAACAAAGATAAGTTCTGGCCTTGATTTTTGCTGTCCACATGCTGTGGCCTTATTGTTCAGTTCTTTTTCATGTTTTTTTCTTGTCCAGCTTGGTCTGTATAAGGATTTGTTTAGCCAAGCTGGTATCTCTGGAGATGCAGATTTACCCTCCATATAGTTAGCTGTGGAGATTTAGTATTTTCTGTGGTGGATATTTTCTAGTGTTTTAATACTGACCGCATAGTACTCTGTCCTATCCTTTCTATTTAGCTAGAAGTGGCCTCCTTTGCTAAATTCTGATTTCAGTCTGTGTATGTTTTTCCCTCTCCTCTCACAGTCAATATTTGTGGGGGGGCTGTCTATCCTTTAGGGATTTTCTCTGAGGCAAGATAGTTTTCCCTTTTCTATCTCTAGAGGGAATTAGTCCTCCGGCTGTGTCAGGGGCGTAGCTAGAGCTTTTGCCGCCCGGGGCTGTTCCCGAGTTTGGTGCCCCCCCCCGGCTCAATCCACACAAAGGTTACCAAAAATAGTCAGGACAACACGCATGATCAGGACTGCAAAAAAAACAAGTTCTGCTTACCTGACCGTGCTCCAGCTCTCTCCACGCAGCTGAAGCGTGCACTCGCCGGCGACTGACAATGACGTCAGACGCCGGCGACAAGCACACTGGGACCAGGGGTGGATTAAGGGTAGCCAGGGCCCCGGGCTGTTCAGACACTGTGGGCCCCCCCAGTCATGTGACGGGGGTCATGTGACGGGGTCATGTTATACCCGAACCAGATTATTCCAGAAAAATGGCCAGGCCTTACTCTACTGTAACCTATTAAATATTTGTTAAAATCTGCAATACAATTTAGGTATATTTTGACCAATAATATCACATACAAGGAACAAATACCACTGTGCCATGACCAGACCACAAATTACAACCACAGTGATAGAATAATATCACATACAAGGAACAAATACCACCGCACCATGTCAAGACCACATATTACCACCTCTTGGTGACCAAATAGCACATTCAAGGGACAAATACCATAACACCATTTCCAGACCACATATTACCACCACATAGTGACTGAATACTACAATACTGATCAGTAATTAAAAAAACAACACAATACTATCACCATAAGTGCCAGTATTCACAGGAGATCTGTACTTAGTATCCAGTGATCACTGGTGACATTGTACACAGGACCTCTGTATATAGTATACAGTGTATAGTGTCAGTGTATAGGTAACACTGACTCACCAGTGACGTCTCTAGGTGAAGTCCTTCATCTTTCATCCAGCACAGACCGCCATCATTTCTTCCAGCCAGGACTCGTTTCTGCAAGAAATAACAGTTATCTCTAGCTCTGCTTGCAGAACACATTACTTAATTTTTCACAACTTCTACATTACACCACATGGAGAAAATAAGGCGATATAGTGTCACTCTGCACAGTAACAGGACCGCCCCCCCATTTAAAACAGTATACTCAAAAAATAAAATAAATACATCACTGCAGTAATAATATCCCTTAATTAGCCCCTATGGTAATAATATTCCCCATCCTGGCCCCGTGTGTCTCATTCCTGGCTCCAGCCATATGTTCTCCCATCCTGCCCTCATGAGTATCCATCCTGCCCCATATGATCTCCCCATCCTGCCCCATCTGTCTCCATCGTATCCATCCTGCCCCATGATCCAATCCTGCCCTATGTCTTTCATTCTGCCCCGTGTCTCCAATCATGCCCCGTGTCTACATTCTGCCCATGCCTCCAGTCCTGCCCCCAGTGTGTCCAGCATATTACCCCTAGTGTGTCCAGCATATCACCCCCAGTGTGTCCAGCAACCTGCCCCAGTATGTCCAGCATATTGCCCCAGTGTCCAGCAATCTGCCCCAGTATGTCAAGCGTATTGCCCCAGTGTGTCCAGTATAGTCCCCGGACAGTGTGTCCAGCAATCTGCCCCAGTGTGTCCAGCATATTACCCCCAGTGTGTCCAGCAATCTGCCCCAGTATGTCCAGCATTGCCCCCAGTGTGTCCAGCAATCTACCCCAGTGTCCAGCATTGCCCCCAGTGTGTCCAGCAATCTGCCCCAGTGTCCAGCATTGCCCCCAGTGTCTCCAGCAATCTGCCCCAGTGTCCAGCATTGCCCCCAGTGTCCAGCATTGCCCCCAGTGTGTCCAGCAATCTGCTCCAGTGTCCAGCATTGCCCCAGTGTGTGCAGCAATCTGCCCCAGTGTCCAGCATTGCCCCCAGTGTCTACAGCAATCTGCCCCAGTGTCCAGCATTGCCCCCAGTGTGTCCAGCAATCTGCCCCAGTGTCCAGCATTGCCCCCAGTGTCTCCAGCAATCTGCCCCAGTGTCCAGCATTGCCCCAGTGTGTCCAGCAATCTGCCCCAGTGTCCAGCATTGCCCCAGTGTCTCCAGCAATCTTCCCCAGTGTCCAGCATTGCCCCAGTGTGTCCAGCAATCTGCCCCAGTGTCCAGCATTGACCCCAGTGTCTCCAGCAATCTGCCCCAGTGTCCAGCATTGCCCCAGTGTGTCCAGCAATCTGCCCCATGGTCTGTAGGGAAAGTCAGTCAGTACCAGACAGAAGTTGGTTGCTGGCTGAGCTCAGCTCAGTGAGTTCCAGAGAGTAGTCTGAGGAGAACAGAGGGTCCACGGAGCTGTGCATGCCCTCAGAGCTGCAGCTCTCAGAAAGAGACATTGAAAGGCAGAATTATATTGCAGCGAGCGTGAAGGAAGTTGAAGCAAAGGAGAGGATACCAGAAGGGGACCAGCCCCGCTCAGGCTGCCTCTGTCTGAGGCGCAAAATCCCAGAAGCGGGCGCACTGTGGGAGTAAGGACCTCTATGCCTTATTTCAAAGACCGGCAGGACAGGTAATTGCAGGTTACCTGTCCGCACCTACACTCAGGAGGCACGGTGACACCCACAGAGCTGGGTTATCTAAGAGACCTCATAAACAGGCTCAAGTCACCAGTCATACGGGTTTTGTCCTATCCTATATGGGGGACAGAGAGAGCGAAACATTGCATCTGTGAAGACCTTATGTGAAGCCATAGGCAGTAAGGGACTACAGCATTGCAGAGCAAGGGAAGACTACTGATTTCCACTTGGACAAGGGGACTCTGGACTTGCCTCCAAACCGGCCGGACTCTTCCTACCCTGTGGCCTGGTGCTCTGGACTGTGGATGCTGAAGTCTTCAGTAAAGGTAAAGAGACTGCAACCTTGTGTCCTCGTTCTTCTATGCGCCTCTCACCATCCGCCGTCTACACACCGGGAAGCCCTGGGGACATACTTCACCTATGGGAAGGTATACCATCTAGGTGCCATAACATCACCCCAGCGGACCCCTTAAAGCAGCGTCGGTCACCCTGACCGAATACCACAGGTGGCGTCATGAACATAAACTTGATCCCTTTAAAGACCTTTTCCTTTTACAAGGGCGCCCAGGGCCACGGACCGGGTCACAGCCACCGTGACATTCCCCTGTGAAACAGCAGGACCCAGTACCGAGTACCCCTTGCCCGCGGGGCGACTCACATGTGTTGCTCAACATGAAGATTGTAGTGTTAAATTGGGATATTGCAGTTATCAATTGTCAATAGGGTCACTGCAACTCCGGACCAACTGCGGCCACGACATGACATGATACAACACCAGATCTTCGGTCACAGATCAGAAGTCATACACATTCACAGACTTTGTCTTCTCAGACTTCAGAGTTTGTCGCGTGTGACTGTGATTCACATCTGTAATTTGCCTGCTTTTTATAAGTAAGGTTGTGTTTCCAAGATGTTTGGTGTTGCGTATTTTCGCTGCTCAAAAAAAACACAGCATCTTACAGTTCCAGCAAAGTGGATGGGAAATCTTACTGTATATCCACTGTAGTTTTTATTTTATTCAGTGTAAAGTGACCTGCGGTGCATGTTTGAAATCCACAGCAGGTTATTTACTCTTGCGGGTACATTGAGTTTTATGTTCAGATTTTTCCCATAGAATTACATTAGATTTATAATGCATTTCAACTGTGGAAATGCAGTAAAATACATAAAAAACACACGTAACTGTATCAATAAAGTTTTGCCAAAGTAAACTATCAGGAATAGAAAAAAAAAATCAGGATTAGTCAAACATTTCACACCAAAAAGATACAGGAAACGCAACCTCCAAAATGCAATAAAAATGTGTGTGAAAAAACGCATTAAAAAACACAATGAAAAAAACGCAAGTAACCTAATTTAACTAATACAGTGGTGTGCAAAATTTTAGGCATTCATGGTAAAAAGTACTGTTATTATGAAAAGTTAAGCAAGTAAAAGATGCAATGATCTCTAAATGGCCTAACGTTAAAGATGACACATGTATTTAAGGCAAATAACAAATATTGTCATTTTTTACATTTTAAAAATTATTTAAAAGAAAATGGGCTGTTGTAAAAGTTTGAGCACCCTTGGAGATTTGTGTGCTCAGATAACTTTGATCAAGGTTTCAGACCTTAATTAGCCTGTCAGGGTTATGGATTGTTCACTATCATTGTTAGGAAAGGTAAGGTGATGCAAATTTGCCAGCTTTATAAAAACCCAGCCTCCTCTAACCTTGTGCCAAAAAACAGAAGCCATGGGTTCTTCTAAGCAGCTGCCTAGCACTCTGAAAATGAAAAAGGTGGAGGCCCACAAAGCAGGAGAAGACTATAAGAAGATAGCAAACAGTTTTCAAGTTGCCCTTTAGTCAGTTTGAAATGTGAACAGTGGAGGTCAAAGTAAGGCCTGGAAGACCAAGGAAAATTTCAGTGAAAGCTGCTCGTAGGATTGCTAGGGAAGCAAATCAGAACTCCCGGTTGACTGCAAAAGACCTTCAGAAAAATTTGGCAGACTATGGAGTTGTGGTACATTGTTCTACTGTTCAGAGACTCCTGAACAAATATGTCTTTCATGGAAGAGTCAACAAAAGAAATCCACTCCTGCATCCTCAGCATAAAGTTCAGCTTCAAAAGTATGCAAAGGAACATTTAAACAAGCCTGATGCATTTTGGAAAAAAGTCCTCTGGACCGATGAGGTGAAAATAGATCTTTGGCCACAATGATCAAAGGTATGTGTAGAGTAAAAAGAGCACAGCATTTTAGGAAAAGAATATCTCTCCAACCATTAAGCATGGAGGCGGCTCAATCATGCTTCGGAAATGTGTTTCATTCAATGGCACAGGCAACATTTCATGGGTAGAGGGAAGAATGGATTCAATAAAATTTCAACAAATTATTGATGCAAAGATAACACCATCTGTAAATAAGCTGAAGCTGAGAAGAGAATGGCTTCTACAAATGGATAGTGATCCTAAACACACGTCATGATCCACAGTAGACTACCTAAAAGGGCGCGGGCTGAAGGTTTATAATGGCCCTCACAGTCCCCTGATCTGAACTTCTTTGAAAATCTGTAACAAGACCACAAAATAGCAGAGGATGCAAGACGACCCAGGAATCTCACAGAACTGGAAAAATTTTCCAAGAAAGAATGGATGAAAATTCCTAAAACAAGAATGGAAAAACTCTTGCCTGGCTAAAAAAAAGAGTTTACAAGCTGTTATATTTGCAAAAGGGGGTGCTACTAGGTACTAACTAAGAAGGGTGTGCAAAAGTTTGCATCAGCTCATTTTCCTTTTTGTAATTTTTAAAATGTAAAAGAAGAAAATACATATTTTTTTGCTTAAAATACATGGGAAATGTGTTATCTTTAACTTTAGGCCTATTCAAAATCATTTCATCTTCAACTTGCTTAACTGTTCACAATAATTGAAATTTTGGCCAGGGTTGCCCAAACTTTTACATGCCACTGTAGGTGCAGAAACGCTGCAACATCAATAAGTCTCTAAATACTAACCATGGCAGCTTAGCCTAAATCAGTTGTAAAGTTGTTCGCCAACAAGTCGCACATGACTTGTCCGACAGTGCTGTCACATGATGCAGGCAGCCCTTAAAGCATCTGTTGTGATGCAGAAACATGTATTGCTAAATAGTGCATTGAGCCCTTTGGCATGAAAGGGTGTATTAAGGAGCGTTAAATGGGTTGTCAGGTCTGAAATAACAAGTCTGCAGTCAACCTATGTGACTATGTGAGAATTTTATGTACTTGAGCTGCATTGCAGACATCAAACCCAGAGGCAGATGATATTAATACATAGAGATATATTTACAGTATACTTAGCAGTGCATTTCTCTGTCCCTGTATTCTAGAGGTAGAAGAAAGTTAGATTTTTTTTTCTTCCTATAAAATTACTAAACTATAATAAAAATAAAAAACAATTACAATAAAATCATTTAAAAAAACATCCCAAATCAGCAAATAGCAGATATAATTGGTGTCCCTGTAATCGTAATGACACAGTGATCAGATTATTTATGGCAATAGGTAGATGGTGGAAAAAAAATGGTGTGATTGTTTTTTTCTCTATTAAACACATTTTTAGTACAATTTTTTATGGAATGCTGTGGCAGTGAGAAGTTACATTTTTATTTCACACGTAATGTAAATTATGTGTTTTGTCTACTGCAGATGGAAAGGCACTAATACAACCTGCAAGAGGAGAGGCACTGAGACAACCTGCAGGAGGAGAGGAACTGAAACAACCTGCATAAGAAGAGCTTTTGAGACAACCCGCAGGAGGAAAGCCTCTGAGATAACCTACACTAGGAGAGCCAGAGAGACAACCTACACTAAGAGAGCAATAGAGACAACCTGCAGGAGGAGAGGAACTGACACAACCTCAACTAGGAGAGCCACTGAAACAACCTGCATAAGAAGAGCTTTTGAGACAACCCGCAGGAGGAGAGCCACTGAGATAACCTACACTAGGGGAGCCAGAGAGACAACCTACAGGAGGAGCGCAACACAGACAATTTGCAGGTGGAGAGCAAGGGAGACAACCTGCAGGAGGAGAACCACTGAGACAACCTACAGGAATAGAGCCACTGAAATATCCAAATTTAGACCACTGAGACAACCTGCATTAAGAAAACCACTGAGACAACTGATGTTGTGGATGTATCCGATATGGTGTGCAGCCAACACCACTGGGGTTTAGCAAAGAAGAAGCCCTACTACAGAAGAGGAATACACCAAGAGAGACAAATGTGGCACAATATCTTGGACTGTAGCAAACATCCTCATACCAACAAACTGAGGAAAAGAAAGCCTAACTGGGAAAGGGGTTCATAAAAGAATCTGCATGAGAAGGAGAGTCGGTCTCCCCACCTGCTGCCTAGCAAAAGGCATCTCTATAGCATCACCAGCATTTGTAAATGGGAGAGTAAGTCTCCCTTCCAGACTTCAAGGTGGGCTGGACTGGTGGGTTAGAGAGTATGTTGACAAATTGACAAAGGAGCATTTGATGGCTTATGCTGCAGAAGGACAAGAGGTTGCACAACGGTTCTTTAAGGGACTGGTAAATCCTAATAGATAGCAAATAGTTCAGAGGATTATTGCCATTTGCAACAGAATGCTGTATATAAGCCCCTGATGTCGGTGGCCTTATATCATATACGATTTTTGGGGTGACAGACTCCCTTTAATGAAACTTGCTTCAGGACTAAGTAAACTCAGGTTGCTAGTAAAAAGCAAGATCCAAATCTGGACACAGAGGTAGAAATGGAACACTGTCTCTGTAAGAACGTGCTTCGTTTATTAAATGCAGTATAAACCAAGCTGGAAAAAAGTAAACACGGTCCTCTGAGCAAGGCAACAAAACAAAACACAGTCCTTCTCTTAGAGGGAATCAGCCAGCTCAGGATTAGCAATGTCCATGGTTCAGATCATTTAACACAGGCACAAACACTTCCCTGGAGTGCTTCCTCTCCAGACACTGAACAGTGCTGCTTTTGAAGGCCAACTACTTAAGCCCCAGGCCACACCTTGGGATGGAGATAAGGTGGACATCATCCCACTCGCTCTATGGATAAAAAATCCATTGAATCAATTTTTTGCAATTTTTCTTGGCAGTCCAATTATATCTGGCTCACTTGTGATGTGATAGGGCTTTATCCCTCCATACCCTATCAGATTGCCATGGATAGTCTTGATTTTTTTTTTAAATGCAGTAAATATGCTTTAGAAACTCAGCAATTTTTAATCTTGGCTGTTTCATTTTTACTCACTCATAACTTATTCCCACTTCACAAATGTTTTTTCTATAGAAGCAAGGAGTGAGCATGGGAGGGGGGAAATTCTCCCCATCTCTGGTGAATTTGATAATTAGAGATGAGCAAATATTTCAATGTTCGGTTCAGCTCAAGATTGCCGAATTTGCTTTTTGCCGATTTAATAATCGATTAAATCGCCAAATATAGCTGAACATACACAGCACAAAACCAGTGTTTCCCATGCTGTGTGAAAGCATGGGAAATACCGGCATAGCGCTTCTGATCGGCAGTGAAATCATCCCCGCCGGTCAGAGAGGTCGCGCTCAGCTGTGATCGGAGGTAAAAAGTTTACCACCGGTCACTGGTGTCAGCTGATGGGACTACAGCTCCCATCAGCTGATACTTGCTTCCGCTAATAACAGTGAGAGCAGGAGTGGCAGATGGGAGTATTCAGCAGCTGCTCCTGTGCTGCAAATAAATAATTTAAAAAAAAACCTGCGTGGGTTCCCCTGTATTTTTGATAGCCAGCCAGGCAAAACTCACAGCTGGGGGCTGCAACCCTGAGCTGTCAGCTGCAGCAAGGTTGGTTATTAAGAATAGAGGGGTCCCCACGCCGCATTTTTTATTATTTAAATAAATAATTTTAAAAAATGATCCCCCACCCCCATTTTTGACAACCAGACTTGCTAAAAAAGACAGCTGGGGCTGATATTCTCAGGCTGGTATGGGGCCATGGATAATGCCCCCCCAGCCTAAAAATAGCAGCCCGCAGCTGCCCAGAAAAGGCACATCTATTTGATGCGCCAATTCTGACGCTTTCCCTCTAGCCCTGTAGTGGTGGCAAGGGGGTTCTCCATTACAAACCTATGGGCTTGATGTCATCTGACAATACAAAAGTGACATCAACCCCCCAACTATCACCCCACTTGCCACCACTACGGGGCAAGTGGGATAAGCAAGGCTAAGTGCCAGAATTGGCACATATTATAGAGCTGATGTTTTTAGACTGGGGATTCAGTATCCATGGCCCCTTTCTAGGCTATTACTAGCAGCCCGCAGCTGTCTGCATAGCTTTTGCTGGTTATTAATTATAGGGGGACCTCACATCATTTTTTTAGGGTCCACTATTTTAATAGCCAGTAAATACTGTGAGCTTTGAGCTGATATTAATAGCCTGGGATGCTCCATGGGTATTGCCCCCTTCCCAGGCTATAAACATCGCCCCCCAGCCGTCAGCTCTCCCTCAGCTAGTTACAAAAATTACACGGGAGTCCACGCAATTTTTTTCAGAAAAATAATTATTTTTTTTAATTAAATACATATACAGTAAGCTGCACACACTGTACTAATTGTATATGTCACTGACATCTATATATCTACCTATTCTATTTGTATTTACTGTATGTAATCCATCTCTTCTATCCTGCTGGCTTCTGCAGTGATTTTTACACTACGCGGCCACTGAATTTCTGGCTTTTCTTCTATGTATGTAATATATATACATATATATATGTGTGTGTCACTGACATCTATACATATATATGTATTCTATGTGTATATTTCTATTCTATCTATTCTATTCTACCCTGTCACGCTGTGATTTTACTGAATGCGGCACATGAATTACCGGCTTTTATTTTATCTTTTACCAAATGTTACAGACTTTTTCCGATTTTAAGAAAAATGCTCGTGTTATCGATCACAAATCCGAATGTACCATATTCGTACTGAATTTATGATTGGCGATCGTTTTCTGAACATATTCGCTCATCTCTATTGATAACGAAAGTTTGGGAGGAGTGTTATCTTTTTAGTGACATGAATCCCTTCCAGGACAGGATACAATGGTATGGCCATTTTATAGACAACGTACTATTTATCTGGAAGGGTATACAGGATTATATTCAGGATTTTGTATCTTATGTTAACAACAACACTTTCAATTTTAAATTTACACTTTTTTTTATAAAAACAAAAATTAGCTATTTAGAAGTCACTTTGTTGAGGGATATTTCCAATAATTCCAATATCATTTCAACATATGAAAAACCTACTGACAGCAATTTAATTTTACAGGGACATTCATGTCACCCTCCTCATATCTAAAGGCACATTCCTGTAGGGGAACTTATACGTACTAAACACAATTTTACCTGAACTGAGGATTTTCAGGTGAAATCTGACCAGATTGAAAGAAAGAGGCCGTACCCAAAACACTTTAGATCGGGCACACAAATTAGTGTCTGATATTGGCAGACAAGACCTTTTTTTTGAGAGGCACTAAATGGAATTTGAGAAAAAAATGCTTCTGCATTGGAAACAGCATGGATCCCAATAAAATCCCTATTACTTTCTCCAAACAATTTAGTCCACAATTTAATGAAATTACATCCATAATTGAAAAAAATGTAACCGATATTAAACCAGGATACAAAATTAGCCAGTATTGTCAATAATACAAATATACGGTTTGTGGCTAAAAAAGCGGCAACTTTAGGTTCTACGTTATCTCCCAGACTTTTATTAAGGGATACTAAACTTTCTACAGATACTTGGCTAAACTTGAAGGACTTTTATAAGTGTGGAAGCATCAGATGTGTCTCTTGTGAAAATGCACAAAATTGTACCAGTTTTCATTCACACATCACAGGTCAAAATTTTAGCATCAGGAGCTTTATGAACTACAATAACGTGGGAGTCATTTATTTGATAGAATGTGCAACATGTCAGATTCAATATGTGGCATAAGACTACCATTCCCACATGACAATAAATGTGGAGAAAAAGAAGCGATCCCATATAGAGCAACATAAAACAATTTTTATTATGAACAATATTAAAACAACATTTAAAAAGTAAGAAAGCAAGTAATGCCGTAGGGGACACCACAAATTGCCAAATCATCAAAGAAGGCCCTGTGTGGATACAATCAAAGAAGGACCACAGACATCTATATGGCTGGTATAGTTAATAATACACAAAATGGTAGTATATCACAATAAACGTTAGGGATATAACAATCAAAACCAATTGGACTCTCAAAATTATACAATTAATAATAGATTTTTATTCCTATATCCGCCTTCCAGTAATAAACCACATACAAGTAATCCTATTAACCTGAGATATAAAGTCATGTGGCTCTCATATACAATATCGAACCACATAAAAAAAGTATATATAGTCCTGCTAAAGGCAGTGAGTAAATAATAGGGCTTTTACCTTGAATAGAAAGAGTACTGGATAAGGTGCTCATGGTGTCCCCTCACCCCGACGCGCGTTTCGCCTCCTGCTCCTGCTCCTGCTTCTTCCGGGCGCGTGGTGTTTATCAATATGTGGCATATATACTGGACCTTTGAAGAAACACATTAGAAGACACGTCGCATGCAATGAGTACTACCACCATTAACATATGTGCAGTATCTAGGCATTTCCTATGTATACATACACAAAGGGATGTATGCACTTTAAAATTTGAAGACATAGAAACGGTGTTCAAACCAGTTAGAGGTGGAAACTAAAAAAGAAAAATTCTCAACTGAGAATCATTGTGGATCTTTAAATTTATACAGGATATTATTCTCCACTATGTGTAATCCTCTGCTCTCATAGCAAGTGTGAGCATTTCTGCTACATACAGGCGATCTGATCATCGCCTGTGTGTAGCAGAGGCAATCAAAGTACTGCAGCTTCTAGTCTTCCATTCTACTATTGAAGCATGCAAAAAGTAAAAAAAAGTTTTACAAAAATATTAAAAAAATAAAAAAAATAAACATTCAAGCCACCCCACTTTCGCTCAATTCAAAATAAAACAATAAAAAAATCAAATATACACATATTTGGTATCGCCGCATTCAGATCGCCCGATCTATCAATATAAAAAAAGAATTAACCCAACTGCTAAATGGGGTAATGATAAAAAAATTCAAAATGTCAGAATTACGTTTTTTTGTTTTCCACTACATTGCAATAAAATGCAGTAACAGACGATCAAAATGGTACAATTAAAAAGGTAAGCTCGTCGGCAAAAAAATAAGCGCTCATCCAGCCCCGAATCACAAAAAATGGAAATTGGCGCCATTTTTTAATATATTTTTTTACCAAACTTTGGATTTTTTTCACATCTTAAATAAAAAAGAACCTACACATGTTTGGTGTATATGAGATTGTAATGACCTGGAGAATCAAAATGGCAGGTCAGTTTTAGCATTTAGCAAACTTGGTAAAAAGAAAAAAAACCGTGGAGATGCATTTTTTTGCAATTTCACTGCACTTGGAATTTTTTCCTCTGGGAAGAAGGAGAGAAAAAAAATGAAAATGCAAAAATGAAAATACCTCTGTTTGTGAAGGGGTTAAGAAAGGTCTCTTAGAACATATTCACACCATGAGTAAAGCTGTGTAGCGGCCGAAATGCGCAGGTCAGTGATATGTATGGAGGAACTGCCATATGTTTTAATGCAAGAGTAAATTTGAAGTTTTATATTCACAACTGGTTCATCGCTGGAGGATTTCTTTTGATTTACCTGATTGCTGCACCTGGACATGGGTGACTCCGTGCGATGTTCATTGCATCAATCTCTCCCCTTTTCCCTTCTCTTGGAGTTATACTTCTTAACTTGAATTTACTTCTTTTTAGAGAAAAAAAGTTTTAATATTTTGATACGTTTTATGTAGTTTTACTTGGAATAACAGTTATTTTAAAATCTATAATTTAAACCCTTTTTTTAATCTTATTTATTTATCAATCGGTATTATATCCAAAGAAAAATGTGTCTTTTCCCTGCACCTGATTAGAATGAGTTACTCTTGTCTGATCTGAATCCACTGCCTGTTCATTAGGAGCAGACATAGCATTTTGGGCTGGGGGATGAGTGGTTCTCAGTGTGTGAGAATATCAGTGCCCACCCCTTCTTAGGCCAAGCTTAGGAAAAACTGTCAATTAGAGCCGGAGCCTGCAGGGCAGGAAAACGTCTGCACAATACTGGAAAGAATGTGGTCAAAAATAGGTTTTTGATTCAAATAATCCCAATTGATGTATTTTTCAGAAAATTTTCCAGAAATTATACATATGCTTTACACAGGGGAGTAACTACAAAAAAGCTAAATCCCGTAGCAAAATTTGCATGTATGAATACATTTGAATAAATTTTTGTAAATTATTTTTCAGTCCTTTCATTAGGGGATAACAATTTGAATAAATAATGGTTTGGGAATACTCAGTGCAGGGCAAATAACCTGATATTTTAATAGTACCAATACCAATTATGTTTATTTATTTTTTATAATTTTTCATTAACAATAAAATGTTAGTGATTGTGTAATGAGCTGGCCGGCTGTGACTGTTCTGTTATCATTGACATAGAATCTGTTGACATAGAATCTGTGACAGACACTGCCCCCGTGTGGCCAGAAGTTATACCTATGCCGAATGTGATTACAGAGAAACAAACTGTATTGGCTAAGCTCCCCCCTGTTATGTCATGTGACCAGGAAGGAGGGAGAGAAGAAGGAGAGCCCGGGAAATCAGTCTGTGCAGAGAGAAGTCTGTGTATGCTGGTGCCCTCCTGTGAATGCGATATAACAGATTGTCTGGATGATCCCTCTCCCTTGAAAGCTGACTTCCAGATTGTTCCCAGCTCTCACACTGCAGAGCACTCAGCGGTGACATCTCCACAGATCCTGAACCCACGAACTGTAAGCGGGTCCTCTGTTGAGAGGCCGAACATTCCACCCCTACCTGCCGTACCCCAAGGACTACAGTTTGGACCTGAGAGACGGAATTTTGTTTAATCCCTGTTGTTTTCTCTTCGGCTGGAGCGTCCCCCTGCAGTGACAGACAGGCCTGCGACGTGAGAAGATAACCTTCTGGAACAAAGAGACTGGTAACGTGTGGATAGGGAAAGTGAGGGACAGTTTGTATTACACGTTATTTCTGTGGATAGGCATATTTTGTATTGTCTACAATTGTGTTCCGCTGTGTTAAGAAAATGTATAACAGTAAAGATACGTTTGTTAAAATGGAATCTGAGTGTGGAAGTTTTGCTGGGCCAGATCACGGATATACATGGGCGACCTTGCCCTCGTCCACTTCATCTGGCGTAGTCGGCAGGATCTGTGCCCAGCAAGATTCCCACCCAGGCCCAGTGTACAGTCAGAAACCGCCGCCGGTGTCCATTGTAAATCAGGTCAGGAAATTTGGCGGGCGAAACTACCCCGTACCAGAGTGGGCGGAACAAGTGCGGATACTGGGAGAAATGTATAATATTGACCCTAAGACCTTGGCAGAAATGGCGGTACTGACGCTAGAGGGGGAGGCATGGACGACAGTCAGACTGGAGATGGTCAGGGGGCAGCGTGTGTTGGAGGATTTGGTGCAGGTGCTGGAAAAGACCTATGGACCTACTACGTACCAGGGAACACTACGATACCTGTTCTTCAGACGGACACAGCTTGAATGGGAGGACATTCCCCAATATGCAAATGCCCTTCAGGTACTCCTTGAACAAGTCTGTGCAAAAGGGGAACAACTGGCTACTATAGCTCCTCGTGACCTGGTACTGAGAGACCAATTCGTTATAGGGCTGAGACCAGTATCTTAACCGTACGCTACAGGACTTGATTCGGATGACGCCGACTCTCACCTTCGCTGAAGTTAAGCAGGAAGCCATAGAACGTTCTAGGGGACCCGTCATAGATGTGGGGACTCAAAGCGCTGCGTGCAGATCCATATTAAACAGTAAACAGCCCAACAGTGACACCGAGGAGCTGAAACAGATGGTAGCAGATTTACAGCAACACGTGTCACAGTTAACACTAGAACGACAGAGAGACCAGCGGATACGACCTAGCCGTCCCGCGGGACCGTGTTGGTCATGTGGTGACCCTCGCCACAGGGCGAATCGTTGTCCTCAACGAACAAACCATCAGTTACCACGACGAACAGAATATCGGCTACATCCACAAGCAGAGCCACCACGCCAGGTCTCACCACAATGGCCGCCGTTAAACTAGACACCCCTGCAGCTGAGGTTCGAGCAGCAGGGGGGGACAGAGGACGGGGTGTAGAAAAACAGAACCAGCAACGGAGTACTCTTGCCTCGAGTAGTCCTATACTTGAAGTTATTCTGGAGGGAATTGCGGTGCAAGGATTGATGGACACTGGGTCGCAAGTGACCACGATCTCTGAACAGTTTTATGAAAAGTACCTCAAACCAAGAACTGCTTGTGATCCAGATACCACCATTAAGATAATTGCAGCTAATAACCTACCCATTCCAGTAACCGGAGTCACCTGGATGGATACGAAGGCCTGTGGACAAGACCTAGGGAAACGAGGAATCGTCATTGTCAAGGAAGGCTTCGGCTCCGAGACCCCAGTAATAATCGTAATGAATATCTTGAAAGACCTGGATCTTATGCTGTTGACAAGAAAAGGGCCCAAGTACTGGCAGAAAGTCACCAAACATAAACCGACTCGTCTGGCGTTCCAGCGCGTAATCCGGACCGTTGGACTTCAACAGATGGCAAAGGAACAACTACCCCTAGCAGCCGTTAAAGTGCCCCGCTGTACTCGGATTACTTTGCCCGCTGAAAAAGAGACAGTAATTTCCCTGCCTCTTAACACCAACCGACAACTTGAAGGAGTTGAAGTGTTAATCGAGCCGAGGGCTCCAAGTGGGGGTAAGCTAAACCCACTAGTCGCCCGCACCCTAGCCGTCGTGAGGAACGGAAGAGTCCCTGTCAGGCTAAACAACACCGCAGACGTAGGTGTAGCACTTGAAGCCGGCATGCAACTTGCCAGAGTATATGCTCTACCCACAGAAGTGAATCCCATGGGACCCTTACAATTCACCCCGTCTACAGAAGATGGCCGGACGGTAACTGTCTCAGCCATAAATGCTCAAGCAGATGATGAAGACATTGGGCGAAAACTACTGGAAAAAGTGCAACTGGACCCGTCCCAGTACACCAAACAGGAAGTGTCTCAAATGGAGAAACTACTGCGAGAACACCAAGACTCCTTTGCAAAGCATGACACTGACTTCGGGTACACCACCAGTATCCAACACGAGATTCCCACGGGTGATGCTGCCCCTATTCGCGAGAGGTACCGACAAATACCACCTCAACAATACCAGGAGGTGAAAAGCCTCTTAGAATCTATGCTACACGCCGGAGTAGTGCGGGAAAGCCAGAGCCCATGGGCTGCACCCGTGGTGATAGTCAAAAAGAAAGATGGATCCCTGAGATTTTGCGTAGACTACCGTCGGTTGAACGCTTGCACGATCCGGGACTCCTATCCACTCCCCCGGATCAAAGAGTCACTGACCGCCCTGAAAAAGGCCAAATATTTTTCGTCTCTAGACTTGGCCAGTGGATATTGGCAGGTCCCCATGAGTGAGAAGGACAGAGAAAAGACCGCCTTCATCCTTCCCATGGGCCTGTACGAGTTTGACCGGATGCCATTCGGCTTGAGTAACGCACCAGGGACCTTTCAGAGACTGATGGAACGCTGTCTGGGAGATTTCAACTTCGAATTCACGCTGATATACCTTGATGACATCGTGGTATACTCCGCCACCTTCGAGGATCATCTTCACAAGCTTGGCAAAGTGTTCCAGCGCTTGAAGAAACACGGCCTGAAGTTGAAGCCCAGCAAGTGCCATCTATTCCAGCAGGAGATCGATTACCTGGGACACCGGATCTCGGCCGAAGGTGTCCAACCCTCTCCAGAGAAGATAGCAGCTGTCCAAGAGTGGCCACAGCCAACTACCATCAAAGAAGTCCAGGCTTTCCTGGGGCTAGCGGGCTATTACCGCCGATTTGTCAAGGACTTTGCCCGGCTTGCGGAACCACTGCATGAGACCCTCCGAGGAACCGCGAACAGTCCCAGAGGACGACGCATCAGCTGGGGGCCCGACCAAGAAAAATCCTTCCGGGCGCTTCAAGCTGCTCTGACATCACCCCCTATTCTGGCATTTGCAGACTACACCTTGCCGTTCCAGTTATACACCGACGCCAGCCTTCAAGGTCTTGGGGCAGTCCTCTCCCAAGTCCAAGATAACAAGGAACGCGTAATAGCCTATGCCAGTAGATCCCTCCGTGACACCGAAAAGAACCCCGTCAACTACAGCTCTTTCCGCCTGGAACTCCTGGCCCTGACCTGGGCTATGACAGAGAAATTTGCTGGCTACCTGACAGGAGCGGAGGTGCTGGTCGTGACAGACAACAATCCTCTTGCCCACCTAGAAAATGCCAAACTAGGGGCAATGGAACAGCGCTGGATGGCAAGGCTCTCTAGATTCCAATACAAAATTAAATACAGAGCGGGGAAGGAGAATCAGAATGCTGACAGCCTTTCCAGAGTGACCTCATCCCCGCCAGTGGGGAACCGGGATGAAGAGTTGGAGGAAGATGAACTGCCCGACTTTGCCCGGCTAGCTAAACAAATAGAAGATAGCCGCCAGTATGCTGTAGGCGGGATTGAAGCCGTAGTGGGGTCCCCCCTGTCCCAACAAGAATGGGCCAAGCTTCAAGATCGAGACCCTGAACACGTCTTACTGAAACAGTATGTGAAGACACAAGAGAAACCACCCTCCGAAGTAAGAGCCCGACTATCAACCAGGGCCTCTGCCCTACTTGCCCAATGGGATCGGCTGGTCGTGAAGGATGGAGTCTTGTATCGTAGGGTCCTTTTATCCCATATGCTGGAAGAATGTTTGCAGATTGTCGTCCCGGTGCAGCTAGCCCATGAGATGGTGGCTGAAGCCCACAGAAGGAACGGCCACTTCGGCATAGACAAGACCCTCCGGTGGACCCAGCAATTCATTTTTTGCCCAGGACTCCATAAGCTGGTTGAAAACGTCTGCCTAAGCTGTCGTACATGTGAACTCCACAAGTCTACTGAGCAGCGTGCACCCGTCCAGACCATTAGCACATCCAGGCCCCTCGAGTTGTTGATGGTGGACTATCTGTTGATCGGAACGGCGAATAGTGGCTACCAGTACTGTCTGGTGATGGTGGACCACTTCACGAAATTCACCGTCGCTGTTGCTACCAAAGATCAGACTGCCGAATCAGCTGCACAGGCCATCTGTCAACACTTCGTTCGGGTCTACGGGTGTCCGGAGCGGCTGCACTCGGATCAGGGGGCGTGTTTTGAAGGGCGAGTCATTGAAGAACTTCAGCAGATGTATGGAATCAAGAAGTCCAGGACCACCCCGTATCATCCACAAGGGAATGGCGCGTGTGAACGTTTCAACCGGACTCTCTTACAACTGATCCGAACCTTAGCAGAAGACAAAAAGCCCGACTGGCCTCGATTCCTCCCAGAACTGCTGTGGGCCTATAACAATCAAGTCCATTCTGTCACCGGATACACGCCTTACACCCTCCTTTTTGGCCGCCCAGGCAAAGGCATCCATGAGCTACACCTGTCTAACCCTGATGAAGACACCTGTGGTACCTATCCTTCCTGGCTACAAGCACACCGTCAAAGGATGGAAACTGTCTACCGGCTGGTGGAACAGCAGATCCAGGACCAGGTCCACACTGATCCACTTCCAGTACAAGAAGACCTACTGAGTGTGGGTCAACTAGTCCTAGTTCGTATAAAGAAACCACAAGGAAAACTCCGGCCCAAGTGGGAGACCGAAGTCTATCGAATAATTGGACACCCGTACCCTGGTGGCCCCGTCTACCAAGTACAAGGCGAAGACAGTGGCAGCCTCCGCACCCTGCACCGTAACATGTTGCGCCCCTGTCGTTCTCAGCCTGACTCCCCTCCTATAATGCCTAGAGAGACAGATGTCACTAATACTGTGGGAGACACCGATACCGGGGATGTAGAAGTGGAAAACATCCCTACCCCTGCTCGCCTGACTGACACGTCCGCACCCCTTACCTCCTTGACTGACTTACCGACTGGGGCGGAGATTGGAGTGACTGATCGGGGAGAGAGACTAGCACCCGTTAGGCGGACAGCGCAGACCACCGCAGGAGTGCCCCCAGGACAGTCCTACAGAGACCAATATGTGTGGCCCTGTTCACAGCCGGGTCCTACAACCTCCACAGCCATCGCCGCCATGGAGTCAGTCGTTGACAGGGACTGCCAACCTTCAAGTGGGGGGGCGTGTAATGAGCTGGCCGGCTGTGACTGTTCTGTTATCATTGACATAGAATCTGTTGACATAGAATCTGTGACAGACACTGCCCCCGTGTGGCCAGAAGTTATACCTATGCCGAATGTGATTACAGAGAAACAAACTGTATTGGCTAAGCTCCCCCCTGTTATGTCATGTGACCAGGAAGGAGGGAGAGAAGAAGGAGAGCCCGGGAAATCAGTCTGTGCAGAGAGAAGTCTGTGTATGCTGGTGCCCTCCTGTGAATGCGATATAACAGATTGTCTGGATGATCCCTCTCCCTTGAAAGCTGACTTCCAGATTGTTCCCAGCTCTCACACTGCAGAGCACTCAGCGGTGACATCTCCACAGATCCTGAACCCACGAACTGTAAGCGGGTCCTCTGTTGAGAGGCCGAACATTCCACCCCTACCTGCCGTACCCCAAGGACTACAGTTTGGACCTGAGAGACGGAATTTTGTTTAATCCCTGTTGTTTCCTCTTCGGCTGGAGCGTCCCCCTGCAGTGACAGACAGGCCTGCGACGTGGGAAGATAACCTTCTGGAACAAAGAGACTGGTAACGTGTGGATAGGGAAAGTGAGGGACAGTTTGTATTACACGTTATTTCTGTGGATAGGCATATTTTGTATTGTCTACAATTGTGTTCCGCTGTGTTAAGAAAATGTATAACAGTAAAGATACGTTTGTTAAAATGGAATCTGAGTGTGGAAGTTTTGCTGGGCCAGATCACGGATATACATGGGCGACCTTGCCCTCGTCCACTTCAATTGTTTTTTGTACTTTTTTTTTAAAAAAAAGGTCAGGCCCCTGGCTATTATGGTAACTCAATGGTTCCCTCTATTTGCATCATCGGGAACCATTGGAGTATGTAGACATGCCCTTAGCTGGGCATACTCTTTTACATTTAACCCCTTCATGACCCAGCCTATTTTGACCTTAATGACTTGGCCATTTTTTGCAATTCTGACCAGTGTCCCTTTATGAGGTAATAACTCAGGAACGCTTCAACGGATCCTAGCGGTTCTGAGATTGTTTTTTCGGAATCGTGACATATTGGGCTTCACGTTAGTGGTAAATTTAGGTAGAATTTTCAATTTGCAATTTTCAAATTTTGAATTTTTATTCCGTTAAACCAGAGAGTTATGTGACACAAAATAGTTACTAAATAACATTACCCACATATCTACTTTATATCAACACAATTTTGGAAACCAAATTTTTTTTTGCTAGGAAGTTATAAGGGTTAAAATTTGACCAGCGATTTCTCATTTTTACAGCAAAATTTACAAAACCATTTTTTTAGGGACCACCTCACATTTGAAGTCAGTTTGAGGGGTCTATATGGCTGAAAATACCCTAAAGTGACACCATTCTAAAAACTGCACCCCTCAAGGTGCTCAAAACCACATTCAAGAAGTTTATTAACCCTTCAGGTGCTTCACAGCAGCAGAAGCAACATGGAAGGAAAAAATGAACATTTAACTTTTTAGTCACAAAAATGATCTTTTAGCAACAATTTTTTTATTTTCCCAAGGGTAAAAAGAGAAACTGGACCACGAACGTTATTGTACAATTTGTCCTACGCCAATACCCCATATGTGGGGGGGAACCACTGTTTGGGCGCATGACAGGGCTCGGAAGGGAAAATGCGCCATTTGACTTTTTCAATGAAAAATTGGCTCCAATCTTTAGCGGACACCATGTCGCGTTTGGAGAGCCCCTGTGTGCCTAAACATTGGAGCTCGCCCACAAGTGACCCCATTTTGGAAACTAGACCCCCCAAGGAACTTATCTAGATGCATAGTGAGCACTTTGAACCTCCAGGTGCTTCACAAATTGATCCGTAAAAATGAAAAAGTACTTTTTTTTCACAAAGAATTTCTTTTAGCCTCAATTTGTTCATTTCCAGATGGGCAACAGGATAAAATGGATCCTAAGATTCATTGGGCAATTTCTCCTGAGTACACTGATACCTCACATGTGGGGGTAAACCACTGTTTGGGCACACGGCAGGGCTCGGAAGGGAAGGAGCGCCCTTTGACTTTTTGAATGAAAAATTAGCTCCAATCGTTAGCGGACACCATGTCGCGTTTGGAGAACCCCTGTGTGCCTAAACATTAGAGCTCCCCCACATGTGACCCCATTTTAGAAACTAGACCTCCCATGAAACTAATCTAGATGTGCGGTGACCACTTTAAACCCCCAAGTGCCTCACAGAAGCTTATAACGCAGAGCCGTGAAAATAAAAAATAATTTTTCTTTCCTCAAAAATGATGTTTTAGCAAGCAATTTTTTATTTTTACAAGGGTAAAAGGAGAAATTGGACCCCAATATTTGTTGCCCAGTTTGTCCTGAGTATGCTGGTACCCCATATGTGGGGGTAAACCACTGTTTAGGCACACGTCGGGGCTCGGAAGGGAAGTAGTGACGTTTTGAAATGCAGACTATGATGGAATGGTCTGCAGGTGTCAGTTTGCATTTGCAGAGCCCCTGATGTGCCTAAACAGTAGAAACCCCCCACAAGTGACCCCATTTTGGAAACTAGATCCCCCAAGGAACTTATCTAGATATGTGGTGAGCACTTTGAACCCCCAAGTGCTTCACAGAAGTTTACAACGCAGAGCTGTGAAAATAAAAAATCATTTTTCTTTCCTCAATGATGTTTTAGCAAGCAATTTTTTATTTTCACAAGGGTAAAAGGAGAAATTGGACACCAATGGTTGTTGCCCAGTTTGTCCCGAGTATGCTGATAACCCATATGTGGGGGTAAACCACTATTTGGGCACACGTCGGGGCTCGGAAGGGAAGTAGTGACGTTTTGAAATGCAGACTTTGATGGAATGGTCTGCGGGCGTCACGTTGCATTTGCAGAGACCCTGATGTGCCTAAACAGTAGAAACCCCTCACAAGTGACCCTATTTTGGAAACTAGACCCCCAAAGGAACTTATCTAGATATGTGGTGAGCACTTTGAACCCCCAAGTGCTTCACAGAAGTTTACAACGCAGAGCCGTGAAAATAAAAAATCATTTTTATTTCCTCAAAAATGATGTTTTAGCAAGCAATTTTTTATTTTCACAAGGGTAACAGATGAAATTGGACCCCGATGGTTGTTGCCCAGTTTGTCCCGAGTATGCTGGTACTCCATACGTGGGGGTAAACCACTGTTTGGGTGCACGTTGGGGCTCGGAAGGGAGGGAGCACCATTTGACTTTTTGAACGCAAGATTGGCTGGAATCAATGGTGGCACCATGTTGCGTTTGGAGACCCCTGATGTGCCTAAACAGTGGAAACCTCTCAATTCTAACTCCAACACTAACCCCAACACACCCCTAACCCTAATCCCAACTCTAGCCATAACCCTAACCACAACCCTAACCCCAACACACCCCTAACCCCAACACACCCCTAACCCTAATCCCAACCCTAACCCTAATCCCAACCCTAACCACAACCCTAACCCCTACACACCCCTAACCATAACCCTAACCACAAGCCTAATCTTAACCCTATTTCCAACCCTAGCCCTAATTCCAACCCTAACTCTAATTCCAACCCTAACCCTAAGGCTATGTGCCCACGTTGTGGATTCGTGTGAGATTTTTCCACACCATTTTTGAAAAATCCGCGGGTAAAAGGCACTGCGTTTTACCTGCGGATTTACCATGGATTTCCAGTGGTTTTTGTGCGGATTTCACGTGCGGATTCCTATTGAGGAACAGGTGTGAAATGCTGCGGAATCCGCACAAAGAATTGACATGCTGCGGAAAATACAACGCAGCATTTCCGCGCGGTATTTGCTGCATTTTTTGGGCACAGCGGATTTGGTTTTCCATAGGTTTACATGGAACTGTAAATCTGTTGGGAAACTGCTACGAATCCGCAGTGGCCAATCCGCTGCGGATCCGCAGCCAAATCCGCACCGTGTGCACATAGCCTAATTCTAAGGCTATGTGCACACGCTGCGGAAAACGCTGCGGATCCGCAGCGTTTCCGCAGCTGCGGGTCCGCAGCAGTTTCCCTTGAGTTTATAGTTCAATGTAAACCTATGGGAAACAAAAAACGCTGTGCACATGTTGCGGAAAAAACTGCGTGGAAGCGCAGCGGTTTACATTCCGCAGCATGTCACTTCTTTCTGCAGATTCCACAGCGGTTTTACAACTGCTCCAATAGAAAACCGCAGTTGTAAAACCGCAGTGAAATCCGCAGAAAAACTGCAGATAAACCACGTTGAATCCGCGATAAGTCCGCAGCGGTTTTGCACTGACGATTTATCAAATCCGCTGTGGAAAAATCCACAGAGGACCAGAATACGTGTGCATAGCCATATCCTAACCCTAACCCTAGCCCTAACCCTAACCCTAGCCCTAACCCTAACCCTAACCCTAACCCTAACCCTAACCCTAGTTCTAACCCTAGTTCTAACCCTAGTTCTAACCCTAGTGGGAAAAAATATATATATTTTCTTTATTTTATTGTTGTCCCTACCTATGGGGGTGATAAATGGGGGGTTCATTTACTATTTTTCTTATTTTGATCACTGTGATAGGTTTTATCACAGTGATCAAAATGTACATGGAACAAATCTGCCGTCCAGCAGATTCGGCAGGTGCACTGCGCATGCGCCCGCCATTTTGGAAGATGGCGGTGCCCAGGGAGGAGACGGACGGACACCGGGAGGCTCGGTAAGTATGAGGGGGTGAGGGGGGAGCACGGGGGGTGGATCGGAGCACAGAGGGGGTGGATCGGAGCACGGAGGGAGCGGACAGGAGGACGGGGGAGTGGACAGGAGGACGGAGGGGAGCGGACCACAGTACGGGGGACTGGGGAGGAGATCGGTGGTGGTGGGGGGGCAGATCAGGGTTTCCAGCCATGGCCGATGATATTGCAGCATTGGCCATGGCTGGATTATAATATTTCACCACTTTTCAAAGGTGAA
This sequence comes from Ranitomeya variabilis, assembly GCF_051348905.1. Classification (NCBI taxonomy): domain Eukaryota; kingdom Metazoa; phylum Chordata; class Amphibia; order Anura; family Dendrobatidae; genus Ranitomeya; species Ranitomeya variabilis. The sequence goes on from NC_135233.1 coordinate 199,669,723, forward strand.
ATATTACAAATTGCTCTGATTGGCTGTTGCACTTTCAACAGCCAATCAGAGCGATCGTAGCCATGTGGGGGCAAAGCCACCCCCCCTGGTCTAAAGTACCACTCCCTCTGTCCCTGCAGATCGGGTGAAATTGGAGTTAACCCTTTCACCCGATCTGCAGGGACGCGATCATTCTGTGACACAGCATATGCGTCACAGGTCAGATTGGCACCAACTTTCATGACGCATACGCTGTGTCACAGGTCGGGAAGGGGTTAAAATCGACATCAGAGCTAAAACTTTTCCATGTATGATCACTTGACAGTTAAGCAGATACATATTGGTTTTTAGATCTCCTTTAAGGGGGTTCTCCAGGCTTGGGGTACAAATTTGTGGTCTCTCTATGTGACTGCAGTAATGTGAATCCTCACAGTGTGCACAGTGCGCTAAATCTGGATTCTCTGGTATCGGAGCCGAAAATGGGCGTACACGTAAACGCAAGTATGCATGTGGTCACATGCAGACTAAACATGCATGGCCTTGCTCAATACAAGCATACTGAATGAGGCTGGACACATCTAGTCAGAATGTGGCCGGAATTATGCAGATAACTTACTTGTGGTCATGTGCCTGCTAACGGAGAATCCTAACAGCATTCACTGTGCGCGCAGTGAAGTATCACAAATCTGCAGTCACATAGAGAGGCTGCACCCTTGGCCCCCAAGCTTGGACAATTCCTTTAAGGATCACTGATTTTTTAGTACAAACAATGTAATAGCAAAAAAAGGAGAACTAGTCCCTACCTTGTAATGAAGAATGATAATGACTCCTCATATCGGTTTACATAAACCTCCTATGTTCTGTTGGAGATTTTGTTTCTTACTCCTTGTACCTTTAGTACTAACGATTCCTTATATTCTTTCAATATATTGTTTGGGGATAATTCCTTCATCAGATGCATGTTTTAACATTTCTTGTAATCCTTATGCTCATATAAATTAGCTGTGCTTTGTAAAACATTTCCCCACTTTATCTTCTGCCTTAAAGACCATATTGTTCTTTGCTTTCAGGTCTTTCACTGCTTCTCTCTGTAGATTTGCCAAGTTTTTCACAGCATGCCGTCCACTATTTTCAATGACCAAATTGACAAAGATCTTTATCATTGGCTCTAACAAAGGATAAAATAAAATGTAAGACAGAATAGCATTGTCTCTACGTCATCCACAAATTCACCAGTTTCTCTTTATACTGAACACATAAAAGGAGCATTCTATCATTTATTTTGAAAATATATTTAGAGAGAGGAATAGATTATCAGATTTTGTTAAATATCTCATCAAAACTATTTTCTGGGAGAGAAATGTATATATTTGTCACAGTGGACAAATAAATGAGAATAAAAAAGTAAACTGATTTTTTTGGGGGGATTTGTAGCTATAAATCTGTAAACAAATTTCTAATAAGGTAAATTAACACTGCGGTCACAAATAATAAATTTTCTTAAATGTTATTTGTTTTATCAGAACAAAGTAAAAAGTTCTCAAGGTAATGTAACACCGTACATTATAAGTTAAAGACAGTCTGTCACCCCAAAAACTGAAATTGAACTATTTAGAATCTCATATAAGGGTCTGAGACCCTATAAAAATTATACTTGTGCTGAAGATCTGTAGATTTTAGTATATTTGTTGTATAGACAAACAGTTATTACACATGTAAATTTGGGGGTTTTGGTGTACCCTTGTGATTAGCTCGCCATTTCACCTCCTCAATTACTATCTTCCATTCTTGTGATGATTTCCAGAGCTCACTTTGGAGCACTGCCTGATCTAGAGTGGGTACGGAAAGTATTCAGACCACTTTCAATTTTTCACTTTTTGTTTCATTGCAGCCATTTGTTAAATTCAAAAAAGTTCATTTTTTTTCGCATTAATGTACACTCTGCACCCCATTTTGACTGAAAAAAAACAGAAATGTAGAAATTTTTGCAAATTTAATTAAAAAAAAAACTGAAATACCACACGGTCATAAGTATTCAGACCCTTTGCTCAGACACTCATATTTAAGTCACATGCTGTCCATTTCTTTGTGATCCTCCTTGAGATGGTTCTACTCCTTCATTGGATGCCAGCTGTGTTTAATTAAACTGATACGACTTGATTTGGAAAGTCGCACGCCTGTCTATATGAGACCTCACAGCTCACAGTGCATGTCAGACCAAATGAGAATCATGAGGTCAAAGGAACTGGCGAAGGAGCTCAGAGACAGAATTGTGGCCAGGCACAGATCTGGCCAAGGTAACAACAGAATTTCTGCGGTGCTCAAGGTTCCTTAAAGCACAGTGGCCTCCATAATCTTTAAATGGAAGAAGTTTGGGGCCACCAGAAGTCTTCCTAGACCTAGCCGTCTAACCAAACTGAGCAATCGTGGGAGAAGAACCTTGGTGAGATAGGTAAAGAAGAACCCCAAGATCACTGTGGCTGAGCTCCAGTGATGCAGTAGGGAGATGGGAGAAAGTTCCACAAAGTCAACTATCACTGCAGCCTCTACCAGTCAGGCCTTTATGGCAGAGTGGCCTGATCGAAGCCTCTCCTCAGTGCAAGACATATGAAAGCCTGCATAGAGTTTGCTAAAAACACATGAAGGACTCCCAGACTATGAGAAATAAGGTTCTCTGGTCTGATGAGACTAAGATAGACCTTTTTGGTGTTAATTCTAAGTGGTATGTGCGGAGAAAACCAGGCACTGCTCATCACCTGCCCAATACAATCCCAACAGTGAGACATGGTGGTGACCACATCATGCTATGGGGGTGTTTTTCAGCTGCAGAGACAGGACGACTGGTTGTCATTGAAGGAAACATGAATGTGGCCATGTACAGAGCTATCCTGGATGAAAACCTCTTCTAGAGTGCTCTGGACACAGACTTGGCAGAAGGTTCACCTTCCAACCAGACAATGAAAGCTCACCAACACAAAAAGAGGACTTAGAAATCCTCAAAAAAATTGAAAAAAGTCACAGAGAAAAAAGCAGAGATGTTTACCTGCTGAAGCCTCCAACCAAATGCACTGGCAGGGTGTAGCGGACCCGATTAATGATGGCAAACACACAGGTGCAAAAAATACCGATGAAACAACCACTTTCAATCCAGTATTGGCTGTTTGGTATTAGTGCACAAAAAGATATGAGATACTAGTCTGTATATGGCATTATTCCCACAGGCAATGCAGAGCATCTGGTTTACAGCCTATTACTAACGCACATACAGGCGGGCTGCCCAGTGCTACAAAATGCATGCTGTGCGAACAGAGGCCAACAGTTTACAGAGCTATTTTCTCTGTGACTTTTTTCAATTTTTTGGAGGATTTCTAAGTCCTCTTTTTGTGTCGGTGAGGTTTTATTCTATGTTTAGCGTTAGGACTGGCAAAATGTAAGGACCCTGGACGCGGGTTGCCAGCTTACGTATTGAGGCCCCAGTATAAACTAATACCTTACATACATTGATATGTGGTTTTTTTGCACTTTATCTTGCAGGATGCAGTCGGACCAAGATGGCTCTGTAAACTGTTGGCCTCTGTTCACACAGCATGCATTTTGTAGCACTGCGCAGCCTGACTGTATGTGCATTAGTAATAGGCTGTAAACCAGATGCTCTGCATAGCCTGTGTGAATAATGCCACAAACAGACTAGTATCTCTTATCTTTTTGTGCACTAATACCAAACAGCCATCACTGGATTGAAAGTGGTTGTTTCATCGGTAATTTTTGCACCTGTGTGTTTGCCATCATTAATCGGGACCACTGCACCCTGCCAGTGCATTTGGTTGGAGGCTTCAGCAGGTAAACAACAAGACAATGACCATAAGCACACAGCTAAAATAACAAAGGAGTGGCTTCAGCACAACTGTGTGACCATTCTTGACTGGCCCAGCCAGAGCCCTGACCTAAACCCAACTGAGCATCTTTGGAGGGACCTGAAAATGGCTGTCCACCAACGTTCACCATCCAACCTGACGGAACTGGAGAGTATCTGCAAGGAAAAATGGCAGAGGATCCCCAAATCCAGGGGTGAAAAACTTGTTGCATCATTCCCAAGAAGACTCATGGCTGTACTAGCTCAAAAGGTGCTTCTACTCAATACTGAGCAAAGGGTCTGAATACTTATGACCATGTGATATTTCAGTTTTTCTTTTTTAATAAATTAAAATGACTACATTTCTGTTTTTTTCAGTCAAGATGGGGTGCAGAGTGTACATTAATGAGAAAAAAATGAACTTTTACCAATTGCTGCAATGAAACAAAGAGTAAAAAATTTAAAGGTGTATGAATACTTTCCGTACCCACTGTATGGATTCAAAATACTCAATATACACCTAGATGAATTCAATAGAAAGTGAAATTTCCAATATGGGGTCACCTGGGGTGGTTTCCGTTCTGTTCTAGCACCTCAGGGGTTAAGCTAATGGAGCCCACAATCTATGCAAACTAAATCTGAGTTCTAAAAGCCACGTAGTGCTCTTTTTCATCCGATCCTGAGGTCCAATTTCTCCCATTACCCCTTGCGTAAATTATAAATTTGGTGCCAAAACAGTATTTTAGTGGAAAAAAAGTAAGTTTTTGTTCTCACACCTAAATGTTATAAAGTTTTTTTAATCACCCGTAGATTAAAAATGCTCATTGCATCCCTAGTTGAATTTCATGAGAGGACTACTTTCCAAATTGTGGTGAGTTTCCACTGTTTAGGCACATCAGGTGCTCTCCAAGCATCCACTCTTGATTGCAGCCATTTTCGTGTTCAAATTGTCAAGCGGGGTCCATTTCGTCCTGTTACCCTTGTGAAAATAAACAAAATTGGTGCTAAAGTACATTTTTGTGGGGAAAATGTGATTTTTTTATTTTCACGGCTCTAAGTGATGAACTTTTGGGAAGCACCTGGAAGTTGAAGGTGCGCACCACACATCTAGATAAATTCCTTGAGCGATCTAGTTTCCAAAATGGGGTCACTTGTGGGGATTTCCACTGTTTAGGCACATCAGGTGTTCTCTAAATGTGACATGGCGTCCACTCTCGATTCCACACATTTTTGCATTCAAAAAAGTAAAACGTGTTCCTTCCTTTCCGAGCCCTGCCATGCGCCCAAACAGTACGTTTCCCCCATATTTGGGTATTGCTATACTCAGCAGAAATTGCACAACAAATTTTGGAACCCATTTTCTCTTGTTACCCTTGTGAAAATAAAAACTGTGAGACTAAAAGTATGTTTTTGTGGGAAATATGAGACTTTATATTTTCATGGCTCTAAAGTAAAATATGTGTAAAATGTTCATTTTTTTCCTTCCACATTGCTTTAGTTATTATGAAGCACCTGAATGGGTAATGAACTTCTTGAGGACTTTCATGGGTGTACTGTTTAGAATAGTGTCACTTTTGGGTATTTTCTTTAATGTAGGCCCCCCATAGTCACTTCAAATGTGATGTGGTCCCTAAAAAAATGGTTTTGTAAATTTTGCTGGAAAAATGAGAAATTGATGATCAACTTTTAACTCTGTTAACTGCCTAACAAAAAAATATGTTTCAAAAATGATGCAGATGTAAAGTAGACATGTGGGAAATGTTATTTATTAACTATTTTATGTGACATAACTTTCTTTTTTAAGTGCATAAGCATTAAAAGTTTGAAAATTGCGTCATTTTCAAAATTTTCACCAAGTTTGCGATATATTCACAAATAAATGCTAGTCATATAGAACAAATGTCACCACATTATGAAACACAATATGTCATGAAAAAACAGTCTACTCCCTAATTCCTCTGTGACCTTCAGCTACTGGGTTTCAAAGCTAGACACCTGGTACGAACAGTCCTTCTATGCCTTGGAGGTCTTGTGCTGTCCTGATGCTAGCGTTTTGTATAAGTGGGGTTTTAGTGCTGCTAAGTGGGTCATTACAGTCACTTTCACCTATCAACAGAAAGTGCTGACAGACTCACTCTAATAAAAATGAACAAAGCTTGGATTAGACCCAACTTTTCCACAACACCAGATGACAGCAGCACATAAAGTGTTTTTAATCTTCAATATTTGAATGAGGCCCTGCTTTTGTTGCTTTAATGGTCTATGGATGACAATATTAACCTCCTTATCATTTTTTCAGGGCTTTTATGAGTGCAGGAGCACATCAACTACACTTTCTTAATATTTTAATGCTGCCCTTCGTTGTTGCCTTCAATGGTCTAGGATGAGCCTGCTTATAATTTTTTCCTGGCTTTGCACTGTGTGCTGAGCCTTTATGAGTGTAGAAGTGCCACAACTACACTTTGTTCACAATATTTGAATGAGGTACAATAGTTGGTGCCCTGAAGGGTGTATGGATGACCCTGTTTGCAATTTTTAGCACGTTTTGCACTGTACAGAACTTTTATGAGTGTAGAAGTGCCACAACTATACTTTGTTCAGAATATTTATTGAGGTTCTACAGTTGGTGCCTTTAACCCTTGTACCCCCCCCAAACCTGTTTGCACCTTCATTACCAGGCCAAAATTTACAATTCTGACCAGTGTCACTTTATGTGGTAATAACTTTAGAATGCTTCAACGGCAAGACTTGGGAGGGACAAAGTGCTATTTGCCTCCTGTTTGCCGACTCCATATACAGAGCCCCTAAGTGCTAGAACAACAGAATCCCCCTTCAAGTGATCCCATTTTTGAATTTATACCCATTTGGGAATTATTTTGCATATGTAGTGATGATTTTGACTCCGTGGTGTTTTCTAGAAACAAGCAGCAGTGGATGTTGGATGTTGCTGAGTGAAAATTTCAAACTGCTGTTGTAGTGACTAGTACGTTGTAGCAACCAGTAGTTTGTGGTGACCAGTACTTTGTAGTGACCAGAACGTTGTAGTGACCAGTACGTTGTAGTGACCAGAAAATTGTGCCCAGTTTTGACGACATGCACACAAAAATTGGGCTGACTTTCATCGCTACAGAAATGCTAAACATGTAGACACTAAATGTAATTTAGGCACACTGTGGGACTCAGAATGTAGAGAGGTATTTGGATTTGGGAGCACAGCACCAGTGGGATTTCTTTTGGAGTTGAGGAGCCATTTTGCTTTTCCAGAGCCTTTGTACTACCAATAATGTGGAAGTCTCCTATTTTTCCATTGACAGATGACAGACCTGAGTGGGGATTTTTTTTTGTGGATTGATTTGAAGCTTTTGTTAGAAACATTTTATATAACATTTTGGATCACATTTATCCTGCTCTCTATGTTGAGCACTTACGAGTACATCGGGGTTTCCATCTAAATCTCCGAGTGACATGATTCAGATGAAACTGCTGATGGATCCATTTATTATGAGTCAGCAGAGTTACTCTACTCTGGGCTGTGTCTGGCCTCTGTTCAGCGGTGTCCTTCTTTTCAGAAGTGCACAAATCTGTTGCAGATAGCACTTTTATGTATGCTTAAAAAAACTGACACCGCCGGATCATAGGCCAGACAGTGTCCACAGGACCTCCATCTGTCACATTATAGGGAATCTTCCACCAGTAGTTATGTCTGAATCACATGTTTCAGAGATTTACACAGAAACCCTGGATTAAGTGCCCAGCACAGAGCCTACGCGAGCCGAGCCTTACAGCAATCTTTGGGAGGCAGAATGAACAAATCAACAGTAGGTGAAGAATTGCTTTTATGTATTTTGTACACAGTTGCTCATGCAGTAAAAGTTATTAACCCCTTAATCCCATATGATGTACTATCCCGTCAAGGTGACCTGGGACTTAATTCCCAGTGACGGGATAGTACGTCATATGCGATCGGCCGCGCTCATGGGGGGAGCGCGGCCGATTGCGGCCAAGTGTCAGCTGACTATCGCAGCTGACATCCGGCACTATGTGCCAGGAGCAGTCACGGACCGCCACCGGCACATTAACCCCCGGCACTCTGCGATCAAACATGATCGCAGTGTTCTGGCGGTATAGGGAAGCATCGCTCAGGGAGGGGGCTCCCTGCATGCTTCCCTGAGACCCTCGGAGCAACGCGATGTGATTGCGTTGCTCCGAACATCTCTTACCTCCTCTCTCTGCAGGTGCTCGGATCCAAGATGGCCATGGGGCTGCATCCGGGTCCTGCAGGGAGGTGGCTTACCAAGCGCCTGCTCAGAGCAGGCGCTGGTAAGCCTGCAGCGCTGTAAGTCAGATCTCTGACCTGACAGAGTGCTGTGCAAACTGTCAGATCAGCGATTTGTGATGTCCCCCCCGGGACAAAGTAAAAAAGCTTCAAAAAAAATTTCCACATGTGTAAAAAAAAAAAACCTAAATAAAGGAAAAAAAATATTCTCATAGATACATTTGTTTATCTAAATAAAAAAAACAATAAAAGTACACATATTTAGCATCGCCGCGTCCGTAATGACCCAACCTATAAAACTGTCCCACTAGTTAACCCCTTCAGTGAACACCGTAAAAAACAAAAAAAACAAAAAACAAAGCTTTATTATCATACCGCTGAACAAAAAGTGGAATAACATGCGATTAGTGTTGAGCGATACCGTCCGATACTTGAAAGTATCGGTATCGGATAGTATCGGCCGATACCCGAAAAGTATTCTGATATCGCCGATACCGATACCCGATACCAATACAAGTCAATGGGACACCAAGTATCGGAAGGTATCCTGATGGTTCCCAGGGTCTGAAGGAGAGGAAACTCTCCTTCAGGCCCTGGGATCCATATTAATGTGTAAAATAAAGAATTAAAATAAAAAATATTGATTTACTCACCTCTCCGGAGGCCCCTGCACCTTACCGCTGTTAGCCGGCAGCCTTCTTTGCTTAAAATGAGCGCGTTTAGGGCCTTCCATGACGTCACGTCTTCTGATTGGTCGCGTGCCGCTCATGTGACCGCCACGCGACCAATCACAAGCCGCGATGTCATTCTCAGGTCCTAAATTCCTAGAATTAGGAATTTAGGACCTGAGAATGACGTCGCGGCTTCTGATTGGTCGCATGGCGGTCACATGAGCGGCACGCGACCAATCAGAAGCCGTGATGTCATGGAAGGCCCTAAACGCGCTCATTTTAAGCAAAGAAGGCTGCCGGTTACCAGCGGTGATGTCCAGGGGCCTCCGGAGAGGTGAGTATATCAATATTTTTTATTTTAATTCTTTATTTTACACATTAATATGGATCCGATACCGATTCCCGATACCACAAAAGTATCGGAACTCGGTATCGGAATTCCGATACCTGATACTTGCGGTATCGGAATGCTCAACACTACACGCGATCAAAAAGACAGATATAAATAGCCATGGTACTGCTGAAAACGTCATCTTGTCCCGCAAAAAACGAGCCACCATACAGCATCATCAGCAAAAAAATAAAAAAGTTATAGTCCTCAGAATAAAGCTATGTCAAAATAATTATTTTTTCTATAAAATAGTTTTTATCGTTTAAAAGCGCCAAAACATAAAAAAATGATATAAATGAGGTATCGCTGTAATCGTACTGACCCAAGGAATAAAACTGCTTTATTAATTTTACCAAACGTGGAACAGTATAAACACCCCCCCAAAAGAAATTCATGAATAGCTGGTTTTTGGTCATTCTGCCTCACAAAAATCGGAATAAAAAGCAATCAAAAAATGTCACGTGCCCGAAAATGTTACCAATAAAAGCGACAACTTGTCCCACAAAAAAGAAGACCTCACATGACTCTGTGGACCAAAATATGGAAAAATTATAGCTCTCAAAATGTGGAGATGCAAAAACTTTTTTGCTATAAAAAGCGTCTTTTATTGTGTGACAGCTGTCAATCATAAAAATTCGATATAAAAAACGCTATAAAAGTAAATCAAACCCCCCCTTCATCACCTCCTTAGTTAGGGAAAAATAATAAAATTAAAAAAATGTATTTATTTCCATTTTTCTGTTAGGGCTAGTGTTAGGGTTAGGGTTAGGGCTAGGGTTAGGGTTAGGGTTGGGGCTAAAGATAGGGTTAGGGTTTGGATTACATTTAAGGTTGGGATTAGGGTTGGGATTAGAGTTAGGGGTGTGTCAGGGTTAGGGGTGTGGTTAGGGTTACCATTGGGATTAGGGTTAGGGACGTGTTTGGATTAGGGTTTCAGTTAGAATTGGGGAGTTTCCAATGTTTAGGCATATCAGGGGCTCTCCAAACGCGACAGAGAAAAAAGCAGAGATGGTTACCTGCTGAAGCCTCCAAACAAATGCGCCAGCTCTCCAAACGCGACATGGCATCCGATCTCAATTCCAGCCAATTCTGCATTAAAAAAGTAAAACAGTGCTCCTTCCTTTCCGAGCTCTCCCGTGTGCTCAAACAGGGGTTTACCCCAACATATGGGGTATCAGCGTACTCTGGACAAATTGGACAACTTTTGGGGTCCAAGTTCTCTTGTTACCCTTGGGAAAATAAAAATTTGGGGGGCTAAAAATCATTTTTGCGGGAAAAAAAGATTTTTTATTTTCACGGCTCTGCGTTGTAAACTGTAGTGAAACACTTGGGGGTTCAAAGTTCTCACAACACATCTAGATAAGTTCCTTGGGGGGTCTAGTTTCCAATATGGGGTCACTTATGGGGGTTTCTACTGTTTGGGTACATCAGGGGCTCTGCAAATGCAACGTGACGCCTTCAGACCAATCCATCTAAGTCTGCTTTCCAAATGGCGCTCCTTCCCTTCCGAGCTCTGCCATGCACCCAAACGATGGTTCCCCCCAACATATGGGGTATCAGCGTACTCAGGACAAATTGGACAACAACTGTTGTGGTCCAATTTCAACTGTTACCCTTGGGAAAATACAAAACTGGGGGCTAAAAAATAATTTTAGTGGAAAAAAAATTAATTTTTATTTTCACGGCTCTGCGTTATAAACTGTAGTGAAACACTTGGGGGTTCAAAGCTCTCAAAACACATCTAGATAAGTTCCTTAGGGGGTCTACTTTCCAAATGGTGTCACTTGTGGGGGGTTTTAATGTTTAGGCACATCAGGGGCTCTCCAAATCCGACATGGTGTCCCATCTCAATTCCAGTTAATTTTGCATTGAAAAGTCAAATGGCGCTCCTTCCCTTCCGAGCTCTGCAATGCGCCCAAACAGTCATTCACCCCCACAAATCAGGTATCAGCGTACTCAGGACAAATTGCACAACAACCTTTGGGGTCTAATTTCTTCTCATACCACTGGGAAAATAAAATATTGAGGGCGAAAATATCATTTTTGTGAAAAAATATGATTTTTTATTTTTACGGCTCTGCATTATAAACTTCTGTGAAGCACTTGGTAAGTCAAAGTGCTCACCACACATCTAGATAAGTTCCTTAGGGGGTCTACTTTCCAAACTGGTGTCACTTGTGGGGGGTTTCAATGTTTAGGCACATCAGGGGTTCTCTCTAAACGTAACATGACATCCCATCTCAATTCCAGTCAATTTTGCATTGAAAAGTCAAACGGCGCACCTTCCCTTCCGAGCTCTACCATGCGCCCAAACAGTGGTTTACCCCCACATATGGGGTATTGGCGTACTCAGCACAAATTGCACAACAACTTTTGTGGTCCAATTTCTTCTCTTACCCTTGGGAAAATAAAAAATTGGGGGCGAAATTTCATTTTTGTGAAAAAATATGATTTTTTATTTTTACGGCTCTGCATTATAAACTTCTGTGAAGCACTTGTTGGGTCAAAGTGCTCACCACACATCTAGATAAGTTCCTTAAGGGGTCTAATTTCCAAAATGGTGTTACTTGTGGGGGTTTTCAATGTTTATGCACATCAGGGGCTCTCCAAACGCAACATGGCATCCCATCTCAATTCCAGTCAATTTTGCATTGAAAAGTCAAATGGCGCTCCTTCCCTTCGAGCTCTGCCATGCGCCCAAACAGTGGTTTACACCCACATATGGGGTATCAGTATACTCAGGACAAATTGCACAACAACTTTTGTGGTCCACATTTTTTCTCTTACCCTTGGGAAAATAAAAAATTGGGAGTGAAAAGATCATATTTGTGAAAAAATATGATTTTTTATTTTTACGGCTCTGCATTATAAACTTCTGTGAAGCACTTGGTGGGTCAAAGTGCTCACCACACATCTAGATAAGTTCCTTAGGGGGGCTACTTTCCAAAATGGTGTCATTTGTGGGGGGTTTCAATGTTTAGGCACATCAAGGGCTCTCCAAACGCAACATGGCATCCCATGTCAATTTCAGTCAATTTTGCATTGAAAAGTCAAATGGCGCTCCTTCGCTTCCGAGCTCTGCCATGCGCCCAAACAGTGATTTACCCCCACATATGGGGTATCAGCGTACACAGGACAAATTGTACAACAACTTTTGGGGTCCATTTTCTCCTGTTACCCTTGGTAAAATAAAACAAATTGGAGCTGAAATAAATTTTGTTTGAAAAAAAAGTGAAATGTTCATTTTTATTTAAACATTCCAAAAATTCCTGTGAAACACCTGAAGGGTTAATAAACTTCTTGAATGTGGTTTTGAGCACCTTGAAGGGTGCAGTTTTTAGAATGGTGTCACACTTGGTTATTTTCTATCATATAGACCCCTCATAATGACTTCAAATGAGATGCGGTCCCTAAAAAAAAATGGTGTTGTAAAAATGAGAAATTGCTGGTCAAATTTTAACCTTTATAACTCCCTAATAAAAAAAAATGTTGGTTCCAAAATTGTGCTGATGTAAAGTAGACATGTGGGAAATGTTACTTATTAAGTATTTTGTGTGACATATCTCTGTGATTTAAGGGCATAAAAATTAAAAGTTGGAAAATTGTGAAATTTTCCAAATGTTTGCCAATTTTCCGTTTTTTTTTCACAAATAAACACAAGTTATATCGAAGATATTTTACCACTATCATGAAATACAATATGTCACGAGAAAACATTGTCAGAATCGCCAAGATCAGTTGAAGCGTTCCAGAGTTATATTGCCTTGCGCTGGCGTGTACTCCGGAGGACAGAGAATGAACTTCAATCCAATATTGCGGCCAGCATGCAGCCAGCGGGTAAGGAAAGGGTCAAACACCCGAAAACCCCGCCCATATGACCCAAAACTGGTCCCGCCAAATTCAGGTGACAGGTTCCCTTTAAGGGGTTAAATGACTTTATTCTTCGGGTCAATGCAATTACAGCAATACCAGATTATATTGTGTTTTTATGTTTGGCTGCAGGCACGTACTAAAAGATGCTATTTTTTGCAAAAACTCTCGCATCTCCATATTTTGACAGCTATAATTTGTCCATATTTCTGCCTATAGTTGATTTTTTTTATTGGTACCATTTTCGGGCATATGACATTTTTTGATCTCTTTCTATTTAAATTTTTGGGAGCAGAATGATCAAATACCAGCAGGAATTGTTTTTTTCTTTTGTGGGGGGAGTTTATGCTGTTTCATGTGTGGCAAAAATTCATACAACAGCTTTATTTGTCAGGACAGTACGATTACAGCAATACCACATTTATATAATTTTTTCGTGTTTTGGGGCTATTACACAATAAAAACTATTTTAGCGAAACATTATTATTTTTGCATGCTTTATTCTGGGAGCTACATCATTTTTTCCACTGATTGAGCTGCATGATGGCTTGTTTTTTTGTGGTACAGGATGTCATTTTCAGTAGTACCATTTTTATTTACGTTCTTTATTTCCATTCTTTTTTTATCACAATTTATTTCACTTTTTGTTTGGTGGTATGATGAAAAAGCATAATTTTTTCCCTCATTTTTTTATTACCTTTTTTACAGTGTTCACTGAAAGAGTTAACTGGTGGGACAGTTACTGTATATATGTCAAGTCATTCTGTAATGATACCAAATATGTGTACTTTTATTGTTTATTTTGTTTTTTTCATTAAAAATATTTATTTATGGGTACAATATACTTTTTAATTTTTTATTATTATTTGTGATTTTTTTTTCTATCTTTATAATTTTTTTAACTTTTTTAAAACTTTTTTTTTACTTAGTCCCTTTATGGCACTTTCACTTTCTGCAATCTGATTGCATTAGAGCTGTCAGCCCTGCAGACACAAGTTAGTTAGATCATGCACTGCACATGATTTAACTAACTTGCCAGTGTCTGGTGACCTGGATGTCCTCATGATGACATCGGGTCACCCTGGAAACGATCGGGCCCTCGTGATGATGTTGCGGGGGCACCGTTCGCAGTTCAGAGGGGGCTCCCTCCATCTGCATGCCTCCTAAATGCTGAAATCGCAGTATTTTTGAGGGTTAAAGTATGGGCACCACTTCTGGCACTGAGTGCCGGGTGTCAGCTGCCATAATTAACTCCTACACTGCTGGAGGTTTTTTCTAAAACCTTGATTACACCTATTACATATTGGGAGAAGATCTTGAAGATGGGAATACCCCTATAACGAGCAAAAGCTGAGGTGTGATTGGTTTGTTAAATGTGACTTTAAGTGTCATATTATGACTGCCCTGTGTATGAAAACTGGAGTATTTTAATATTTTTTCTATTGAGTAGCCACATTAAAAAGCCATTTTTTAATTGATGAAAACTTGATGTAAATGATTTGTCACTTTCTGATGAGACATTTCCTTCCATGTGGCAAATCTGCATTACACACTGTGTATTGAAGGGAAATTGAGCGAGCTGTAAGGAGTCAGCAGTTCATGGAGCGGTGATCTTATATGTCAGCCAGCAGTAGTCAGAAGGCAACGCTGAGGTCAGTCCATGGCTCCAGACAGTCCAGCCTGAGTGGGATTTTAAGCTCCAGGGATACAGCTGCTCCTGAACAGCACAGTCAGGAAGCCCGTTTATCACTCCGCTGTCATCTTTATCATCCTATTCAGCCATATTATTTAATAAGATGTAAAAGTCCTACTGATAACAGTAATGCCAGAGAAGAGATGGGCCTCCATGAAACATTGAGGTGAATGGATTCACTGCTCGGGAAAAAGAACAGAGATTTCATATGTTTTATTACTATGCTGACTGTCTATTTATCTGGTTCTTTCCCAGCTACAGCAAAAGAGACGCAACATTCCGACTAGTCGGTAGTATCCTAAATTTTGCAGACAAATGCAATATGTCAGTCAAGTTAATGAAGACTATAGGGTTCCCTTATTATAATAATAGCCAGAAATCGATTCT
Organism: Ranitomeya variabilis; assembly: GCF_051348905.1. NCBI lineage: Eukaryota > Metazoa > Chordata > Amphibia > Anura > Dendrobatidae > Ranitomeya > Ranitomeya variabilis. Next base: position 199,684,843 of record NC_135233.1, read on the forward strand.
AGACTTTCTATTTACGAGCAAAATCTGCAGCACTATATATATTACATCTAGCGGATGATTTATAGTGGTGGCTTATATATATTTATGTACATAGAAAGGTAGTGGATATAAAAAAATCTACATACCACAATTAAAAAGCCAAAATAAAGATATAGGATAAAAAACGCAAAAGCGCAATAAGATCTTATAGAAGTAGTAAATGAGGATCAATAAGTAACTCTGCTCACCTTATGGGGTTATGTAGGATGCAACCCCTAGAAATACATAGATTTTAGGGAATTGTATATGAAACTTGCCACAGATGATGGAAGTATCCGGCGCTGCTGGATGAAAGACAAGCCATGATGGGATATGGAATGTTGGTTTAATGTCAACGCATTTCAAAGTCAAACCAACTCCTTCTTCAGGACAATCACAAACATTTGCGGTAGTCCTGAAGAAGGAGTCAGCGTGAATCTAAAACGTGTTAACATTAAACCAATATTCCATATCCCATCGGGGCTTGTCTTTCATCCAGCAGCACAGGATACTTCAGTCGTCCACGGCAAATAATAAAATAAGGAAGAAAAATAATGCAATTGTATAAATATTCACACCCTTAAATTGATACTTTTTTAGAGTAACTTTTGAATTTGTGACAGCATTCAGTCTTATTGAGTAGGAGTCTATCAGTATGGCACATCTAGAATTGGCAATCTTTGCCCCCTCTTCCTTGCAGTAGCTCCAAATCTGTCCGATTATGAGGACATCTGCGCCCTAATCAGGTTATCTCACAGATTTTTCACTTGGGTTCTGCTCTAGGGTCTGGCTGGGCTATTCCAATTCTTTGATCTCCACTGAGGACTCTCAATTCTAAATATTTTTGATCTTTTGGTGAATCCATTCTTTCATTGACTTGGAGGTATGCTTAGGTACGTTGTCATGATGAATGGTGAAATTTCTCTTAATCTTCAGCTTTTTAACAAAGGCCTGAATGCTTTGTTGCAAAATTAACTGATATTTGAAACTGTTCATAATTCCCTCTACTATGACTAACACTCCAGTTCCAGCTGCAGAAAAGAGCCTTAAAGAATAATGTTGCCTCTGCCATGCTTCACTGTGAGTATGCACCAAACTTACTTTTGGAACTATGGCCAAAAAAAATCAACCTTGGCCTCAACAGACCATGACATTTTTTTTCTATATGTTTTTGGCAGACTTGACGTAGGTTTTGGCAAAGCATAGCCGAACTTGGATTATTGTCTTTGTAAAAAAAAGGCTTCTCTCTTACCACTTTCTCACAGATCAGACATATATGCAAAATATGGAAGATTGTTGTCATATGCAGGACACAACCAGTACTTTCCAAAAATTCTTGTATCTACTTTAATGTTGCTGTAAGCCTCTTAATAGCAACTTAAATCAATTTTCTTCTTGTATTTTCTTAAATTTTTAGACAACTGTCGAATTCTAGGTAGCATCACTGCTGTGCCAAATTTAAACCACGTCTGTTAGGTGTCGAGTTCCCGCCTCTGCACAGGGGGATTCTCAAACCATCTCCACTGCAGTCTCCCATTCTTCTCCAGCCGCAGTGGAGCCTGCTCAGCAGAGATGTCGGTCCCAGCATCTGGCTCAAGCTGATACTGTGCAGTGGTTACTACTGTCCTTCCAGGCTCAGCCATTGTAAAAAGTACTGATCAGCAGCGAGCAGGCGCTCCTGAGACTAAGTCCTGCTTTTCTTCTTCTGAGCATGCCCAAGGGACGACCTCTCATTGGAGGTCGGGGGTCACATGCTCAGGTCCTGTAGCAGCTCCTATTGGACCACTAGGAAGGTCCTGGAGAGCTTCTGCTATAAAAGGCTCGCATGGCCACATGGCCATGCGCTAGTATAAACTTATTAATGTGTGTGGATGTATGCCTGTCAATGGATGAAAGATCCGAATCATTCCCATCCCTAGTGTTGTTGACTGTTCGCGAATGGTGGAAGCTACCTAGCACCTGACAGTGCTATCCCACACAGCTAGCACACGATACAGCGTCTGATAGCAGTGACCGCCAGTGCAGTGCCAAGCGCTAATAGAGTGCTTTCCTGGCCCAAGTCTGGGTGGTTAGTGGCGTCCGCCAGAGCGGCACTGCACGCACTTTTGTGCATTAAATTTTTATTTCTGTTAATCTCTGAACCCCAGTAGCAGTGTTGAGCACAAGAGGTCTAGAGGAACTCTTTCCCTGAGTCTTGGGACAGAGTTCTGTGACTCTTTACTTGCGCTCTTTGTGCGGTACCACGGCCCTGTGACGCAACAGGGTTCGCTTCCTTCATACTGGGTGAAGCTAACCTGTGTGTGTATCCACATTATACCGCTATATAGTCCGTCATTACTCAGCAGCAGGTTCCATCTCTGCATGGTGGACTGGGCTGTTAACGCACCTTATACTATCCTTCTAATTATTTGGTGCATTCCGCTAGCCCTATCAATGTGTTGATGACAATCTTCACAGTGTTCCTTTGTAGATCTAGTACCTTTTGTAGTCTTCTGATAACTTTCAACAATGTGATCCACTTGCTGTGTTGTCAGCTGTTTACGGACCATGCCTTTTGCTGTAAAATGCCACTAAGAAAATGTCTGGAAAATCCTTTCAGAACAGCTAAACATTTTACATGTGATTAATCAGAATCACTATAAATGATGGCAGCCATGTACTGACTGCTGTTTAACCTGAGTTTACATATCATTGTCTAATTTTCTGATCACAGCCACATTCCTAATTAAAAGATGCTGTTCACACTTATGTAACAAATCTATTTTAGTTTTATTTTTATTTTCCCCCTGAAAATAATTTCAGTTTGTTTCACAATTGACTTGTACACATCATGGTGACATTAAGGCTGTGTTGTAAGATAAGTTTTTGGTGATTTTTTTAAGTTGTATTTTTTTTTTGCTGCACAGAAAAATGCAGCGTCTTACAGTTCTAACCGAGTGGATGACATGTATAGAAATTTCATGCCAACTGTGCTTCTTTTTACACTTCACAAACTGACCTGCGGTGCATTTTTACATCTGCGACACTTTAATATCTCTTGTGTGTACGCTAAGTTGTATGTGAAGATTTTCCCCATAAACTTGCATTAGATACAGAAAATCTGTAGTTAAAAAATGCATATGCTGCAAAAATGCATTTCATCCACACATGACTGTTTTGCCAAAGCCAAATACCAGGTAGTATAGAGAAACAAAGCAGCTTTATTTAAAATATGACATACCAAAAAGACAAAAAACGCAATAAAAACACATTTTAAAAAAGCGCTCAAAAACGCAACATGAAGACGCAAGTTACCTAATTTACATAAGAGGTGCAAAAATACTGCAGAAAATCTGCAACATCAAAAATTCATCTAAAGCTTATTGTGGGAACAAAGCCTAATGGCGGTAAAAGTTCAAAAATTATTCTAAATAATTCTAAACGCTGGAATTTTAACCCTTTTCTGACATTGGGCATAATAGTATGGCCACGTCAGAATCCCTCCCTCAGCGCCAGAGCCCACATCTTTCCCGGCACATGTCAGCTGTTTTGTGTCTTCCTCCTTACACTTCCCCTCTCCTTTAGCTCGTCATTCCACGGGCAAGAGTTCTTCGTGCTCCTTTATGTTTTTCGAAGGTGGGACCGATGCCCACAATTTTTTGCATCCAGCCCTACCTCTCTTGTGCCACATTCTGCCAAAAGAAATTGTCCTGTGCATTCTGCAGGGGCGAGTCACCAGCATGGTCACAAGGAGTACTGTGAAGCTCCTCTTGAATTTGCTCATTAGGGGTACTCGGAACTTCAGGTTGAGTGGTAATGTCAGATTGGGTCGTAGAGGATGGGAGTACATCTGAGTTCAATGGAGCAGCTATCTCTGGAGCTTCAGACCTGCGTTCTTCCCTTGGGCTGGCGGGCAGTGAACTATCCATCTTAGGGTATGAGGCAAGGGATTCTTCCTCATTACCATCAGGAACCATGGGAGTGAGCTTTTCAGGGACACTTGACACTTTCTCCCCTCCTTTGGGATCTTGTAGCAGGCAGGGACGCTACATACTTCGGTTGACTGTTTGGGTAGGTGCCCCTTTGGGTTGAATCTCACAGATGGGACCATTGGGTCCAATTCGGCGTTCCACCCGATTCGCCTCCACGCGACTGAACAGAGCAGACATCTCACTGTGGACAGTCGACATTTTCTCCCTCTGTTCTTGGAGTCCGACAGCATGGCTCTGCCTTGCTCTGGGTGAGGTTCCCCTCTTCTCACCGTACCATTTCTCCCAGGGGCAGCGTTCTCTCCAGTGGGCATGACCTTCAGAAGAGTGAGCGAATCTTCGCCATAGGCTGGCTCTTGTAGGGCAACTCTTCACCCCACGATATGGGATTAAATTTGGGGGCTGCTGTTGAAATTTTTCTTATGCTCCGTATCTCTCTAACTTTTCATTTCTTGCCGTAAGTTACCCCGGGGTATGGGGTTGGACTCCAAGGTAGCAGCAAGGGCTTCCTTCAGGCTCTCGATTTCTGCCTTTCCGCATTCCCTGCCATAATTCGCTGGACCACTCTGGCTCTGCTGTATTCTGGGTAGGTACTTCGTGGCTCCGGACCATCCCTGCCAAGGCTGTGGTCCCCTTCTCTTTCTCGCTTTTGCGTGCTTCTGCCCCCACTCCTGAAATAGTCATGCGTGGATTAGCTTGCAGGTGCTCACGCTAGGCCTACTTCAGCAGCACATCTCTGAGGCCTGCCACGAACTGGTGTCTTAAAACTATGTCAGGGGGTCCTACGCCTACATCATCCCGCCTCACAATGGCAGCGTGGATTTCTTGCAGCGCATTCATGTATTCAGTCACAGTCTCCTCCCTCCCTTTGGATTCGGCTAAACAAGTGCATGCACTACTCTCCAACATCTGTGGGGTCCCTGTGCATCACTTCTAGGATTTGTAACACCTTGGTAAAGGTGTTTCGCTCATGCTGGGGCCATAGCATGATGGAGCACCTTGCTTCTCTATCCAGTGCCATCAGTGTAACCTCGGCCTCCATTGCGGGGGTCATGGGGTGCAGTTTCATCATACCCAACTTGCTCAGTCCAGTCTCCCAGCAGAGTGTTGCTCCCTGTAAATTTTGGGAGGTTGCTCAAATTTGCCCCCACCTGTATACTGACTCTTGGGGCACCCATGACCGCTTGGTCTGCCACATCTGTGCCCATGGACTGCATCCTGCCGACTACACCAAGTGTGAGCAGGTTGCTAGATGCAGTGATGGACAGGAGGCAGAGCAAGGGTTAACAATTTTACTTAACAAGGAATACTCCACGCAGGGAGGCAAAGAGTTTAAACAGGGAAATAAACAGTTAAATGGCAGAATTAACAGTTCAATGGCAAAAGGATATAAGCAGGGAGCCCTGTTCAGCTAAATGCCGCACGCCAGCCTGTTGTGGATTCTGTTTTTGGGCTCCCTCTGGTGGTTAATACTGGTACTGGGTGACTTTGGTGGGTTGCGGTCTCTGGTTTCCACCTGTCCATCAGAGGCTGGGTGTTTCCTATTTAACCTGGCTTTCCTGTCATTCCCTTGCCGGCTATCAATGTACTCAGATGTGCTCAGTTTGGTTCTGACTACCTGCTTCCAGATCTCTCAGGATAAGCTAAGTTATGCTTTTCAGTTGTTCTGTTTTTTGTCCAGCTTGCTAAATATTACTCTATGCTAGTTGGAAGCTCTAGTGGGCTGAGGTGCTCCCCATGTTCCATGAGTTGGCACATGGGTGCTTGTAATCTCAGGATGGTTTTTGATTAGGGTTTTTTGCTGACCGCTCAGACCCCTTTTGTATCCTTCTGCTTTCTAGTTATAGCGGGCCTCGTTTTGCTAACTCTATTTTTCATATCTATGTGCGTGCCTTCCTCTCATTTTCACCGTCAATACATGTGGGGGGCAACTATACCTTTGGGGTTTATTCCTCTGGAGGCAAGCTAGGTCTTTATTTCCTCTGCAGTGCTAGTTAGCTCTTAGGCTGGCGCGTGGCGTCTAGAATCAACGTAGGCACGCTCCCTGGCTATTTCTAGTTGTGTTTGTCAGGAGTAGGGCAGCGGTCAGCCCAGGTTCCATCACCCTAGAGCTCGTCCGTTATTTGAGTTATTTTTGCTGGTCCAGTGCGATCTCCTAGCCATTGGGATCCATAACAGTATAGCCGGCCCACAAAGTGTTAATTGTTTGGGCTGAAGCAGGAGAAAAAGAAGTGTTGAAGGGAATTATTATTTTTTTTTTTTTTCCCCCTCAGAGTTTTGCTGCCTAGCCCTTAATTGCTGTCTAGCTGCTTCTTACCTCCTCTTAACCCTTGAATGGCTCTGACCTTAGCTGTTTAACATGGATGTCCAGAGTTTGGCTTCCAGCCTGAATAATCTTGCTGCAAAAGTTCAAAACATACAGGATTTTGTTGTTCACACTCCTATGTCTGAACCTAGAATTCCTATTCCAGAGGTTTTTTTCTGGAGATAGATCTACCTTCCTGAATTTCAGGAACAATTGCAAATTGTTTCTTTCTTTGAAATCTCGCTCCTCTGGAGACCCTGCTCAGCAGGTCAAGATTGTAATATCTTTCCTGCGGGGCGACCCTCAGAATTGGGCATTTGCATTGGCACCAGGGGATCCTGCATTGCTCAGTGTGGATGCGTTTTTTCTGGCACTGGGATTGCTCTATGAGGAACCTAACCTGGAGATTCAGGCTGAAAAGGCTTTATTGGCCCTCTCTCAGGGGCATGATGAAGCGGAAGTATATTGTCAAAAATTTCGGAAATGGTCGGTGCTTACTCAGTGGAATGAGTGCGCCCTGGCTGCTAACTTCAGAGATGGTCTTTCTGAGGCCATTAAGGATATTATGGTGGGGTTCCCTGCGCCTGCAGGTCTGAATGAGTCTATGACTATGGCCATTCAGATTGATCGGCGTTTGCGGGAGCGCAAACCTGTGCACCAGTTGGCGGTGTCTTCTGAACAGGCACCTGAGACTATGCAATGTGATAGAATTCAGTCCAGAAGTGAACGGCAAAATTATAGGCGGAAAAATGGATTGTGTTTTTATTGTGGTGATTCAGCTCATGTTATATCAGCATGCTCTAAACGCATAAAAAAGGTTGATAAATCTTTTGCCATTAGTACTCTGCAGTCTAAGTTCATTTTGTCTGTAACTCTGATTTGTTCACTGTCATCCATTTCCGTAGATGCCTATGTGGATTCGGGCGCTGCCCTGAGTCTTATGGATTGGTCATTTGCCAAACGCTGCGGTTTTAGTCTGGAGCCTCTGGAAGTTCCTATTCCTCTGAAGGGAATTGACTCTACACCATTGGCTATGAATAAACCGCAGTACTGGACACAAGTGACCATGCGCATGACTCCCGTTCATCAGGAGGTGATTCGCTTCCTTGTACTGTATAATTTACATGATGTACTAGTGCTTGGTCTGCCATGGTTACAAACTCATAATCCAGTCCTGGATTGGAAAACAATGTCTGTGTTAAGCTGGGGATGTCAGGGGGTTCATGATAATGCACCTCTGATTTCAATCGCTTCATCTACTCCTTCTGAGGTCCCTGCATTTTTGTCTATCGGGATGTTTTTGAGGAGCCTAAGCACAATTCGCTCCCTCCTCATAGGGATTGTGACTGTGCTATAGAATTAATTCCTGGCAGTAAGTTCCCTAAGGGTCGTTTATTTAATCTGTCAGTGCCAGAGCATACTGCTATGCGGAATTATATTAAGGAGTCCTTGGAAAAGGGACATATTCGTCCATCTTTGTCCCCTCTGGGAGCAGGTTTTTTTTTTCGTGGCTAAAAAAGATGGTTCCCTGAGGCCTTGTATAGATTATCGCCTTCTGAATAAGATTACAGTCAAATATCAGTATCCATTGCCATTATTGACTGATTTGTTTGCTCGCATTAAGGGGGCTAGGTGGTTCACTAAGATAGATCTTCGCGGTGCGTATAATCTTGTGCGGATAAAGCAGGGTGATGAGTGGAAAACCGCATTTAATACGCCTGAGGGCCATTTTGAGTATTTGGTAATGCCTTTTGGACTTTCTAATGCTCCTTCAGTCTTTCAGTCCTTTATGCACAATATTTTCCGTGAATATCTGGATAAGTTTATGATTGTGTATTTGGATGATATTTTGGTGTTTTCTGATGACTGGGAGTCTCATGTTCTACAGGTCAGGAAGGTGTTTCAAGTCCTGCGGGCCAATTCTCTGTTTGTGAAGGGCTCAAAATGTCTCTTCGGAGTCCAGAAGATTTCTTTTTTGGGGTACATTTTTTCTCCTTCTACTATTGAGATGGATCCCGTCAAGGTTCAGGCGATTTGTGACTGGACACAACCTACATCGGTTAAGAGTCTTCAGAGGTTCTTGGGTTTTGCTAATTTTTATCGTCGGTTCATTGCTAATTTTTCCAGTGTTGTTAAGCCTTTGACTGATTTGACTAAAAAGGGTGCTGATGTTGCTAATTGGTCTCCTACGGCTGTGGAGGCCTTTCAGGAACTTAAGCACCGGTTTTCTTCTGCTCCTGTGTTATGTCAACCAGATGTTTTACTCCCTTTTCAGGTTGAGGTTGATGCTTCCGAGATTGGAGCGGGGGCGGTTTTGTCACAGAGAAGTTCCGATGGCTCGGTGATGAAGCCATGTGCGTTCTTTTCTAGAAAATTCTCGCCCGCCGAGCGCAATTATGATGTGGGTAATCGGGAGCTTTTGGCCATGAAGTGGGCATTTGAGGAGTGGCGTCATTGGCTTGAGGGTGCTAGACATCGTGTGGTGGTCTTGACTGATCACAAAAATCTGGTTTACCTTGAGTCTGCCAGGCGTCTGAATCCTAGACAGGCTCGTTGGTCGTTGTTTTTTTCTCGTTTCAATTTTGTGGTTTCATACCTGCCAGGTTCAAAGAATGTGAAGGCAGATGCTCTTTCCAGGAGTTTTGTGCCTGACTCTCCTGGAGACTCTGGGCCTACTGGTATCCTTAGGGATGGGGTAATATTGTCCGCCGTCTCCCCAGACTTGCAACGTGCATTGCAGGAGTTTCAGGCGGATAAACCTAATCGTTGTCCACCAGAAAGACTGTTTGTTCCGGATGATTGGACCAGTAGAGTCATCTCCGAGGTCCATTCTTCTGTGTTGGCTGGTCATCTGGGAATATTTGGTACTAGAGACTTGGTGGCCAGGTCTTTTTGGTGGCCTTCCTTGTCAAGGGATGTGCGTACCTTTGTGCAGTCTTGTGAAGTGTGTGCTCGGGCTAAGCCTTGCTGTTCTCAGGCCAGTGGGTTGTTGTTATCCTTGCCTATCCCGAAGAGGCCTTGGACGCACATTTCCATGGATTTTATTTCAGATCTCCCTGTCTCACAGAAAATGTCCGTTATCTGGGTTGTGTGTGACCGCATTTCTAAGATGGTTCATTTGGTACCCTTGCCTAAGTTGCCTTCTTCCTCTGAGTTGGTCCCTTTATTTTTTCAGAACGTGGTTCGTTTGCATGGGATTCCGGAGAATATTGTTTCTGACAGGGGATCCCAGTTTGTGTCTAGATTCTGGCGGACGTTTTGTGCTAAGATGGGCATTAATTTGTCTTTCTCGTCTGCATTCCATCCTCAGACGAATGGCCAGACGGAGCGAACTAATCAGACCTTGGAAACTTATTTAAGGTGTTTTGTTTCTGCTGATCAAGATGACTGGGTTGCCTTTTTGCCATTGGCCGAATTTGCTCTTAATAATCGGGCTAGTTCTGCTACTTTGGTTTCTCCTTTCTTTTGCAATTCGGGGTTTCATCCTCGTTTTTCCTCTGGTCAGATGGAGCCTTCGGATTGTCCTGGAGTGGACGTGGTGGTGGACAGGTTGCATCAGATTTGGAATCAGGTGGTGGACAATTTGAAGTTGTCTCAGGAGAAGGCTCAGCAGTTTGCTAATCGCCGTCACCGCGTGGGTCCCCGACTTCGTCTTGGGGACTTGGTGTGGTTGTCTTCTCGTTTTGTCCCTATGAAGGTCTCTTCTCCCAAGTTCAAGCCTCGGTTCATCGGTCCGTATAAGATCTTGGAGATTCTTAACCCTGTATCTTTTCGTTTGGATCTCCCAGCATCGTTTGCTATTCATAATGTGTTCCATCGGTCGTTATTGCGGAGGTATGAGGTGCCCGTTGTTCCTTCAGTTGAGCCTCCTGCTCCGGTGCTGGTGGAGGGAGAATTGGAGTATGTTGTTGAGAAGATCTTGGATTCTCGTGTTTCCAGACGTAAACTCCAGTATTTGGTTAAGTGGAAGGGTTATGGTCAGGAGGATAATTCCTGGGTGGTCGCCTCTGATGTTCATGCGACTGATTTGGTCCGCGCCTTCCATAGAGCTCATCCTGATCGCCCTGGGGGTTCTCGTGAGGGTTCGGTGACCCCTCCTCAAGGGGGGGGTACTATTGTGGATTCTGTTTTTGGGCTCCCTCTGGTGGTTAATACTGGTACTGGGTGACTTTGGTGGGTTGCGGTCTCTGGTTTCCACCTGTCCATCAGAGGCTGGGTGTTTCCTATTTAACCTGGCTTTCCTGTCATTCCCTTGCCGGCTATCAATGTACTCAGATGTGCTCAGTTTGGTTCTGACTACCTGCTTCCAGATCTCTCAGGATAAGCTAAGTTATGCTTTTCAGTTGTTCTGTTTTTTGTCCAGCTTGCTAAATATTACTCTATGCTAGTTGGAAGCTCTAGTGGGCTGAGGTGCTCCCCATGTTCCATGAGTTGGCACATGGGTGCTTGTAATCTCAGGATGGTTTTTGATTAGGGTTTTTTGCTGACCGCTCAGACCCCTTTTGTATCCTTCTGCTTTCTAGTTATAGCGGGCCTCGTTTTGCTAACTCTATTTTTCATATCTATGTGCGTGCCTTCCTCTCATTTTCACCGTCAATACATGTGGGGGGCAACTATACCTTTGGGGTTTATTCCTCTGGAGGCAAGCTAGGTCTTTATTTCCTCTGCAGTGCTAGTTAGCTCTTAGGCTGGCGCGTGGCGTCTAGAATCAACGTAGGCACGCTCCCTGGCTATTTCTAGTTGTGTTTGTCAGGAGTAGGGCAGCGGTCAGCCCAGGTTCCATCACCCTAGAGCTCGTCCGTTATTTGAGTTATTTTTGCTGGTCCAGTGCGATCTCCTAGCCATTGGGATCCATAACACCAGCCTAAGAGCCAGGGCAGAGTTCAGGACTGTTCGCTGCTGCCCTTGTTGTCGGACCGTGTTCTGCAGGACCACGATGGAGAATCAGAGCGCCAATGGTTGTCAGCGCTTCAGTCTTGGCAGGAACAGGCAGCGCACAGCATAGAGAGAGAAGTGGAGCATCTCTCTCTATGAGATCGAGGTGCCGTGTGCTTCGTGACCGTATGTACAGCACACGTGCCGCAAAGAGAGAACCGAGTACTGGATAGACTTTTGTATCCCCCTTACCAGCATATACTTTCCTGCCCACAGTAGAACCTGATTGTTCTCCGGCCGCATATGTTCATGGACTAGGGGCTTAGTGGAAGGTACCGGAAACTGACCGCTGCCTCCAAAAGACGGACCACCGTTACCAGCAGGACCTACTTGGACAAGCACCACACCAGCTGTTGTTGGCTATACTGACTTTCAAGCAGCATCTACAGGCGGTGAAACTTCTGACACGATAAGTATACAAAGGAACTGCCATTACTGAATCTACAATTTTTCAACCCTGCATATCCTTTTGCAATTGAACCGTTCATTCTTCCATTTAACTGTTTATTTATCCATTTAAACTGTTTGCCTCCCTGTGTGGAGTATTCCCCTGTTAAGTAAAATTGTTAACCCTTGCTCTGCCTCCTGTCCGTCATTGCATCTCGAAACCTGCTAACACAAACTACATGTTGACAAGCCACAAAGCTTCTGGGAGAATGTCCTATGGACAGATGAGACAAAAATGGAACTTGTTAGCAAAGCATTTCAGCTCTATGTTCACAGACAGAAAAATGAAGCATATCAAGAAAAGAACACTGTCCCTACTGTGAAACATGGAGGAGGCTCTGTTATGTTCTGGAGCTGCTTTGCTGCATCTGGCACAGGGTGTCTAGAATCTGAGCAGGGTACAATGAAATCTCAAGATTATCAAGGATTATAGAGAGAAATGTGCTGCCCAGTGTCAGAAAGCTTGGTCTCAGTCGCAGGTCATGGGTCTTGCAACAGGATAATGACCCAAAACACACAGCTAAAAACACCCAAGAATGGCTAAGAGGAAAACATTGGACTACTCTGAAGTGGCCTTCTATGAGCCCTGACCTAAATCCTATTGAGCATCTTTGGAAAGAGCTGAAACATGCCATCTGGAAAAGGCAACCTTCAGACACAAGACAACTGGAGCAGTTTGCTCTTGAGTAGTGTTGAGCATTCCGATACCGCAAGTATCGGGTATCGGCCGATACTTGCGGGTATCGGAATTCCGATACCGAGATCCGATACTTTTGTGGTATCGGGTATCGGTATCGAAACAACATTAATGTGTAAAAGAAAGAATTAAAATAAAAAATATTGCTATACTCACCTCTCCGACGCAGCCTGGACCTTACCGAGGGAACCGGCAGCGTTCTTTGCTTAAAATGCGCGCGTTTACTGCCTTCCGTGACGTCACGACTTGTGATTGGTCGCGTGCCGCCCATGTGGCCGTGATGCGACCAATCACAGCAAGCCGTGACATAATTTTCAGGTCCTGAATGCAGAATTAGGCATTCAGGACCTGAAATTACATCACGGCTTGCTGTGATTGGTCGTGTCGCGGTCACATGGGCAGCACGCAACCAATCACAAGCCGTGACGTAATTTTAAAATGCGCGCGTTTCCTGCCTCCCGTGATGTCACGGCTTGTGATTGGTCGCGTCGCCCATGTGACCGCGACGCGACCAATCACAAGCCGTAATGTAATTTTCAAATCCTGAATGCCTAGAATTAGGCATTCAGGACCTGAAAATTACGTCACGGCTTGCTGTGATTGGTCGCGTCACGGCCACATGGGCGGCACGCGACCAATCACAAGCCGTGACGTCACGGAAGGCAGTAAACGCATTTTAAGCAAAGAACGCTGCTGGTTCCCTCGGTAAGGTCCAGGCTGCGTCGGAGAGGTGAGTATAGCAATATTTTTAATTTTAATTCTTTCTTTTACACATTAATATGGATCCCAGGGCCTGAAGGAGAGTTTCCTCTCCTTCAGACCCTGGGAACCATCAGGGATACCGTCCGATACTTGAGTCCCATTGACTTGTATTGGTATCGGGTATCGGTATCGAATTAGATCCGATACTTTGCCGGTATCGGCCGATACTTTCCGATACCGATACTTTCAAGTATCGGACGGTATAGCTCAACACTACTCTTGAGGACTGGGCCAAAATACCTGTGGAGAGGTGCAGAAGTCTCATGGACAGTTACAGGAATTGTTTGATTGCAGTGATTGCCTCAAAAGGTTGTGCAACAAAATATTAAGTTAAGGGTCCTGTCCAGGCCTATTTCATGAGTTTTATTTTTATTTTTTAATTCTGTGGAAGCATGGTTTAAAAGCAATTTCTGACTTTTATTTGTCCAATTTCATAGATTTTTTTATTTATTGTTACTTTTGTCAGATTCAAGTCATTTCTGTGACCATTGTTTGTTTCCCCACGTGTGTAATAAAAAAAATCAATACATCATACACATATTTGTGATCGTTCAGAATCACTCGATCTAACAATATGAAAAAAAGTATTAACCCGATTTGTAAACGGTGTAACGAGAAAAAAATTTCAAATGCCAGAATTACGCTTTTTTGGGCGCCGCTTCATTGCAATAAAGTGCCATAACGGACGATCAAAAGATCGTGTCTACACCAAAATGGCATCAATAAAAATGACAGCTCGGCACGCAAACAATAAGCCCTTACTCAGCCTAAACCATGAAAAATGGAGACACTACAAGTCTAGAAAAATGGTGCTATTTTTTTTCTACCAAAGTTAGGATTTTTTTCACCACTTAAAAAAAAAAGAACCTAGACATGTTTGGTGTCTATGAACTCGTAATGACCTGGAGAATCATAATGGCAGGTTAGTTTTAGCATTTAGTGAACAAGGTAAAAAGAAAAAACCAACTGTGGAATTACATTTCTTTTTGCAATTTCACCGCACTTTTTTTCTTTTTTTTCTTCTTTTTGGATTTATGCATAGTGGATGGATTGCAATTAAGGCCTGTGCACCTGAAAGGCATTTATAGTGTGCTGTTTCGCTTTTTTTATATAGATAGATAGATAGATAATAGATAATAGATAGATAGATTAGATAATAGATAGATAGATAGATAGATAGATAGATAGATAGATAGATAGATAGATAGATAGATAAAAATCCAGAAAAATTGGAGGCAGCGCACCGTTTGTAGAGAAAAGGAGCTATTTAATCAGCCCAGAAGGCGACGTTTCGGTCCCAACAGGAACCTTTCTCAAGCAGTGAACATGTGAAAGTGGCAGGTATAGAAAGAGTATACATGATTATAGTTATTTGCATTAATCATCATTGTAAGAGCATGTATTCACATTATAATTGACATGCATACAGTGCAGACAGTGATACAGGAATTATTCATCACATAAAGTGCAGTGCATAAATATAGATAGAAAAGGCATTGAAAAATATGCATTTAGGCATCAATTGGTATTGATAAAACAGGTATACAACCTTGTTAATCACATCCATGACTTGTCCCACTCTCTTAAGTAAAGGCAAAAAGATCCAAGTAAACACCATGTTACAAAGGAACGAAACCTCAGCGCTACTAAGTCACAGCACTTTTTAAAAAAATATATCTATATATATAGATATTTGTGTCCAAATCTGGTTTTAAGCTTCTCCACAACAGTATCACGGACCTGCCTGTTGTGTTCCTTGGTCTTCATGATGCTCTCTGTGCTTCAAACAGAACCCTGAGACTATCACAGAGCAGGTGCATTTATACGGAGACTTGATTACACAGGTGGATTATATTTATCATCATTAGGCATTTAGGACAACATTGGATCATTCAGAGATCCACAATGAACCTCTGGAGTGAGTTTGTTGCACTGAAAGTAAAGGGGCTGAATAATATTGCACGTCCCACTTTTCAGTTTTTCAATTTACACAAAAATTTAAAATAACCAATAAATTTCGTTCAACTTCACAATTGTGCTCCACTTGTTGTTGATTCTTCACCAAAAATTTACATTTGGTATCTTTATGTTTGATATGATATGTGGGAAAAGGTAGAAAAGTTCCAGGGAGCCGAATACTTTTGCAAGGCACTGTATATTGTAAGCGTGGTGCGTTTATCCAATAGAGGATCAAATACGTATTATAGCAACTGGATAAAAAGTAACCTTTATTTAGGTATATATATAAAAAAGCCAATTATTGGCCTATAAATTGAAGAGAAAACACTAAAAAATAGGAACCCTAGTGTGATTTGTGCCCTATACCAACACAGAGATGGAGAAACAAAAAAACAAGACAAACAACAATTATGAACTAGCCAGCACTGACAGTGCTGAGATTGCTTCCAATCCGAATACTTCTATTAACCCAATGGGTATGTGCAAACCAGTTATATGTAACCCTATAGGAATATGGGTATAACAATATAAATTGCACTCATTTGAATCGAGTCACATGCTGTAGTCTAGTCTGGACAACCTCATCTGTACCAACTTAGGTTTGTTATAATCAGTTTACTAATGAAGCAAGGAAATGTATGATATGTGTTCCATACACTTATCAAGATACCTCATACTGCTCTTCTACTCATATGACCAATGAAAAAAATCATATACATGTAAATTAGAGCTCTGTCAGTGCAAGCACGCAGCACATATCTAGCGCTTCTAAATGCCATTAACATATAAATAACTATCCATATAACTATGGGATACAAATTACTCATTTACGTCATATGAGTGTTCCCCATGGATTCAATCATGACATGTTATGTTCAAGGGCCGACCTGAATGGCTAAATGAATTTGGGAGCTGAGATACATAGGACCATGTGTATTATAAAAACTCATGCGTTCGGATAGATCTCACCACGTAATGGCCATCATCAGCCATTCCTCTGTCTCTGTACACATTTGTGCCGTGCCCTTGTATAGAAACTTAGTGCTGTGGAAAACGTCTTCACTGTATATAGATGATAGATAGATAATAGATAGATAGATACATAATAGATAGATAATAGATAATAGATAGATAATAGATAGATAGATAGATAGATAGATGATAGATAGATAGATAGATATAGATCAAAAAAAGAGGCAGCACTCCATTTTCAAAAAGGTGCAGGATTTATTCAAACCCACATGTCTGTGCGACGTTTCAGCTCTACTGAGCTTTTCTCAAGCTCAGTAGAGCTGAAACGTCGCACAGACATGTGGGTTTGAATAAATCCTGCACCTTTTTGAAAATGGAGTGCTGCCTCTTTTTTTGATCTATATTGAATGTGGACGACCAGTGGACGGGTTGCCTGGAGGCTCTGCACCCTGAGATAAGTCATACCAGTGTGCTGTTCCTTTTTTACTATTTTAGATAGATAGATAGATAGATAGATAGATAGATAGATAGATAGATAGATAGATAAAGTTGTGGCCAAAAGTATTGACACCCCTGCAATTCTGTCAGATAATACTCAGTTTCTTCCTGAAAATGATTGCAAACACAAATTCTTTGGTATTATTATCTTCATTTAATTTGTCTTAAATGAAAAAACACAAAAAGAACTGTCCTAAAGCCAAATTGGATATAATTCCACACCAAACATAAAAAGGGGGTGGACAAAAGTATTGGCACTGTTCGAAAAATCATGTGATGCTTCTCTAATTAGTGTAATTAACAGCACCTGTAACTTACCTGTGGCACCTAACAGGTGTTGGCAATAACTAAATCACACTGTGGACTCAACCTCTGTCCTGTGTCCTTGTGTGTACCACATTGAGCATGGAGAAAAGAAAGAAGACCAAAGAACTGTCTGAGGACTTGAGAAACCAAATTGTGAGGAAGCATGAGCAATCTCAAGGCTACAAGTCCATCTCCAAAGACCTGAATGTTCCTGTGTCTACCGTGTGCAGTGTCATCAAGAAGTTTAAAGCCCATGGCACTGTGGCTAACCTCCCTAGATGTGGACGGAAAAGAAAAATTGACAAGAGATTTCAACGCAAGATTGTGCGGATGTTGGATAAAGAACCTCGACTAACATACAAACAAGTTCAAGCTGCCCTGCAGTCCGAGGGTACAACAGTGTCAACCCGTACTATCCGTCGGCGTCTGAATGAAAAGAGACTGTATGGTGGGAGACCCAGGAAGACCCCACTTCTTACCCTGAGGCATAAAAAAGCCAGGCGGGTGTTTGCCAAAACTTACCTGAAAAAACCTAAAACGTTTTGGGAGAATGTTCTCTGGTCAGATGAGACAAAAGTAGAGCTTTTTGGGGAAAGGCATCAACATAGAGTTTACAGGAGAAAAAAAGAGGCATTCAAAGAAAATAACACGGTCCCTACAGTCAAACATGGCGGAGGTTCCCTGATGTTTTAGGGTTGCTTTGCTGCCTCTGGCACTGGACTGCTTGACCGTGTGCATGGCATTATGAAGTCTAAAGACCACCAACAAATTTTGCAGCATAATGTAGGACCCAGTGTGAGGAAGCTTGGTCTCCCTCAGAGGTCATGGGTCTTCCAGCAGGACAATGACCCAAAACACACTTCAAAAAGCACTAGAAAATGGTTTGAGAGAAAGCACTGGAGACTTCTAAGGTGGCCAGCAATGAGTCCAGACCTGAATGATATAGAACACCTGTGAAGAGATCTAAAAATGGCAGTTTGGAGAAGGCGCCCTTCAAATATCAGGGACCTGGAGCAGTTTGCCAAAGAAGAATGGTCTAAAATTCCAGCAGAGCATTGTAAGAAACTCATTGATGGTTACCGGAAGCGGTTGGTCGCAGTTATTTTGGCTAAAGGTTGTGCAACCAAGTATTAGGCTGAGGGTGCCAATACTTTTGTCTGGCCCAGTTTTGGAGTTTTGTGTGAAATGATCAATGTTTTGCTTTTTGCTTCATTCTCTTTTGTGTTTTTTCATTTAAGACAAATTAAATGAAGATAATAATACCAAAGAATTTGTGATTGCAATCATTTTCAGGAAGAAACTGAGTATTATCTGACAGAATTGCAGGGGTGTAGATACTTTTGGCCACAACTGTAGATAGATAGATAATAGGTAGATAGATAATAGATAGATATATAGATAATAGATAGATAATAGATAGAAAGATAGATAATAGACAGATAGATAGATAGATAGATAGATAGATAGATAGATAGATAGATAGTAGAAGATAGATAGATAGATAGATAGATAGATAGACAGATAGATAGATAGATAGAAGATACTGTAGATAGATACTGTAGATAGATAGATAGATTATAGATAGAAGATAGACAGATAGATACTAGATAGATAACAGATAGATAATAGATAGACAGATAGATAGATAGATAGATAGATAGATAGATAGATAGATAGATAGATAGATAGATAATAGATAGATAACAGATAGGTAATAGATAAGCATTTGTCAGAGAGTACTTGCATAGTTTTATACCTTTCATTATGTAGTATGTTGAAAATTAGGAATTAGTAATGATTTAGTAGAAGAGTGAGAGCAAGTGGATTAATGCTGCCATCTAGTGAAGGAAGAAACATTTTTTGTCCGCATGAAACTAAAAATTTAGAAACATCTAAACATTTTTTTTTCTTATTTCACAATTGTCTACTTTACCGTGTCAATAACAAATACAATATATAATATACAAGTAACACATGGGCAAACTTTTAAAGCAACAATATATTTTAAGCAAAATGTATTTATAAATATTTCTATAAATATCGGCAAAAAAAAGAAGTCCCATTAAATCAATATTTGGAGTAACAACAATTCACCTTACTAATAATAATAATAATTATTATCGTTATTTTATTTCTATAGCGCCAACATATTCCGCAGCACTTTACAATTTAGAGGGAACTTGTACAGACAATAAAAGGCATTGCAGAATAACAATAATCACATAAAACAACAGATACCAGGAGGAGTGAGGGTCCAGCGGGGGGGGCTGTAAGAGAGTTTTAAAAGTAAATAAGTATTGTCCCGGGATTGGTGGGGTTATGAATGGGGGAGGGGCGTTTTGTTGGGACAAGGAGGCGGGGGCTATGGAAAGTGCGGGAAGGGATCATTACTGCGGTGGCAGTGGAAGCGAGAAGACCTGCTGCCACAGCGCGACTTACCATGGCCACAGTTGACAGCCTGGTCGCACAGCTTAGGAGAGAGGCACGGTCCAGGAGGGCCGGATGGCTGGAGGAGCAGCTCACTGGGCTGCTCGGAGACAGTGGGAGCCGGGGCAGCAGGACCACGAGGACGAGGCAGCCTGAGAGACTGTCCCCCGACATGACACCGCGCGGCAGATGCAGGCTGCGGAGCCCCTCCCGGGACCCTGCGGGGGCCATGGGGCGAGGCGCAGCAACCACGCCCGCTCCCCCCTCTGGCAGGAATCCACCTGGTGGCTCTGTTGGCACCAGTCGGCGGCACACGGCGAGGACTGTGCAGGCGTGGCCAGACGCCAGGGCCGCACCGGAAGTCAGAGCCGCACCGGAAGTGCGGCCCAGTCTCGGGTGAGACGGTGCTTCAGAGCCCAGGAGTGGATCCAGAACCCGCCGGGGAGCAGCGCAATTGGTGGCGGAGGCGGTGCACAGGAGGAGCCCAGCGGGGACGGCAGCTACGAGTAGCTCAGAGGCTGGTGGTGCAGCGGCGGGCGCACCGGGACCACGTTCCCTGGGTGTACCTGGCTTGGGAACCGGTCGGCAGAGTAGGGTGACGGGCAGGCCGAATGCAGTGCTTCAGCAGGGCTCGGGACGCGGTCACTCCACGGGAGCGGCAGCTAGCGGGGCCAGTCCGGCTGAAGGGCTCAGAGGACTTCCGGAGGTTGGCAGGTCTAGATCCAGCAGGAGGTTAAGGGATCGGTCGGTTTCACCAGTCTCAGTCCCCCCTGGTGACGTGGAGGCCAGGGGCGCGGGCCAGGGGCAGCAGAGTGGAAGTGATGACTCCGGATCCGGGAGCGATCATCGAGACGATGGCGAGCAGCGGGATTCAGGAGGCACGGCTGGTGGGGACACAGCACCCGCGCAGCCTCGTGAGTATATGTCTAGTTTTTTTCTGGTGCCGGGTTTGGCGGGGTTAGCAGCGTGGGGAGGGGATGGTAGCTCAGGATTTTGGGGCGTTAGAGAGCTTTTGGCGGGTATGTCGCATATTTTGAGGAGATTGGATGGTGCGGTGGTGGATAGTGTTGGAGCGTCACCCGCAGGGGCTTGGTTGACAGATTCTGGTTGCGGAGTGCGTGGGCTGGCGAGATAGCGAGGTCTGGTGGCGCGGCACCGGCACCAGTGGCTGGGGTGTCCATGTCGGTTCAAACTGAAACAGGGAAGAGTGATGCGGTGAAATTGGATGATAGGGCAAAAGGGGAGGTTTACGTGTGTTTTGAGGGTCCACTTGGGGCCCATTTGAAGAAAGGGGTGAAAGAAAAAATTTGGAAAGATGAATACGTGGAGATTTTCTCTCTCCTTCCTTTGGAAAAATTTAACTTGGACAAAGGAAAGAAAGATGATAGTAAAAAGGAAGAGGAGGAAAAGAGACATTGGCGCCTGATTCCTCAGACGTTTGTGAACTGGCAGCAGGCTTTTGCTATTATGGCAAGTGTTATAGGGGAGAAATTCCCAGAAAATTGCTCAGGTCTTTTTTGTTACTTGGATGCCATTGGGGAAGCACATCGTACGTATGGGGGCCAGGCGTGGCTGCGCTACGATGAGCAGTTTAGGCAGCGGAAGGCGGTTAGGCCCGAGATTAAATGGGATCAAAAGGACATTGGATTGTGGTTGAAGGTGATGGCCCCGATGCGGTATGGCTACTCCTTTCAGGGGGGCAGGGGGTAGCAGTCAGCAGTCAGGACAAGGGGGAGGAGGACAGGAGTCACAGGGGGCAAAGGAGAAAACGGGTACGTGTTGGCAATTTAATGACGGCCAGTGCAAGTATGGCAATACCTGCAAGTTTAAACACTATGGGTATGCTCCCATTGTAACGGGGCCTCGCACAGGGCATCTAAGTGTTTTAAAAAATCAAGGGGCAAGCCACCAGTGGGTGGCGGCCAAGGGGGTGAGGCTTCAAAAGATGGCCCCCTATCTAAATAGATACCCGGACCGTCTAAAGGCGGAGGTTATTAGGGACGGTTTTCTTGAAGATTTTAAGATTCCTCACCCGACTCATGTGGTCCCCTTTTCTACGAAAAATTTGAGGTCCGCAAGTTTACATGCTGATGTTGTTACGGCTAAGTTGGCGAAAGAGGTCGAGTTGGGGAGAATGGCGGGGCCATTTAGTTCGTTGCCCATGGAAGGGGTAATTGTTTCCCCGTTGAGAGTGGTACCCAAGAAGGAGCCGAATAAGTTTCGGCTAATTCAGCATCTGTCATATCCCAAGGGATGCTCTGTGAATGATGGGATCGTGGAAGAATTGTGCTCCATTGTATACACGTCATTTGATGCGGCGGCGCAGTGGGTGCGTAGGTACAGGGCCGGGGCCTTGCTGGCAAAGACAGACATTGAGTCAGCTTTTAGGCTCCTGCCGGTTCACCCAGAGAGCATTCCTTTATTAGGTTGCTATTGGGACGGGGTTTTTTATTTAGACAGGTGTTTGCCTATGGGCTGTTCGATTTCTAGTTCGTTGTTCGAGACTTTTCTGGAGTGGGTTGTTAGAGACGTTTCGGATGTTCCTTCGGTCATTCATTACTTGGATGATTTTTTGTTTGTAGGTCCACCGGATTCTGCTGTATGTGGACATTTACTGGCTACCATGGAATGGGTGGCTGGACATTTCGGTGTTCCTTTGGTGCAGGATAAAACTGAGGGCCCCTGCACGGTTTTGAGTTTTCTAGGGATACTTATTGATTCGGGAAGAATGGAGTGCGGGTTGCCGGACGACAAGTTGTTGTTGCTTAAGCAGGAGGTGTTCAGGATTGGAAAATTGCGAAAAACAACATTGAAGGAGTTGCAGTCGTTGCTTGGCCGCCTGAATTTTGAGTGCCGTATTATGCCGATGGGCAGAATTTTTTGCCGCAGATTGTCCAGAGCTACGGTGGGTGTCCGGGTGGCTCATCATTTTATCCGTTTGAGCAGAGAGCATAAGGAGGATTTGCTCTTTGGCAGCGTTTCTTGGAAAATTATAACGGCAGGTCGCTGATTCAGCAGGAGGATTGAATGCCTTTGATTGCGAGATCTACACGGACGCAGCGGGAAGAGTTGGTTATGGTGCCTATTGTGGAGGTAAATGGAGTGTCGTGGTGTGGCCGGAAGACTGGCGTAAAAACGGGCTTACCAAGAATTTGGCATTGTTGGAGTTGTTCCCAATTGTGGTGTCGGTTTTTATTTGGGGTGACATTTTTAGGGACCGCCGCGTACGTTTTCATTGTGATAACTTGAGCGTGGTGTCAGTGATTAACAGCCTTTCATCTTCCTCCCCCCATCAGGTTGGTCAGGGAATTGGTGTTGAAGTGCCTGGATTTGAATGCATGGATTTCGGTGGTACACGTGCCAGGTGTTCAAAACTCTATAGCCGATGCTTTGTCTCGTTTGCAGTGAGAACGATTCCGGGAGTTGGCACCAGGTTCGGAGGCTACAGGAGCAGGATGTGCTTCGCATTTGTGGCAGGTTGTTGCGGACAGGGAGGTCGGTTGATCCAAGCTTCTGTGTCGAGCAGGACATGGTCAGATTATACAGCAGCATGGGGTATGTGGGAAAGTTGGTTGGTCCAATGTGGCTCAGTCGAGTCTGACAGCGATAGGACACTTTATTTTATTTATTCACTGGCGTTATTGTCCCTGATAGGTAAGGTGGTTGAATGGGGTTGGTCTTTGTCAAGGTTAAACAAATTCATTGCGGGTTTGGCTTTCGGTTTTCAGCTGCAAGGGTCGAGTGATGTGACAAAAGATTTTGTAATAAGGCAGGCATTGAAGGGTTTTCGGAAAGGCAACATGACTTTTGATAAGCGTAGGCCCATTTCCTTTGGGATGTTGGAGCGGTTGGGTGAGGCCTTGGGGAACATTTGTTGTTCTCAGTTCGAGGTGGTACTTTTTCAGTTGGCATTTTCGTTAGCATTTTTTGGGGCTTTGCGTTTGGGAGAGTTGGTTTCCCCGAGCAAAGACAAGGCGGGTGGTCTTCTAGCGGAAGATGTCGATTTTAGGGCTGGTGGTATCGTTTTCTGGATCAGGCGTTCAAAGACTGATCAGCTGGGTAGGGGGAAGTGGGTGGTGTTGGGAAGAGTTGTAGGGAAAGGGATGTGCCCGCAACATTGTTTGGAAGCATATTGGAGTCTGTGGCCGGTTAGGTCAGGCCCTTTGTTAAGACACCAAAAGGGGGATTTTTTGTCGCGTTTTCAATTTAGGGCCATATTGAATAAAGGTTTGGGATTTCTGGGTGTTAACCTGGGCAATTTCGGGTCGCACTCATTTAGAATTGGGGCCGCGTCCAAAGCTGATGGTTTGGGCTTGGAGCCGGAGGTGATTAAGTGATTAGGCAGATGGAGTTCGAATCGTTATCTGTCTTATGTTCGGCATTGAGTCAAGGTACTGGGGCAAGTTTTTGCATGGTGTTAATTGTTGTTATGTTTTCCAGGTCAGACTTCCCTCTTGGCTTGGATTGTTGGACATTCTTTCATTTACTGGGGTTCTCTCCTGGCTGATGCTAGGCCGAATGGTAGGCAATTAGGTTTTGGTAGGGATGCCGTGGTCATTAGATGGTTGGGTTTTCGGGGTATGTTGTGGTGTAGGTTGTTGTTGGAATTTTCTCACGCCGCCCGTTTGGATCGACCCCCGGACATCGTGGTGGTTCATCTCGGAGGTAATGATTTAGGAGCAAAACCAGGGAGGGAATTCATTCGGGATATCCGTTTCGATTTTTTGAGACTGTGGGTATCGTTTCCTGGTGTACTGATGGTTTGGTCAGACATTGCGCCACGGCGGATGTGGCGGGAGGCTCATTCTCATAAAGGGATTAATAGGGCCAGGGTGAAGCTGAATAGGGCGGTGGCGAGTTTTGTGTCTCGGAACGGGGGTATTGCCGTGAGACATTTTGAACTGGAGTCCGGGATTGGTAATTTTTGGAGGGATGATGGAGTGAATCTCAATGACATAGGTTTGGACTTGTGGGTGCTCGGTTTACAGGAAGGAGTTGAAAGAGCTATGGCGGTGGTGGGGCACTCATGAGCCTGAGGTGGTCAGGGCTGTTCGTGTGTGGCGGGGGGTGGGGTTCTTGGAGTTGGTGATGATGCTTACGGGGTTGATCTGGCTTTTGTTACGGGCTCTGGACGGGGAGTTTACCTCGGGAGCTTTGGGGTTCGTTTGCCCGAAACGGGTTACATGGTGCCCTCAAGCTGGGGGTTACGGCTGAGGGTAAAAAAGTGTTCTTTGGTTTAAAAGTTTGTGGTGGGTTTATGCCTATTGTGAGCCAGATTTTTTAGCTCCAAGAACCCTCCCCTCAAGGTTTTTTACATTTGCAATGGTATACATGTTGTTATTCATATAATTGTTTGTTTAATAAAATGGCCGCTGTGGCCAAATTATCCAAAAGAAATTCATGTGTTTCATTTTAATTTCAATGGTTGGCAAGCAGAGTTTTTTAGGGGCAGGGTAGTTGGGGCGGAACATTACTTACGAAAGGACCCAGTATGGTCGATACGCGGTCATGCTGCACGCAAGCTACAATCTATGAGGAAATAGGGGAGACACGAAAGGTGGATGGTAACAATTGCGTGTATTGTATGGTCCGGCCATCAATGTAATATATAGAGTGGTCACGTAATACTGCAAGAACCGGTCACTAACTAGTATGTGTAAAAGTACAGACACAGAGGGCTATTAACCCCTTACCAACTTCTGCCGTACTATTACGGCGGAGGTCGGATCCCCTGCTTTGATGTGGGCTCTGGCGGTGAGCCCGCATCAAAGCCAAGACATGTTAGCTGTTTTAAACATCTGACATGTGCCCGCAATAGTGGCGGGTGGAATCGCGATTCACCCGCTGCTTTTTTACTAGTTAAATGCCACTGTCAAATGCTGACAGTGGCATTTAACCGGCGCTTCCGGCCATCACCCGTGACATGATCGGGGGACACCGATGTGTCGGCATAACAACCAGAGGTCTCAGACCTCTTTGGTTGTTGATGCTGGATTGCTGTGAGCGCCACCCTGTGGTCGGCGCTCATAGCAATGCAAGAAATCTACCACATAGGGGCGATCTGAGCTTCGCTCCTATGTAGCAGAGGCGATCAAGTTGTGCCAGTTTCCAGCCTCCCATGGAGACTAGTGAAGCATGGCAAAAGTAAAAAAAAAATGTTTTAAAAGCTATGAAAAAAAATAAAAAAAATATAAAAGTTTAAATCTCCCCCCTTTCGCCCCATTCAAAATAAAACAATAAAAAAAAATCAAACCTACACATATTTGGTATCACCGCATTCAGAATCACCCGATCTATCAATAAAAAAAAGGATTAACCTGATCGCTAAATGGCGTAGCGAGAAAAAATTTGAAACGCCAGAATTACGTTTTTTTGGTTGCCACGACATTGCATTAAAATGTGATAATGGGCGATCAAAAGAACGTATCTGCACCACAATGGTATCATTAAAAACGTCAGCTCAGCATGCAAAAAATAAGCCCTCACCCGACCCCAGATCACGAAAAATGGAGACGCTACGGGTATTGGAAAATTGCGCAATTTTTTTTTTTTTAACAAAGTTTGGGATTTTTTCTTACCACTTAGATAAAACATAACCTAGAGATGTTTGGTATCTATGAACTCGTAATTATAAAGAGAACCTGGCACTCAACTTAGGTATAAGCAGCCCAACATTTATTTGTAGTACCAGAAAATGTTTCATTCATAAGAGACCTTCTTCAGTTACATACTGACAGACTTGTAAAGAAATAATGGTGGTTGATCAGACAAGATCGTGATCACCTGCTCTTATTATTAATATTAGGTTAGGTCGTCCATCAAGTCAGATGGAGAAGTATATGCTTAGCTCACAGCGGATCCTGGATAAGACGCGGAGTCCACCACTTGTCTATCAAGTGCAGTGAGTGACTATTGAGGATGATGACCTTAGGTCATTAGCAGAATGGAGGGCATGGGGAGGGTGGTAGACTGAGACCAGGGAGGAGATGTAAGGTGGTGCTGAACATTGAAGCACTTTGTGCTTGGGAATGATAAGTTTATATTGAATTCTGTAGTCGATGGGTAACCAGTAGAGTTGAGCGACTTTCATTTTTTTAAGATCGAGTCGGGTTTTGAGAAACCCGATTTTGTCCAGAGTCGAGTCGAGTGCAGTCGGCCGATTATCGCAAAAAGTCGGGGATCGACCGAAACACGAAACCCAATGCAAGTAAATGGGGAAGCATAGTCGGCAGTGAGTGGAGGCCAGGAAAACACCTACAGTGCCCATTTTAATGCCAAAAACATCCATTCTTGTTTCTGAAGCTTGTCAATCTTAATTAACTTTATAATAATAGTTGAGCATTGGAAATTGGGGGTCATTTGGCAAAAGTTGTGGGGGGTAGGGCTCGTTCAAGGTTTTAGTGGGCCCAGGAAACGTGAACTACGTCACGGCAGTGGAGCAGTGAGAGGTAAGTATGTAAAGTTTGCAAGTGCTGTGATCCTAAGCAAGCAGCCAGGGCCCACTCGTTGGCACTGGCACTGGCACAGGGCCCCTCAAAGTACGGCGGTGTGTTTGCATGGCGGGGGCGCCTCCCACCAGCAGCAACACTTTTGCGTACTCTGAGGGGCCCTGTGCCAGTGACGTCGCCAACGAGTATGCCCCCCCACCTGATGAAGGAACCTGCACTTTCATCTGCACCTTCCTCTTTGTCCCTGTGTAAGGTGGTATAACATGCGGGAAGGGGAATCTTACTTTCAGCAGGGTCAGATTCTGGCTGTGTAGAGTATAAGGGGAATGTAGTGGTCTAGGTCAATGTACCAGCAGACTCATCTAGCAGTGGCTGGGCAATGGGCAGGATGAGGAGGAAACAGATATAGGGCCAAAGAATAAAGTAGGCTAAATGCAGTTCAAAATTGGTAACAGGACTAAACAGGCGGCATTGCTTTGTTCAGTGGAGTAGCAAACCCAGGAGCAGCAGACACTGTTTTAAGGGCCCAAACACACTAATAGGCCAAATGCAGTTTAATATCTGATACTTTAGGCCAAAAGCCTAAGACTGAAGCTCAGCTTTATTCAGTTGAGGGCAAACACCAGGGAGGGGCAGACACCATTAGTAGGCCCTAACCACCAATTTTTTAAAAAACAGCACTTAATGAGAGCCAGAAGGTTGAAGCTCAGATTTATTCAGTTGAGGAAAACACCAGGGAGCGGCAGACAGACACCTTTAGTAGGCCGGAACAGCCAATTGCATTTTTAAAAATGGTAATTTGGAACAGAAGGTTGAAGCTCAGCTTTATTCAGTTGAGGACAACACCAGGCAGGGGCAGACAGACACCTTTAGTAGGCCGGAACAGCCAATTGCTTTTTTAAAAATGGTAATTTGGAACAGAAGGTTGAAGCTCAGCTTTACTCAGTTGAGGACAACACCAGGCAGGGGCAGACACCTTTAGAAGGACGGAACAGCCAATTTTTTTAAAAACAGCAGTTAATCAGAGCCAGAAGGTAGAAGCTCAGCTTTATTCAGTTGAGGACAACTTGAATTAGGGACTGCAGACAGACTTTGCAGGCTGTCCCCTGTGTGGACCATGCATCCAATACATTAACCCATTGAGCCACAAAGGACACGTAACCTTCCGTGGCCAGGCCTACAGGTCCATGTGTCTGTTGTCAGGTATACCTTTGGACTGACAAATTGACAGAATGCAAGGACAATGCGGTCTTTAACATGCAGGTGGAGGGGTGGGATGGCTTTTCTCGCAAAAGAATTGTCAACTGGGTAGCTCATAGCGTGGTATATCGTAGTTCATCCTGGCTTTATTAATATTAAATTAAATAAAAAAATAGGCTCTAGGCACTTTATAATTGGTTCCAGGGGAACACGGGCAGCAGTGGTCTGGTCAGTGGAGGCCTAGTGGAAGGAGGGACCGCAGACAGGCTTCAAAGGCCTAACATAATAAAATGGGCTGGCTGTAGGCACTTTATTATTGGTTCCAGGGGTACACGGGCAACAGTGGTCTGGTCAGTGGAGGCCTAGTGGAAGGAGGGACCGCAGACAGGCTTCGAAGGCCTAACATAAAAAAATGGGCTGGCTGTAGGCACTTTATTATTGGTTCCAGGGTTACACGGGCAGCAGTGGTCTGGTCAGTGGAGGCCTAGTGGAAGGAGGGACCGCAGACAGGCTTCGAAGGCCTAACATAAAAAAATGGGCTGGCTGTAGGCACTTTATTATTGGTTCCAGGGGTACACGGGCAGCAGTGGTCTGGTCAGTGGAGGCCTAGTGGAAGGAGGGACCGCAGACAGGCTTCAAAGGCCTAACATAATAAAATGGGCTGGCTGTAGGCACTTTATTATTGGTTCCAGGGGTACACGGGCAGCAGTGGTCTGGTCAGTGGAGGCCTAGTGGAAGGAGGGACCGCAGACAGGCTTCGAAGGCCTAACATAAAAAAATGGGCTGGCTGTAGGCACTTTATTATTGGTTCCAGGGGTACACGGGCAGCAGTGGTCTGGTCAGTGGAGGCCTAGTGGAAGGAGGGACCGCAGACAGGCTTCAAAGGCCTAACATAATAAAATGGGCTGGCTGTAGGCACTTTATTATTGGTTCCAGGGGTACACGGGCAGCAGTGGTCTGGTCAGTGGAGGCCTAGTGGAAGGAGGGACCGCAGACAGGCTTCGAAGGCCTAACATAAAAAAATGGGCTGGCTGTAGGCACTTTATTATTGGTTCCAGGGGTACACGGGCAGCAGTGGTCTGGTCAGTGGAGGCCTAGTGGAAGGAGGGACCGCAGACAGGCTTCAAAGGCCTAACATAATAAAATGGGCTGGCTGTAGGCACTTTATTATTGGTTCCAGGGGTACACGGGCAGCAGTGGTCTGGTCAGTGGAGGCCTAGTGGAAGGAGGGACCGCAGACAGGCTTCGAAGGCCTAACATAAAAAAATGGGCTGGCTGTAGGCACTTTATTATTGGTTCCAGGGGTACACGGGCAGCAGTGGTCTGGTCAGTGGAGGCCTAGTGGAAGGAGGGATCGCAGACAGGCTTCAAAGGCCAAAAATAACAAACAATAGGCTCATGGCACTTTTACATCGGTTACATGGATACACGGGCAGGCAGCTTGGTGGTCAGTGGAGGAGTATTTAAAGTAGGGACCGCAGACAGGCTATCAAAGGCCTAAAATAACAAACAATAGGCTCATGGCAGTTTTACATCGGTTACATGGATACACGGGCAGGCAGCTTGGTGGTCAGTGGAGGAGTATTGCAAGGAGTGACCGCAGACAGGCTATCAAAGGCCTAAAATAACAAACAATAGGCTCATGGCAGTTTTACATCGGTTACATGGATACACGGGCAGGCAGCTTGGTGGTCAGTGGAGGAGTATTTAAAGTAGGGACCGCAGACAGGCTATCAAAGGCCTAAAATAACAAACAATAGGCTCATGGCAGTTTTACATCGGTTACATGGATACACGGGCAGGCAGCTTGGTGGTCAGTGGAGGAGTATTGCAAGGAGTGTCTGTCCCAGTACTCCCAAAATATAAATAGATGTTAATGTTTCGCAAAACAACCACAAAAAAAAAAAAGGTGGCATACTTGGGTACAGGGGTGGGCTCATCTGCTGAGTTTCTGACATAGTAATTTGGCAGTAACTGTTTAATGGTGCCAATATAGGACACAGACACAGACTACTTTAAGTTGCATCATAGATGTCTACAAATTTGTATTGTCAGTGCCAGACATTGAATGATGTCAGCGAATAGACAAAAGATTGGTGGAGCTGTGCGACATAATTTTGCACGTGGTAGAGCACAGTTTGAGCTGGGGGAGGGGTAACTCTCTTGAGGCCAGCGGGACCGTCCCAGGGCCCCTCATGTTACAACGGTGTGTCTGACGTTGGGTGCGCACCACCACCGCCAGACACTACATTGTACTATGAGGGACCCAGTGGCAGTGCCGTCGACCAAAAGCAGGCACACCCACCTCTTCTGACAAACAGCAGTCTCACGGGTGCTTGCGCCAAGTCGCGATACCACGGCCCCGTGTGGGGAGTTTGGCCATTTAGGGAGGTGTAAACATGTCGTATGCTGGACAATCAGCTGCAGAAAATTAGACATTAGAAAAGTAATTCACAGTAGTCCACAGGCAAGAGCTTTTCATAGGAAAGCTAGGTGTCGGCCGGGCAAGGTGGGGCAAAAGATTTCGAAATCCAGATGTGGTTCATTTTAATGAATGTTAGATCGTCAACATTTTGGGTAGCCAGACGAGTCCTTTTTTCGGTTAATATTGAACCTGCAGCACTGAATACTCTTTCTGATAGGACACTTGCTGCCGGGCAAGCAAGCTCCTGCAATGCATATTCTGCCAATTCTGGCCAGGTGTCTAATTTTGATGCCCAGTAATCAAATGGGAATGACGGTTGAGGGAGAACATCGATAAGGGATGAAAAATAGTTAGTAACCATACTGGACAAATGTTGTCTCCTGTCACTTTCAATTGATGCAGCAGTACCTGTCCTGTCTGCGGTCATAGCAAAATCACTCCACAACCTGGTCAGAAAACCCCTCTGTCCAATGCCACTTCTGATGTGTGCACCCCTAACACTCCTAGTCTGCTGCCCCCTGGAGCTCGTGTGAGAACGATCACGTGCGCTGTGTGCTGGGAATGCCTGAAGCAAACGGTCAACAAGAGTTGATTGTTTGGTTGCTAATATTAGTTCCAAGTTCTCATGTGGCATAATATTTTGCAATTTGCCTTTATAGCGTGGATCAAGGAGGCAGGCCAACCAGTAATCGTCATCGTTCATCATTTTCGTAATGCGTGTGTCCCTTTTTAGGATACGTAAGGCATAATCCGCCATGTGGGCCAAAGTTCCAGTTGTCAAATCTCCGGTTGTGATTGGTTGAGGGGCAGTTTCAGGCAAATCTACGTCACTTGTGTCCCTCAAAAAACCAGAACCCGGCCTTGCCACGCAACCAATTTCCAGTGCCCCCGGGAAAGCTTCCGCATTAAAAATATACTCATCCCCATCATCATCCTCGTCCTCCACCTCCTCTTCGCCCGCTACCTCGTCCTGTACACTGCCCTGACCAGACAATGGCTGACTGTCATCAAGGCTTTCCTCTTCCTCTGGTGCAGACGCCTGCTCCTTTATGTGCGTCAAACTTTGCATCAGCAGACGCATTAGGGGGATGCTCATGTTTATTACGGCGTTGTCTGCACTAACCAGCCATGTGCATTCCTCAAAACACTGAAGGACTTGACACATGTCTTGTATCTTCGACCACTGCACACCTGACAACTCCATGTCTGCCATCCTACTGCCTGCCAGTGTATGTGTATCCTCCCACAAAAACATAACAGCCCGCCTCTGTTGGCACAGTCTCTGAAGCATGTGCAGTGTTGAGTTCCACCTTGTTGCAACGTCTATGATTAGGCGATGCTGGGGAAGGTTCAAAGACCGCTGATAGTTCTGCATATGGCTGGCGTGTACAGGCGAACGTCGGATATGTGAGCAAAGTCCACGCACTTTGAGGAGCAGGTCGGAGAACCCAGGATAAGTTTTCAATAAGCACTGCACCACCAGGTTTAAGGTGTGAGCCAGGCAAGGAATGTGTTTCAGTTGGGAAAGGGAGATGGCAGCCATGAAATTCCTTCCGTTATCACTAACTACCTTGCCTGCCTCAAGATCTACTGTGCCCAGCCACGACTGCGTTTCTTGTTGCAAGAACTCGGACAGAACTTCCGCGGTGTGTCTGTTGTCGCCCAAACACTTCATAGCCAATACAGCTTGCTGACGCTTGCCAGTAGCTGGCCCATAATGGGACAACTGGTGTGCAACAGTGTCATCTGCCGATGGAGTGGTTGGCCGACTGCGGTCTGTGGAAGAGCTCTAGCTTCTGCAGGAGGACGAGGAGGAGGAGGAGGAGGGGGTGCGAACGCCTACAGTCAACTGTTTCCTAGACCGTGGGCTAGGCACAACTGTCCCGAAATTGATGTCCCCTGTGGACCCTGCATCCACCACATTCACCCAGTGTGCCGTGATGGACACATAACGTCCCTGGCCATGCCTACTGGTCCATGCATCTGTAGTCAGGTGCACCTTTGTACTCACAGATTGCCTGAGTGCATGGACGATGCGCTGTTTAACATGCTGGTGCAGGGCTGGGATGGCTTTTCTGGAAAAAAAGTGTCGACTGGGTAGCTCGTATCGTGGTTCAGCGTACTCCATCAGGGCTTTGAAAGCTTCGCTTTCAACTAACCGGTAGGGCATCATCTCTAACGAGATTAGTCTAGCTATGTGGGCGTTAAAAGCCTGTGTACGCGGATGCGAGGATAAGTACTTCCTTTTTCTAACCAGAGTCTCATGTAGTGTGAGCTGAACTGGAGAGATGGAGATCGTGGAACTTGCGGGTGTGCCGGTGGACATGGCAGACTGAGAGACGGTTGGAGACGGTATTGTTTCCGCCGGTGCCCTAGATGCAATATTTCCTCCTACAAAACTGGTGATTCCCTGACCCTGACTGCTTTTGGCTGTCAAAGAAACCTGCACAGATACTGCCGGTGGTGCGGAAAATGGTGGCCTTACAGTGACGGAAGGGATGTTGCGTTGATGACTAGCTTCATTGGCCGAGGGTGCTACAACCTTAAGGGACGTTTGGTAGTTAGTCCAGGCTTGAAAATGCATGGTGGTTAAGTGTCTATGCATGCAACTAGTATTGAGACTTTTCAGATTCTGACCTCTGCTTAAGCTAGTTGAACATTTTTGACAGATGACTTTGCGCTGATCAATTGGATGTTGTTTAAAAAAATGCCAGACTGCACTCTTCCTAGCATCGGATCCCTTTTCAGGGATTGCAGACTGAGCTTTAACCGGATGGCAACGCTGTGCTCCAACAGGTTTTGGCTTTGACACGCGTTTTGGGCCAGATAGGGGCCCGGCAGATGGAACCTGTTGCGATGTTGATGCCTGCTGCGGCCCCTCCTCCACCTCCGCTTCTGAACTACTGCTGCCTGCACCCTGTTCCCCCAATGGCTGCCAATCGGGGTCAACAACCGGGTCATCTATTACCTCCTCTTCGAGCTCGTGTGCAACTTCGTCTGTGTCACTGTGTCGGTCTGTGGTATAGCGTTCGTGGCGGGGCAACATAGTCTCATCAGGGTCTGATTGTGGATCTGTACCCTGAGAGGGCAATGTGGTGGTCTGAGTCAAAGGAGCAGCATAGTACTCTGGCTGTGGCTGTGCATCAGTGCACTCCATGTCAGATTCTACTTGTAATGGGCATGGCCTGTTAAGTGTTTCACTTTCTAAGCCAGGGACAGTATGTGTAAAGAGCTCCATGGAGTGACCCGTTGTGTCGCCTGCTGCATCCTTCTCTCTTGTTGTAGTTTTTGCTGAGGAGGACAAGGAAGCGACTTGTCCCTGACCGTGAACATCCACAAGCGACGCGCTGCTTTTACATTTACCAGTTTCAGAAGAGGAGGCAAAAGAGCTAGAGGCTGAGTCTGCAATGTAAGCCAAAACTTGCTGTTGCTGCTCCGGCTTTAAAAGCGTTTTTCCTACTCCCAGAAAAGAGAGCGTTCGAAGCCTTGTGTAGCCAGACGACGAAACTGGCTCCACAGCTCCAGACTTAGGTGGAATATTTTTATCCCCACGACCACCTGATGCTCCACTACCACTACCATCATTACCAGCTGACAATGAACGCCCACGGCCACGACCTCTTGCACCAGACTTCCTCATTGTTTTAAAAAATGAACCAAAGTAACTTTATTTGTTGCTGTCAAACAACTTACACGGTGAGCTATAACTTCAGTATGATTTCTATATCCCTTAACAGGTTGGTGAGACCACAAGGAAAATCAGGCACAATGTTACACACTCTGTTTTCTGTGGCACAAAATCACAGAGATGACACACACGCAGGACTGTCACTCAAGCACTAATGTCAATATTATTCTCACACCTAATTTTTTTTTTTTTTTCTCAGGGAGACTTTAGAAACCAAATAAGTTAAAATGTTTTTTTCAGGGACAATTTAGAAACCAAATATTAATAAAAAAAATAAAAAAAATAAAAAAATAAATAGGCTTTCTATGGCCCACTGAATGAGAGAGAGAGAGGTGGCACACCCAGGAGTCAAGACTGGCACACAAGCTGAAAGGGCAATATTACTCTCCCACTGTTTTTTTATGTTTTTTTTTTTTTTTCAGGGAGACTTTAGAAACCCAATAATATTAAAAAAAACAAAAAAATAAATAGGCTTTCTATGGCCCACTGAATGAGAGATGCCACACACGCAGGACTGTCACTCAAGCACAAATGTCAATATTAATCTCACACCTTTTTTTTTTTTTTTTTTTTTCTCAGGGAGACTTTAGAAACCAAATAAGATCAAATGATTTCTTTCAGGGACAATTTAGAAACCAAATACTAAAAAAATAAAAAGACTTTCTAGGGCCCACTGAGTGAGAGATGGCACACACAGGAGTCAGGAGTGGCACACAAGCCCTGAGGCCAATATTAATCTCCCACTGATTGATGTAGTGATTTTTTTAAAGGTAGATTTTAGAACCCAAATCAAGCAAAAAAATAAATAGGCTTTCTATGGCCCACTGAGTGAGAGATAGCACACACAGGAGTCAGGAGTGGCACACAAGCCCTGAGGCCAATATTAATCTCCCACTGATTGATGTTTTATTTTTTTTTCTGGTAGATTTTAGAACCCAAATCAAGCAAAAAAATAAATAGGCTTTCTATGGCCCACAATTTGAGAGAGAGAGGTGGCACACCCAGGAGTCAAGACTGGCACACAAGCTGAAAGGGCAATATTACTCTCCCACTGTTTTTTTATGTATTTTTTTTTTTTTCAGGGAGACTTTAGAAACCCAATAATATTAAACAAAAAAAAACAAAAATTATAATAAATATGCTTTCTATGGCCCACTGAATGAGAGAGAGAGAGAGGTGGCACACCCAGGAGTCAAGACTGGCACACAAGCTGAAAGGGCAATATTACTCTCCCACTGTTTTTTTATGTTTTTTTTTTTTTCAGGGAGACTTTAGAAACACAATAATATTAAACAAAACAAAAAAAAAAATAATAAATATGCTTTCTATGGCCCACTGAATGAGAGAGAGAGAGGTGGCACACCCAGGAGTCAAGACTGGCACACAAGCTGAAAGGGCAATATTACTCTCCCACTGTTTTTTTATGTTTTTTTTTTTTTTTTCAGGGAGACTTTAGAAACCCAATAATATTAAACAAAAAAAAAAAAAATTATAATAAATATGCTTTCTATGGCCCACTGAATGAGAGAGAGAGAGGTGGCACACCCAGGAGTCAAGACTGGCACACAAGCTGAAAGGGCAATATTACTCTCCCACTGTTTTTTTATGTATTTTTTTTTTTTTTCAGGGAGACTTTAGAAACACAATAATATTAAACAAAACAAAAAAAAATAATAATAAATATGCTTTCTATGGCCCACTGAATGAGAGAGAGAGAGGTGGCACACCCAGGAGT
Organism: Ranitomeya variabilis; assembly: GCF_051348905.1. Classification (NCBI taxonomy): domain Eukaryota; kingdom Metazoa; phylum Chordata; class Amphibia; order Anura; family Dendrobatidae; genus Ranitomeya; species Ranitomeya variabilis. The sequence continues at coordinate 199,720,633 of NC_135233.1, forward strand.
CAAGACTGGCACACAAGCTGAAAGGGCAATATTACTCTCCCACTGTTTTTTTATGTTTTTTTTTTTTTTTCAGGGAGACTTTAGAAACCCAATAATATTAAAAAAAACAAAAAAATAAATAGGCTTTCTATGGCCCACTGAATGAGAGATGGCACACACAGGGATGGCACTGTAGCAGAAATGCCAATCTTAATATCCCACAAAAAAAAAAAAAAAAATGTCCTACAATTACTATCTCCCCTGCAGTAATCTCAGCCAGGTATGGCAGACAGCAATAAGGAGTGGACTGATGCACAAATTAAATAAAAAGTGTGGACAAACAAAAAAGATAGCTGTGCAGAAAGGAAGGAACAAGAGGATATGTGCTTTGAAAAAAGCAGTTGGTTTCCACAGTGGCGTACACACAGCAATACAGCTATCACGGAGCCTTCTAGGGCAGCCCAATGAGCTACAGCGCTGAGGGGAAAAAAAAACAAAATGTAGCTTCCACTGTCCCTGCACACCGAAGGTGGTGTTGGATAGTGGAAATCGCTACAGCACAAGCGGTTTGGTGGTTAGTGGACCCTGCCTAACGCTCTCCCTGCTTCTGACGAAGCGGCAGCAACCTCTCCCTAAGCTCAGATCAGCAGCAGTAAGATGGCGGTCGGCGGGAACGCCCCTTTATAGCCCCTGTGACGCCGCAGACAGCAAGCCAATCACTGCAATGCCCTTCTCTAAGATGGTGGGGACTGAGATCTATGTCATCACGCTGCCCACACTCTGCGTTCACCTTCATTGGCTGAGAAATGGCGCTTTTTGCGTCATTGAAACGCGACTTTGGCGCGAAAGTCGCGTACCGCATGGCCGACAAGCACAGGGGTCGGATCGGGTTTCATGAGACGCCGACTTAGCCAAAAGTCGGCGACTTTTGAAAATGAACGACCCGTTTCGCTCAACCCTAGTAACCAGTGCAATGACTGGCACAGGGTAGAGGCATCGGTGTAACGGTTGTCATGGAATATGATCCTGCTACACAACAGATTGGAGACAGGAGAGTTTGGTAAGAGGGAGACCGATTATTAGAGAGTTGCAATAGTCCAGACTAGAATGAATAAGAGTGACAGTTTTTCAGAATCAAAGACAAGAAAAAGTCGAATTCTAGACATGTTTGTGAGGTGTAGATGCCATGAGTGTGCGATTGATGTAGGGAGTAAATGAAAGCTCTGAATCAAGTATGACCCCCAGACAGCGAGCATGTTGCTGGGAAGTAATGGTAGAGCCACATACAGAAATGGCAATGTCGGGCATAGGTAGGGTAATCAAGGGAGGAAACACAAGGAGTTCGGTTTTTGACATGTTGAGTTTCATATAGAGGGAGGACATGATGTTGAAGACAGCGGTAAGACAATCACTGGTGTTTTGTAATAACTGAGATAATATGTATAATTGGGTGTCATCAGCATAGAGATGGTACTGGAAACCAAATCTACTGATTGTTTGTCCAATAGGGGCAGTATACAAGGAGAAGAGGAGGGGGCCTAGGACTGATCCTTGAGGAACCCCAACAGTGAGGAGGAGGAGCCAGCAAAAGATACAGTGAAGGAGCGGTCAGAGAGATAGGAGGAGAAACCGGATTGTAGAGGGTCAAGAAGAGAGTGATCTGAGAGATAGCCGATTAGATGGAGTGAACAATTTTGGTTGAGGGATGGCTTCTTAACCCCTTCACCACCTTGGGATTTTCCATTTTTGTGTTTTCGTTTTTTGCTCCCCTTCTTTCCAGAGCCATAACTTTTTTATTTTTCCATCGATATGGCCATGTGGAGACTTGTTCTTTGTGGGATGAGTTTTTACCATATAGTGTACTGCAAAACAGGAAAAAAAATTACAAGTGCTGATAAAAAGTGCAATTCCACAAATTGTTTATTTATATATTTTTACCATGTTCACTAAATGCTAAAATTGACCAAACGTAATAGTAGTGAAAAAAAATTCACAGTTTGTAAAAAAAAAAATGGCCACATTTTCTGAGACCTGTAGCATATCCATTTTTATGATCTGGGGCTGGGTGAGGGCTTATTTGTAGAGCACCGAGCTGATGTTTTTATTGATACCATTCTGGTGTACATACAATGTTTTGGTCTCCTGTTATTGCATTTTATTGCAATGTTTGGGTGACAAAAACGCGTAATTCTGTGGTTTACCGATCAGATTAATTTTTTTAACATTTTGATAGATTGGGTGCTTCTGAATGCGGCAATACCATTTTGATAATGTTTTATTCATTTATGTTTTAAATGGGGCAAAAGGGGGATGAGTTGAACTATATATTTTTTATTTTTTTATATTTTTAAAAACATTTTTTTCACTTTTTTACTTGTTTCAATAGTCTCCTTAGGAGACTTGAAGCTGCGATCTTCTGATCATTTGTGCTACACACAGCAGAACTTTAGCCCTGCTATGCATAGCAGAAATGCTCATCTGCTATGAACACTGGCCATGGGGCGGCGCTCATAGCAGAGCAGCAATGACAACCACAGGGATCTCCAGCAGACCCAAGGTTATCATGCCAACCAATTGGCACCCTTCGATCGTGTGAAAAGGGTGCTGACGGGCGGGCCTTATGAGCTGCATTTAACATGTTAACAGCTGCGGGTGGATCGTGATTACATCTGCAGCTGTTAGGGGCACATGTCAGGAAAACATGCAGGCTCAGCGCCAGTGTCTTCATCAAACGGGGAGACGACCTATGACATACTTATACGTCATAGATTGTAAAGGGGTTAAGTGACAGATGTATGCTGGCATGTTTAAATGAGGAGGGAAAGATATCTGATGAGAGGTTGAATATTTTTGTTAGGTGAGTGGTGACAGCAGGGGAAATGGACTGGAGGAGATGTGAGGGAATAGGGTCACTGGTGTAAGTAGTAGGTCAAGAAGATGCAAGTAACCTGATCACATCTTCTGTGACTGGTTCAAAGACAGAGAGTGAGCTAGATGCAGTGAGGAAGGGAGGACAGTACATGCTATTATAAGATTGGGTGAAAATTTCCTATCAGATATGGTCCTTTTTTTCTTTGAAATAATTAGCCAGATCTTCAGCACCGAGGTCGGTGGTTGGGGTCTGTACTCTTGGATTGAGGAGGGAATGTAAAGTGTCAGAGATGTTTAGGATTGTTGGATAGTGAGGTGATGAGGGTGTTGAAATAGGTTTGTTTGGAGAGGTGAAGAGCAGATATGTTGTAAGTAGTGTTGAGCGATACCGTCCGATACTTGAAAGTATCGGTATCGGATAGTATCGGCCGATACCCGAAAAGTATCGGATATCGCCGATACCCGATACCAATACAAGTCAATGGGACACCAAGTATCGGAAGGTATCCTGATGGTTCCCAGGGTCTGAAGGAGAGGAAACTCTCCTTCAGGCCCTGGGATCCATATTACTGTGTAAAATAAAGAATTAAAATAAAAAATATTGATATACTCACCTCTCCGGAGGCCCCTGGACATCACCGCTGGTAACCGGCAGCCTGCTTTGCTTAAAATGAGCGCGTTCAGCACCTTCCATGATGTCACGGCTTCTGATTGGTTGCGTGCCGCTCATGTGACCGCCACGCGACCAATCACAAGCCGTGACATCATTCTCAGGTCCTAAATTCCGAATTCTAGGAATTTAGGACCTGAGAATTACGTCACGGCTTGTGATTGGTCGCGTGGCGGTCACATGAGCGGCACGCGACCAGTCAGAAGCTGTGACGTCATGGAAGGTGCTGAACGCGCTCATTTTAAGCAAAGCAGGCTGCCGGTTACCAGCGATGATGTCCAGGGGCCTCCGGAGAGGTGAGTATATCAATATTTTTTATTTTAATTCTTTATTTTTTACATGGATATGTATCCCAGGGCCTGAAGGAGAGTTTCCTCTCCTTCAGACCCTGGGAACCATACACTGGGAACTTCCGATTCCGATTCCCGATACCACAAAAGTATCGGATCTCGGTATCGGAATTCCGATACCGCAAGTATCGGCCGATACCCGATACTTGCGGTATCGGAATGCTCAACACTAGTTGTAAGCTTTAACCTATAATGGATGAAATCTTCGGGCAGATTAAATTTTCTCCACAGACGTTCGGCGCACCTGGAGCACCACTGTAGGAAACATGTTTGCATCTGTGCTGAGTTGTTCTATATGTAGGAGATCCAGCTTCATCTATGACACTCAGCAATGTAACCTCATAATATTTCAGTGTAGAGTCTGGACATGAAAGAGAGGAGATTGGGGCTAATGATGACTTCAAATTTGACATACTTTTCGAGGTGTTAATAGCACGTATATTTCTATAAGTGTGGTAAGTGGGGGGGGTGTCCTGAGCACAGTGATAGTTCTTTACAGCTAATCAAAGACGGTTGTGGTCAGAGAGCGGAAAACGGGAGTTAGTAAAATCATGCACTGAGCAAAGCCCGGAGAAGATCAGGTCTAACGTCTTTCTGTCTTGATTTGTAGGAGTTAGTTATATCAGGAGCAATGATGAAGAAATTTCCAAGGAGTTCAGCTGGTAGTCTACGACAATCCAGCTCAGGCTACACTGAGAGGGAAACAGTCTGGAGGGCTGTGCACGTCTGATTTTTTTCCTTAGACCGAGTGATCCGTGCAAATTCACTGTGACATGTCTGATTTACATGTAAGTGTCGGATCAAAATTGACAATGCAAGTAGTGAAGAAAAATCGGACAGTACTCAGATGCCATCTGTCATGGTCCAATTTTCACATACTGTTAGACAGGAGAAGGTGGAGAAACTTTTTTTTTCTTTCACGTATAAGAAAAAATGATGACACTAGGACCAAACTCTGTGGAAAATGGCTCTCACTGTGGATCTCGGAAGTCCAAGAGCCCTAGCATTGGCTCTGTAACGATTTTGATGACTCTGTATGTGAATCTTTTTTTTACGCACTGCCTTAGCTCAGCAGGACTTCACCACCTTCCCTATGGTTGCTGCCCTCTGCTATGCTCCACGTTGGGTTTTACAAGTGGCCTGGCCTGCTCTCATGATAACATTTGCCTAGGCCTATTTAAGATCCATTAAAACACACTCTTGCACTGTTGTCAGTAGCGTAGCTACCCGGGGGAACAGAGGGTGCAGGCGCCCCGGGCCCGGTGCTCTGATGGGGCCCACCCGGAGCTATGCTATTGTAAGCGCACCGATACAGTTACATTCTGCAGCAGAGCAGGGAGAATCGATCTCCCTGCTCTGCTGCTATGGGGCCCCTGAGCAGGCGGGGGGCCCCGGTGCCATCAGTGGGCCCCCCGCCCGTCATCGGAAGATCAGCTGTATAGGCATTTAGCCAATACAGCTGATCGCATTGATGGGAGAAGGGGCGCTGCGCTCCTTCTCCCATCATCCCCCTGTCAGTGTTGGCGTCTGACGTCGCCGACACTGACAGCGGGTACGATGACGTCACTGCCCGGCCCCCGCTGTCAGGAGATCAGCGGGAGCAGCGCAGGAACCAGGAAGAAGAGAGGTGAGTATTTATGTATTTATTTTTTATGGGGATCTGCCGCCTTATTACAGGGTCTGCCTATGGGGGGCTGCCTTATTACAGGGTCTGCCTATGGGGGCTGCCTTATTACAGGGTCTGACTATGGGGGCTGCCTTATTATAGAGTCTGACTATGGGGGTGCTGCCTTATTACAGGGTCTGCCACCTTATTACAGGGTCTGCCTATGGGGGGTCCTGCCTTATTACACAGTCTGCCTATGGGGTTCTGCCTTATACTACAGAGTCTGTCTATGGGGGTACTGCCTTATTGCAGGGTCTGCCTATATGGGGGTGAAGCCTTATTACAGTGTCTGCCTATGGGGGGCTGCCTTATGCTATAGAGTCTGCCTATGGGGAGTGCATTATAGTATATTGTGGACTATTTGGTGCATTATGCTACTGTATATGGAGGCTATCTAGGGGGCCATCATACAGTATGGAGATTAGAGTGAGGGGGTCATTATACAGTGTTCGAGCCATCAAACAGTTTGGAGGCTACTAAGGAGTCAGTATACTGTGTGGGTGGTACTATACAGTGAGGGGCATTATACTGTGTATAAGAGAGCATCATGCTGTGTATAGGGGAACTGTACAGGGGGAGACATTATTAAATGTTAAGTGGGCACTTATTGCTATAGGGGAACTCGGGTTACTGTGGCTATCAAAGGAGCAAACATGGCAATATTATTTTCTAGGGGGCAAAATATGGACAATATTTTCTAGGGCACTTGCACCCAGTATTACTATATTATAGAGGGGTGCTTTAGGGGTGCACAGAGAACCACACAGCAGGTGCAATAATAGCGACACATACGGCAGCAGTGACTCAGTATTTGGGGTATCAGGTGGAGTAATAGGGACACATACGGCAGCAGCGGCTCAGTATTTGGGGTATCAGGTGGAGTAATAGGGACACATACGGCAGCAGCGGCTCAGTATCGGGGTATCACGTGCAGTAATAGGGACACATAAGGCAGCAGCGGCTCAGTATCGGGGTATCAGGTGCTTAATAGGGACACATACGGCAGCAGCTCATTATTGGGGTATCAGGTGCAGTAATAAGGACACATACGGCAGCAGCTGCTCAGTATTGGGATATCAGGTGCAGTAATAGGGTCACAAATGGCAGCAGCGGCTCAGTATCGGGGTATCAGGTGCAGTAATATGGACACATACGGCAGCAGCAGCTCAGTATTGGGGTATCAGGTGCAGTAATAGGGACACATACGGCGGCTCAGTATTGGGGTATCAGGTGCAGTAATAGGGACACATACGGCAGCAGCGGCTCAGTATTGGGGTATCAGGTGCAGTAATATGGACACATACGGCAGCAGCAGCTCAGTATTGGGGTATCAGGGGCAGTAATAGGGACACATAAGGCAGCAGTGGCTCAGTATTGGGGTATCAGGGGCAGTAATAGGGACATATACGGCAGCAGTGGCTCAGTATTGGGGTATCAGGGGCAGTAATAGGGACACATACGGCAGCAGCGGCTCAGTATTGGGGTAACAGGGGCAGTAATAGGGACACATACGGCAGCAGAAGCTCAGTATCGGGTTATCAGGTGGAGTAATAGGGACACATAGGGCAGCAGCGGCTCAGGGGTATCAGCAGGATGAGGAGTTTGTGCAGGTTGGGAATAGATGGTGATGGAGCTGGAATATGAGAAGTGAAATGTGTCTTTGTTGTATTCTCTGCAGACGAGTTGTTGCTGGAAGTTGTCATGTCGGTCTGGGCCAGATGGAAAAGACGGGAAAAATTATCAATTCCACCAGAAAGATCGTCAGCGGTAAGACATTATCTGCAGCTGTGCTGTGATCTCTTATATGTTCTGTAGGGCTGGTATGTACCACTGACCATATGGCGGTAATATATATGTTGGTCTTTATATAGAGATTATCTTCAGTAACATCGTTGTCATCTGCTGAGGTTCTCCTCCAGTATTAGGGCGCATCACCGAGTTGTAATGAAGGTTACCTGGTTAGGGGCCCACTGAGAAGTTTAGCCCCCCTGTACTAAAACCCTAGCTACGCCTCTGACTGTTGTGTGTTGGTATTAAGACTCCTAGTCCTGTTTGTTTGCTGTGCTCCTCCATCAGCTCCTGATCTGCATCTGCCTTGTGACCCTGCATATCTGTTGCCTTCATATCAATGCCTTCCTGTCTGCTACACCAATGTCCAAGCTCCGTTTAACCACCTGGACCTGAGGCTCAGAGGATTCACCTCACCTAGGTGAGCCTGACAGAATCTCTATAACGTGACCTCATGTGCTTCCTTTTCATACTTTCTAACCTGCTTTGCATTGCCATTTGTGATTTTCATATTGTCCACACCTCTTACTTGCCACAGGTGGGTTTGCTCGATCATCGCATGCTTGAAACAAAGTGCTTTACCCACAATTTTGGAAAGGTGATATCAATTTTGTTTGGCCTTCTTTTGGGATTTTGTGTGAAATTATGTGCACTTTGCTTTTTTTTCTCTGTTTTTTGTGCTATTCCAATGCCCAAAAAGGAAAACTTCATTTTCTGGAACAATTTCAAGGGTGCCAACACTTTCGCCCATGACTGTATATGAAAATATATTGAAAAAAAACCCACCAAAAACTAGACAAAAAAGGCACAAATGTAATATTAGCATGAGCTTAGTTTACTGGGTGAAGCAGTTATGATAGCAGTTTTCTCTGCTGCAGATCTAGCAGAGCTCTGAATGCTGAACCCTGTGTAACCACTCCCCCACCACTGATTGACAGCTTTTAGTGTACACTGTGCATAGACAGAAAGCTGCCAATCAGTGGTGGAGGTGTGTCTGGACCAGCAGGCAAGAGACACCTAGTCCTGCAGTGATATCTCCTGCTGATAAAACACTGATTTTATTAAAACAGCAAACATCCTAATAAGTGATACATTGTTGGACTCAGGGTTTCTAGCCCTACATCATGCTGTTCTCCGATAGCAAAAAAATAGCTGCCATGTTCTCTTTAAAATGAAACTGTACTTTCAACACACTTTGCATCAATCAATAGCATGGGAGACAATGAGAAACTTTGTAATATACCCTATTACAGAAATCAACTTATTTCTCCATTTATCAGAAACTGCTTCCTCTTCCTCTCCCTCCTGAACTTGTCATCCATTCTGTAAAAAAACCTGCTTAAATAGTTTTGCTCACGCAAGCAAAGTGAGGTTCCAGACTACACTTTCTATTATAGTTGAGGGAGATGAGGAGTGAGCAACAAAGGCACATTGAGACATTGAAAGATCATGTTGAGTTTTCTATCATGTCTTTTGCTTTACCCCTGAGCTGGATTCACATCTACACAGCTAGATACTGCTAATTATTGTATTCCATGTTGATGCTGTTTCTCTATTTGTGCACGAAAGGAATAATGAGCAAAAATCAGTCCCTGAGTGCTGTGCGCAGGAGACTTCAAAACAGCTATTCTTCTGCCAGAAGCACAAAGTCAAATGAAAATGAGGAGATAGTCTACAGAGGAGGAAAACTGAAGAACATGTAAGATACTAGCCATATGATGGCCAAAAAATTGTGTTATTCTTTATGTACACACATAGGACTGTTTATTCTGAATAAAAAAGTGTTTTTCAACCCAAAAAACATGATGAATCAATAATTCTCTATTGATATATTATAGCATATAATAAATACAAGAAAAATCCCACCAGAAAATAAATAATAATCCTCTGAAAAACAGAGCTTCACGTCTCTGTAGAAAAGCTCTGATCACAAAAATCCTTCAAATCCACAATGGGAACCACATTATGAAGACTCCGATAATATCAAATGATTATCAATAAAGAGCATGGTGGATACCTGCGAGCAAATGGGGGGGAGACCTGAACAAACAGAAGCACTTTTCACTTATCAGTCGGGAGACTGAACAGTTACTTGGAAGTACAGTTGCCCTTTAGCATTCGTTCAGACCATTACAATATTCAGATCATCAAACAAACTGCCAAACTGAATCCAATTTTTTTCCTGCACCTATCTTCCTATAAAATGAATAGAATCGAAATGCATAATCTTTTCATACTAGAATCATTAATTTTTCCTTAGTAATGATTCTTATCCTTAACGATGTAGGAGTTGTATAAAGGTGGTCACCAGTGACCCCAAGTTGCTGACAATGGCAAAGGGACTGAATCCTCTGTTAGTTGCAAAAAAAGAAAACAGCCAGCTGTTGTAAATTTTACTGGATTAACAGTTTGCTTGACATAAGGATTGTGCAGGATTGACCTGGCAGTCAATTGTTGGATACGTTTGTTAATTATTGATATTGTGTGTTGTATGTAATATTAAAAGAATATATCCCCCTTAAAATCTTAGAGTTAGATTTCTTGCCAGCTAGTCTCAGCTTACACAGTCCATACAACCTGAAATGTTGAAACTATTTTTCAACCTGAACCAAAATGTAATATGCCGCGACTTGAACCCACAAAGATACGTAACGGAACAAAGAAGCTTTGCGTAAAACAGAACATTTCTAGGTGGTCTTCGGGTCATTACTGATTCCCATTTAGTGGAGCATAAAATGTCCCATGATTTCGGAATCAATTGTTTGAAAGTATTTATAGTTAATATTAGGGTTGAGCGAAACGGATCGGTCATTTTCAGAAATCGCCGACTTTTAGGCAAAGTCGGGTTTCATGAAACCCGACCCGATCCCAGTGTGGGATCGGCCATGCGGTACACGATCAGAGCGTCAAAGTCGCGTTTCATATGACGCTGTTACCGCCGTTTTTCATCCAATGAAGGAGGACGCAGAGTGCGGGCAGCGTGATGACATAGGTCTCTGTCGCCACCATCTTAGACAAGGGCATGTTTCAAAAGAGGAAGAAGACGGAAGTAAATGTCATCAGATCTATAAATTTCAAACTTTATTAAGTATTATATAAAAAACAACAATTCCAAATATTAAAAAATACCTAAAAATGGAGAACACATGCAAAAAAAACGCACAAAAACAGCAATGCAGCACATATAAGTATGTGTATACAAAATTCTTCTATATATGCATGGAATGCCTATTGCACTAATTTGTTATCCCTATTACTGTTAAGGTGTATGGTATAGAGATTATAGATTGCTTAAATATGGAGCTATCCCAACACTATAGTAGCGCTGCACCACTACTGTGGAGGCATACTGGTTAAATATAAAGAGATAAAGTGCATAGTGCAATATATCCAGCTATTTGCCACCATATGGCCACCAAGCACCTGAAAGTGCATCTGCAAAATGAGGGAGCATCCACATAATCAACAGTCCTTTGGCCCCATATACTAATAGTGCATACACAAATGTTAGACAGATTTTAACATAAAATAAATGTAAAGTGACTATGCTACATAACCTGATTGTGCGGTCCTGAGCCCCAACGCGCGTTTCGCGTTTAGCTTCGTCCGGGGGAATGTATGCTGGGGTGTCAAATGTGGTGCTTTTTATAGTAGTTGGCTAATCAGGCCATATTGGTATTGACAGTGTTGAAGCCGGCTACCGCGCCTGCGCAGGTCAGCGTCCTGCGTCACTTCCTCTCTCCCTGACTGGTACATCAGGGGGAGGAGTCAGCGACGTCATGGACGCGTTGCCATAGCAGCGCGGCAACCAGTACAGCCACAAAGTGTTATTACTGCTAGAGCGAATCAAGAGGGTGTAGGGAGGGGACTCAGTAAGTGGAGGATAGCTATACCTCTTATGTGGCTCCTATATGGTGGTGGTACTCAGCCGCTTACTCATGCAGCTGCGCACGCGCAGCTCGGCGTCCCACGTCACCGCCACACCCCCTAGTCCGACGCGTCAGAACCGGGGGCGGAGTCAGCGGCGTAACAGACGCGTTGCCACAGCAACGCAGCAACATGATCCGCCGCAGGGAAACCCACCTCCAACAAGAATACCACAGAGAAAGGACTGTAATGGGAGTAGATAACCTAGGTTACTGTACGGATACAGCACATATGGTACACGTGCTGTGAGATTAAGTGTGGTAAGTAGTGTATAATGAAATATAATAAGATTCGTTAAAATCAAATAACACCGATTTATGGTGAGTGATAAGGGGATGGTATCCCCAAAAGGCATGTAGTGAATCTATATAATACCTTATGTGTTCAAAGGACCACACAGAGCCATAACCCATACTATTGCGGGGACAACCTTCCCCTCCTACGCAGAAAACTAGGTTCAAGAATCTTATTATGCATATATAGGCCCATAAGGGGCCATAATTCATCAGTGAATGAATCAAGTGTATATCACATTATTATAATAAAATATTGTGAGTAAAGGACCCTCTCAGGTCAGTGACCTATAATAAAATCAGTGAATAAATAAATAGTGCCTAAATTCAGATTAATATACTAAATATTGTGTACATATAGATAAAGAATGTCAGTGCCCCCATAGTGAAGAGGGATATGTTACTTCCAGTGACCATTGTGATAAATCTATGACCCGCTCTTTATATGTATAAAGGTCCATATAGGACCAAGACCCATATGTTGTATGTTCCCAATCTATAAGACCTGAAGTTTGGGAATCATATACAACCATAACCCACCAGTTAATAGGGCCAACTATACCCATTAAACTAAAGCAGAAGCTCACTATTGTGAATACGGACCAATTCATGCCTATAACCTATGAATAAGTAAATGGATATATGTGTCTACTGTTATATAGACATAGCATGTAAATAACAGAACATTACATTGAAAATTATCCAATTTGTATTGAATCAATAAAGTGCAGATATATATACTGAGTCATACACACATTGTGATTTAACTTAATTGTTCACTATTTGGATCCCATAGTGGGTATGGCTCACAGTTTAAATAGAAGTCCAATAAAGTCCATCACTCAAACATATCCATTTAGTTGTCCTTGATTCCCATTTTTCTTAGACATGGTTTGCTTTTTTCTTCTTCTTTTTTTCTTTTTTTCTCTCTTTAAAGTTTTTCTCTCTAGGTTCCAAAGAGGTCCCCCATCTGCCACCGACAAGACCCAGAATAAGAACATCTCTCCATGAGACAGCATGCAGCCCTCCAATCACCGCACTTCACATAGCCAGCCCAACCACCAACAGATGGTAAGTAGTACCTAAATAAAACTGAAACAGACACAATTAAAAACCCGTATAACTCAATTTCTCATTTAACCCTTTCGGGTGGATACAATCAATCTTTTTAATCCATCTAATTTCTAACTGCGCTAGAATTTTTCTCCAATTTCCACCTCGCTGATCAATAAACACCTTATCGATCCCCGATACCATAAGGGCATGGCAGTGATTGGCTTGCTGTCTGCGGCGTCACAGGGGCTATAAAGGGGCGTGCACGCCGACCGCCATCTTACTTCTGCCGATCTGAGCATAGGGAGAGTTTGCTGCAGTTAGTCAGAAGCAGGGACAGAGTTAGGGAGGAAATATAAACCCCCAAACCGCTTGTGCTGGAGCGATTTTCACTGTCCCACACCACCTTTTTGTGCAGGGAAAGTGGCGGTCGTATTTTAGTGCAGCAGCTGCATAGCTGTGTGCACGGTGCTGTGCAAACCAACTGCTTTTTTCAAAGCAAAAATCCTGTTGCTCCTTTCTGCACAGTTACCTGTCTTGTTTATTTGTCCACATTTTTTTGTTCTGAAGTCCTTTTTATTGCTGCCATACTTGTCCTGAGATCATTGTAGGGACTAGGGAGCGTGTTATTGCAGTAATTTTATTTTATTTATTTTTTTTTTTAATAATAATAATTACAGCCACTTTCTGCCACGTTCATAGTGTTGTGTTATACCACTGTGCCAGAGTTGTGGTTCAATTTCTCCCCCCAAAAGTGAGATAGTAATTCTCACACAGTTTATATTCTGCTGTACTGCTAGTGTGCCATATATCAGGCAGCCACTTTCTGCCACGTTCATAGTGTTGTGTTATACCACTGGGCCAGAGTTGTGGTTCAGTGTCTCCCCCCAAAAGTGAGATAGTATTTCTCACACAGTTTATATTCTGCTGTACTGCTAGTGTGTCGTATATCAGGCAGCCACTTTCTGCCACGTTCATAGTGTTGTGTTATACCACTGGGCCAGAGTTGTGGTTCAGTGTCTCCCCCCAAAAGTGAGATAGTAATTCTCACACAGTTTATATTCTGCAGTACTGCTAGTGTGTCATATATCAGGCAGCCACTTTCTGCCACGTTCATAGTGTTGTGTTATACCACTGGGCCAGAGTTGTGGTTCAGTGTCTCCCCCCAAAAGTGAGATAGTATTTCTCACAGTATATATTCTGCTGTACTGCTAGTGTGTCGTATATCAGGCAGCCACTTTCTGCCACATTCATAGTGTTGTGTTATACCACTGGGCCAGAGTTGTGGTTCAGTGTCTCCCCCCAAAAAATGAGGAAGTCTGGTGGAAGAGGCTGTGGGCGGGGGTTGCCGGCTAGTACTGATGGTGGTGGTGGTGCTGCATCTGGTGGTAGTGGCAAAAGCACAGTAGCACCTAAGGCTGGAGGTGTTGAGCCTGCGTCATCGTCTGGCTACACAAGGAATCAAAGGCTCCCTTACCTGGGAGTAGGAAAAAAGCTTTTAAAGCCGGAGCAGCAGGAAAAAGTTTTGTCTTTCCTTGCTGACTCAGCCTCTAGCTCTTTCACCTCCTCTTCCCAAAGTTCAAAATCTAAAAGCAGCCAGTCGTCAGTGGATGCTTCTGGTCCGGAAAAAGACGTTTCCTTGTGTCCTTCTCCCAAACCAAAAGTGAAGGATGCGTCAGGCGACACTACAGGTTACTCCATGGAGCTCTTTACCCATACCATGCCAGGGTTAGAAAAGGAAACTGTACACTGCCCATTACAAGAAGAATCGGACATGGAGTGCACTGATGCACAGCCACAGCTAGATTATGATGCTGTTCCATTGACTCAGATCACTACATTGACCTCGCAGTTTCCTGAGCCAGAATCTGACCCTGATGAGACTATGGTGCCCTGTCCCGAACGCTATAGCACCGGCTTACACGTTGACACTGAGGAAGGTGCACATGACATTGTGGAGGAGGCAGTGATAGATGACCCAGTTCTTGACCCAGATTGGCAGCCATTGGGGAAAGAGGGTGCCGCTGGCACTAGCTCACAAGCGGAGGAGGGTTATCCGCAGCAACACCAATCTACATCGCAACAGCTGTCATCAGCCAGGCCCGTATCAGGCCCAAAACGTGTGACAAAAACAGTTTTAGGACAGCGTGGCCAACCGCTGAAAGTTGCACAGCGTGCAATGCCTGAAAAGGAATTCCATAGTAGGAAGAGTGCAGTGTGGCATTTTTTTGACCAAGATCCCAATGATCAGTCTAAAGTGATCTGTAAGAAATGCTCAAAGACCTTTAGCAGAGGGAAGATTCTTCAAAATTTGAATACAACGTGCATGCGTAGACATTTAACCAGCATGCACTTGCAAGCCTGGACTAATTACCAAACGTCCTGTACTGTTGGTGCACCTGGTCAGAATGAAGGTAGTCAGCAACACTACATTGCTTCCCTCACTGTAAGCCCACCGGTTCGGACACCACCAGCAGCAAATGTGGAGGGATCGTCGCAAGGCCAAAGCAGGCAGGGAATCAGAAGGTTATTGGTAGGAAGCACTGAAAGTAGGCCAACATCACCAACTGTCTCTCAATCCGCCATGTCCACACCACCACCACCGCTAGTTCCACCATCTGCAGGTCTCCTGTCCAGCTCACCCTAGAAGAGACTCTCGTGAGGAAAAGAAAGTACTCATCCTCTCATCCGCGTACACAGGGTTTGAACGCCCACATTGCCAGATTAATCTCGTTAGAGATGATGCCCTACCGGTTGGTCGAAAGCAAAGCTTTCAAAGACCTGATGGCCTACGCAGTACCACGCTATGACCTACCCAGTCGCCACTTCTTTGCTAGAAAAGCCATCCCAACCCTCCACCAGCATGTCAAAGACCGCATTGTCCATGCACTGAGGCAGTCTGTCAGTGGAAAGGTGCACCTCACCACAGATGCATGGACCAGTAGACATGGCCAGGGACGTTACGTGTCCATCACGGTGCACTGGGTTAATGTGGTGGATGCAGGGTCCACAGGGGACAGCCATAGTGGGACAGTTCTGCCTAGCCCACGGTCTAGGAAACAGTTGGCAGTAGGCATTCGACACCCCTCCTCCTCCTCCTCTTCCTCCAGAAGCGACAGCTCATCCACAGAGCGCAGTCACCTGGCAACTCCATCCGCAGCTGCCAGTGTTGCACACGAGGTGTCTCATTATGGAACAGCTAGTGGTAAGCGTCAGCAGGCTGTGTTGGACATGAAGTGTTTGGGCAACAACAGACACACCGCGGAAGTACTGGCCGAGTTCTTGCAGCAAGAAAGTGAGTCATGGCTGGGCAGTGTACATCTTGAGGCAGGCAAGGTAGTCAGTGATAATGGAAGGCATTTTATGGCTGCCATAGCCCTTTCACAACTTAAACACATACCTTGCTTGGCTCACACTTTGAACCTGGTGGTGCAGTGCTTCCTGAAAAATTATCCGGAGTTACCAGCCCTGCTCCTGAAGGTGCGAAAACTTTGTTCGCACATCCGCCGGTCGCCCGTACACTCCAGCCGTATGCTGAACCATCAGCGATCGCTAAATCTTCCACAGCAATGCCTAATTATAGATGTTGCAACAAGGTGGAACTCCACACTGCACATGGTTCAGAGGCTGTGTGAACAGAGGCGTGCTGTCATTTATTTGTGGGGGGATATGCATACACGGGCAGGCAGTTGGATGGCAGACATGGTTGTCTGGTGTGCAGTGGTCGAAGATACAAGACCTCTGTCAAGTCCTTCAGTGTTTTGAGGAATGCACATGGCTGGTAAGTGCAGACGACGCCATCATAAGCATGAGCATCCCACTTATGCGTCTGCTGATGCAAAGTTTGACGCACATTAAGGAGCAGGCGTCTGCAGCCGAGAAGAAGGGAAGCCTTGATGACAGTCAGCCATTGTCTGGTCAGGGAACTGTCCAGGACGAGGTGGCGGATGAAGAGGATGAGGAGGACGATGATGGGGCTGAATATGTATGGGAGGAGGGAGCTTCTCAGGGGGCAATAGAAACTGGTGCCTTTGCAAGGTCTGGTACAGGTTTCTTGCGGGACACTTGTGATGTAGATTTGCAAGAAAGTGCTCCTCAACCCAGCAGAAGCAGTGAATTGACACCTGGAACATTGGCCCACATGGCTGAGTATGCCTTGCGTATCCTAAAAAGGGACCCCCGCATTGTCAAAATGATGACCGATGACGATTACTGGTTGGCCTGCCTACTGGATCCACGCTACAAAGGGAAATTGCAAAATATCATGCCACATGAGAACCTAGAGCAAATATTGGCTACAAAACAAGTAACTCTTGTAGACTGTTTGGTTCTGGCATTCCCAGCACACAGCGGCGGTGATGGTTCTCACACGAGCCGTAGGGGGCAACATGGCAGAGGTGCTAGCGGTGCAGAAATCCGAAGTGGCGTTGGACAGAGGGGTTTTATGACAAGGTTGTGGAGTGATTTTTCAATGACCGCTGACACGACAGGGACAGCTGCATCGATTCAAAGTGACAGGAGACAGCATTTGTCCAGTATGGTTACAAACTACTTTTCCTCCCTTATCAATGTTCTCCTTCACAGGTCATTCCCCTTTGATTACTGGGCATCTAAACTAGACACCTGGCCTGAATTGGCAGAATGTGCATTACAGGAGCTCGCTTGCCCTGCTGCCAGTGTGCTATCAGAAAGAGTCTTCAGTGCTGCTGGTTCAATACTGACCGAAAAAAGGACACGTCTGGCTACCTAAAATGTTGATGGTCTAACCTTCATTAAAATGAACCAATCATGGATTTCAAATTCTTTTGCCCCACCTTCCCCTGCTGACACATAGCTTTCCTTTAAAAACGTCTTGCTTTTGGACTCCTCTTACTGACTGCTCCAATTCCTCCATTTGCTGCTGCTGAATGTCCACCATAGGCCATTTTTAACACCTCCCTAAATGGGCTGACTCCCCCCACAGGCCCGTGGTCACCACTTGGCGCAAGCACCCGTGCGAGTGCCGTTTGCCTGGACAGGTGGGTGTGCCCACTTTTGGCCGACGGCACTGGCACAGGGTCCCTCATCATACAATTAAGTGTCTCTGGCGGTGGGGGTGCACACCCAACGTCAGACACACCGTCGTAATATGAGGGGCCCTGGGCCAGTACCGCCGCCCACGAGAGAGTGTTCCCCCCCCCAGCTCAAACAGTGCTCCACCGCTGTTTAGTCGGTGCTGTTAAATCCTTCAATGGCACTGCCAATACAAATTGAGAGATGATAGTAAATATATACAGGGACCATGCCCTCCATTTTGACATGTGAATACTGTGCGCGAACTACCACTATCTGGTACTCAGCAGAGGAACCCACCCCTGTACGTTGCTTTGCCACCTGTTTATTTACAAACAATTTTTTTGCAGACATTTAGCCCGCTTTACTATTTAGGCCAATGTACTGTGTCAGCCACTTATTCCAGTTGTCCTCCACCGAACAAAGCAGTGCCACCAGTTTACTCCTGTTACCAGTTTAGAACTGCATTGAGCCAACTTTTTTATTTTAGGCCTAGTAAGTCTGTCTGCGGCACTCCTAGCAATCATCCTCCGCTGACCAAACCAGTGCTGCCTGTGTACCCCTGTTACCCATTTTAAACTGCATTGAGCCAACTTTTTTATTTTAGGCCTACTAAGTCTGTCTGGGCCACTCCAGTCCTGACAATCGTCCTCTGCTTAACAACGCTCTGCCACCTGTGTACCCCTGTAACCAATTTTAAACTGCATTGAGCCAACTTTTTTAATTTAGGCCTACTACCTGTGTCTGTCTGCGCCACTCAATACAGCTGTCCTTCACTGCACAAAGCAGAGCCTCAATTTGCAGCCGATATCACATATTAAAGTGCATTTGGCCTACTAGTTTGGTTGGGCCTACTAACAGTGTCTGCCGCTCCTTGGTATTCTCCTGTGTTTTTCTCCTGAGCTTCAATCTTCAGGCTTTCGGCCTATAGGAATTTTAAAACTGCATTTGGCCTACTGGTTTGGTTGGGCCTACTAGCGGTGTCTGCCGCTCCTTGCTGTTCTCCTCCACTGAACAAAGCAGTGCTGCCTGTTTACTCCTGTTACCAATTTTGAACTGCATTTAGCCTACTTTATTCTTTGGGCCTATATCTGTGTTTCCTCCTCATCCTGCCCATTGCCCAGCCACTGCTAGATGAGCCTGCCGGTACATTGACCCAGACCACTACGTTCCCCTTGCACTCTACATAGCCAGTATCTGACCCTGCAGAAAGTCTGGTTCCCCTTCCCGCATACTATACCACCTTACACGGGGACAAAGAGGAAGGTGCAGATGAAAGTGCAGGTTCCTTCAACAGGTGGGGGGGGCATACTCGTTGGCGACGTCACTGGCACAGGGCCCCTCATAGTACGCAAAAGTGTCTCTGCCGGTGGGAGGCGCCCCCGCCATCGATCACAACGCCGTACTTTGAGGGGCCCTGTGCCAGTGGCAATGCGAACGAGTGTGCCCCCCCTGCTTGCTCAGGATCACAGCACTTGCAAAGTTGAAATACTTACCTCTCCCTGCTCCACCGCCGTGACGTAGTCCGCATTTCCTGGGCCCACGAAAAACTTGAGCCAGCCCTACTCCCCCCACAACTGTTGCCAAATGACCCCCAAATTTTCAATGGCTAACTATTATTATAAGGTAAATTAAGATTGACAAGCTTAAGTAACAAGAGTTGATGTTTTTGGCATTAAAATGGGCTCTGTTGGTGTTTTCCTGTCCTCCACTCACTGCCGACTTTGATTCTCCATTGACTTGCATTGGGTTTCGTGTTTCGGTCGGATCCCCGACTTTTCGCAATAATCGGCCGATTTCACCCGACCCGACTTTTGACAAAGTCGGGTTTCGCGAAACCCGACTCGATCCTGAAAAAGTAAAAGTCGCTCAACTGTCATGATTCTCAATGGCGAGAGAACATAGCCCAGCATATATGAGAACTAGCTCTTGGAAGATGGAAACTATACTGACCATGAACTAAACCTGCCGCACAACTAGAAGTGGCCGGGTAGCATGCCTACGTTTTTTAACCCTAGATGCCCAGCGCCAGCCGGAGAACTACCTAATCCTAGCAGAGGAAAAGACAGTCCTGGCTCACCTCCAGAGAAATTTTCCCAAAAGGCAGACAGAGGCCCCCACATATATTGGCGGTGATTTTAGATAAAATGACAAACGTAGTATGAAAATAGGTTTAGCAAAATCGAGGTCCGCTTTCTAGATAGCAGGAAGACAGAAAGGACACTTTCATGGTCAGCAGAAAACCCTATCAAAACACCATCCAGAAATTCCTTTAAGACTCTAGCATTAACTCATAACACCAGAGTGGCAATTTCCGATCACAAGAGCTTTCCAGACACAGTAACGAAACAGCAGCTGTGAACAGGAACAAAATGCAAAAACACACAAGGACAAAAGTCCAACTTAGCTGGGAGTTGTCTAGTAGCAGGAACAAGCACAGAAGGCTTCTGATTACATTGTTGACCGGCAAGAAACTGACAGAGGAGCAAGGTTATATAGCGACTCCCACATCCTGATAGGAGCAGGTGAACAGAGGGGATGATGCACACAAGTTCAATTCCACAAGTGGCCACCGGGGGAGCCCAGAATCCAATTTCACAACAGTACCCCCCCCTCAAGGAGGGGGCACCGAACCCTCACCAGAACCACCAGGGCGATCAGGATGAGCCCTATGAAAGGCACGGACAAGATCGGAGGCATGAACATCAGAGGCAGTGACCCAAGAATTATCCTCCTGACCGTATCCCTTCCATTTGACCAGATACTGGAGTCTCCGTCTGGAAACACGAGAGTCTAAGATCTTTTCCACAACGTACTCCAACTCACCCTCAACCAACACCGGAGCAGGAGGCTCAACGGAAGGCACAACCGGTACCTCATACCTGCGCAACAATGACCGATGAAAAACATTATGAATCGAAAAGGATGCAGGGAGGTCCAAACGGAAGGACACAGGGTTAAGAATCTCCAATATCTTGTACGGGCCGATGAACCGAGGCTTAAACTTAGGAGAAGAAACCCTCATAGGGACAAAACGAGAAGACAACCACACCAAGTCCCCAACACAAAGCCGAGGACCAACACGACGATGGCGGTTGGCAAAAAGCTGAGTCTTCTCCTGGGACAACTTCAAATTGTCCACCACCTGCCCCCAAATCTGATGCAACCTCTCCACCACAGCATCCACTCCAGGACAATCCGAAGATTCCACTTGACCGGAGGAAAATCGAGGATGAAACCCCAAATTACAGAAAAACGGGGACACCAAGGTGGCAGAGCTGGCCCGATTATTGAGGGCGAACTCCGCCAAAGGCAAAAAAGCAACCCAATCATCCTGATCCGCAGACACAAAACACCTCAAATATGTCTCCAAGGTCTGATTAGTCCGCTCGGTCTGGCCATTAGTCTGAGGATGGAAAGCAGACGAAAAAGACAAATCTATGCCCATCCTAGCACAGAATGCCCGCCAAAATCTAGACACGAATTGGGTCCCTCTGTCAGAAACGATATTCTCAGGAATACCATGCAAACGAACAACATTTTGAAAAAACAGAGGAACCAACTCGGAAGAAGAAGGCAACTTAGGCAAGGGAACCAGATGGACCATCTTAGAGAAACGGTCACACACCACCCAGATGACAGACATCTTCTGAGAAACAGGCAGATCCGAAATAAAATCCATCGAGATGTGCGTCCAAGGCCTCTTCGGGATAGGCAAGGGCAACAACAATCCACTAGCCCGAGAACAACAAGGCTTGGCCCGAGCACAAACGTCACAAGACTGCACAAAGCCTCGCACATCTCGTGACAGGGAAGGCCACCAGAAGGACCTTGCCACCAAATCCCTGGTACCAAAGATTCCAGGATGACCTGCCAATGCAGAAGAATGAACCTCAGAGATGACTCTACTGGTCCAATCATCAGGAACAAACAGTCTACCAGGTGGGCAACGATCAGGTCTATCCGCCTGAAACTCCTGCAAGGCCCGCCGCAGGTCTGGAGAAACGGCAGACAATATCACTCCATCTTTAAGGATACCTGTGGGCTCAGAATTACCAGGGGAGTCAGGCTCAAAACTCCTAGAAAGGGCATCCGCCTTAACATTCTTAGAACCCGGTAGGTACGACACCACAAAATTAAACCGAGAGAAAAACAACGACCAGCGCGCCTGTCTAGGATTCAGGCGCCTGGCAGACTCAAGGTAAATTAAATTTTTGTGGTCAGTCAATACCACCACCTGATGTCTGGCCCCCTCAAGCCAGTGACGCCACTCCTCAAAAGCCCACTTCATGGCCAAAAGCTCCCGATTCCCAATATCATAATTCCGCTCGGCGGGCGAAAATTTACGGGAAAAAAAGGCACAAGGTCTCATCACGGAGCAGTCGGAACTTCTCTGCGACAACACCGCCCCAGCTCCGATTTCAGAAGCGTCGACCTCAACCTGAAAAGGAAGAGCAACATCAGGCTGACGCAACACTGGGGCGGAAGAAAAGCGGCGCTTGAGCTCCCGAAAGGCCTCCACAGCATCAGGGGACCAATCAGCAACATCAGCACCCTTCTTAGTCAAATCAGTCAATGGTTTTACAACATCAGAAAAACCAGCAATAAATCGACGATAAAAGTTAGCAAAGCCCAAAAATTTCTGAAGACTCTTAAGAGAAGAGGGTTGCGTCCAATCACCAATAGCCTGAACCTTGACAGGATCCATCTCGATGGAAGAGGGGGAAAAAATGTATCCCAAGAAAGAAATCTTTTGAACCCCAAAAACACACTTAGAACCCTTCACACACAAGGAATTAGACCGCAAAACCTGAAAAACCCTCCTGACCTGCTGGACATGAGAGTCCCAGTCATCCGAAAAAATCAGAATATCATCCAGATACACAATCATAAATTTATCCAAATAATCGCGGAAAATGTCATGCATAAAGGACTGGAAGACTGAAGGGGCATTTGAAAGACCAAAAGGCATCACCAAATACTCAAAATGGCCCTCAGGCGTATTAAATGCGGTTTTCCACTCATCCCCCTGCTTGATTCGCACCAAATTATACGCCCCACGGAGATCAATCTTAGAGAACCACTTGGCCCCCTTTATACGAGCAAACAAATCAGTAAGCAGTGGTAACGGATATTGATATTTAACCGTGATTTTATTCAAAAGTCGATAATCAATACACGGCCTCAAAGAGCCGTCTTTCTTAGACACAAAGAAAAAAACGGCTCCTAAGGGAGATGACGAAGGACGAATATGTCCCTTTTCCAAGGACTCCTTTATATATTCTCGCATAGCAGCGTGTTCAGGCACAGACAGATTAAATAAACGACCCTTAGGGTATTTACTACCCGGAATCAAGTCTATGGCACAATCGCACTCCCGGTGCGGAGGTAGTGAACCAACCTTGGGTTCTTCAAAAACGTCACGAAAGTCAGACAAGAATTCAGGAATCTCAGAGGGAATAGATGATGAAATGGAAACCAAAGGTACGTCCCCATGAGTTCCTTTACATCCCCAGCTTAACACCGACATAGCTCTCCAGTCGAGGACTGGGTTATGAGATTGCAGCCATGGCAATCCCAGCACCAAAACATCATGTAGATTATACAGCACCAGAAAGCGAATAACCTCCTGGTGATCCGGATTAACACGCATAGTCACTTGTGTCCAGTATTGTGGTTTATTACTAGCCAATGGGGTGGAGTCAATCCCTTTCAGAGGTATCGGAGCCTCCAGTGGCTCCAAATCATACCCACAGCGTTTGGCAAAGGACCAATCCATAAGACTCAAAGCAGCGCCAGAGTCGACATAGGCGTCCGCGGTAATAGATGACAAAGAACAAATCAGGGTCACAGATAGAATAAACTTAGACTGTAAAGTGCTAATTGAAACAGACTTGTCAGGCTTCTTAGTACGCTTAAAGCATGCTGATATAACATGAGTTGAATCACCACAATAGAAGCACAACCCATTTTTTCGTCTAAAATTCTGCCGCTCGCTTCTGGACAGAATTCTATCACATTGCATATTTTCTGGCGTTTTCTCAGTAGACACCGCCAAATGGTGCACAGGTTTGCGCTCCCGCAGACGCCTATCGATCTGAATAGCCATCGTCATGGACTCATTCAGACTCGCAGGCACAGGGAACCCCACCATAACATCCTTAATGGCATCAGAGAGACCTTCTCTGAAAATCGCCGCCAGGGCGCACTCATTCCACTGAGTAAGCACAGACCATTTGCGGAATTTTTGGCAGTATATTTCAGCTTCATCTTGCCCCTGAGACAAGGACATCAAGGCCTTTTCCGCCTGAAGCTCTAAATGAGGTTCCTCATAAAGCAACCCCAAGGCCAGAAAAAATGCATCCACATTGAGCAACGCAGGATCCCCTGGTGCCAATGCAAAAGCCCAGTCTTGAGGGTCGCCCCGGAGCAAGGAAATTACAATCCTGACCTGCTGTGCAGGGTCTCCGGCAGAGCGAGACTTCAGGGACAAAAACAATTTGCAATTATTTTTAAAATTTTGAAAGTGAGATCTAATCCCCGAGAAGAATTCAGGCAAAGGAATTCTAGGCTCAGACATAGGTGCATGAACAACAAAATCTTGCAAATTTTGTACCTTTGTGGCGAGATTATTCAAACCTGTAGCTACACTCTGAAGATCCATTTGAAACAGGTGAACACAGAGCCATTCAAGGATTAGAAGGAGAGAAACAGAGGAAGGCTGCAGTATAGGCAGAATAGCAAGTGATTCAATTAAGAGCACACTCAGAACTAGAGGGAAAAAAAACAACAACAAAAAAAAATTGTAGCAGACTTCTTTTTTCTCTCCTTTCTCAGCCAGTAATTTAACCCTTTTTTGGGCCGGTCAAACTGTCATGATTCTCAATGGCGAGAGAACATAGCCCAGCATATATGAGAACTAGCTGTTGGAAGATGGAAACTATACTGACCATGAACTAAACCTGCCGCACAACTAGAAGTGGCCGGGTAGCATGCCTACGTTTTTTAACCCTAGATGCCCAGCGCCAGCCGGAGAACTACCTAATCCTAGCAGAGGAAAAGACAGTCCTGGCTCACCTCCAGAGAAATTTTCCCAAAAGGCAGACAGAGGCCCCCACATATATTGGCGGAGATTTTAGATGAAATGACAAACGTAGTATGAAAATAGGTTTAGCAAAATCGAGGTCCGCTTTCTAGATAGCAGGAAGACAGAAAGGACACTTTCATGGTCAGCAGAAAACCCTATCAAAACACCATCCAGAAATTCCTTTAAGACTCTAGCATTAACTCATAACACCAGAGTGGCAATTTCCGATCACAAGAGCTTTCCAGACACAGTAACGAAACAGCAGCTGTGAACAGGAACAAAATGCAAAAACACACAAGGACAAAAGTCCAACTTAGCTGGGAGTTGTCTAGTAGCAGGAACAAGCACAGAAGGCTTCTGATTACATTGTTGACCGGCAAGAAACTGACAGAGGAGCAAGGTTATATAGCGACTCCCACATCCTGATAGGAGCAGGTGAACAGAGGGGATGATGCACACAAGTTCAATTCCACAAGTGGCCACCGGGGGAGCCCAGAATCCAATTTCACAACACTCAACCCTAGTTAATATGTATTTTATACAACTGACAGAGAATAAACATTCTCATCCTATAGAAGTTCTACACTTAACTAGTTGAGCATTCCGATACCGCAAGTATCGGGTTTCGGCCGATACTTGCGGGTATCGGAATTCCGATACCGAGATCCGATACTTTTGTGGTATCGGGTATCGGTATCGAAACAACATTAATGTGTAAAAGAAAGAATTAAAATAAAAAATATTGCTATACTCACCTCTCCGACGCAGCCTGGACCTTACCGAGGGAACCGGCAGCGTTCTTTGCTTAAAATGCACGCGTTTACTGCCTTCCGTGACGTCACGGCTTGTGATTGGTCACGTGCCGCCCATGTGGCCGCGACGCGACCAATCACAGCAAGCCGTGACGTAATTTTCAGGTCCTGAATGCCTAATTCTAGGCATTCAGGATTTGAAAATTACGTTACGGCTTGTGACCGCGACGCGACCAATCACAAGCCGTGATGTCACGGGAGGCAGGAAACGCGCGCATTTTAAAATTACGTCATGGCTTGTGATTGATTGCGTGCCGTCCATGTGACCGCGACGCGACCAATCACAGCAAGCCGTGACGTAATTTCAGGTCCTGAATGCCTAATTCTGCATGACGTCGCGGTCACATGGGCGGCACGCGACCAATCACAAGCCGTGACGTCACGGAAGGCAGTAAACGCACGCATTTTAAGCAGAGAACGCTGCCGTTTCCCTCGGTAAGGTCCAGGCTGCGTCGGAGAGGTGAGTATAGCAATATTTTTTATTTTAATTCTTTCTTTTACACATTAATATGGATCCCAGGGCCTGAAGGAGAGTTTCCTCTCCTTCAGACCCTGGGAACCATCAGGGATACCATCCGATACTTGAGTCCCATTGACTTGTATTGGTATCGGGTATCGGTATCGGATTAGATCCGATACTTTGCCGGTATCGGCCGATACTTTCCGATACCGATACTTTCAAGTATCGGACGGTATCGCTCAACACTACACTTAACCTGTTTTCTGTTGTTTGTTTCTTTTTAATGGCATTTATATTAGTTCATAATACCAACATAATGTTTGCCGCTATGATGGCAAATATGTAAAATAAAGGCAATATACAACATGCATCCAGATAAAAAAAATTTGATCTTTCTCTTTAATTCTTCTAAACAGTCCAAGTTTCTAAAATAATGAGATTCTAAATACTCGGTTTTCTGTCCTGTTCTCACTTTTCCCTCTCAAAGTTTTATTTTTCCAAGAGATATTATCTAAGTTCTGGCGGCCAGGACGCTCACACTGTTGTCGCACATCACCCCTAATAAATCTTCTGAATTGTTCAGGAACTTCTATTTGTCTATGTCGTTCTTGCTATATAAACCTAAAGCAGTACAAATCAAAGAAACTAAAGTCTTCTATACTGTAGTTCTAAAATGGTCTAGTGTGATTGTTTACTGTAGAACTAAAACATCCGTAAAATGTGTATTTCACTCTTAATAAAAGATTTATTGTCAAAATTATTTCACTTGAGAACCAATTATTTTCTTACTTTGAGGCCTCATTTAGTTGTTAGTTTTTCACATACGTGTTTTATGTGTTTTATGTGTGAATTTAAAGGATAATAGCATGTACCCATTATAGTTTTTGGGACTGTTCACATGTCCGTGTTTTTTTTGCAAACCAAGAGCCTGATTTATTAACACTGGCATAGTACATACTAGACTTAATGGGTACTTTTATAATGATGGCGTAGACTTAGGATAGGTCATCAATATCAGATCAGTAGCGGTGCGACACCCAACAACCCCGCCAAGCAGCTGATCCTGGTGTTGGCGGCCAAGTGTGATCAGTTGTGGAGCTGCACAGCCTAGCTGTGTCAGCTGTATAGTGACGACCATGGGGTACTACAGATCCACTCATAGGGCGTGGATGTGTGGCCACTATACAGTTGACACAGCTGGACTGTGCAGCTCCACAACTGATCACATTCGGCCACGGACACCATGCATGGCTGATTGGCGAAGGTGCCCGATGTTGCACCACCACCGATCTGACATTAATGACTTATCCAAAGGATAGGCCATCAATATAAAAGTACCCATCAATATAAAAGTACTGGACAACAAATTTAATTAAGTGGTAGAGTGTACAAAGATGTGCCTAATTCATTAAAGAGGCCCATGCCACTTAAATAATTGGACACATCTTTCCAGTGCTATGCGGACTCCACCAGAAATGCCAGTAAGGGAGTAGAGTACATTTCTGGCAAAAGTTCTGCCGCTAAAGTGGCATACATTTTTTTAAAATTACATGGGCATTAGTAGCCACCTACTATTCCGACGCAGTTCTACCCATTTTAGTAGAGCTAGCTGAGACTATTGTAAAAATTCCAAAAGTCGCAAAATGTTTGCGCAACTTCTTGTCGCTCAAAAGTTTACTAGCTTTTCCAGATGTTTTACATCAGAATTCTGGCATAAAAACCTTAATGAATTTGGTCCCAAGTGTCGTAAAAAACAAGACATGTCAGGTCTTGATCCGGGTCACATTCAAATCAATGGGCGGATATCATCTGCTTAATGGGTAGAAGAAGCTTGGATATTTTTAAAAATACAAATGCCACACAGATGATGAAAACAAATGCAGACCAAAAATGAATGAAAAGCAAATAAGGCTAGAACTCTATTAACTTCTATATGACCCCAGTGCAGCTGGGACCCCTTGCTACAAACAGGTAATTAAAGTGGGTAATCTGATGGATTGCAGACACAAATTCCTAGCACTGCTTGAAGAAGAATTTGGGAGGTGACAGATTTATGGTCTTTGCCTCCCAATGTCAAAGGACTGTAAAAAGACTGCTGTGAGCTTCTTTCTTCCCTTTACAAATTATTATTATACATTTTTATAGCTCCATTTATTCCATGGCGCTTTACACGTGAAAGGGGCAAATATAAACAAGTACAATAGACATGAGCAAAACAAGGCACACAAGTACAGAAGGAGAGATGATCCTGCCTGTGAGGGCTCACAGTCTACAGTGTTATGATCCTAGTGGCAAGGATCGCAGGTCGGACTAGCTAAGTAACTGAACAGACTACTAGCTCTGGGGAAGTGGTAACTAGATTGACCGCAACCTGATCCTATCCGCAAACAACTATAGGCAGCCGTGGAACGTTACCTAAAAATCCTAGACGTCTCGTCACGGCCTGAGAAACTGACTATTCCTGGAGGGAAAGTAAGTCCTCACTTGCCTCAGTGGAATGACCCCAAAGATATAGAATAGCCCCCCACAAATATTAACGGTGAGTTAAGGGGAAAGCACAAACGCAGAGATGAAATCAGATTTAGCAAATGAGGCCCGCTAATACTAGATAGCAGAAAATAGGAAGGACACTGTGCGGTCAATAAAAAACCCTAT
The DNA here is from genome assembly GCF_051348905.1 of Ranitomeya variabilis. Taxonomy (NCBI): domain Eukaryota; kingdom Metazoa; phylum Chordata; class Amphibia; order Anura; family Dendrobatidae; genus Ranitomeya; species Ranitomeya variabilis. The sequence continues at coordinate 199,749,296 of NC_135233.1, forward strand.
TCAAAATATCCACGCAGAGATTGCTCGAGCCCCCGCACCAACTAACGGTGCGGGGGAAGCAACTCCGTACCCCAGAGCTTACCAACAAAAAGAAATCACATGTTAGCAAGCTGGACTAGACTCATCATACACAGAAATCATATTGCAGGCAGATGAGCAAAAAATATTCAAACAGAACTTAGCTTATCCTGAAGAGGCAGAAAACGAGATAATCAGGAGTAATCAGAATAGCACTGAATACATTGACAGCCGGCAACAAGTGGAAGTGAAGCAGAGCTAAATAGGAGCCTCCCTGGTGAATAACGAGGCAGCTGATCCAGCAGACCCGCAGGATAATAAACCAAACCACCAGGGGGAGCCAAAAAACCAAACTCACACAATACCATCTGTGACCACAAGAGGGAGCCTGAAAACGGAGTTCACAACAGTACCCCCCCTTGAGGAGGGGTCACCGAACCCTCATCAAAACCCCCAGGGCGATCAGGGTGAGCCACATGGAAGGCACGAACCAAATCGGCTGCATGAACATCAGAGGCGACAACCCAGGAATTATCCTCCTGACCATAGCCTTTCCACTTAACCAAATACTGAAACCTCCGTCTAGAAATACGAGAATCCAAGATCTTCTCCACCACGTATTCCAATTCTCCCTCAACCAGCACAGGGGCAGGAGGCTCAACCGAAGGAACCACAGGCACCACATACCTCCGCAACAACGACCGATGGAACACATTATGAATAGCAAATGATGCTGGGAGGTCCAAACGAAATGACACAGGGTTAAGGACTTCCAAAATCTTATAAGGACCGATAAACCGAGGCTTAAACTTAGGAGAGGAGACCTTCATAGGAACAAAGCGAGAAGACAACCACACCAAATCCCCAACGCGAAGTCGGGGACCCACACAGCGACGGCGGTTGGCAAAGCGCTGAGCCTTCTCTTGTGACAGCTTCAAATTGTCCACCACATGATCCCAAATCTGATGCAACCTATCCACCACAACATCCACTCCAGGACAGTCAGAAGACTCCACCTGACCTGAGGAAAAATGAGGATGAAACCCTGAATTACAAAAAAAGGCGAAACCAAAGTAGCAGAACTAGCCCAATTATTAAGGGCAAACTCGGCCAATGGCAAAAAAGTCACCCAGTCGTACTGATCAGCAGAAACAAAACATCTTAAATAGGTTTCCAAAGTCTGATAAGTGCGCTCGGTTTGGCCATTCGTCTGAGGATGGAAGGCCGACGAAAAAGACAAATTAATGCCCATCTTAGCACAAAAGGTCCGCCAAAATCTAGACACAAACTGGGATCCTCTGTCGGAAACAATATTTTCAGGGATCCCGTGCAAACGAACCACATTTTGAAAAAACAGAGGAACCAACTCGGAGGAGGAAGGCAACTTAGGCAAGGGCACCAAATGGACCAATTTAGAAAAACGATCACACAAAACCCAAATGACCACCATTCTCTGAGAGACAGGGAGATCTGAAATAAAATCCATGGAAATGTGCGTCCAAGGCCTCTTCGGGACAGGCAAAGGCAACAACAAGCCACTGGCATGAGAACAGCAAGGCTTAGCCCGAGCACAAATTCCACAAGACTGCACAAAGGAACGCACATCCCGCGACAAGGAAGGCCACCAGAAGGACCTAGCCACCAAATCTCTGGTACCAAAAATCCCAGGATGGCCTGCCAACACCGAAGAATGAACCTCGGAAATAACTCTGCTGGTTCATCTATCCGGGACAAACAGTCTCTCCGGTGGACAACGGTGAGGTCTATCCACCTGAAACTCCTGCAGCACTCGTCGCAAATCTGGGGAGATGGCAGACAAAATCACCCCTTCTCTGAGGATACCAGCTGGCTCTGAATCACCAGGAGAGTCAGGCACAAAACTCCTAGAAAGAGCATCAGCCTTCACATTCTTCGAACCAGGCAGGTATGAGACCACGAAATCAAAACGAGAGAAAAACAACGACCAACGAGCCTGTCTAGGATTCAGCCGCTTGGCCGACTCGAGATAAATCAAATTCTTGTGATCAGTCAAGACCACCACATGATGCTTAGCTCCCTCGAGCCAATGTCGCCACTCCTCAAATGCCCACTTCATAGCCAACAACTCCCGATTACCAACATCATAATTCCGCTCGGCAGGCGAAAACTTTCTTGAAAAGAAAGCACATGGCTTCATCACAGAGCCATCAGAGCTTCTCTGCGACAAAACAGCCCCCGCTCCAATCTCAAAAGCATCAACCTCGACCTGGAAAGGAAGGGAGACGTCTGGCTGACATAAGACCGGAGCCGAAGAAAACTGGCGCTTCAGCTCCCGAAAGGCCTCCACAGCTGCAGGAGACCAATTAGTAACATCAGAACCCTTCTTGGTCAAATCCATCAATGGCTTAACAACACCAGAAAAATTAGCGATGAAGCGACGGTAAAAATTAGCAAAACCCAAGAACTTCTGAAGACTCTTAACAGATGTAGGCTGAGTCCAGTCATGAATAGCCTGGACCTTGACTGGGTCCATCTCAATAGCAGAAGGAGAAAAAATGAAATCCAAAAAAGAGACCTTCTGGACTCCAAAAAGACATTTTGAGCCCTTCACAAATAAAGCATTGACACGCAGGACCTGAAACACCATCCTGACCTGCTTAACATGGGACTCCCAATCATCCGAAAAAAACAGAATATCATCCAGATACACAATCATAAATTTATCCAGATATTCGCGGAAGATGTCGTGCATAAAGGACTGAAAGACAGAAGGTGCGTTAGAAAGTCCAAAAGGCATCACCAAGTACTCAAAATGGCCTTCGGGCGTATTAAATGCAGTTTTCCATTCATCACCCTGCTTAATACGCACAAGGTTATACGCACCACGAAGATCTATCTTGGTGAACCAACTAGACCTCCTAATGCGAGCAAACAGATCAGATAACAATGGCAAAGGATACTGAAATTTGACCGTGATTTTGTTTAGAAGGCGATAATCAATACAAGGTCTCAAGGAACCATCCTTCTTAGCCACAAAAAAGAACCCCGCACCAAGAGGGGAGGAGGAGGGGCGAATAAGTCCTTTCTTCAAAGACTCCTTTATATAACTCCGCATAGCAGCATGCTCCGGCACTGACAAATTGAAAAGTCATCCCTTAGGAAACTTACTACCAGGAATCAAATTTATAGCACAATCACAATCCCTATGAGGAGGTAGAGAACTGAGTTTGGGCTCATCAAATACATCCTGGTAATCTGACAAAAACGCAGGGACCTCAGAAGGAGTGGATGAAGCAATTGACACCACAGGAGCATCGCCATGAATTCCCTGACAACCCCAACTTGACACAGACATTGCTTTCCAATCCAGGACTGGATTATGAGTCTGCAACCATGGCAGGCCCAACACGACAACATCATGCAAATTATGCAATACAAGAAAGCGAATCACCTCCTGATGAACAGGAGTCATGCACATGGTCACTTGTGTCCAGTACTGAGGTTTATTCGTAGCCAATGGTGTAGCATCAATTCCCCTTAGTGAAATAGGGAATTTTAAAGGCTCCAAAACAAAACCACAGCGCCTGGCAAATAACAAATACATCAGACTCAGGGCAGCACCTGAATCCACAAAAGCCATAACCGGGTAAGATGACAGGGAACAAATCAGGGTAACAGACAAAATAAACTTAGGCTGTAAAGTACCGATGGTGACAGATTTATCAATCTTTTTTGTGCGCTTAGAGCATGCTGAGATAACATGAGCTGAGTCACCACAGTAAAAGCACAACCCATTTTGCCGTCTATAATTTTGCCGTTCACTTCTGGTCAGAATTCTATCACATTGCATAGACTCAGGTGTCTGTTCAGAAGACACCGCCAAATGGTGCGCAGGTTTGCGCTCCCGCAAACGCCGATCAATCTGAATGGCCAGAGTCATTGACTCATTCAGACCTGCAGGCGTAGGGAACCCCACCATGACATTCTTAATGGCTTCAGAAAGACCTTTTCTGAAATTTGCAGCCAGGGCACACTCATTCCATTGAGTAAGCACCGACCATTTCCGAAATTTCTGGCAGTACACCTCTGCATCATCTTGCCCCTGAGAGAGGGCCAACAACGCTTTTTCAGCCTGGTTCTCAAGATTAGGTTCCTCATAGAGCAATCCAAGGGCCAGAAAAAGCGCATCCACACTGAGCAATGCAGGATCCCCTGGTGCCAATGCGAAAGCCCAATCTTGAGGATCGCCACGCAAGAAAGAAATAATAATCTTAACTTGCTGAACAGAATCCCCAGAGGAACGAGGTTTCAAAGAAAGAAACAACTTGCAATTGTTCTTAAAATTCAGGAACCTAGATCTATCTCCAGAAAACAACTCCGGAATAGGTATTCTAGGCTCTGACATAGGACTGTGCACAACAAAATCCTGAATATTTTGTACCCTTGCAGCAAGATGATCTACACTGGAGGCTAAACTCTGGATATCCATATCAGCAGCTGAACTCAGAGCCACACCAAGATTAAGAGGAGGAGAGAAGCCAGACACACAGCAGCTAGACACACGGCAGCAAAAAAAAAAATATATATATATCTCCAAGCTTCTTTTCTCCTGCTTCTGCCATGCAATTAACACTTTATAGGCCGGCTGTACTGTTATGATCCTAGTGGCAAGGATCGCAGGTCGGACTAGCTAAGCAACTGAACAGACTACTAGCTCTGGGGAAGTGGTAACTAGATTGACCGCAACCTGATCCTATCCGCAAACAACTATAGGCAGCCGTGGAACGTTACCTAAAAATCCTAGACGTCTCGTCACGGCCTGAGAAACTGACTATTCCTGGAGGGAAAGTAAGTCCTCACTTGCCTCAGTGGAATGACCCCAAAGATATAGAATAGCCCCCCACAAATATTAATGGTGAGTTAAGGGGAAAGCACAAACGCAGAGATGAAATCAGATTTAGCAAATGAGGCCCGCTAATACTAGATAGCAGAAAATAGGAAGGAAACTGTGCGGTCAATAAAAAACCCTATTCAAAATATCCACGCAGAGATTGCTCGAGCCCCCGCACCAACTAACGGTGCGGGGGAAGCAACTCCGTACCCCAGAGCTTACCAGCAAAAATAAATCACATGTTAGCAAGCTGGACTAGACTCATCATACACAGAAATCATATTGCAGGCAGATGAGCAAAAAATATTCAAACAGAACTTAGCTTATCCTGAAGAGGCAGAAAACGAGATAATCAGGAGTAATCAGAATAGCACTGAATACATTGACAGCCGGCAACAAGTGGAAGTGAAGCAGAGCTAAATAGGAGCCTCCCTGGTGAATAACGAGGCAGCTGATCCAGCAGACCCGCAGAATAATAAACCAAACCACCAGGGGGAGCCAAAAAACCAAACTCACACAATACCATCTGTGACCACAAGAGGGAGCCTGAAAACGGAGTTCACAACACTACAGGGGATGAATTATGAATATTGTTTTTTTATATATAAACAGGAAGGGTCCTACAATTATGGCAGGCATATTTCCGGCGTCTGGACGAAGTTGCGAACATAACGCATTGACTTACACGTTTGGGTGGTCACCGCATCAGTGCCAAATAAAAATCAGATGGATGGATGTGATGTATCCTATCTATGGAAACCTAAAATAATAATAAGAAATATAGCATTAATATCTCCTGCCTGTGACCTCCAGTGGCGACGATATTCTGAAAGTTGGAGATACAGTATCCCAATTTTTTGGACCCTAGTCACATCTTTTGACCAGCCCCATATGAGCTCACCAAGCAGAAGTGTGTGAGTGTGTTTTTTATCCAATAAAAGCAGATTTTTTGTTTTTGTTATTGTTCATCCTGGAAGGCACAGGTTGTTGTGGTGCTGAACTGATTCCATAAAAGATCTGTCATGGGGTTACTATGACACTGTAGAGTCAGAACACCGCTGCATCTGATTACTCCTACTTCGTTGCTGAGAAGAAGCACTTCACTTTCATTTTAAATGTGCTTTGTTTCTTCTGTCAGAACAGGGATTAATCGGCCATGTTGGAAATCGCTGTGCTCACAGCTGAGCTCAACTAACCACTCCTTTTCCCTTTATAATATGGGCTCTGTTACAAATCCTTATCAGAGCAAGCATTAGCTGCATGGCTAATGGAGGGAGAGGAGTTCATATGAGAAGGAGAGTTGAAGGAGTTATCTTAGACTGTTGCTTGGCTGGTATGTGTGGTAACTCCCTATCCTTCTCTATTTTGGTTTATTCCCCTACCTCCACGCCCCGGTTTATTCCTCTGTTATATGTGAGTGAATATTTTGTGTGCCTGGAGTTTTCTGTTAACCGTTGCTTGTGATGCCTTGCTTGCTGGGTTGGTGTACTATGGTACACAGTAGTGCCCTTCTTCCCTGGGTGGGGGAAGAGAACATACAGAAGGCTAACTCAGTTGATAAGGCAAGGGTGGAGGCCCCGTCATCTTTACCTTCAGAAGTATCCCGGGAGTAGGGCGAGCTAGGGCATCCCCTAGTGTTAGAGGCAGGGAAGGAGCCCCTGGTCTTGGGTCACCCGACAGCTGTGTCAGGAGGAGATCTGTGCCATTTCCATGAATGTGAGTGGTTGTCTTATCAGTATTTTGCACCCGTGTTGCCACCATCTTTACTACATGGGTTTGTTGAATCCAGTGTATTTGTTCGGAGACCTCGGCTGGTAAACACTGCTGTCCCTTTTCTGCTGTATTAATAGATAGATAGATAGATAGATAGATAGATAGATAGATAGATAGAATACAATAGATGTCCTGTAGTTATGTAATGTCACACAAGCCCCTTTATATAATAAATGAGCACCCTTTAGTGCATTTAATGTGACAGTAAAGGGTGTTTTTAGCCTTATTTAACCTATTAAATAAATAAATAAAATGACATGGGGTCCTCCCCATCTTTAATAACTAGCTAAGAGAAAGCAGACAGCTGTGGGCTGGTATGACCTTAGACCTGCCCAGCCTATTAATATCAGTCCACAGATGTCTGCTTTGCTTCAGACCCGGCAGTAGCTGCTGCTCCAGTCTGTAGAGATTCATTCTCTGAATGGGGCTCCTTACACTGGAAGATAGAGATCGTTGTGAGCCCTCCATGTGGACTATGGAGGCTAATGTGTTTTTCTTTTTAGAAATTGGTGAAAGAGGGAAATTGCTGGGGAGCTTTTTCAAAATGATTTTTCTGTGTGTGTGTGTGTTTATTTCTTTTGACTACTTGGTTAGTAAAGGGGGTGTCCGACAGACGCCTCTCCATTACAAATCCCAGGTCTTGATGCCAGCCAGATGTTAACATGTTAATATCAACCCCACAATTACATTACCCTGATTGCCAATGCACCAGGGCAATCGGAAATTGGGGCATCTAATGGATGACAATTTCTGGGGCAGCTAAGTGATTGTCTTATTAGTCTAATATCCATGGACCATCCCAGCCTACTAATATCGGCCTGCAGCTGTCTGCTTTGCCTTTGCTGGTTATCAAAAATGAGAGGGACTCACTTCATTTTTTTAGAGTCCCACCATTTTTAATAACCAGCGAAAGCAAAGCAGACAGCCGTGAGATTATATTAATAGGCTGGGATGCTCCATGGTTATTAGGCCCTTCCCAGCATAATAAGACAAGCTCACAGCCAATAGAAGCCAATGGGGGCCCAAACTTTTATGCTGTAAAATGAGGGTAGTAATAGGTAGGGGGCTGCAAAAGGAAGCAAAATTGGGGGAAAAGCAGGACAATTGACTTGCAAACAAATGTGGACAGGTAAATGACTTAAAATAACAAAGAAAAAAAAGAAAAAACAACAATCTTGAACCACGATACGGACATCGGAGGTTGAAGAGGAAGTGGAGATGGATGTTGAGGTGTAGTTGGAAGACGCGGAGGAGGTAGCTAACACTTTTTTTTTGCTTTTTTTGTTAGTTTTTCTTAGGAAAATGACTTAAAATAACCAAAAATAAAAAAAATTATAATAATTTTTGACCAGGAGGCGGAGGTCCAAGTGGAGGAGGAGGTGGAGGTGGACGTGGCAGTGTAGGTGGAAGAGACAGAGAAGGAGGTAGCCAAAACTGTTTTGTGTTTTTTTTTTGTTTTCTTTTTTTCAATTTGGGGAAGCTTCAAAATTAAACAAATGGCAAATAGAGTCTAATAATGTCTGAGTTCGGCTGGTATAGTTGTCTAGTCAGCAAAAGGTAAGGACAAGTTAAATGGGGCAGACAAATCACTCAGTACGAGCAGACGTGTGGACACGTACTCTTACACCATGTTGTTGAAATGGTGCCACCTGATAATATGGACCATATCAGATGGTGATGCTTTCTCTTTTGGCATGCTTAGGAAGTTTTTCCACATTTCGGCCATGCTGACCCTGCGTTCCGAGGTGATGCCGGTGACCCAGCTGCGTTGGTTACTTCCTTCTCCTTTGCCTTGTTTTTCTACTGTGTCCCTGCTGTTGAGTGGGAATACCATCAGTGGTGCCTCTACCAGCATGTGCTTGTATTCACTCATTTTACCATCCTGCTTCAGCGACAGAAATAAGAATGGTACACTGTCCTTGTAGGGGGGGTCTAGCATGGTGGCAACCCAGAAATAAGCACTGGTAACAATCCAGGCAACTCAACGGTCATTGCACAGGCCCAGCAGCATGTACTGGCTCATGATTGCCAGGCTGCCCAGAGGCAACAAGCTGTCCTTGGTGTGTGGTGTATGGTTTGGTTCTCTGCATCCCCCCAGTCACGCACCAGTGATGCCCATGAGTTGCTTTGAGTGCCATCCTGCGGTGAACACGATTCTTCCTCCTTCTGCTCATTCTCCAAAACTGTCCCCAGGATGGCTAGTTATATACCTGGCCGCTGTTGGTGCAGGAACCCACCCTCCAAGGCATATGTGGATGACAGGACTGATAATGGTGTGGATGGTCAATGTTCTTACTGCTCCACTTTCTCCTGTGCCACCACCTCATCCATCATCACCTGAAGCATTTTTTCAAGCAGGCACAGAAGTGGTGTATTAACGCTCATAATTAGTGTTGAGCATTCCGATGCTGCAAGTATCGGGTATCGGCCGATACTTGCTGTATCGGAATTCCGATACCGGGATTCCGATACTCTTGTGGTATCGGGTATCGGGTATCGGAACAACATTAATGTTAAAATGTGTAAAATAGAGAATTAAAATAAAAAATATCGCTATACTCACCTGTCCGACGCAGCCGGGACCTCAGCGCAGGAACCGGCAGCGTTGTTTGTTTAAAATTCCCGCTTTTACATGGTTACGCGAAGTCCCGGCTTGTGATTGGTCAGGGCGGCCATGTTGCCGGGCCGCGGACCAATCACAGCAAGCCGTGACGAAAATACGTCACGGCTTGCTGTGATTGGTCCGCGTCCCGGCAACATGGCCGCCATTAACCAATCACAAGCCGTGACGTCACGGGAGGCTGGAAACGCGCTCATTTTAAAAAGGGCGCGTGTCCAGCCTCCCGTGACGTCACGGCTTGTGATTGGTTGCGTCGCGGTCAACCAATCACAAGCCGGGAGGCTGGACACGCGCCCATTTCAAAATGAGCGCGTCCAGCCTCCCGGCTTGTGATTGGTTGATCGCGGCGCAACCAATCACAAGCCGTGACGTCACGGGAGGCTGGACACGCGCCCATTTCAAAATGAGCGCGTCCAGCCTCCCGGCTTGTGATTGGTTGATCGCGGCGCAACCAATCACAAGCCGTGACGTCACGGGAGGCTGGACACGCGCCCATTTCAAAATGAGCGCGTCCAGCCTCCCGGCTTGTGATTGGTTGATCGCGGCGCAACCAATCACAAGCCGTGACGTCACGGGAGGCTGGACACGCGCCCATTTCAAAATGAGCGCGTCCAGCCTCCCGGCTTGTGATTGGTTGATCGCGGCGCAACCAATCACAAGCCGTGACGTCACGGGAGGTTGGACACGCGCCCATTTTAAAATGAGCGCGTGTCCAGCCTCCCGTGACGTCCCGGCTTGTGATTGGTCAGGGCGGCCATATTGCCGGGACGCGGACCAATCACAGCAAGCCGTGACGTAATTTCGTCACGGCTTGCTGTGATTGGTCCGCGTCCCGGCAACATGGCCGACCTGACCAATCACAAGCCGGGAATTCACGTAACCAAGTAATAGCGCGATTTTTAAACAAACAACGCTGCCGGTTCCCTCGCTGAAGTCCCGGCTGCGTCGGACAGGTGAGTATAGCAATATTTTTTATTTTAATTCTTTCTTTTACACATTTAAATGGTTCCCAGGGCCTGAAGGAGAGTTTCCTCTCCTTCAGACCCTGGGAACCATCAGGGATACCGTCCGATACTTGAGTCCCATTGACTTGTATTGGTATCGGGTATCGGTATCGGATTGGATCCGATATTTTGCCGGTATCGGCCGATACTTTCCGATACCGATACTTTCAAGTATCGGACGGTATCGCTCAACACTACTCATAATGGCATCATCTGCACTGACCATGTTAGTGGAGTATTTGAAGCAGCGCAATATGGCACAGTCATCCCACATGGAGACCAACTTATTGGTAATGAAGTAGTATTCCGCAATACGACTCACCCATTTGAGCTACAGCTGAAACTCCACTATTGCCTGCTGCTGCTAGCACTGTCTCTCCAGCATATGCAAGGTGGAGTTCCACCTTGTTGGTACATTGCATATCATATGAAGGGGTGAGTGGAAAGGTAGAAGTGGTGCTGCAGCACAGACAGGTGAGCAGCAGGGTGACAATGCCGAAAATGCGCACAGACGGCCTGCACTTTGAGCAGCAGCTCTAACATATGTGGGTAATTTTTAAGGAAGTTCTGCACCACCAAATTCAGCACATGCACCAGGCAAGAGATGTGCGTCAAACCAGCTAGGCCCAGAACTGCTATGAGATTTTGCCCGTTATCCTCTACCACCAGGCCAGGCTTGAGGTACACTGGAACTAACCACTCATCTGTCTGCTGTTTGATCTCCATCCACAGCTCCTGCGCAGTGTAGGATTTGTCCCCCAAACAGATGAGTTTCAGAACAGCCTGCTGTCATTTCCCCTGGCTGTGCTAAAGTTGGTGGTGCAGGTCTTACTGGAGGTGGTGGACGGAGAAGGGTAGGAAAAGGAGGCAACATGGACAGAGAGATGTCCAACAATCCTAACTGGTGGTAGGACATGCTCTAGAACCCTGTGAACCAGCCACTACTACATTAAACCAGTGGGCAGTTAGGAAGATGCTACATCCCTGCTAGTAACATTGCTGGTGGTGGTGGTGCTGTCACATCCTCTTTTTGTGGGGAAGTACATGGTTCGGTTTATCATGACTGGGAGGAAGAGGCCGAGACTGCTGCAGAAGAGGGAGCATGAGGAGTCTTAGATCTGTCAGGCTTTTTAAGTTGTGTATGCCACTGCACCCCGTGCTTAGAATTCAGATGCCTCGCCATGCAAGTGGTGCTTAGGTTCAAAGATTTATGCCTTGCTTCAAATGCTGATGGCACAGCATGTAAACCACCCATCACTTGTCATCAGCATATTGCCTGAAGAAATGCCACATCAGAGATCTTTTTTGAGCTGGCTTTGCTGTACTCATTTCCTCGACGCTGTAGGCAGTAGCAGTTGATGTACTGTCGTCTAGGGACTGGTGGCTGTGTTTTTACACCCTGTTCCCTCTTTTGCTATGCTGCTGGGGCATGATCATCTCCTCTGTGCATGTCACTAGAATGGCCTTTGCTCCAAGTGGGTTGTAGGATATCATTCCCCTCATCATATTCCTCCCATTCCGCACCTCTGCCCTCCTTGCTAGTCTGCACACGCAGAAAGCTGTAGCAGTTGGCACCTGTGTTTTGTCATCCTCTGAGATGTGATGTGGTGGTCAGCTGACCATGTCCACTAGACCTCCCACATACTAATCCACTAATGTAACAAGTGGTTGGTCATTGGTGCTCTTCCTCTTCTGGGACAGGGCCAGGTGGATGTGAATCGCTTGCCTGGGCCTTGGGGTACTCGGCACCGGGTCTGGTCAGCTTACAGGGGGATGTCACAGTGGCGGTGACCCATTACATGGCCCTGGGTGCCCATGTAAAAGGGAAAGTCTTTAAAGGGGTTGTAGGAATAGAGTTTGTTCGTGATGCCACCTGTAGTATTCGGTCAGTGGGGACCAACGCTGCTTAAAGGGGTCCACTGGAGCGATGTTATGGCAGCTAGATGGTATAACTTCCCACAGGTGAAGTATGTCCCCAGGGCTCCTGGTGTATAGATGAGGATGGTGGATGGTGCAGTAAAGAACCTCGATGTTCCGGCTACCAGTAATCTGCGCTTCATAGGGAGAAAGCTCATTCGCAGCTGTCCTTCCCTGATGTCACTCTCCTGTGCCTCGCTCTCCTTCACACTCTGCACCAGGCTGTAAGGGCACTCTGCACCAGGCTGTAAGGACACTCTGCACCAGGCTGTAAGGACAGTGTGCACCACGCTGAATGGGCAGTGTGCACCAACTTGTAAGGGCAGTGTGCTTTGGCTGTACAGACAGTATGCACCAGGATGATAGCGAACTGTGCACAGGTTGTGCTGGCAGTATGTGCCAGGCAGTATGGGGAATGTTCACCAGGGTATACCTGCAGTATGCACAGGAATGTTAGGGCACTATGCACCATGCTGTAAGGGCAGTGTGCACCAGGCTGTACGGGCACTGTGCACCGGCTGTAAGGGCAGTGTGTACCAACCTGTAAGGGCAGTATGCTTTAGCTGTCTGGGCAGTATGCACCAGAATGTTGGGGCACTGAGCATCAGGCTGTTTGGGCAGTATGCACTAGGATGTTGGAGCACTGTGCATCAGGCTGTATGGGAGTATGTACCAGGATGCTAGAGCAGACCGCACCCAGCTGGATTAGGTCACTCTTTACAAACACTGTTTATGGCTCCTTGCTCTGAACTCAGATTGGCAGCGCAACCCGTGATCCAGCCTATACACAGGCCAAGTCACATGGTGCACCAGCCAATCATGGCTATGAAAGTATGGCTACAGGCATGGCTGTAAAGGGGCCGGAAGTGGCTATAGCCTTAAAGCTTGTTGATTGGGTGCACTGCACCCTTTGAACAATCTTTATTCTGCTGGCGAACCCGAACACTAACACGGACTCCAGTTAAGAAGTTCATGGTCGGTGTTCAGCAACAGACACAGGTGTCCGGTATGAACCCAGAACTTTACCATTCGTGTTAGCTCATCCCTACATACAAACTTCTTTCAGGTGTTGTCCCTGAGGGGGATATGAACTCAAGACCCCAGTGCTACAAGGCTTACCACTAGGTCAACCATGCTGCCATTACATGTAGATACGAAGTCTACTTCTGGTATCCAATGCAAAGAGGTGTAACAGAACAACAACTTTGACTTCTGTTGGTCTTACTGCTGGGACTCATAGGATTACGATATAGTTGATACAGAGTCCTCCCTTTGAATGGAGCAGCCCACAAACATGTATATTGTAGCTCCATTCAAAGTCTGTAGGAATGACAGGGATAGCCACTGTAAAAGCAGTGGGACACCAGTAACCAGAGAGTAATAGGAATTCTGCATCCAAAATTAATTAATCCATTCATAATCAGTGGTGATTATAAGGGCAGAATATGAAACACTCTATATACTGCAGCCATGGATAAACCCCAACAGTAACTGGGCTGATTGTCATATAGATGTAATTTATATAAGAGTGTTAGGGAAGAGTCGAACGACCATATAACTCGGATGAGGATCGCAATGCAATGCTTGGACTGGCCGTTGGCTCTTCATGCCCAAGCGTGAGAGCTGCATAGAAATACGCACTGCCATGCTCGGGTCGGAAGAGCCTATGGCTTGTCCAAGCATTGCATTGCGATCCTCATCCGAGTTATACAACAGTCTGACTCTTCCCTTAGGCTTAGGATTCAGCCATTACATTATTATAAAAAATTGGTAGGATTTGACCTTTTTACTCCTTTGGCAAGTGCAGTGACTCTCCAAACTGTCAAAAAGGGCCCCAACCCATCTTTCTCACTTACATGCCACCTATGTATATGTATATATTTCTACAGGCATATGGTTGTGTATATGTGTATCTGTTACAGGCATGGAGAAGGTAATGTCAGTCTAATATTATATTTATACACATTACTATATTTACAATATTACGCTTTGTATATAGCATATATTAATTTGCATACATTTCTAACCCTGATGAGATCAACTCTATCTATTTACTAACCTGACTCTAACCATATTTCAAAGACGTCAAAACCCTAAGCCTAACCCGACTGCCCATTTCCTAACCTGAATTAAATTAACTTGTGCTGTAGCTTTTATTGTACGGTTTGAATTCTTATCTTAATTTTTTATTCTATTTAATTTTTAATTTTTATTTTTTCAATTAGCTTAACAAGAGATTAAGTTTTATTTTTCGTTTAGGCTTCAGATATAAGGTTAAGTGCACATGTAGGTCAAAATGACAAATTAGGAAATGTTTTTGTGGCAAGAAGGTGCCAAGCAATTATAAATTCCATTCTTGCCTAGAATGATGCAATGTATAGAAGATTAATGTGATGTAATGTTAAAGGTTCAGACACCATTGTGTGAATACATTCATCTTACCTCTGTTATCTATTATAACAATATCTATATGGTTATCTATTATATTTTAATCACAGATTTTAATTTCAAATAAAGTATGATCCCTGTTGTCTATTCAATTTTTTAATGCATTGCGTATACCTTCCCTGAAGAAAGAGGTTAAAAAAAGAACATGTAATAATTGAAGGTGCTCAAACATCATGGATAGCCAACTGGTGAAGTTAAACATCATGTTTGCTGGTCAGTGGTTGCTTAACAGTCGGTTTGTACAGGCAGAAAGCAATTCTGATGTTCGCAAAGCCATCTGTACTATATTGTTCTGTACACATAGATTGCAATTGTTTGGGACAGCAAAGGTCATATTTACACAGGATGATATGCTTCCGAGAACGATGATCTTTAACCCCTTTCTGACCTTGGACAGGATAGTACATCCAAGGTCAGAACCCCCGCTTGGATGAAAAGAACATATCTGCACAAAAGTGGTATCATTAAAAATGTCAGCTCGGTGCGCAAAAAATAAGCCCTCACCTGATCCCAGATCACGAAAAAAAGAGACGCTACGGGTATCGGAAAATGGCGCCATTTGTTTTCTTTTTTTAGCAAAGTTTGGAATTTTTTTCATCACTTACATAAAGAAGAACCTAGACATGTTTGGGGTCTATGAACTCATAATGACCTGGAGAATCATAATTGCAGGTTGGTTTTAGCATTTAGTGAACCTAGAAAAAAAGCCAAACAAAAAACAAGTGTGGGGTTGCACTTTTTTTGCAATTTCATCGCACTTGGAATTTTTTTCCTGTTTTCTAGTACATGACATGCTAAAACCATGATGTCATTCAAAAGTACAGCTCGTCCCTTAAAAAGTAAGCCCTCACACTTCCACATATGACAAAAATAAAAAAGTTATGGCTCTGGGAAGGAGGGGAGTGAGAAACGAAAACAAAAAAAACAAAATACCCCTGGTCATAAAGGGGCTAACCAAGCCAAAAATCATTTTACCAGCTGAAAAAGCATTTTGCTCACTTGTCAGGGTGATCCATTCAAGGTTAGGTTCGGTTCTCCGAACATCCTGATTTCCGCAGAACGTGTTCGCCAAACAGTTCAATGAACGTACCAGAACCATTGAAGGGAACCTGTCACCCCCCCCAGTCGTTTCAAACTAAAAGAGCCACCTTGTGCAGCAGTAATGCTACATTCTGACAAGGTGGCTCTTTTAGTTCTGGGTGCTGTAACTTGAGAAATAATCAGTTTTATAATTTGTCTGAAGTACCTGGTCCTCAGTCAAGTGGGCCGGCGTTTCCCCCCTGCTTCAGACAGCACACAGCTGTCACTCAAGTCTTCTTGGCGCCGGGCGCCGCCTCCTCACCACTGTTTTCAAAAGTAGCCGGCGCCTGCGCTCTATTCCCCTGCCTGGTGCAGGCGCAGTGAGAGCTGCCCGTCCTCTGTGCTCATATGCAGTCCAGCTGACTGCGCCTGCGCGGCCGCCCTGCTTGTGAATCCCAGCCCCGCAATGTGAATAAATCATAAGTCACTGCGGGGCTGGGATTCACAAGCAGGGCGGCCACACAGGCGCAGTCAGCTGGACTGCATATGAGGAAAGACGGCCAGCGCTCACTGCGCCTGCACCAGGCAGGGGAAAAGAGCGCAGGCGCCGGCTACTTTTGAAAACAGCGGTGAGGAGGAGGTGGCGCCCGGCGCCAAGAAGATGTGAGTGACAGCTGTGTGCTGTCTGAAGCAGGGGGGAAACGCCGGCCTCCTTGACTGAAGACCAGGTATTTCTGACAAATTAAAAAGCGGATTATTTCTCTAGTTACAGCACCCAGAACTAAAAGAGCCACCTTGTCAGAATGCAGCATTACTGCTGCACAAGGTGGCTCTTTTAGTTTGAAACGACTGGGGGGGGGGGGGGTGACAGGTTCCCTTTAAATTCAATGAAAGGCCAAACCAAACGTATACAGAACACCTTAAGAGTGACAGAAAGCTTTCCAAACAGCTAAAATTAGGGGCAGACACCATGAAAAGAGTGCCAATTGACCCACAGCAGAAATTTGCTAATGGCACAGCAGTATTCAGCCATGGGCCATGCATGAGGTATCTGGGTCTGTGCCAGCATTTACAACTTTGAAATGAAGTTTCAATGAAGACCTGGTGTTTAAGGGAGTGGTGTAAGCCTTCTTTGCTGGGAGCCCTAATACCGTATATACTCGAGTATAAGCCAACCTGAGTATAAGCCGAGACCCCCAATTTTGCCACAGAAAACTGGGAAAACTTAATGACTCGAGTATAAGCCTAGGGTGGAAAATGCAGCAGCTACCAGTAAATGTCAAAAATAAAAAGATACCAATAAAAGTAAAATTAATTGAGACATCAGTGGGCTAAGTATTTTGAATATCCATATTGAATCAGGAGCCCCATATAATGCTTTATGATGGACCCCATAAGATGCTCCATGCAAAATACGCCCCATATAATGCTGCACAAATGTTGATTATGACCCCATAAGATGCTTCATACAGACATTTGCCCCATATAACGCTGCACAAATGTTGATTATGGCCCCATAAGATGCTCCATAGACACAATTGCCCCATATAATGCTGCACAAATGTTGATTATGGCCCAATAAGATGCTCCATAGACACATTTGCCCCGTATAATGCTCCACAAATGCTGATTATGGATCCATAAGATGCTCCATGGACTATTATGCCCCATATGCAGTTGCTGCGATTAAAAAAAAAAAAAAAAAGACATACTCACCTCTCGTCACTCAGGCCCCCGGCACTTGCTATAGTCACCTTTCCCCATTCCACCACCAGGCGCCGCTGGGTCTTCCCCGTCCTCCGCACCGACGCTCAGGCAGAGGGTGCGTACTAACCACGTCATCGCGCCCTCTGACCTGAGCGTCACAGGCTGATGATGCGGAAGACGGCGCCCAGCGGTGGAACAAGGAGAGGTGAATATCTCCGTGCTCCCCCTCCCCATTATACTCACTTGCTCCCGGAGCAGTCCCTGGCAGCTTCCCTGATGGTCTCCGGGTGCTGACAGCTTCTTCCAGTGTTGTTTCATGTGACCACTCAACGCTGGAAGAGTTGCCGCGCCCGGAGACCATCAGAGATGCAGGGACCGTGCCAGGAGCAGATGAGTATGTGACAGCCGCTGCTCCCCCTCCCCCGCCGACCCCCCAGGGACAATTACTCGAGTATAAGCCGAGAGGGGCACTTTCAGCCTAAAAAAATAGGCTGAAAATCTCAGCTTATACTAAAGTATATACGGTACCTCTTGCAACAGCTCCAATTGTTTTTTTTCCCAGCCACACTCAGATGGCCCAAACATCTGTTCCCTAGAGTACTATTGGTAGAAAAATGTAAGGAAAGTAACACATGTTGTTGTCTGATCAATTGACCCACAGCAGAACATTTTATAATGGTACAGCAGCAGTCAGCCATGAAACATGCATGAGGTATCAGGGTCTAGGCCGGGATTTACAGCTTTGAATTGAAGTTTCAGTGAAGACCTGGTGGTTAAGGGAGCGGTGTAAGACTTAATTGCTGGGAGCACTAACACCTCATGCAACAGCTCCAATTTTTTTCTCCCACCCACACTCAGATGCCACAAACAAAAGTTTCATAGAGTACTATTGGTAGAAAAATGTAAGGATAGTAACACAGATAGTTGAGTGAAAAAAAGTGCAGACCTGCCTGTCTGGGAGCCCTACTTCTACAGGCAACCCACCAGATGGAGACCCAATAATAATCTTTTATTTACATAGCGCCAACATATTCCACAGCGCTTTACAGTTTGCACACATTATCATCGCTGTCCCAGATGAGGCTCACAATCTACATTCCCTATCAGTATGTCTTTAGAATGTGGGAGGAAACCCACTCAAACACAAGGAAAACATACAAACTCCTTGCAGATGTTGTCCTTGATGGGATTTGAACCTAGGACGCAAGCGTGCTACCCGATTTGGATTCTCCACATTTCAAAAAATAACTGTCACACACCAGTAAAGTGGCATCAATT
The DNA here is from genome assembly GCF_051348905.1 of Ranitomeya variabilis. NCBI lineage: Eukaryota > Metazoa > Chordata > Amphibia > Anura > Dendrobatidae > Ranitomeya > Ranitomeya variabilis. The sequence goes on from NC_135233.1 coordinate 199,767,951, forward strand.
TCCAAAGAGTAGAAACAATATAATAGGCCTCTGACACACCTTCTACTATAAGTAACCCACAAGATGGAAACCCAACTGTGGAATCTAACAAAGTGTTAACCCAGTAGTCAGCACAATCTCTAACTTTAAGAATACGGGCATAATGTTGAAGATAGTGCAGTAAGAAGGCGCTCTTGTGTGAGGCACTTCCGTGAGGTCCAAGTCCATGGTGTGTTGGTGACTGGATAACACTCAAGGTTGCTTCCTCCATCCCCTCCCGCCAACCACGAACAACAGAGAAGGGATCATTGTCCTTTTCATCTCCTGACTGTTGTCTGTCCATCACCTCAATCTCCTCAATTTGTTCCTCGGCTCTTGCACCTTCACTAACAGTTTGTTTGGTACCATGAATCCCCCTCAATCGCTGTAATCCACCCTCCAATGGCACCCACCTGTATGACAAAAGTCCGGAACTTACAGATATTGTTATTTCTTCCGCATCCTCCTCTGCTTCCATCTCTTCCTCTGGGACCACCGCCTCCTCACACAGACTAACGTGTGCTCCAGCATGTAGATATCCAGAATTATGATGCTAATGATGGCATCGTCAGCGCTAACCATCTTAGTAGCCATTCCAAAACTGCACCACGTCCATACTGCGCTAGCCCAGGCTATGCAAAAGGACATACTGCACCTGTGCTCGTTGCTGCTGCCACAGTTGCTGCAACATATGCAGAGTGGAATTCGACAGTGTCAAAACATTGCAAATCAAATAGTTAACTGGTAGGCTGAATGACCTCTGTAGTGATGCAATTCGATGACCTGAGGGGTGCGATTGTCAGAAGTGAGCACACTGCAACCGTGCTTTCTGCAGCAGCGCATCCTGGCTGGGATAGTGGCAGAGAAATTGATGTACCACCAGGTTGAGCATGTGAGTCATGCAAGGCACATGTGTGAAGTTGCCCCGGCATATGGCCGCCACCAGGTTTGCAACATTATATTGCATGACCTTCCCTGGCTCCAGGTTCAGTGCTCTAACTTGGTCTGGATAGCTGTCCACAACTATTGAGCTGTGTGACTGCGATCTTCATGCATACAAATATTAACACTACCTGATTGCAGTGAGCCCTGGCTGGGCAGTACAAAGGTGAGACGAGATTCTCTCTGCACTGTTGGAATGCATGTCTCATTAAAGGAGATTTTGAAGGCATATGTAGAGGCGCTACAGGAGGGGGAGGAGGCAAAAGTAGTGAAGGAAGTGTTATATACAGAGGTTTGTTACACAAGCCTTGGGGATTCCAAAATTTGTGGAGCAGCCCTTTGACCGACTGCCCCCACAGGCACCAGAGTCACCCAGTTCCCAGTCAGTGAGATGTAATGCCCCTGCCCAAGTTGGCTTGTCCACGTGTCAGTAATGAAATGCTCCCTGTCAGACAGATTTTTTCAGGTGATGTTTTCTGCGACATGCTGGTGTAGCAAAGGCACAGCTTTGTTAGAGAAGTAATGGCAACTGGTACTGGGGGACTGCGTTGCCTATCAAATTTTGAAAACAGACTGTATCTATCAGGCGGAAAGGCAGCATTTCTGTGGTCAACAATTGGAGATGGTGGAGTTCAAGCTCTTTGGTTTGGCATGTGTAAGAGGAAACATTCTTTTATGTGACCACAACTGTGGGACTGAGGGCTGGGTGCTGTGCAGAGACAGGGTAGAGTAGTGTGAAAAGGACAAACTGCTGGGCTGTGAGTGAGGTGCAGGGTACATGCTGTGGTGGATTGAGAAAGATTTGTTATGATAGGAGACACAAACACAGCAGGCATGTAAACTTCTGTAACAGCTGACAGGCTCTCACTCACTCGGACTGTAGGGGGTAAACAAGTGGAATTCCTGCTGCCAGAGACCTGTGAGAGAACTGATGGCTTCTTGATGGAGGAGGAAGAAGCAGCAGATGTGGATAATGGGATGGCCGGCATTTTAGAGCAGTGATATTCCCACACTAAGGCATGTTGATCATGCATGTGCTGGTTCATGCATGTACACTGTGTTCCAAATTATTATGCACAAAGAGTTTAGGAGTAGTGTTGAGCATTCCGATACCGCAAGTATCGGGTATCGGACGATATTTGCTGTATCGGAATTCCGATACCGAGTTCCGATATTTTTGTGATATCGGAAATCGGAATCGGAAGTTCCCAGTGTATGGTTCCCAGGGTCTGGAGGAGAGGAGACTCTCCTTCAGGCCCTGGGATCCATATTCATATAAAAAATAAAGAATTAAAATAAAAAATATGGATATACTCACCCGTCCGGCGGCCCCTGGACCTTACCGATGTAACCGGCAGCCTCCGTTCCTAAGAATGAGGAGTTTAGGACCTGCGATGACGTCGCGGCTTGTGATTGGTCGCGTGAGCGGTCACATGAGCGGTCACGCGACCAATCACAAGCCGCGACGTCATCGAAGGTCCTAAACTCCTCGTTCTTAGGAACGGAGGCTGCCAGTTACATCGGTAAGGTCCAGGGGCCGTCCAGGATACCTTCCGATACTTGTGTCCCATTGACTTGCATTGGTATCGGGTATCCGATACCGATACCTTTGAGTATCGGAAGGTATCGCTCAACATTATTTAGGAGTGATAAGGTTAGAATTTTTTTGTTTGTCATTTAAACTCATTGATGGTGATGTGTGTCAGGGCTCTTTATATCACTCAAAGCAATTGCAGATACCTGTGCAAATTAGTTTGGCAGGTGTGTCCAAATAAAGGCAAGACTACTTAAAAAGGCTGTTCCACATTATTAAGCAGCCTACATTTTTTGCCAAAATGGGAAAGAAAAAGGATGTGTCGGCTGCTGAGAAGCAAGAAATTGTGGAGTATATAGGTCAAGGCATGACTACAATCAACATTGCCAAGGCACTTCATCGTGATCATCACACAATCAAGAAGTATGTAGCCGATTCCCAGCACACACGTGTGCGTGCTGATAAGGAAAAATTGAGGACTCTTTCCAACAGGCAATTGTGTAAGGTTAAAAGAGCAGCTGCAAAAATGCCTTGTCATAGCAGCAGACAAGTTTTTGAAGCTGCTGGTGCCTCCAACGTCCCCAGAACAACAAGACGCAGGGTCCTTCAGAGGTGCGTAAGCCATCCTGTCGACCACCTCTATCCACTGCACACAAGCAGAAACGACTCCAGTGGGCCAAACGATACATGAAGACTGACTTCCAAACTGTTTTGTTCACCGATGAGTGCCGTGTAACGCTCGATGGTCCAGATGGGTGGAGTGGAGGATGGCTGGTTGATGGACACCCCATGAAAACACGGCTAAGGTGCCAACAAGGAGGAGGTGGAGTAATGTTTTGGGCTGGAATCATGGGGAGAGAGATTGTTGGCCCCTTTATGATCCCTGAAGGGGTAAAGATGAACTCCATAATCTATGTGGAGTTCCTAAAACAACACTTCCTGCCATGGTTCAAGAGGAAGAACCATGCTTTCCGCAGAAAGATCATTTTCATGAATGATAATGCACCGTCTCATGCTGCAAAAAACACATCTGCATCTCTGGCAGCTATGGGCATAAAAGAGGACAAACTTATGGTGTGGCCACCATCTTCCCCTGACCTCAACCCCATTGAGAACCTCTGGAGCATCATCAAAAGGAGTGTCTATGATGGCGGGAGGCAGTTCACATCTAACCAACAGCTCTGGGAGGGTATTCTGTCCACATGCAAAACAACTGAAGTAGAAACCATCCAAAAACTGACAAATTCAATGGACGAGAGAGTTCAGAAGCTTCTTTCGAACAAGGGGTCCTATGTGCAAATGTAACATCACCTAGAATAAAGTTTTCACTTGAAAACTGTTTGATTTCATTATGTAATAAGCTGATAATGCTAATAAGTTCACAATTGACCATTTTTTTTGTTCAAAATAAAAAAAGGTTGAAAACTCTGCTGTGCATAATAATTTGGAACATGCATTTTGAGTGTTTATTTTTTTAAAAAAAGATACTGTTTTCATAGGCAGTTTGTTCCAAAACATTGCAATTATACTAGAATAGTAGATGACTGGAAAATAACAATGACTGCAATTCAGATAGGTAATTTAGAGAAAATATGAGGAAATATTATTTGCATAATAATTTTGAACACAATGTAGTTGTCAAATTATTGCAATTTTTGCCTCTACTGCTCTTTGAGGGGAAAACTTGTCAGATAACGTGAGTTGGGTGACCCTTTGTGGTGTCAAAAAAGTCCCAGGCTATATAACCCTTGCCGCCACTGCAAACTGCAGAATAGCAACCGGTGCTGGCCACAGCTAGAGTTGTGGCTGAGGATGCAGTGCTTTTCATGGTTGCATCATTCCATGCCTGTGCAGAAAGGCTATTTAACCTCCTGGTATTTTTCCTCCTCCACCTCCTCTGCTGAGCTACTCAGCTGCGTACATCTGGATTGACACCAAGTGGAATCTGCAACCTCATCATTGTCCTCTCTGTTTTCCCACTTCTCACCTTGAGAGTCATCCTCCTCTTGCCGCCATAACACCTTAGTACAGTCCGTGTGCGCCTCTGGTATTTGAGTCTCATCAGGATCACCTTCACCCCTTTGGTTAACATCTGGTAATGAGGTTCTGGATTCTGCTTGGATCCTACTTATTCTGGCACTAGATCCAACATAAAAAAATTGAGGGCATCAGTGCAGATGCTTTCCTCCTCTGGATTCTGTGAATCTTTGGAGAAAACTTCTGATGCTCATGGAATAGAATGTACGAATATCTCTGCAGAATAGCCCATCTGTGATTCCCCACAGTCAATTGTGCATTTGAAAATTTGTGACATGGGGTAGGGGAACAAAGGTGATTGGGGTTCCACCTCTGAGGATTGTTCTGTATGTGATGTTAAGGTGGAGGAAGAGGAGGAGAGGCCACTTGATACAGCGCTTGCCATCCACTGGAGCACACACTCTTTCTGGCCCTCATCTACAAGGCGTACCGCTGTGCGGCTGCTAAAGTAAGAGACTGGAGTAGCCTGCCCAGTAATAGATGTTGTCAGTGTTCTTTGGTTAGGACTAGAGATGGGTGGACCCGGGATATTTGCTTCCGGCGGATTCAGCTAAACAGTTAAAAGAAGTTTGGGTTCCAGAAGAGTACCTGGACCAGATCCCGGACCCCATTCACTTGAATGGGGGGCCCAAACATCCAGTGTTTGCTATGCTGTCATGTGCACTACTTCTTGATTGGCAGTAAAATCATTTTAAAAAACAGCATGGGGTCCTCCCATTTTTGACAACCAGCCTTACTAAAGCAGACAGCTGGGGGATGGTATTCTCAGGCTGGTAACGGGCCATGTATATTGGCCCTGCCCAGCCTAAAAATAGCAGCCCGCAGCCGACATGAAAAGGCATATCTATTAGATGCGCCAATTCTGGAGCTTTGCCTGGCTCTTCCCATTTGCCCTCTAGCGGTGGTAAGTGGGGTTCATATTTGTGGGGTTGATGTCACCTTTGTATTGTCTGATGACATCAAACCCACAGCTTAGTAATGGAGAGGCATCTATAAGATAACTATCCATTACTATTTCTATAGTTATATGGTAAATAAAGACACATCCAGCATAATGTCTTTTATTTGGTCATGCGACTGTCCAGCCTGAGAACCACTGACAAATGAGCTGCTGTGAGTCCAGCATCAGTGAGCAGCGGTGACCTCTTCGAGGTTACTGCAGGTCACTGAAGCTGCGTTCCCAGAAGGGCCAATGAACTGTAGTGACCTCACTCCAGTGAGATTACCGCTAGCACCGTGAGAAAAAGTCTCCCGGTGCAGAGGTGAGTTCACAGCAATTCAAATTCACTGCAGTGAAATTCTCCCGGTGAACTGCGGTGGACTTGCCTGTGCACCATGAGACTTTTCCTCACTGTGCTAAAGCTAATAGATGCACCCTTTCTGGGTGGCTGCAGGCTGCTATTTTTAGGCTGGGGGGCAATATCCAAGACCCCTTACCAACCTGAGAATACCAGCCCCCGCTGTCAGCTTTAGCAGGGCTTGTTGTAAAAAAAATTAGGGGGACCCTACACCAGTTCTTTTAATTATTTATTTAAATAATTTAAAAAATGGCATGGAGACCCCTCTATTCTTGATAAATAGCCTTGCTAATGCTGACAGCTGATGATGCAGTCCGCAACTGTCAGTGTTGCCTGGCTGGTTATCAAAAATACAGGGAAACCATGCAGTTTTTGTTTTTTAATTATTTATTTAGAGCGCAGTTCACTCATCTCTACCTATGCCCTGCCTGTCTATATAGATGGCTTAGGAGAGCTGAGCCTACTGATAGATGCCCTTTAAAGTGTCTCTGCTTTATATGTGAAAGCCATCATCTTTTAAATGTTTTATTGGTACCTTTTTATTCTATTGAAAAATATAGAAGTTAAATCTTCCACTGCTAAAGTAATTAAATTTACAGTGCATTAAAATTCACATTGGTAAGAGCTCAAATGAATCATCAAATAAATCTTGTTGTAGGGTTTACATCAATTTGTAAGTGATGAGTAAGCTCCATGATTGTATGCCGTTTGAACCTCATTTTATACAGAGGCACATCTGACACCAGAGTCTTACTGCATGAATGTAATAAGGGCGCCGTGTCACTACTGTAGCTAAACAGCGACATTCTGGCCTTTACTGTCTCTGACATTTTGTTTACTTCATTTTCATCAGACAATACAAGACTGACTGTGTGTCTTCTTCATTAACATAATCAGATGAATGGATAGAACTCTCTGGCTGCTGTTCACATTCTGAATATTTACTTGGTTTATATAATGGACAGACATGTAAGTTGGAAAAAAAAAATGAATCCAAACCCCCACACATTCGTCAAATGTATTTTAAATAAATGTTATGACTCCTATTCATCATTTCCATTTTTTAAGTCACTTTTCTTTATTGTCTTGCAGTATTTGTTGCACCAAATTCTTCATGATAAGGTACACACAGTAAATTAATTTTCAGGAAAGTAAAAAATCATCCTAATTTTCGTCTTTAAGGAGTAATCATTGTTACAATTCTTATATAATAAATTAATAGTACAGATAAAACTAGGCAATTGTATGTATATACAGTGGGGCAAAAAAGTATTTAGTCAGTCAGCAATAGTGCAAGTTTCACCACTTAAAAAGAGGAGAGGCGTCTGTAATTTACATCATAGGTAGACCTCAACTATGGGAGACAAACTGAGAAAAAAAAATCCAGAAAATCACATTGTCTGTTTTTTTATCATTTTATTTGCATATTATGGTGGAAAATAAGTATTTGGTCAGAAACAAACAATCAAGATTTCTGGCTCTCACAGACCTGTAACTTCTTCTTTAAGAGTCTCCTCTTTCCTCCACTCATTACCTGTAGTAATGGCACCTGTTTAAACTTGTTATCAGTATAAAAAGACACCTGTGCACACCCTCAAACAGTCTGACTCCAAACTCCACTATGGTGAAGACCAAAGAGCTGTCAAAGGACACCAGAAACAAAATTGTAGCCCTGCACCAGGCTGGGAAGACTGAATCTGCAATAGCCAACCAGCTTGGAGTGAAGAAATCAACAGTGGGAGCAATAATTAGAAAATGGAAGACATTCAAGACCACTGATAATCTCCCTCAATCTGGGGCTCCACGCAAAATCCCACCCCATGGGGTCAGAATGATCACAAGAACGGTGAGCAAACATCCCAGAACCACGCGGGGGGACCTAGTGAATGAACTGCAGAGAGCTGGGACCAATGTAACAAGGCCTACCATAAGTAACACACTACGCCTCCATGGACTCAGATCCTGCAGTGCCAGACGTGTCCCACTGCTTAAGCCAGTACATGTCCGGGCCCGTCTGAAGTTTGCTAGAGAGCATTTGAATGATCCAGAGGAGTTTTGGGAGAATGTCCTATGGTCTGATGAAACCAAACTGGAACTGTTTGGTAGAAACACAACTTGTCGTGTTTGGAGGAAAAAGAATACTGAGTTGCATCCATCCAACACCATACCTACTGTAAAGCATGGTGGTGGAAATATCATGCTTTGGGGCTGTTTCTCTGCAAAGGGGCCAGGACGACTGATCCGGGTACATGGAAGAATGAATGGGGCCATGTATCGTGAGATTTTGAGTGCAAACCTCCTTCCATCAGCAAGGGCATTGAAGATGAAACGTGGCTGGGTCTTTCAACATGACAATGATCCAAAGCACACCGCCAGGGCAACGAAGGAGTGGCTTCGTAAGAAGCATTTCAAGGTCCTGGAGTGGCCTAGCCAGTCTCCAGATCTCAACCCTATAGAAAACCTTTGGAGGCAGTTGAAAGTCCGTGTTGCCAAGCGAAAAGCCAAAAACATCACTGCTCTAGAGGAGATCTGCATGGAGGAATGGGCCAACATACCAACAACAGTGTGTGGCAACCTTGTGAAGACTTACAGAAAACGTTTGACCTCTGTCATTGCCAACAAAGGATATATTACAAAGTATTGAGATGAAATTTTGTTTCTGACCAAATACTTATTTTCCACCAGAATATGCAAATAAAATGATAAAAAAACAGACAATGTGATTTTCTGGATTTTTTTCTCAGTTTGTCTCCCATAGTTGAGGTCTACCTATGATGTAAATTACAGACGCCTCTCATTTTTTTAAGTGGTGGAACTTGCACTATTGCTGACTGACTAAATACTTTTTTGCCCCACTGTATATATATCAGAGAAAATTGCTTCTTCCTTCTCCTGTTCTGATCTTTCATTCGGTCAATCCATGGGTGACAGTTGGTGCTTTTAGAATTCAATGGAGAAGTGAGAGGAAGGGAGGAGACATTCTGCTGCAAGTTCTCCTCAAAGGACCGGTAGGCCGGCGTCAGACTCAGCATATGAAATTACGGTCCGTTTTTTACGGCCGTAATACGCAGAAAAGTTCCCAAAATAGTGATCCGTATGTCATCCGTAGGCAGGGTGTGGCAGCATATTTTGCGCATGTCATCCTCCGTATGTAATCCGTATGGCATCCATACTGTGATATTTTCTCGCAGGCATGCAAAACCGACATCTAATGGATTTATGTGCTCAAATGTTCGTTAAAACATATATACAGTATCTATATATATATATATATATATATATATATATATATATATATGTCATTGAGACACATATATATATATATATATTTAATTCAGCACTAGATAGCATAAAAGCCGGTAATTCAATTGCCGGCTTTTGCTATCTCCTTCCCAAACCCGACATGATATGAGACATGGTTTACATACAGTAAACCATCTCATATCCCTTTTTTTTTTCCCATATTCCACACTACTAATGTTAGTAGTGTGTATGTGCAAAATTTGGGCCCTGTAGCTATTAAATTAAAATGTTAAATCGCGGAAAAAATTGGCGTGGGCTCCCGCACAATTTTCTCCGCCAGAGTGGGAAAAATTCCCAGGCTCGAGTTCGTATGAGGACATCCAGCAGAGGGCGCATCACCGTGACTCAAGTTAACTACAGAACATTCCCCTGCTTTCCATTCATTCCCCAGGGTTTTACAGCCACGAGCACTGCATTAGCAGAGCTCCTGGGTGTAAAATGATTTAACCCCTTCAGATGGATTTACATCGTGGGACGTGCCAGAACGCCGGAAGGTATGGGATATTGTTGGGTTTTTTTTCCCTTTTTTACAGAACGAGGGTCTTCAGGTGGATTAAGAGTCTAATAAAATATTAAAACACCCCGTGTCTTTATTTCACTAAATTACTTATTACTTTGTAATAATGTGTGTGTGTTTTATTAACCATTTCGTACTATTGGATTAATAATGGATAGGTGTCCATTATTAACCTGGCTTAATGTCACCTTACAATAGCAAGGTGACATTAACCCTTCATTACCCCATATCCCACTGCTACATGGGAGTGGGAAGAGAGTGGCCAAGTGCCAGAATAGGCGCATCTTCCAGATGTGCCTTTTCTGGGGTGGCTGGGGGCAGATGTTTTTAGCCAGGGGGGCCAATAACCATGGACCCTCTCTAGGCTATTAATATCTGCCCTCAGCCACTGGCTTTACCACTCTGGTGGAGAAAATTGCGCGGGAGCCCACGCCAATTTTTTCCGCGATTTAACCCTTTAATTTAATAGCTAGAGGGCCCAAATTTTGCACATACACACTACTAACATTAGTAGTGTGGAGTATGCAAAAAAAAGGGATATGAGATGGTTTACTGTATGTAAACCATGTCTCATATCATGTCGGGTTTGGGAAGGAGATAGCAAAATCCGGCAATTGAATTACCGGCTTTTATGATATCTAGCGCTGTATGAAATATAAATATATATATATATATATATATATATACAGTATATGTGTCTCACTGACATATATATATATATATATATATATATATATACACACTAGATTGTGGCCAGATTCGAACGCATCGGCTATTCTAGAATATGCATGTCCCCGTAGTATATGGACAATGATGATTCCAGAATTCGTGGCAGACTGTGCCCGTCGCTGATTGGTCGAGGCAACCTTTATGACATCATCGTCGCCATGGCAACCATTATGACATCTACGTCGATACTGTGCCCGTCGCTGATTGGTCGAGGCCTGGCGGCCTCGACCAATCAGAGACGCGGGATTTCCATTATGACATCATCGTCGCCATGCTGTGCCCGTCGCTGATTGGTCGAGGCCTGGCGGCCTCGACCAATCAGAGACGCGTGATTTCCAGGACAGACAGACAGACAGAAAAACCCTTAGACAATTATATATATACTAGATTGTGGCCCGATTCTAATGCATTGGGTATTCTAGAATATGCATGTCCCCGTAGTATATGGACAATGATGATTTCGACTGCCCGTCGCTGATTGGTCGAGGCAACCTTTATGACATCATCGTCGCCATGGCAACCATTATGACATTTACGTCGATACTGTGCCCGTCGCTGATTTCCATTATGACATCATCGTCGCCATGCTGTGCCCGTCGCTGATTGGTCGAGGCCTGGTGGCCTCGACCAATCAGAGACGCGGGATTTCCAGGACAGACAGACAGACAGAAAGACAGACAGACAGACAGACAGACAGACGGAAAAACCCTTAGACAATTATATATATATATATATATAGATACCTATTCTATGTGTACACATTTATTCTACCTATTCTATTCTGTCAGTGTGATTTTACTGTGCACTGCACTGAATTGCCGGCTTTTCTCTATAACACCGGTGCGTATTTCTCGCAAGTCACACGCATGGTCCGTGTGTAATCCGTATTTTTCTCGCCCCCAAAGACTTTCATTGGCGATTTTTTTGCGCAATACGGTGACAAACGCAGCATGCTGCGATTTTCTACAGCCGTACAAGACCGTATAATATGGATCAGTAAAATATGGCAGATAGAGAATCATTGTACCGTATGCAATCCGTATTTTCTGCACCTCTCATACGTCCGTAAAACTCGCTAGTGTGACGCCGGCCTTACAGTTCTCCATAGAACTTTATAAGCCCCAACTGTAATCTGCTCCCTCAGTAATGGGAAAATCTGTATTCACTGAAGACATATTTTACCAGTGAATTAAGGATTTTGTAAGTGAGAGATCAGACCAGGAGAAGAATGGACCAGATTTCTCTAAGAATACAAAGTTTTTTTAATTTATGAAAGCAAATATTAAACTTTGCAACTTATTAAACTTTGCCAAAATGATGCAAACATTGCTCAAAAGTTTTTGGACATACATACAATTACTCCAAGAGAGACTCATGTACATTTGCAACACATTTTGTGATTTTTTTTATTTTTATTTTTTTAAAGTTGAAAATGGTGAATCAGGTGGAAACATGTGAAGACCATAAACTCTGTCCACGATGCTGAGCATGAAAAATGAAAAAGGCAGACACATCTAAAACAGGCTTTTAAAAAGGCACAAAATAAAAGACGAATAGTTTTCAAAATGAAAAACAGGCAAAAACATCAAAAAGTAGAAAAAAATAGGTAAAGGTTTAATAATGATTTGAGCCCTAAATGCTTAGACATGGTAAGGTGTTTTAACCCCTTTACAACCTTAGATGTATAGGAACGTTCAAGGTCGTTTACCCTCCTTACATGCAGGCTTCAGCGCTGAGCCTGCATCTTTCCAAGCAGATTTGATCAGCTGTCACGTGGCTCTAACAGCCGCTGGTGGAATTGCGATCCACCAGCGACTGTTAACATGTTAAATACCGCTGTCAATCACTGTCAATGTATTGAGATGTATTGCTGCTGTCAATTTCAAATGAAATGAAAAAATGTCTAACTTTCACCTTCTGATCTGTGCTCTTTGTTCTGTTATGTGCTTAAAATATAAGAGATTTCCAAATCATTGCATTCTTGTTTTCTTTTTACATTTTTCACAGCGTTCCAAGTTTTTGAGAATTGGTGTACTCTAGTGTAACCTACTAGAAGTTGCAAACCTAAATGTCAATTTTGACCCTTTAACAAGCCTTGCCGCAAAACTTAGGATAAAAGCCAAACCAGATAATCTGTTTGCAGACAACTGTTTTGGGATTTCTGACCCTCTTCAGTGCAAAGCAGGAGTTCTGATTTGGCTGTATGAGAGGCCGTTGGCTGGAGTTTAAGGGATAATATCATTCATTGTGGAGAGTAACATGCCTAAAATGCTAGTGTAAGGAGACTTATAGGCCATGCAGCTTCTGGTTTGGTTTTAATCCTAAGTCATGTGGTGAGGGTCGATATTGACTTTAAGGATTGCTACTTCCAGTAGGGTGATACTAGAGTTCTAGTCCTCTTCCACTCTAAAAAGGCAATTTTCATATTTAATTTCCCAGAGGAGCATTGCTTGGCCTATAAGTTTCATTACACTGAAATGTAAGGTGTGTCACCTTCCACAAGGAGAGACGTTATCCCTTAGACAGAAATAGAGATGCTGTAGAGATGCCAATAGAGATGTGGCTTTTAAACTTCCCACCTATAAAAATTCCACAGTGTGTGGATAATATTTGTAGAATTTCATCCATATTCATAGATAATGTATTCTACTGTGAATTTCACCTGCATAAATAAAACCTTTTTTAGCAACTACCGTATTTTTCAGCTATAAGACGCACCGGACCATAAGACGCATCCCAAATTTTGGGGTGGAAAATAGCAGAAAAAAGATTTTTATAAGATGGTGGTCTGTATTATTGTCTGAATTTAAGGTATCTTTTCTGAGGGCTGGCGGTGGTACAGCGGGGTCACAGAAGGCATGGTCCCTTCCTCAGGAAGCCAGCGGTGGCAGTAGTGGTCCAATGCTGGAGTTCCGGGGTGTGATGCTGCGGGTCCGGTGTCGGCAGTGAGGCAGAGCATGGAGCAGGGTCCCTTCTTCAGGTTAGCCGGCGGCACAAATGTGGTGACGCCACTGCTCGGTGTCCACAGTGAGCAGAGCCGAGTGCATCACCGGTTTCCCTGCGGCCATCTTCCTGAAGCTGTGGGCCGCCAGAGGCTTCAGGAAAATGGCCGCTGGAGGCCATGCGTGTGCAGATTGAGATCTCAGCGGCCATTTTTCTGAAGCCAAGTGCTGCCGAGATTTCAATCTGTGCACGCGTGGCCTCCGACGGCCATTTTCCTGAAGCCTCTATCGGCCCACAGCTTCAGGAAGATGGCCACAGGGAAACCAGTGATGCACTCAGCTCTGCTCACTGTGGACACCGGGCCACAGCATCGCCACATTTCTGCCGCCAGCATCCTGAAGAAGGGACCCTGCTCAGGTGCTCTCCACACCGCCCACCACTGCAGCATCACCACATCTCTTCCGCAATCCCCCCGGTAAGCCTGCTTTCGCACTATAAGACGCACCCCCTTTTTCCTCCCAAATTTTTTAAGGAAAAAGTGAGTCTTATAGTCTGAAAAATACGGTATATATCCCGCTTGAACTGCATTTTTATTTCTGCATTGCAACCATGCCAGGTGTGGTGTCTCCTGTCCTTCTAATCTGCCATTTTTATCCATCAAAAATTTGTATCCCACATTTATATTTTATAACCTATTCCACTTATCCACTAAATGTTAGAAATGTCTGTGTGATTACACAACCACCCACTCTGCAGCTTGTAGCATCGCCCTAATATATCTTTGTTTGCTATCTTTAAAACACCAAACATCATTTGCTGTATTTGTCTACTTGTTTATTCACTCAAGTCAACACTCTCCCATTACCGTCAATTTTTTTTGCTCTTCTTTTTAGTAGTAACAATATGCTGACAGTGTTATCTGAAGCTCATTTATTATCTTTGCAGTGTAATGTTCAGTAGAACAGCTTCAAAGGGATGGGAATTTAAAAGGGTGGTCCAAATACATAGAATTTATTACATTCACTGTGAATAGTTGACAAATGTATGATAGCTATGGAGCGGACTAAATGGATCCGTCATCAATCCCAATTAAGGAGGTTCCAAAGTTAACTGGGTAAGTGGAACAGTAGCGAAAATTTGTCTCCAACGCTTCATTCACTTCTATGTGACTTATAGAGATATAGATAGTCCCATAGAAGTGAATGGAGCTGTGGTCACAAATCTACAGTACTGCTCTATTCCCATAGACGAGCCTTTATCCCCATTCTGAGGGTTGGTAGCCGGATCCTAAGCAATAATACAGTTATCTTGTGAATGGGGGGGATGCAATTAGTGGGACAATCCTTTTAACCTCAGAGCCAGTTTGAATGTTAATTATCGAGTTTCATTTTAAATCTGACCAGTGTCAGCTCATGAGGTGATAACCCCAAAATCCCACTGATTCTGAGATTGCTTTTTCATGATAGTGGTCAAATTTGTTCTATGCGACTTGCGTTTATTTGTGAAAATATCAGAAATGTGGAGAAAATTATGAAAATTTCACAGTTTTCAAACTATTAACCCTCTGATTTAGGAGCATAAGAATCATGTCACACAAGATAGGTAATAAATAACATTTCCACATGTCTACTTTACATCAGCACAATTTTTGAAACATAATTTTTTTGTTAGGAAGTTACAAGGGTTAAAAGATGACCAGGGATTTCTCATTTTTGAAACAAAATTTACAAAGTAATTTTTATGGACCACATCAAATTTGAAGTGACTTTAGAGGACCTATATGACAAAAAATATCCAAAAGTGGCACCATTATAAAAACTGCTCCCCTCAAGGTGCTCAAAATCACATTTTATGAAGTTTATTAACCCTTCAGGTGCTTCAAAGGAATTAATGGAATGTGGAAAAAAATTAACATTTAACTTTTTTTCATAAAAAAGTTTACTTTAGCCCCAAACTTTTTATTTTCACAAGGGTAATAGGAGAAAATGATTCCCAGGACTTGTTGTACAATTTCTCCTGAGTACGCCAATACCCATATGTGGGTGAAAGCTACTGTTTCGGCGCATGGCGGGGCTTGGAAGGGGAGGAGCACCGTATGACTTTTAGAATGCAAAAATGGCTGGAATCGAGAGAGGACGCCATGTCACATTTAGAGGGCCCTTGATGTGCCTAATCAATAGAAACCCCTCACAAGTCACACCATTTTGGAAACTAGACCCCCTCAATGAATGTATGTAAATGTGTGCTGAGCATCTTGAACCTCAAGGTGTTTCACAGAAGTGTATAACAAAGAGAGGTGAAAAACAAAAATCACATTTTTCACACAAAAAGTTTATTTAGCCCCAAATTTTTTATTTTCACACAGGTGGACCCCAAAATTTGTAGTGCAATTTCTCCTTAGTACACCAATATCCCATTTGTGGTCGAAAACTACTTTTGAGAGACAGTGCAAAGCTCAAAAGGGAAGAAATGTCATATTAGAGTTCAGATTTTACTGGAATGGTTTGTAGGTGCCATGTCACATTGACAGAGCCCCTGAGGTGCCAGAACAGCAGAAACCTCCCATAAATGACATCATTTTACGAATGACACCTCTTAGTGAATTCATGTGGGGGGGGGGGGGCAGTGATCATAATAACACCACTTGTGCCACACAGAAATTTATACCATTGGATGCAGAAGAAAAAAATAATTACATTTTTACAGCTAAAATGTTGTTTTAGATCCACATTTTTAATTCTTATATGGGCTAATAGGAAAAAATGGACCTCAGAGTTTGTTGTGCAATTTTTTTATGATTGCGACAATCCCCTGCATGTAATCGGGAACTACTTCAGAGGCACAGTGCAAAGCTCAGAAGGGAAGGAGCGCCATAATGTAATGCAGTTTTTATTGTTATGCTTTGCAGATGCCATGGCTCACTGGAAGAGCCCCTGAGGTGCCAGTACAGCAGAATCCCCATAAATTACCCCATTTTACAAAGTACACCTCTCAATGAATTTATCACAACGACATGGGTGTGCCACAGAATTTTATACCATTGGGCAGTGAAGAAAAAATAATTGCATTTTTACCACATAAATTTTGTTTTAGCCTCAATTTTACATTTTCACATGGAAAAATGGGTAAAAATGGCACCATAATTTGTCCCACAAATTATTCTGAAAGTGTAAATGCCCCATATGTAGCTGTATAGTACTGCTTAGCCATACGGCAAGACTTGGGAGGGATGGAGCGCAATTTGCCTCCTGGTGAGTAGATTGTCATAGAATTGTTTGTGGACTCCATATACAGAGCACCTAAGTGCTAGAACAGCAGAATTCCGCCTCAAGTGACCCCATGACAAACATGTGGATGCTAAATGTAGGTATACTGTGGGGCTCAGAAGGGAGAGGGGCATTTGGATTTGGGAGTGCAGAATTTGTTGGATTTTTTTTAGGGGGCAAGGAGCCATAGTGCTTTTCTACAACCTTTGTACTGCCAGTAATATGGAAGCCCCACTATATTTCTGTTAACAGATGACAGATCTGAGTGGGGACTTGCTATTTTTTTGGACTTGCGTTAACGTTTTGGATCACAGTTATCCAGTGCTCTACTCTGAGCACTTACTTTGAGGTTTCCAATCTAAGTCTTCAAGTGACGTGATTCAGGTCAAACCCCTGATGGATCCATTCAATATAATGAGGCAGTAGAAGTAGAGTTACTCTGGACTCCATCTGGCCTTTGTTCGTGGTGTCCTTCTTTTCAGAAGTGCACAAAAACTGTGGAAGACGGACACAGCTGGATCACAGGTCAGACAGCGTCCACAGTGCCTCCATCTGCCTCATTATAGGGAATCTTCCACCAGGGGTGCTGTCTGAATCACGTATTTCAGGGATTTACAAGGAAACCCCAGTGCAAGCGTTCTGAAATCTTTGGGAGGCAGAATGAAAAAATCAACACCAGGTGAAGAATTAGTTTTATTTATTTTTTATGCCGTTCCTCGTGAGATATAAGTGATTAGACGACTTAATTCTTTGGGTTGGTGCGATTACAGCGATAGCAGATTTATATCAGTTTTTCTGTTTGGCTGCTATCACACACTAAAAGTTGCTTTTTATCTCAAAAAATAGTTGTTGCATCATTATATTTTGAGAGCAACAATTTTCCCCTATTTATACTAACATAGTCATGTGATGGCTTTTTATTTGCGGGACAAGTTGATGTTTTTATTGGTACCATTTTCGGGCACATGACATTTTGTATCGCTTTTTAATCTGACTTTTGGGAGGCAGAGTGAACAAAAACCAGCAATTCAGGATTTTTCTGGGTGGGGGGTTTATGCCATTTTGCATGCAGTAAACTTGATAAGGCAGCTTTACGCATCAGGTCAGTACGATTAAAGCGATAAGTATAACACATCAATGTTATTTTTTTATGTTTTGGTGTTTACAATTTTTCTACCTTTTTACTTAGTTTCTCTGTGGGACTTTCACTTTTTTCACATTTTTTTTACTTTCATTGCAGGTATAATGAATTGTGATTCACCAGCATTGCAGTGCATTATACTTACACAGAAGCATCTTAGACCATGCTTTAAGCATGTTCTAAGAATCTTTCCATAACTTGGTGACTCGGGGGTCATCTTGACGACCCAGGGTCACCATGACAACAATCGGGCTCCCCCAATGCCTAGCGAACAGATCTGAAGACAGAGAGAGCTTACTCTCTCTGCATCCTAAATCCCAGGATCGCACTTAATCACAGCACTTAGGGGATAAAACAGCTGGGGGCATTGCTGGCACTGTCTCTGTCTGTTAGTGCAGGAGCTCGGCCACTGGCAGCGCCTAGTTCCAGCTGTGATCGGGCAGGAGGTGTTGATATTTCACCTCCTCCCATTCTGCTCTGCTGTCACTAACAGCTGTCAGCATGGAACTGTCATTGCGTGTTTACACTCAGTGATAGTTCAAAGTCATGACAGGCATACCACATCACGGTGCAGGATCTGACATCCGTTCATGACATGTTATGTCTATCATTGGTCATAAAGAGGCTAACCCCTTCATGACCCAGCCTATTTTGGCCTTAATGACCTTGCCATTTTTTGCAATTCTGACCAGTGTCCCTTTATGAGGTAATAACTCAGGAACGCTTCAACGGATCCTTGCGGTTCTGAGATTGTTTTTTCGTGACATATTTGGCTTCATGTTAGTGGTAAATTTAGGTCGATAATTTCTGAGTTTATTTGTGAAAAAAACGGAAATTTGGCGAAAAATTTGAAAATTTTGCAATTTTCACATTTTGAATTTTTATTCTGTTAAACCAGAGAGTTATGTGACACAAAATAGTTAATAAATAACATTTCCCACATGTCTACTTTACATCAGCACAATTTTGGAAACAAATTTTTTTTTTGCTAGGAAGTTATAAGGGTTAAAATTTGACCAGTGATTTCTCATTTTTACAACAAAATTTACAAAACCATTTTTTTTAGGGACCACCTCACATTTGAAGTCAGTTTGAGGGTTCTATATGGCTGAAAATACCCAAAAGTGACACCATTCTAAAAACTGCACCCCTCAAGGTGCTCAAAACCACATTCAAGAAGTTTATTAACCCTTCAGGTGTTTCACAGCAGCAGAAGCAACATGGAGGGGAAAAATTAACATTTAACTTTTTAGTCACAAAAATGATCTTTTCGCAACAATTTTTTTATTTTCCCAAGGGTAAAAGGAGAAACTGGACCACGAATGTTGTTGTCCAATTTGTCCTGAGTACGCTGATACCTCATATGTGGGGGTAAACCACTGTTTGGGCGCACGGCAGGGCTCGGAAGGGAAGGAGCGCCATTTGACTTTTTGAATGAAAAATTGGCTCCAATCTTTAGCGGACACCATGTCGCGTTTGGAGAGCCCCCGTGTGCCTAAACATTGGAGCTCCCCCACAAGTGACCCCATTTTGCAAACTAGACCCCCCAAGGAACTTATCTAGAAGCATAGTGAGCACTTTAAACCCCCAGGTGCTTCACAAATTAATCCGTAAAAATGAAAAAGTACTTTTTTTTCACACAAAATTTCTTTTAGCCTCAATTTTTTCATTTTCACATGGGCAACAGGATAAAATGGATCCTAAAATTTGTTGGGCAATTTCTCCTGAGTACGCCAATACCTCATATGTGGGGGTAAACTACTGTTTGGGCACATGGTAAGGCTCGGAAGGGAAGGAGCGCCATTTGACTTTTTGAATGAAAAATTATCTCCATCGTTAGCGGACACCATGTCAGGTTTGGAGAGCCCCTGTGTGCCTAAACATTGGAGCTCCCCCACAAGTGATCCCATTTTGGAAACTAGACCCCCCAAGGAACTTATCTAGATGCATAGTGAGCACTTTAAACCCTCAGGTGCTTCACAAATTGATCCGTAAAAATGAAAAAGTACTTTTTTTTCATACAAAATTTCTTTTAGCCTCAATTTTTTCATTTTCACATGGGCAACAGGATAAAATGGATCCTAAAATTTGTTGGGCAATTTCTCTTGAGTACGCCGATACCTCATATGTGGGGGTAAACCACTGTTTGGGTGCACGGCAAGGCTCGGAAGGGAAGGCGCGCCATTTGACTTTTTGAATGGAAAATTAGCTCCAATCGTTAGTGGACACCATGTCGCGTTTGGAGAGCCCCTGTGTGCCTAAACATTGGAGCTCCCCTACAAGTGACCCCATTTTGGAAACTATACCCCCAAGGAACTAATCTAGATGCATAGTGAGCACTTAAAACCCCCAGGTGCTTCACAGAAGTTTATAACGCAGAGCCATGAAAATAAAAAATTATTTTTCTTTCCTCAAAAATGATTTTTAGCCCGGAGTTTTTTATTTTCTCAAGGATAATAGGAGAAATTGGACCCCAAATGTTGTTGTCCAGTTTGTCCTGAGTACGATGATACCCCATATGTGGGGGTAAACCACTGTTTGGGCGCACGGCAGGGCTCGGAAGGGAAGGCACGCCATTTGGCTTTTTGAATGGAAAATTAGCTTCAATCATTAGCGGACACCATGTCGCGTTTGGAGAGCCCCTGTGTGCCTAAACATTGGAGCTCCCGCACAAGTGACCCCATTTTGGAAACTAGACCTCCCAAGGAACTAATCTAGATGTGTGGTGAGCACTTTGAACCCCCAAGTGCTTCACAGAAGTTTATAACGCAGAGCCATGAAAATAAAAATTATTTTTCTTTCCTCAAAAATGATTTTTTAACCCACAATTTTTTATTTTCCCAAGGGTAACAGGAGAAATTGGACCCCAAAAGTTGTTGTGCAGTTTCTCCTGAGTATGCTGATACCCCATATGTGGGGGTAAACCACTGTTTTGGCACACGTTGGGGATCGGAAGGGAAGTAGTGACGTTTTGAAATGCAGACTTTGATGGAATGCTCTGCGGGCGTCACGTTGCGTTTGCAGAGCCCCTGATGTGCCTAAACAGTAGGAACTCCCCACAAGTGACCCCACTTTGGAAACTAGACCCCCAAGGGAACTTATCTAGATGTGTGGTGAGCACTTTGAACCCCCAAGTGCTTCACAGAAGTTTATAACGCAGAGCCGTGAAAATAATAAATGTGTTTTCTTTCCTCAAAAATATTTTTTTAGCCCAGAATTTTTTAATTTTCCCAAGGGTAACAGGAAAAATTTGACCCCAAAAGTTGTTGTCCAGATTCTCGTGAGTACGCTGATACCCCATATGTGGGGGTAAACCACTGTTTGGGCACATGCCGGGGCTCGGAAGGGAAGTAGTGACGATTTGGAATGCAGACTTTGATGGAATGGTCTGCGGGAATCATGTTACGTTTGCAGAGCCCCTGATGTGCCTAAACAGTAGAAACCCCCCACAAGTGACCCCATTTTGGAAACTAGACCCCCCAAGGAACTTATCTAGATGTGTGGTGAGCACGTTCAACCCCCAAGTGCTTCACAGAAGTTTACAACGCAGAGCCGTGAAAATAAAAAATCATTTTTCTTTCCTCAAAAAAGATGTTTTAGCAAGCAATTGTTTATTTTTACAAGGGTAATAGGAGAAATTGGACCCCAATATTTGTTGCCCAGTTTGTTGTGAGTACGCTGATACCTCATATGTGGGGGTAAACCACTGTTTGGGCGCACGTCAGGGCTCGGAAGGGAAGTAGTGACATTTGAAATGCAGACTTTGATGGAATGGTCTTCGGGCGTCACATTGCATTTGCAGAGCCCCTGATGTGCCTAAACAGTAGAAACACCCCATAAGTGACCCCATTTTGGAAACTAGACCCCCCAAAGAACTTATCTAGATGTGTGGTGAGCACGTTCAACCCCCAAGTGCTTCACAGAAGTTTACAACGCAGAGCCGTGAAAATTAAAAATATTTTTTCTGTCCTCAAAAAAGATGTTTTAGCAAGCAATTTTTTTTTCACAAGGGTAGCAGGAGAAATTGGACCCCAATATTTGTTGCCCAGTTTGTTGTGAGTATGCTGGTACCCCATATGTGGGGGTAAACCACTGTTTGGGCGCACGTCAGGGCTTGGAAGGGAAGTAGTGACATTTGAAATGCAGACTTTGATGGAATGGTCTGCGGGCGTCACGTTGCATTTGCAGAGCCCCTGATGTGCCTAAACAGTAGAAACACCCCACAAGTGACCCCATTTTGGAAACTAGACCCCAAAAGGATCTTATCTAGATGTGTGGTGAGCACTTTCAACCCCCAAGTGCTTCACATAAGTTTATAACGTAGAGCCGTGAAAATAAAAAATAATTGTTCTTTCCTCAAAAATTATGTTTTAGCAAGTAATTTTTTATTTTTGCAAGGGTAACAGGAGAAATTGGACCCCAATAGTTGTTGCCCAGTTTGTCCTGAGTACGCTGGTATCCCATATGTGGGGGTAAACCACTGTTTGGGCGCACGTCGGGGCTTGGAAGGGAGGGCGCACCATTTGACTTTTTGAACGCAAGATTGGCTGGAATCAATGGTGGCGCCATGTTGCGTTTGGAGACCCCTGATGTGCCTAAACAGTGGAAACCCCTCAATTCTAACTTCAACACTAACCCCAACACACCCCTAACCCTAATCCCAACTGTAGCCATAACCCTAATCACAACCCTAACCCCAACACACCCCTAACCACAACCCTAACCCCAACACACCCGTAACCCTAATCCCAACCCTAATCCTAACCCTAATCCCAACCCTAACCCTAATCCCAACCCTAACCACAACTGTAACCCCAACACAACCCTAACCCTATCCTTAACCCTAACCACAAGCCTAATCTTAACCCTATTTCCAACCCTAGCCCTAATTCCAACCCTAAGGGTACCGTCTCACATAACGATTTACCAACGATCACGACCAGCGATACGACCTTGCCATGATCGTTGGAAAGTCGTTGTGTGGTCGCTGGGGAGCTGTCACACAGACCGCTCTCCAGCGACCAACGATGCCAAGGTCCCGGGTAACCAGGGTAAACATCGGGTTACTAAGCGCAGGGCCGCGCTTAGTAACCCGATGTTTACCGTGGTTACCAGCGTAAAAGTAAAAAAAAAAAAACGTACATACTCACATTTCGGTGTCCTTCAGGTCCCTTGCCGTCTGCTTCCTGCTCTGACTGAGTGCCGCCGTACAGTGAGAGCAGAGCGCAGCGGTGACGTCACTGCTGTGCTGTGCTCTCAGTTTCCGGCCGGCAGACAGTCAGAGCGGGAAGCAGACGGAAAGGGACCTGAAGGACACCGAAATGTGAGTATGTACGTTTTTTTTTTTTTTTACTTTTACGCTGGTAACCAGGGTAAACATCGGGTTACTAAGCGCGGCCCTGCGCTTAGTAACCCGATGTTTACCCTGGTTACAAGCGAACGCATCGCTGGATCGCTGTCACAACGATCCAGCGATGACAGCGGGAGATCCAGCGACGAAAGAAAGTTCCAAACGATCTGCTACGACGTACGATTCTCAGCAGGGTCCCTGATTGCTGCTGCGTGTCAGACTCAGCGATATCGTATGGATATCGCCGGAACGTCACGGATCGTACCGTCGTAGCGACAAAAGTGCCACTGTGAGACAGTACCCTTAGTCTAATTCCAACCCTAACCCTAAGGCTATGTGCCCACTTGGCGGATTCGTGTGAGATTTTTCCGCACCATTTTTGAAAAATCCGCAAGTAAAAGGCACTGCGTTTTACCTACTGATTTACAGCGGATTGCCAGTGTTTTTTTGTGCGGATTTCACCTGCGGATTCCTATTGAGGAACAGGTGTAAAACGCTGCGGAATCCGCACAAAATTGGCATGCTGCGGAAAATACAACACAGCGTTTCCGCACGGTATTTTCCGCACCATGGGCACAGCGGATTTGGTTTTCCATAGGTGTACATGGTACTGTAAACCTGATGGAAAACTGCTACGAATTCGCAGCGGCCAATCCGCTGTGGATCCGCGGCCAATCCGCTGCGGATCCGCAGCCAATCCGCTGCGGATCCGCGGCCAATCCGCTGCGGATTCGCAGCCAAATCCGCACTGTGTGCACATGCCCTAACCCTACCCCTAACCCTAACCCTACCCCTAATTCTAACCCTAATTCTAACCCTAGTTCTAACCCTAACCCTAGTAGAAAAAAAATATATATATATTTTCTTTATTTTTATTATTGTCCCTATGGGGGTGATAAAGGGGGGTCATTTACTATTTTTTTTTATTTTGATCACTATGATAGGCTATATCGCAGTGATCAAAATACATCTGAAACGAATCTGCCAGCCGGCAGATTCGGCGGGCGCAGTGCGCATGCGCCCGCCATTTTGGAAGATGGCGGCGCCCATGGAGAAGCCGGACGGACACCGGGAGGCCCGGTAAGTATGAAAGGGGGGTGATCGGATCACGGGGGGGGACCGGAGCACAGGGAGGGGGGACCGGAGCATGGGGGGAGCGGACAGGAGGACGGAGGAGCGGACAGGATGACTTAGGGGAGCGGACCACGTAACGGAGCACTGGGGAGGAGATCGGTGGGTGTGGGGGGGGACAGATTAGGTTTTCCAGCCATGGCCGATGATATTGCAGCATCGGCCATGGCTGGATTGTAATATTTCACCGTTTTTTGGGGTGAAATATTACAAATCGCTCTGATTTGCAGTTTCACTTTCAACAGCCAATCAGAGCGATTGTAGCCACGAGGGGGTGAAGCCACCCCCCCCTGGGCTGAAGCACCACTCCCCCTGTTCCTGGAGATCGGGTGAAATTGGAGTTAACCCTTTCACCCGATCTGCAGGAGCGCGATCCCTCCATGACGCATACGCTGCGTCACAGGTCGGATTGGCACCGACTTTCATGACGCAGCGTATGCGTCAAAGGTCGGGAAGGGGTTAAAGGCCGTATGTCAGTAAGGTCAACTTGTGATGAGGTGTGTGACAGCACGCAGGGACAGCAAACCAACGAACAATCAAACGTTACCGGGCATTTACCTCTTTGTCCTGTCTTTCCTCCAATTGCTCTGGGAATCCCTCTTCAGTGCCATCTTCAATGCTAGTTCCTTCAAAAACCTCAATTAGTTGATCCTAGGACAGTCTGGTATAACTTACGCTTAATTCACCGGCCTTCCTTTTTAGGTTCAATTCCTGTATCCCGAGGTCTGGGTCCATTTGTTGCCTGGCCACTATTCAACATTCTCTCTGTTCTTATCCTTCTGCTGCTATCCAGTTTACGACAGGGTGTGTGACTGAGCACGTCAGGATAGCAGACTGGTGATATACAGTGTGACAGAGTGTGTCACTGAGAATGTAGGGACAGCAGACCGGTGATGTATGGTGTGACGGGGTGTGTGACCAAGTATGCAGGGACAGTGGACCGGTGATGTATGGTGTGACAGGGTGTGTGACAGAGCATGCAGGGACAGTGGACTGGTGATGTATGTGTAAGGCGGCCAGGGCTGGTCTGTTCCCACACCCTGGCACCCCACAGAGGAAATACAAAGTCTTTTCTGTAGTGTGTATGATGCGTGCAGCAGAGTTTAAGAGTCACCAGTCTTTTCAAACAATACAACTTTACTGGACAGCAGTACTTTCTTCATATAGGCAACACACGGCAAACACAGAATCATCTTCATATCTCTCCCTGTCATCCAGACAGGCTCTATCCTCTGCATAAGCTTCCCTTTCCCAGCAACCTCAACTATATATCTGGACAATCTGTGTCCAACCTGTTTCCTTCGACAATTCGTGCCCCATCTGTTTCCTTGGATAATCAGTGTCCCATCTGTTTCCCTGGGCAATCCATATCCCATATGTGCCTTTCCTGTCACCAGCTCCTTATCACCCCCTCGTCTGGTTCCAATTAGGAAGGGTGCCAGAAACACCATCTCAGCTGCTCCTGCCCTGGTCCTAAACCCCAGATCCTGCTTGGAGATGATTCTGTCCTGCTGGTGCTCATCGGCAATGTTCTCCAGCTTGAGGCCCCTTACTGCCATCGGCAGACTTATCCCCACAGCCTGTTACACTCTGCTTCACTACTGCAGTGCTCATACATACTGCCCTTAGGCAGGCTGTCCAACCATCTGATACTAATCAGGAAGTATCCTGAATATACTTTCCTGCTCTGTGCTGCCCCTCCCATTAACTTAACCCCTGTGCTGCCTATCTAATACTATGTTCTATGCTGTCCTCTATCACTAATGTGCCCCCATCTATTCTACCCCCTATTGTCCTATAATATCTAAGTTCCTATTCTAGCCCAAATCCTATAAACAGTACATTCACATTAAAATACATGACATCACAGTATAAATGAACGTTAATTAACAGTGAGGTGCCGCAGTTAAACGTGCGAACAGCGTCCAGGAGAGAAAAGGCACACGAGGGTCCCCGCCACCTCCTTACACTCCTCCCTCCTAGAATATGGTCGTTCCCGACCATGTCGGCACCTGTCAATATTAAACAGCACATATAAAAACATCAATCAAGTTAATACAGTCCTCTGATGGGTCAATCGTGACATCTGCTCCACTTTATTGGAGCCCCTTTAACAATAGAGTTCAAGTCCCTTCAGTGTGGGTCTGACTGACCCTGGTCCCCTTGCTCCTGGGACTCACATATGGTGTCAAACAACAACATTCCAGGCCCATGGGCAAGTTTTTTCCTGCTCCGAGTAGCCAAACACAGGAAGTCACTTTAAACACAGGGTCCAGTGGCCAACTTAGCAATAGACCATGTAGTCCTGACCTGGCTCACTCTTCGGGTCCTCCTGCATAGGCTTTCCCCCCTCTGTCCTTTTAGTGGATCACAGGCCCATTCAAACACAAGTGGGCTGCTTTTAGCAGAGAACAGTTCAGGGTTAAAACAGGTACAGTTCAAGGTTAAAACAGTTCTCAAAGCAGCCGCACGCACAGTCCATAGTGATTAACCCTTTCAGAGTTTCAGTCCTGTAATCCAGCAGGGGATGCGAAAATAAAACTTGTATGAGGAAGGGGGAGAAACAAAAACAGCAGTGCTTTACTCATGACTGTACGGGTCACCAACGACACTCAGTCCAGGGCTCCCTGAACCAGCACAACTCTTCCTTCTTAAAGGGGTCACCTTCACTCTTTGCTACCGGAATAGTGGGCCGCGCCTCGGCCCTGAGTCAAAATAAATGTGTGGCCCGAAGATCCACTGGAGGATAACTCACCACTGTTCCTCCAACTTCTCTCCTCCAGCAGCAGCTGAATTCTGGTACCTGGAGCCTCCTGCTCCCGTGACCCAACTGTGGCCACCACTTCCTTTAAATGGGCACCTCTACCCTCTGGCTTTCTGTAGGGGCCACGTGTCATCCGGCCAGACATGGTTCCTCTGCCGGGGCGCTGCAGCTCCTTTAAAATTTGGCTCTCCTGCCATTTATTCTGTTCAATCACTGCTGCTACTTCTGCCATGGGAGCCCGGGGTTCATCCAGGTAGACTCCGCGGGGAGATGCGAAGGCCACATTATCAAAAAATGGAGGGCTCCACCACTAATAGATCAAAATAAGAACATGTCCCGAATCTAACTCAACATGAGAAATCACAAACCCAAGCACATAGAACAAGACATGTTGTAATTGAGATCAACGGGACCATAATAAATTACCAAATATACATTTTTATTAGAAAAAGATCAGCAAGCATAGACATTAAAAACAATTAAAAGGCAAGAAAATACCCACAATGACAAAAGGGAAGAACATACCCCACAGACTAAGATGTATTTTGGCACCTGAGAAGGAACAAAGGGGATTGAAAAAAACCCCTTCAAAAACAATTAGTCAAGTAATGATTATTAACAGGTTATTCAAAGTTATAATCAAGGAGGGTCACCACCATGACATATACCTTCAAGACATAATAAGAAAATCACCGACAAAGGAGCAAGAAAGTTAACCGACTGAAATAAATATAGAGTCTTATCCCCCTGAATTACCTTATTCCCAACAAGCTGCAATAAGCTGCATAAAGGGTCATAGTAAGGCTACGTTCACATTAGCGTTGCATCAGGCGCAGCCGCGGCGACGCATGCGTCATGCGCCCCTATATTTAACATGGGGGGCTCATGGACATGCGTTGCACTTGCGTTTTGTGACGCATGCGTCACTGTGGTGCATGCGTCAGGGCGCAGAGGACGCTGCATGATGCAGTTTTTTCATGCAAAAGTGGACGCATGCGTCACAAAACGCTGCGTTGTGCATGCGTTTATATTTGCGTTGTGCGTTGCGTCGCCTACGCTGCACCGCACAACGCAAATGTGAACGTAGCCTAAGGCAACAATGCTAATCAGGGTTATCACAGCCTAAGTATTCATAGAAAAAAGGGGCTCCATACTCATACATATCAATCAGATGTGAGGACCCCCAAGTATAATGGAGGTATCTCAAGTCAAACAGTCAAAAAGTGTCACTCGCCCCTGACAAAGCCACCTTGTGTGGCGATATGCGTTGGGCTGCATAGCCCCATGGATTTCTTGGCACCTCGACTGACAGGACCGACCGAACTTTACTACTTTACTATGACCCTTTATGCAGGGCCGTATTTGTCACTAGGCACTCGAGGGCACGTGCCTAGGGCGGCGACATTGCGGGGGGGGCGGCATCTGAGCAAGGGTTTTTTTTTTTTGTTTTTTTTTAAGTCCCAGGTCACAAGCGACCGACCGCCCCGCCCCCCCACCTCCCGCCCCCCGCCTCTGAGTCCCACCCGCCCTCCTTGAAAACAAAACTCACAACTCACACCGGGCGGGTAGGAGGGGGGCGCGGAGAGCAGGTGCAGGGTGCACTATCCAGCCAGGAAGTGTCTTCTCGTGCCGCAGCTCGGAGCGGTCGCGGGCGGCCGTCTCCCCCTAAGGAGGAAGCCGACGCTCGCATCTTCATGGACGCCGGAGAAATCGTATGACAGCCGGACCGGGACCCGCACGACCTGAAGGTGAGTGCTGCGCAGATATAGCAGAGCCGAGCGGGTCCCGGTCCGGCTGACTGGCAAACTCCCCGCACGCCATCCAAGTCCTGCTCTGCCACCCCTGGCCCTGTGTATGCCAGGGCACGGTATATACCTGGTCCTACGGGGGAATATATGAGCCATATGCTTGACTCATATTCCACCCCCCCTGTATGCATGGCTGATGGGCCATCAGCCATGCATACAGGGGGGGTGGAATATGAGCCATGCATACAGAGGGAGGGGTGGAGAGATGACCCATGCATACAGGGGGGGGGTGTATATGAGCCATGCATACAGGGGGGGGTGTATATGAGCCATGCATACAGGGGGGGGGGGTGAATATGAGCCATGCATATGGGGGGGTGAATATGAGCCATGCATACAGGGGGGGGGGGTGAATATGAGCCATGCATACAGAGGGGGGGTGAATATGAGCCATGCATACAGAGGGGGGGGTGAATATGAGCCATGCATACAGAGGGGGGGTGAATATGAGCCATGCATACAGGGGGGGTGAATATGACCCATGCATACAGGGGGGGGTGAATATGACCCATGCATACAGGGGGGGGTGTATATGAGCCATGCATACAGGGGGGGGTGAATATGAGCCATGCATACAGGGGGTGTATATGAGCCATGCACAGGGGGGGATGAATATGAGCCATGCATATGGGGGGGTGAATATGAGCCATGCATACAGGGGGGGTGAATATGACCCATGCATACAGGGGGGGGTGAATATGAGCCATGCATACAGAGGGGGGGTGTATATGAGCCATGCATACAGGGGGGTGAATATGAGCCATGTATACGGGGGGGGGGGGGTGAATATGAGCCATGCACACGGGGGGGGGGGGAGTGTGAGCCATGCATACAGGGGGGGAGTGTGAGCCATGCATACAGGGGGGTAATATGAGCCATGCATACAGGAGGGGGGTCATTGTACAGTATCATGGAGAACTGTGTGTGGCCGTTGTACAGTATTGAGCATCGTGTGTGGCCGTTGTACAGTATTGAGCATCATGTGTGGCCATTATACAGTATGGAGCACTGTGGCCATTATACAGTATCATGGAGAACTGTGTGTGGCCGTTATACAGTATTGAGCATCATGTGTGGCCATTATACAGTGTGGAGCATCATGTGTGGCCATTATACAGTATGGAGCATCATGTGTGGCCATTATACAGTATGGAGCATCATGTGTGGTCATTATACAGTATGGAGCATCATGTGTGGCCATTATACAGTATGGAGCACTGTGGCCATATTGTTTCGTTTATAATTATTGTATATAAAACAGTGTGATCAGCAGTGCTAAATGGCTGTGGTTGGGACGTGGATATGGGTGTGACTAGTTGTGAAATGGGTGTGGTCAGAGGCGTGGCCTAAAATTTGCCGCGGCGCGCTATGCGCGCCGCACACTTTGTACCTCCTTCCCTTCTTCAAAAGTTGGGAGGTATGGTACCGCATTTGCCAGATCATGGCAAGTGCCGCAAATACCATAAGGAATGAATGAGGCCGAACGCAGTGTTGCCGTAAGTGATCCGTTACGCGGCACATGCAGAAAAACTTCCCCCGGATCTGCTGCAAAAGGCGACTTTCACATCAGCGATTCTTGCTAAAGTCACTGCCGATAGTGTCATACTCACCAATGGGGGGGGGGGGGGCAGCGCTAAAAGTGCCTAGGGCAGCAGAAACTCTAAATACGGCCCTGCCTTTATGCAGCTTATTGCAGCTTGTTGGGAATAAGATAATTCAGGGGGGATTAACTTAACCCCTGTGCTGCCTATCTCCTACTATGTTCTATGCTGTCCTCTATCACTAATGTGCCCCCCTCTATTCTAATCCCCTGTTGTCCTATACCATCTAAGTTCCTATTCTAGCCCTAATCCTATAAACAGTACATTTACATTACAATACATGACATCACAGTGTAAATGAATGTTAATAAACAGTGAGGTGTCACAGTTAATCATGGGAACAGCATTCCAGGAGAGAAGGCATGTGAGGGTCCCAGCCACCACCATAGATATGGTGTGACAGGGTGTGTGACAGAGCAAGCAGGGACAGATGACTGGTTATGTATGGTGTGACGGGGTGTGTGTCAAAGTACGCAGGAACAGTGGACCGGTGATGTATGGTGTAACAGGGTGTGTGGCAGAACATGCAGGGTCAGCGGACCAGTGATGTATGGAGCGACGGGGTGTGTGAACAAATATGCAGGGATAGTGGACCGGTGATGTATGGGGTGATGGGGTGTGTGATGGAGCACACATGGACAGTGGACCGGTGATGTATGGTGTGACAGGGTGTGTAAGAGAGCATGCAGGGACAGCGGACCAATAATGTATGATGTTACGGAGTGTGTGACCAAGTACGCAGTGACAGTGGACCGGTGATGTATGGTGTAACAGGGTGTGTGACCAAGTACGCAGTGACAGTGGACCGGTGATATATGGTGTGACAGGGTGTGTGACCAAGTACGCAGTGACAGTGGACCGGTGATGTATGGTGTGACAGGGTGTATAACAGAGCATGCAGGGACAGCAGACCAATAATGTATGATGTTACGGAGTGTGTGACCAAGTACGCAGGCCAGGGACAGTGGACCGGTGATGTATGGTGTGAAGGGGTGTGTGATCGAGCACGCAGGGACAGCAGACTGGTGACTAGTGTTGAGCGATACCGTCCGATACTTGAAAGTATCGGTATCGGAAAGTATCGGCCGATACCGGCAAAGTATCGGATCCAATCCGATACCGATACCCGATACCAATACAAGTCAATGGGACTCATGTATCGGACGGTATCCCTGATGGTTCCCAGGGTCTGAAGGAGAGGAAACTCTCCTTCAGGCCCTGGGATCCATATAAATGTGTAAAATAAAGAATTAAAATAAAAAAATAGGGATATACTCACCCTCTGACGCGCCCTGGACTTTACCGCCGTAACCGGGAGCCTTCTTTGCTTCAAATGCGCGCGTTTTCTTCATTCCGTGACGTCACGGCTTGTGATTGGTCGCCTGCCGCCCATGTGGCGGCGGCGCGACCAATCACAGCAAGCCGTGACGTAATTTTAGGTCCTTCAGTATTTTAAAATTACGTTCCGGCGTTGTGATTGGTCGCGACGCGAAGCGACCAATCACAAGCCGTGACGTCACGGGAGGCAGGACAAGCGCGCATTTTAAAATGCGCGCTTGTCCTGCCTCCCGTGACGTCACGGCTTGTGATTGGTCGCTTCGCGTCGCGACCAATCACAACGCCGGAACGTAATTTTAAAATACTGAAGGACCTAAAATTACGTCACGGCTTGCTGTGATTGGTTGCGCCGCGATGCGACCAATCACAAGCCGTGACGTCACGGGAGGCTGGACACGCGCGCATTTTAAAATGCGCGCTTGTCCTGCCTCCCGTGACGTCACGGCTTGTGATTGGTCGCTTCGCGTCGCGACCAATCACAACGCCGGAACGTAATTTTAAAATACTGAAGGACCTAAAATTACGTCACGGCTTGCTGTGATTGGTCGCGCCGCCGCCACATGGGCGGCAGGCGACCAATCACAAGCCGTGACGTCACGGAATGAAGAAAACGCGCGCATTTGACGCAAAGAAGGCTCCCGGTTACGGCGGTAAAGTCCAGGGCGCGTCAGAGGGTGAGTATATCCCTATTTTTTTATTTTAATTCTTTATTTTACACATTTTTACATTAATGTTGTTTCGATACCGATACCCGATACCACAAAAGTATCGGATCTCGGTATCGGAATTCCGATACCCGCAAGTATCGGCCGATACCCGATACTTGCGGTATCGGAATGCTCAACACTACTGGTGACCAATCCAACAAACTTTGGAAGCATATTGAAACAGCAGAACCGCACCAGAGCAATAGCTTCAAGCACAGTTAGAGATGTGGATCCCCTTAATAACTGAAATGTCACAGCCTAAATTCAAACAGTAGAAGGTGCTTCAGCTGAAGAAAAATTCATATACATCCAAGATCAATGAAAAAGAAAAAAAACAGCGGCACTCACTGATTTGAAAGCAAATATTCAGTCCTTTGTTGCACCCTTCACTGTATGTTCAATGTTGTGAATTCCGTTCTCAAACTCCCTCCTGTGGTCATGAATGGTACTTCGGTGAGTTCTGTCCGTGGACTCCCTCTGGTGGCTGTGAGTGGAGCTGCTGGTTCTGAGATTCCTTCTCCACCTGCCCTCGTTTAGGGCTAGGCTGGATTCTCTATTTAACTCCACTCAGATCATTACTCCATGCCAGCTGTCAATGTTCTAGTACTGGTTCAGATCTCTCCTGGATCTTTCTGAGGACCTGACTACTCCAGCAAAAGCTAAGTTCCGGCTTGTTCATTTGTTACTTATGGTTTTTCTTGCTAAGTTCTAGTCCAGCTGGCTATCATGAAACTGCCTGGCTAGCTGGAAGCTCTGGGGGTGCAGAGTGGCACCACCGCACCGTGAGTCGGTGCGGGGGTATTTTTTGCACACTCTGCGTGGTTTTTGTAGTTTGTTGTGTTGACCGCAAAGATCCCTTTTCTATCCTCAATCTGTTTAGTTAGACTGGCCTCTCTTTGCTAAAGCCTATTTCATCCTGTGTTTGTGATTTCCTCTTAACTCACAGTCAATACTTGTGGGGGGCTGCTTTTACCTTTGGGGAAATTTCTCTGAGGCAAGTAAGGCTTTGTTTCCTTTCTTTAGGGGTAGTTAGCTCTTAGGCTGTGAAGAGGCGTCTAGGCAGAATCAGGCATGCTCCACGGCTATTTCTAGTTGTGTTGATAGGAGTAGGGTTTGCGGTCAGCAGAGTTCCCATTTCCCCAGAGCTCGTCCCGATTCCGTGTTTAACTATCAGGTCATTCCTGGTGCACCTAACCACCAGGTCCATAACAGTACAGCTGGCCCACAAAGTGTTAATGCATCTCAATAGAGGGAAAAGAGAAGTTCTGAGACCATTTTTTTTTTCTCTGCAGTGTGTTTTGCCTTTCTTTTCCCCTTAAACTCTGGGTGGTTCAGAACTCAGGTGTGGATATGGACATTCAAGGTCTGTCCTCTAGTGTAGATCAACTCGCTGCAAGGGTACAAAACATTCAAGATTATGTAGTTCAGAATCCTATGTTGGAGCCTAGAATTCCAATTCCTGATTTGTTTTCTGGGGATAGATCTAAATTTCTGAGTTTCAAAAACAATTGTAAACTGTTTCTTGCTCTGAAACCCCGCTCTTCTGGTGACCCTATTCAGCAAGTGAGAATCATTATTTCTTTGTTGCGTGGCGACCCTCAAGACTGGGCATTCGCCCTGGCGCCAGGAGATCCTGCATTGCGTAATGCAGATGCGTTTTTTCTGGCGCTGGGATTGCTTTATGATGAACCGAATTCTGTGGATCAGGCAGAGAAAATGTTGCTGGCTTTGTGTCAGGGTCAGGATGAAGCGGAGGTATATTGC
The DNA here is from genome assembly GCF_051348905.1 of Ranitomeya variabilis. Taxonomy (NCBI): domain Eukaryota; kingdom Metazoa; phylum Chordata; class Amphibia; order Anura; family Dendrobatidae; genus Ranitomeya; species Ranitomeya variabilis. The sequence goes on from NC_135233.1 coordinate 199,802,142, forward strand.
CAGAAGTTCAGAAAGTGGTCTGTGCTTACTCAGTGGAATAAGTGTGCCCTGGCAGCAATTTTCAGAAAGGGTCTTTCTGAAGCCCTTAAGGATGTTATGGTGGGGTTCCCCACACCTGCTGGTCTGAATGAATCAATGTCCTTGGCCATACAGATCGATCGGCGCTTACGTGAGCGCAAAACTGTGCACCATTTGGCGGTATCCTCTGAGCAGAGGCCTGAGCCTATGCAATGTGATAGGACTTTGACCAGAGCTGAACGGCAAGAACATAGACGTCAGAATGGGCTGTGTTTTTACTGTGGTGACTCCACTCATGCTATCTCTGATTGCCCTAAGCGCACTAAGCGGTTTGCTAGGTCTGTCACCATTGGTACTGTACAGCCTAAATTTCTTTTGTCCGTTACTCTGATTTGCTCTTTGTCATCCTATTCTGTTATGGCATTTGTGGATTCAGGCGCTGCCCTGAATTTGATGGACTTAGAGTTTGCCAGGCGCTGTGGTTTTTTCTTGGAGCCCTTGCAGCATCCCATTCCTTTGAGGGGAATTGATGCTACGCCTTTGGCCAAGAATAAGCCTCAGTACTGGACCCAGTTGACCATGTGCATGGCTCCTGCGCATCAGGAGGATATTCGCTTTTTGGTAGTGTTGAGCATTCCGATACCGCAAGTATCGGGTATCGGCCGATATTTGCTGTATCGGAATTCCGATACCGAGATCCGATACTTTTGTGGTATCGGGTATCGGTATCGAAACAACATTAATGTAAAAATGTGTAAAAGAGAGAATTAAAATAAAAAATATTGCTATACTCACCTCTCCGACGCAGCCTGCACCTTACCGAGGGAAGCGGCAGCGTTCTTTGTTTAAAATTCGCGCTTTTCTTTCCTTACGTGAAGTCCCGGCTTTGTGATTGGTTGCGTCGCAGTCACATGGGCGACGCAACCAATCACAGCAAGCCGTGACGTAATTTCAGGTCCTTAAGGATTTTAAAATTACGTCCCGGCTTTGTGATTGGTTGCGTCGCAGTCACATGGGCGACGCAACCAATCACAAGCCGGGATGTCACGGGAGGCTGGACACGCGCGCATTTTAAAATGCGCGCTTGTCCAGCCTCCCGTGACGTCCCGGCTTGTGATTGGTTGCTTCGCGGTCAACCAATCACAAGCCGGGAGGCTGGACACGCGTGCATTTTAAAATGCGCGCTTGTCCAACCTCCCGTGACCCAACCTCCCGTGACGTCCCGGCTTGTGATTGGTTGCTTCGCGGTCAACCAATCACAAGCCGGGAGGCTGGACACGCGCGCATTTTAAAATGCGCGCGTGTCCAGCCTCCCGTGACGTCACGGCTTGTGATTGGTTGCGTCGCCCATGTGACTGCGATGCAACCAATCACAAAGCCGGGACGTAATTTTAAAATCCTTAAGGACCTGAAATTACGTCACGGCTTGCTGTGATTGGTTGCGTCGCCCATGTGACTGCGACGCAACCAATCACAAAGCCGGGACTTCACGTAAGGAAAGAAAAGCACGAATTTTAAACAAAGAACGCTGCCGCTTCCCTCGGTAAGGTGCAGGCTGCGTCGGAGAGGTGAGTATAGCAATATTTTTTATTTTAATTCTCTCTTTTACACATTAATATGGATCCCAGGGCCTGAAGGAGAGTTTCCTCTCCTTCAGACCCTGAGAACCATCAGGAATACCGTCCGATACTTGAGTCCCATTGACTTGTATTGGTATCGGGTATCGGTATCGGATTGGATCCGATACTTTGCCGGTATCGGCCGATACTTTCCGATACCGATACTTTCAAGTATCGGACGGTATCGCTCAACACTACTTTTTGGTGTTGTATAATCTGCATGATGTGGTCGTGTTGGGTTTGCCATGGCTGCAGGTCCATAATCCAGTATTGGATTGGAAATCAATGTCGGTGTTCAGTTGGGGCTGTCAAGGGGTACATGGGGATGTTTCATTGTTGTCAATTTCTTACTCCACTCCTTCTGAAGTCCCTGAGTTTATGTCGGATTACCGGGATGTATTTGATGAGCCCAAGTCTAGTACCCTAACTCCTCATAGGGATTGTGATTGTGCTATTAATTTGATTCCTGGTAGCAAGTTCCCTAAGGGACGACTTTTCAATTTGTCTGTGCCAGAACACGCCGCTATGAGGAGTTATATAAAGGAGTCCTTGGAGAAAGGGCATATCCGCCCGTCGTCGTCACCATTGGGAGCAGGGTTCTTTTTTGTGGCCAAGAAGGATGGTTCTCTGAGACCTTGTATAGATTACCGCCTTCTTAATAAAATCACGGTCAAATTTCAGTACCCTTTGCCTCTACTGTCTGATTTATTTGCTCGGATTAAGGGGGCTAGTTGGTTCACCAAGATAGACCTTCGAGGGGCGTATAATCTCATGCGTATTAAACAGGGCGATGAATGGAAAACAGCATTTAATACGCCCGAGGGCCATTTTGAGTACCTGGTGATGCCATTCGGCCTTTCTAATGCTCCCTCTGTGTTTCAGTCCTTTATGCATGACATCCCGCGACAAAGAAGGCCACCAAAAGGACCTAGCCACCAAATCTCTTGTACCAAAAATCCCAGGATGACCAGCCAACACCGAACAATGAACCTCAGAGATAACTCTATTAGTCCATCTATCAGGGACAAACAGTTTCTCCGCTGGACAACGGTCAGGTCTATCAGCCTGGAACTCCTGCAGCACCCGCCGCAAATCAGGGGAGATGGCAGACAGAACTACCCCCTCTCTGAGAATACCAGCTGGCTCAGGAACCCCAGGAGAATCAGGCACAAAACTCCTTGAAAGGGCATCAGCCTTCACATTCTTAGAACCCGGAAGGTACGAAACCACAAAATTGAAATGGGAGAAAAACAGCGACCAACGAGCCTGTCTAGGATTCAACCACTTGGCAGACTCGAGATAAGTCAGATTCTTGTGATCTGTCAAGACCACCACGCGATGCTTGGCTCCTTCAAGCCAATGTCGCCACTCCTCGAATGCCCACTTCATAGCCAACAACTCCCGATTGCCAACATCATAATTACGCTCAGCAGGTGAAAACTTTCTTGAAAAGAAAGCGCATGGCTTCATTACAGAGCAATCAGAACTTCTCTGAGACAAAACAGCCCCTGCTCCAATTTCAGAAGCATCAACCTCGACCTGAAAAGGGAGCGAAACATCTGGCTGACACAACACAGGAGCCGAAGAGAAACAACGTTTCTTTTGTGCAGTCTTGTGGGACTTGTGCTCGGGCTAAGCCCTGCTGTTCTCGTGCCAGTGGGTTACTTTTGCCCTTGCCGGTCCCAAAAGGCCCTGGACGCATGTTTCCATGGATTTTATTTCAGATCTTCCTGTTTCTCAAAGGATGTCGGTCATCTGGGTGGTTTGTGATCGCTTCTCTAAAATGGTCCATTTGGTACCCTTGCCTAAATTGCCTTCTTCCTCTGATTTGGTTCCATTATTTTTCCAACATGTGGATCGTTTGCATGGCATTCCGAAGAACATCGTGTCTGACAGAGGTTCCCAGTTTGTTTCAAGGTTTTGGCGTTCCTTTTGTGCTAAGATGGGCATTGATTTGTCTTTTTCTTCGGCTTTCCATCCTCAGACAAATGGCCAAACCGAATGAACCAATCAGACTTTGGAAACCTATCTGAGATGCTTTGTTTCTGCGGATCAGGATGATTGGGTGACCTTCTTGCCATTGGCTGAGTTCGCCCTTAATAATCGGGCCAGTTCGGCTACTTTGGTTTCGCCTTTTTTTTGTAATTCTGGTTTTCATCCTCGTTTTTCTTCAGGGCAGGTTGAGCCTTCGGACTGTCCTGGTGTGGATTCTGTGGTGGACAGGTTGCAGCAAATTTGGACTCATGTGGTGGACAATTTGACCTTGTCCCAAGAGAAGGCTCAACGTTTCGCTAACCGCCGTCGCCGTGTTGGTCCCCGACTTCGTGTTGGGGATTTGGTTTGGTTATCATCTCGTTATATTCCTATGAAGGTTTCTTCTCCTAAGTTTAAGCCTCGTTTCATTGGTCCTTATAAGATTTCTGAAATTCTTAATCCTGTATCATTTCGTTTGGCCCTTCCTATGTTCTAGTACTGGTTCAGATCTCTCCTGGATCTTTCTGAGGACCTGACTACTCCAGCAAAAGCTAAGTTCCGGCTTGTTCATTTGTTACTTATGGTTTTTCTTGCTAAGTTCTAGTCCAGCTGGCTATCATGAAACTGCCTGGCTAGCTGGAAGCTCTGGGGGTGCAGAGTGGCACCACCGCACCGTGAGTCGGTGCGGGGGTATTTTTTGCACACTCTGCGTGGTTTTTGTAGTTTGTTGTGTTGACTGCAAAGATCCCTTTTCTATCCTCAATCTGTTTAGTTAGACTGGCCTCTCTTTGCTAAAGCCTATTTCATCCTGTGTTTGTGATTTCCTCTTAACTCACAGTCAATACTTGTGGGGGGCTGCTTTTACCTTTGGGGAAATTTCTCTGAGGCAAGTGAGGCTTTGTTTCCTTTCTTTAGGGGTAGTTAGCTCTTAGGCTGTGAAGAGGCGTCTAGGCAGAGTCAGGCACGCTCCACGGCTATTTCTAGTTGTGTTGATAGGAGTAGGGTTTGCGGTCAGCAGAGTTCCCATTTCCCCAGAGCTCGTCCCGATTCCGTGTTTAACTATCAGGTCATTCCTGGTGCACCTAACCACCAGGTCCATAACAGTTCAAGCAACATGCGGACGTGCAGGTTCAAGGTGGCATGCAGCGGGAGAGAGACTGGAGGAAGGCCGTTTCATGACTGAATGCTTCAATGGCACCAGGACCCGTTGAAGCATTCAGTAGCAAAACAGCCGCCGTCCACTCTCTCTACCACTGCATGCCACCTTGATCCTGCACCTCCACATGTTGCTTCAACACACCGTGAAGGGTGTAATAAAGAACTGAATATTTGCTTCCAAATTGGTGAGTGCGGCTGTTTTTCTTCTTTCTCATCCAACAACCTTTATAGCTTAACTTGGAGAATATTCCATAAAACAGAGATATAATTTCACAGAGACTGTAACATGGCAAAAGGGACTAAACAAAAAGGTCACCAGCCAGTAATCCGACACAAAGGAAAATAAAACACCGGTCCCTTGAATAGTTTCTCAAATCCAGCAGGGTGGGCAAGCCAACTCAATACCACGTGGCCGATGACCCCCAGTCTCTAATAATCCAAGGATCTGGCAGCAGCAGATTCCAGCACTTCCAAGACACAGAACTAACAACAACCCCAAAACATATGTCTTCCCTCTTCTACCTTCTTCTTGGGATCAGCCTCCTAGGTGGGCAGAGGTGCTCACATCTCACCCTCTTAACCATCAGTACATTTAATTCAAAGAGTAGAAGAAGGTCTCAGAATCTCTGTCTCTGGCCACTCTGCAAAGTTGTGTATCAGGGAGGCCCACCCTGCAGAAAGGAACAAAGAGGAAACATGCCCTCACTAGATGCAGATACTAATAGAGGCCTAATTACATTATGTCCATGGAGGCCAACTGTGGGTGGGGTGACACATTGTTACACAACCCTCTACAACTGCATTTATGGGGGATGCAGGTCTATGATATGTAAATTCATTGATACATTTATATCTTCTATTTGTTGCAGCATTCCCAATTAATTAACATTTTAATTCATATGTAAATGAGGTGCAGCGCCCCAGAGTTCTGGTCATTGCAGTACTGATGCTCCGCCGCCAAGGGGGGCTATGGTACGTCTGATGGCACTGAAGGGGTTCATCTGACCAGGTATCACAGACACCAATACATTTCACAGTCTGGCCTCCAGGGGGAGCTAAGGGTACTATGTATTAGGCCACTCCTCACAGTCTGGTAAAACTGGGGGTTGGATAGGAAGTTAGATCAGAAAGCTGACTGGGTTGGAACCAGGCAACACCTTGTGGCAGAGGGTGTTGTAGGGGAAGAATCAGAGGGGTCCCTGTCAGGGGTGGGATCCTGTCAGAGGCCTAGCAACCAGAGAGAACGTTACGGGACCGCGCCTGCACGATATAGCGGCGGTACCCCAAGAAAGGACAAGAAGCGAGGTATATTGTGCTGAGTGAGAAAAGAGATCAACGCAACAAGGAGAAATACCAGTAGGAGTCGTGCTGTAAGATCGAGGCAACATCCTACTGAGGCGCGTAGCCGGTGGCCGGAACGCCGAGGAGGTATTAGGCTCCAAGCAATACTTCAAACCTACGGCAGGACAGTCAGCTATAGGCGGGCTGTCTCACACCAATCACCTACGAAGACATGGGGGGCACACTAGGAGAAGGGCGACACTAGGGTCCAGGAAGAGCTCCGAGCCTACCCGTCATACGGGTGCGTCCTAGCCATATCATCTGGGGGACGGAGAAGAACATCAGAATCGAGTTGTGAGGGAACATGAGAAACAGACACAACAGTTGTGGGGACTATCCCGTAAGCACAGCAGGGGAGGACCACAACACACAAGCGCTAGAAGGTAGGCACAGATTTCCACCTGCAAAGGGAACTCTGGAGGTGCCATCGGACCGGCCGGACTTGCGCAGCCTGGTTAACCGTATTCCAGACTGAGGATCCTGAAGCCTTCAGTAAAGAGGTAAAGAGACTGCAACCTGGTGTCCTCGTTATTTACTGTGGCCAGCACTGCACCGCACTACCACCACCATCCACACCTTTCATTGGGCGCCCCTCAGCAGGGTCACGGACCGGGCCTAGCCACCGTGACAACCCCAGAGCAGAGACCAAGAGGCCCGGTACCGGGTACCCCTCGACCCTGCGGCAGTTTGGCATCACGAACAGGATCTACTTAAGCCTGAAGAATCAGGTCATGTGTGCCTTGGAACTGTGATTTATTATACTTGGACTGTGACTTATTGCAAAGACTGTGTATTGCCACTTGCCGCCAAAAGTCCCCACCAAAACCGCCGCCATTACAGCGCTGAGGAGAGCGCAGGAAAAGAAGAAGGGTGTGGAGTGGGCGTAGACAAGCTGAAGAGCGCGAAAGACAATGGCCGCCCAGTCTAAGTATTATAGCACCGTGAGGACGTGTCCGTCAGCAGCCGAGATCCGCCTCCTAATCCTCAATGGTGGGCGGAAGCAGAGAAAACGAAACCGCCCACGAAGGAGAGAGCGGGAAAAGGACCAGGAAGAAGTCAGCGACATGGAGGACGCCATGGCCAGCCGCCAGGAGCCGGAGCGTGGGGTCGGAGCCGAGGACTCCCCCAGCTACCCGGGGAGGCACCGCAGCCAGACCTCCACAGTTGACGGTGACCTCCTGCAGACCGGAGCGGACGAGCTGATCCACCAACTCCTGCAGACGCAGCTGAGCACTGAGGCCAGGTGGAAGAAGACCAACATCGGGAGCCTCACCAGACATCTGTCGGCAGCCTCATCTGGTCCGGAGCAAGAAAGAAGTTCCAGCGCTCCGAAGCCAGAAAGCAAGGCCCTACCGGAAAGCGAGGTGCTGCAAACGGAGAGGACAGCGCCGCAGCGCAAGGCCCTGCAACCAGCGTTCCAGATCCTAGCGGAGACGCAGCACATCGGCACCAGAGGGACCGCATCTGAAGCAGGTATGAAGAACGACCCTGCCCCACCAGCAGAGGACCTGCTGATAGGCCCCGTCGCGGCACCCCCTCTCCCTGGGACCTATAGACTCCGGCGCCTTACACCCTGGGATTGGGCCACGGGTATGGAGCACTTCTTAAAGGCCCCGATCTCGCCGATCACCTTGCCGAGCGAAGTCTATGCGGAGCTACGGCCGCCAGAGCGAGAGTAAACCTCGATGCCACGGATATGTAAATAGTTAACTGTTTGTTTCCCTGCTTTTTGCTGCTTTAAACCCGACTAGGGTTATTCTTAAAGGGATGCCTTTGTTTACCCGGGATCCCTATTGCTTTTATTTTTGTTTTTGTTTTCCCTTTCTGCTCCTTTTAACCCCCTATTTGGAAAATACTGCTGAATCATGAACAATGCATGATTACAAACTTTTTGTACATAGTTTTCACCTTCTTAAAGGTGCTCTCTACTGGTTTTACACAAGGAAAGGACTCTTTGCGAAGACACTGGTCTTGGAACCAGCACCGGAGTCCTTACTGCGAACAGACTTGCAGCTTGAGAAGTTGCACTACCTCATAGAGACTTGGTCCCCTCTTAAAGGGAATGTTCACATATTGCACTTATGAACAGTGTTGCCTTAAGATGGTAAAATGGCAATAATGTCTTGAAAGAAAAAGTTAAATGTAGCTAACTAGTTGATTGTGAGAAATGTTTAATGATGTTGATAGAAGAATGAGGACAGAAAGTGAACCCGTACGGGGTTAGTCAGTGAGTCCTCCTAGGAGCCATATAGAGATGGCTCAGTAATCCTGAACTGAAAGATGTATGAAAAGTTCTATACCGTGTATAGTAGTAGAAAGGCAGTAGGCCCGGGCGGAAAGGGGCGGTCCTGTAACAGAAAGGAGAGGCAGTAGGCCTGGAGCAGTTAGGACAGGCGGTCCTGCAGATGTAAAGAAGGAGAATGCAGAAAAGTTAATTAGCCTTATAATGTTTTATAAGAAGGTCTTTAGTGGATCCAGCGAGTACGTCCTTAAAGGCAGAGTTAAATTATTGTTCAAACAAAAAATAAAAATAAAAAAAATTTGCACTTAGTAGAATACCCGGTTGAGTAAAAGAAGTTATCTATAGTATGTTATTTAAAGTATTTAACCATGTTTGTAACGTTCAAGTGTCCTCACCTCCCATAAAGGGAAGTCCTGTTAAAAAGTTTACTTGTACTTGCATTTTCAAAATTGTATGTCTTTTTGCTGACATATATTGTTGTTTTCTTCCCAGTCCAGGAGTACTGGATTTAACCGGGGGGGAGTGCAGTGCCCCAGAGTCCCGGCCGTTGCAGTACTGATGCTCCGCCGCTAAGGGGGGCTATGGTACGTCTGATGGCACTGAAGGGGTTCATCTGCCTGGTATCACAGACACCAATACATTTCACAGTCTGGCCTCCAGGGGGAGCTAAGGGTACTATGTATTAGGCCACTCCTCACAGTCTGGTAAAACTGGGGGTTGGATAGGAAGTTAGATCAGAAAGCTGACTGGGTTGGAACCAGGCAACACCTTGTGGCAGAGGGTGTTGTAGGGGAAGATTCAGAGGGGTCCCTGTCAGGGGTGGGATCCTGTCAGAGGCCTAGCAACCAGAGAGAACATTACGGGACCGCGCCTGCACGATATAGCGGCGGTACCCCAAGAAAGGACAAGAAGCGAGGTATATTGTGCTGAGTGATAAAAGAGATCAACGCAACAAGGAGAAATACCAGTAGGAGTCGTGCTGTAAGATCGAGGCAACATCCTACTGAGGCGCGTAGCCGGAACGCCGAGGAGGTATTAGGCTCCAAGCAATACTTCAAACCTACGGCAGGACAGTCAGCTATAGGCGGGCTGTCTCACACCAATCACCTACGAAGAAATGGGGGCACACTAGGAGAAGGGCAACACTAGGGTCCAGGAAGAGCTCCGAGCCTACCCGTCATACGGGTGCGTCCTAGCCATATCATCTGGGGGATGGAGAAGAACATCAGAATCGAGTTGTGAGGGAACACGAGAAACAGACACAACAGTTGTGGGGACTATCCCGTAAGCACAGCAGGGGAGGACCACAACACACAAGCGCTAGAAGGTAGGCACAGATTTCCACCTGCAAAGGGAACTCTGGAGGTGCCATCGGACCGGCTGGACTTGCGCAGCCTGGTTAACCGTATTCCGGACTGAGGATCCTGAAGCCTTCAGTAAAGAGGTAAAGAGACTGCAACCTGGTGTCCTCGTTATTTACTGTGGCCAGCACTGCACCACACTACCACCACCATCCACACCTTTCATTGGGCGCCCCTCAGCAGGGTCACGGACCGGGCCTAGCCACTGTGACAACCCCAGAGCAGAGACCAAGAGGCCCGGTACCGGGTACCCCTCGACCCTGCGGCAGTGGGGGCGCTGCAGAGGCATACACTCACTGGCCACTTTATTAGGTACACCATGCTAGTAACGGGTTGGACCCCCTTTTGCCTTCAGAATTGCCTCAATTCTTCGTGGCATAGATTCAACAAGGTGCTGGAAGCATTCCTCAGAGATTTTGGTCCATATTGACATGATGGCATCACACAGTTGCCGCAGATTTGTCGGCTGCACATCACCACCACCAGCCTGAACCGTTGATACAAGGCAGGATGGATCCATGCTTTCATGTTGTTTACGCCAAATTCTGACCCTACCATCCGAATGTCGCAGCAGAAATCGAGACTCATCAGACCAAGCAACGTTTTTCCAATCTTCTACTGTCCAATTTCGATGAGCTTGTACAAATTGTAGCCTCAGTTTCCTGTTCTTAGCTGAAAGGAGTGGTACCCGGTGTGGTCTTCTGCTGCTGTAGCCCATCTGCCTCAAAGTTCGACGCACTGTGCGTTCAGAGATGCTCTTAGGCCTACCTTGGTTGTAACGGGTGGCGATTTGAGTCACTGTTGCCTTTCTATCAGCTCGAACCAGTCTGCCCATTCTCCTCTGACCTCTGGCATCAACAAGGCATTTCCGCCCACAGAACTGCTGCTCACTGGATTTTTTTTCTTTTTCGGACCATTCTCTGTAAACCCTAGAGATGGTTGTGCGTGAAAATCCCAGTAGATCAGCAGTTTCTGAAATACTCAGACCAGCCCTTCTGGCACCAACAACCATGCCACGTTCAAAGGCACTCAAATCACCTTTCTTCCCCATACTGATGCTCGGTTTGAACTGCAGGAGATTGTCTTGACCATGTCTACATGCCTAAATGCACTGAGTTGCCGCCATGTGATTGGCTGATTAGAAATTAAGTGTTAACAAGAAGTTGGACAGGTGTACCTAATAAAGTGGCCAGTGAGTGTATATCAGAACACTTCCAGAGCATTTGCCTTAGAAAGTTTCAGCACTCAGCTCCAGCCTTTTTTGCTATCAGCTCACTGTCTGTGTGATATCAAGTGCCTGGCAAAAAAATAAAAAAGTGACCTATTACTCAAGCACTTAACATTTCATTTTTATATCAATTTGATATATAAACAGATAGAAGATATAAAGGTGTTTAATAGATTTAGTTTTCAAAGACCTGCATGCCCATATATGTGATTTGAGGGGGTTGATCTAAGGGTACCGTCACACAGTGCCATTTTAATCGCTACGACGGTACGATTCGTGACGTTCTAGCGATATCGTTACGATATCGCAGTGTCTGACACGCAGCAGCGATCAGGGACCCTGCTGAGAATCGTACGTCGTAGCAGATCGTTTGGAACTTTCTTTCGTCGCTTGATCACCCGCTGACATCGCTGGATCGTTGTGTGTGACAGCGATCCAGCGATGTGTTCACTTGTAACCAGGGTAAACATTGGGTAACTAAGCGCAGGGCCGCGCTTAGTAACCCGATGTTTACCCTGGTTACCAGCGTAAACGTAAAAAAAACAAAGAGTACATACTCACATTCCGGTGTCTGTCCTCCGGCGTCTCAGCTTCTCTGCACTGTGAGCGCCTGCCGGCCGGAAAGCGAGCACAGCGGTGACGCGGTGACGTCACTGCTCTGCTTTCCGGCTATGGTGCTTACACAGTGGAGAGAAGCAGAACGCCGGGGGACAGACACCGGAATGTGAGTATGTACGGTTTGTTTTTTTTACGTTTACGCTGGTAACCAGGGTAAACATCGGGTTACTAAGCGCGGCCCTGCGCTTAGTAACCCGATATTTACCCTGGTTACCCGGGGACTTCGGCATCGCTCCAGCGCCGTGATTGCAAAGTGTGACCGCAGTCTACGACGCTGGAGCGATAATCATACGACGCTGCGACGTCACGGATCGTGCCGTCGTAGCGATGAAAATGGCATTGTGTGACAGTACCCTTATTGGCTGATTCCTTTCACTTTTCAATGACAGATCTATTGTACTATTTGAGGCTAGATAAGGGAGGATAGCGCCACTAGACACACAGGTAAGGTTCTTTGTGCATCTTCAAAACTACTTCATCAGTCAAGTTGAGGTTGTGGTTCTACTTCCCAAAGTTTGTTATGGTCAATAGACTTCATTTCAGCTATTATAAAGCACATGTGTCCCCTTGTACTAACAATTTTGAAAGATAGTGTGAGGATCCAATATGGCCACCACCCCCACTATGGGAAATATTTCAAAATAAAAAAGTCAAAAGTATATATTCTCTACATACTAGTGCTTCTCACAAAATGAGAATATCATCAAAAAGTTAATTATTTCAGTTCTTCAATACAAAAAGTGACACTCATATATTATATAGAGTCATTACACAGAGTGATCTATTTCACGTGTTTATTTCTGTTAATGTTGATGATAATGACTTTGGGGTTTTCATTGGCTGTAAGCCATAATCATCAACATTAACAGAAATCAACACTTGAAATAGATCACTCTGTTTGTAATGACTGCATATAATATACGAGTTTTACTTTTTGTATTGAAGAACTGAAATAAATTAACTTTTTGATGATATTCTAATTTTTTGAGAAGCACCTGTTCTTACTACCTGTATTGTGGATATGTGCAATAGATGTAAGGAGAGGGCACAGGAGCTGACCGAGCTCCCCTCACCTCGGGTGTCATCTGTGCTATACAGCCAGCACCCAAATATAATTGCTGTGATCGGAGCTAGTTCCGAACATGCCCAATAATGACTGGAAGACATACATTGTTTGATAGAGGAAAAGGACCTCTTTAGTTATCCAATTACCCTCCCTTCTCCACCCCCCCGATTGTGGCTGTAAGCCCCGGTGTCAGGCATGTTAGCGATAAAACAACATTGTATATTTAATGCTGTATTAAAAAAGAACAAATACATTGATTAACTGGTTTTCAGTCACCTTATCTCCCCAAGAAATGAAATAAAAGCAATCAAAAAGATGCAAATTTATACAAATTTGGTATCGCATAACCCTACTGACTTGTAAAAGAAAGTGAACAGATAATATTTAAAGGTAATCTGTCAGCAGGTTTTTGCTATGTAATCTTGGAGCAGCATAATATTGCACAAGTGAGCCTGATTCCAGCGATGTAACACTCGTCTACTTGGTGAAGTTTTGATAAATCATTGTTTTTTCTGTTGGAAATGTAGCAGCGCTCAAATGATGAGATGTGTGTAACCACGCCCACATCACTGATTGGCAGCTTGCTGACAGTGTACACAGGAAGCTGCCAATCAGTGATGGGGGTGTGGTTACACAGATTAGCTTGACTGTCATGCACTTGAGACCTAGTCCTGCAGTGATAATCTCCTGCCGATAAAGCAATAATTGTATTCAAACTGCAATACACAAGCCAGTAAGTGACACATTGCTGGAATCAAGCTCTCTTGCCCTATACTATGCTGCTCTCCGATTAAATAGCAAAAACCTGCTGACAGATTCTCTTTAACAAATAGTGAATACCGTTAAAAAAAAAAAAAAACTCCATCCCATTCGATTCTATCGGAAAAATATATTTTCCAATGCATTATGCATTATATTTTATCATGCCACTGAAAATGCAACTCATCCTACAAAAAAAATGTGTACAGAAGAATAAAAAAAAAGTTATGGGTATTGGAAAGCAAGAAGAATAAACAAATGAAAAATGGCTCTATCCTCAAGGGGTTAAATCTATTTAATGAAGCTAAAACTACATAGAGACTTTGTTCTGAAGGATTTAAAGTACATCCACAAAATAACATTAACTGCAACCAGAAAACAGGTAGGAGCAGACGGAACCAGCACAATATCTGCGACACCGAGCCAATATGTAACGACAGACCAAGCGGGCGATGCAAAAAAAGAAACTTAAAAAAGCCAAGACCAGGAATCCAATATGTTAACCATATAAAGCATTAATGATTAATGATAGACTCAGACAATTTAGAAGGTCTTCTGATGAATAATTGATGGCAGAGTAATGTGTTATATATAAGCATCCTGTAGACAGAAAACTGTGTACAAAGAATATCATGAATAAGTACTCACTAGGCAATAGAAATAGGTTTTAGATTGTATTTTGTATTTTATATGCTTAATATAAAGTAATTACTATTTCGTCTTTCTGGCTGGAGACCCTCCATAACATCAGTCTAACACTGAAGTAATTGGAAATACTGTACATTATTCTTTTTCCAAACATTTTATTGAAATTTTAAATTATAACCGGGAAGGATAGACAAGGAGGGGGAGGAGGGGAAGGGGAGGGATATGAGAGTAGGAAAAACCCCTATAAAAATAGGGGAGACAAGCAGTCATATAATACTTTAAATATATACAAAATAGCTGTAGCTTAAATACAAAACCTAAAAAGGGTTGATCATACAGACTTGCTTTCATCAACGTCTGAAACAAAATGCAGTAAGATATGCAATGACATAGATAATGCTACATATAAACTCTCTTAAATTAGCATCTGAAGCTACAAGCGGTAACATACATATTAGTATAAGTAACACTGGATGAATTAAACCCTGTAGAACACTGATATAACCATTATTTGACATGAGTGTAGGGGGTATATGATGGCCCGGACCTCCAGATGACCCTTAGACTTTGTCGGGAGGAAAAGTTCGGTTCAATCACAGGCTATAATGTGGAACATATGGAGAAGAAAAGAAAAAAAAATGTTTACTGAGAGCTTTAACGAAAATTTGGTTTGAGTTTGGAAATGGAACCAAGCGAGGCTACGGGTAAAATTATACCCGCATGTTTCAAGAAGTCCGCTGCCCCTGCTGGAGAAGAAAAGGTATACCATTTTGATGCAAATTTCACCCGCAAATTAGAGAATTGGTAGCAATTATACGGAATGCCGGCCTGTTGAAGCCTGTAGGTAGTATGCTGAAACAATTTCCGCTTTTGTAAGGTGTGTTTACACAGGTCTCTATAAAAGGTTAGGTGACTGTATGGGGAAGAGAGGAACCTTGGTTCCCTTGCAATGTCAAGCAGTGAGTTTCTTAACCAGTTGGGGTAAAATGAAACAATGACATCTGCAGTTGTGTCTGACGGTAGAGAAGATGGCTTGCGAATCCTGAATGTCTTTTCAACCAGATTTTTTCCCTGAACATCAGGAAACAGATGGGAGATCATAGAGGAGACATAATCTCCCAACTGAGAGGCTTGTACCGACTCCGGGATCCCTCAGATTTTCAGGTTATTCTTTCTTTTGAAGTTCTCAAAGTTGACTAAACTGTTCTTGAATGAAGCTATATCATGCTTTAAATTTTCCAATGAGTCCGAAAGCACAGAAACGCTCCCTACATCTTTGGGATATGACGACTCCTGATATTTGTATAAAGAGTCCAGATTTTTGGGAACGTAGGGAGTTCTATCAAAAACCACATTAGAGTTTGAAGGTGGGGCAACAATTATATGCGAAAAGGTGTCCTTGAAAAGCTTCTTAATAAATTTTTCAGATGCTTTAGCTCCGTTTAAAAAGTAAAGTCTTTATGCTCTGTTTCAATTTTAGCCTCCTTATCAGGGTTGCTAGTATCCACAGAGATTAAAAGAGCTTTGCACAAATTAACAATAAATCTTTCTGATGGGTGGTCATCAGAAGCAGATAAATTGTCTATCAGTGAGTTCTTTAAAATACGTTGCCCTTGTACAACTTTTTGTGGAAGCGTTTCGGTGGTCACAGAACCATCATGGCTTGTTGTGCCTTCCAGAGCAAAACCAGAGTATGATGGTGCTATTAATGATGATGATGACGACGAAGCACCATCAGGCTCACTACCATCTGAGTAAAAGCCATCACCGTAGTCACAAGAATCCATCTCCTCATTGAACTCCTCAGAATGAATACTCTCTAATTGCTCCAGAGAATTGAGAGATCCATTTAATTGGTTCAATTTATTTTGTTTAGCATAGTCAGAAGAGCCAGATATTGTTTTTACGGGCATCTCTTCACTCTCCTCTAAACTGTTACCCATGGTGGTGTGAAGGAAGGGGTTAAAGTCCGTATTATTTATGCCCTCTTTAATATGATTTGTTGGTATAATAAGGGAGTTGTCCCAAGTAGATGTCCCTGTTGTGGGTCTAAGTCTGACCCCTCATATGGGAGTCCACTCCCCCTGATGATGTCCAATTGCAGCCATTCCTCTGAGCTGAGAGGGAATTCACCTCTCCATTCCAGTGAAATAAGTGGGTCCTGGAAGGCTCTCCCCCGGTATAACCAGAGTGGAGTGCTCCAGACAGGACCCGCCGCTGCATCATGCCTCTCTCTCCCTCCACCGCCATTCCCGGTGTCTGGTCTCTCTCTCCCCCTTCACTCCCCAGTACAAACTCCAGCGCGTCATACCTAAGCCTGCCTCCTGAGATCCGGACCGTCGGGGAGATCCCTCCGCGGCTGAGCTGCGGTGATACCGGTGATTCGTCGTCTGTTTCCTTCTGCAGCTTTGTGGCATACGGGATGATGATGGTCCTTCGGCGCTCCTTCAGATCCTCATCTTTCGGCACTGAAGCTTTGGCAGGAGCAAGGATTCACTTCGCTGGAGTCGCTGGAACTGTAGATCTGTTAGTAGTAGTGTTGAGCATTCCGATACCGCAAGTATCGGGTATCGGCCGATACTTGCGGGTATCGGAATTCCGATACCGAGATCCGATACTTTTGTGGTATCGGGTATCGGTATCGAAAAAACATTAATGTGTAAAATAAAGAATTAAAATAAAAAATATTGCTATACTCACCTCTCCGACGCAGCCTGGACCTCACCGAGGGAACCGGCAGCGTTCTTTGCTTAAAATGCGCGCGTTTCCTGCCTCCCGTGACGTCACGGCTTGTGATTGGTCACGTGCCGCCCATGTGGCCGCGACGCGACCAATCACAGCAAGCCGTGACGTAATTTTCAGGTCCTGAATGCCTAATTCTAGGCATTCAGTATTTTAAAATTACGTTCCGGCTTGTGATTGGTCGCGTCGCGGTCACATGGGCGACGCGACCAATCACAAGCCGTGACGTAATTTTAAAATGCGCGCGTTTCCTGCCTCCCGTGATGTCACGGCTTGTGATTGGTCGAGTCGCCCATGTGACCGCGACGCGACCAATCACAAGCCGGAACGTAATTTTAAAATCCTGAATGCCTAGAATTAGGCATTCAGGACCTGAAAATTACGTCACGGCTTGCTGTGATTGGTCGCGTCGCGGCCACATGGGCGGCACGCGACCAATCACAAGCCGTGACGTCACGGAAGGAAGTAAACGCGCGCATTTTAAGCAAAGAACGCTGCCGGTTCCGACCTCGGTGAGGTCCAGGCTGCGTCGGAGAGGTGAGTATAGCAATATTTTCTATTTTAATTCTTTCTTTTACACATTAATATGGATCCCAGGGCCTGAAGGAGAGTTTCCTCTCCTTCAGACCCTGGGAACCATCAGGGATACCGACCGATACTTGAGTCCCATTGACTTGTATTGGTATCAGGTATCGGTATCGGATTAGATCCGATACTTTGCCGGTATCGGTCGATACTTTCCGATACCGATACTTTCAAGTATCGGACGGTATCGCTCAACACTAGTTAGTAGTATCCTTCCGCCGCGTCGCTGCAATGTAGTTCCCCGCGATCTCCTGGCTTCTCCCCGGATCTTTAATAACCGGCACCGGAATTGTGGTAAAAGCAGGGGTCTTTTTAGCTACAGTCCTGTCGGGCTGCGGATCTTTCTGTTTTCGGCCCAGCGCTTAATTTCCTTGTGGCACAGGCCTACACTGTGTTCCAAATTATTATGCAAATAATATTTCCTCATAGTTTCTCTAAATTACCTATCTGAATTGCAGTCATTGTTATTTTCCAGTCATCTACTATTCTAGTATAATTGCAATGTTTTGGAACAAACTGCCTATGAAAACAGTATCTTTTTTAAAAAAATGAACACTCAAAATGCATGTTCCAAATTATTATGCACAGCAGAGTTTTTAACCTTTTTTTTTTATTTTGAACAAAAAAATGGTCAATTGTGAAGTTATAAGCATTATCAGCTTATTACAAATTGAAATCAAACAGTTTTCAAGTGAAAACTTTATTCTAGGTGATGTTACATTTGCATATAGGACCCCTTGTTCGAAAGAAGCTTCTGAACTCTCTCGTCCATTGAATTTGTCAGTTTTTGGATGGTTTCTGCTTCAGTTGTTTTGCATGTGGACAGAATACCCTCCCAGAGCTGTTGCTTAGATGAGAACTGCCTCCCGCCATCATAGACACTCCTTTTGATGATGCTCCAGAGGTTCTCAATGGGGTTGAGGTCAGGGGAAGATGGTGGCCACACCATAAGTTTGTCCTCTTTTATGCCCATAGCAGCCAGAGATGCAGATGTGTTTTTTGAAGCATGAGACGGTGCATCATCATGCATGAAAATTATGTTGCTACGGAAAGCACGGTTCTTCCTCTTGAACCATGGCAGGAAGTGTTGTTTTAGAAACTCCACATAGATTATGGAGTTCATCTTTACCCCTTCAGGAATCATAAAGGGGCCTACAATCTCTCTCCCCATGAT
Source organism: Ranitomeya variabilis (assembly GCF_051348905.1). NCBI lineage: Eukaryota > Metazoa > Chordata > Amphibia > Anura > Dendrobatidae > Ranitomeya > Ranitomeya variabilis. The sequence goes on from NC_135233.1 coordinate 199,820,675, forward strand.
TCCAGCCCAAAACATTACTCCACCTCCTCCTTGTTGGCGCCTTAGCCGTGTTTTCATGGGGTTTCCATCAACCAGCCATCCTCCACTCCATCCATCTGGACCATCAACGTTGCACGGCACTCATCGGTGAACAAAACAGTTTGGAAGTCAGTCTTCATGTATCGTTTGGCCCACTGGAGCCGTTTCTGCTTGTGTGCAGTGGATAGAGGTGGTCGATAGGATGGCTTTCGCACAGCTGCAAACCTCTGAAGGACCCTGCATCATGTTCTGGGGACTTTGGAGGCACCAGCAGCTTCAAAAACTTGTCTGCTGCTATGACAAGGCATTTTTTGCAGCTGCTCTTTTAACCTTACGCAATTGCCTGTTGGAAAGAGTCCTCAATTTTTCCTTATCAGCACTCACACGTGTGTGCTGGGAATCAGCTACATACTTCTTGATTGTGCGATGATCACGATGAAGTGTCTTGGCATTGTTGATTGTAGTCATGCCTTGACCTAAATACTCCACAATTTGTTGCTTCTCAGCAGCTGACATCCTTTTTCTTTCCCATTTTGGCAAAAAATGTAGGCTGCTTAGTAATGTGGAACAGCCTTCTTAAGTAGTCTTGCCTTTATTTGGACACACCTGCCAAACAAATATGCACAGGTATCTGCAATTGCTTTCAGTGATATAAAGAGCCCTGACACACATCACCATCAATGAGTTTAAATGACAAACAAAAAAATTCTAACCTTAACATTCCTAAACTCTTTGTGCATAATAATTTGGAACACAGTGCATTTGCTTCTCCCCCAGAGGGAAGCAGGCCTTCATTAGAGTTCTCCCGGGAACTTCTCTGCCCCAATAAAGGAGTTTTCTTCGGTGTGTCGGCCTTTTTCTTCTCAAATCTCATTCCTGGCATGTTCCAATGAGTTGTGGAGTCTTATATTCCACGTTTCAGTAAGCCTAAGTAGCCTGTAATAGGGGATTTACAGGAGCCCCGCAGATCACGTCCACTCCTGTCCCCTGCAAACCACGCCCCCCTGAAATACATTATTCTGCCATTAAAGTACATGCATCACCTTTTTTATTTTTCTCCTGAATTATTTTTTTCCTTAATTTAGTGAAATTTCAGAGTAAAAAATGAAAGTAAAAATAATTAAAAATAATTGCCTTCAAATAGATAAAGAGCGTCCAATCTTCTATGCGTATATGAGAGTTTTTATGAGTTGTTCCACCTACAAGTACATTTTAATTAATACACCTTGGAATAAAAATAAATTCCAGAATTTGATGTGTTAAAGCGCTGTTGCAGCACCTAAAATGTTTTTTTTTTAAATATCTATCCTTACACCCAAACCACTTTTGTAATTAGCTTTATTACACAACACCCTACATTTCTCCCTATCTAGTTAATCTCTAAATGTGTTTTTTTTACTGTTCTTCCTGTGATACTTCATTTGAGAGGAGTCTCAAATGTGATATTACAGGAGGCCGGGGCTGCACTCACTCCTTGTAGCGTCCATCGTCCATCCTGGAGCAAGATGTGATCAGGTTGCAGCACTGCAGTTACTGACCAGTTTCATGCATCGCTGCCCCCTCTGAAGACATCCTGGATCCTGAGTCATGGACGCCATTGGAGATGTGAGTGCAGCGATGGCGCTCTGCTTCTATCTCCGTTGCTGCTGTAGCTTCTGTGAAAGAAGACATTGCCAGGGGGCAGAGATAAAAACTGTGAGCAACACCAGCACTGCCCCACAGCTTCTAGCACTGCCCTCAATTGAATCTTCAACAGCAGTGGCGATGGTATCACTCACTGCTTACATCACAGCTGACAACTTGATTGAGGGCTGGGCTAGCAGTTATGGAGACATGCTGTTGTCACTCACTGCTTCTATCTCCACCCTTTAACAGTGTGTTTTACAGAAGCTACACAGGTGACAGAATCAGAAAGCCGGTGCTGCACTTACATCTATCACAGCATCCATCACAAAGGATGCAGGATGTTTTCAGAGGGGGCAGCGATTGAAGCAACATGTTATGTACTGCAATGCTGTGGTGAGTGCAGCCCCAGCTTCTTGTGACATCATCTTTGAGACTTGCAACGGGTATACCATGACAAAGAGGAGCCAGAAGACTGCAGCGTCTGATTTCTCCTACTCCTACATTGATTACAAGCACTTCACCTTCATATTAAATGGTGTAAATTTATTTTGGCAGCGCAGGGGTTAATTTGCTCAGTTAAGCGCTCCTGGAACTTTAGGGTGCTCAGCTGTGCTCTGTTAGCCTCTCCCATCTCCTATATAATCTGGTCCCTGGCTAACACTCATTGTCAGAGTTGGCTGATGCTGAATAGCTGGATATTGTTGGTTTTTCTTATTGGAGAAGGCGATGGTGGATTTATCTGTGACTGTTGCTTGGTTTTCAGTGTGTGATAATTCCCTTTCTTCTCCTACTTTGGTTTAATCCCATCCTCCACTGCCCTGTGCATTTCTCTGTTGTTTGTGTATGTTTGCATGTTTGGTATTTTTCATTACTCTTGTTTGCATTACCTTATTAGTCTGGTTGGTGTATTAAAGTACACTACTACTCCCCTCTTCCCTGGTTGGGGGAATGAGGAATTTAGGACCTGAGAGAATTACGTCACGGCTTGTGATTGGTCGCTGAGCGGTCACGTGGGCCGCCGCGACCAATCACAAAGCCGTGACGTCATCTAAGGCCCTGAACGCGCTCATTCTTAGGAACGGAAGATGCCGATTACTACCAGGGCTCGTCAGAGGGTGAGTATATCAATATTTTTTTTTTTAATTCTTTATTTTACACTTAAATGTGGATTCCGATACCGATTTCCGATATCGCAAACATATCGGAACTCGGTATCGGAATTCCGATACCAGATTCAGAAGATCGCCGACCACATGGCCGACCCCACACAGGGGTCGGGTCGGGTTTCATGAAACCCGACTTTGCCAAAAGTCGTCGACTTCTGAAAATGGTCGACCCGTTTTGCTCAACCCTACTTCTGACTCCTTGACCCAGTGGCAATCTTTCTCTGGCCCTAATTGACACAACTGGACCTGGGTGGTTATAGACTCCCAGCCTGCTGCCGGGAGTTGATGGTGATATTTCCATTTCCCCCTGTCGAGGCTTGGAGCTATAACAGTCGGCTATCTTCCTCTTTGGTGCATACGGTTACCATCCACAGTTTGGTACTTTTAGCCGTGAAGGGGTTTTGGGAGTTCTGGAAGAGGAACGTTTTGCTTCATCGCTCTCCTCAGTGTGGCAGGGGGTTCTGAGTAATTTGAAGATTATGGGAGACAGGTACAAACATATGGCTGACAGAAAACACTTGCCAGGTCCGGACCTGAATGCGAATGACTTTGTGTGGTTGTTTACAAGGAATATCAGGTTGAAGGTTCCTACCTGGAAGTTGGGACCTAGATTTACTGGTCCCTATAAAATAACCACCGTCATTAATCCAGCAGCATTTTGTCTTGAGCTACCTCAGGCCCGTAAGATCCACAATGTCTTTCTCAGGTCTTTGCTCAAGAAATAAGTGGAACCTCTTAAGCCCTCATGCCTACCACTGTCCCCAATAATGGGTTGATGGAAATCTTGAGTTTCAGATTTCAAGAATTGTAAAATCTCACCCCCAATGCCCTACAATACTTGGTGCACTAGAAGGGTTACGGTTCAGAGGAAATAATGTGGGTCTCCGCATCAGAGGTGACTGCCCACAGGCTGGTTCATTCATTTCATACCTCTTATCCCAAGAAACCTGCTCCTGGGTGCCCAGAGGTCACTTGCAGAAGGGAGGAGTACTATCATGGGTGTGTCAGAGGCTGCAGACAGTTGAACTGCATCTAGCTGTTGAAGGTCTCTGCGTTTGACCTTGCAGTTATTTTTTTTAACCCTTCTGACCCCTTGACTCAGTGCAACCGGCTCTAATTGAAACATCTGGACCTGGGTGTTTATAGACTCCCAGCCTGCTGCTGGGAGTTTCCGGTGATATTTCCATTTCCCCCTTTTGAGGCTTGGAGCTATAGCAGTCGGCTATCTTCCTCTTTGGTGTTCCTGGAGGAAATGTGCGCTACATCTCTGAGTCTACTCAAGATAAGTGTTCCCCTTGTTCGTCTATACCCAGCTGTCTTTAGTGGTTGTGGTGATCGATTAGTGCACACCCCATCATTCCCTAAGTAGAGTTTATCGCCAGGGTCAGGCAGGGATTAGGTTTCTACTCGGCGATAGGTGCAGAACCTATTTAGGGATGCTTAGGGCAAACAGGATGACTTTAGAGAAGGGGAAAGCGAAGACCCCTAGGCAGATCTAGTGTTGGGCTTCCTTCCACTTATCCCTTTGTGTTGCACTTCATCTTCTTTGTTGTAAAAATGATCTCAAAGCATAATTTTTCAGGTCACTACGATTACAGCAAATCCAACTTATATAGTTTTCATTATATTTTAGTGGTTAACACTCTGTACAGAAATAACTTATGTTTGTGTCCTTTTACGAGAATGGTGAGCTGAAATTTTTATTGATACCATATTGCATGTATACAATGTTTTGATTACTTTTCATTTAATTTTTGGGAAAGGTGAAGTGACCTCTGAGGCAATATGAAACATGAATTTATGTTTTTGTTACTATTACTTTTCACTAAAGATGAGTCTTTTGAAATCTAAAGTTTCCAATTTTGCTGAATTTTTCCCCAAAATTTGATTTAAACGGGATGAGCGAACTCTTACTGCAAACTTTGGGGTTCATACCAAATCCCAAACACTGACTTTTTACCTGATGTCCGGTTTACTGCTCAGGATCGGATGCCTAGTACAGTTTGTTAAAAGGCTGCATTGCAGCAAATCAACAAGCTTTTAGGCTGTGGGCACATTCTGAGCCACCACAACCATGGCAAGCATTGGCATGGCTGTGATTGGACGGCGTAACACGTGACCCGGATTGTGTAAATGTCAGATCATGAGGCCTGCAGCCATTCTGCTCTGATTTGTTGGGACAGGACACAGCTGGAGTGAGGGACATAATTAGACAGTATACCCTGCAAAAAAGCCTCTTTCTGTCTACATGTGTCAGTGGGAGTACTATGCCAAAAAGCCGCTGTGTGAACTCTGCAACTCCATTTGTGGGAGTACCGTATCTTAAAGTCTCTGTGTGAAATCTGCACCCCTAAACAGGAATGGACTGTGCCAAAAAGACGCTATATGTACTCTTCACCTCTATATGTGAGAATATTATGCCAAAAAGACACCGTGTACTCTGCAACTATGACTGTGGGAGTACTGTGCCTTTAAGCATCTGTGTGTCCACTAAAACCCTGCCTGTAGGAATTCGGTGGTTTTAACTCCTTCAAGACCCTGCTCCTTTTCATTTTTGCATTTCAGTTTTTGCTCCCCTTCTTCCCAGAGCCATAACTTTTTTATTTTTCCATCAATATGGCCATGTGAGGGCTTGTTTTTTGCAGGACAAGTTGTACTTTTGACAATGACACCATTGGTTTTACCATATAGTGTTCTCAAAAATGGGAAAAAAATTCCAAGTGCGGTGAAATTGCAAAAAAAGTGCAATTCCACAGCTTTTTTTGGATTTTTTTTTACGATATTCACCGAATGCTAAAACTGACCCACCATTTTGATTCACCTGGTCATTACGAGTTCATAGACACCAAACATGTCTAGGTTCTTTTTTTATGTAAGTGTTAAAAAAAATCCAAAGTTTGTTAAAAAAAGAAAAAATTGTGCCTTTTTCTGAGACTCATAGTGTCTCCATTTTTCATTATCTCGGGTTGGGTGAGGGCTTATTTTTTGTGTGCTGAACTGACATTGTTATTGATGCCATCTTGATGCAGATACGATCTTCTGATCGCCTGATATTGCATTTTAATGCAATGTCGCAGCGACCAAAAAAACTTAATTGTGGTTGTATATGATGTACCTGGTAGGCTGTCCCTGACTTACTGGTGTCTAGTAGTTCTAATTTTTAATGTTTTCTATCATTTTTTTGATATCAATAAAGATTTTCAAGGATTATACTCTTGTTGTGGTGTTTAGCTGTTCAAAACAGCTGACTTGTCCCAGGAAGGATGTGGGCTCAGTGCCGGAGCCCACATCAAACGGAGGGAAGCGACCTCCGCAGTACTAGTAGGGCGGAGGTCATGAAGGGGTTAAGCCTCCATTCAGGGCCAGTGTCACCATCCACTCCTAGAAACTTACACTGTAAAATACACTATACACCCTGATTTTAGGAGCTTACACTCTAATATGCATTATACACCCTGCTCCTTGGAGCTTTCACTGTAATATGCATTATACACCCTACTCCTAAGAGCTTACACTCTAATATACACAATACACCCTGCACCTAGGAGCTTAAACTATAATAAACAAAATACAAACTGTTCCTAGAAGATAATACTCTAATATATGTATATATATATATATATATATATATATATATATGTATACTGTATACTCTGCTCAAAGGAGCTTACACTCTAATATACACTACACACCTTGCTCCTAGGAGCTTACACTCTAATATACACAATACAACCTGTTCCTCAGTCGGAGATTACACTCTAACATACACTGTACACCTTGCTCCTAGGAGCTTACACTTTAATATACACAATACAACATGTTCCAGGAGAATACACTCTAATATACACTGTACACTCTGCTCAAAGGAGCTTACACTCTAATATACACTATACAACTTGTTCCTCTGAGATTACACTCTAATATGCACTGTACACCTTGCTCCTAGGGGCTAACACTCTAATACACACCATACACCCAGCTCCCAGGAGCTTACACTATAATATGCATTGTACACCCTGCTCCTAGGAGCTTACACTCTAATATACACAATACAACCTGTTCCTAGGAGATTACACTCTAATAAACACTATACACCCTACTCCTAGGAGCATACAGTCTAATATATACTAAACACCCTGCTCCTAGGTGCTTACACTCTAATGTACACTATATACCCTACTTCTAGGAGCTTACACTCTAATATATATTAAACACCCTGCTCCTAGGTGCTTACATTCTAATGTACATTATACACCCTGCTCCTAGAAGCTAGAGTAAACAGGTTGTGGGATGCAGTAAAGGACTGGAGGCAGAGCAAGGGTTAAGAGGTTTAATAACAGGGGGACACTCCAAGCAGGGAGGTAAAGAGTTAAACAGGGGAATAAACAGTTCAGTTTGCAAAGGATATGCAGAGTTCAGAAATAAAGGAAAAGCTTTATAAAGGCAGTTCTTGTGAAACACATATCAGAAGTTTCTCAAACTGTGACTCCGGCTGGGAAGTCAGTGGCACCAGAAACGGCGGATGGGGTATGTCTTCCTATGCGGTCTTATGGGCAACAGTGCCCCGTCTTCTGGTGGCAGTGGTCAATGCCCAGTACCTTCCATTGGGCCTAGTCCATATGCTATAGCAGCTGATAAGGGTGCAAGCCACAGTACTGATTGAGCCCAATGTGGCTCAGCAAGTAAAAACCGGCAAAATCAGGGTCTCCTGTGATCGGGAAAGTATATGCTAGTAAGGTGTGTTACACGAGTCTATCCAGTACTCGGTCCTCTGTTTGCTGCACGAGCGCTGTACTCACGGTCATCAGCACCTCAATCTCTGTCAGCTACCAGGCGTGCTGCACTCTTCTCTATATGCTGCTCTCTTGCTTCTGCCACGACCGAAGTGCCAATAACGACTGGCACACTGCTTCTCTGGCAGGGTGTTGTACCCGATCTCTCCCTGGCAGCACGCACACAGTACCCACTAGCCGGGAGCGTTCAACACCTCACTCCGTGGTGATCAATGGGCACCCTGCATGTCTCTACTCACAGTCTCCGTCAGTGGGGGCAATGCTTGGGCACGGGCTTGCGCTCTACGGATGCTCCGGGGTCGTAGAACTCACTGGTCCCTAATGTTGGCAGCGGGAGACAGTGGACATTGGCCTGCATGATGCTGCTGCTCCCAGGACGGAGCACTTCTCTCCCTGGCTGCTGCTGCGCACACCTGGCTCTGGACTCTCTTCATTGGTCCCTCTCTCTGGATTGCTGTTAGACACACTGTTCCCCTCATCTCTGTGGTCCTCTTCAGATGGTGAGGCCCTGCCGAAGTACCGCTACTCTGTGGTGGGGAGAGGAAGCGGAGCGCACCTCTTGCCTGACTGCACACTGCTCTCTGTTCACTCCAAACTGCTCTGCTGCATCAGCTTTCCCTTTTATATCTCCGCCCCACTCGGTCAGGAGGACGTTCTCCCTCATTCCAGCTTCTCCCGGGCAGAGAAAGGCCTGCCTCACTAAAGCTTCCCCCCCGGGAACAGAGGATGCAGCCTCAACAGTTCCGGACCCAGCTTAATACAGGTACTTGCAACCTCGTTCTCCTCCTCCTTACACTTACACTATAATATATACTATATGCCCTGCTCATGGGCGGACATGCGAGCAGTGGGGGCACGAGGAGAGGTGAGGAGTGTTTTTTTTTAATATAACAGTGAGCACTAGTGTTGAGCATTCCGATACCGCAAGTATCGGGTATCGGCCGATATTCGCGATATCGGAATTCCGATACCGAGTTCCGATACTTTCAAGGGCCACTGTCACCCCCCCCCAGGCGTTATAAACTAAAAGAGCCACCTTGTGCAGCAGTAATGCTGCAGTCTAACAAGGTGGCTCTTTTAGTTTTTGATTAAGTTATTACCGCAATAAAACGTTTTAAAAATTGGCCAAACGTACCAGCGATTGTACCGGGAGGCGGTCCGAAGCGTCCTCTATGAATCTTCAAACTGCCGTCACTCTTCTCTTCAGGGCCGATGGTACCCGCCCCCTTCGCGTTGTTGCTTCAAATCCGGCGCCTGCGCTGTGCGTGCCTGCCTGGGGCCTGCGCAGTCTTCTTTGGCCGTCATCACTCACACGCAGGGTGCCTGACTGCGTCTGTGCGGGCAGTGCGGCCGCCCTGTTACTGAATCCCCGCCCCGCACTGTGTTATTCATTATGCACACTGCGGGGCTGGCATTCCTGGGCATGCGCACTGCACTGCGCTGTTCAGGCCGTCCCCCAGCTCGGACGTTCTCCCTTGTCTGACGTTCCCCCTGCTCCCCCGCCTTCCGGCATTATTTTCGGCTGCCAGATTCCAAAATCTGGTGAGGATTAGTGTATATGGCGGCAAGCTGCTGTGTGCTTTGTCTCTCTCTATGTGTTTGTATGTTTTAATGCAAATGCATATTTACACCAGCAGCAATGAAAATTAGGTACTTGTGTGGGTGGCCATAAATTACAAAGCACTGATGATCAATACTGTTTTTTGGGTGAGCATTATAGGTTTACATTGCGTTCGGGCAATACGTTTTGCGAATATAGCTAGCGTATTGCACCAGCGCAATGTCTTTAGCGGGATTGCTTTTGCCGATCCCGCTATCACAGATCCACAATCTGCGCTAGCGAGGAACGGAGCTGGGACGCTGAAAGCAGCATCTGAGGTCCGACTGAAAATAACGGCACATCGCAAGGGCGTGCCTAAAAAATGGCATGCGCTAGCGATGCGATCCAGATCCTAAACACATTGCCGTCAATGGGTGCGCTAACGGACCCGTTGCATGGCGTAACTTGCGACAATCACGCCATGCAGCGTACTCCTTTAGCGTTAACCCATTAACGCTTAGTGAACCTATTCGTAACGCACTGAACATCACTAAAGGAGGAGGGGTCTGCATTATACCACATCAAAGAACAATAAACGTTGAGGGGTGACCATTATTACACCGTACTGCAGATCAATGCACGGTCAGGGGTCTGCATTATTATACCGCACTGATCATCAATAAACGGTGAGGGGGGATCATTATTATTCCGCACTATAGATCTATAAACGGTCATGGTGGAGCATTGAGTGGAGCACTTAAATACGTGGCACTGAAATACGTGGCACTGAAATACGTGGCACGTGGCACTGAAATACGTGGCACGTGGCACTGAAATACGTGGCACGTGGCACTGAAATACGTGGCACGTGGCACTGAAATACGTGGCACTGAAATACGTGGCACGTGGCACTGAAATACGTGACACGTGGCACTGAAATACGTGGCACTGAAATACGTGACACGTGGCACTGAAATACGTGGCACGTGGCACTGAAATACGTGGCACTGAAATACGTGACACGTGGCACTGAAATATGTGGCACTGAAATACGTGGCACGTGGCACTGAAATACGTGACACGTGGCACTGAAATACGTGGCACTGAAATACGTGACACGTGGCACTGAAATACGTGGCACGTGGCACTGAAATACGTGGCACTGAAATACGTGACACGTGGCACTGAAATACGTGGCACTGAAATACGTGGCACGTGGCACTGAAATACGTGGCACGTGGCACTGAAATACGTGGCACTGAAATACGTGACACGTGGCACTGAAATACGTGGCACTGAAATACGTGGCACGTGGCACTGAAATACGTGACACGTGGCACTGAAATACGTGGCACTGAAATACGTGACACGTGGCACTGAAATACGTGGCACGTGGCACTGAAATACGTGGCACTGAAATACGTGACACGTGGCACTGAAATACGTGGCACGTGGCACTGAAATACGTGGCACTGAAATACGTGACACGTGGCACTGAAATACGTGGCACTGAAATACGTGACACGTGGCACTGAAATACGTGGCACGTGGCACTGAAATACGTGGCACTGAAATACGTGACACGTGGCACTGAAATACGTGGCACGTGGCACTGAAATACGTGGCACTGAAATACGTGACACGTGGCACTGAAATACGTGGCACTGAAATACGTGGCACGTGGCACTGAAATACGTGGCACTGAAATACGTGACACGTGGCACTGAAATACGTGGCACTGAAATACGTGGCACGTGGCACTGAAATACGTGACACGTGGCACTGAAATACGTGACACGTGGCACTGAAATACGTGGCACGTGGCACTGAAATACGTGGCACTGAAATACGTGACACGTGGCACTGAAATACGTGGCACGTGGCACTGAAATACGTGGCACTGAAATACGTGACACGTGGCACTGAAATACGTGGCACTGAAATACGTGGCACGTGGCACTGAAATACGTGGCACGTGGCACTGAAATACGTGGCACTGAAATACGTGACACGTGGCACTGAAATACGTGGCACTGAGTGCCACGTGCCACGTCAGTGCCACGTGCCACGTATTTCAGTGCCACGTGCCACGTATTTCAGTGCCACGTGCCACGTATTTCAGTGCCACGTGTCACGTATTTCAGTGCCACGTATTTCAGTGCCACGTGCCACGTATTTCAGTGCCACGTGCCACGTATTTCAGTGCCACGTGCCACGTATTTCAGTGCCACGTATTTCAGTGCCACGTATTTCAGTGCCACGTATTTAAGTGCTCCACTCAATGCTCCACCATGACCGTTTATAGATCTATAGTGCGGAATAATAATGATCCCCCCTCACCGTTTATTGATGATCAGTGCGGTATAATAATGCAGACCCCTGACCGTGCATTGATCTGCAGTACGGTGTAATAATGGTCACCCCTCAACGTTTATTGTTCTTTGATGTGGTATAATGCAGACCCCTCCTCCTTTAGTGATGTTCAGTGCGTTACGAATAGGTTCACTAAGCGTTAATGGGTTAACGCTAAAGGAGTACGCTGCATGGCGTGATTGTCGCAAGTTACGCCATGCAACGGGTCCGTTAGCGCACCCATTGACGGCAATGTGTTTAGGATCTGGATCGCATCGCTAGCGCATGCCATTTTTTAGGCACGCCCTTGCGATGTGCCGTTATTTTCAGTCGGACCTCAGATGCTGCTTTCAGCGTCCCAGCTCCGTTCCTCGCTAGCGCAGATTGTGGATCTGCGATAGCGGGATCGGCAAAAGCAATCCCGCTAAAGACATTGCGCTGGTGCAATACACTAGCTATATTCGCAAAACGTATTGCCCGAACGCAATGTAAACCTATAATGCTCCCCAAAAAAACAGTATTGATCATCAGTGCTTTGTAATTTATGGCCACCCACACAAGTACCTAATTTTCATTGCTGCTGGTGTAAATATGCATTTGCATTAAAACATACAAACACATAGAGAGAGACAAAGCACACAGCAGCTTGCCGCCATATACACTAATCCTCACCAGATTTTGGAATCTGGCAGCCGAAAATAATGCCGGAAGGCGGGGGAGCAGGGGCAACGTCAGACAAGGGAGAACGTCCGAGATGGGGGACGGCCTGAACAGCGCAGTGCAGTGCGCATGCCCAGGAATGCCAGCCCCGCAGTGTGCATAATGAATAACACAGTGCGGGGCGGGGATTCAGTAACAGGGCGGCCGCACTGCCCGCACAGACGCAGTCAGGCACCCTGCGTGTGAGTGATGACGGCCAAAGAAGACTGCGCAGGCCCCAGGCAGGCACGCACAGCGCAGGCGCCGGATTTGAAGCAACAACGCGAAGGGGGCGGGTACCATCGGCCCTGAAGAGAAGAGTGACGGCAGTTTGAAGATTCATAGAGGACGCTTCGGACCGCCTCCCGGTACAATCGCTGGTACGTTTGGCCAATTTTTAAAACGTTTTATTGCGGTAATAACTTAATCAAAAACTAAAAGAGCCACCTTGTTAGACTGCAGCATTACTGCTGCACAAGGTGGCTCTTTTAGTTTATAACGCCTGGGGGGGGGTGACAGTGGCCCTTTCAGTGCATCGGAAACCGGAATCGGAAATTCCCATCATGCAAACTCCCGGTTTTTTATGAATCAGCCAATGAGGAATGATTTGAAGTGTGGGCACATCCTGTTCTGCATGGTGGGCACGTAACTACTGGCATGGCTGTGATTGGCTGCTGAAATGATGTCACGACGCCCTTTAAAAGTCGTCGCCGCCATTTTGTGCTCACTCTGCTGTGAATTCAGTCAGGGACAGGACGCTGTGTTCTGACTGAGGGCCAGTTTAGAGATTGCGATTTGCTTCATTGTGCTTAATCCAGGCTAAATCAGCAACCGCTGTGTGTTCACCTTGTCTGCAAGGTCTGTGTGTGAGTGCAGCTCACTCTGCTGTCTGTCCACTAGCCACAGCCAGTTTTGGTCAGCTCAGGGTGCTTCACTGCCTCATACTGCTAAATCCTTTTTTTTTTTTTTTTTTTGCAATTAGTGCAGCCAGCTGCACATTTTTTCAAACATATCCTATATTAGTGGCTTTCCATCTGTATCCTGCTAGATTGTGGAAAATCACTATATAGGATTAGATAGAGTAGCTTTGTTTGGCCTTGCAGTGCCGTTCGCGGCTGTCTGCACGGTCTGTGTGAGTGCAGCTCACTCTGCAGTCTGTCCGCAGCCACAGCCGGTTGTGTTCAGCTCAGAGTGCGTCACTGCCTCATAGTGCTAAATCCTTTTTTTTTGCAATTAGTGCAGCCAGCTGCACCTTTTTTCAATAATATCCTATTAGTGTCTTTCCATACATATCCCGCTAGATTGTGGAAAAACACTATATAGGATTAGATAGAAGAGCTTTGTTTGGCCTTGCAGTGCTGTTCGCGGCTGTCTGCACAGTCTGTGTGAGTGCAGCTCACTCTGCAGTCTGTCCGCAGCCACAGCCGGTTGTGTTCAGCTCAGAGTGCGTCACTACCTCATACTGCTAAATCCTTTTTTTTTTTGCAATTAGTGCAGCCAGCTGCACCTTTTTTCAATAATATCCTATTAGTGTCTTTCCATACGTATCCCGCTAGATTGTGGAAAAACACTATATAGGATTAGATAGAGGAGCTTTGTTTGGCCATGCAGCACCGTTCGCGGCTGTCTGCACAGTCTGTGTGAGTGCAGCTCACTCTGCAGTCTGTCCGCAGCCACAGCCGGTTGTGTTTAGCTCAGAGTGCGTCACTGCCTCATACTGCTAAATCCTTTTTTTTTGCAATTAGTGCAGCCAGCTGCACGTTTTTTTCAATAATATCCTATTAGTGTCTTTCCATACGTATCCCACGAGATTGTGGAAAAACACTATATAGGATTAGATAGAGGAGCTTTGTTTGGCCTTGCAGTGCCATTCATGGCTGTCTGCACGGTCTGTGTGAGTGCAGCTCACTCTGCAGTCTGTCCGCAGCCACAGCCGGTTGTGTTCAGCTCAGAGTGCGTTACTGCCTCATACTGCTAAATCCTTTTTTTTTTTTTTGTAATTAGTGCAGCCAGCTGCACCTTTTTTTAATAATATCCTATTAGTGTCTTTCCATACGTATCCCGCTAGATTGTGGAAAAACACTATATAGGATTAGATAGAGGAGCTTTTCTTGGCCTTGCAGCGCCGTTCACGGCTGTCTGCACGGTCTGTGTGTGAGTACTGCACTCACTTTGTAGTGTCTGTTCTGCGAAACAAACCCAAAGTTCATCAAACACTCCATTTTACTGTTGTGTAGGCTGCATAAGCTCATAATAAAGTCTAGTCCACACTCCATAAAATAAGTGTTTCTTATACCTGTTAGCAGCTGTTCAGGAATAAGCACATTAAGCCGTTAGTACTTTTCTGCCTATCTTCATCACTCAGTATATCATGATGACGAAGGCAGGGAGTAAGGCAGGTGGGCGTGAGCGTGGAGCAGGGAGAGGACGTGGGGATTCTGCGCCAGCTGCGGGCACCGGTGACTCATCATCCCCCAGTTTCAGCAGGGAGCAGACCTTCATGCGCAGCTTTGTCGGAGCTCACCGTACCCCGCTGCTGCGGGACGAACAAATTGAAGCCGTTGTCGGATGGATGGCAGCTAACGCATCGAATTCAATTAGGGCCACATCCTCTCAGGCACAGAGCACTGAAGAGCAACCATCTGTCTCTTCACCACCTGCCAAATTGCCCAGGCAGTCAGAGAGCCCAGGACAGGAGCCATCTCTACTTCTGTTCTCTGAATCTCTTGGCTTGGAAACAGGGGGCCAGCCAAGCAGCATTAGAGAATCAGAAGAAGAGGCTGTATGCAGTGATGCCCAACAGCTTTGTCTCTCTGAATCAGAAGAGGCGGGTGGGACAGTGCCTCCGGTTACAACTTCTCAGTACACATCAGATGATGAGACTCAGGTGCCAGTTTCTGGTGCGTACTGTGCTGCCGAGACTACCCAGGAGAAGCAGTTGGTGGCAGAGGGTAGCGTAGATGATGAGGTCCTCGACCCATCATGGCGTGAGGAACAGGAAGTTGGTGGGAGCAGCTCTGAGGAAGAGATTCCCCGAACGGCTGGGAGAGGGAGGGGGAAGACGGCGGTGCCCTGAGCCTCCACTTCGGCACCCGTTAGGAGCATGCCTCTTCCAAAAGCCAAAGCGGGTGCTCCCAAGAGTTGCAGTGCCTGGTCCTTTTTTGACACAGTTGCAGATGACATTTGCTTTGTCAAATGCAAGCTGTGTAGTCAGAAAATCAAACGAGGTAGAAATGTCAGCAACCTCAATACCTCAAACATGTGGAAACTTGTGCAGACCAAGCACGTGTCTCTTCACCACCTGCCAAATTGCCCAGGCAGTCAGAGAGCCCAGGACAGGAGCCATCTCTACTTCTGTTCTCTGAATCTCTTGGCTTGGAAACAGGGGGCCAGCCAAGCAGCATTAGAGAATCAGAAGAAGAGGCTGTATGCAGTGATGCCCAACAGATTTGTCTCTCTGAATCAGAAGAGGCGGGTGGGACAGTGCCTCCGGTTACAACTTCTCAGTACGCATCAGATGATGAGACTCAGGTGCCAGTTTCTGGTGCGTACTGTGCTGCCGAGACTACCCAGGAGAAGCAGTTGGTGGCAGAGGGTAGCGTAGATGATGAGGTCCTCGACCCATCATGGCGTGAGGAACAGGAAGTTGGTGGGAGCAGCTCTGAGGAAGAGATTCCCCAAACAGCTGGGAGAGGGAGGGGGAAGACGGCGGCGCCCTGAGCCTCCACTTCGGCACCCGTTAGGAGCATGCCTCTTCCAAAAGCCAAAGCGGGTGCTCCCAAGAGTTGCAGTGCCTGGTCCTTTTTTGACACAGTTGCAGATGACATTTGCTTTGTCAAATGTAAGCTGTGTAGTCAGAAAATCAAACGAGGTAGAAATGTCAGCAACCTCAATACCTCAAACATGTGGAAACTTGTGCGGACCAAGCACGCGGTGGAGTTACAAAAACACACTGAAGACCTAGGCCAACCTACAGCGGCACCTACCACCTCTTCAGCTCGTGTTGTTGCCTCTTCCTCCAGCTCACACACTGCTGGTTTGGCTTCCTCACAGGATCGCCATGGAAGAACCTCTGGCACTGTTGTCCAGAGACCCAGTGTAATTCCACCCACAGCACCACGTTCCCAGTCATCCTCACACTCCCTGCCCAGTCTACAGCCATCAGTAGCACAGGTATGGGAGAAAATGCGGGCATTCTCGGCAAACCACCCACGAGCACAGGCTCTGAATGCAGGCATTGCCAAACTTCTGTCACTGGAAATGCTCTCATTCAGCTTGATGGCATTGGCAGTCCCACAATACAATGTGCCCAGCCGCTTTTATTTCAGCAGGCAAGCCGTCCTTGCCCTGCAAAAGCATGTGGAGGCAAACATCAAACATGCGCTACTAAACGCCGTTAGTAGCAAGGTCCACCTCACCACCGATGCGTGGACCAGTCACCATGGACAGGGACGATACCTTTCCCTCACTGCCCATTGGGTCAATGTTGTGTAGCCGGGTACAGACATGGCGAGTGGCGCTGTACATGTACTGCCAACGCCAAGGATTGCAGGAATCCAGTCTGTGCACATTGACTCCGCCTCATACTCCAGTTCCTCAGAATCATCGCTGCAGGAGCCGTCACAGTCTACCTCCACCTTGACCCGTGAATGCTTACCTGTTACAACCGATATGAGCACAGCTGTGGCCAAACGTCAACAGGCCGTACTTAAATTAATTTCTTTGGGGAATCGAAGCCACACAGCGCAGGAGCTCTGGAATGCCATCAATTCTGAGAGCGACAAGTGGTTTGCGCCAGTGAATCTCCAGACAGGCATGGTAGTGTGTGACAATGGCCGAAATCTGGTGGCAGCTCTGGCCCTTGGCAACCTCACTCACATCCCATGTCTGGCACATGTGCTCAATTTGGTTGTGCAGAGTTTTCTGAGGGACTATCTGGATCTTGATGAACTGCTGCACAAGGTCCGCCTTGAGTGTGCTCACTTGCAGCGTTCCAGCATGGCCAGATCACGCATTGCAAGTCTGCAGCACCGATTCCGTCTTCCGGAACATTGCATCATATGTGACCTCCCCACCAGGTGGAATTCCACGTTACATATGTTGGAGCGGTTGTGTGAGCAGCAGCCAGCAGTAATGGAGTACCAGCTGCATCAGGCGCAAAAAAGTCGCAGTGTGCGCCGTTCAGACTTCACAACCACTGAGTGGGCCACTATGAAGGACATCTGCCAGAGTTTACGGGCCTTTGATGAATCCACGCGGATGGCGAGTGCAGATGATGCACTAGTCAGCATGACTGTCCCCCTTATCTGCCTGCTTGAAAGAACCGTGCAAGCGCTAAGGGATGAGGTGGTGGAAGAGGTTGAGGATGAGAAGTCAGAAATGCCATCAGCTTCTGGACAGTCTGTGCGACGTTGTTCCTCACAAAGGAATAGGCAGGGGACCTTTTGTGAGGAGGATGAGGAGGAGTCAATGGAGGAGGAAGACATCTTTCCAGAGGAGGGAGTTACACAAATCTCCAGTAGTCAGTATGTAGAGCGAGGGTGGGGTGATGCAGAGCAGGCAGACATCACGCCTCAAGCAGGGGGCAGCTTTTCTTGGCCAGTTGGCAGTCTGCAGCACATGGTTGAGTTCATGCTGCAGTGCCTGAGAAACGACTTCCGCATCGCCCACATTCTTACCACGGCTGATTATTGGATGTACACCCTCCTCGACCCGCGCTACAGGGACAATTTGCAAACCCTCATACCACCGTTGCAGCGGGAGCGTAAAATGCGGCTGTACCAAGACACACTGGTGCAGTCCATCATCTTCTCCAGTCCAATCGAGAGAAGTGCTGCGCCTGCTACTGCTAGTGCTTTACAAAGCAGCTCTGTGCGTAGAGGAAGTGGAGGAATCTCTGCACAAAGAGGTAGCAGAAGCAGTGGCCCAGCACAAGCCAAGACCAGTCTGATCCAACAGTGGCAAAGTTTTGTGTGCCCGCCACAAATGTCTACACCATCACTGACGGTGATGGATCCAGTCAGCAGGAGGCCACGTTTCCATCAGATGGTGACAGACTACATGTCTTGCACTCTCAGCGTACTCCCAGACGGCTCTTCCTCCTTCAAGTTTTGGGTCTCTAAGCTGGATACATGGCCAGAGCTTAGCCAGTATGCATTGGAGGTGCTGGTTTGCCCTGCTGCCAGTGTATTATCGGAATGCATCTTTAGTGCTGCAGGTGGTGTACTAACAGACCGTCGCATGCGACTATCATCCGATAACGTTGACCGGCTTACTTTTTTGAAAATGAACAAGGCCTGGATCTCACAGGAATTTGCCACTCCTCTTACCGATTAAATAATTGGTTGCCAACAGTATCCAGGTCTCCAGCTGTGTTCATGTTTCAACCACCTGAACTTTAATCCCTGGGCTCCAACACCGCCAGTTACTGCCCAGAAGTGCCGGCTGCACAGACAACACATGACCCAGTGTTATTGGGTTTCAGTAACGTCCGCTTATCCCCTGCTGTGTATCCGGCAACGTGTCCAGCGACCGCCACACTGGCACTACAACAGCAATTAAAGGGAACCTGTCCCCCCAGGCGTCTGTAACTGAAAGAGCCACCTTGTGTAGCACAAATGCTGCACAAGGAACAGGTGGCTCCTTTAATTCTGCTTCTTGCACACGCTGCACTTAACACTTATAAAATATGTGTCCCCTCATACCGTGAAACCGTCCCGTAGGTGGGACTTTCCTTTGCTATGAGACGTAGCACAGCCGGCATTCATACCCCCATGGTGCCGAGCGCCGCCTCCTCAGCGTTGTTTGCATCTGTCCCGGAGCCTGCGCTGTTATGTTTAACCTTGGGCATGCGCTGTTAGCGCAGCCCATCTTCTGACATCATTTGATGTCATGCTGACTGTGCCTGTGCAGGCGCGCTGCCAGAGGTCACGCCCCACAGTGTCTTCTGATTTTGTTACACTGTGGGGCTTGGATTCCTGGGCATGCACAGTGCATATCTTCGCCTCTCCCTCTTCTCCCTCCGCCTTCTACAGACAGTGTGGCGTCAGCTGATCCCAATTCACATGCTACGGCCGTGACGCCGCACACTCTGAAGAAGGCGGATGGAGAGTAGTGAGAGGCGAAGATATGCACTGCGCATGCCCAGGAATCCCAGCCCTGCAGTGGGACTAAATCAGAAGACACTGCGAGGCGGTTTCTCGGGCGGTGCGGCCGCACAGGCACAGTTACTATGACACCAAATGATGTTAGAAGACGGGCAGCGCTAACTGCTCATAGCCAAGGTTTAACATAACAGCGCGTGCTCCGTGACAGATTCAAGCAACGCTGATGAGGCGGCGCCCGGCGTCATGGGGGTGTGAATGCTGGCTGTGCTGCGTCTCATCACGACGGAAAGTAACACCTGTGGGACGGCATCACGGTATCAGGGGACACATTTTGTAAGTGTTTAGTTCACCATATGCAAGGAGCATAATTAAAAGAACCACCTTGTCCTTGTGCACCATTAGTGCTGCACAAGTTGGCTCTTTCAGTTGCTAAAGCATGGGGGTTTAAAGGTTCACTTTCAACTTGATCCAATTAGGCCTCGGCCTACACTCAGCACCTCCTGCTGTCCCTGGGCTCTAACACCGCTGCACAGTTAACACTTGTTGCCGTGTTATTGGGTTTCAGTAACGTCAGCTGATTCCCAGCTGTGTATCTGGCAAAACCTATCTGCTCCTCCTGCTGTCCCTGGGCTCTAACACCGTCAGTTGGTGCCTGGAAGTGCTGTCCGCATAGTCAACAGTCGCTCCTCTGTTATTGGGGTTCAGTAACGTCAGCTGTTCCCCTGCTGTGTAGCCGGCAACGTGTCCAGCAAAAGCCACACTGGTACACTAACAGACATTCAAATGCCTCCAGTGCAGGCTTCGGCCTACACTCTGCTCCTCCTGCTGTCCCTGGGCTCCAACACCGCTGGTTGCTGCCCGGAAGTGCTGTTTGCACAGAGCCAAACACCTCGCCAATGTGTTAGTGGGGTTCAGTAGCGCCTGCTGCTCCCCTGCTGTGTATCCGGCAACGTGTCATGCGACCGCCACGCTGGCACAACTACTGAAATTTAAGGGAACCTGTCCCCCCCAGGCATTTGTTACTGAAAGAGCCACCTTGTGCAGCAGTAATGCTGCACAAGGAAAAGGTGCCTCTTTTCGTTGTGCTCCTTGCACACGCTGAACCTAACACTTATGAAATGTGTCCCCTCACACCGTTAAACCGTCCCCTAGGTGGTACTTTCCTTTGTAATGTGACGCAGCACAGCCGTCATTCCTACCCCCTTGGCGCCGTGCGCCGCCTCCTCAGCGTTGTTTGATTCTGTCACGGAGCCTGCGCTGTTATGTTATCCCTTGGCCAGGCGCACTTAGCGCTGCCCGTCTTCTGACATTATTTGGTGTCAGGCTGGCTGCGCCTGTGCGGCCGTGCTGCCCGAGATCATGCCTCGCAGTGTCATCTAATGTAATCCCACTGCGGGCCTGGGATCCATGGGCATGCGCAGTGCATATCCTCGCCTCTCACTCCCCTCCCTCCGGCTTCTTCAGACTGTGCGGCGTCAGCTGATCCCTAATAGCATGCCATGGCCGTGACGCCGCACAGTCTGAAGAAGCCGGAGGGAGGGGAGTGAGAGGCGAGGATATGCACTGCGCATGCCCATGGATCCCAGGCTCGCAGTGGGATTACATTAGATGACACTGCGAGGCGTGATCTCGGGCAGCGCGGCCGCACAGGCGCAGCCAGCCTGACACCAAATGATGTCAGAAGACGGGCAGCGCTAAGTGCGCCTGGCCAAGGGATAACATAACAGCGCAGGCTCCGTGACAGAATCAAACAACGCTGAGGAGGCGGCACACGGTGCCAAGGGGGTAGGAATGACGGCTGTGCTGCGTCACATTACAAAGGAAAGTCCCACCTCCGGGACGGTTTTACGGTGTGAGGGGACACATTTCATAAGTGTCTAGTTCAGCATTTGCAAGGAGCATAATTAAAAGAGCCACCTTTTCCTGGCTCTTTTAGCAACAAACGCCTGGGGGGGTTAAAGGTTCCCTTTCAACTTGCTCCAGTGCAGGCTTCAGCCTACACTCTGCTCCTCTGCTCCTCCTGCTGACCCTGGGCTCTAACACCGCCAGTTGGTGCCCGGAAGTGCTGGCTGCACAGAGAAAAACACCCGTCAATGTGTCAGTGGGGTTCAGTAACGCCAGCTGTTCCCCTGTTGTGTAACCGGCAACGTGTCCTGCAAACGCCACGCAGACACAAAGCTGCCTCCAGTGCAGGCTTCGGCCTACACTCTGCTCCTCCTGCTGTCCCTGGGCTTCAGCACCACCAGTTGGTGGCCGGAAGTGCTAGCTGCACAGAGAAAAAAAACGGCCAATGTGTCAGTGGGGTTCAGTAACGCCAGCTGTTCCCCTGCTGTGTAGCCAGCAACGTGTCCTGCAAACGCCACGCAGACACAACAGACACTAAGCTGCCTCCCGTGCAGGCTTTGGCCTACACTCTGCTCCCCCTGCTGACCCTTTGTTCCAACACCGCTAGTTGGGGCTCTAGGATGACAATCTTGAATAGGTCCCCATCCTGGTTCCAGTACCGTTAGCTGGTTCCGGGCAGAGCCTTTGGCTTCGGTGCCTCCTTCTGGGTATCCGAGTTCCACCAACATCAGGTGGTCCTTGGTAGTGCTTTCAGGCACGGGTACCTCCTGCTTAGTAACCGGGTTCCAGTAATGTCAGCTGGTCCTCGGTAGTTCCATTGGCTCTTGTACCTTCGGCTACCCATCCGGGTTCCAGTTCCATCAGCTGGTTCTCGGCAGTGTCTTTTGCTCTTGTACCTTCTGCTCCCCATCCTGGTTCCAGTACCGTCAGCTGGTTC
Organism: Ranitomeya variabilis; assembly: GCF_051348905.1. Taxonomy (NCBI): domain Eukaryota; kingdom Metazoa; phylum Chordata; class Amphibia; order Anura; family Dendrobatidae; genus Ranitomeya; species Ranitomeya variabilis. The sequence goes on from NC_135233.1 coordinate 199,842,757, forward strand.
CGGGCAGAGCCTTTGGCTTAGGTGCCTCCTTCTGGGAATCAGAGTTCCACCAACGTCAGGTGGTCCTTGGTAGTGCTTTCATGCACGGGTACCTCCTGCTTAGTAACCGGGTTCCAGTAACGTCAGCTGGTCCTCGGTAGTTCCGTTGGCTCTTGTACCTTCGGCTACCCATCCGGGTTCCAGTTCCATCAGCTGGTTCTTGGCAGTGTCTTTTGCTCTTGTACCTTCTGCTCCCCATTCTGGTTCCAGTACCGTCAGCTGGTTCCGGGCAGAGCCTTTGGCTTAGGTGCCTCCTTCTGGGTATCCGAGTTCCACCAACGTCAGGTGGTCCTTGGTAGTGCTTTCTGGCACGGGTACCTCCTGCTTAGTAACCGGGTTTCAGTAACGTCAGCTGGTCCTCGGTAGTTCCATTGGCTCTTGGACCTTCGGGTAGCCATCCGAGTTCCAGTTCCATCAACTGGTTCTCGGCATTTTCTCAGCCCTCTTGTACCTTCTGCTACATTTCCAAGTTCAAGACCCTAAAGACGACGACCCTGAAGACCACCCCTAAGATGACGACGACACCAGAGACGACAACCCCTGAGACGACGACCCTGGAGACGACAACCCTGAAGACCACCCTGATGACGACGACGACCCTGGAGACGATGACCCTGGAGACCACGACCCGGAAGACCGAGAAGCAGAAGAACAAGAAGCTGCAGAACAAAGAGCAGAAGAACATTAAGCATGAGACTAAAAATCTGAGCAAAAGATATTATCTAAATTATAAGCAGAAGAAGACTAAGCAGTGTATGGGGGTGAGTCCATTCCTCCTCGTGGTGCCCCTGGATAAAGCCTGCTGCTGCAGGCCAAACTGAATGCGGACAAATCCTGTTGTAACTCTTTTGTGACAGGCAGAACGGAAGGTGTAATCTTCAAACTTTTATAGATAACAACTACAGGAATGCCTGTCACAAATAAGAATATGATGAAGAAGTAGAATATGAAGAAGAATAATAGTTTAATAAAAAGAATATGAAGAATGTAACAAAAAAATAATAGGTAGAAGATGAAGAAGAAGATGAATAAGGTGAAGAAGAAGTTGATGTCAAAGATGCTGCTGCTGAGGATGATGAAGAAGAAAGTGTGGGAGAAGTAAAAAAGAAGGTGAAGGGCATTGAAGTAGTGAAACATCAATATCTGACAAAATAAAAAAAAATCTTAACATAGTCAATATCTTTGTAACTCCGAACGTCTTAAAAAAATAATTAAAATTCCTGCTATTCTATTTGATTGGGCTAAACCTATATGCCTTTAATGTCTCCGCCACCTCCGCCAATACATCCTACATTATACTTAGTTGTTTTCCTTCATGTAGAATGAACCTACAAGGAAATAAAGGGTTTATTTTAATTCCGATATTTTGCTCCCATTGACTTGCATTGGTATCGGGTATCGGTATCGGCGAGATCCGATATTTTGCCGATATCGGCCGATCCAATCCGATACCGATACTTTTGAATATCGGAAGGTATCGCTCAACACTAATGAGCACTAGACTTCGAGGCCATTCTCGGCAGGAAGATGCGGGCTGTGCTATATATTAGTATGTGGGCTGTGTTATATACTAAGTGGCTGTGCTATATACTAGTACATGGGCTGTGTTATATACTAAGTGGCTGTGCTATATACTAGTACATGGGCTGTGTTATATACTAATTGGCTGTGTTATATACTATGTGGCTGTGCTATATACTACATGGCTGTGCTATATACTACTTGGGCTGTGATATATTTTACGTGGGCTTTGATATATTTTATGTGGGCTGTGCTATATACTACGTGACTGTGCTATATACTACATGGGTTGTGCTATATACTACGTGGCTGTGCTATTTACTATGTGGGCTGTGTTATATACTACGTAGCTGTGCTATATACTGCATAGCTGTGCTATATACTACGTGGCTGTGCTATATACTATGTGGGCTGTGCTATAACTACGTGGGTTGTGCCATATACTACGTGGGCTGTGCTATATGCTATGTGGGCTGTGTTATATGCTATGTGGGCTGTGTTATATACTACGTGGGCTGTGCTATATACTACGTGGGCTGTGCTATATACTACGTGGCTGTGTTATATACTACGTTTCTGTGCTATATACTACGTGGGTGGTGTTATATACTACATGGCTGTGTTATATACTACGTGGCTGTGCTATATACTACGTTGGCTGTGTTATATACTACGTGGCTGTGCTATTTACTACGTGGGCTGTGCTATATACTACATGGTCTGTGCTATAACTACGTGAGCTGTGCTGTATACTATGGGGGGTATATTATGTTCTATGGGGAGGCTGTGTTATATACTATGTGGCTGTGTTATATACTATGTTGCTGTGTTATATACTATGTGGCTGTGTTATATACTACATGGGCTGTGCTATATACTATGGGGAGTATATTATATTCTATGGGGGAGGCTGTGTCATATATTATGGGGGGTATATTCTATTCTATGGGGGAGGCTGTGTTATACACTATGTAGCTGTGTTATATGCTATGGGTGGTACATTATGCATTATATTATATGGGAGAGGCTGTGTTATATACTATGGTGGGCTGCATTATATACTATGGGGTTGTTGGCTGTATATTCTAGGGGGGCTGTATTAGATTTTATGAGGGAGGATTGCATCATACTCTTTGGGGCTACATTATATTCTATGGGGAGGTGGGCTGTATTATATTCTATCTGGGGCTACATTATATTCTATGGGGGCTGTACTATATTTATATTCTATGAGGGGTGATTGCATCATACTCTATGAGGGAGCTACATTATACTATATGAGTGGGGCTGCATTATATTCTATGGGGCGGTTACATTATACTCTGTGGTGTTGTTTCATTATGCTCTATGGGGTGGCTGCATTATACTGTATCGAGGACTATGGGGAATACATTATACTATATAGAGAACTGTGGGGTGCATTATACTATAGGAAGTGAATTGTACTTCATTGATGACTATGGCAGTGCATTATACTATATGGAGCACTATGAGGAGTGTATTATACTATTTGGAGGACTATGGGAAGTATAAAATACTATATAGAGGACTATGAGGAGTGTGTATTATACTATGTGGAGGACTATAGGAAGTGTATAATACTATATGGAGGACTATGGGGAGTGTATTATACTATGTGGAGGACTATGGGGCACATTATATTATATGGAGGACTATGGGGTGTGCATTTTACAATATGGAGGACTGTAGTGCACATTATAAAACATGGCGGACTATGGAGTGTATTATACTAAACAAGCAAAATGGTGCATATTCATGAAGTGATTGGATTGTTTATGCCGAAACAGAAATCATTGTTCTCAGCAGCACATCGCCGGTGTAAACTGTAGATGTGCCGCTAATTACATGATACTGTATGGTGATCTGTTAGTGATCTATTAGTGATCGTTCTGTCCCAATCATTCTTTCTCAGTTGGTGTAAAGAGGCAGGGAAACAAGCGTTGAACGATTTCAGTATTGTCAATCACACTCATTTAGCTGCCTGAACTCAAACCATGTAAATACAACCGAAATGATTCTGTGAGATGTGCAAAATGTCAGCATTTTGGGCCCCATTTTAAACTTTGCCTAGGGCCCCACTTTGCCTAAAACCGGCCCTGCCTGCAGGGCACTTAATATTGAGAGCAATCTGGCCAGTTTATCCGGCTCCCTGGGGCCCCTGGCCAGAATGACCTCATGTGCGATGGGCAGGGAGCAATCACTGCAGCTCCGCTGCTTGCAGGAGAAAATGGGAGTGGAGCTGCAGGGAATGGATCCATCCTTCTTCCTGTCTCACACAGCAGCGGCTGAATGACATCATCATTCAGCGCCATGGCTGTGCAAAACAGGAAGCTGCCGGCGATGGTGGGGCTTCAGAATACCTTGTGCAGAGGTGAGGTAAGTGTGTGTGCGCATGTATGCAGAGAGGTGGATGGTGCTGTGTGTGTCTGTGTGTGTGTAGGAGGAGGATAGGGCAATGATGGGGGTGATGGGGCAGAAGGCAATAATTGGGTTGACGGAGAGGGCAATGATAGGGGTGGTGGGGGAGGAGGAAATGATGGAGGTGGTGAATGGGCAATAATGGGGTGGTGGGGAGAAAGCAATAATGGAGGTGGTGAAGAGAGCAATCATGGGGGTGGGGAAGGGGGCAATAATGGGATGTGGGGGAAGGAGGACAATGAGGGGTGTGGGGGATTGTGATGGGAGGAAAGGGGATTTATAATGGATTTAGGAACGGGGAGGTGGAGGAAGACGTTATTATCGATTATTATGTTTAACACAGTCCCTTAGTATATAGTGTACCCACTTATGTATAGCACAGTCCCTTGGTGTGTGTATGTATATATACAGTACAGACCAAAAGTTTGTACACACCTTCTCATTTAAAGATTTTTCAGTTTTTTCATGACTATGAAAATTGTGCATTCACACTGAAGGCATCAAAACTATGAATTAACACATGTGGAATTATATACTTAACAAAAAAGTGTGAAACAACTGAAATTATGTCTTATATTCTAGATTCTTCAAAGTAGCCACCTTTTGATGACTGCCTTGCACACTCTTGGCATTCTCTTGATGAGCTTCAAGAGGTAGTCACCGGAATGGTTTTCAATTCACAGGTGTGCCCTGTCAGGTTTAATAAGTGGGATTTCTTGCCTTATAAATGGGATTGGGACCATCAGTTGTGTTGTGCAGAAGTCTGGTGGATACACAGCTGATAGTCCTACTGAATAGACTGTCAGAATTTGTATTATGACAAGAAAAAAGCAGCTAAGTAAAGAAAAACGAGTGGCCATCATTACTTTAAGAAATGAAGGTCAGTCAGTCTGAAAAATTGGGAAAACTTTGAAAGTGTCCCCAAGTGCAGTGGCAAAAACCATCAAGCGCTACAAAGAAACTGGCTCACATGAGGACCGCCCCAGGAAAGGAAGACCAAGAGTCACCTCTGCTTCTGAGGATAAGTTTATCCAAGTCACCAGCCTCAGAAATCGCAGATTAACAGCAGCTCAGATTAGAGACCAGGTCAATGCCACACAGAGTTCTAGTAGCAGACACATCTCTACAACAACTGTTAAGAGGAGACTTTGTGCAGCAGGCCTTCATGGTAAAATAGCTGCACCACTGCTAAGGACAGGCAACAAGCAGAAGAGACTTGTTTGGGCTAAAGAACACAAGGAATGGACATTAGACCAGTGGAAATCTGTGCTTTGGTCTGATGAGTCCAAATTTGAGATCTTTGGTTCCAACTACCGTGTCTTCGTGCGATGCAGAAAAGGTGAACGGATGGACTCTACATGCCTGGTTCCCCCCGTGAAGCATGGAGGAGGAGGTGTGATGGTGTGGGGGTGCTTTGCTGGTGGCATTGTTGGGAATTTATTCAAAATTGAAGGCATACTGAACCAGCATGGCTACCACAGCATCTTGCAGTGGCATGCTATTCCCTCCGGTTTGCATTTAGTTGGACCATCATTTATTTTTCAACAGGACAATGGCCCCAAACACACCTCCAGGCTGTGTAAGGGCTATTTGACCAAGAAGGAGAGTGATGGGGTGCTACACCAGATGACCTGGTGTCACGCCATAAACGGCGACAAAGGGGAAGGACGGCGTACTGGGACCCGTACCTGTCCCTGACACTATTGAGGGGCCCTGACTCGCCCTTATCTCAGGGATACCTATAATGGTTAGGAGGCCTGAGCCACCATCGTATCCTTGTCTCCTGTGTAGACCCTATCAGTGGCCCCCTCTCCCCCAGGAAGGTGGACTGCACAAAAGTAGCAAAACGACAAATAGACAGGGAATACAGACAAGGTAAACTTAGATAGCAAACACCCCGAAAGCTCACTCAACCACAGAAGAGACACTGAATAGGGAAAAAGGGGAGCAACAACAAAGGAGAGAAAAGAGGTTTAACATGCAACCTAACAAGCAGACTACAATCACAGTGGATAAACCTCCAAGCTCCTAACACCACGCTCCTTCGCACTCCAAGCCAGGCAGCTGAACTGATCACTGACAACAGTTGTATTCAAAGCTGGGTCTATATAGAGGATGAGATTACAAAATCCAATTCAGCTGAGAGACCAAGCTCTCAGCAACTTCAGTAACAATCTTAACTCCTGCACTGCTGGCATAAGGCAGCCAGGTCAGAATTCAGGAGAAGAGCTTCTGTTCACTGTGTGTGAATGAGGCCCAGAGTGCTGCGGTTCTCTGAAACCTCTCAGTCGCGGTGGCCCCGTGACACCTGGCCTCCACAGTCACCAGACTTGAATCCAATCGAGATGGTTTGGGGTAAGCTGGACCGCAGAGTGAAAGCAAAAGGGCCAACAAGTGCTAAGCAGCATCTTTGGGAACTCATTCAAGATTGTTGGAAGACCATTCCCGGTGACTACCTCTTGAGGCTCATCAAGAGAATGCCAAGAGTGTGCAAAGCAGTCATCAAAGCAAAAGGTGGCTACTTTGAAGAACCTAGAATATAAGACATAATTTCAGCTGTTTCACACTTTATTTGTTAAGTATATAATTCCACATGTGTTAATTCATAGTTTTGAAGCCTCCAGTGTGTATGTACAATTTTCATAGTCATGAAATTACAGAAAATCTTTAAATGAGAAGGTGTGTCCAAACTTTTGTTCTGTATTGTATATATATATATATATATATATATATATATATATATATATATATATATATATATATATCTTTGTTGCCTTAAAAGGAGAGGGGCCCAGACACATTTCCTGCACAGTGGCCGCAAGCTGTATGTGTCCGCCCCTGGCCCTGCTCCTAGGAGCTAACACTCTAACATACATTATACACCCTACTCTTAGGAGTTTACACTCTAATAAACAACATAAACCCTTCTGCTAGGAGATTACACTCTAATACACACTATACACCCTGCTCCTAGGAGCTTACACTCTAATATACACTATACACCCTGCTACTAGGAGCCTATACTGTAATATATAAAGTTATACTATACACCCTACTTCTAGGAGCTTACACTCTAATATGCATTATACACCCTGCTCTTAGGAACTTACACTATAATATACACTATAGACCCTGCTACTAGGACCTTACACGCTAATATATAAATATATACTATACACCCTGCTTCTAGGAGCTTACACTCTAATATTTACTATACACCCTGCTTTAGGAGCTTACACTCTAATTTATACTATACACCCTGCTCCTTTGAGCTTACACTCTAATATACACTATTCACTCTGCTCCTAGGAGCTTACACTCTGATATACACTATACTCGCTGCTCCTAGGAGCTTGCACTGTAATAACCATTATACACCCTGCTCCTAAGAGCTTACAATCTAATGAGCATTATACACCCAGCTCCTAGGAGCTTACACTCTGATATACACTATACTCTCTGCTCCTAGGAGCTTGCACTGTAATAAGCATTATACATCCTGCTCACAGGAGCTTACACTATAATATGCACTATTTACTCTGCTCCTAGGAGCTTACACTCTATTATGCTTTATACACCCTCCTCTTGGAAGCTAACACTCTAATATACATTATGCACTCTGCTTCTAGGAGCTTAGACTCATATACACTATACACCCTGCTCCTATGAGCTTACACTCTAATATACAGTATACACCCTGCTCCTAGGAGCTTACACTCTAATATATAAATATGTACTATACACCATGCCCTTAGGACCTTACTCTCTAATATGCTTTAGACACCCTGCTCGTAGGAGCTAACACTCTAATATGCACTTTACACCCTGCTTCTAGGAGCTTACACTCTAATTTATACTATACCCCCTGTTCCTAGGAGCTTGCACTCTAATATGCATTATACATCCTGCTTCTATGAGCTTACACTCTAATTTATACTATACACCCTGCTCCTTAGAGCTTGCACTCTAATTTATACTATATTCCCTGCTCCTAGGAGGTTATACTCTAATATGCATTTTACATCCTGCTCATAGGAGTTTACACTCTAATATATACTTTACACACTGATCTTAGAAGCTTACACTCTATTATACGCTATACACTTTGCTCCTAGGAGCTTACACTCTAATATACCCTATACACCCTTCTCCTAGGAGCTTACACTCAGATATATAAATATATATTATAGACCCTGCTCTTAGGAGCTTACACTCTAATTTATACTATACACGCTGCTCCTAGGAGCTTACACTCTAATATGCATTTTACATCCTGCTCATAGGAGCTTACACGCTAATATATACTTTACACCCTGATCTTAGAAGCTTACACTCTATTGTACACTATACACTCTGCTTCTATGAGCTTACACTCTAATATATACTATACACCCTTCTCCTAGGAGCTTACACTCTGATATATAAATATGCACTATGCGCCCTGTTCCTTGGAGCTTACACTCTAATATGCATTATACACCCTGCTCCTAGGAGCTTATACTCCGATATATAAATATATACTACTAGATGGTGGCCCGATTCTAACGTATCGGGTATTCTAGAATATGTAGGTAGTATATAGCACAGGCTACGTACTATATTGCACAGTGACGTAGTATATAACACAACCGATGTAGTACATAACATAGCTACGTAGTATATAACAGAGCTACGTAGTATGTAACACAGCATACATAGTATATAGCAGAGCTACATAATATATAACACAGCCACATAGTATATAACATAGCCACGTAGTGTATTGTACAGGTATGTAGTATATTGGTCAGCCACGTAGTATATAGCAGAGCCACGTAGTATATAAGATAGCCACGTAGTATATTGTAGAGCCACATAGTATATTGCACAGGCACGTAGTATATTGCACAGCCACGTAGTATATAATACAGTCACGTAGTGTATTGCACAGCTACGTAGTGTATTGCACAGCTATGTAGTATACTAGATTGTGGCCCGACTCTAACGCATCGGGTATTCTAGAATATGCAGGTCCCCGTAGTATATGGACAATGATGATTCCAGAATTCGCGGCAGACTGTGCCCGTCGCTGATTGGTCGAGGCAACCTTTATGACATCATCGTCGCCATGGCAACCATTATGACATCTACGTCGATACTGTGCCCGTCGCTGATTGGTCGAGGCCCAGGCGGCCTCGACCAATCAGAGACACGGGATTTCCAGGACAGACAGACAGACAGAAAAACCCTTAGACAATTATATATATATAGACTAGATTGTGGCCCGATTCTAACGCATCGGGTATTCTAGAATATGCATGTCCCGGTAGTATATGGACAATGATGATTCCAGAATTCGCGGCAGACTGTGCCCGTCGTTGATTGGTCGAGGCAACCTTTATGACATCATCGTCGCCATGGCAACCATTATGACATCTAGGTCGATACTGTGCCCATCGCTGATTGGTCATAGCAAATTCGCGGCAGACTGTGGCTGTCGCTGATTGGTCGAGGCAACCTTTATGACATCATCGTCGCCATGCTGTGCCCGTCGCTGATTGGTCGAGGCCTGGCGGCCTCGTCCAATTAGGGACGCGGGATTTCCAGGACAGACAGACAGACAGACAGAAAAACCCTTAGACAATTATATATATAGATTGGTCAGCGACGTAGTATATAGCAGAGCCACGTAGCATATAACATAGCCACGTAGTATATTGCATAGCCATGTAGTATATAACAGAGCCACGTAGTATATTGCACAGCCACACAGTATACTGGACAGTCACATTGTATATTGCAGTCACGTTGTATATTGCCCAGCTACATAGTATATAACACAGAGATGTAGTATATAACAGAGCCCACGCAGTATGTAACACAGCCCACGTAGTATATAGCAATGTGGGCACTATATGTGTAGTTAAAAAAGACTTAAAATAAAAAATAAACATATACTCACCTTCCGAAGGCCCCTTGAAGTCCTGGCGCCTGTGTGCGGTGCACGCGGCAGCTTCCGGTCCCAGGGTTGGTATGAGCGCTGGACCTGTGATGACATCGCGGTCACATGACTATGACGTCATGGCAGGTCCTTCTCGCATAGCATCCTTGGCACCGGAACCTGCAACTGCCGAGGACAGCGCGCGACGTCGGAGGGTGAGAATAACCTTTTTTTATTATTATTATTTGCAACATTAGATCTTTTTACTATTGATGCTGCATACGCAGCATCAATAGTAAAAACTTGGTCACACAGGGTTAATAGCTGCGTTAACAGAGTGCGTTACACCGCGGTCCTTTAACGCTTGCATTAACCCTGTGTGAGCGCTCAGCGCTGACTGCAGGGCAGTAAAGCAGCGGCCATTTCGCTGCCAGACTATGGCCGTCGCTGATTGGTCGTGGCAATGGTCGTGGGCGTTTTGCCACGACCAATCAGCGACTTGGATTTCTGTTGTGATTCGGTTCGTGGGCTCCCCCGGTGGTCTCTTGTGGTACTGGTGTCCTGCAAGCTTTGCTTTCTCAGTTCACCTGTTCCTATCAGGATGTGGGAGTATCCTATTTAACCTTGCTCCTCAGTCATTCTAATGCTGGCCATCAATGTATCCAGAGTGATTCTGTTGCATGTTCCTGCTCCCAGTTTTCTGCTAAGCTAAGTTGGACACTTTAGTCCTTAAGTCTATTTTTGCATGTTTTGTCCAGTTTGCACTTATGTGAATCTCTGCAGCTGGAAGCTCTTGTTGGGCTGAAATTACCACTCCAGTGGCATGAGTTGTCACATGAGTTAAGGTAATTTCAGGATGGTGTTTTGAAGGGTTTTGCAGCTGACCGCGAAGTCCTCTGTTGTATCTTTCTGCTATTTAGTTAGCGGGCCTCTCTGTGCTAAATCTGCTTTCATACTACGTGTGTCTTTTCATCTGCTCTCACCGTTATTATATGTGGGGGGCTACTATCTCCTGTGGGGACATTCTCTGGAGGCAAGCCAGGACTGTGTTTTCTTCTTCCAGGGGTAGTTAGTTCTCCGGCTGGCGCGCGGCATCTAGAGACAACGCAGGAATGCCCCCTGGCTACTTCTAGTGTGGTGTGTAGGTTTAGCATCGCGGTCAGCTCTAGTTTCCATCACCCGAGAGCTTGTCCGTTTACTCTATGCTTCTGATGTTTCCTTGCCATTGGAAACCATAACAGTTTAGGAGGGTTTTTCAGGTTTTGCGGACCAATTCTCTGTTTGTTAAAGGTTCAAAGTGTGTTTTTGGGGTTCAGAAGATTTCTTTTTTGGGGTACATTTTTTCCCCCTCTTCTATTGAGATGGATCCTGTGAAGGTTCGGGCTATTTGTGACTGGACGCAACCGACTTCTCTTAAGGGCCTTCAGAAATTTTTGGGCTTTGCTAACTTTTATCGTCGATTCATAACTGGTTTTTCTAGCGTTGTCAGGCCTTTGACTGATTTGACTAAAAAGGGTGCTGATGTTGCAGATTGGTCTCCTGCTGCTGTGGAGGCCTTTCGGGAGCTTAAGCGCCGTTTTTCTTCTGCTCCGGTGTTGTGCCAGCCTGATGTTTCTCTTCCTTTTCAGGTGGAAGTTGATGCTTCCGAGATCGGAGCGGGGGCGGTTTTGTCGCAGAAAAGTTCAGATTGTTCAGTGATGAGACCTTGTGCGTTCTTTTCTCGAAAATTTTCGCCCACCGAGCGAAATTATGACGTCGGTAATCGGGAGCTTTTGGCGATGAAGTGGGCATTCGAGGAGTGGCGTCATTGGCTTGAGGGTGCTAAACATCAGGTGGTGGTCTTCACTGATCACAAAAATTTGATTTATCTTGAGTCGGCCAGACGTCTGAATCCTAGACAGGCGCGCTGGTCGTTGTTTTTCTCCCGGTTTAATTTTGTGGTTTCGTATCTGCCAGGATGGGCATTGATTTGTCTTTTTCGTCTGCATTTCATCCCCAGACAAATGGCCAGACGGAACGTACTAATCAGACCTTGGAGACTTATTTGAGGTGTTTCGTGTCTGCTGATCAGGATGACTGGGTCTCCTTTTTGCCGTTGGCTGAGTTTGCCCTTAATAATCGGGCCAGTTCTGCCACTTTGGTCTCCCCTTTCTTTTGCAATTCAGGGTTCCATCCTCGTTTTTCATCTGGTCAGGTGGAGTCTTCGGATTGTCCTGGAGTGGATACCATGGTGGATAGGTTGCATCGTATTTGGGGGCAGGTGGTGGACAATTTGGAGTTGTCCCAGGAGAAGACTCAACGTTTTGCTAATCGCCATCGTCGTGCTGGTCCTCGTCTTCGTGTTGGGGACTTGGTGTGGTTGTCCTCCCGTTTTGTCCCTATGAGGGTCTCTTCTCCTAAGTTTAAGCCTCGGTTCATCGGTCCTTATAAGATTTTGGAAATTCTTAACCCTGTGTCTTTTCGTTTGGACCTCCCAGCATCCTTTGCTATCCATAATGTCTTCCATCGGTCATTATTGCGGAGGTATGAGGTACCACTTGTGCCTTCTGTTGAGCCTCCTGCTCCTGTGCTGGTTGAGGGTGAATTGGAGTACGTGGTGGAGAAAATTTTGGACTCCCGTGTTTCCAGACGGAGACTTCAATATCTGGTGAAATGGAAGGGCTACGGTCAAGAGGATAATTCTTGGGTTACAGCTTCTGATGTTCATGCTTCTGATTTGGTCCGTGCCTTTCATAGGGCTCATCCAGATCGCCCTGGTGGTTCTTGTGAGGTTTCGGTGCCCCCTCCTTAAGGGGGGGGTACTGTTGTGATTCGGTTCGTGGGCTCCCCCGGTGGTCTCTTGTGGTACTGGTGTCCTGCAAGCTTTGCTTTCTCAGTTCACCTGTTCCTATCAGGATGTGGGAGTATCCTATTTAACCTTGCTCCTCAGTCATTCTAATGCTGGCCATCAATGTATCCAGAGTGATTCTGTTGCATGTTCCTGCTCCCAGTTTTCTGCTAAGCTAAGTTGGACACTTTAGTCCTTAAGTCTATTTTTGTATTTTTTGTCCAGTTTGCACTTATGTGAATCTCTGCAGCTGGAAGCTCTTGTTGGGCTGAAATTACCACTCCAGTGGCATGAGTTGTCACATGAGTTAAGGTAATTTCAGGATGGTGTTTTGAAGGGTTTTGCAGCTGACCGCGAAGTCCTCTGTTGTATCTTTCTGCTATTTAGTTAGCGGGCCTCTCTGTGCTAAATCTGCTTTCATACTACGTGTGTCTTTTCATCTGCTCTCACCGTTATTATATGTGGGGGGCTACTATCTCCTGTGGGGACATTCTCTGGAGGCAAGCCAGGACTGTGTTTTCTTCTACCAGGGGTAGTTAGTTCTCCGGCTGGCGCGCGGCATCTAGAGACAACGCAGGAATGCCCCCTGGCTACTTCTAGTGTGGTGTGTAGGTTTAGCATCGCGGTCAGCTCTAGTTTCCATCACCCGAGAGCTTGTCCGTTTACTCTATGCTTCTGATGTTTCCTTGCCATTGGAAACCATAACAGATTTCCATGACAGACATAGGCCGCGACCAATGAATATCCGTGACAGACAGAAGGACAGACAGAAAAACGGAAATGACCTTTAGACAATTATATAGTAGATAGACCCTGCTCCTAAGAGCTTACACTCTAATATGCATTATACATCCTGCTCATAGGAGCTTACACTCTAATATATACTACACACCCTGCTCCTAGGAGCTTACACTCTAATATACATTATACACCATGCTCCTACGAGCTTACACTTTAATATACACTATGAACTCTAATCTAATTCTAATTCTACTTCTAGAATATGTATGTAGTTTATTTATGAAGATTTTAGAATAATACATTGAATACACAGGATTCGGCCGGCCGCGACCAATTAGCGAAGCGTGGTTCAAATCCCACGCCAATTCGCGGCCGGACTGCGCCTGTCGCTGATTGTTCGCGGCCGGCCATGTAGTATATAACAGGCCACGTAGTAAATAGCACAGCCATGTAGTATATTGCACAGCCACATAGTATATTGCACAGCCACGTAGTATATAGCACAGCCACCTAGTATATAGCACAGCCCACATAGTATATAGCACAGCCCATGTAGTATATAGCACAGCACACGGAGTAGATAGCACAGCCCACGGAGTGTATAACAGCCCACATAGCATATAACACAGCCACGTAGTATATTGCACAGCCACGTAGTATATAGCACAGCCCATGTAGTATATAATGCAGCCCACAGAGTACATAGCACAGCCACGTAGTATATAGCACAGCCCACGGAGTGTATAACAGCCCACATAGCATATAACACAGCCACGTAGTATATAACAGCCCATGTAGTGTATAACACAGGCCACGTAGTGTATAACACAGCCCACGTAGTGTATAAGAAAGCCCACGTAGTGTATAACACAGGCCACGTAGTGTATAACACAGGCCACATAGTATATTGCACAGCCCACGTAGTATATAGCACAGCCCACATAGTATATAGCACAGCCCACATAGTATATTGCACAACCACGTACTATATTGCACAGCCACGTAGTATATTGCACAGCCCACGTAGTATATTGCACAGCCCATGTTGTACATTGCACAGCCCATGTATTATATAGCACAGCCCACATAGTATATAGCACAGCCCACGTAGTATATTGCACAGCCCACATAGTATATTGCACAGCCCACGTTGTACATTGCACAGCCCACATAGTACATTGCACAGCCCACATATTATATTGCACAGCCCACGTATTATATTGCACAGCCCACGTAGTATATTGCACAGCCCACATATTATATTGCACAGCCCATGTAGTATATTGCACAGTCCACGTAGTATATTGCACAGCCCACGTAGTATATTGCACTGCCCATGTAGTATATTGCAAAGCCCATGATTCTAACGCATCGGGTATTCTAGAATATGCATGTCCACGTAGTATATTGCACAGCCTATGTAGTATATTGCCCAGCCACATATGACACAGGTTAAAAAAATAAAAAATAAACATATACTCACCTTCCGCAGGCGCGTTGTAGCTGTGTCGCCTGTGTGAACAGTAGTGTTCATGAATTGTACTTTCATTGTCTGTTACGTAATGTGCAAGTTGTTGAATATTGTCCTGGTCGTGCCTTAGTTGGTAGAGCATTCGTTTTTTATGAATTTGGCGATCATGTTGTTCCTGTCGTACAACAGTTTGTTGTGGTGTCTCCGGTTGGCGACGGTGTCTGTGAGATTCCGCATCCTGGGCTTGTCTAGCAGCAGTTTGTTGTGGTGTCTCCTGTTGGCGATGTTGTCTGTGAGATTCCACATCCTGGGCTTGTCTGGCGGCAGTTTGTTGTGGTGTCTCCTGTTCCCGATGTTGTCGTTTTCTTGCTGCTGCTGCTGCTTTTCTGTCATCCTCATTGGCGTATTTTCGTTTATGACCCATTCTAAGATAGAAACACAGGGAGATGCCGCCCATAGGGGGAGACGCAGGCACACACCCTACACAATGGCAGCACTTGACAGCAGTGGAGGACAATGATGATTCCAGAATTCGCGGCAGACTGTGCCCGTTGCTGATTGGTCGAGGCCGCCTGGCCTCGACCAATCAGCAAGGTGGGATTTCCGAGACAGACAGATAATTAGACCCTTAGACAACACAATGGCGGCACTTGACAGCAGTGGAGGACAATGCCCGTCGCTGATTGGTCGAGGCCGGCTGGCCTTGACCAATCAGAGACTGTGGCCGTCGCTGATTGGTCAAGGCCTGGCGGCCTCGACCAATCAGAGACGCGGGATTTCCAGGACAGACAGACAATTAAACCCTTAGACAATTATATATATAGATAGACCCTGCTCCTAGGAGCTTACACTCTAATATGCATTATACATCCTGCTCATAAGAGCTTACACTCTAATATATACTACACACCCTGCTCCTAGGAGCTTACACTCTAATATACATTATACACCATGCTCCTACGAGCTTACACTTTAATATACACTATGAACTCTAATCTTATGAGCTTACACTCTAATAAACACTATACGCACT
Organism: Ranitomeya variabilis; assembly: GCF_051348905.1. Taxonomy (NCBI): domain Eukaryota; kingdom Metazoa; phylum Chordata; class Amphibia; order Anura; family Dendrobatidae; genus Ranitomeya; species Ranitomeya variabilis. Next base: position 199,858,748 of record NC_135233.1, read on the forward strand.
GTTCTTAGGAGCATAAACTCCTAAGAATACAGGAATACATTATACAGCCTACTCCTTGTAGCTTACACTCTAATATACACTATACACTTTACTCCTAGGAGCTTACACTCTACTATATACTACACACTCTGCTCCTAGAAACTTACACTCTTATATGCACTATACACCCTGTTCCTAGGAGCTTACACTCTTATATACTATACACCCTGCTCCTAGGAGCTTACTCTATAACATACACTATACAACCTTCTTTTAGGAGCTTACACTCTAATATATACTATACACTTTTCTCTAAGGAGCTTACACTCTAATATACAATGTACACCCCTATCTTAGGAACTTTTACTGTAACATACACTGTACACCATGCTCATAGGATCTTACACTCTATTATACTATACATCCTGCTTCTAGGAGCTTACACACTAATATACACTATACATCCTACTCCTAGGAGCTTACACTCTAATATATACTATACACACTCCTCCTAGGAGCATACACTCTAATATACACTATACACCCTGCCCCTAGGAGCTTACACTCTAATTTTTATTATACACCCTGCTCCTTGGAGCTTACACAATAATATACATAATACACCCTGCTCCTAGCAGTTATCATTGTAATATATACAATACACCTCGCTCCTTGGAGCTTACTGTGGAGGTTCCCTGATGAAGAACACAGGAACGTGCCTGGATGAGCGCCACACTGGCTGGAAAACTCAACAAGGATCCATGTATTTCCTTAGCTACCATTTAGGCTTATAATCTCTTTTTGAATCCCTTCCATGTGCAGTGGTTATGGATCATGTACATCTACTATGTGTGTACATATTAGGCTGGTTTCACACGTCCTGATATTTCCGGTACCTGAAAAACCAGTACAGGAGATATTCATGTCCATGTGTCTACTACGTGTGGCACACGTGTTCCGCATCAGTACCACACAGACAGCCACCGGGAAAGAAGCGCTACAGTAAGCGCTGTTCCCTGGTGGCTGTTGCTGAAGCCGGCTGTCGGTTGGGTCCCCCCATTTTTGACAACAAGCCTTGCTAAAGCTCACAGCTGGGGGCTGCTATTCTCAGGCTGGTGAGGGGCCATTGATATTATTATTATTATTATTATTATTATATATTGTGAAAACTGTCACCACACGTCCCGGAGACACCGACATGTGAAAGGGGCCTTACATTGTATTTATCACAGGTCCCAGGGTATGTGTAATTAATGATATCACACCACTTGCTCTATAGATATGGTTTGAACTACTATTGAGCCATCTTGATCTATACATATATCAGGACTACCATACTAATATCAGTTTAAATTGTATTCCTTCCTGGTATGTGCCCTGCACCCTCAGCCTTAGGGTGGGAACACTGGGCACTTGCCCATCCACAGTGGGCACTTGTCGCCTATCTCACAATGCCTCCATGAAGTGAACACAGCATGCACTAGCATTACTTACAGTTTACACACGTGGTCAAAATTGTTAGTACCCTTCGTTTAATGACAGAAAAACCCACAATGGTCACATAAATAGCTTGAATCTGAAAAAAGTAATATTAAATAAAAGATCTATGAAAATGAACAAATGAAAGTTTAAGAAAAAGCGTCTCTGTTCTGCGGTAAGTTTGTTACCGCCAGTTAGAGCGTTGTCATACAGGTGACAAAATGTGAGCCAGCAGCTCTGACTGGCAGTTTTACCGCTGGTCATAAGTGTCAGCTGATGAGAGTACTACTCTCGTCATTCTACATCTGGTCTCGCTGATAGCAGCGAGAGCAGGTGTATGATAACGGGAGTATTCACCATCTGGCGGTTGTGCAATAAATAAATAAATAATAAAAAAAATGTGGATTCTCGTCTATTTTTGATAACCAGCGCAGGCAAGACCGAAAGCTAACATCAAGCCAACAGGTTGGTAATGGAGAGGCGTCCATAAGATGCTCCCATTACTATCCTCATAGTCAGCTGGCAATAAAGAAGGCACAGCAAGAATAAAGTCCTTTGTTTGAAATAAAAACGGACTCCATTATTTGAAAGAAAACTCCCTACCCTCTTTCACCCATTTATTTTCAAAAATTTAAAATAAAAAAAACACCATATTCCTCACCTGTCCAACGAGAATATAATCCATATCTGTCCGAAGACGATCCGGATGGTTTGGAGAGCAGTCACTTTAGTGATGCAACTACTCTCCATACTAGCCATCTCAGACTGAGCAGAGCATGTGAAGCACTGCCTCCCTGTGACCAGCGGTGACATCATTAAGGTTACCGCTAGTCACAGGCAGAGTTTCTCACACTGTGCTCAGTGTTCCTGTTGGCATGGTGAGCGGTCCCATCACTGACGTGACTTCTCTCCAAACCATCTGGATCGTCTTTGGGCAGATAAGAATTATCTTCTGATTGGACAGGTGAGGAATATGGTGTTTTATTATTTGTTATTTTTTTTTAAATAAATAGGTGAAAAAGGGGTGGGGAGTATTTATTTAATATAAAGGAGTCTGTGCCCTTATTTCAATTAAAGGACTTTATTCTGGCTGTGTATTTTTTGCAATCTGACTACAGGGTTGGTAATGGGGGTGTCTTATACAGTAGATGCCTCTCCACTACTAACCTGGCTTGATGTCAGCTGACATTACAAAGTTGACATCAACCTCACAACTATAACCCCACTTGTCACCGTACCAGGGCAAGTTGGAAGAGCTGGGTAAAGCACCAGAATTGGCATATGTAATAGATGCGCCTTTTCTGGGGTGTCTGTGGACTGCTATTTTAAGTCTGGGGGGGGGGGCAATATCAATGGCCCCTTTCAATCTGAAAATACCAGCCCCCAGCTGTCTATCTTATCTTGGCTGGTTGTCAAAAATGGGGGGATCCCATCCCAGTTTTGAGGGTCTCCACCCTGTTTTTTAAATTATTTATTTAAATCATTAAAAAAAAAAAACGGCATGGGGACCCATCTGTTTTTGATAATTAGCCAAGATAACGCTGACAGCTGAGGTCTGTAACCCGCAGCTGTCGGTTTTTCTGTGCTGGTCGTCCAAAATAGAGGGGACCCCATGCCATTTTTTAAAAAAAAATGTATTTATTTATTTGACAGGTGCCCGCTGATGTATACTCTCATCATCGTACTCCTGCTCTTGCTACTGTCAAAGAGTAGTGCTCTCATCAGCCGATGCCTGTGACCGGCTGTAACCTTAGTACCGCTGGTCAGAACTGCTGGCTCCCATGCTGTCATCTGTATGACAACGTGGGGACCACCGATCAGAGTTGATGTTTCTCACGCTGTCACACAGAAGACAGCGTGGGAATCATCCGTACCAAACCCAAAAAATAACTTAGACTTCCTGGAGAAGTCTGTGCTCGTGGTCCGTGCATGGACACTAGGTGTTCGGGTCGGACCCCAAACTTTACCGGTTTGCCCATTATTATTCCTGATATTACTATCTCTGGTCTTTTAGACCAGGTTAGGCAAAAGCAAGCCACCTGTGTATTCTTGTGCCATGTCCGTTGTGGTTGATTCTGCTCATCATGTCTGTGGTTCCAGTTGTTCTGCTCCTGTTGCCATTCAGCCACTACAGTCTCCATCGTTCCTGCTCGACCACCCTGTTGCACCAGTGATATCTGTCCGTGCTGCATTACAGCTGCTCATCTGAACCAGGGGCTACACAAATCCTCCTCACTACATGACACGTAACATCTATCATCAAACATCTATCATCACTACCCCCATTGGGGCTCACAATCTAGCTTCCCTATCAGGATGTCTTTGAATTATGTTCTCCTCATGCAAACATCCTTACAAATGTTGTCCTTGTTGGGAGGTGAACCCAGAACCCCAGTGCTGCAAAACAACAGTGCTAACCACTAAGCCACCGTGTACAATGCTAACCGCCGATCCACAATGTACAGTGATAACCACTGAGCCACCATGCTGTCTCAAATTACATTATAGATATTATATAAGGAAACATACTGATTTACAGGAGAGAACATGTACACAGAGGGGTTTACTTTGGGTAAATGGTGCAGTTCTGAAATTCACCACAAGCCTCCCTTCCCCCCCAGCTACACAGTGTGTTAACGGGGCCTAAACATTAAGTGAAGAGTTACATATCTGGACTTGATTTCATCCAGCTGCCAGGCTCCGGTGACACAAGATTGTTCAGGATTTGAATTTTGTACATTCTGTACCAATTGTGAAGTCATACACAATTACATTAATAACATAACAAATCACAGCCTGCAAATATCCCCCATCATCATTTAGAATTGAGTAATGACGCACTTTAAAACCTAAACATTTAAAAAGGGACCTTCGTTTTAATTTTCTACCTCCATAAATCAGTACTATACTTGAAAATTAAAAATAAATGCAATGTATTTTATTAAAGAAATCCATTCATTCTGCACTAGGACCGATCATTCATTCTTAAATTGTAATTTTATGGGTAAATTCTGTCTTCAGTGAAGACAGATTTTACCAATACTGAAATAGGGTATGACAGTTGGTGCTAACTGGCAGCAGGATGTCTGTTTGTTTGCCGCCTCTAGCTCCATCCACATAGAATGTTATGAGCACTAACTGTCATCTCCAATCTCAGTAATGGGAAATATGTGGTCACTGGATACAGATTTTACCCGCTGAATTGAGAACTTCTGTGATAAGATATATTATAAAGCTGCTTATGTTCATGTCTATATGCTTTTATTAGAGCATGTGGGCTGTTATAACAGATGATTGATCGCTCAGGGTCTCCCAGACCTGTGACATGTGACAGTGGGTCCTCATTTAATGACGGGGTTATCCAGATGGGGTAACCCCTGTAAGGCCAGGTTCACACTGGTATATTACAGCACCAAAAGGTGCATATATCCGGTCCAGAACGTTACTTTACAATATGATTCCATTACAGCAATGAACTCACCATACAAAGGTTTTCGCTGAGATTTTCGGGTTAATGTTGCAGCGCCTTATCCCTCTTATTAACCCCCCAGCTACACAATGTAAGGATGCGATCTTAGGTGAGGAGCGACTGACCTGGACTTGTTCCCTCGACGCTGTCAGGCACCGATGACACAAGATGGCTCAGGTCTTGCACTGCGCACATTCCATGCCAATTGTGATGTCATCTTCTGTCTATGATGTCATGTGCTTTGTGATGTCATCAGAACTCCCTGTTTAACCACTGATGAAGTCTGATTCATAAAAATATATAATTGTTTGAGCTGCACAGAAAATAGTAAAAAAAGAAAAAAAAAAACACAATTTTTTCCCCACTGCACTGCCTGAAAAAAGGTGTTATAAAAGTAAATATCCCAATATGGTAAGAATGTTTTTTTTTTTCACACCATTGACATAGTAGAAAAAACTCTGGTATCACTGAGATCATACTGACCTGGAGCCAAGTCATTTTTCCTAAACTATTAACCCCTTCATGACTGACGCATATTTATGTGGTCAGTTGTGTCCCTGCCTTTCATGCGGGCTCACACGCTGAGCCCGCGTCTTTACCCGTACTTGATGGCTGATTTAATCAGCCATCGAGTGTTTCTAAGGCCGGCGTCACACTCGGCGTAAGACAATACGGTCCGTATTTTACGGCCGTAATACGGCCGTAATACGGAGAAATGTTCCCAAAATAGTGATCCGTAGGCAGGGTGTGTCAGCGTATTTTGCGCATGGCATCCTCCGTATGTAATCCGTATGGCATCCGTACTGCGATATTTTCTCGCAGGCTTGCAAAACCGACATCTAATGGATTTATGTGCTCAAATGTTCGGGAAAACATATATACAGTATATATATATATATATATATATATATATATATATATATATATGTCTTTGAGACACATATATATATATAGTCTGTATTTATATTTACTACAGCGCGATATCTGTGAAAAGCCGGTAATTCAATTGCCGGCTTTTCATTTCTCCTTCCCAAACCCGACAGGATATGAGACATGGTTTACATACAGTAAACCATCTCATATCCCCATTTGTTTGGCATATTCCACATTACTAATGTTAGTAGTGTGTATGCAAATTTTGGGCGCTGTAGCTGCTAAAATAGAGGGTTAAATGGCGGAAAAAATTGGCGTGGGCTCCCGCGCAATTTCCTCCGCCAGAGCGGTAAAGCCAGTGACTGACGGCAGATATTAATAGCCAGGAGAGGGTCCATGGTTATTGGCCCCCCCGTGGCTAAAAACATCTGCCCCCAGCCACCCCAGAAAAGGCACATCTGGAAGATGCGCCTGTTCTGGCACTTGGCCACTCTCTTCCCATTCCCGTGTAGCGGTGGGATATGGGGTAATGAAGGGTTAATGTCACCTTGCTATTGTAAGGTGACATTAAGCCAGATTAATAATGGAGAGGCGTCAATTATGACACCTATCCATTATTAATCCAATTGTTTGAAAGGGTTAAAAAACACACACACACACACATGATTTAAAAGTATTTTAATGAAATAAACACAGCGTTTGTTTTAATATTTTATTGCTCTCTCAATCCATTTGCAGACCCTCGCTTGGCAAAACAATAAACACACAATATACTGTACATACCTTCTGCTGACCCGTCACGTCCCACGAGGTAATCCATCTGAAGGGGTTAAAATAATTTACAAGCAGGAGCCCTGCAAATGCAGCTGTGCTCGTGCTTGTAATTCCCCGGCGAATGAAGGAAATGTAGGTCATTGACCTACATTTCCTTCAGTCGCGGTGATGCGCCCCCTGGTGGATGTCCTCATATGACCTGGAGCGTGGGAAAAAGTTCCCAGGCTGCAGTTCATGAGAACATCCACCAGGGGGCGCATCACCGCGACTGAAGGAAATGTAGGTCAATGACCTACATTTCCTTCATTCGCCGGGGAATTACAAGCACGAGCACAGCTGCATTTGCAGGGCTCCTGCTTGTAAATTATTTTAACCCCTTCAGATGGATTACCTCGTGGGACGTGATGGGTCAGCAGAAGGTATGTATATTGTGGGTTTATTGTTTTGCCAAGCGAGGGTCTGCAAATGGATTGAGAGAGCAATAAAATATTAAAACAAACGCTGTGTTTATTTCATTAAAATACTTTTAAATCATGTGTGTGTGTGTTTTTTAACCCTTTCAAACAATTGGATTAATAATGGATAGGTGTTATAATTGACGCCTCTCCATTATTAATCTGGCTTAATGTCACCTTACAATAGCAAGGTGGCATTAACCCTTCATTACCCCATATCCCACCGCTACACGGGAATGGGAAGAGAGTGGCCAAGTGCCAGAACAGGCGCATCTTCCAGATGTGCCTTTTCTGGGGTGGCTGGGGGCAGATGTTTTTAGCCACGGGGGGGGCAATAACCATGGACCCTCTCCTGGCTATTAATATCTGCCGTCAGTCACTGGCTTTACCACTCTGGCGGAGAAAATTGCGCGGGAGCCCACGCCAATTTTTTCCGCCATTTAACCCTTTATTTTAGCAGCTACAGCGCTGAAATTTTGCACATACACACTACTAACATTAGTAGTGTGGAATATGCAAAAAAAAAGGGGATATGAGATGGTTTACTGTATGTAAACCATGTCTCATATCCTGTCGGGTTTAGGCAGGAGAAATGAAGAGCCGGCAATTGAATTACCGACTTTTCACTAACACCGCTGCGTATTTCTCGCAAGTCACACTGCTGGTCCGTTTGGAATCCATATTTTTCTCGCCCCCATAGACTTTCATTGGCGATTTTTTTGCGCAATACGCTGACAAACGCAGCATGCTGCGATTTTGTACGGCCGTAGAACGCCGTATATTATGGATCCGTAATATACGGCTGATAGGACGAGACCCATTGAGAAGCATTGTGCCGTATGTTATGCGAGTTTTACGCACGTAGTTTCTGCGCTCTTACGTCCGTAAAACTCGCATGTGTGACGGCGGCCTAACAGCCACGTGTGGATGGTGGATCCAAGATCCACCTGCAGCTGTTAGCCAGATAAATGCCGCTGTCAATCACTGACAGCTGCATTCAACACGCGAAGACAAGAAGAGCGTCATTGATCCGTCCCATCAGCACTCGCTTCACGTGATCGCTGAGCATCGCTGGGTCATCATTACAGCCTGAGGTCTGCAAAAGACCCCCTGCCCGGCATCACAATGCTCCTGTGAATGCCGGCTCGTGGCTCTCATTCATAGGAGATCATGAATTTCTCTATACATAGCAGTGCTGAAGGCCTGCTACGTGCAGCACAGGTGACTGGACAGTCCCAAAGGGGACTATTAAACACAGTAAAAAGTTTAAAAAAAAGTTTTAAAAAATAAAAAAACCACAAGTTTAAATTACCTCCCTTTTACCCATTAAAAATAAAACAATAAAAATAACTGTGTTGATAAATGTCCGATCTGTAAAAATATCTAATAAATTAATCTGATCGGTAAACGCCATAACGAGAAAAAAATGAAACCGCCAGAATTACGTTCTTTGGAGTCATAGTAACATTGCAATAAAATGCAATAAGAGGCAATCAAAAGATCATATCTACCTCAAAATGGTATGAGTAAAAAACGTAAACTTAGGACGAAAAATCAAGCCCTTACATAACACTATATCCCAAAAAAATTAAATATTACATGGCTCGGAAAATGGCGACAAAGGCAACATTTCGTTTGACAAATTTAGGATTTTTTTTCACAACTTACTTAAAAATACTACCATTTTGGTATCTGTGCACTCGAACTGAACTGGAGGATCATATTGTCAGGTCAGTTTTACCATTTATTGGACATGGTACATAAAAAATCTAAATAGCAATTGTGGAATTGCCCATTTTTTTGCAATTTTACTGCACTTGGATTTTTTTTCCAATTTTCCTGTAGACTATGTAGCAGAATGAATGGTGTCATTCAAAAGTACAATTCGTCCCATAAAAAAACGAGCCCTCATAAGGCTATGGGGACGGAAAAATTAAAAAGTTATGGCTCTTGGAAGAAGGGGAGGAAAAAAAGGAAAAACGGAAGAGGTTAGCGGCATAAAAAATTACCCCCAAAACAGAATTTTTTTCCCATTTCATCTCACTTGCCAGTTTTTTCCCGTTTCTTTGTACATTATATTGTAAAATGAATGGTGACAAGGATTCACCGAATGGCACCAATTAAAGCATAACTTATAATATGTTGTTATAAAATATATCAATGTATACGGTAGTTTTATTACCCCTTATGATCTGGGTCTGAACAAAAGCAAGCAATACAGCAGGAGGGAGGAAAAATTCACCCTATTAAATCACTATGGATTCCCTTCCTACCAGCGGAGGTTGGCACCCTTCAACCTGAGCAGTGGCGCCCCCGCTCAACGACGGCTCTCCTTCCCTGTCCCTAACAAGCCCTATCAAGATAGAGTGCAAAAAGATAACAGTATTGTACCATACGTGTTAAGGCAAGCCCAATAATCTACCTCTGATAAACCATATGGCACATCTTATATATCAGAGAGGAAGGGGGGATAGGGATTAGTTGGATCATCTGGGGTAGTGGATTCCAGAAAACTGGTGCAGCACAAGAGTATTGGAGACGTAATTGGGAGGTTCAGATTATAGGAAATGTTAGTCTTAGATTAGTTGCGGAGAGGAGGGAACAGGTAGGGTGATAGAGATAAGGGAGGAGATATAAGGTGGAGCAAAACTGTGGAAGGTTTTGCGGGTGAGAGATAAGTTTGTATTGTATTCTGTTGCAAATGGGCAACCAGTGTAATGACTGGCACAGTGTGGAGGCTTCGGTGTAACAGATAGAGAGGAATATGATCCTGGCTGCGGCATTCACGACGGACTGAAGAGAGTTTGGTTAGAGAGAGACCAATCAATAGAGAGTTGCAGTAGTCCAGGCGAGAGTGAATAAGAGCAACAGTAAGAGTTTTTGTAGTTTCAAAGGTGACAAAAGGTCGGATTCTGGAGATGGTTTTAAGATGCAGATACAATGAGCAAGTGAGTGATTGGATATATGGAATAAAGCAAAGTTCTGTGTCAAATATGACCCCAAGACAGCTATGAGGAGTAATGGTAGAACCACAGAAGGCAATTGCAATATCAGGTATAGGTAGGTTAGTAGGTTTGAAGAGATTCTGTATCAGGTAGAGGGATGACATGATGTTAGGCTCAGTGGACAATCCCTGGTATTTTTTATAAAGGTGGGGTGATATTAGGAGACGATGTGTATAATTGGGTGCCATTAGCATAGAGATGATACTGGAAACAACATCTGCTGAATCTTTGTCCAATGGGGCAGTGGATAGGGAGAAGAATAGGAGGCCTAGGACTGAGCCCTGAGGAACATCAATAGTAAGTGGAAGAGGAAAGGAAGAAAAGCCAGAAAAAGATATAGTGAAGTAGTGGTCAGAGAGGTAAGAGGAGAACCAATAAAGGACGATAGAGCAGAGCATAGTTAGGAGGACACGGTGATCCAGTGTCGAATGATAGAGACCCAAAAGAATCAGCAGGGACCATTAGATTTACCTGTTAGTAAATCATTAGAAACTTTATTGAGGGCAGTTTCTGTACAGCAGGGGTCCTCAACCTGTAGTTCAGGAGCCACATGTAGCTCATGGTCACATAAATTGTGGCTCACGACTGTCTGCCAGCTTGGTGCATTAGCTCCAGGTCTAGAAAACAGGTATGAAGAGCACATCTCAAAATGGTGAATATTGTGAGTAGCCCTGCACAGAAGAGCAGATCTGGATGCACATAAATGATCTCTAAACCACTAAGATCAGTATAAGTATTATTCGCTGAAGACAGGATGAAGCAAGCGGTCAAATGTGGTGCTTGATGTTGGATTAATCAGTGTGTTATCAGTGCTCGATGAGAGAATACTGAATGAGGCTATTGTGGGAACCCCTAGATCTTGCTTGGTATTCTGATTGGGGAGATTTCTGTGGAAAAGTTTTAGTTGTTAGACTTGTAATGAGGCTTTGGTTGCCACTATTATGAGGGGTGGCGGAAGCTGGATGTGGCTCGCAAGCCTCACTCAGAGCTTAATGTGGCTCTCAAGGTCTGAAAGATTGGGAACCTGCTTTAGAGTGTAAACCGGATTGTAAAGGGTCAAGAAGAGGTTAGCGATGGGGGAAGAATAGAGACAGGCCTGTAGCTGGAAGTGCAGTTCTGATACAGGGATTTTTTTTAAATAAAGGGGTTATGACAGCATGTTTGAATGGAAAGGGAAAAATGCCAAAAGAGAGAATTTAAAGGGGTTGTACACCATTAGGACAATCCCTTCTCAATCTGAATGTCTGGCCCCATTAGAATAGAAGCACCTATACTCACCTTTGGTGTCGGATCTGTTCCAGCAGTGTCAGCACTCGCGTTCCTGAGGCTCATGTGAGGTTGTTAAATCACATGATCCCTGTGCCCAGTCAGCGCTGGCGTCACTAGCCAACTAATAAATAATCAAGAGGAAGAGAGAGTTGTGGCTGGCCACTCACTTCCTCTTGATTACTTATACTGTATGTCTGAAGGAGGAAACAGTGATGCCAGCGCTGATTGGGCGCAGGGCACATGTGCGTAACAACCTGATGTGTGCCCCAGGAACGCAAGTGATGACCGCTGGAGATTCATCAGCACCGGAGGTGAGCATGTGTTTTTGTTTTAACGGGTCCAAACATTCAGATAGAGAAGGGGTTATCCTAGTAGCAAACAACAAATTTAAATATTTTAGGTGGACAGTGAAATATAGGGAGAGAGACTGAAGGAGATGTGAGGGAATAGGGTCATTAGTACAACTTGTAGGGCGAGAAGAAGCAAGAAGCCTGGTAACTTTTTCTTTTGTGGCAGGCTCAATGGTGGAAAGTGAGCTTGAGATTCAAGATGGAAGGGGGCCTAAGCCTCTGAGGGGATTGTGCAAAAATGTCCTTATGGATATGGTTTTCTTCTTGGAAATAAGTGCCTAGATCGTCAGCAGTGAGGTTGATGACTGGGGCCTGTACTTTAGAGCTCTGGGGGAGTGAAAACAATTGTTTTGGCTTGTTGACTAGTAACGTGATGAAGTAGACTTGTTTGGCCAGATCGAGAGCAGAGTTATAAGTTTTGAGCATGAACTTATAGTGGACGAAGTCTTCTCCCGAAAGAGATTTTCTCCACAGACGCTCATCATGCCTAGAGCACCGCTGGAGAAAATGTGCTTACGCTGTGTGCCAGGGTTGCTGTCGTCAGTTGTCCAGTTGTTCTGTGTGTAGCCGATGCTGCTTCTTTCAGGCTCTCTGCAGTGTATTATTATAATGTGATAATGTTGAGTCCGGACTGAAACATTCACCAAGAAGTCCTCATTCATAGATGAAGTAAAACCATTTTTCTTTACTTCAGGTATAAGGTTCATAGGGGATAAGTTCCCTTTAGGACTGTATAAATATTTTAAATCAATTTTTTGGGGGGTGACTCCCTTTAACAAGATGCCTGGTAACGTAATCAGCTGCAGATTTTATAGAAGGCAATTTGCAGATAAAATCTTCAGCAAATCTGCCACTAGTCAACTCACTGAAATGTTTGACCAAGTTCCCATTATTAAATTACATATTATTTGTCAAGAACATAACATTTGGTGTGAAAAAAATGTGAAATAATTCCAATATCTGGAAAGGGCCTAGTTACTTAAAGGGGTCATCTCCTGTTCCTTTCTTCAGGATCGCACTGCTGCCCTGCTTGCCAGGGGGGCCAGCGAGACGTAGACTATAGATTAAAAATAATTGCGTTCTTGAAAACTGAGAGGATTTTTAATAAGGGGTAAACTAACAAGTTACTAGTTTTATAAGCGCTCCACACAATCTGGGAAATGATGGAGACATATGATGGCCTATCCTCAGTATAGGTCACCAGTATTGGATCAGAGGGGGTCCGAACCCAACACCTCCCAAGAGGGATGCCACAGCCCTGTACACTGTGTAATGGACATTTCCAGGTACTGCAGACAAGCTCCCTTTAGGGGTCAGACAGACAACTGTATTTTCGACTAAAGCATTGGATCACTGGGGCCAAACTTATTCTATGGGGCCACGCACATGTCCGATTTTTCCTTGGACCGAGTCTGTCCCAGGAAAAAAAATCACAGCACTCAGAATTTGCAAGTGATCTTCAGATCGCACTTGGCCATGCAAGTCAATGAGTCAGTGGGGAAACATCTGACCGCACTCGGATAACATCTGAATTAATACCAACATTCTAAGTTCTATGTGTAACCTTGGAGAGGTGCAAATAAACCCACTTTGTATACATGCATACATTGTATTTATTTCTTGCTATAATGTATCGGAATACTACAGCCTTTGCCATAATTTATACTCTTTTACATCAGTGCAATCTAATTTAGATGATGGCCGTTATTCAGGATGACATTCACTACGGACTCTGAATTATTCTATCGTCTGTCAATTTTCCGATAGAATAGGCTCTGTGGTCTTTCCGGTTTGGTGTATGCTGTATACTGTCCGGTTTTTACTCTAAATAAAATATTTTCTTGCTTTGATAAAAAAAAAAATCCCTCCATTCTTGTGAAGAGAGAGGGATTTAATAAGCACATTTTTTTTATACAAAAAATTACTGTTTTTACATGACGGTTCAACAACCCAAAGGACTAGACATCACATTTCCCTTAAAGTGAACCTGTCACCAAGATTTTGCTAAGTAAACTACAGACTTTATCAGGTTGGCGCTGTTACACTGATTAAAATAATACCTGGGGTGAAGAAATCCATCTTGTGGTTCTTGTGTAATCAGTGCTAGAAGTTTTCAGTTAATGAGATGCCCCATGCTTGGGCCAGACTGTAGGCAATCTTATCTTCCTGCTCTAAGCCAGAGAAACTAAGGAAAGACCAAGAAGAAACCAAGGAAAGACCAAGGAGAATCCAAGAAAAGGCCAAGGAAAGACCTGCCCACAGACCGCCCAAAACACAATCAGTCTGTCTCTATGATGAGGAACATGTTTGTGCTTTGGGGCGGCCTGTGGGCAGGTTGTCCTTTTGTCTTTCCTTGGTTTCTCCTTGGTCTTTCCTTGGTTTCTCTGGCTTAGAACAAGAAGATAAGACTCTGCTTCCAGTGCCGCCCCGGAGAACAGGCACATCATTTGCTGAAAACTTCTAACATTGTAACAATTTTTTATTCATTTTTTGTTCCTGGGTCCAAAGTGTGTTTTCCTAATCCGTTATGCCTAAGACAAATAGAAAATAGTTGTTGTTCCACAAAAACTTTGCTTCTGTGATCAGGACAATGAAGACTACTCAGTATTGAATACGAATGGAGAATTTTCCCGAAAACAGACAAATTTCAAAATTTCATTGTCCTGATCACAGAAGCAAAGTTTTTGTGGAACAACAACTATTTTCTATTTGTTTTAGGCATAACGGGTTAGGAAAATGCACTTTGGACCCAGAAACAAAAAAATAAATAAAATATTTTAATAGTGTAATTTCCTTTTTCTGACACAATAAATACAAAATTTTTCTGGCCTGTGGTCATAAAATCAAAGTTTGTGCTGAATCTAGTTGTTTTTCCATAGTCTTTAAACATAAGCAGTTGAAATATTACTCTTGGAAGCCAGGAACAAAACTGTGTTACATAGTGTTATACAAGAACCACAAGATGAATTTCTTCACCCCAGGTATCATTTTACCTGTATAACAGCGGCAATATGACACTGTCTGTAGTTTACCTAGCAAAATCCTGCTGACAGGTTCACTTTAAGGTTATCCTCTACTCGGACAAGCTCTTCTAAATCCTTGTTTCCAAGTAAAATGACAACAATTGTACTCACCTCCAGTGCCGGCGCTATTCTAGCAGTGTCGAAACTGGTTCTCTTGAGGCTCACGTGATATTATTACATTGTTGTGTCAAGCGATCCCTGAGGCTAATCAGCACTGGTTTGACGCTCTTTCAGACATATTAAGATATCTGGAGGAAGTGAGAACTGCGGCTGCCCTATCACTTCTTACAGCTGTCAATCACATCTGTAGGAAAGCAAATCCAGTGCTGATTGGCAGCAGGGATTGAGTGACATAACGCTGTCATGGAAGCCCTGGGAGAGCAATGGCCCACTCTGCTGGAACAGCGCTGGCACCGGAGATGAGTATAAGTGTTATTATTTTACAAGGGAGCAACGTAGGAATTAAGAAGGGGTTGTCAAAGTAGTTGACAAACGCTTAAAATTTTACTTTACAATTTTTGGGTAATGATGTTGACGGCCGCTTGATCCAGAACAGCACATGGAGCCTGTCACAACCTTTAACGTGGGTGGCTGGATATAATTTCTCAGTTGTCAGAGAGGAGAAAAAACATTACAGTACGACAAATAAAGTCACTTTTAGATAGCTTACAGCTTTTGCATAATATATATATATATATATATATATATATATATATATATATATATATATATATATATTTATATAAAAAGAGAAAATTAATTGTAGAATATTTCTTTCGGCTTTAATTTACATAATTCTAAATAAAACTTGTGCAAAGAAAATTCATTATAATGTCAGAAACGGTGCAAAATTAATACAAAGGGAACATAAACTTGATAAATGTGATGGAAAGAAAAAAAAAAACACACCAGGAGTCGTAAAATAATAAAAAAAAATGCACAAGTACTTGCCCCAATTAGAATATAACAATATTAAGGGTCTCTTCATATCACTTCGTCTATATTTCTGCTTTGTGTGGTCCCACTTTCCCAAAATCTATATTTCACAGTTTTCAGTAATTGGATGGTTGCACAGTCTCACATGTATTTCACAGTCTGGCCATTATATATGAGTGGCTTCAGTATGCACTGCGCTGTACGTGTGTTCCCATGTGTACTGGCACACAGACTTACATTGGATCCATTAACACCTACAAAAGAGGGTCATAGCGTGAAGTATGGACTAGTGACTATGTCACCTGGAGATATAAAGATCCCTACAAAAATCCAGCACAGGATCAATAATGACCTTCACTGAGAACAAACTGGACAAGACACATAAATGAAAACCACATACTACAAAACAGATAAGATAAAATAATTGTATGCGACTGTATACAGAGCAAAAGTTATGATGTACATTTATAACGAAGAGTGACCCAGAGATCAGGACAAAATAATGAATCAAATTTAAAATCCTATAGACCTTGTAAATGATCAAAAAAGTGCTTGGTTCATGATATATATATATATGAATAGAGCCATCAAAAAAGTGCAGAAGCAAAAGTATAAACGTATAAATGCAGCAAATAAAAGTGCAGATCTTAATAGAATAATATAGAAATTGAGTTATAATAATGGACTATTGCAATTTTCTTCTAATCGGTCTCACTCTTACTACGCTCCAATCCATCCTGAATGCTGCAGCCAGGATAATATTGCTTGCCAACCGTTACACCGATGCCTCCACCCTGTGCCAGTCATTACACTGGTTACCTATTCACTCCAAAATTCAATATAAACTTATCACTCTCACCCACAAAGCTCTCCGTGGATCAGCACCACCCTACATCTCCTGCCTTGTCTCAGTCTACCACCCTTCACATGCCCTCTGTTCTGCTAATGACCTAAGACTAAAATCCTCAATAATTCGAGCCTCCCATTCTTATTTCCGAGACTTCTCGCGAGCTGTGCCATTTCTCTGCAGTTCACTACCCAGGACAATTCAATTAATTCTCAATACCAAGAGTTTTAAGCATGCCCTACAAACGTACTTCCTCTGTCTGGCCTATGGCCTCCCCATCACTAATCTTACCATTCCTTACAATTTTTTTTCTCAAAACCTGGTCCTTTGTATTATCTGTTTCCGCCCTCCATGCACCTAATAGTCCTGTGTGTCTGTACTGTGCACCCTCTGACTGGTGACCGGTTCATGTAGCATTATGTGAATACCCTATTATATTGATGGCCGATCCATACAATACAAGCACATTATACTATTTACCTTTGTGACCCCCTAACCTCCTATCTCCTCATAGTCATAGATTGTAGCTTGTGAGCAGCAGGACCCTCACTCCTCTTGGTATATGTTATGTGTTATGCTGTAATGTCTATTATCTGTACACGTTCCATCTGTAATGTAAAGTGTTGACACTATAAAAATAAAAATATTATTATTATAATGAACGATGGAATACCAATAATAAATAACCTAAAAGTATACAAAGTTCATTGATAAAAGGTTACAGCAATGTAAAACTAATAAAAGGACTACAAACCCATAGAATCAAAGTGCACTGTTCAACCTCCACCTCACCCTCCAACACACGTTTCGCAATGCTTCCTCAGGGAGTGGTTAACGTTGGGTTCATGTTCTGTCCGTTCTCCACATGGATGTAATGAAAACCGTTCATTCAGCCCAAGCTTTTTACTGATCAGTTTGAGCTTTTACATAATGGGTGGTGGTGACTATGGCTCCCTGCAGTCCTCTGGATGGCATAGAGGCTAGGCATGACGAGAGCAAGGAACATAGGCGTCCAGGAGCAGCGGCCTGAATATACAGATCAGCGCCATGAAAGGGAAGTAACGAGACAATCTGTCCGGTGTGGAGGGTGGAGAACCTGGAATCTCAGCGTTGTCTATCCAGCTTCTTCTTGGAGCACTGTCGGAGAGCTGCCATGATGAAAAGCTGCTGCCATGGGGCCGATCAGGATCGTGGTGCATTGAGATGGTTCTATCATCAGACTATGCCCTCCAGAAAACCGGTGGCGGCGGAGTGGTCCTACCTGTCCCCAAAGGGATGGGGTGATGATGAAATCACCAATGGTAGTTCTTCACACCTGAAGCTGCCTGCTCGGAGTATTAGCTCTATATGAGGGAGTGAAGTAATACTATTAATTCAGAATACTGTATTATACCTAATATTACCGCAATGAATCGTGGCCACCAATAAACCCGAACGGCACAGAATCCCATAAATCGCTACAATGTGTTATTAGCCTTGATACATTATCATTTGTATGTTCCATCTTGTTTTGTGGGGGGGAGGAATCCATCACGGTGATCAGCCTGCATGGAAGGGCGATTTTCATTTAAGTACCTTATAAAAGTGCGGTGTAGGCAGAAGCAGCCATGCATATCAGCTAGTGCATAACTATTACCTCTTCCTGCATGTCCGGAGTATTGATAGAGAACTGAGTAATGGGCTGAATATGCCTCGCAGTATTAATGAGCCATGAGCCCGACAGGAAAAATAATCACCCCGTCTAAACTTCACTCTATCAACCCCCGCTGCCAGCTCTGTCTGGGATCCGAGTGTAATGTATGCAGGGACGGACACACACTACAGGGACCTGCGGCGAAGCTCAGAAAAAACAGACATATTTATATATACTTTATATATGTATACATATATACTGTACAGTGCAAAAGTTTTAGGCAGGCGTGAAAAGATTGCTGCAGAGAAAGAATGGTTAGAAAAATAGAAGCGTTAAAGAGTTTATTTGTAAGCAATTAGCAAAATGCAAAATGAAGGAACAAAAGAGAAATCTAAATCACAGCAATTTTTGGTGCAACCACCTGTTGCCATTGGGGAGTATGAATTCAGATCCATTTACACGGCAAGCAGGGCCGGCAGACCAGGCAGCCGCCTAGGGCTCCCTCTCCTCCAGGGGCCCCCAGCCAGTGGTGTGCCACTAACAGCAGCACACCACACAGCCGTCATGGGCCCCAGAGTAGTAGGGGCCCGGCGCCAAGCCGCACGCTCCCCCTCCCCCAAATCACGTATTCAACTTATCAGCATCATAGATGCCGATACAGTTGAAAGCAGTGATGGAGGAGAGAGCGTCATGTGACGCTCCCTCTCCTATCACTCTCGCCCTGCCTCAGTGTGTGTCAGCAGTGGAGCTGATGAGACGCTATGCAGAAGCCAGAGAAGCAGGGGGACAAGGAGAGGTAAGTATTGTCTGTGTGTGTGTGTGTATGTGTGTGTGCTGCATGATACTGTGGGGGGGGGACTGCACTATACTGTGTGTGTGGGGGGCTTCATAAGATCATTAGACTGTGTGGGGGAGGGCTGCACTATACTGTGTATGTGGGGGGCTGCATAATACTGTGTGTGGCGCCTGCACTATACAGTGTGTGTGGGGGGACTGCACTATACTGTGTGTGTGGGGGAGGCTGCGCTATAATGTGTATGTGGGGGGCTGCATTATACTGTGTGTGGGGGACTGCACTATACTGTGTGTGGGGGGGCTGCAGTAGACTGTGTGGGGGCTACACTATACTGTGTGTGTGTGTGTGTGTGGAGAGGGCTGCACTATACTGTGTATGTGGGGCTGAATTATACTGTGTGGGGGCTGCACTATACTATGTGTGTGTTTGAGGGGGGCGCTGAATCATATTGTGTCAGTGTGGTGGGCAGCATTATACTGTGTGTGAAGGGCTGCATTATACTATGTGTGTGTGGGGGGATGCATTATACTCTGGGGGGACTGCATTATACTCTTGGGGCTGCTTTATACTCAGAAGAGCAGCATTATACTGTGTGTGGTGTTATGGTTCCCAATGGCAGGGGAACATCAGAAACATAGAAAAACGGACAAGCTCTCGGGTGATGGAAACTAGAGCTGACCGCGATGCTAAACCTATACACACAACTAATAGTAGCCAGGGAACATGCCTACGTTTTCGCTAGACGTCTCGCACCAGCCGGAGGACTAACTACCCCTAATAGATGAAACACAGTCCTGGCTTGCCTCCAGAGGAAAATTCCCCACAGGAGATAGTAGCCCCCCACATATAATAACGGTGAGTTAAGGTGAAAAGACAAACGTAGTATGAAAACAGATTTAGTACAGCGAGGCCCACTAACTAGATAGCAGAAGGATACAATAGTGGACTTCGCAGTCAGCTACAAAACCCTATAAAAAACCATCCTGAAATTACCTTAAACTCATGTGCCAACTCATGGCACCGGAGTGGCAATTTCAGCCCACAAGAGCTTCCAGCTGCAGAGAATCACATAACTGCAAACTGGACAAAACATACAAAAATAGACTAAGGACAGAAATGTCCAACTTAGCTGGTCAGCAGACTAGGAGCAGGTACATGCAACAGAAAGACTCTGGTTACATTGATGGCCGGCATTGGAATGACTGAGGAACAAGGCTAAATAGGAAACTCCCACATCCTGATAGAAACAGGTGAAAAGCTCACAAGACACCAGTACCACAAGCGACCACTGGGGGAGCCAAATAACCGAATCACAACAGTACCCCCCCCTTAAGGAGGGGGCACCGAACCCTCACAAGAACCACCAGGGCGATCTGGATGAGCCCTATGAAAGGCACGGACCAAATCAGAGGCATGAACATCTGAAGCTGAAACCCAAGAATTATCCTCCTGACCGTAGCCCTTCCACTTAACCAGATATTGAAGTCTCCGTCTGGAAACACGGGAGTCCAAGATTTTCTCCACCACGTACTCCAATTCACCCTCAACCAGCACAGGAGCAGGAGGCTCAACAGAAGGCACAACTGGCACCTCATACCTCCGCAATAACGACCGATGGAAAACATTATGGATAGCAAAGGATGCTGGGAGGTCCAAACGAAAAGACACAGGGTTAAGAATTTCCAAAATCCTATAAGGACCGATGAACTGAGGCTTAAACTTAGGAGAAGAGACCCTCATAGGGACAAAACGGGAAGACAACCACACCAAGTCCCCAACATGAAGACGAGGACCAACACGACGATGGCGATTAGCAAAATGCTGAGTCCTCTCCTGGGACAACTTTAAATTGTCCACCACCTGACCCCAAATACGATGCAACCTGTCCACCATAGAATCCACTCCAGGACAATCCGAAGATTCCACCTGACCAGATGAAAAACGAGGATGGAACCCCGAATTGCAAAAGAAAGGGGAAACCAAAGTGGCAGAACTGGCCCGATTATTAAGGGCAAACTCTGCCAACGGCAAAAAGGTGACCCAGTCATCCTGATCAGCAGACACAAAACACCTCAAATAAGTCTCCAAGGTCTGATTAGTACGCTCCGTCTGGCCATTCGTCTGAGGATGAAATGCAGACGAAAAAGACAAATCAATGCCCATCCTGGCACAAAACGCCCGCCAAAATCTGGACACAAACTGAGATCCCCTGTCAGAAACTATATTCTCCGGGATACCATGCAACCGAACCACATTCTGAAAAAACAGAGGCACCAACTCAGATGAGGAAGGCAACTTGGGCAAAGGTACCAAATGAACCATCTTAGAAAAACGGTCACACACCACCCAGATGACAGACATTTTCTGAGAAACAGGGAGATCAGAAATAAAATCCATAGAGATGTGTGTCCAAGGCCTCTTAGGAATAGGCAAGGACAACAACAATCCACTAGCCCGAGAACAACAAGGCTTGGCCCGAGCACAAACATCACAAGACTGCACAAAAGTACGCACGTCCCGAGACAGGGAAGGCCACCAGAAGGACCTAGCCACCAAATCCCTGGTACCAAAAATTCCCGGATGACCTGCCAACGCAGAAGAATGAACCTCCGAGACGACTCTACTGGTCCACTCATCCGGCACAAACAATCTACCAGGCGGACAACGATCAGGCCGATCCGCCTGAAACTCTTGTAAAGCACGTCGCAGGTCAGGGGAGACAGCAGACAATATCACCCCATCCTTAAGGATACCCGTAGGTTTGGAATCACCAGGGAAATCAGGTTCAAAACTCCTAGAAAGGGCATCAGCCTTCACATTTTTAGAACCTGGCAGATACGAGACCACAAAATTAAACCGAGAGAAAAACAACGACCAGCGCGCCTGTCTAGGATTCAGACGTCTGGCCGACTCAAGATAAATCAAATTCTTGTGATCAGTCAAGACCACCACCTGATGTCTAGCACCCTCAAGCCAATGATGCCACTCCTCGAATGCCCATTTCATCGCCAAAAGCTCCCGATTACCAACATCATAGTTTCGCTCGGCGGGCGAAAATTTTCGAGAAAAGAACGCACAAGGTCTCATCACTGAACCATCTGAACTTTTCTGTGACAAAACCGCCCCCACTCCAATCTCGGAAGCATCAACTTCCACCTGAAAAGGAAGTGAAACATCAGGCTGGCGCAACACAGGGGCAGAAGAAAAGCGGCGCTTAAGCTCTCGAAAGGCCTCCAGAGCACCAGGAGACCAATCGGCAACATCAGCACCTTTTTTAGTCAAATCAGTCAAAGGCTTGACCACGCTAGAAAAACCAGTTATGAATCGACGATAAACATTAGCAAAGCCCAAAAATTTCTGAAGGCTCTTAAGAGAAGTCGGCTGCGTCCAGTCACAAATTGCCCGAACCTTAACAGGATCCATCTCAATAGAAGAAGGGGAAAAAATGTACCCCAGAAAAGAAATCTTCTGAACCCCAAAAACACACTTTGCACCCTTTACAAACAGAGAATTGGTCCGCAAAACCTGAAAAACCTTCCTAACCTGTTGAACATGAGACTCCCAGTCATCCGAAAAAATCAAAACATCATCCAGATACACAACCATGAATTTATCCAGATATTCACGGAAAATATTGTGCATAAAAGACTGAAAGACCGAAGGGGCATTTGACAAACCAAAAGGCATTACCAAATACTCAAAATGGCCCTTGGGCGTATTAAATGCGGTTTTCCACTCATCCCCCTGCTTAATTCGCACCAAATTATACGCACCGCGAAGATCAATCTTAGAGAACCACTTAGCTCCCTTAATGCGAGCAAATAAATCTGTCAGCAATGGCAAAGGATACTGATATTTGACTGTGATCTTATTTAAGAGTCTATAATCAATACAAGGTATCAAAGAACCATCTCTTTTGGCTACAAAAAAGAACCCTGCTCCTAAAGGAGACGAAGAAGGACGAATATGTCCTTTTTCCAAGGACTCCCTAATATACTCTCGCATAGCAGCATGTTCAGGTACAGACAGATTGAATAAACGACCCTTAGGAAATTTACTGCCAGGAATCAAATCTATGGCGCAATCACAATCTCTGTGAGGGGGAAGAGAATTAAGAGTAGACTCCTCAAAAACATCACAATAATCAGACAAAAAAGCCGGGATCTCAGAGGGAATAGATGAAGCAATGGAAACCAAAGGTGCACCCCCATGATTTCCCTGACATCCCCAGCTTAGTACAGACATTGTTTTCCAGTCAAGGACTGGGTTATGGGTTTGCAACCATGGCAATCCCAGCACTAATACATCATGTAGATTAAACAACACAAGGAAGCGAATCACCTCCTGATGGTCTGGAGTCATACGCATAGTCACTTGTGTCCAGTATTGTGGTTTATTACTAGCCAATGGTGTAGAATCAATACCCTTTAAAGGTATAGGGACTTCCAGAGGCTCTAGATCAAACCCACAGCGCCTGGCAAAGGACCAATCCATAAGACTCAAAGCGGCACCAGAATCCACATAAGCATCCGCGACAATAGAAGATAACGAACAAATTAAAGTCACAGACAAAATAAACTTGGACTGCAAAGTGCCAATAGCAGAGGATTTAGCAACTTTGTTTGTTCGTTTTGAGCATGCTGATATAACATGAGTTGAATTCCCACAATAGAAGCACAACTTATTTTTGCGCCTATAATTCTGTCGTTCGCTTCTGGACAGAAAACTATCACATTGCATACTCTCTGGTACCCTCTCAGAAGACACCGCCAAATGGTGCACAGGTTTGCGTTCCCGTAAACGCCGATCAATCTGAATAGCCATTGTCATGGACTCATTCAGACCCGTAGGCGTAGGAAACCCCACCATGACGTCTTTTACGGCATCAGAGAGACCTTCTCTGAAAATTGCCGCCAGAGCGCACTCATTCCACTGAGTAAGCACAGACCATTTTCGAAATTTTTGGCAATATATTTCGGCCTGTATCTCTAAATTAGGTTCCTCATAAAGCAACCCTAAGGCCAGAAAAAACGCATCCACATTGAGCAACGCAGGATCCCCTGGCGCCAATGAAAATGCCCAATTTTGAGGGTCACCCCGCAATAATGAAATCACTATTTTAACCTGCTGTGCAGGATCTCCAGCAGAGTGAGATCTCAGAGAAAGAAACAATTTACAATTGTATTTAAAATTCAGAAAACAAGATCGATCTCCGGAGAAAAACTCTGGTAAAGGAATTTTAGGTTCAGACCGAGGAGCATGTATAACAAAATCTTGTATATTCTGAACTTTAGCAGCAAGATTATTCAAATTTGTAGCCAGACTCTGGAGATCCATATTTCAACAGATAAAATCTGAGCCATTCAGGGGTTAAGAGGAGAGAAAAGCAGGAGACTGCAATTAGAGCTGGAGTGCAACTTCAGAGGAAAAAAAAAAAAAAAAAAAATTCCACACAGTTCCTTTTTCTCTCCTGCTTCAGCCCATAGATTAAACATGTAGGCCGGCCATACTGTTATGGTTCCCAATGGCAGGGGAACATCAGAAACATAGAAAAACGGACAAGCTCTCGGGTGATGGAAACTAGAGCTGACCGCGATGCTAAACCTATACACACAACTAATAGTAGCCAGAGAACGTGCCTACGTTTTCGCTAGACGTCTCGCACCAGCCGGAGGACTAACTACCCCTAATAGATGAAACACAGTCCTGGCTTGCCTCCAGAGGAAAATTCCCAACAGGAGATAGTAGCCCCCCACATATAATAACGGTGAGTTAAGGTGAAAAGACAAACGTAGTATGAAAACAGATTTAGCACAGCGAGGCCCACTAACTAGATAGCAGAAGGATACAATAGTGGACTTCGCAGTCAGCTACAAAACCCTATCAAAAACCATCCTGAAATTACCTTAAACTCATGTGCCAACTCATGGCACCGGAGTGGCAATTTCAGCCCACAAGAGCTTCCAGCTGCAGAGAATCACATAACTGCAAACTGGACAAAACATACAAAAATAGACTAAGGACAGAAATGTCCAACTTAGCTGGTCAGCAGACTGGGAGCAGGTACATGCAACAGAAAGACTCTGGTTACATTGATGGCCGGCATTGGAATGACTGAGGAACAAGGCTAAATAGGAAACTCCCACATCCTGATAGAAACAGGTGAAAAGCTCACAAGACACCAGTACCACAAGCGACCACTGGGGGAGCCAAATAACGGAATCACAACAGTGTGGGGCTGCATTATACTCTGAAGGGGCTGCATTATACTCTGAGGGGGTTGCATTATACCCTGGGGGGTTGCATTATACTCTAAGGGGGCAACATTATAATCTGAGGGGGCTACATTATACTCTGAAGGGGCTGCATTTTACTCTGAGGGGGCTGTATTATACTGTGTGTGTGGGGGCTGCATTATACTCTGAGGGGTCTGCATTATGCTCTGAGGTGGCCACATTATACTCTGAAGGGGATGCATTATACACTGAGAGGGCTATATTATACTGTGTGTGGGGGGCTGCATTATTCTCTGAGGGGGCTGCATTATATTCTGAGGGGCTTAATTATACTCTAAGAGGGGCTGTATTATGCTCTATGAGAGTACTACATTATACTCTATGATGAGGGCTGTATTATACTCTTTGGGGGCTGCATTATACTCTGAGGGGGCTGCAGTTTACTCTGATGGGGCTGCATTACACTCTGAGGGTGTTGCATTATATTCTATGAGGGGGGCTACAGTATACTCTGAGGGGGGGCTACCTTATACTATGAGTGGGGCTGCATCATACTCTATCAAGGACCATGGGGAATGCATTATACTATATGGGACCTGCATTATACTGTATCGAGGACTATCGATACCAATCATTCTTCCTCAGTCGGAGTTAGGGTATGTGCACACGGCCTTAATCGATGCGGGTTGGATGCTGCGTACTTGTGCAGCATCCAGATGTTACAGAATAGTGGATGGAATTTCAAGAAATCCCATGCCCACTATACGTGTAGAGACGCCGCAGCTCACCCGCGGAGACGGACATGTGGCGCGTCTCTCCAGACTGCAACATGTCTAGTTATCTTGCAGAGATGCAAGTCTCCACAAGATAAATTTCACCTATGCAATGTATTGGAAGCGGTGAATCCGCAAGGGTGACCGATCACATGCGGATTCACCTGTGTTCAATAGCTGGCAGCGGACATGTGCTGCATCCAAAGCGCTACCAATTACTGAATGTGTGCACAGACCCTAAATTGGCCGGGAAACAAGCGTCGAACGACTTCAATATTGTCGATCACACTCATTTACCAGCCTGAACTCAGCGCTTGTAAATACTACAGAAAAGTTTCTGTATGATGGTGCAGTATGTGACCATTTGGGGCCCCACTTTAAACTTTTGCCCAGGGCCCCACTTTGTCTAAAATTGGCCCTGACGGCAAGAAAGAGCAATCCTGGAAATATGGTTTTACAATAATCCTGCAGTATCAAAATGCTCGCTCGTTGGGCGAAATGATCTTTTTTGCTGCACAAAAAAAAAACAAACAGCCTTCTCGGCAGCACATTGTACATTGGTCGTGCTAACGAGAACAAAGGCTATGTGCAAAGAATGATTTATTACAAATTGTTCGGTGTGCATCATTAAATGCAGTCCGCCTGTGTAAAGAGATTAGTACATTACCGCCAATAAGCAACCAAGTAGCTGATCGACGCTCATTTAAAGCCACTAGTTTGTGGAAATGGACCTGAACCAACTATACCAAATAGGTGATAATGTTCATCATCTTCATATGTAGATTGAAACATATTCATTAGATGAAATAGAAACAGCTGTGTAGGAGGCTTAGAAATGGGTAAGAAACAGCCAAACTCTGCTGCAAAGGTGAGTTCAGACATCATGGCTTGACATCACAGCAACAAGACACAAGGTAGTTATACTGCATCAGCAAGGTCTATCCCAGGGAAAGATTTCAAAGCAGACTGGGGTTTGAAGATATTCTGTTCAATTTCTTTGAAGAAGCACCAATAAATTTGCAATAGTTGCAGTGGTCGGCCAAGCAAACTTAGCATAGCAGATGAAAGACACAGTATTCTTATCGCCCTTCAGAATTGGAAGATGTCCAGCAGTGCCATCAGCTCAGAACTGGCAGCAAACTGTGGGACCCAGCTACACCCGTCTACTGTTCAGAGAAGCCTGGCCACAAGTGGTCTTCACTGAAGAATTGTGGCTGAAAACCATGCATTCAACATTTAAACAAGACCAAGTGTGCATGAAAGCACGAAAACTGATGTGCAGAATCTGGCAGCAGGTGCCCTGGGCTGAAGAGTCAAAGTATGAACTATTTGGCTATAACCGAAGACAGTTTGTTCATAGAAACACTGCAGAATGGCACAATAATGAGTGCCTGCAGGAAACAGTGAAGCATGGTGGAGGGTCCTTGCAAGTTTTGGGCTGCATTTAAGCACATAGAGTTGAGGATTTAGTCAAAATTATCTGTGTCTTCAAAGCTGACAAATACAGGCAGATGCTTATGCATCATGTAATACCATCAGTGAGGCATCTAATTGCCTCCAAATTTATTCTGCAGCAGGACAACGACCCCCAACATCCAGCCAATGTCATTAAGAACTGTCTTCAGCGTGAAGAAGAACATGGAGTCCTGGAAGTGATGATACAGCCCAACAGAGCCCTGACTCCAACATCACTGCGCCTGTGTGGGATAATGTGAAAAAAAGAGAAGGATTAGCGCAAGCAACATTCACAGAAGATCTGTGATTAGTTCTACAAGATGTTTGGAAAAACCACCCCGTCAAGTTCTGCCAAAAACGTTGTGAAAGTGAACCTAGAAGAATTGCCTAAAACTTTTGCAATTTACAGATAAAAAACCTACAAAAAGAAAAATGAATATAAACTGCTGTAACTAAATACCGTAAGTGAAAATTAAAACTGCATTTAAATAACACAGGGTTCTTAGTAATACTGTTTTTGGCAGCATAAAAGCCATCCCACCGTGGACAAGGTGACCCTGATCTGGACGGTCCTACGCTGTCTAATATTAAAATCTTTACCATGTGTCAGAGTTGATCTCAGTGTGTGAATAAGGCAAAGGCAATTTACATATAAACACATATGTCACCAAAGTACAGATACAAGCATTTAAGACCATTCTAAATGGGAATGAGTACTCCAGTACTCCAGAATAACATGGGTCCTCCAAAATGAAAAGGGCCTTTAAGAAAAAGATGGGTCGGTCCTTTTAATATGAGATGGATCTTCCAAGATAGGATGGGTCCTGCACAATGTGATGGGTCCTCCAAAATGGTGACCCCTGCAGAATGAGATGGGACCTGCAGAATAAAATGGGTGCCCCAGATTAAGAAGGGTTATCTATAAAAAGATGGGTTTTCCAGAATATGATGGATCCTCCAGAATCAAATGGAGGCGGATGCAGCCTCCAGAATGAGATTGGTCTGCACAATTAAATTGGTTCATCAGTATGACATGGGTACTCTAGAATGAGATGGGTCTTCAAGAGTGAGAGAGATCCTCCAGAATGTGATCGGCCGTCCAGTAATGGATGGGTCCTCCAAAATTAGATGGGTCATCCAAAATGAGTTAGGTCCTCCTGAATGTGATGGGTCAATTAAGAAGGGAGCTCCAGAGTAGAATAGGACGTTCAGAATAAAATGACTCCTCCAGATTAAAATGGTTTCTCCAAAATAGGATGGGTCATCCAGAATGTGATGGGTTCTCCAGAATAAAATGTGTCCTCTGAAATGAGATGAGTCTTCCAGAAGAGGATGGGTCATCTAGAATAAGATGTGGTGTCTACAGAATAAAATTGGACCACCAGATTAATATGGGTCCTACAAAAAATAGAATGTGTAGTACAGGATGAGAATTCAGAATATGATGGATCCTCAGAATAAGATAGGTTCTCTATGATGAGGTGGGTCTTTGAGTATAGAATGGGTCTTCCAGAAGAGGATGGGTTCTCCACAATAAGATGGATCCTCCAGAATCAAATGAGTCCTCCAGAATGAGCTGTATTTTTTTTAATATCAGAGATCACCCGAGCGTGCTCGGGAAAACCCGAGCAAGAAGTATACTCGCTCATCAATAAAAATAGGTCTTCTAGAATAAAATCTGTCCTGCAGATTAAGATTCATCCTCCAAAATAGAATCGGCCCTCCATAATGAGATGGGTTCGTCCAGAAAAGACATTTGCCACGAATGGAATGGGTCCCCCAGAATAAGATGGGTCCTCCAGAATTAGATGAGTCTTCCATAATTGTTTGGGTACTCCAGAATAGGATAGGACCTCCAAAATGAGTATGGCTCTCCAGAATGCAAAAGGTCATCCAGAATAAGATAAATCCCCCAGAATATGATGGGTCCTCCAAAATAGGATGGACCCTCCAGACTAAGATAGATCCTACAGAAAAGGATAGACTCTCTATAATAAGATAGGTCCTCTAGAATTAGAAGACTCCTCCAGAGCAGGATGGGTCCCTCAGAATAGAATGGATCTTCCAGAATAAGATTGGTCCTTCAGATAAAGATGAGTCCTCTGGAATGTGATCGGTCCTCTAGAATGAGAATGATCCACCAGATTAAGGTCCTCCAAAATGAGATGGATCCACCTGAATAAGATCGGCTCTCTAGAGTAAGATGGGTCCTCCAGAATGAGATGGGTCCTCCAAAATAAGATGGGCCCTCCAGAATGAGATGGGACCTCAAGAATCTGATCTGTCCTCCAGATCAAGGTGGCTCCTTCAAAATAGAAAGGGCCCTCCAGAATGAGATTAGGACTTCAGGATAAAATGAGTGATGGGTTCTCCAGATAAAATGTATCCCCAAGAATAAGATGGATCCTATAGAATGAGATGGGTTCCGAAAATTATGATGAGCTCTCCAGAATCGGATGGGTCCTCCAAATGAGATAGGTCCTCCAAAATAGGATAGGTCCTTCAGAATAATAGATGATTTCCAAAGTTAGAAAGGTCCTCCAGAATGAAATAGGTTCCCCAAAATAGAATGGGTCCTCTAGAATAAGTTGGGTCCTCAATGTTCGGATGGATCCTCCAGAATAGACTAGGTCCCTAGGAATGAGATCGGTCCTCCAGAATGAGATGGGTCCTCCGGAATAAGATTTTTTGTCCTGTTAGATTGGTCCTCCAAGATAGGATGGGTCATCCAGAATGAGATGGGTCCTTCAAAATAATATGCACCCTTCAAAATGAGATGGGTCTTTCAGAATCAGATGAATCCTCCAGATTAGGATTGGTCCTCCAGGCCAAGAAGGGTCCTTCAAAGTATAAAAATCCTTGAGAATAGGATGGGTCATCCAGAAAGGGATAGGTTCTTGAGATAAGATAGGTCCTTCAGAATAGGATGGTCCCCCAAAATAAGATGGGTACTTCAGAATAAGGTCCTCCAGAATAAGATGGGTTCTGAATATTATGATAGGTTTTCCAGGATTGGATGGGTCCTTCAGAATGAGATATGTCCTCCAGAATAGGATGGGTCATCCAGAATGAAAGGTGCTTTCTGAAAATCAGAAAGATCCTCTAGAATTAAATGGGTCCTCCAGAATCAGATGAGATTGCTAGGATATAATGGAACCTCTAGAATAAGATGGGTCCTCTACAATTAGATGGTTCCTCCAGAATAGGATGGGTCTTTCAGAATCAGATGGGTCCTCGAGAATGAGATATCTTTCAGAATGAAGTGGCTCCTCCAGAATGAGATGGGTCCTCCAGAATTAGATGGATGCTCCAGAATATGATGGACCCTAAAGAATCAAATGGGTCCAGCAGAATATGATGGATCTTCCAGAATGAGAGGTGGCTACCAAATAAGATAGGACCCCACAATGAAATTGGTCCTCCAGAATAGGATCGGTCCTCCACAAACAGATGGGTCCTTCAGAATAGGATGAGTCCTTCAGAATAAGATGGGTCATTCATAATGAGATGGGTCCTCATGAATAGGATGGGTTTTTCAGAATAAAATGTTTTTTTCCAGAATCTTATGGATTCCCCAGTATGAGACGGGTCCTCCAGAACAAATTGGATTCTCCAGAATTATATGGATTCTTCAGAATAAGATGGGTCATTCAGGATAATATGGGTCATTCAGAATAAGATTTTTCCTTCAGCATAGGATGAGTCTGCCAAAATAAGATGGGTCCTCTAGAATAGAACTGGTCAGAGAAATGAGATGGGTCCGCCAGAATGTAATGGGTCTATTAAGATGGGTCAACCAAAATAGGATAGGGCCCGTCATAATAAAATTGGTACTCGAGATATAGATGGGTCCAATATAGGATAAGTATTTTAGAATAAGATGGATCATATAGAATGAGATGAGTCCTCCAAAGCAGGATGAATTCTCCAGAATGAGATGAATCCCACAGAATGGGATGGGTCTTCTAGAATTGGTTGTGTGATTCAGAATAGCTTGAATCCAACAGAATATGAGGGGTCTCCCAAAAAAGGATGGATGCTCCAGAATAAGATGTCACCGAAAATGAGATGGGGCATCCAAAATGTGATGGATCTATAAAGATGAGTCCTCCAGAATAGGATGGATCCTTCAGACCAAAATGGGTCCTATAGATTAAGATGGGTCTTCCAAAACAGGATGTCTTCCAGGACAGGACTGGTCTTCTAGAAAGAGATGTGTCCTCCAAATCAGGATGAGTTTCTCAGAATGACAATAGCATGGGTTCTCTACAATCAGATGGGTCATCTACAATCGGATGGGGCCTTCAGAATGAGAGGTGCCTTCCAAAATAAGGTAGGTCCTCCAGAATAAGATGGATATTCCAGTACAGGATGAATCCTGGTCCTGAATCCTGAAGATGGATGTTCCAGGACAGGAAGGGTCCTTCTGAATAAGATGGGTCCTCCAAAATAAGATGCATTTTCCAGTATAGGATGGGTCCTGCAGAATAAGATGAGTCCTCCAGTACAGGATGGGTCCTCCAGAATATGATGGATGTTTCAGTACTTGAGGGGTCCTCCAGAATAAGTGGGATTTTCCAGTATAATATTGGTTCTCCACAATAGGATAGATTTTCCAGTATAGGATTGGTCCCCCAGTATGAGATTGATTTTCCAGTATAGGATGAGTCCTTCAGATTATGATGGATTTTCCAATATAGGATTGGTCCTCCAGTATAGGATGGGTTCTTCAGAATAAGATGCATTTCCAGTAAAGGATGGGTCCTCCAGAATAAGATGGATTCTCAAGTATAGGATGGGTCCTCCAATATAGGATGGGTCCTCTAGAATACGGTGGATTTAACAGAACATGATGGATTCTCCAGTATGGGATGGGTCCTCCAGAACAAATTGGATTTTCCTGTATAGGATGGGTCCTCCAGAATAAGATGGATTTTCCAGTATGGGATGGGTCCTCCAGTACAGGTTGGATTTTCCAGTACAGGATAGGTCCTCCAGAATGTGTTGGGTCCTCCAGAATGTGTTGGGCATTACAGAATGTGTTGGGTCCTCCAGATCGTGCTGGTTCCTCCAGAATGTGTTGGGTCCTCCTGAATGTGTTGGGCCCTCCAGAATGCGTTGGGTCCTCCTGAATGTGTTGCGTCCTCCAGAATGTGTTGGGGCCTCCGGATTGTGTTGGGCCTTCCAGAATGTGTTAGGCCCTCCAGAACGTGTTGGGCCCTTCAGAATGTGTTGGGTCCTCCAGAATGTGTTGCGCCCTCCAGAATGTGTTGGGCCCTCCAGATCGTGTTGGGTCCTCCAGAATGTGCCGGGTCCTCCAGAATGTGCTGGGCCCTCCAGATCGTGTTGGGTCCTCCAGAATGTGTTGGGTCCTCCAGATCGTGCTGGGTCCTCCAGAATGTGTTGGGCCCTCCAGAATGTGTTGTGTCCTCCAGAATGTGTTGGGTCTTCCAGAATGCGTTGGGTCCTCCAGAATGTGCTGGGCCCTCCAGATTGTGCTGGGTCCTCCAGAATGTGTTGGGTCCTCCAAAATGTGTTGGGTCCTCCAGAATGTGCTGGGCCCTCCAGAATGTGTTGTGTCCTCCAGAATGTGTTGGGTCCTCCAGAATGTGTTGGGTCCTCCAGAATGTGTTGGGTCTTCCAGAATGTGTTGGGTCCCCCAGATCGTGCTGGGTCCTCCAGAATGTGCTGGGCCCTCCAGATCGTGCTGGGTCCTCCAGAATGTGTTGGGTCCACCAAAATGTGTTGGGCCCTCCAGAATGTGTTGGGTCCTCCAGAATGTGTTGGGCCCTCCAGATCGTGCTGGGTCCTCCAGAATGTGCTGGGCCCTCCAGATCGTGTTGGGTCCTCCAGAATGTGTTGGGTCCTCCAGATCGTGCTGGGTCCTCCAGAATGTGTTGGGTCCTCCAGAATGTGTTGGGTCCTCCAGAATGTGTTGGGTCCTCCAGAATGTGTTGGGCCCTCCAGAATGTGTTGTGTCCTCCAGAATGTGCCGGGTCCTCCAGAATGTGTTGGGTCCTCCAGAATGTGCCGGTCCTCCAGAATGTGTTGGGTCCTCCAGATCGTGCTGGGTCCTCCAGAATGTGTTGGGTCCTCCAGAATGTGTTGGGCCCTCCAGAATGTGTTGTGACCTCCAGAATGTGTTGGGCCCTCCAGAATGTGTTGTGTCCTCCAGAATGTGTTGGGTCCTCCAGAATGTGTTGGGTCCTCATGAATGTGCTGGGCCCTCCAGATCGTGTTGGGTCCTCCAGAATGTGCCGGGCCCTCCAGATCGTGCTGGGTCCTCCAGAATGTGCTGGGCCCTCCAGATCGTGTTGGGTCCTCCAGAATGTGCCGGGTCCTCCAGAATGTGTTGGGTCCTCCAGAATGTGCTGGGCCCTCCAGATCGTGTTGGGTCCTCCAGAATGTGTTGGGTCCTCCAGATCGTGCTGGGTCCTCCAGAATGTGTTGGGCCCTCCAGAATGTGTTGGGCCCTCCAGAATGTGTTGTGTCCTCCAGAATGCGTTGGGTCTTCCAGAATGCGTTGGGTCCTCCAGAATGTGTTGGGTCCTCCAGAATGTGTTGGGTCCTCCAGAATGTGCTGGGTCCTCCGGAATGTGTTGGGTCTTCCAGAATGTGTTGGGTCCTCCAGAATGTGTTGGGTCCTCCAGAATGTGCCGGGTCCTCCAGAATGTGTTGGGTCCTCCAGAATGTGCCGAGTCCTCCAGAATGTGTTGTGTCCTCCAGAATGTGTTGGGTCCTCCAGAATGTGTTGGGTCCTCCAGAATATGTTGGGTCCTCCAGAATGTGTTGCGTCCTCCAGAATGTGCTGGGCCCTCCAGATCGTGTTGGGTCCTCCAGAATGTGCCGGGTCCTCTAGAATGTGTTGGGTCCTCCAGAATGTGCTGGGCACTCCAGATCGTGTTGGGTCCTCCAGAATGTGTTGGGTCCTCCAGAATGTGTTGGGTCCTCCAGAATGTGTTGGGTCCTCCAGAATGTGTTGGGCCCTCCAGAATGTGTTGTGTCCTCCAGAATGTGTTGGGTCTTCCAGAATGTGTTGGGTCCTCCAGAATGTGTTGGGTCCTCCAGAATGTGTTGGGTCTTCCAGAATGTGTTGGGTCCTCCAGAATGTGTTGGGTCCTCCAGAATGTGCCGGGTCCTCCAGAATGTGTTGGGTCCTCCAGAATGTGCCGGGTCCTCCAGAATGTGTTGTGTCCTCCAGAATGTGTTGGGTCCTCTGTTGTGAACTCTGTTTTTGGGCTCCCTCTTGTGGTCACAAGTGGTACTGTGTGAGTGCTATCTTTGGGCTCCCTCTGGTGGCTCTTTTTGTCATTCTGCAGGTCTGTGGCTGGGATCAGCTGTCTCGTTATCTGCTGGTTGGTTTCCTATTTAGCTCACCTGGACTTTCAGTTGTTGCCTGCTGTCGATGTATTCAGTGCTATTTTGATCTTTCCTGACTACCTTCGTTATCAGTCTCTCCAAGAGAAGCTAAGTTTCTGTTTGTTCATTTTTTGATCATCAGTGTTCAATATGTTTCTTGGTTTATTATCTGTCCTTGTCCAGCTTGCTAATATGTGATTTCCTTGCTTGCTGGTAGCTCTAGAGGGCTGAGTTTCTCCCCTCACACCGTTAGTTGGTGTGGGGGTTCTTGAATTCTCAGCGTGGATATTTTGTATA
Organism: Ranitomeya variabilis; assembly: GCF_051348905.1. Lineage (NCBI taxonomy): Eukaryota > Metazoa > Chordata > Amphibia > Anura > Dendrobatidae > Ranitomeya > Ranitomeya variabilis. The sequence continues at coordinate 199,893,756 of NC_135233.1, forward strand.
GGGTTTTCTACTGACCGCACAGTTTCCTATCTGTCTTCTGCTATTTAGTACTAGCGGGCCTCATTTGTTGAATCTGTTTTCATTTCTTCGTTTGTATTTTCCCCTTACCTCACCGTTATTATTTGTTGGGGGCTTTCTATATCTTTGGGGTTATTTCTCTGAGGCAAGTGAGGTCTTACTTTCTATCTCTAGGGGTAGCTAGTTTCTCAGGCTGCGTCGTGACGTCTAGGAATTCAGGCACGTTCACCGGCTACCTTTAGTGTGTTTGGTTAGAATCAGGATTGCGGTCAGTCCAGTTACCACCTCCCTAGAGCTCGTTCTATGTTCAGTTACTTAGCTCGTCAGTTCTGTGATCCTCAGCCACTAAGGATCATAACAGTACAGCAGGCCACAGAGTGTTTAATGCATCGCAGAAGTGGGATAAGAGAAGTCCTAAGTGCATTTTTTTTTTCTCCCTTTGCTGCAGTCTGTCCAGCTTCTCTCATCCCCTTAATCTCTGGGTGGCTTTGAGTTCAGCTGCAGACATGGATATTCAGAGTCTGACTTCTAGTGTGGATCATCTTCCTGCAAGGGTGCAAAGTATTCAGGATTTTGTTGTTCACAGTCCTATGTCAGAGCCAAAAATACCTATTCCTGAGTTGTTTTCTGGAGATAGATCTAGGTTTCTGAACTTTAAGAATAATTGTAAATTATTTCTTTCCTTGAGACCTCGTTCCTCTGGTGATTCCGCTCAGCAAGTTAAAATTGTTATCTCCTTGTTACGTGGCGACCCTCAGGATTGGGCTTTCTCCCTGGCGCCAGGAGATCCTGCATTGCTGAATGTGGATGCGTTTTTTCTGGCGCTTGGACTGCTTTATGAGGAACCTAATCTTGAGAACCAGGCAGAAAAGGCTTTTCTGGCCCTATCTCAGGGACAGGATGAAGCAGAGGTGTATTGTCAAAAATTTAGGAAATGGTCAGTGCTTACTCAATGGAATGAGTGTGCCCTGGCTGCAAATTTCAGAGAAGGTCTTTCTGAAGCCATTAAGAATGTTATGGTGGGGTTCCCCACGCCTGCAAGTCTGAATGACTCAATGGCTTTGGCCATTCAGATTGATCGGCGTTTGCGGGAGCGCAAATCTGCGCACCATCTGGCGGTGTTTTCTGAACAGAGACCTGAGTCTATGCAATGTGACAGAATTCTGACCAGAATTGAGCGGCAAAGTCATAGACGTCAAAATGGGTTATGCTTTTACTGTGGTGATTCTACTCATGTTATCTCAGCATGCTCTAAGCGCTTAAAAAAAATCGCTAAATCTGTCACTGTTGGTACTATACAGCCTAAATTCATTTTGTCTGTTACTTTAATTTGTTCTTTGTCATCCTACTCGGTTATGGCTTTTGTGGATTCAGGTGCTGCCCTGAATCTGATGGATTTGTCGTTTGCCAGGCGCTGTGGTTTGGTCCTGGAGCCTTTAAAACTCCCTATTCCACTGAGGGGAATTGATGCTACACCATTGGCTGAGAATAAGCCTCAGTATTGGACTCAAGTGACCATGTGCATGACTCCTGTACATCAGGAGGTGATTCGCTTTCTTGTGCTGCATAATTTGCATGATGTTGTCGTTTTGGGTCTGCCATGGTTGCAGGCCCATAATCCAGTTCTGGATTGGAAAGCTATGTCTGTGTCAAGTTGGGGTTGCCAGGGGATTCATGGCGATGCTCCTTTGGTGTCCATTGCTTCTTCCACTCCTTCTGAGGTCCCTGAGTTTTTGTCGGACTACCAGGATGTATTTGATGAGCCCAGATCCGGTACCCTGCCTCCTCATAGGGATTGTGATTTTGCTATAAATTTGATTCCTGGTAGTAAGTTCCCTAAGGGACGACTTTTTAATTTGTCTGTACCAGAACATGCCGCTATGCGGAGTTATATAAAGGAGTCTTTGGAGAAGGGACATATTCGGCCGTCCTCATCCCCTCTTGGTGCAGGATTCTTTTTTGTGGCCAAGGATGGTTCTCTGAGACCTTGTATAGATTATCGTCTTCTAAATAAAATCACGGTCAAATTTCAGTATCCTTTGCCATTATTGTCTGATCTGTTTGCTCGGATAAAGGGGTCCAGTTGGTTCACCAAGATAGATCTTCGTGGTGCGTATAACCTTGTGCGTATTAAGCAGGAAGATGAATGGAAAACAGCATTTAATACGCCCGAAGGCCATTTTGAGTACTTGGTGATGCCTTTTGGACTCTCTAATGCTCCTTCTGTGTTTCAGTCCTTCATGCATGACATCTTCCGAGAATATCTGGATAAATTTATGATTGTGTATCTGGATGACATTTTGGTCTTTTCTGAGGAGTGGGAGTCCCATGTGAAGCAGGTCACGATGGTATTTCAGGTCCTGCGTGCTAATGCCTTATTTGTGAAGGGCTCAAAATGTCTCTTCGGAGTACAGAAGGTTTCCTTTTTGGGTTTCATTTTTTCTCCTTCTACTATTGAGATGGACCCAGTCAAGGTCCAGGCTATTCATGACTGGACTCGGCCTACATCTATTAAGAGTCTTCAGAAGTTCTTGGGTTATGCTAATTTTTACCGTCGCTTCATTGCTAATTTTTCTGGCGTGGTTAAACCCTTGACGGATTTGACCAAGAAGGGTTCTGATGTGACTAATTGGTCTTCTGCGGCCGTGGAAGCCTTTCAGGAGCTGAAGCGCCGGTTTTCTTCGGCTCCAGTTTTATGTCAGCCTGATATCTCTCTTCCTTTTCAGGTCGAGGTTGATGCTTCTGAGATTGGAGCAGGGGCTGTTTTGTCGCAGAGAAGCTCTGATTGCTCTGTGATGAAGCCTTATGCCTTCTTTTCAAGAAAGTTTTCGCCTGCCGAGCGGAATTATGATGTTGGTAATCAGGAGTTGTTGGCTATGAAGTGGGCATTTGAGGAGTGGCGACATTGGCTCGAGGGAGCTAAGCATCGTGTGGTGGTCTTGACTGATCACAAAAATCTGATCTATCTCGAGTCTGCCAAGCGGCTGAATCCTAGACAGGCTCGTTGGTCATTGTTTTTCTCCCGTTTTGATTTCGTGGTCTCGTACCTGCCTGGTTCAAAGAACGTGAAGGCTGATGCTCTTTCTAGGAGTTTTGTGCCTGACGCTCCGGGAGTTTCAGAGCCGGCTGGTATCCTCAGAGAGGGAGTGATTTTGTCTGCCATTTCCCCAGATTTGCGACGAGTGCTGCAGGAATTTCAGGCATTGTCCACCAGAGAGACTGTTTGTCCCAGATAGATGGACCAGCAGAGTTATTTCCGAGGTTCATTCTTCGGTGTTGGCAGGTCATCCTGGGATTTTTGGTACCAGAGATTTGGTGGCTAGATCCTTCTGGTGGCCTTCCTTGTCGCGGGATGTGCGTTCCTTTGTGCAGTCCTGTGGGATTTGTGCTCGGGCTAAGCCTTGCTGTTCTCGTGCCAGCGGTTTGCTTTTGCCTTTGCCTGTCCCGAAGAGGCCTTGGACGCACATTTCCATGGATTTTATTTCGGATCTTCCAGTCTCTCAGAGAATGTCTGTCATCTGGGTGGTGTGTGATCGTTTTTCTAAAATGGTCCATTTGGTGCCCTTGCCTAAGTTGCCTTTCTCCTCCGATTTGGTTCCTCTATTTTTTCAGAATGTGGTTCGCTTGCACGGCATCCCTGAAAATATTGTGTCTGACAGAGGATCCCAGTTTGTGTCCAGATTTTGGCGGATCTTTTGTGCTAAGATGGGCATTGATTTGTCTTTTTCATCTGCCTTCCATCCTCAGACGAATGGCCAAACCGAGCGAACTAATCAGACCTTGGAAACTTATTTAAGATGTTTTGTTTCTGCTGATCAGGATGATTGGGTTACTTTTTTGCCATTGGCCGAGTTTGCCCTTAATAATCGGGCTAGTTCTGCTACTTTGGTTTCGCCTTTTTTTTTGTAATTCTGGTTTTCATCCTCATTTTTCCTCGGGTCAGGTGGAGCCATCTGACTGTCCTGGGGTGGATTCTGTGGTGGATAGGTTGCAGCAGATTTGGAACCATGTGGTGGACAATTTGAAGTTGTCACAGGAGAAGGCTCAGCGCTTTGCCAACCGCCGTCGCGGTGTGGGTCCCCAACTTCGTGTTGGGGATTTGGTATGGCTGTCTTCTCGGTATGTTCCTATGAAGGTCTCCTCTCCTAAGTTCAAGCCTCGCTTCATCAGTCCTTATAAGATTTTTGGAAATCCTTAACCCTGTGTCATTTCGTTTGGACCTCCCAGCGTCGTTTGCCATTCATAATGTGTTTCATAGGTCTTTGTTGCGGAGGTATGTGGTGCCTGTGGTTCCTTCTGTTGAGCCCCCTTCTCCGGTGCTGGTTGAGGGAGAATTGGAGTATGTAGTGGAGAAGATCTTGGATTCTCGTATTTCTAGACGGAGGCTTCAGTATTTGGTTAAGTGGAAGGGCTATGGTCAGGAGGATAATTCCTGGGTTGTCGCCTCTGATGTTCATGCGGCCGATTTGGTTCATGCCTTCCATGTTGCTCATCCTGATCGCCCTGGGGGTTTTGATGAGGGTTCGGTGACCCCTCCTCAAGGGGGGGGTACTGTTGTGAACTCTGTTTTTGGGCTCCCTCTTGTGGTCACAAGTGGTACTGTGTGAGTGCTATCTTTGGGCTCCCTCTGGTGGCTCTTTTTGTCATTCTGCAGGTCTGTGGCTGGGATCAGCTGTCTCGTTATCTGCTGGTTGGTTTCCTATTTAGCTCACCTGGACTTTCAGTTGTTGCCTGCTGTCGATGTATTCAGTGCTATTTTGATCTTTCCTGACTACCTTCGTTATCAGTCTATCCAAGAGAAGCTAAGTTTCTGTTTGTTCATTTTTTGATCATCAGTGTTCAATATGTTTCTTGGTTTATTATCTGTCCTTATCCAGCTTGCTAATATGTGATTTCCTTGCTTGCTGGTAGCTCTAGAGGGCTGAGTTTCTCCCCTCACACCGTTAGTTGGTGTGGGGGTTCTTGAATTCTCAGCGTGGATATTTTGTATAGGGTTTTCTACTGACCGCACAGTTCCCTATCTGTCTTCTGTTATTTAGTACTAGCGGGCCTCATTTGCTGAATCTGTTTTCATTTCTTCGTTTATATTTTCCCCTTACCTCACCGTTATTAATTGTTGGGGGCTTTCTATATCTTTGGGGTTATTTCTCTGAGGCAAGTGAGGTCTTACTTTCTAGTGTGTTTGGTTAGAATCAGGATTGCGGTCAGTCCAGTTACCACCTCCCTAGAGCTCGTTCTATGTTCAGTTACTTAGCTCGTCAGTTCTGTGATCCTCAGCCACTAAGGATCATAACAGTCCTCCAGAATGTGTTGGGTCCTCCAGAATGTGCTGGGCCCTCCAGAATGTGTTGTGTCCTCCAGAATGTGTTGGGTCTTCCAGAATGTGTTGGGTCCTCCAGAATGTGTTGGGTCCTCCAGAATATGTTGGGTCTTCCAGAATGTGTTGGGTCCCCCAGATCGTGCTGGGTCCTCCAGAATGTGCTGGGCCCTCCAGATCGTGCTGGGTCCTCCAGAATGTGTTGGGTCCACCAAAATGTGTTGGGCCCTCCAGAATGTGTTGGGTCCTCCAGAATGTGTTGGGCCCTCCAGATCGTGCTGGGTCCTCCAGAATGTGCTGGGCCCTCCAGATCGTGTTGGGTCCTCCAGAATGTGTTGGGTCCTCCAGATCGTGCTGGGTCCTCCAGAATGTGTTGGGTCCTCCAGAATGTGTTGGGCCCTCCAGAATGTGTTGTGTCCTCCAGAATGTGTTGGGTCCTCCAGAATGTGTTGGGTCCTCCAGAATGTGTTGGGCCCTCCAGAATGTGTTGTGTCCTCCAGAATGTGCCGGGTCCTCCAGAATGTGTTGGGTCCTCCAGAATGTGCCGGTCCTCCAGAATGTGTTGGGTCCTCCAGATCGTGCTGGGTCCTCCAGAATGTGTTGTGTCCTCCAGAATGTGTTGGGCCCTTTCAGAATGTGTTGTGACCTCCAGAATGTGTTGGGCCCTCCAGAATGTGTTGTGTCCTCCAGAATGTGTTGGGTCTTCCAGAATGTGTTGGGTCCTCCAGAATGTGCTGGGCCCTTCAGATCGTGCTGGGTCCTTCAGAATGTGTTGGGTCCTCCAGAATGTGTTGGGCCCTCCGGAATGTGTTGGGTCCTCCGGAATGTGTTGGGCCCTCCAGATTGTGCTGGGTCCTCCAGAATGTGCTGGGCCCTCCAGATCGTGCTGGGTCCTCCAGAATGTGTTAGGTCCTCCAGAATGTGTTGGGCCCTCCAGAATGTGTTGGGCCCTCCAGATCGTGCTGGGTCCTCCAGAATGTGCTGGGCCCTCCAGATCGTGTTGGGTCCTCCAGAATGTGCCGGGTCCTCCAGAATGTGTTGGGTCCTCCAGAATGTGCTGGGCCCTCCAGATCGTGTTGGGTCCTCCAGAATGTGTTGGGTCCTCCAGATCGTGCTGGGTCCTCCAGAATGTGTTGGGCCCTCCAGAATGTGTTGTGACCTCCAGAATGTGTTGGGCCCTCCAGAATGTGTTGTGTCCTCCAGAATGTGTTGGGTCCTCCAGAATGTGTTGGGTCCTCCAGAATGTGCAGGGCCCTTCAGATCGTGCTGGGTCCTTCAGAATGTGTTGGGTCCTCCAGAATGTGTTGGGCCCTCCGGAATGTGTTGGGTCCTACAGAATGTATTAGGCCCTCCAGATTGTGCTGGGTCCTCCAGAATGTGCTGGGCCCTCCAGATCGTGCTGGGTCCTCCAGAATGTGTTGGGTCCTCCAGAATGTGTTGGGCCCTCCAGAATGTGTTGGGTCCTCCAGAATGTGTTGGGCCCTCCAGATCGTGCTGGGCCCTCCAGATCGTGTTGGGTCCTCCAGAATGTGCTGGGTCTTCCAGAATGTGTTGGGTCCCCCAGATCGTGCTGGGTCCTCCAGAATGTGCTGGGCCCTCCAGATCGTGCTGGGTCCTCCAGAATGTGTTGGGTCCACCAAAATGTGTTGGGCCCTCCAGAATGTGTTGGGTCCTCCAGAATGTGTTGGGCCCTCCAGATCGTGCTGGGTCCTCCAGAATGTGCTGGGCCCTCCAGATCGTGTTGGGTCCTCCAGAATGTGTTGGGTCCTCCAGATCGTGCTGGGTCCTCCAGAATGTGTTGGGTCCTCCAGAATGTGTTGGGCCCTCCAGAATGTGTTGTGTCCTCCAGAGTGTGTTGGGTCCTCCAGAATGTGTTGGGTCCTCCAGAATGTGTTGGGCCCTCCAGAATGTGTTGTGTCCTCCAGAATGTGCCGGGTCCTCCAGAATGTGTTGGGTCCTCCAGAATGTGCCGGTCCTCCAGAATGTGTTGGGTCCTCCAGATCGTGCTGGGTCCTCCAGAATGTGTTGTGTCCTCCAGAATGTGTTGGGCCCTTTCAGAATGTGTTGTGACCTCCAGAATGTGTTGGGCCCTCCAGAATGTGTTGTGTCCTCCAGAATGTGTTGGGTCCTCCAGAATGTGTTGGGTCCTCCAGAATGTGCTGGGCCCTTCAGATCGTGCTGGGTCCTTCAGAATGTGTTGGGTCCTCCGGAATGTGTTGGGCCCTCCGGAATGTGTTGGGTCCTCCGGAATGTGTTGGGCCCTCCAGATTGTGCTGGGTCCTCCAGAATGTGCTGGGCCCTTCAGATCGTGCTGGGTCCTTCAGAATGTGTTGGGTCCTCCAGAATGTGTTGGGCCCTCTGGAATGTGTTGGGTCCTCCAGAATGTATTAGGCCCTCCAGATTGTGCTGGGTCCTCCAGAATGTGCTGGGCCCTCCAGATCGTGCTGGGTCCTCCAGAATGTGTTGGGTCCTCCAGAATGTGTTGGGCCCTCCAGAATGTGTTGGGTCCTCCAGAATGTGTTGGGCCCTCCAGATCGTGCTGGGCCCTCCAGATCGTGTTGGGTCCTCCAGAATGTGCCGGGTCCTCCAGAATGTGTTGGGTCCTCCAGAATGTGCTGGGCCCTCCAGATCGTGTTGGGTCCTCCAGAATGTGTTGGGTCCTCCAGATCGTGCTGGGTCCTCTAGAATGTGTTGGGCCCTCCAGAATGTGTTGGGCCCTCCAGAATGTGTTGTGTCCTCCAGAATGTGTTGTGTCCTCCAGAATGTGTTGGGTCTTCCAGAATGCGTTGGGTCCTCCAGAATGTGTTGGGTCCTCCAGAATGTGTTGGGTCCTCCAGAATGTGTTGGGTCTTCCAGAATGTGTTGGGTCCTCCAGAATGTGTTGGGTCCTCCGGAATGAGCCGGGTCCTCCAGAATGTGTTGGGTCCTCCAGAATGTGCCGGGTCCTCCAGAATGTGTTGTGTCCTCCAGAATGTGTTGGGTCCTCCAGAATGTGTTGGGTCCTCCAGAATATGTTGGGTCCTCCAGAATGTGTTGGGTCCTCCAGAATGTGCTGGGCCCTCCAGATTGTGTTGGGTCCTCCAGAATGTGCCGGGTCCTCCAGAATGTGTTGGGTCCTCCAGAAAGTGCTGGGCCCTCCAGATCGTGTTGGGTCCTCCAGAATGTGTTGGGTCCTCCAGAATGTGTTGGGTCCTCCAGAATGTGTTGGGTCCTCCAGAATGTGTTGTGTCCTCCAGAATGTGTTGTGTCTTCCAGAATGTGTTGGGTCCTCCAGAATGTGTTGGGTCCTCCAGAATGTGTTGGGTCTTCCAGAATGTGTTGGGTCCTCCAGAATGTGTTGGGTCCTCCAGAATGTGCCGGGTCCTCCAGAATGTGTTGGGTCCTCCAGAATGTGCCGGGTCCTCCAGAATGTGTTGGGTCCTCCAGAATGTGTTGGGTCCTCCAGAATGTGCCGGGTCCTCCAGAATGTGTTGGGTCCTCCAGAATGTGCCGGGTCCTCCAGAATGTGTTGGGTCCTCCAGAATGTGTTGTGTCCTCCAGAATGTGTTGTGTCCTCCAGAATGTGTTGTGTCCTCCAGAATGTTTTGGGTCCTCCAGAATGTGTTGGGTCCTCCAGAATGTTTTGGGTCCTCCAGAATGTGTTGGGTCCTCCAGAATGTGCCGGGTCCTCCAGAATGTGTTGTGTCCTCCAGAATGTGTTGGGTCTTCCAGAATGTGTTGGGTCCTCCAGAATGTGCCGGATCCTCCAGAATGTGTTGGGTCCTCCAGAATGTTTTGGGTCCTCCAGAATGTGTTGGGTCCTCCAGAATGTGCCGGGTCCTCCAGAATGTGTTGTGTCCTCCAGACTGTGTTGGGCCCTCCAGAATGTGTTGGGTCCTCCAGAATGTGCCGGGTCCTCCAGAATGTGTTGTGTCCTCCAGACTGTGTTGGGCCCTCCAGAATGTGTTGGGTCCTCCAGAAGTCGCTGGATCCTGTAGAACAGATGGCTCCTGTAGAGCTGATGATGGGCTGTGAGTCAGGACCCTGCTCCCTGTATTTGGGGTCAGACCCGGGACGTTCCCCAGTGGAGCAGGACTCACGAGGGGTGAACGCTTCCTCCTGTGGAGCTCCCAGCAGATGGCGCTGTTCCCCGTCATCCCCTCCATTATCGCCCTTCCGCCACAACTCCATTACCTGCAGTCACCGCTCCCGCCGGTACCGGCACCGCACACTTTTCCGGGCTGTGCAACTCCTGCGATAACGGCCTCGGCACCTGCGCAGCTCCGCTCAAACCGGCGTCTCTGATTGGCCGTTGCCAGGCGACATTGCCTTAAATGGGCAGGGGGCGGACCCCAATGGGCCGGTGTACCACACGACGATTGGCTGTTGCCGGGAGACATAATGTTAAGAGGGCGTGTAATAAATGGACAGGAGCAGCGCCAGAGAGGTGGCTGCTTGGAGCAGAGAGTTAAAGGGGCGATCGCCGCGTGAGATGCGGCGCGGCCGCTGCTGGGACACTTGGAGTTAACAGTGCCGGAGCCGCCTGTCTGGTGTCCGCGCACGGAGCGCTCTGCCCGGGGCCGGAGCATGATGCGGTCCGCGCTGTGCCTGGGCCTCCTGGCTGTGCTCCCGTACATCGCCCGCTCGTCCTCCCCGCCGCAGGGCTGCCTGCTGAAGACCGTCACCGTGTCCACGCTACCGGCGCTCCGGGAGCGGGAGCTGAGCTGGAGCGGCGCCGCTGTGTCCTCAGCGCATCCCGGACCTGGGGATTCCCGGCTTCCCCTGCACGTCCACAGCGAGGCGCCCGGGAGCGTGTCCGTGAGGGACGACCTGCACAACACCGAGCCGCCCTACTTCACCCTGGGTGAGGAGTCTGTGAGTGCTGCCGGGAGATCGTGCCGGGGGGTGTGCGGGGCCAAGGGCGCGGGAGCCCACAGTGTCTGTGAAGGGCAGAGCGGCGCCGGCCACACATGGCGTGTGCTGAGCGACTACTGCTCAGAGGGGGACACTACAGCATGGGGGGCTGACCTGTGCAGGTGTGGTGGCTGAGCCTCCTCATCTGTATCATCATTCTCATCATCATCCTCCTCATCATCCTCCTCCTCATCCTCCTCCTCATCCTCCTCATCCTCCTCATCATCATCGTCATCATCATCATCATCATTCTCATCATCATCCTCATCATCCTCCTCATCATCATCCTCCTCATCATCATCCAACTCATCATCATCCTCCTCATCATCATCGTCCTCATCATCATCGTCCTCATTATCATCATCGTCCTCATTATCATCCTCATCGTCCTCATCATCATCGTCCTCATCATCATCCTCCTCATCATCATCGTCCTCATTATTATCCTCCTCATCATCATCGTCCTCATCATCATCGTCCTCATTATCATCCTCATCGTCCTCATCATCATCCTCATCCTCCTCATCATCATCGTCCTCATTATCATCATCATCATCATCATCCTCCTCATCATCATTGTCCTCATTATCATCATCGTCCTCATTATCATCCTCATCGTCATCATCCTCATCCTCCTCATCATCATCGTCCTCATTATCATCCTCCTCCTCATCATCATCCTCCTCATCATCATTGTCCTCATTATCATCATCGTCCTCATTATCATCCTCATCGTCATCATCCTCATCCTCCTCATCATCATCGTCCTCATTATCATCCTCCTCCTCATCATCATCCTCCTCATCAACATCATCCTCATTATCATCATCATTCTCATCCTCGTCCTCATTATCATCCTCATCATTATCATACTCCTCATCATCCTCATCATCATCCTCCTCATCATCATCCTTCTCCTCCTTATCCTTCTCATCATCCTCCTCCTCATCATCATCCTCCTCATTGTCATCCTCCTCCTCATCATCATCCTCATCATCATCATCCTCATTATCATCATCATTCTCATCCTCGTCCTCATTATCATCCTCATCATTATCATACTCCTCATCATCATCCTCCTCATCATCATCCTCCTCATCATCCTTCTCCTCCTTATCCTTCTCATCATCATCCTCCTCATCATCATCGTCCTCATTATCATCCTCATCATCCTCCTCCTCATCCTCGTCCTTATTATCATCCTCATCCTCCTCATCATCATCCTCATCCTCATCATCCTCCTCATCATCGTCCTTATTATCATCCTTCCTCATCCTCATCTTCCTCGTCACCATCCTCCTCCTCATCTTGCTTGCTGTCAGTGGATGCAGACAGATGTTCCTAGTTGTTGGCCCTCCGTTGTGTTGCGTGGTGCTGTATAGTATATACAGGGGCGCGATGACGAGGAGCCGCCGGTCGGTGCTCATCATCCTTCTCGCTGACGTGTATCTTGTGACCACAGACTGCGCTGTTGTTTTTGGTGGTTGTTCTCCGCATGGTTCTGGCGGGGGTAGAGCTCAGAGTCGGCCTCGCAGTGGTTTCTGGACATTCTTTCAGTTGGGGCAAAAAAGGTCCCCTAAATGGAGCTTGAACCATGACTGCCCTTAGAGTCTTTCCTCCTGTTTCTTCCCCTCAGTATGCCTCTTGTTATGCCGTAAGGTGCAGAGATATGGACCTGTTTAGTGCTACTTTCTATAATCTTTGTAAATGGGTCGCGGCTAACAGGGCAATAATGCAAAGCAGCGTAAAGACACGCCTCAGAGGTCCTGTGAGCTTGGTGAAGACCTATCAGCACTACTCAGATAGGTCCATATCTCTGGAGCTGTATGGCAGACTGAAAAAAATCATGGCAGCAGTTAGAATAATATGAGACAGATCCTCTTTACAGTTATCAACTATCCACAGGACCGACTGGTGGGACCCCACTGATCCCGAAAGTGGGGTCTCTCAAATGCTTGTCAGGAGCAGCGGCTGCTCCATTCGATTTCTGTGGTGCTGTTGGTGGTAGCGGAATACAGTGCTGAGCTTTTTCCTGATAGCCCCATAGATAATAAATATGAAGCTCCTGCACCTCTCCAATATAAAGCTCCTGCAGCTGTCTAATATGAAGCTCCTGCACCTCTCCAATATAAAGCTCCTGCACCTTTGTAATATGACACACCTGAACCTCTCCAATGTGAAGCTCCTGCATCTGTCTAATATGAAGCTCCTGCACCTCTCCAATATGAAGCTCCTTCACCATTGTATTTCAAAGCTCCTGCACCTATAAAGCCCCTGCACCTGTGTAATTGGATACTCATGCACCTCTTCATTGTGAAGCTCCTGCAGCTATCTAATATGAAGCTCCTGCATCTGTTTAATATGAAGATCCTGCACCTTTCCAATATGAAGATCCCGCACCTGTCTAATATGAAGCTCCTGCACCTGTCTAATATGAAGTTCCTGCACCTGTCTAAAATAAATCTCCTGCACCTGTCTAATATAAATCTCCTCCACCTGTCTAATATGAAGCTCCTGCACCTGTCCAATATGTAGGTCCTGCACCTGTCTAATATGAAGCTCTTGCACCTGTCTAATATGAAGCTCCTGCACCTGTCCAATATGAAGCTCCTGCACCTGTCTAATATGAAGCTCCTGCACCTCTCTAATATGAAGCTCCTGCAGTTGTCTAATATGAAGCTCCTGCACCTCTCCAATATGAAGCTCTTGCACCTGTGCAATATGAAGCTCCTGCATGTGTGTAATATGAAGTTCCTGCATCTCTCCAATATGGAGCTCCTTCACCGTTGTATTTCGAAGCTCCTGCACCTATGAAGCCCCTGCACCTGTGTAATTGGATACTCATGCACCTCTCCAATGTGAAGCTCCTGCTGCTGTCTAATATGAAGCTCCTGCACCTGTGTAATATGAAGCTCCTGCACCTGTCTAATATGAAGCTCCTGCACCAGTGTAATATGAAGCTCCTACACCTGTCTAATATGAAGGTCCTGCACCTGTGTAATATGAAGCTCCCACACCTGTGTAATATGAAGCTCCTACACCTGTGTAATATGAAGCTCCTGCACCTGTCTAATATGAAGCTCCTGCACCTGTGTAATATGAAGCTCCTGCACCTGTCTAATATGAAGCTCCTGCACCTGTGTAATATGAAGCTCCCGCACCTGTGTAATATGAAGTTCCCACACCTCTCCTATATGAAGCACCTACACCTGTGTAATATGAAGCTCCTGCCACTATCCAATATGAAGCTCCTGCACTTATCCAATGCAACACTCCCCCACCTCTCCAATGCAAAGCTCCTGCAGTTCTCTAATATGAAGCTCCTGTACCTGCCCAGTGTGAAGCTCCTGCACCTCTCCAATGCAAAGCTCTTGCACCTGTCCAATATGAAGTTCCTGCACCTGTTCAATATGAAGCTCCTGCTCCTATCTAATATGAGGCTTCGGCACCTCTCCAATATGAAGCTCTTCAGGTCTCCAGTGGAGTATTTCAGAACCCCCCATTCTTAGTATCGATGGAGGTCTTCATGGTCAGACCCCCCTGATCGACAAGGTTTCACTGTGTATAGTTGATAACTTAAAAAGTCGGGCAAAAATTTTTAAAGACAGTCAAACTATGCAAAATTTGTAATGAAAAACAATTATTTTTTAGCCTGAAATTAAATACAAGCATTTAAGTTAAAAATAAAATGTGGCCCCAAAAATGGACGACCCCTTTAATAAGATATACATTTTGCATGCCATATTGGTCCTGAGGTTGTGTTCTGCCTGATCCTCATTCTGGTAGGAAGTCGGTTGCATATTTCCAGTCCCTTTTTCATAATCCTTGTCAGATTGCAAAGATTTGATTTAAATGTTTGTTTACCTGTTATAAATATGAATGGAGAGCGACCGTGCATTTGTGCCCAATGCTTAACTGTACACCATACCCGTATTCTTTAATGTAAGAGCCGTGTGAACTGGGATTCTTTACTGTAAGAGCAGTGTGAACCGGGATTCTTTAGTGTAAAAGCAGTGTGAACTGGGATGGATTCTTTACTGTAAGAGCAGTGAGAACCCGGATTCTTTACTGTAAGAGCACCGACAACTGGGATTCTTTAGTGTAAGAGCAGTGACAACTGGGATTATTTACTGTAAGAGCAGTGACAACTGGGATTCCTTACTGTAAGAGCAGTGAGAACCGAGATTCTTTTCTGTTAGAGCAGTGGGAACCAGGATTCTTTAAGAGTCGTGTGAACTGGGATTCTTTACTGTAAGAGCCGTGTGAACTGGGATTCTTTACTGTAAGAGCAGTGAGAACCGGGATTCTTTACTGTAAGAGCAGTGAGAACTGGGATTCTTTACTGTTAGAACAGTGAGCACCGGGATTCTTTACTGTAAGAGCAGTGAGAACTGGGATTCTTTACTGTTAGTGTAGTGAGCATCGGGATTCTTTACTGTTAGAGCAGTGAGCATCGGGATTCTTTACTGTAAGAGCAGTGAGAACCGGGATTATTTACTGTAAGAGCAGTGAGCACCGGGATTATTTACTGTAAGAGCAGTGAGCACCGGGATTATTTACTGTAAGAGCAGTGAGAACCGGGATTCTTTACAGTAAGATCAGTGAGCACCGGGATTCTTTACTGTTAGAGCAGTGAAAACCGGGATTCTTTACTGTTAGAGCAGTGAGCATCAGGATTCTTTACTGTTAGAGCTGTGAGAATTGGGATTATTTACTGTAAGAGCAGTGAGCATCGAGATTTTTTACTGTTAGAGCAGTGAGCACCAGGATTCTTTACTGTTAGAGCAGTGAGAACTGGGATTCTTTACTGTTAGAGCAGTGAGAACCTAGATTCTTTACTGTAAGAGCTGTGAGAATCGGGATTATTTACTGTAAGAGCAGTGAGCACCGGGATTCTTTACTGTTAGAGCAGTGAGAACTGGGATTCTTTACTGTTTAGAGCAGTGAGAACCGGGATTCTTTACTGTAAGAGCTGTCAGAATCTGGATTATTTACTGTAAGAGCAGTGAGCACCGGGATTCTTTACTGTTAGAGCAGTGAGAACCGGGATTCTTTACTGCAAGAGCTATGAGAACCCGTATTCTGTACTGTAAGAGCAGTGAGATTATGGCTAAAGGATGTTATGGTGTAAAAAATAATCCTATATTCTTGCACACAATGTTGCAGCTTTATTTTCTTCCATGTTTGCTCTTTTGTGGGTTTTTTTGTGTGTTAATTAGACAATGAGGACATTTCCGACGCTGCCGTAAGAAGCGAGGACTGCAGGACGGAAATAGAAGTTATCGATAATAATGTAGAGTGAAATGGGAAATTGTGTATTAGTTTTACATTTTGCCATTAGTGGGAAAACTATTAACCTCGGGTCTCGGAGATTATAATGAAGCTTCCGCTTTAATATTTCTAGAAACCTGGTGACCCCGAGCGGCTGCTGCAGACTTGATGAGTACATACATCACGGTCTTAGCTTTCGCTGTCCAGCGTGTTTTCTCCTTCACACCTGCTTTGATTCCGCCGAGATCACTCGTGTTATTACATGCTCGTAAATTATTCTTCATCCTCCTTCAGTTTTCAGTCATCGGAGCGTTAGAGAGTTTAATACATCAGGGAATATCCCTTAATACATGGATCAAGAATAATCAATACTCAAAAACAGAAAACGTTGCATAGAACTGCCATTTTAAAGGTTCAATTGCCCTTTAAATCTCTAAATTGGGGGGGCTGGGTACGGAGACCCCCACCAATCACTCAAAAAAAGCACATAAAAGCACTTATCTTGTACATTCATGTGGTGTATAGGCTCGATATAATGTGCAAGAATAGGACATCGATATCTAAGTTCTGGACGACCCCTTTAGAGAGCAAAAAGCGGCCATATTTGATTTGGTGACAAGTCCTCTTTAACCAGTTCCTGACCAGACATGAAAAGGTAAATCCAGCTTCAGAAATCTGATGTATACAAATATCAAACTTATTACGTAGATTAAAAATGAGACAACAGCAGAATAGTCACAGCCCCGGCCTGGGCAGATGCGTTTCAGACCCTCAGGTCTGTAGTCATTGCCATCTTAATTATTTTTATTTGTCGGATACCACAATTTGGATTGGCAGCTGCTTTTTTGAATTATTACTCCTGATTTTTATTTATTTTTCAATTATTTCACATAACTTTCCCCCTACAAAGCCATAAAACACCTTTCAGAGGTATTAAAATATTCAAATCCCTTCTCTATGGGGAGTCTGGCTGTGTCTCACAGTCAACGCATCAGGGCTTCCTGCTCCCTCCCGGCATCCAGCAATAATATGACCGCTGTGACCGGCGGAGGAGGCACTGTCAGTGCTTCCTATAAGCTGTGTACACTGTACTTATTTAGTGCTATGAATACAGGGATAAAGAATGTGGATATGGTAATAAAGCTTCTCTATGGGGAGTCTGGCTGTGTCTCACAATCAACGCACCAGGGCTTCCTGCTCCCTCCCGTCCTCCAGCAATCGTATGACCGCTGTGACCGGCGGAGGAGGCACTGTCAGTGCTTCATATATGCTGCTTACACTGTACTTATTTAGTGCTATGCATACAGGGATAAAGAATGTGGATATGGTAATAAAGCTTCTCTATGGGGAGTCTGGCTGTGTCTCACAATCAACGCACCAGGGCTTCCTGCTCCCTCCCGGCCTCCAGCATTAATATGACCGCTGTGACCGGCGGAGGAGGCACTGTCAGTGCTTCCTATAAGCTGTGTACACAGTTCTTATTTATTGCTATGCAAACAGGGATAAAGAATGTGGGAATGGTAATAAACCGTCTCTGCCTTCCTATGGGGAATCTGGCTGTGTCTGTAAGTCGGATCCCTACTTCTGCATCTACTCGATTTAGAAAGTCACTGCAGAGTAGAATGTGGACGTTTATTGTCTTTTACATTCCAGAAGTGAGTAAAGTGAGAATACGTCTAATTCATCACGGCACATTTGTTTCATATGTATCAGTAATAAAGCTGTGCATCTCTGTATAGAAGAGGTGGCGCTATGTGCCAATTTACAAAACGCTCTTTGCATCTTTTTCATCACAGCAACTGAACTGTACAGAACCCTTTTAGTTGATAGCCCTGTTACCAATGTACCCCAAGGTGGCCCAAAATTAGGGGGACGGCGGAATCAGTGAAATGTATCACAGTGTGAGTGAACATTGAAACAAAAGAAGTTTATTTACGTTTATTGCATTGTTTATTACATTTACATTAGTTTAACCCTGTAACCTCCAGGGTGCTGGAAATGTCTCCCATCAGCATTGCAACATTCCTGATTTTAGACCACCCAGTTAGTCTGACCATGGCGCGGTATCCGTGCCACGTTTCCCATGACCGGGTTTATTCGCATTTGTATGAACCTGTAGTTCACCCACAACTTATACAACCTTGGATTATTCTACATACGATTTCTATTCCATTACCTGATTGACTTCTGCGATTGTGACGTTTATTCCGAAAATATAAATGTTGAAAAGAATTTCTACACCTGTTTCACGAATGGAAAAAAAGACATAGGAAGGAAGAGAGGCAGAGGAAGGGAGGGAGAGAGGGTGGGAAGAAGGGATTGAGGAAGGAAGGAAGGGAGAGAGGGTGGAAAGAAGGGATGGAGGAAGGAAGGGAGAGAGGGTGGAAAGAAGGGATGAAGAAAGGAAGGGAGAGAGGGTGAAAAGAAGGGATGGAGGAAGGAAGGAAGGTAGAGAGGGTGGAAAGAAGGGATGGAGGAAGGAAGGGAGAGAGGGTGGAAAGAAGGCATGGAGGAAAGTATTGAAACTACAGCACACAGCCTAAAAAGTGACACATCGCTGAAATCAGGCTCTCTGCCCCTACATTATATGCTGCTATAAGATTGAACAACAACCTGCAGACAGATTCATTTTAAGCACAACTTTTATATAATTTCCTCTGTGTCCTGGTGACAGAGCCTGGAGCGCCCCCAGTAGGGCTATGGGGTACTCGGAGCCGGGCCCTTCGGTTCTTGATGGGGATGTCACGGTGGCTGACCAAGTCCGTGGCCCTAGGGACGTCCGTTATAAATGGGGGGGGGATAGTTCTTTAAAGGGATAATGTTCGTGACGCCACCTGTGGTATTCGGTCAGGGTGACCGACGCTGCTTAGGGGTCCGCTGGGGTGATGTTATGGCAGCTAGATGGTATACCTTCCCACAGCTGAAGTGTATCCCCAGGGCTTCCCAGTGAGTGGATGGTTGATGGTGAGAGGCGCCGTGAAGAACGAGGACACAAGGTTGCAGTCTCTTTACCTTTACTAAAGGTTCAACATCCACAGTCCAGGGTACCAGGTCACAGGGCAGGCAGAGTCCGGCCGGTCTGAAGGCAAATCCAGAGTCCCCTTATCCAGGTGGAAATCAGTAGCCTTCCTCTAGCACCTGGGTGTTGTAGTCCCTTCCTGCTGAGCTTCTCAGTAAGGTCCTCACAACTAATGTTGGTGTTCTAGATGTTATGTCTCTTTTTCTCTGTCCCCCTGATGGAATGGATAGGACAAACCCGAATGACTGATGGCCTGAGGCTTTTTACAGGGACTCTATCACGCCCCGACCTCCACAGTTGCCACCGTGCCTCCTGGTTATAAGGTCGGGCAACTAATATGGAACTAGCTGTCCTGCCGGTCTCTGGAGCCATGCTTGGAGACGATGACTCCCTCGGTGTTCCGGCTACTGGCTACTGCGCCTCAGAAAGGAGGCAGCCTTATACAGGGCAGAACTCCTTCTGGTTTCCTCTCCTTTTGCTATGATTTCGTTTCTCACCATCTCTGCAACGCAATTCCCTTCAATGTCTCTTCCTTAGGATGCTGCCGCACGTCGGGCAGGCGCAGCTCCGTGGCCTTCTGTCTAGGCCTCTGACAGGATCCCACCCCTGTCAGGGACCCTCTACCTGAGCGGAGCTCAGATAGCAGCTTACTGGGTGAAGCCCAGCTCCCTTCTGCCTGACTTCCTGTCAAGACTGCCAGTTTTACCTAATTGTGAGGAGTGCCCTAATAGATAGGAGCATGGCTCCCCCTGGTGGCCTGGAGTGTGAAGTGTGTTGTGTGGTTTGTGATACCTGGTAAAGAGATCTCCTTTACTGCCTTCAGACGTAACATCACTCCCCCTGGTGGAAGAACGACACTACTGCAACGACCAGGACTCGGGCGCTGCAAGCCCACTGTACGGCCTGTACGGGCCCCTTCTCTGAGCGTTACAGGAGCGCTGCACATAACCGCTCCCACAATGTCGTGCGTTTGTCAGACACACTGATACCACAGATGTGGCGTTATATACGGCAGTGGATTCCCAGATATAATCAGCTGTCTGTGGGATCCAGATCTGCCGTGATCAACACTTTGGGAAAACACCCTTAAAGGGGCAGTCCGGTCATGCAGAAAAGGTTATAATTACTGAATGTGTGGAGAAAAATAAAACAAACAAAATACAGCTTTCTAAAGGGCAAAATATTCCCTTAAGGGGTTAATATCAGAAGAAGCATCAAAAATAATGAAATAATTAACACTTCCCTTACTGATCCTTCTGTGGTCCTGTTTCAGTGTGGCTCCAGTCTGGATGGCCATATGGCTTATGCAGACAATAGCTATATCATGCTGTGGCCAGTGATTAGCTGCAGCGGTCACATGCTCATAAGGCTGGAATAGGAAGTACACATACTTGTCTTCTCCTTCCTTCTACATCATGTGATCACTGTAGCCAATCATTGGCTGCAGCAGTCACATGTCCATCCGGACCAAACAACAAGCACTGAGCCCGGAGGGGCACCATACAGGCCCTGAAACGGAAGCAGCTGGGAATCCTTGAGACCCGTTAAAGAAGTGTTCTCAGCTCCAAGATCCTATCCCAATATGTAGCTGGTGCAATAATATTAGCTAATACCTCCAATTAGAAATGTAGTATAGTTCTTCTGATTCGCTATGTCGTTTACCCCATGCGCAGGGCATAGGTATCCTTGATTATGACCAATAATATGGTAACCCATAGTTAGCTGTTAGCGGTCATAACCTAAGCTACTGCAGTGCCCTGCACATGTGCTAAGGGACATAGCTAATCAGAAGAACTATACTACATTTCTAATTGAAGGTATTTATTAGGATGTTGGAGATGCGAATGTCTGCATTACAACCTTTGAAGGAGATTCCATAATTTGTACCACAAAGAATAGTGCCGCATGGATGTATTTTATGTGACAAACAATTGGAGAATCTTTAATAGAAAAAGTGGCTCAAAATCAGCATCTGCGCAGCTGGAACAAAGTAAGAAGAGTGTGCCTTTCATACTAAACTCGGAGACATTTCTTTAGCTGTTTCCTACATTATGTCTTGTTTCTCCGCTCTTCTACTTATAAACGTTCAGACTTTGCACCAGTCTTAGAGAAGGAACAAAGAAAAGTGCTGCAGGTTCCTGGTCTGCGAAGACGTGGTCAGGTCCTTCGCCGTCAGTGATCTGCAGCTGTTGGCTGCACTCGTACGTTGCAGATTTCCTGGCTCGGCAGCACAATAGACAATGAATGAGCATGCGCACCTCTGCTATATCCAGGACGGCACTGCAGAACCATGGAAGCACCGTCCTTGGGATTGTAGGGGGTCCCACCAGTCGTACCCCCAGAGATCAGCAAGTTATTGGACTTCAGTTATTGGGAATAACCCTTTATTGCAATAGGACGCAGCTACAATTCATTATAGTCCTGACAGATCTGCACATGGCTTCTGCTTGAAACAGGACAGAGAAGGGCGCTGACTGACTGCTCATTTATTGCTAAGCCAGCCTCCTTCTAAGTCATAGTCAGTGCTCAAACATACATGGAAGGAGTCCATCCCATGCTATATTGAGCAGTATCCGGAAACAGGAGATCTACAAATCGGGGCTCCTTTGATAACAGAACTATATTAGGAAGCTTTTAGGTATGTATATTTTTTTAACTGGACAACTCTTTTAAGGACCTGAAGTGAACAAAGGACCTTAGGAACTTGCATTTGAGGTTCTTGATTGACAGTTTTACCATCAAATACTGGAATTTGAATTCAAAGGAGACAATTAGTTTGGTTTTTTAAAGATGTCGCTCTTGGAAACGTGGTTGCAGTTTTAAAGTTAGCGTTGTAGCTGTGAAGAGTCCAGTGGGCGGTCCTGAGCTCCTGAGAAGTCCTGGCTAGAGGTTGGGTGGGATATCCGTAGATGAGAGCTTAGCCGTTCATGTGCTGCTGGTGACATGTGAGACGTCAATCAACCTAAAGGAGGAAGGACAGTGTGATGTTAGGAAAGCCCTGGCGATTACTAAAACTAACCTGCCATTATGATTCTCCAGGTCATTACGAGTTCACAGACACCAAACATGTCTAGGTTCTTTTTTTATCTAAGTGGTGAAAAAAAAATCCAAAGTTTGCAAAAAAAAAAAAAAGTCGCCATTATCCGATTCGATTTTTTGAGATCTGGGGTCGGGTGAGTGAGGACTTATTTTTTGTGCGCCGAGCTGATGTTTTTATTGATACCAATTGGGGCAGATACGATCTTTTGATCGCCCGTTATCACATTTTATTGCAATGATGTAGAGACCAAAAAAAGTACCGTAATTCTGGAATTTTGATTTTTTTGATTCATTACGCCACTTACCATTCGGATTAATTCTTTTAATGTTTTGATAGTTTGGGTCTTTCTGAATGCAGCGATACCAAATATGTGTATTTTTATTTTTATTTTATAGTTTTATTTTGAATGGGGCAAAAGGGGGGTGATTTGAACTTGTGTTTTTTACATTTTTTTTTTTTTTTACTTACATCTGTAGCTGTGTCGGGACCACCTCTATGTCTGCAGCTGATTGCCCCCAGGAGGAACACAGCTCATTTTCTCTGTAGCCGCGCTTACAGGAACCCGTTTACCTGCAGATTAAGCCTATATATGCAAGTCATTAGCATTCGGGGACGAGGCAGGTTCCCTTTAAACTATCCCAGCCATTGAATGAAGCCCCCTTTCTATATGTTACTTATATGTTCTACTTGATATTAATGCCACTAAACTAATGAGAAAGTGAGTCTGTCGCCATCAATCTTCTTTGATTAAGCGCCCATCAGGGCGGTGTGCGGAGCGCATTACTCACCGGCACAGAACTGCTTACTGGGGTATTTACCTTCCTCTTGTTCTCGCCGCATTGTGAACAGCGTCTGGAGAAGAAGAGGAGGGAGGACACGTTTATTCACTCAGTAACAGGAATGGATGCTGGCACTGGTAGTTTTGGAGAGTGGCCGCACTTACTTCCCAGCACACGGATGATGGGATTCATTCTCCTCTATAATAGTTGGATTTTTCCTATCACAGCTAAAGAAGTTCAATTCCTTCATGTTATGTTCTAGATGGACTCGTCATGTTGCGATCAGCTCCTCCTGCTCTCGAGCCTCCCGCCTACAGGTCGGGGAACATTTTCAACATGACAGGTTCCTATAATGATTCATTTTTTCCCAAAGTGCTCTCATCTTGTGCCTGATATGTAACTATATACACTGCTCAAAAAAATAAAGGGGACACTAAAATCCCACATCCTAGATATCACTGAATTAAATATTCAAGTTCTAAATCTTTAATGATTACATAGTGGAATGTGTTGAGAACAGTAAAACCTAAAAATGATTAATGTAAATCACAACTAATATCCCATGGAGGTCTGGATTTGGAATGATGCTCAAAATCAAAGTGGAAAATGAAGTTACAGGCTGATCCAACTTCAGTGGAAATGCCTGAAGACAAGGAAATGATGCTCAGTAGTGTGTGTGACCTCCACGTGCCTGTATGACCTCGCTACAATGCCTGGGCATGCTCCTGATGAGGCGGCGGATGGTCTCCTGAGGGATCTCCTCCCAGACCTGGGCTAAAGCATCCACTAACTCCTGGACAGTCTGTGGTGCAACGTGACGTTGGTGGATGGAGTGAAACATGATGTCCCAGATGTGCTCAATCGGATTCAGGTCTGGGAAACGGGTGGGCCAGTCCATAGCTTCAATGCCTTCATCTTGCAGGAAGTGCTGACACACTCCAGCCACATGAGGTCTGGCATTGTCCTGTATTAGGAAGAACCCAGGGCCAACCGGACCAGCATATGGTCTCACAAGGGGTCTGAGGATCTCATCTCAGTGCCTAATGGCAGTCAGGCTACCTCTGGCGAGTACATGGAGGGCTGTGCGGCCCTCCAAAGAAATGCCACCCTGCACCATTACTGACCCACTGCCAAACCGGTCACGCTGAAGGATCTTGCAGGCAGATCACTCTCCACGGCGTCTCCAGACTCTGCCACGTCTGTCACATGTGCTCAGTGTGAACCTGCTTTCATCTATGAAGAGCACAGGGTGCCAGTGGTGAATTTTCCAATCCTGGTGTTCTGTGGCAAATGCCAAGCATCCTGCATGGTGTTGGGCTGTGAGCACAACCCCCATCTGAGGACGTCGGGCACGCAGACCATCCTCATGGAGTCAGTTTCTAAACGTTTGTGCAGACACATGCACATTTGTGGCCTGCTGGAGGTCATTTTGCAGGGCTCTGGCAGTGCTCCTCCTGTTCCTCCTTGCACAAAGGCGGAGGTAGCGGTCCTGCTGCAGGGTTGTTGCCCTCCTACGGCCCCCTCCATGTCTCCTGGTGTACTGGCTTGTCTCCTGGTGGCGCCTCCAGCCTCTGGACACTATGCTGACAGACACAGCAAAACTTCTTGCCACAGCTTGCATTGATGTGCCATCCTGGATGAGCTGCACTACCTGAGCCACTTGTGTGGGTTGCAGAGTTCGTCTCATGCTACCACGAGTGTGAAAGCACAACCAACATTCAAAAGTGACCAAAACATCAGCCAGAAAGCATTGGTACTGAGATGTGATCTGTGGTCCCCACCTGCAGAACCACTCCTTTATTGAGTGTGTCTTGATAATTGCCAATAATTTCCATCTGTTGTCTATTTCATTTGCACAACAGCATGTGAAATTGATTGTCAATCAGTGTTGCTTCCTAAGTGGACAGTTTGATTTCACAGAAGTTTGATTTACTTGGAGTTATGTTCTGTTGTTTAAGTGTTCCCTTTATTTTTTAGAGCAGTGTAAAAATCGTTTTTGGGTTCGATTTTCTGAGCATTTGATGACCACTTACTATAAAACGGAAACTTTTGCTTACTGTTCATTGCTACCTTCTTTTAGCATTTTAAGGAATGTTTTGGAAAATTTGCAAATTGCAAAATCTGCTCCGTACAGATGTAGCAGTTTCTAATTGAATGGAGCACTGCAGACGTTCAGTGAGATGTGTACTGCACAGCAGGATCACGCTGATACCAACACAATGAGCGGCTGCGCTGTGCAGCGGTTGCTTTGTCACTTGTGACCTCTGGATTTCTGGAAGCTTCATTCAGATGAATGAGATGGTCCCAGAAATATATTTAAAAAATCTGCCGCCAGACGAGTTTGCATTTCATTTGCTCTCTGTAATGCTGAGGATCTGCTCTGCGTATGCAGCGCCCCAGAGTCCTGGTCGTTGCAGTACTGTGGCTCCGCCACTATGGGGAGCTACGGTGCGTCTGATGGCACTGAAGGAGCTCATCGGATCAGGTATCACAGACACCAATATATTTCACAGCTGGGCCTCCGGGGGGAGCTAAGGGTGCTATTCATTAGGCCACTCCCCACCATAGTGGGTGAACTGGGGGTCAGGCAGGAAGTTAGATCAGAAAGCTGACTGGATTGGACGAAGCAACACCTGGTGGCAGAGGGTGTTGTGGAGGAAGAGACAGTAGGGTCTCTGTCAGGGGTGGGATCCTGACAGAGGCTTGGCATTGGAAAGAACGTAACGGGTCCGCGCCAGCTCCGGGAAGCGGTGGGGCCCAAGAATGGACTAAAGGCCCCGTCTCACATAGCGAGATCGCTAGCGAGATCGCTGCTGAGTCACAAGTTTTGTGACGCAACAGCGATCTCCATAGCGATCTCGCTATGTGTGACACGTACCAGCGATCAGGCCCCTGCTGCGAGATCGCTGGTCGTGTCGGAATGGCCTGGACCTTTTTTTGGTCGTTGAGGCCCCGCTGACATTGCTGAATCGGTGTGTGTGACACCGATCCAGCGATGTCTTCACTGGTAACCAGGGTAAACATCGGGTTACTAAGCGCAGGGCCGCGCTTAGTAACCCGATGTTTACCCTGGTTACCAGCGTAAATGTAAAAAAAAACAAACAGTACATACTCGCCTTCTGATGTCCGTCAGGTCCCTTGCCGTCTGCTTCCTGCTCTCACTGACTGCCGGCCGTACAGTGAGAAGTGAGAGCACAGCAGTGACGTCACCGCTGCGCTCTGCTCTCAGTGTACGGCGGCTCAGTCAGTCAGAGCAGGAAGCAGACGGCAAGGGACCTGGACACCGAAAGGCGAGTATGTACTGTTTGTTTTTTTTGGTAACCAGGGTAAACATCGGGTTACTAAGCGCGGCCCTGCACTTAGTAACCCGATGTTTACCCTGGTTACCGGGTGCTGCAGGGGGACTTCGGCATCGTTGAAGACAGTTTCAACGATGCCGAACTCGTTCCCCTGATCGTTGGTCGCTGGGGAGAGCGGTCTGTGTGACAGCTCCCCAGCGACTTACCAACGATCACGGCCAGGTCATATCGCTGGTCGTGATCGTTGGTAAATCGCTTAGTGAGACGGGGCCTTAAGAAGCGAGATAGATTGTGCTGAGTGAGAAACGAGATCAAGCGATAGGAGAATACCAGTAGGGGTCGTGCTGTAAGACCGGAGCAACACCCTACTGAGGCGCACTACCGGTGGCCGGAACGCCGAGGGAGTATCATAACATTCAGCTTCAAGCAATACTCTAAACAGCGGCAGGACAGTCAGTCTAAGGCGGGCTGTCTCACACAAATCACCTATGAAGTCTTGGGGGGCACCTTGTGGAGAGGGGCGACTCTAGGGTCCCGGAAGAGCTCCGAGCCTACCCGTCAAACGGGTGCCGTCCCAACCAGAACAACAGGGAGGGACGGAGGATCAGAAGAACATCATTTAATCGAGTTGTGAGGGAACTTAAGAAACAGACACAACGGTTGTGGGGACTTTCCGTAAGCACAGCAGGGGAGGACCGCAACACATAGCGCTAGAAGGAAGGCACCGATTTCCACCTGTGAAGTGAGCTCTGGAGGTGCCATCGGACCGGCCGGACTTGCGCAGCCTGGTGAACCGTATTCTGGACTGAGGACCCAGAGATCTTCAGTAAAGAGGTAAAGAGACTGCAACCTGGTGTCCTCATTATTTACTGCACCGCACCACCACCACTGTCATTTACACGTATTATAGACTGCGCGCCCCACGGCAGGGTCACGGACCGGGGCCTAGCCACCGTGACAACCCCAGAGCAGAGACCCCGAGGCCCGGTACCGGGTCACCCCTCGGCCCTGCGGCGGTGGGGGCGCTACAACTTGGCGTCACGAACAGGATCTACTTAAGCCTGAAGAATCAGGTCATGTGTGCCTTAGAACTGTAATTTGTTGTGCTTGGACTGTACTTTATTGCAAAGACTGTGCTGCGCCATTTACCGCCAAAAGTTCCCGCCAAAAACCGCCGCCATTGCTACGCCAGAGAAGCAGGAGGGCGTGCCATGGGAGGGGACTACCAAAGTGGCGCCAGAAGCGGTGATTGCCCCCTGCGCCTCTTGTTGCAAAGCGATGACCTGCCTCAAAGCAGAGAACCGCCCCCTGACTTGCGATGGCGGGAACGAGGTGAAGGAGGAGCTCGACCTTGGAGAAATGGCAGAGTCAGATACATGCCTTGCCCTCGAATGCCGGACAGCGACGATGAACAGCGGGGGCCCGAACAACGGCGAGGTGAACCCGGCTTGTCCTCATCCATCAGAAGAGGACCCGCGTCCACCGCAGCGGGAGGACCTGAGTTCCTCGGAGCCGGTAGCGGAGCTGAGCCTACCTATCCCGATCTCGGAACTAGCCGAAGAAGAGCTATGGGGAGCGGAGCCGTATCCGGAGACTGCCGGGGAGGAGCCGCGGTCCAGGATGCAGCTGACTCCAGCGTCCTCGTTAATGGAACGGACCGACATCGGTGGAATCACATCAGACGCAGGTATAGAAAGCGTCCCTGCTCCCCCGACCGATCCCGATCCTGCGATCGATCCCCGCCCCCACAATAACCGTTTCCTCTTGGCGGGGCTAGGGGTATTATCCCCCGGCGCAACGGGGAGGCTGATACCTCTGCCACCGACCCAGACGGGGGAGTTCGTAGATGTGAGCCCGGAGGGAGTTATCCTCCGGTGGGAGGCCCCCCGAATTGGGCTGGATGGAGTCCGGCGAGAAGGTCACACCATTGCCGTGCTGAATTGGGAACAATATAAGCGGTACTTGATCCTACAATGGAAAGACTGGAAAGAAAGGGAACAAACTACCGCTGCATCAGCCGTGGACCAAGGGCTGAAGCCTGCACGGTCGGGAGGTGTCCACCATCAGCTGATGTTTGGCAACCTGCCAAAAGAATAAACCTCGATACCATGAATCTGTAAATAGTTACTGTCTTCCTGTTGTTCTGCTATACCCGTTCAGGGTAAACTCTAAAAGGGATCCCTTTGTTGACCCGGGATCCCTATTGTTTTTGGTTATTTTCTATTTTTTCTATGTTCTTCAAAAACTGCTGAAATCATGAACAGTGCATGATCCGAACTTCTTGCATATAGTTTGCACCTTATTAAAGGCGCTCCCTACTGGTTTTACTTAAAGAAAGACTCTTTGCGAAGATACCGCACTGGAACCTTTGCTAAGTATGGACTGGTAGCTTGAGAAGATACGCTGCCTCGCAGAGACTTGGTCCCCTCTTAAAGGGGATGTTCATTTGCCACACTTCAATAGTAATATTGCTTAAGACAAGTAGCAATAATGTTGATGAGAGAAAAGTGATGATAATGTTTGTACGAGAAAGTTATATGTGTTCAACTGGTTAATTGTGAAGAAGTGTTAACGATGTTATCTGAGAAGAAAAAGGTGAAAGATAGAAGAAGGATGCAGTGGACCCGTAGGGATAGATGTGGTGTCCAGCATGCAAGAAAGAAAGATAATGGGAAGGCTTAACGTTCAGAAGAAAATGCTTGATAATGTTGATAGATAGTTAGGATAGAAGGTAAACCCTGAGTCCTCTTAGGAGTCATGTAGAGATGACTTAGTGCTCTTAAACTGAAAGTAATGTTATGTTCTATACTGTGTATAGTAGTTGAAAAGGCAGTAGGCCCTGGCTGAACGGGGCGGTCCTGTAACAGAAAGGAGAGGCAGTAGGTCTGGTGCCGATAGGACAGGCGGTCCTGCAGATTTAAAGAAGGAGAATGAAAAAGTTAAAATACCTTATAATGTGATTATAGGAAGGTCTTTAGTGGATTAAGAGTGTATGTCCTTAACCCCTTCACCCCCAAGGGTGGTTTGCACGTTAATGACCGGGCCAATTTTTACAATTCTGACCACTGTCCCTTTATGAGGTTATAACTCTGGAACGCTTCAACGGATCTTGGCGATTCTGATATTGTTTTCTCGTGACATATTGTACTTCATGATAGTGGTAAAATTTCTTTGATATTACCTGCGTTTATTTGCAAAAAAAATGGAAATTTGGCGAAAATTTTGAAAATTTTGCAATTTTCCAACTTTGAATTTTTATGCCCTTAAATCACAGAGATATGTCACACAAAATACTTAATAAGTAACATTTCCCACATGTCTACTTTACATCAGCACAATTTTGGAACCAAAATTTTTTTTTGTTAGGGAGTTATAAGGGTTAAAAGTTGACCAGCAATTTCTCATTTTTACAATACCATTTTTTTTTAGGGACCACATCTCATTTGAAGTCATTTTGAAAGGTCTATATGATAGAAAATACCCAAGTGTGACACCATTCTAAAAACTGCACCCCTCAAGGTGCTCAAAACCATATTCAAGAAGTTTATTAACCCTTCTGGTGCTTCACAGGAATTTTTGGAATGTTTAAATAAAAATGAACATTTAACTTTTTTTCACAAAAAATTTACTTCAGCTCCAATTTGTTTTATTTTACCAAGGGTAACAGGATAAAATGGACCCCAAAAGTTGTTGTACAATTTGTCCTGAGTACGCCGATACCCCATATGTGGGGGTAAACCACTGTTTGTGCGCATGACCGAGCTCGGAAGCGAAGGAGCGCCATTTGACTTTTCAATGCAAAATTGACTGGAATTGAGATGGGACGCCATGTTGCGTTTGGGGAGCCCCTGATGTGCCTAAACATTGAAACCCCCCACAAGTGACACCATTTTGGAAAGTAGACCCCCTAAAGAACTTATCTAGAGGTGTGGTGAGCACTTTGACCCACCAAGTGCTTCACAGAAGTTTATAATGCAGAACCGTAAAAATAAAAAATCATATTTTTTCACAAAAATTATCTTTTCACCCCCAATTTTTTATTTTCCCAAGGGTAAGAGAAGAAATTGGACCCCAAAAGTTGTTGTACAATTTGTCCTGAGTACGCTGATACCCCATATGTGGGTGTAAACCACTGTTTGGGCGCATGGGAGAGCTCGGAAGGGAAGTAGCACCGTTTGACTTTTCAATGCAAAATTGACAGGAATTGAGATGGGACGCCATGTTGCGTTTGGAGAGCCACTGATGTGCCTAAACATTGAAACCCCCCACAAGTGACACCATTTTGTAAAGTAGACCCCCTAAGGAACTTATCTAGATGTGTTTTGAGCGCTTTGACCCACCAAGGGCTTCACATAAGTTAATAATGCAGAGCCTTAAAAATAAAACAAAAATTTTTTCCCACAAAAATTATTTTTTTAGCCCCCAGTTTTGTATTTTCCCGAGGGTAGCAGGAGAAATTGGACCCCAAAATTTGTTGTCCAAGTTGTCCTGAGTGCGATGATACACCATATGTGGGGAGAACCACTGTTTGGGCGCATGGGAGGGCTCGGAAAGGAAGGAGTGCCATTTGGAATGCAGGCTTAGATGGAATGGTCTGCAGGCGTCACATTGCGTTTGCAGAGCCCCTAATGTACCTAAACAGTAGAAACCCACCACAAGTGACACCATGTTGGAAAGTAGACCCCCTAAGGAACTTATCTAGATGTGTGGTGAGCGCTTTGACCCACCAAGGGCTTCACAGAAGTTTATAATGCAGAGCCGTAAAAATAAAACTAAAATTTTTTCCCACAAAAATTATTTTTCAGCCCCCAGTTTTGTATTTTCCCGAGGGTAACAGGAGAAATTGGACCCCAAAAGTTGTTGTCCAATTTGTCCTGAGTGCGCTGATACCCCATATGTGGGGGGAACCACCGTTTGGATGCATGGGAGGGCTCGGAAGGGAAGGAGCGCCATTTGGAATGCAGACTTAGATGGAATGGTCTGCAGGCGTCACATTGCGTTTGCAGAGCCCCTAATGTACCTAAACAGTAGAAGCCCCACACAAGTGACCCCATTTTGGAAACTAGACCCCCCAAGGAACTTATCTAGATGTGTTGTAAGAACTTTGAACCCCCAAGTGTTTCACTACAGTTTATAACGCAGAGCCGTGAAAATAATTTTTTTTTTTTTTTCCCACAAAAATTATTTTTTAGCCCCCAGTTTTGTATTTTCCCAGGGGTAACAGGAGAAATTGGACCCCAAAGGTTGTTGTCCTATTTGTCCCGAGTACGCTGCTACCCCATATGTTGGGGTAAACCCCTGTTTGGGCACACGGGAAAGCTCGGAAGGGAAGGAGCACTGTTTTACTTTTTCAACGCAAAATTGGCTGGAATTGAGATCGGACGCCATGTCGCGTTTGGAGAGCCCGTGATGTGCCGAAACAGTGGAAACCCCCCAATTATAACTGAAACCCTAATCCAAACACACCCCTAACCCTAATCCCAACAGTAACCCTAACCACACCTCTAACCCTGACACACCCCTAACCCTAATCCCAACCCTATTCCCAACCGTAAATGTAATCTAAACCCTAACTGTAACTTTAGTCCCAACCCTAACCCTAACTTTAGCCCCAACCCTAACTGTAGCCTTAACCCTAGCTCCAACCCTAGCCCTAATGGGAAAATGGAAATAAATACATTTTTTTTTTCCCCTAACTAAGGGGGTGATGAAGGGGGGTTTGATTTACTTTTATAGCGAGTTTTTTAGCGGATTTTTATGATTGGCAGCCGTCACACACTGAAAGACGCTTTTCATTGCAAAAAATATTTTTTGCGTTACCACATTTTGAGAGCTATAAATTTTCCATATTTTGGTCCACAGAGTCATGTGAGGTCTTGTTTTTTGCGGGACGAGTTGACGTTTTTATTGGTAACATTTTCGGACATGTGACAGTTTTTGATCGCTTTTTATTCCGATTTTTGTGAGGCAGAATGACCAAAAACCAGCTATTCATGAATTTCTTTTGGGGGAGGCGTTTATACCGTTCCGCGTTTGGTAAAATTGATAAGCAGTTTTATTCTTCGGGTCAGTACGATTACAGTGATACCTCATTTATATTATTTTTTTATGTTTTGGCGCTTTTATATGATAAAAACTATTTTATGGAAAAAATAATTATTTTTGCATCGCTTTATTCTCAGGACTATAACTTTTTTATTTTTTTGCTGATCATGCTGTATGGCGGCTCGTTATTTGCGGGACAAGATGACACTTTCAGTGGTACCATGGTTATTTATATCTGTCTTTTTGATCGCGTGTTATTCCACTTTTTGTTCGGCGGTATGATAATAAAGCGTTGTTTTTTGCCTCGTTTTTTTTTTTTTTTCTTACGGTGTTTACTGAAGGGGTTAACTAGTGGGCCAGTTTTATAGGTCGGGTCGTTACGGACGCGGCGATACTAAACACGTGTACTTTTATTCTTTTTTTTATTTTATTTAGATAAAGAAATGTATTTATGGAAATAATATATATTTTTTTTTCATTATTTTGGAATATTTTTTTTTTTTTTTTTACACATTTGGAAAAATTTTTTTTTACTTTTTTACTTTGCCCCAGGGGGGGACAATACAGATCGGTGATCTGCCAGTTTGCATAGCACTCTCACAGATCACCGATCTGAGAGAAGTGCAGGCTGCTTCACAGTGCCTGCTCTGAGCAGGCTTCTGTGAAGCCACCTCCCTCCCTGCAGGACCCGGATCCACGGCCATCTTGGATCCGGGTCTGGAGCAGGCAGGGAGGGAGGTAAGACTCTCGCAGCAACGCGATCACATCGCGTTGCTGCGGGGGGCTCAGGGAAGCCCGCAGGGAGCCCCCTCCCTGCGCGATGCTTCCCTGCACCGCCGGCACATCGCGATCATGTTTGATCGCGGTGTGCCGGGGGTTAATGTGCCGGGAGCGGTCCGTGACCGCTCCTGGCACATAGTGCCGGATGTCAGCTGCGATAGGCAGCTGACACCCGGCCGCGATCGGCCGCGCTCCCCCCGTGAGCGCCGCCGATCGCGCTGGACGTACTATCCCGTCCGTGGTCATGGGGGCCCACCCCACCTCGACGGGATAGTACGTCCGATGTCAGGAAGGGGTTAAAGGCAAAGTTAAATTATTGTTCAACAATTTTGCACTTAGTAGAATACCCGGTTGGGTAACAGGAGTTATTTATAACCTGTAATTTATAATGTTAACCATGTTTGTAACGTTTAAGTGTCCTCACCTCCCATAAAGGGAAGCTCTGTTCAAGTATACTTATTGTTATTGCACTCAACAAAATTGTATGTCTTTTTGCTAACTTGTATTGTTGTTTTCTTCCCAGTCCCGGAGAACTGTGTTTAACCAGGGGGGAGTGCAGCGCCCCAGAGTCCTGGTCGTTGCAGTACTGTGGCTCCGCCACTATGGGGAGCTACGGTGCGTCTGATGGCACTGAAGGAGCTCATCGGATCAGGTATCACAGACACCAATATATTTCACAGCTGGGCCTCCGGGGGGAGCTAAGGGTGCTATTCATTAGGCCACTCCCCACCATAGTGGGTGAACTGGGGGTCAGGCAGGAAGTTAGATCAGAAAGCTGACTGGATTGGACGAAGCAACACCTGGTGGCAGAGGGTGTTGTGGAGGAAGAGACAGTAGGGTCTCTGTCAGGGGTGGGATCCTGACAGAGGCTTGGCATTGGAAAGAACGTAACGGGTCCGCGCCAGCTCCGGGAAGCGGCGGGGACCAAGAAAGGACTAAGAAGCGAGATAGATTGTGCTGAGTGAGAAACGAGATCAAGCGATAGGAGAATACCAGTAGGGGTCGTGCTGTAAGACCGGAGCAACACCCTACTGAGGCGCACTACCGGTGGCCGGAACGCCGAGGGAGTATCATAACATTCAGCTTCAAGCAATACTCTAAACAGCGGCAGGACAGTCAGTCTAAGGCGGGCTGTCTCACACAAATCACCTATGAAGTCTTGGGGGGCACCTTGTGGAGAGGGGCGACTCTAGGGTCCCGGAAGAGCTCCGAGCCTACCCGTCAAACGGGTGCCGTCCCAACCAGAACAACAGGGAGGGACGGAGGATTAGAAGAACATCATTTAATCGAGTTGTGAGGGAACTTAAGAAACAGACACAACGGTTGTGGGGACTTTCCGTAAGCACAGCAGGGAAGGACCGCAACACATAGCGCTAGAAGGAAGGCACCGATTTCCACCTGTGAAGTGAGCTCTGGAGGTGCCATCGGACCGGCCGGACTTGCGCAGCCTGGTGAACCGTATTCTGGACTGAGGACCCAGAGATCTTCAGTAAAGAGGTAAAGAGACTGCAACCTGGTGTCCTCATTATTTACTGCACCGCACCACCACCACTGTCATTTACACGTATTATAGACTGCGCGCCCCACGGCAGGGTCACGGACTGGGGCCTAGCCGCCGTGACAACCCCAGAGCAGAGACCCCGGGGCCCGGTACCGGGTCACCCCTCGGCCCTGCGGCGGTGGGGGCGCTACACGTACACATTCTGAAGTGCTATATATTATGTAAAGTGCTACACCACAGAATCCTGGAAAAAAATGAAAAAGAAAAGAATGTTACTTACCACTCCATTCCATGCTGCTCCAGCACCACCGCTTTGGTAATTTCCCCCGGGCCTGGAAGTAATGACATTTTGCCCAATCACATGGATGCTCACATGACTGATTGAGATCACTGATTGTCTGCAGGGTCAGGTGACACATGACTCTGAGGTCACGGATTGACTACAGGATCAGGTATCACATGACTGTGAGGTCACTGATTGACTGGAGGGTTCGGTGTCACATGACTGAGGCCACTCATTGGAGAGTTAGGTGTCACATGACTGCTGAGCACTGATTGACTGCAGGATCAGGTATCACATGACTGTGAGGTCACTGACTGCAGGATCAGGTGTTGCATGACCATGAGGTTACTAATTGACTGGAGGGTCAGGTGTCACATTACTTTGAGGCCACTGATTGACTGGAGGGTCAGGTGTCACATGACTATGAGGTTACTAATTGACTGGAGGGTCAGGTGTCACATGACTATGAGGTTACTAATTGACTGGAGGGTCAGGTGTCACATGACTGTGGGGTCAGAAGTTGACTGGAGGGTCAGGTGTCAGTTGACTATGAGGTCAGAAATTGACTGGAGGGTCAGGTCTATCAGATGTATCATGTGTCTCTGATGGATGGGACCTCATTACTTTCATCACTGCGGCATGTAACGCCTCCTTAATTTTAAAGAGAGCAGAATTGTTTTAGTCAAAAGTGCCAGATCTTGACTTTCACAGCGAAGTGGGCCACGGAGAGTTGTGGGGTCTGTCTTTCCAGGTTGGGATCCCATTATTTGGCAGTTCGGACCTGACTTGTTAGAAAGTCGTTTCCTTTAGGGGCCATTAGTGACTCTTGGTTTTTTTAATGGCGTATAGTACAATCTCCGATCTTTGTCCATCGTTCTCAGTAAAAGGTAAATGTGTTGCTCCATCCAGGAGGTTCCAGTCTCCGTGCTGTAATAGGGTATCTAGATGTGAAAATTTGGGAGTCACCCCCTCGAGACGCCTCTATACACAGACTCTCGGAAGATTCAGGATATCTCCAGCTTTTCTAAAAAACTTGTGTTTGACACTGAGATGTTTCGTCATGAGAAAAAGCCGTGGCACAATGAGAGGGCGAGAAACGAGGCAAGGAGCGGGCACAGCTTCAACTCTCTTTAATTTTTTGAGCACAAGTAAGATACAAATTTTGGTTCACGCCATATTTGCACTAAAATTGAAAACTTTTCTCAACTTTTTTGCACTTTCGAAAAACGGTGAAAACAATTACCGTAGTTAGGTCAAGTTTTGAAAGGAATTGACGCCAATTTTTGCGCAATCTTCGCGGGTGTAGATTCGACTTTGCGTCTTTCGGACGACGTGCCGAAATTATTTTTACTCCCGACGAAGCGAAGTTTAAGGAAGATGAAATAAATCTGCCCATGTGTGCTGCGTGCGAGAAGATCTGACATGATTCTTCCTGATATAAAGGCTTACATAACAGAGAGCAGCCATTTCCAGGACTTGTAGGGTTTTCATAACCACTGAATATATTAAGCTCCTAAATCCTATATGAATAGATATTTGCACTTGGTATTTCATCATCAATTGATGACTCTGCCTCAGGATGCAAATGTCCTTAGACGGAACAGTCGCTCCAATCACTGATACAGTCGGAGAACGCTTACAAAAAAATATTCACTGAAATAAATAGAGAAGAAGTGGTAAAATAATGATCATATTTCGAGAATGTCTTACTTATTAAAAGGAATCAGTCAGCAGGTTTTCCTATGTAATCTGAGAGCAGCATGATGATGAGGCAGAGCCCTTGATTCCAGTGATGTGTCACTTTGTGCTGCTATTTCAATCAGTGTTTTATTAGCAGGAGATTATCACTGTAGCTGTTTCGTGCCGCCTGGTCCAACTACACCCCCACTTCTGATTGGCAGCTTTATGTTCCAATCAGTGTACGTGGTGAGGGCGAGGTTACACAAGGCTCAGCATTCAGAGAACTGCTAGATCTGAAGCTTAGAAAACTGTGATTCTGTCACAATGAAAGCAAGTAGCTCAGTAAGTGACACATCACTGCAATCAGGGGCTCAGATCCTACATCATGCTGCTCTTGGATTACTTGACAAAATCATGCCAATAAATTCCCTTTAAGGGACAAGTAGAAGGCAAATTATATTTATAGTAGTGGGCTTGAGTCTAGCTGCATCCTCCCCTTAAATCCTGGCCCTTTTTTGTTCATGAGACTCATCTATAAG
The DNA here is from genome assembly GCF_051348905.1 of Ranitomeya variabilis. NCBI lineage: Eukaryota > Metazoa > Chordata > Amphibia > Anura > Dendrobatidae > Ranitomeya > Ranitomeya variabilis. The sequence continues at coordinate 199,930,220 of NC_135233.1, forward strand.
TTGGATGGAGACCTACAATACTACATAGGGGACGTCTCTCTTTCCGTGGAGCCCAGCACGCTCATGCATTTCCCTGATGGTCCAACGATTTCAGTAGAAACGGTGTAATGCCTGATTTCCCCTGCAGAGGCGCTGCACCATCATGTACCTGCACCATCAGCTGTCATGTGTCATCTGTAACATACAGCTGACACCTTGTTGTTTAACCCCTTAGATGCCACTGTCTTTCGCAACGACAGCATCTCAGGAGTATAAAACAGGGAGGGTGAACCCCACTTTACCTCACTGGCACCACCATGTTGAGATCATGGGATTACCCCTCACTAAAAGCAATGTGTAATCAGGAAAGGACATTTTGTTTAATTCAGGCTTTTGTCTTTAAAAATGTTGAGTAATTGTTTTATTGTCTTTCCTTTCTCATTCAGGCCACTAAAATGTTTTTTTTAGACTCCTGTACAACTTCTTGCTGTTTCAGGCAACAACACATGTACATAGCTTATTGTTGTTTCAGGAAACAACACATGTACATAGCCACAATGATCAAACCCGACCCTATATTTTGAATCGAAGCCTCTAATGAGCATTTGCAAAGGTCAATGTGAAGGGAGGGAGAGCAGGAGAGCTGTGTTATCACCTATTGTGATTAGTGGATACTGTATACACATAAAAAAAAGTTGAAGGGTCAATTTCTTATTGCATTTGCGCCTGTATTTTGACTAATTTTTTGTGTTTTGCACCTTTTTTGGTTTCCACCAATTTCATATTTCCATTTGCGCCTTTTTCATCTATTTTATTTGTTCACCTTTTTTTTGTGTTCCTCATTGTGAGCGGAGTTTTGGGGTCTCCAAAGATTTTTGCCCGTCTTCGTCATTTGCGACTCGAAATTTGTCACAGATGTATCCCAAGTCGGCTCCTTCCACCAGCGCTAAAAAATGTGCACAACGTTTGTATCATTATCCAATATGTGCGACTGTTTAGAGCAAAAAAATGGAAAAAGAAAAACGATAAATACAGAATAAAATAGCTTTTTTCAGCTTTGTAAAAATTCTTTAAACTCATTGCGCCATTTTTGATGAATTTGGCACGAAATAAAACAAACCACAAAACAAAAAAAAAAGTAACTTTAAAAAAAAAAGCAAATGATGAAACTGGACCGAATTATGATTTCTAAAAATTGAAAAATGTAATAAAAAAACAAAAAACTCTAAATGGAAAAATGGTAAGATTAAAATATATAGGTTGTCGTATCAAAAACAAGTCCCTTTTTGTCCGAAAAATGAAAAACAAAAAAGATTATAGCTCTTGGAACTTTGCATTAACAAAAATAAGCAGAAAACAATATGTTTTCTTTAAAGGGAATCTGTCAGCGTGTTTTTCCTATGCAACCTGAGAGCAGCATGATGTAGGGACAGAGACCCTGATTTCAGCGATGAGTCAATTGCTTGGCTGTTTTAATAAAATAAGTTTTATCATCAGGAGATTATCTCTACAGGACTAGCTGTCTCGTGCCTCCTGGTCCCACCCCGCCTCCATCACTGTACAATGTACACAGAAAGCAGCCAATCAGTGCTGTGGGCCGGGTTATACAGAGCTCAGCATTCTGAGCTCTGCTAGATCTGCAGCAGAGAAAACTGGGATTGTATCATAACTGCTTCAGCCAGAAAACTAAGTGACATATCGCTGGAATCATGGTCTCTGCCCCTACATGATGCTGCTGTCAGATTACAAAGCAAAAAGAAGGACAGTCCTGAAAAGGTTAAAGAGAGCTAAACGTAATGTCTTGAAAAACGAAGATGACCATGAAGCTCAGTCCTTAGTTATTTTTAGAGGACAGACATCTTGATTGCAGACGTTAGAACATTAATGGCTCGTTTTTAGTGTTGAGCATTCCGATACTGCAAATATCGGGTATCAGCCGATATTCGCTGTGTCGGAATTCCGATACCGAGTTCCGATATTTTTGTGATATCGGAAATCGGAATCGGAAGTTCCTATAAGTTCCCAGGCGTGTGCGGTGCGTATGGTTCCCAGGGTCTGGAGGAGAGGAGACTCTCCTTCAGGCCCTGGGATCCATATTCATGTAAAAAATAAAGAATAAAAAAAAAAAATATGGATATACTCACCCCTCCGACGGACCCGGACCTCAGCCGTGCAACCGACAGCCTTCGTTCCTAAGACTGCAGTGAGTGTAGAACCTGCAATGACGTCGCGGCTTGTGATTGGTCGCGTGAGCGGTCACATGAGCGGTCACGCGACCAATCACAAGCCGTGACGTCATCGAAGGTCCTTCACTCTGCATTCTTAGGAACGGAAGCAGACGCTTGCATCGGTGACAGCCAGGGGCCGTCCGAGGGTGAGTATATCCATATTTTTTATTTTTATTCTTTATTTTTTACATGAATATGGATCCCAGGGCCTGAAGGAGAGTTTCCTCTCCTTCAGACCCTGGGAACCATCCAGGATCACTTCCGATATTTGTGTCCCATTGACTTGTATTGGTATCGGGTATCGGCGATATCCGATATTTTTTGGATATCGGCCGATCCAATCCGATACCGATACTTTCAAATATCGGAAGGTATCGCTCAACACTACTCGTTTTTTGTTTTGCACCTACGGAAGAAAAGTGCTGATCTGTGTCGGCAGCCAAGTGTCCGCGTTTTGTAGAAAAGCACAGCGTCTCCATTAATAGTGGAGCATTGGGCTAATGAATATCGTGCCACGTCATGGGTCATCTTCACACATTGTCGTCTGCAGTTTTTTCCTTCCTTTTATGTTCATGGAATCAGAAGCCAGAAAGGAAACAAAATGGAATGCAGAATAGCAAGAGAAACAATGTAACAAAGGAACTGTAAATATTGTCAGTTGTGTCACAGCATGGTATTGTGCCGATCCCTTCCTTGGGAGATCATTGCTGCCATGGTTCATTACTAAAAAGCATACTAATCACTTATTAATAATTGTGCCAAAAATGAGCAAAAAGAGACTTATAAAAATGCTTCAAACATATGGATCGCAAAGAAAACAACTCCAGTGTAAGGGTATGTGCAGCGCCCCAGAGTCCTGGTCGTTGCAGTACTGTGGCTCCGCCACTAAGGGGAGCTATGGTGCGTCTGATGGCACTGAAGGAGTTCATCTGATCAGGTATCACAGACACCAATACATTTCACAGCCGGGCCTCCGGGGGGAGCTAAGGGTTCTATTCGCTAGGCCACTCCCCACCATAGTGGGTAAACTGGGGGTCAGCAGGAAGTCAGATCAGAAAGCTGACTGGGTTGGAACCAGGCAACACCTTGTGGCAGAGGGTGTTGTGGGGGAAGATACAGTAGGGTCTCTGTCAGGGGTGGGATCCTGACAGAGGCTTGGCAACTTGAACGAACGTAACGGGACCGTGCCTGCTCAGCATAGCGGCGGTGCCCAAGGAAGGACTAGAAGCGAGATAGATTGTGCTGAGTGAGAAACGAGATCACGCAAAAGGAGAAATACCAGTAGGGGTCGTGCTGTAAGACCGAGGCAACATCCTACTGAGGCGCACTACCGCTGGCCGGAACGCCGAGGGAGTATAATAACATTCAGCTTCAAGCAATACTTCAAACAGCGGCAGGACAGTCAGTCTAAGGCGGGCTGTCTAACTTAAATCACCTATGCAGTCTTGGGGGGCAACTTGTGGAGAGGGGCGACTAGGGTCCCGGAAGAGCTCCGAGCCTACCCGTCAAACGGGTGCCGTCCCAACCAGAACACCAGGGAGGGACGGAGAATTAGCAGAACATCATCTAATTGAGTTGTGAGGGAACTTAAGAAACAGACACAACAGTTGTGGGGACTTTCCGTAAGCACAGCAGGGAAGGACCACAACACATAGCGCTAGAAGGAAGGCACCGATTTCCACCTGTGAAGAGAACTCTGGAGGTGCCATTGGACCGGCCGGACTTGCGCAGCCTGGTGAACCGTATTCTGGACTGAGGACCCAGAGATCTTCAGTAAAGAGGTAAAGAGACTGCAACCTGGTGTCCTCGTTATTTACTGCACTGCACCACTACAGCCTCACCACCATCATCCGTTATACCTATTACACTGTGCGCCCCACGGCAGGGTCACGGACCGGGCCTAGCCACCGTGACAACCCCGGAGCAGAGACTCAGAGGCCCGGCACCGGGTACCCCTCGGCCCTGCGGCAGTGGGGGCGCTACAAACTTGGCGTCACGAACAGGATCTACTTAAGCCTGAAGAATCAGGTCATGTGTGCCTTGGAACTGTGATTCGTTGTGCTTGGATTGTACTTTATTGCAAAGACTGTGCTGCGCCATTTACCGCCAAAATCCGCCGCCATTATAGCGCTGAGGAGAGCGCGGGAGAAGAAGAGGGGCGTGGAGTGGGTGTAGGTAAGCTGGAGAGCGCGAACAACAATGGCCGCCCAGTCTAAATATTTCTGCACCGTAAGGACATGTCCGTCAGCAGCAGAGATCCGCCTCCTAATCCTCAATGGGGGGCGGAGATCGAGAAAACGACGCCGCCCACGAAGGAGAGAGCGGGAAAAAGACCAGGAAGCGACCCACGTGGAGGACGCTATGGCCAGCAGCTCCGAATCCGACAGTGGGGTTGAAGTGGAAGTCTCCCCCAACTACCCGGATGAGCACAGCAGCCCGTTCTCCGTGGACAGCACTGAACTTCTGCGGGTCGAGATGGAGAGCCTGATCGACCAACTCCTCCAACTGAACATGAAGGCCCAGGCTCCGCACCAGGCAGCGCCGGAAGAAGGTCCTCAGGCGTCGGATCCTGCACCGTCACCGGAGCAGCCACAGAGACCCTCGGCGACACCGCCGGAGGAATCTGCCGCGGAGGAGGCCTCGGTATCGGCTGGTGAGTCCGCCGACCCCGTCCCACTGGCCGAGGGCTTACTAGTAGGCCCCGTTGCGGCGCCCCCTCTCCCCGGGGCCCATAGACTCCAATGCCTGTTACCCTTGGAGGAGGCCACGGGCATGGAACACCGCATGAAGGCCCCGATCGCGCCAACCACCCTACTGTGTGAAGTCCGTGCAGAGTGCACAGTGTGTCGCTGGATGAATCCGGGCTCTAACCTTATGGGGTTCCCCGGGGTGGAGACCCAGGAAGGGGAGATGGTACAGGCCCTAACCTGGGAGGAATACCGGGTCCAGCTAGAGCAGCAGTGGAAAGAGGAGGAGAAGACATATCAGGCCGGGCTGGAGGCTCACCATCAAAAAGACCTGGCGGTTAAGGACCGAGCCCGCAAGGATCCTACTGCTCAGCAGGCCCCGCGCAGACAGGGCACCGTCATTGACTTTAAGCTCCGTGGAGGCTGGGGCTTTATAAAGGAACCGGGTCTATATGCCGAAGTTTTTGTTAACCGGCGAGATGTAGAGTCACATCTTAGAGAGGGCCACCCAGGCCGGGACCTTTATCCGGGGGATGATGTCGTTTACACCCGGCACCTTGGGGAGAAGGGGTGGTTTGCCCTGAATGTCCACAAGAGGCACAGTTCCATGACCCCCTTTCCTAGGGTGCCCGAAAAGTTGTCCCCCGTGGCCAGGGTGCCCCCTTGTGACCGGCCCACGGTTACCACTGAGACAACCGTGGTCACCCCAACAGGCACCATTGTGAAGACCACGACTTGCCGTGTCATGACCTCCACCGCTGTCGTGGTCACGCAGGCACCTCCTCCGGTGACCAGCGTGTCTGCTGCCCGCACCGCTGCAGAACTGAAGACTGTGGGTACACAGACCCCCAGATGGGACGACAGACCCCCTTATGCAGTACCGGGCGGCTCGCAATACCCAAAGGGGTTGCCCCCGCCGGTGCTGCCTCCTGGGTGGTTTTGAGTAGATGTTCCCGTATAATGCTTTAACATGTAAATAGTTAACTGTTTCTCTGCTGTTTTGCTAAAACCCGTTCAGGGTTAACTCTCAAGGGGATCCTTCTGTTGACCCGGGATCCCTATTGTTTTGTTTTTTTGTTTGATTTTTCCAAGTTTTTGCACAAAGTTTCCCGAACTGCTGAAATCATGAACAGTGCATGATCCGAACTTCTTGTACATAGTTTGCACCTTATTAAAGGCGCTCCCTACTGGTTTTACTTAAAGAAGGACTCTTTGTGAAGATACCACACTGGGACCTTTGTTGAGTACGGACTGGTAGCCTGAGAAGGCGTGCTACCTCATAGAGACTTAGTCCCCTCTTAAAGGGGATGTTCATTTGTCGCACTTAAACGATGGTATTGCTTTGAGATAGGTAGCAATAATGTTTGACGAAAGAAAATGATGATAATGTTTACATGAGTAAGTTATATGTGTTCAACTAGTTAATTGTGAAGAAATGCTGATGATGTTCTCTAAAAAGGAAAAGTGAAAGATAGTAGAAGGATGCAGTGGGCCCGTAGGGGTAGACGTGGTGTCCAGCATGCATGTTAGTGAGAAAAATAATGGGAAGGTTTGATGTTGTATAAAGAAAATGGTTGATTACGTTGATAGATAATTAGGATAGAAGGTAAACCCTGAGTCCTCATAGGAGTCATGTAGAGATGGCTCAGTGCTCTTAAACTGAAAGTATGTTATGTTCTATACTGTGTATAGTAGTTGAAAAGACAGAAGGCTCGGGCTGAACGGGGCGGTCCTGTAACTGAAAGGAGAGGCAGTAGGTCTGGCGCCGTTAGGACAGGCGGTCCTGCAGATTTAAAGAAGGAGAATGAAAAAGTTAAATTACCTTATAATGTGATTATAGGAAGGTCTTTAGTGGATTTAGAGTGTATGTCCTTAAAGGCAATGTTAAATTATTGTTCAACAATTTTGCACTTAGTAGAATACCCGGTTGGGTAAGAAAAGTTATTTGTAGCATGTTGCTATGATATTTAACCACGTTTGTAACGTTCAAGTGTCCTTACCTCCCATAAAGGGAAGCCTGTTTAAATATGCTTATTGTTATTACACTCAACAAAACTGTATGTCTTTTTGCTAACTTGTATTGTTGTTTTCTTCCCAGTCCCGGAGTACTGTGTTTAACCAGGGGGGAGTGCAGCGCCCCAGAGTCCTGGTCATTGCAGTACTGTGGCTCCGCCACTAAGGGGAGCTATGGTGCGTCTGATGGCACTGAAGGAGTTCATCTGATCAGGTATCACAGACACCAATACATTTCACAGCCGGGCCTCCGGGGGGAGCTAAGGGTTCTATTCACTAGGCCACTCCCCACCATAGTGGGTAAACTGGGGGTCAGGCAGGAAGTCAGATCAGAAAGCTGACTGGGTTGGAACCAGGCAACACCTTGTGGCAGAGGGTGTTGTGGGGGAAGATACAGTAGGGTCTCTGTCAGGGGTGGGATCCTGACAGAGGCTTGGCAACTAGAGCGAACGTAACGGGACCGTGCCTGCTCAGCATAGCGGCGGTGCCCAAGGAAGGACTAGAAGCGAGATAGATTGTGCTGAGTGAGAAACGAGATCACGCAAAAGGAGAAATACCAGTAGGGGTCGTGCTGTAAGACCGAGGCAACATCCTACTGAGGCGCAATACTGGTGGCCGGAACGCCGAGGGAGTATAATAACATTCAGCTTCAAGCAATACTTCAAACAGCGGCAGGACAGTCAGTCTAAGGCGGGCTGTCTAACTTAAATCACCTATGCAGTCTTGGGGGGCACCTTGTGGAGAGGGGCGACTCTAGGGTCCCGGAAGAGCTCCGAGCCTACCCGTCAAACGGGTGCCGTCCCAACCAGAACACCAGGGAGGGACGGAGAATTAGCAGAACATCATCTAATTGAGTTGTGAGGGAACTTAAGAAACAGACACAACAGTTGTGGGGACTTTCCGTAAGCACAGCAGGGAAGGACCGCAACACATAGCGCTAGAAGGAAGGCACCGATTTCCACCTGTGAAGAGAACTCTGGAGGTGTCATTGGACCGGCCGGACTTGCGCAGCCTGGTGAACCGTATTCTGGACTGAGGATCCAGAGATCTTCAGTAAAGAGGTAAAGAGACTGCAACCTGGTGTCCTCGTTATTTACTGCACTGCACCACTACAGCCTCACCACCATCATCCGTTATACCTATTACACTGTGCGCCCCACGGCAGGGTCACGGACCGGGCCTAGCCACCGTGACAACCCCGGAGCAGAGACTCAGAGGCCCGGCACCGGGTACCCCTCGGCCCTGCGGCAGTGGGGGCGCTACATATGTTTACATGGGGGGAAAAAGGACATATCAAAAAAATGATAAAAGCTTTAGATATATACTTTTATATACTTTCCAATCATTTACTATGGATTGTGCGCTGGACTCACCCGCAATGTTTTTGTGGCAGTTTTCGATGTGCTTTAGTTGGTGTCAGAATTGGAAAAATGGATTTATTTCTCTCTTCTTCTTTCTATCAGCACTTGAGTGTGGCTCAAGAAACGAAAAAAAAAAAAACCCTGCAAATAAAACTGCATGTGTGCCCTAGGCCCAATTCAGACAACCGCATATCACA